>NC_044564.1:33686226-34886226 GCF_007565055.1 Rhinopithecus roxellana
CTCTGTTCTGTTCCATTGGTCTATATCTCTGTTTTGGTACCAGTACCATGCTGTTTTGGTTACTGTAGCCTTGTGGTATTGTTTGAAGTCAGGTGCCTCCAGCTTTGTTCTTTTGGCTTAGGATTGTCTAGGCAATGCAGGGTCTTTTTTGGTTCCATATGAACTTTAAAGCAGTTTTTTCCACTTCTGTGAAGAAAGTCATTGGTAGCTTAATGGGGATGGCATTGAATCTATAAATTACCTTGGGCAGTGTGGCCATTTTCACAACATTGATTCTTCCTATCCATGAGCATGGTATGTTCTTCCATTTGTTTGTGTCCTCTTTTATTTCATTAAGCAGTGGTGGTTTGTAGTTCTCCTTGAACAGGTCCTTTACATCTCTTGTAAGTTGGATTCCTAGGTATTTTATTCTCTTTGAAGCTATTGTGAATGGGAGTTCATTCATGATTTGGCTCTCTGTTTGTCTGTTACTGGTGTATAAAAATGCTTGTGATTTTTGCACATTGATTTTGTATCCTGAGACTTTGCTGAAGTTGCTTATCAGCTTGAGGAGATTTTGGGCTGAGACAATGGGGTTTTCTAAATATACATTCATGTCATATGCAAACAGGGACAATTTGACTTCTTCTTTTCCTAACCAAATACCCTTTATTTCTTTCTCTTGTCTGATTGCCCTAGCCAGAAATTCCAGCACTATGTTGAATATGAGTGGTGAGAGAGGGCATCCCTGTCTTATGCCAGTTTTCAAAGGGAATGCTTCCAGTTTTTGCCCATTCAGTATGATATTGGCTGTGGGTTTGTCATAAATAGCTCTTATTATTTTGAGATACGTTCCATCAATACCAAATTTATTGAGAGTTTTTAGCATGAAGGGCTGTTGAATTTTGTCAAAGGCCTTTTCTGCATCTATTGAGATAATCATGTGGTTCTTGTCTTTGGTTCTGTTTATATGCTGGATTACATTTATTGATTTGTGTATGTTGAACCAGCCTTGCATCCGAGGGATGAAGCCTACTTGATCATGGTGAATAAGCTTTTTGATGTGCTGCTGGATTCGGTTTGCCAGTATTTTATTGAGGATTTTTGCATCGATGTTCATCAGGGATATTGGTCTAAAATTCTCTTTTTTTGTTGTATCTCTGTCAGGCTTTGGTATCAGGATGATGTTGGCCTCATAAAATGAGTTAGGGAGGATTCCCTCTTTTTCTATTGATTGGAATAGCTTCAGAAGGAATGGTACCAACTCCTCCTTGTACCTCTGGTAGAATTCAGCTGTGAATCCGTCTGATCCTGGACTTTTTTTGGTTGGTAGGCTATTAATTATTGCCTCAATTTCAGAGCCTGCTATTGGTCTATTCAGGGATTCAACTTCTTCCTGGCTTAGTCTTGGGAGAGTGTAAGTGTCCAGGAAATTATCCATTTCTTCTAGGTTTTCTAGTTTATTTGCATAGAGGTGTTTATAGTGTTCTTTGATGGTAGTTTGCATTTCTGTGGGGTCGGTGGTGATATCCCCTTTATCATTTTTTATTGTGTCTATTTGATTCTTCTCTCTTTTCTTCTTTAGTAGTCTTGCTAGCGGTCTATCAATTTTGTTGATCTTTTCAAAAAACCAACTCCTGGATTCATTGATTTTTTGGAGGGTTTTTTGTGTCTCTATCTCCTTCAGTTCTGCTCTGATCTTAGTTATTTCTTGTCTTCTGCTAGCTTTTGAATGTGTTTGCTCTTGCTTTTCTAGTTCTTTTCATTGTGATGCTAGGGTATCAATTTTAGATCTTTCCTGCTTTCTCTTGTGGGTATTTAGTGCTATAAATTTCCCTCTGCACACTGCTTCAAATGTGTCCCAGAGATTCTGGCATGTTGTATCTTTGTTCTCATTGGTTTCAAAGAACATCTTTATTTCTGCCTTCATTTCATTATGTACCCAGTAATCATTCAGGAGCAGGTTGTTCAGTTTCCATGTAGTTGAGCGGTTTTGATTGAGTTTCTTAGTCCTGAGTTCTAGTTGGATAGCACTGTGGTCTGAGAGACAGTTTGTTATAATTTCTGTTCTTTTACATTTGCTGAGGAGTGCTTTACTTCCAACTACGTGGTCAATTTTGGAATAAGTGTGATGTGGTGCTGAGAAGAATGTATATTCTGTTGGTTTGGGGTGGAGAGTTCTGTAGATGTCTATTAGGTCCGCTTGGTGCAGAATTGAGTTCAATTCCTGGATATCTTTGTTGACTTGATATCTTTGTTGACCTGGATATCTCGTTGATCTGTCTAATGTTGACAGTGGGGGTTACAATTACAATTTTTATTTTTTGTAACTGTTGACAGTTACAATTATTATTGTAAGTGTCTAAGGACTTGCTTTTTTTTTTTTTTTTTTTTTTTTTTTTTTTTTTTTTTTTTTTTTTTTTTTTGTGAGACGGAGTCTTGCTCTGCCACCCAGGCTGGAGTGCAGTGGCCGGATCTCAGCTCACTGCAAGCTCCGCCTCCCGGGTTTATGCCATTCTCCTGCCTCAGCCTCCTGAGTAGCTGGGACTACAAGGACTTGCTTTATGAATCTGGGTCCTCCTGTATTAGGTGCATATGTATTTAGGATAGTTAGCTCTTCCTGATGAATTGATCCCTTTACCATTATGTAATGGCCTTCTTTGTCTCTTTTGATCTTTGATGGCTTAAAATCTATTTTGTCAGAGACTAGGATTGCAACCCCTGCCTTTTTTTTTTTTTTTTTTGTTCTCCATTTGCTTGGTAGATCTTCCTCCATCCCTTTATTTTGAGCCTATGTGTGTTTCTGCATGTGAGATGGGTCTCCTGAATACAGCAGACTGATGGGTCTTGACTCTTTATCCAGTTTGCCAGTCTGTGTCTTTTAATTGGACCATTTAGTCCATTTATATTTAAAGTTAATATTGTTATGTGTGAACTTGATCCTGTCATTATGATATTAGCTGGTTATTTTGCTCGCTAGTTGATGCAGTTTCTTCCTAGCATCAGTGGACTTTACATTTTGACATGTTTTTGCAATGGCTGGTACCTGATGTTCCTTTCCATATTTAGTGCTTCCTTCAGGATCTCTTGTAGGGCAGGCCTGGTGGTGACAAAATCTCGAAGCATTTGCTTGTCTGTAAAGGATTTTCTTTCTCCTTCACTTATGAAACTTAGTTTGGCTGGATATGAAATTCTAGGTTGAAAATTCTTTTCTTTAAGAATGTTGAATATTGGCCCCCACTCTCTTCTGGCTTGGAGAGTTTCTGCCGAGAAATCTGCTGTTAGTCTGATGGGCTTCCCTTTGTGGGTAACCCAACCTTTCTCTCTGGCTGCCCTTAACATGTTTTCCTTCATTTCAACTTTGGTGAATCTGACAATTATGTGTCTTGGAGTTGCCCTTCTCAAGGAGTATCTTTGTGGCATTCTCAGTATTTCCTGAATTTGAATGTTGGCCTGCCTTACTAGGTTGGGGAAGTTCTCCTGGATGATATCCTGCAGAGTGTTTTCCAACTTGGTTCCATTTTCCCCATCACTTTCAGGCACACCAATCAGATATAGATTTGTTCTTTTCACATAATCCCATATTTCTTGGAGGCTTTGTTCATTTCTTTTTACTCTTTTTTCTCTACACTTCTCTTCTTGCTTCATTTCATTCATTTGATCTTCAATCGCTGATACTCTTTCTTCCAGATGAGTGAGTCAGTTACTGAAGCTTGTGCATTTGTCATATAGTTCTCGTGTTATGGTTTCATCTCTATCAGTTCTTTTAAGGACTTCTGTACGTTGGTTAGTCTAGTTAGCCGTTCGTCAAATCTTTTTTCAAGGATTTTAGTTTCTTTGCGCTGGTTACATAGTTCTTCCTTTAGCTCTGAGAAGTTTGATCAACTGAAGCCTTCTTCTCTCGACTCATCAGAGTCATTCTCCGTCCAGCTTTGTTCCATTGCTGGCGATGAGCTGCGTTCCTTTGGAGCGGGAGATGTGCTCTGATTTTTTGAATTTCCAGCTTTTCTGCACTGCTTTTTCCCCGTCTTTGTGGTTTTATCTGCCTTTGGTCTTTGATGATGGTGATGTACTGATGGGGTTTTGGTGTGGGTGTCCTTTCTGTTTGTTAGTTTTCCTTCTAACAGTCAGGACCCTCAGCTGCAGGTCTGTTGGCATTTGTTTGAGGTCCACTCCAGACCCTGTTTGCCTGGGTATCAGCAGCGGAGGCTGCAGAAGATAGAATATTGCTGAACAACAAGTGTTGCTGTCTGATTCTTGCTCTGGAAGCTTCGTCTCAGGGGTTTACCCTGCCGTGTGAGGTATGAGGTGTCGGTCTGCACCTAGTGAAGGATGTCTCCCAGTTAGGCTACTCAGGGGTCAGGGACCCACTTGAGCAGGCAGTCTGTCCGTTCTCAGATCTCAGCCTCCATGCTAGGAGATCCACTGCTGTCTTCAAAGTTGTCAGACGGGGGCATTTACGTCTGCCGAGGTTTCTGCTGCTTTTTGTTTAGCTATGACCTGTCCCCAGAGGAGGAGTCTACAGATGCAGGCCAGCCTCCTTGAGCTGTGGTGGGCTCCACCCAATTCGAGCTTCCCGGCTCTTTGTTTACCTACTTAAGCCTCAGCAATGGTGGGCGCCCCTACCCTAGCCTTGCTGCCACCTTGCAGTTAGATCTCAGACTGCTGTGCTAGCAATGAGGGAGGCTCCGTGGGCGTGGGACCCTCTGGGACAGGTGTGGGATATAATCTCCTGGTGTGCTGTTTGCTAAGACCCTTGGTAAAGTGTAGTATTAGAGTAGGAGTTACCCGATTTTCCAGGTGTTGTGTGTCTCAATTTCCTTTGGTTAGGAAAAGGAATTCTCTTCCCCCTTGCACTTCCCATGTGAGGCGATGCCTCACCCTGCTTCAGCTCTCGCTGGTTGGGCTGCACCCACAGATCAGCGCCAACTGTCCGACACGACCCAGTGAGATGAACCCGGTACCTCAGTTGAAAATGCAGAAGTCACCCATCTTCTGTGTTGCTCACACTCGGAGCTGGAGGCTGGAGCTGTTCCTATTCGGCCATCTTAGGCACGCCCAAATTTGGTTCTTAACTAAAGAATGCAACAGTGAAAAGTTGCAATCCATGCAAGATTTATTCATTTATTCATTCAGCTCTTTAGTACCTACAATGAACCAGGCACTGTACTCAATGCTAGAAATACAGTGGGGAGACAAGACAGAAATATGTGTTGCTTTTAAAGAACTTACAGTTTAGGAGGAGGTTACGAATAAGTAGATAGCTAAAAATTCAGAGTGGGAAGGAACTATGACAGAGAAAGAACAGGGTGCCTTGGAAATACAGAGAACAGTAGACAACACTAATGAATGTTCCTACCATTGTCTATCTCTGAGCTTTACAATTCAGTCTCTACTATTTTGTGGGCATTTTATGCCCTATTTTTAAAACCTTTCAATTAGAAATTGAGACAGCTATTGAGTACCTACCATGTAGGAAGTGCCCTGCTTGACGGTGTTGTATCTTATGAAGCTTATGGAAGAGAGTACAGAGTTGAATAAGACACTTTTTTTTTCCACACAGAGTGCTTAAAATCTCATAGGAGAAATAAGATTACATAAATAATGAATGCAGTGCAGAGTGTTGTGTTTATCATAAGAGACAAACAGCCCAAATGTCAATGGAGATATTTCTGATTTGGGGAATAAATAAATGCTTCATGATAGGGTAACTTTTAATGTGAATTTTATTGAATAAATGAGTTTAATGATCAAAGATGAAGCATGGGGGTTACATGTCTGGTGGGGGAAAAAAAAACCACACATCAAACACAAACACACCAAATCTGAAAACAGGGAATGTGATTATTTTATTTTACTCTCATTACATCCCCAGCATTAATCACACTGTCTTGCATCCGTCAGGTGATCAATGAATAATTTTCAAATGAATGAATAGAAAAATTCGAGGCATCTTTACTAAAGATGCAAACTAATAGTTTAACTGAAATTTTAAGGTGAAATTAAGATGATAAAACTGGAGGCAGGTCATGGGGCCAGGTAAAGATTTTGAATGTCATTGAAGAGTTTGGACCTTATTATTCCCTTACCCCTATGTTTACATAACACCATTATGTTCACCAAAGCTCACTTGACCTTAAGATGGTCCAATCAGGTAGTCAGGACAGTAATTATTGCCCCATCCAATAGAGAGGAACTCAGAGACAGTCCAAGTAATTATGGACGTTATGTCAGGAAATACCGAATCCAAGACTTAACACCCAAGGTAGTACAAACTTGGTTTCTATTCCTTTGTACTGCATTATGTCTCTGTTCTGAGGCAGAAACGCCCTTTTGGTGTTGGGAGCTGTAGAAAGAAATGACATTATCAAAGCTATTTCTAAGATAAACTGGGAGTGAAAGGGGCTGGCAGCCAGGTCGCTAGGGATGAGGACATTAAAATAATGTGAGAGAAGACCAAACTGTTGTGGTGACCATGAGCATAGGCAGACTAGGATTTCTTTTTAGCAGGGATAAAAGGTTTTAGCATGAATTCTACCCTTTCTGGTCTATGACCTAGGTCAGGGTTTCACAATCTCAGCACTGTTGACATTTGGGGCCTTGAATTCATTGTTGTCCTATGCATTGTCCCTGACCTCTGCCTGTTAGATGCTCCTAGCACACACTTTCCACCCACCCCACCATTGTGACATCCCCAAAATGTCCCCGTGGCCAAATTTCCCGTGGGAGGCAAAATCGTCCCCATTTGAGAACCACTGACCAAGGCAATCAATTTTGATTAGTTTCCAGAAAATCAGTGGACCCTAAAGAGCACATTGGGCATTTAGTGGGAAAACATCAAGCAAAGAAATGCAGTCTCATCTGATGGGCTTAGGTTTCTTCCACTGACAGTGTGCATGATGGCTCATAGTGAATTTGTTTGACCGGCATTGCATTTTAAATAATGGGTTTTCATTTTGTCCTATTTATGGTCATTTTATCCAATTATTTGTATTCAGCACCCAGCTTTATAAGTGTGTATAATCCTGTTATGTTCTATTCCATTATGGGAACTTCCTAACAGAAGAACACACAGTAATACAATTAAATAAACTTTTTGTCTATTGTGTTGGCCTCACACATTTCCTGACTTTGGCTGGATTTGAATGTGGCTATGGGATGGGAAGGGAGACAACGGGTCACTAAAAAGAAAGACAAAGGTGCTGAAAGGTGACATGAAACAGGTCACCACAGTTCCCAGATTGGTGGGAAGAATTCAGATACCACTTAAAATGGAAAATATCCTCTAATGAGAATGGAGCTAAAATTTTCTTCCTCCCTCCAAAATTCCATAACACAACGGCAAAAAGTTTCCTGTGTGGTGCTTTGCATGAGCTACAACAAATGTTGGTCTAGAAGGACTAAAAAAGAATTTGCATGTTTTATATATATGAATATAAATAATGTAAGTATAAATATGAATATAACTATAAATATGTAGCAGAAATTGCAAAGGCATTTCTAAACACATTTAATGTGGTAACAAAGCTTATGCAAGAAAGAACAGAGAGCACGGCCTTCCTTCATGCGGGGCTCACTTGGTGACTGGGCACAATGGACAGGTCTGGGCAAATCAGCCAAGACATGAGTCATTGTTTAGGTTTTCCTTGGAAACAGAAGCTCCTGGGAATTTGACATCAAGTGTTTGCCAGACTCTGTGGACTTGTTAGTCTCTTGCAGGGCCACTAACATCGCTTCTAAGATGATACCCTGAGAATCAGCCAGTTTCCTCCGCAAAGACTTGCCCTGAGTGCTAACCAGCATGGCTTTGCAGAGAGAAGGGAATTTGGGGCATGTCTCAGGGAGTCATTCATCCAACATTAAGACAGTGTTAACAGGGAAATTGCGTGTGTGTGTGCAACCAGACATCACCTGCCTTCCCTGCAGGGAGCTTGTGACAGCTGAGAAAATGTTTATAAAGCATTTTGAGCTCTCACTGGGGTGGTACTGTAGAAAGGCAAATCTTTGATATGACTCTCTCACTTCTGTCAACTCCTGTTATTAAGCAGAGGTTGCCCCTGCCTTTCTCAAAGTTCCAATCATGGAAAGTAATTATTAGGAGTTGCAGGTTCCATTTTTCACCTACCCAGTGAAGATTGTAACCACCTTTGTTAAAGAAAAAACTTTCTGGAATCTATAAGAGATTTTAAAAATTCAATGTTTTATGTAGTTTAATTGGGAATGAATAAAATGTAGACCCACTAAACTGCCTTTGAAATAGTCCACATGTACTAAACGAAAGAGAGAAATAGTTGGCAAGTTTCTTCTCAAAACTAAATGTTTGAAATATGTGATCAAGACATCTTGCTATGTTCCAGGCAAGTCTAATTCCATCTATTCCCACTTGAGGCTTCTGAACTTTATGGGATGTGAGGCTTTTTTTTTTTTTTTAAATGCTGCAAAGAAGCTGATCAATTTTCAAATTAAAGCAATATCTGATCTCTAGTGAGTTTCCTGGCATATAGCAAGCATTCAATAAATACTTTTTTTTTAAATTGCTTTTGTAGAGCACTGGCCTTTTCTCTTAAGATGAGGATATAGTGGCCCCAAAGCCTCTGAGTATTATTTAGCAGGAGAAAATCTAGGCTGGTTGACTGAGTGCTTTTCCTTAAATTGCACATGATCTCACATTCTCAAAATACCCAGGCTCAGGAAAGCTATATAAGGCCATGTGTCAATCTTCTCAGTCATATATGCCTAATGTTTAGTCCTGTAGACTTTGAGAGCTTGTATAGGCCTTAGATGCCATTTCTCAAATTTTGTTTTCATGGAGCAGGAAACGGAGTCCATGAGAGGGAAGTGGCTCGCTCAAGGTCATGCCATTCACTTCCGGCAGTGTCTAGAGAGGGCCCACATCTTCTGACATTCTAGTCCAGCTCTTTATTCCACACTACTGCCTGGAGTACTGGATTCTAAGAATTGCTCAGCTTTAAATACTGTCTTCAGTCATGTTCCATTGGAGAGCCACAAATCATTAAGGTAGCAAATATATTTGCAAAATATATAATGGATTTTTGATTTATGTTGTATGTATAAGCTGCATATTGGCATTTTCATTACATTTGCTATATTTAATATTGTTATGCTTTTTCACAATTGTTCTCATCCATTCCACAAGTGTTTATGGAGTGTTTATGCAAGGCACTGGAGATCGTGGTGAATTACACAGACAAAATCCCTGCAGCAAATGCTGTTGGCGTCCCCCAGCCTGTGTCCTCTCACCTTTCACCACCCCAGCGCTTGCCTGCAGATTCTTGCTGCAACCACTCATGAGTCTGCATAAAGACCTTCTCTGGGCTGGGGGCGGTGGCTCAAGCCTGTAATCCCAGCACTTTCGGAGGCCGAGGTGGGTGGATCATGAGATCAGGAGATCGAGACCATCCTGGCTAACACAGTGAAACCCCGTCTCTACTAAAAATACAAAAATTAGCCAGGTGTGGTGGCGCACACCTGTAGTCCTAGCTATTGGGGAGGCTGAGGCAGGAGAATCGCTGGAGGCGGAGGTTGCAGCAAGCCGAGATCGTACCACTGTACTCCAGCCTGGGCAACAGAGTGAGACTCCATTGCAAAAAAAAAAAAGAAACAAACAAACAAACAAACAAAGGACCTTCTCTTAGCTGGAAGCCTCCAGTCAATGACAGGTGGGAGTTGGAGGGTAAATGACCCTCACCTTTGGGATGGGATAACTCTAAGGTTCATTCTATTCCATCACTCCAAGTTCCCCAGGCATTTGAACTCCAGTTGTCCACAGTGCAACCCCCTGGATAATGTATCCATTACAGGCTTCCTACCTCTTTTTGTTTCCCTTTTTGACTACTCCTTTTGTGCTTCCTGGGATCTCTTCTTAGTAAACTACTTTTGCATGGCTCCTTAGTCAGGGTCTGTTTCTAGGGGAGCTGGTCTAAGACAGTCACTGGCTTCTTGAAGCTCAAATTCTAGAAAAGGATGCAGATAATAAACAATAAACAAATAAAAAAAGGTCACATATGGGTGCCTACTGAAAAGAATGAAATGATAGAGAGTGGAAAGGGGTTCAGAGAAATTCTGATTAAAGTGTGAAGTTGGGGTCCCTCTGATAGTGTGATATTTGACCTGAAACCTGAAAAACAAGAATTAGTTATGAAAAAGAGTCTGAGGGCCGGGTGCGGTGGCTCATGCCTATAATCCCAGCACTTTAGGAGGCCGAGGCTGGCGGATCACTTGAGGTCAGGAGTTCAAGACCAGCCTGGCCAACATGGTGAAACCCCGTCTCTGCTAAAAATACAAAAATTAGCCAGACATGGTGGCACACACCTGTAATCCCAGCTACTCTGGAGGCTGAGGCAGGAGAATTGCTTAAACCCAGGAGGTGGAAATTATAGTGGGCTGAGATTGTGCCACTACACTCCAGCCGGGTCAACAGAGCGAGACTCCGTCTCAAAAAACAAAACAAAACAAAAGAGCCTGAGAAGAAGATTCTGGGAAGAGGTATGAAAAAATGCAAAGTGAGCAGAAATAGGAAAGAGAACACTGGGCTGTTTCATGGGGAATGAGGCCAGGGAGGGGGAAGACCGAGTAGGTTGGCCCTGTCATGAGAGACTCTGTAGTAAGGATCAGAAGTTTATACTAAATGCAACGAGAAACCTTTGGAGGATGTTTTAAGCAGGAGAATGCAATAATCTGATTTATACTTGAAAATGATTACTCAGGCAGCTCATGGGAAACAGATCAGGGGAAGGCAGGAATGAAGCAGTGAGCTAAGTTAGAAGGCTACTGAAGAAATCTAGGTGAGAAATAATAGATGCTTTTCAGTTTCCAGACTCAACTGTTGATAGAGAACAGAAGTAAATAGAATACGAACACAGAGTGCATACACATTTATATCTTTGTCTCTGTGGGTATTTATATGTACTGAAGTGGTTCTTAGCATTTGGGGGTGAGAACTCTTTGAAAATCTGATGAAATCTGTGGATCTCCTCTCCAGGAAAATGCAAATGTGCACCGACACACGATTTTAAATGTGTGCTGACAGGTTGGGAAGTCATGGAGTCAGTTAATAAAACCTCAAGCATATGTTTTTTGTTTTTGTTTTTTCCTACATCTGTTAGTAGGGGTAGGCTCTCTGTAGTGGTAAGTCAGTCCCAAAGTGGATCACAGTTCAAACACATATTTTTGTTTATGGATGAGAATGGAAGGAAAGATAGCTCAGCTTCATTGGCCCTCTGGTAGAAAGACTCTGAGATGTGTTCTACTCTGTTTATGCCCACATAACAATACTGGGAGAATTCATTGTTCCTTGAAATGGCCCCGTGCTATCTTCAAGTCATAACTTCCAAGCTTGCCCTAGGTGTTATCTTAATTTTGGCCAGGTCGAAGGGAGTACACAGAGGAAGTCTTAATAGGCAAGGCCTGGAAGTGGGACCCATTGCTCTGCTCCCCCTTCATTGACTAGAATTTAGCCATCTGGCCACAACTAACCACAAGGGAAGCTGGGAAATATGGTGTAGCTGGGTGGGGAAAACCGGAAATACAAATTTCAGGAACAGTTAGGAGGTTCAGCCATAATACACACATTTTTCTTTATATTTGTCACATAGGAGTTGCTCAATGTTACATTTTTAGAGAACAGTGGAAATACCTCACGTAAGTCTGATGAAAGACAAGGGATGGAGCCAAGTGAAGGTTGGTCAGGAGGATACAATACCCTTTGTGTCATGATTTCCAGAACCAGTTTAACTCAAGGCAAGCCCTCTTCCTAGACTGTGGAGATGGGGCTTTCTTTTATTAAGGGTATGTCCTTAAGTAAAAGATTAAGATCCAATTGAAGTGGAAACTTGGCCCCGAACTACACTGTTCTGTGCCCGGAGGAACTGGAATTAATTTGAAGCACACTATTACTCACCCCGATTATGTGCCAGTAGGAAAGGGGGATGATGATGCTGTCAACAAGGCGAATTTTGCGTTCATCTTCTCTCACTCTAACAAGCAGTCATTCTAGATCTTAGATGTGACAGTTCATTGGCTACTCAGGCAAGCACTTGGCCTATCTACTCTGGACTCAACTCTGGTCCATCCTCTCCCTGAAGCAAAGCAGCCCAGAGAGTCCTCTTTCAAATGTCCTTTAGGGAGTGGGTGTGGTCCTAAGAAGTTGGAGGTGAAGTCCATTTTTATTAGTAAATCATATTTTACCATTTGATTCCATGACAATGGTAAAGTCATTTTTCTTGGGGGTGGAGGGTGGTGAGTCTTACCTTAAAAAATAAAGAAAATCGTTTGGCAAATGTCAATTTCTTCAGTGTTAGAAGGGAGGAAAGCTGATTTTCTCTTAACATACTAAAATGATTTTTCTGAAACTTAAAAATATCCAGAAGCTGTTTTCTCCTGAGATCAGAACCTTTCTAAGCCTCATGTTTAATGTTTGAGCTATTCAGTACCTACAGGGAGGGTCAGGTTTCTTCCATGTTGCCTGTTCCCAGCTCCTTCCTCTGATTCTCTCATTTACATCATAAATATTCCTTTTCAACCCCCTATGTTTTAGCTCTTTCCTTTAAGAGAAATTTAAAAAGCATTTTTTTTTTTTTTTTGCCATTTATTTTATTTAATTTAAATTCCATCTTAGAGCTGTTAATGTGTTTACATGCTATTTTTTCCTATATTCCTTCTCTCCGGTCAGGGAAAATGGTGAGCTTTCTTCAACATGAGATGGATTTAATTGGTTAATTTCATAATTTAGAGTCTTTCTTGGTCTACATTCCAAAAGGAGGGGATTCTTTAAGCTCAGTACAGCTACATTTACTTTTGAAGGAGCCCTTTATTTTGCAGTGAATAAAGTCTCTCTTATTAAACAGAAAATAAAAGAAGGTTTGGCAGGACTCTACTCCCCATGGATGAAACATCACAGGAAATTGAGAAATTGTTTCTTTTTGGCCTTGTGGGAAAATTTTGCTTGTGAAATTTAGTGTTAAAGTTTTAAGACGACTGCTTAAATCCATCAAGAAAGAGCTGTTGAATGCATAACAGCTTCTAGGGAAGAGGTGCCAGCCTGACCTTTCTGTATCTGGTCTGTTAAATGTTCGAGGAAGCGTGTGGTATGATCAAGAAGATTGTATATTCTCTCCTACATCATGACCGAGTTTATTTTAAAAAGAACATAGAAATAGTTCATTAATTTAAGAATAATTTTGTCAAAAGTTGGCCTCAGCTGGGTGAGCCTTCCTTTGTGCCTATAAGACATGACATTGTATAGGCCCAAATGAGAAACGACTCCTAGGTAGAGAGTCCAGTTTCCATTCTCAGGTTGATCTATGGGCTCTAGAATTTTGATATCAAGCCTGTGTCTTGAGCTTCAGACTATTCTGCCAACTGAGGGTATTGCCTTCCATTTTCTTCACATAGGCACCTTGTTTGAAATTTGTGGCTAAAACCCATGTTCTCAATTTGACTCCTAAATCTGTTTTCCTTCTAAGTTCCTTAGGGACTCTATGGGCAGCATAACCATATACTTAGTTGTCCAAATCTGAAACCTTCATTGTTTTCTCTCTGTACTTCCCTCAATTTGCAATTAATCACCAAGTTCTGCTACTGTCCCTAAATATGCCTGCAGTCATTTCCTTTCCTTCCCCTTCCCCTTCCCAAATTCCCAGTTCAGGCCACAATTCTCTCATGCCTTGATTTCTCTAAAAACTTCCTTAACCAATCTCTTGCCTTCAGTTTTTTCCTCCCGTAATCCTGATTTCACCCTGCAGCCAAAATGATTTTTCTAAAATTAATCTTGACAATGTTACTTCCTGGCTTGAGTTTGATTACTTTC
Organism: Rhinopithecus roxellana; assembly: GCF_007565055.1. Classification (NCBI taxonomy): domain Eukaryota; kingdom Metazoa; phylum Chordata; class Mammalia; order Primates; family Cercopithecidae; genus Rhinopithecus; species Rhinopithecus roxellana. The sequence continues at coordinate 33,700,034 of NC_044564.1, forward strand.
TTTCTTTCTTCCTTTCCTTCCTTCCTTCCTTCCTTCCTTCCTTCCTTCCTTCCTTCCTTCCTTCCTTCCTTCCTTCCTTCCTTCCTTCCTTCCTTCCTTCCTTCCTTCCTTCCTTCCTTCTTTCTTTCTTTCTTTCTTTCTTTCTTTCTTTCTTTCTTTCTTTCTTTCTTTTTCTTTTTTTTTTTTTTTACCTAACTGTGCAATTTTCACTACAATATCCAAACTCTTGACTTGGCCCTTACTTGTACCTCTCAGTTCCCTCTCCCCACCCCCCTTCCAGCTGCATCAGCCTCTGGACACATTCAGCACTTCTCACCTTAGCCAGAACTGGATTCTGAGTGCAGTCAGCGTTCTTTCCTCTGCTCTTTCCCATTCTTGGCTAATTCTAATCTATTTTCTAGAAATCCTCTGAGCCCTCTCTCTTGAGCCCCCTTCCAACCCTCCATTGGAATAGAGGCTTCTTTTCTGAGCTCCCACACTCTGAACTTACGTCTTAGATGGCTCATCCTCCACCGAGAGCTTCTTTTTTTTTTTTTTTTTTTTTTTTTGAGATGGAGTCTCGCTCTGTCGCCCAGGCTGGAGTGCAATGGTGTGATCTTGGTTCACTGCAAGCTCCGCCGCCTCCTGCGTTCACACCATTCTCCTCCCTCAGCCTCCCGAGAAGCTGGGACTACAGGCGCCTGCCACCACACCCGGCTAATTTTTTTCTTTTTTCTTTCTTTCTTTTTTTTTTTTTTTTTGTATTTTTAGTAGAGACGGGGTTTCACTGTGTTTGCCAGGATGGTCTCGATCTCCTGACTTCGTGATCTGCCCACCTCGGCCTCCCAAAGGGCTGGGATTACAGGCGTGAGCCACCACGCCCGGCCAGCTTCTTAAGGGCTGCTTTGCAGCTCATTTTTCTTTGAAGGCTCTGTTTTGCCTGATAAATAAATAAATGAGAATGAATAACTACTTATAGTGTTTTTCTATATTTAAAATTGAATTCTAATCATACTGTTATAAAATTCGGCTAATTTTGGTGATTTTGGAGCATGGGAAATGCAACTAAAAAAGAATGAAAAAAACACCCCACTATGATTTGACATCAGAAGATATGAATCCAGGCTCAGTCACCACAAGCTGAGAGATTTGCTAAGTGTATCAGCCTCCCTGAGTCTCAGTTCCTCGTCAATAAGCATAGGATAATTTCTCATGTAAACAAAGCTTGGCTGAGGACCAAGGAAGAGGTGCCCAGTGGGTGGGTGGAGGCACTCAGTGAACTGTAATGACTTCACAGGTGAGAAGAATTCTTATTTTCTGTATATCTGCAGTTCTCATTGTGCAAAACTCCAGCCTGGGAGAAGTGAGGTGTGAGTGGTTTCATGGGGCACCGATGGGAGGGAAATATTCGCCAGGTCTTTTCCCAGTTAGGTGGAGCCACACCAATGGTGGGTGGGGAATTCAGCAATTCCTGTTAGGGGAAATTGTTCCTCTTTAGTTTTCCCATTGGGTAGAGCTCAAAAGTACCCTTCTACCCTCTCAAATACTGTTGGTGACAGTGAGACCTGGCATAGTGTTGTAGCAATTTGATAACCTGTATTGAGAACTTTCACAATATTCATTCTTTTTGAATGAGTAATTCAATTTCTAGAATTTTTCTAAGGAAATTATTTTTAACAAGAGAAGGGGAGCACTTAAGATGTGTAAAGATGTTCATTGCAGTTGTGTTTATTATAGTTAATGATCAAAAATAAACTGAAATGTGCAAGCAGTGAGGGATTGTGATGGCATTGCCCTTTGGTGGGTTCTCTCTAAAATGGGAATGTAACGTTGAAAAATTACTTAAGTGAAAAAAACTAGGCTTAAAAAATTCAGTCTGTGGTTTAATAAAAAGTATTTAAATCAAACAAGTATAGGAAAACAAAAGATGACCAGTGGGATAATACACTTTGTTTTAAATGGGGTTAGTTGTAACTAAGAAATCCACAGGCAGGACTCTGCCTCCCTAGACTAACAGCTCCGATGAATGAAGTTCACTGTCTTCTGTGCAAAGGAATCTTTATTTGGCTTTGGCTCAAGGCCAGGCCTTCATCTCGTCTTCTAAAACCTGGAAGGAAGCATTCAGAGGAAAATATCGATCAGAAGTAAACTTCAGCTTAGAAGTTGGGGGGCTGAAGTTGTAGGATACCAGGGAAGGAAAGCCTACATTTACCCTTGAGCAATCATCATGGCAACAACCTCCTAAGTCATCTTTGAGTGTGCAAAGAGCTTTTCTGTACAGTGTTCACTTAAATTGATTTCTCTTCAATTTAGCTAGGTAATTATCCAAAATGCCTGTAAAAATTTGAAAGAGGAGGGAAACACAGTTACTGATTTGAGGTCCCTTCCCTTTATCTTCCTCATATTCAGGGATTTCCCCACTGCGCGGAATTAACTTTGAACCCAGGGAAATTACCTAGAAGGAAATAGCTGGGCTCAGGAAGCAAGCAGACATTTCACTGTGGCTGTATTCACGGGAGGCTCTCCAGACGTTTGGCAGATATTTTCTTACACGTGCCTACTGGACCTTGTGTTGTAAGAGGCACAGAACAGCTGTACATAGTCCAGCGTCACACAGCAAGTCAGGAGCAAGAATTTGTGTAGAATTAAGATCTTTTTGTCCCTCCCCCCGAAACTCTATCTAGCCCAAGTGTCTGCTCTCCCACGGGATTTTGTGCTCCTTTTTTTTACTGTCTGTCTCAGCTTCAAAAAAGATCTGTTTTCTCTTATTATTTTCTCACATTGCTGTGGTTCAGAACCGTAGTGCATTTGTCAAATGCATTGTGTGTGTCTTCACCCCTGCAGCTTCCCTGTCAGGTGATTCAATACAAGGCAATGATCTCTCCACTAAGGAGGAAGAAAGAAAGTGAGAAAGAAAGAAAACAGCTCAGAGCCCTAAACCCTGGGTTGTGGCTATTTTTCTCGTAGACAGGCTGCTCTCTCTTATCTGATTGGAGTCTCCGTGTTCTCTGAATGGGAAATAAATCTTAACACAGAAATTCAAGCGTTAGTTTCCAGGTGTTTGATAGGAAGCTTTCATCCCAAATGGTTTGTTTGTTTATTTATTTATTTATTTTTTGTCGGGGGGAATTTGTTGCATTATTTGACCAAGGACAGTGTTGACCACCTCCGGTTTCTACTTCTCTTTCGAAGTTTATTTTATGTTTTGTTGTGGTTTTCAGATTTCTCATGGTTTGGATTTGGGAAAGTAAAATCAAGACAAGGTGTTGGTAAGTAGTTAACTCACTCCTTCTTTGGATAAGTAATGAGTCTATGTTTTTATTCGGATGAAAATGCTTGGACCCTCTTTACATTCCACGGTCTTTGATTCATTTTCTGTGTTCCTGGTTTTTGATTTGTTGAAGAAGTAGGTCTAGAATTTTTCCAGAAAAGGCATTACTGTTGTTAATTGAGTTCAGTACATGGTTTCACAGTTTTAGATTTGACTCGTTTTTATCCTGTGGGGGGAGTGTTAACTGTCGTTCCAGTTCTAGTTTGTGATGCATTTTTAAGAAGGTTAAGGAAATAAATGCAACTTCATTTCAGTTACATGTACAGGGAATAGTTGACTGAACAGTCAAGCTGGACAAGTGTAGGTCTTAACTTTCTTCCATTGGCCAAGATGTAATAGAGTTCTGAATTGGTAAATCAGTTTCCATTTATGACCATTCCTCTTTCAAAACAGATTCTAACGTCCAGACGCTGTGATTTGTGCTTGATTGCATTCTATTCCCCGCATTCAGACTATGTGCTGACAATTGAAAAGCAGAGTTTGTAGCTTACCAAGTGAATGCAGATGATGTAGCTCATCATTAGAATTGAAATCAGGTGTGATCTCTTGGGACCTCTAATTTGTTCAGAATTTTCTATGGGTACAGAGACAATGAACAGGAATTGCTTAGAAGTCATGAGAAGACAGGCATTCTTACATCTTTCACGTGGGTTTCCAAGATCTGACCATCTTGGGCATCTGTTGGCTAGTATAGTGTTTCTTTTGGTAGCAAGGTTGGCCATAGGTAAAATGTCAAAGTAGGGGAAATGTATCAGTGTCAGGAGACTGCTCAATTCCAAACTATCCACCCTATGCTTGTTCATCCTGGCCATATAAGGAGCTGTTTCTTGTTACTTTTGAACCTGACATCAGACCTTGTCTTGTTGGGCAGCCTCTATCACTGTCTGTCCAGTGATCCAAAAATGACCAGTGGGCTGAGGCAGCCTGGCCAGATGGGGCCTGGGCATGGGGGGAAAGTCACCTTGACTCTTGCTAGTTCCATGGATTCCAAGGTTAAAGTTCTTAACCCTCAAAGGGGAAGTGGAGCCCTGGCAAAGTTAGAACATCAAGTTCAAGTAGTCAGGGCTTCTAGGCAGCTCCCCAGGGGCGAATTTCAGACACAGCTGATCATTGTCACTTTACCAAGATACCAGAGGGATCATCCTGCCTGGGCAGTCTTAAAGGTGTTCTGTTTTATGGGTTTGATGTGTATGCGTGCACAGGTGTATCCCGTGTATTTTTGGGGAAGGTGGTAATAAACTCTCCCATAACAGTGCTATAAGACAGGGTCTTGCTTCCGCTAAATTGCAAGTCATTCCACCCACTTAAATATTTTTTCAAGCCAATTTGCACTGCTGAAGGGCGCTTGTTCCTGAAAAGCTGGAAAAATGTGGTTTTACTGTTTTAGGCCACAACAGAGAATTCTTCAGAATTATTCTTCCAGCTGCAATCCAGCAGAGGTGCTGCTCTTACAAAACATAGGTTTCATTATTTTTCAAGTTTGCTGAGACCAACAGTTTAGGAGATGATTGCCGTTGAGAAGATAGTGTGTTACTCATGGTTCCCAAAAGAAAGGGGCACACCACGCAATGCAGGGCCACGTGGGGAAGCACTGGGATCCATTAAGAGGCAGAGGAGGGAAGGGAGAACTTGGACAGGAGCTTTTGGTGTGTTTCCAGGGTAAGGAACTGGGGAGGGAGGGTGAACAGGTTTAGGATTGGCTAGTCTGAGTAATTTCAACAGGCTCTAGGGTACAGGAGCTGTCTAGAGTTGTCAAGTACCTGGCCCTGGCGTGGGGAGGGCAGGTGGATAGTGGCCTGAAGTGTGAGCCTCACATCAGGAAGGTGGTTGGGAGTGTTGTCTCTGGATTGGTTGGTTTGCATTTGAAGGGCGTGCTCCCAGGCAGGGTATTTACCATCTGTAGGAACTGACTCACCCTTTGTGGGAGGGCTGTCCCTCCAGGATCAGCAGGGCCCCAGATGTCAAAGCACCAGAATCCAGAATACAAAAAGGCTTGCTTAGTACAGCTGCTCAAGAGTACTAACCCTTCCCCTCACCTTGAAGGCACTATTGGTATTGAGAGAAGAAAACTCCCCCAGATGACCTTCGTGATTCTTATCACAGGAAATTAAGTCTACGATAGGCTCAGAAATGTCTGTAAAGTCATAGTACAAGATATGCGACCAAGCAGACATATTAAAATACAAATGGGCTAAAAATGTTTCCAGACTGAACTCATGTTTGTCAGCTGAGTGATTAGAACTATTTACCCTAAATCAGCCAAGTGTGCACATACCTCGCCATTTAAAACTTTATATGAATATTGTAATACAGTTCTTCAAGCCCTCATATGAATTTCGTTTAACACATGGTGATGTGCTCCTTTATTCTTCTGTCTTTTTCGTGGTGCCTGCTCAAACACATGCATAGACATACAAAGACACATCCTGTGATATGCACAGACAGGCTGCTGTCAAATTATGTAGACATTCATTGTCCCCGCTGAGAGCTTCTTCTGCCTTCCCAACTTTGCTGTGCTTTGCATTCCATTATATCAAAATGTTCACAGAAAAATGGGCTTAAACCCTGCAACCTTGACAGCCATATCAGTCTTCTAGGTTTTGGAACATCAATAATGAAGAAAACAGCACTTGAATTAATATCCCCCTTGATGAATTGTTGAGGTTTATGTGTTACTCACATTTGTCAACAGTGATTTTTCTGGCAAAGTGAAAAGGCTTTTGAAAAATTACCTGTGGTGCTTTTTACTGCTTCTATGCTTAATCCTCCTCTCGCTCCCTAAACAAAAGCTCATTCCCTTCCACTCTGTTACATCGGAGTTGGGGGTTTTAATTGGAGAGGTTTAGGAAAGAAAAGGGTATCCCTTAGTGAGGAAGGAGAAGCAGAGAGCAAATCACTTGGTTGGACTCTTTAAGTGAGGGCTTCGCTGTGCACTTGGCAGAAGATTCAAAGTCTGAATTCGGGAATCTCAAGTTGTCTTCTAGGTATCAGCCTCCTCAAACATGATTGAACGCTGCTCTGACGTTCATGAACTTCAGAGCATCCTGGGCCAGAGGAGAGTCAGAGAAGAAAGCAACTGGGGTCAATGCATTTCTAATCATTGCAGGGGCTCCAGAAGGAAATATTGCTGGATTTCTGACAGCATGTGGAGTGTTTTAAAATGAAACTCCTGTACAAAGGCATAAGAATGATACCATGGACTTCCGAGACTGTGGGGGAAGGGCGGGACGGGGGTGAGGGATAAAAGGCTACACATTGGGTACATTGTTTGCTGCTTGGGTGATGAATGCACCAATATCTCAGAAACCACTAAAGAACTTATTCATGTAACCAAACATCACCTGTTCCCCAAACAACGATTGAAATAAAAACAAGAAATTTTAAGAAAAAGAAACTCCTGCATTTCTGGGGGTAAAGGTGGTGCCTGGAATCGACTGAGAAATGTGCAGCCTTCACTGTAGTCCTTCACGGAGCTCAGGCAGTAAGGAGCATGTTTTGGTAACCTTGCAGGAGGTAACAGCCGTGTCCGGAACCAAGGAAGGGAGTCAGTGGTGAGGTTTTATTGACAAGATGCAGAAAACTTAGCATAACATATCTTCATTTTTTTTTTTTTTTGAAACTGAGTCTCACACTGTCACCCAGGCTGGAGTGCAGTGGCACCATCTTGGCTCACCACAGCCTCTGCCTCCCGAGTCCAAGTGATTCACCTGTTTCAGTCGCCCGAGTAGCTGGGATTACAGGCGCTTGCCACCACACCTGGCTAAGTTTTGGACTTCTAGTTAAGATGGGATTTCACCATGGTGGCCAGGCTGGTCTCGAACTCCTGACCTCGTGATCTGCCTGCTTCAGCCTCCCAAAGTGCTGGGATTACAGACGTGAGCCACCACGCCCAGCCAACACATCTTCATTTTTAATTGCTGGCCAGAAGCTGAATGATCTAGGCCTGTCAGGGAGCAAGTTGCAGAACAGGGATGATTAGGAATATTGGAAAGAACTTGTCTCTGTAGTTGTTCTTGGCAGGATTTCTGCTGTATCCTAACGCAGGTGAGCTAGACACAAGACGAGCATAACTGATGGGCTTGCCTTTGCTTTTGAGTGTTTTGTGGCTTCTAAATTGGCTGTGTGAAGACTTGTTTGCAGAAGTGAGCCGAAGTGCATCATTAAAAGCAGCTTAAATGCACATCCCTTGAGAGAATGCTTCAAAAATTACCTATAATAACAGCAGGCTGTCTCCTGCATAGTTTGTTTAAGACACTGCTTAGCTGGGGAATGTCCAACTGTTATCACTACAAACTGTGATAATCTCCATACGAGGGGGAAAAATGGATCTTGGAGGTTGGGGGATGAGGTATTATTATATTTCATAGGGGATTCAAGACTGGTTAACAAGACAACTTTTGTTTTCAGAATTGCTGTGCTTCTCACTAAAATAGTTAAGTGTGAGGGAAAAGGCAGAAAGAGGATGGAAGTGCTGAAACATGCATTTAGTGGGGGGGTTGGAAGAAAGCACATGTCCTTGCGTAGGAAGTAGCAATTCAGACTTCTCCTGACATGGCATTTGCCTTGGCTGGGCATTTGATTCTGCCTCTTCACTCCCTATCGTCTTTTCTCTTTATTCTTTCTCTGGGCTTATGGCAGTGGTCAGGTCAGTGGTCTGCTTCCATGGAACCCTGCCTGTGTAATACATACCTTGTCCACCTCCCACGTAGACAGTGCCTGTCATGCGCCACTGCTGTCTTCATTGGTTTGAAGCTTTCACGTAGACCTTTATCTTTGCGAATCTAATGTTGGTTGCAAACAGTATGAGTTTAGTGGCTAATGGGTAAATTGTTTAGACAGGATACAGTAGACTGTATGTGTGAGCATATACATTCTGAGACTTTGGACTGGAAAATTTGTCTTGTACAGAAAATGCTATGATTATTAATTTAGTATAAAGACACCAAGTAATGACTCTATAAATAGTATTACAGCTGAAGACAAAGCAGGTAACTTTGCCATGGGATTGATCCATTATTGTTATAAAAGTATTTTGTAGACAAAAGTGGTGCAGACACTCACAGAATATGAAGAAAGAGGAATATAGTCATAGGACAGTCAAATGTATATCTGGTCTACCAGTTAAAGTTCATTTAGTAATACCTAGTAGTAATACATACTCATGAAACACATTTAAATTTGTAATACATTTTCCTATTACTAGTCTCATTCTATTGTCATAAAATAAGCAAATATTATTTTGCATATGAGTGGATGTAGAAATCCAAAGCAAGTAAGTGACTTGTCCAAAGGGTAGAGACAGAAACCCAGATCCTGAAATTCCCAGAAGAACTTTCAATGCTCTGTGAAATAGGAATCCCAGATTCATGTTGAGAGTTTCAATGACAGAGTGTTCTAGACACAATCACAGAACAGAGAGGAAAGCTACATATTATCTTACAGGAGAAGGAAGTGAAGAAATTGGAGCTCTCATACACTGCTGGTGGGAATATAAAATGGTGCAGCCACTTTGGAAAAGTTTGGCAGTTCCTCAAAATGTTAAATATAGAGCTACCATATGACCCAGTAATTCCACCCAAGAGAAATTAAAACACGTGTCCACATAAAAATTCATATATGAATGTTCATAGTAGCATTATTCATAATAGCCAAGAAGTCAGAACAACCCAAATGTCCACCAACAAATGAATGGATAAATAACGTGCGACATATCCACACAATGGAGTATTATTAGGCAATACAAAGAAAGGAAGTACTAATACATACTACAATGTGGATGAATCTTAAAAACATGATGTTCAGTGAAAGAAGCCAGTTACAAAAGATCACATATTATATGGTTCCATTCATATGAAATGCCAGAGAGATAGAGTGTAAATCTGTGAATATCCTCGGCTGAAAGTGGAGAGAATGGGGAGTGAGTGCTATCTGGGTGATGAAAATGTCCTACAATTAGATTATAGTGATTATTGTACAACTCTATGAATATACTAAAACCCACTGAATTGTACACTTTAAATGGGTAAATTTTATGTATGTGAATTACAGATCAACAAAACCATTGATTACAGGAGAATATATATATTTTTCTATCTCCAGGCCCAGCTTCTGTTATCAGCAATGATGATGACTCTGCCAGCCCACTCCATCACATCTCCAATGGGAGTAACACCCCATCTTCTTCAGAAGGTGGCCCAGATGCTGTCATTATTGGAATGACCAAGATCCCTGTCATTGAAAATCCCCAGTACTTTGGCATTACCAACAGTCAGCTCAAGCCAGACACATGTAAGTACAGCTGTTTATACTTATTGGCCCATTTGCTGCATAGCTGTATCAACCAGAGTGTTTATCAGAGTCCCTGACAGGGATGACTGGTGGGGGGCAGGGTGCAGTGAAATGTCTGAGGATTCTTGCAGCTTTTGATCCAGGAATAGATCCTTTAGTTTGTTGCTTATGGAATTCTTTGGGTGTGTCTCCCGCGGGGAAGGGAACTGTGGGCAGATACAGACTTCTCTTGGAATCTATTTTCCAAAACCATTTGTCAATGTGAAGTTGGAATCAGGCATGCTTATCTTGAAAAAAAGAGAGACAGAAACCAGAAGTATCATTAGAATCCACATATATCAGTTATAGATGACAAGCAATGAATGTAATTTAAATTTAGCTTGTTGAAAGTCATTGAAACATGCACTCTAGGTAGCTGGGAAGGCACTGTGTTGCCCACAGGTGGTATCAGTTTGGGGAGTCCTGTATTCTTTGCTCAGTCTGAGTTCCCAGCATGAGGCCTTGTTGTGTTGCCACAATAGCAAGGAGAGATACTAGCAGATGATTTGCGTATTAAGTATACTGACTTTCATTCTTCAAAACCAAATTAACCCATTAATCTCTGTTAGCAAGCTTGAGATTTTTCTAAGGGCTTTTTGTGCTATCTTCTGCACCACTGCTCCAATATTAAACGTGTAGCCTTAAAGACAACACAAAATAAACCCACGGTGGACAAACAGGCTTATGGCATTGGGATTCCAGGCCTTCCTTCATACGTGAATAAGGGGCCGTGAGGGCAATGACATCAGGTGGCTCAGATCCCAGAGATTCCCTGCCACTAAGGAGTGGGTATCCTGCATGTTTCTATCCCGACTTAAATACCATTCTCCTACCTTGTCATAGAGGTGAGGTAGAGGATTACTGCAAGGTTAGGCTTTGGGGGCTGACTCTTCATCGAGAGCTTTCATGGGATGAAGGGCCTTAGCAATGAATGTCAGATCCGTGCATATATAAGGAAATATCTATAACTTCATCCTGTTCACTCAAATTTATCCCAAGGTATGTTTAACATTGGATGTGAGTTTAAATGTTAGGAAGAACAGTATTATGAGCTTTTAATGTGTAAGACTGGAATCCACCAGAGATTTTGGTTGACTCTGTAACATGACAAGATAAATAGAATAATGTATGAAGAATATTGAGCTCCTTGAAATAAGAGGTATTAGTTGAAATCAAGGTATCATTACTCTTAATACTGTCATTGTGCTGTGAACAAGGTGAGTAGAGGTATTGCTTAAAATGTGCCTTCTTTGACGGGGTGGGCCTCCTCCAAAGATCCTTGGAATGCCCTGTACGCAGAACTGTCAAATAAGGAGTAAGACTAAGCAGGATACTGTGATGGGAGCATCTGTCATCATTTTGATTGTTCTCCCTAGGGATAGAGTACTTTGACATTGACATCTCAGTCACCACCCAAACCAGGCCTATGGTGCTTTTCAGTTAGCCTGAGGCTGTAGTATAATTGAGGCTGACTAAAATCAACATACCCTCAAAAAGTTGCTTTCCTTTGTGGAGGGAGGAAAGATAAAGCTGCATAATTAAGTACACCCGATCAGCCCAAAAAGTCCAGTAAGAGAAATTGAGCAAATGAGCAAGAGAGCAAACAAACAAAGTAACAAATGAGATCCTCTATACAAAAGTGGGCTACATGGCTGGAAGTGCTTTCTTCCCTGGGAGGCCGAGACAGGCAGATCACGAGGTCAGGAGATCAAGACCATCCTGGCTAACATTGCGAAACCCTGTCTCTACTGAAAAATACAAAAAACTAGCCGGACGAGGTGGCGGGCGCCTGTAGTCCCAGCTACTCGGGGAGGCTGAGGGAGGAGAATGGCTTAAACCCGGGAGGTGGAGCTTGCAGTGAGCTGAGATCCGGCCACTGCACTCCAGCCTGGGCGACAGAGTGAGACTCCGTCTCAAAAAAAAAAAAAAAAGAAATCCAGGAAGAAAGGCTTCAAAGGTTATTTCCTTGATCTGGAGTCTGTGGAGATTTTTTGCAAAGGTTTGGGTTCCCTTTGGAGTGGTCTTGATTGTGTGGCTCAGTCATTCTGTGCCTCCTGTCAGTTTCTGGCCTCTACCCAAGTGGTCAATCTCCATTTGGTCATTCCTTCTGTATAAAGTCTTGCTAGGCCCTGCACCCAACCGCAGTGTCCCGGCTTTGTGTCCTCAGTCACTCCACACCATATACCAAAAGAGATTTTCATTTTTCCAGGCAACAAGCCACATATACTCTCATGATTTTAAGAACACTTAAAATCACAAATCTTCCACGAATGCTTTTTCAAATAAATGAGAATGAAGAAGCGATTTACTTCTTTCCTTCCCTTCACCCTTTTGTAAATGTCATTTTTTATCTCACAATTTTTTTTTTCTTTATCTTTGGTGTATCTGTGGCCTTCTGTTAAATATTGAGTATGAGCACTCTCACGTGTTTCTGCAATCTCTTTTAGGTTAGATTGTAAGCTCTTGGAGAGCAGGATCTTTATCTGTTGAACTATTCCTTCATAGCACAGGACATGGTGTACCTTTGATGTTGGCCACATGTTGACCAGATGTAGCTTTATATTACTGAAATATTAATTGCTAGCAGATATGTAACAAGAAAGATGACTCATAATCATTTTCATTGATTTTATTCCTATCAAACTTGCCTACATAGTTGTTTATTTATTAGACAAGTTTTTAACAATATGTTAGCCAATTTAAACAGATTTAGATAACAATTTTAGCAGAAATAGGCTTTGGACAAAAAATCTTTTCTTTGAACATTCTAATTGTAGTCATGCAGAAATTAAAATATTTCAAAATGTATAGACCTGACATGTAGACTAATCTGTTGCTATAGGCCCATGAAATGTTAAGAACTTAGATTTCAATTAGATAATTCCCATTGACTATATATATATATGTGTGTGTGTGTGTGTGTGTATATGTGTGTGTGTGTGTGTATATATGTGTGTGTATATATATACACACACACATTTATGTGTGTTATATAAATATACACGCATACATGTATTCTATATATACACACATACATATATGTACATATGTGTGTGTGTATATATATATATATATATATATATATATATATATATATATAAACATATTTTAGAGACAGAGTCTCACTTTGTCACCCAGGCTGGAGTGCAATGGCACAGTTGTAGCTCACTATAACCTGGAACTCCTGGGCTCAAGCAATCCTCTTGACACAGCCTCCTGAGTAGCTAGGACTCTTAGGTACACACCGCCATGTCTGGCTAAATTTTTTTATTTTTATTTTTTGTAGAGATACAGTTCTCACTATGTTGCCCAGGCTGGTCTTGAACTCCTGGACTCAAGTGATCCTTTCCAACTTGGCCTCCCAAGGGAGGGATTGCGGGCATGAGCCCCACTGAATATTTTTTACAAGTGAACTTTTAAAGAACCTCTAAAGAAGGGCTCTTTTAAGAAGTTGCAATGAAAAAAACATTGAGAAGATCTCAGAGAGAGTTTAGAAGACTTACCATGTGCTTAAAGCATAATATCATATGGACAGTACAACGTTACTATTCTTATGGATCCATCAGAGACTTGAGCCAAAAACTGGCCTATTTACTTCTCTTTCCTAAAACTGCATGCTATTCAAAGATGTTGACTTTAGAATATACACGTGATCTTACAAAGATCACTGAATTGTAAGAATCTAATGTGTGTATAAGCTATATGTATGATCTTACTCATTTCACTGAAGTTTAAGAATCTAACTTACATAATAAAGACAATTCATTAAATGCTTATTTATAACACTATTTTAATGCTAGGAACTAGAGATCTCTTGAAAATGATGGCTTGTTCCCTGCTCTCAAGGAGTCTCACTGGCAAGGCCGATAGTTAGATCATCATATAATCATAATGCAATGTGATAGGCATTACAATAGGATAGGTTAGAGCATGGGTCCAAAACCCCAATTACCAACAAGAATCAGGCACGTCAATGTAAGAAACAGGCTGGAAGAAAAATGATGTGGGGTAGTGAGGGCCATGCTGGAGTATGGGCTTGGTATTGCCAGATATTCTAATTTTTTTCCAGAGAAAACAGGCGTTTATTATTTTGTGTGGATTCCCCAAGATTTAAGACACTGGGTGAGATAAATAAAAATGTATCAGTGTGAGGCAGGTTTGACTTCAGGTTTGACTCGCAGTCTACCACCCGTTTGTGATACTCTGAATTAGACCTGAAGGATCAATGAATAAAAATACCTTATTTTACAAACCATGCTCAGAAGTAGCTTGTCCAGAGTGATACAAGCTCAATACTTGCATAGTTTGGCTTTAAAAACAAAACAATAAACAAACATGATCACATCCGACTTCTTAAAATGATGCATAAAATAATTTTAGTGAAAGATGGTGATCAATTATATCCCCTGAAGTATGTTTTCACTATCTGGAGTGATATGAGGGTTTCATTTACAAAGTCCGGAGGTGGTTTGCAGGATTGTAGAGCAATCTGAACAGGGCTGAATTCCTCCCGAGCACGTTCCAATAGCAAGTCTGTCTACTTTATTGCAGGGCCCAGAGGTTCCCCCAAGACCGCCTGATAATAATTTGGTATTTGGAGGCTCCTGTGTCACTGCAGGAACTAAAGGAGGCTAAATCCATGCCTGATGGAGGAGAAGAGTTCTATGGTTATCTGCAAATTCTGGCCAGACAAGATCTTGACGTCACTCCTTAGCTTCCATAACCTAGCCAAGCAAGAAGTTGCCTTTCCAAGACAAAGCAGTGTGCTCTAATGACTAACCCCTCAAAGTACTATGCCACTTTAACTATAGACCCATCTCCTCGATCAATCAGGATGGCAAGATGGAGCTGAGGAGCTCAGCAACATCAAGTCTGGAGTTGGTCTTTAATTCAACTAGCTCGTTTAGACGTGTCTGAACACCACGTCGCCTGACAGCACGGGGTGGTTTCCCAGTAAAATTTACAAACTCGGCTCAAGGGCAGCTGTGTGTTGCTTTCCTTTCCTTGCCTGCTGAGAAAGGTTTTGACAGGGAACAGTGGAAACACACCTTCCGAGCTGAAACAAACCAACAGAAACAAAACATACTAACCAGCAAAACCCCCAAATCATCAATCTTGGGTTCTCTCGAAGGGTGGGAGTGCGTTTTATCTTCTCCCGTCGGAGCAAACATGATAGATGTCCTCCCTAAAATTGTGTCTTCCCTAGAGCAGCCTTGTAAATTAGCTAGGGTCCTAGGCTTGAGGCCTAAATCGACTTAAAATTGTCTCTAAATATGGACCTGGATGTGTTTGTACTTGCAGAGCATGCCCTCTTCGTGTGCCTAGGGCTAGTAACTCCCTGTGGCAGAGGCATATAAAGTATTCTGACTTTTTTTTTTTTCTTTTCAATTTAATTCTATTTCCAATGAAATGGATTTTTAAAAATTTTCTCCGGAGTGTGCCATACTTCTCCAGCTATTGTAGTTAATGTGCGTGTTTCCTTGTGTATATGTGTGTTTGTGTGCGCGTATGTGTTTTCCTAGTGGTCACATGCTTGTTAGGCAATTATGTAGATACGCACAGATTCGTAGACCAGCTAGGCCTGAGGAAAGAAGACCTTATAAAGGGAGGGAGTATTTTAACAGTAGCTAAAGCTATCACACAAAGCACCCATTCTGCTCCCCTCAACAGCCACAGCCCACTTCATCATTGTCTTACCAATAAGGGGAAAGGATGGAGGTGATGTTTTTCACAGAACCACAGAGGTTTTGAACATATTTGCAATATTACTTTGAGTACACATGAGCAAAAATTCTGAATTACATCCAGGACCCAGAAGCTCATTAGATCAAAGAGTACGGGGCCCTTCAGAGTTACCGGAGATTATCTTCAGACTTCAGTGCAATCGAATGACCATGGTCCATTTTGATGGTCAGAGATAGGACTGATAAACGGGTAGAAACAATTGCTTTAGCACTTTCTTCTATACTTTGCCTATTAATGTTTTGTCTTTCAAAAGTATATTTTCTTCTAATTGTTTAATTGGCCAAATAATGACTGCTTTGGGAGTTGTTTGTATGCCTTGGAAGGCCATGGCCTGCACTTTAAAAATAAGCTAAGTCCATTCTGCCCAGCACGAGCATTAGGACAGAGAATGCAGTTATTTTAGGATCCTTAAAAATTGCTTCTTTTATGGCACACTGGGTTGACGACTCATCTCGTGGGAGCCTTCATGGTACGTTGCTGCTGTTTTGCAGGTCCCAGTACAATTCCTTCCCCCTCTCAGTGCCATGCCCCCCCCCCCCCCATTGCTAGCTACAACAATTTGATGTCATATTCCATTTTCAACTCCAAAGGAGATGGTAAGAAGCTATCAAATAATGCTTTAAAAAAGCAACTTCAGTTTCTTAAAAGAAAGGAAATGAATACATGCTGCATAATTACATTTAAAATGTAAGCCTTGTTATTATAAGCTGCACCGAGATGAAGATTTGTTAGCAAACCAGTTTCAAGCACACTCACAGTGAAGTAAAATCATGTTTTTAGCATCTGACCATTGGGTGATATTATTCTTTGTTATCAAAAAAGAAATATCACCCGATTATAGTATTCTTAGACCTCCTAGAGAAAACACTCCAGTCCTAAGTTTGGTGTCTGAAAAGAAAAACAAAAATAAAGGTTATGGATTTAGGTCAGGGAGACACTCAGAGTGATACTCTGAAGACTGCGTTTACTCCCACATCATCGGCCAACCAAGATGGAGTTCTGCATCCTGCACATATCAGACATTTCAGTCCAATTTCACTGAAGCATCAGTGATGTTCTTGAAGCATCCCAGCAGATGGAGGATCCTAATGTATTTGTCCTGGGTATTTCCCAAGGCCCAGCCTGACTGGAGTGTGTGTACCAACAGGATGAATCCAATCAAGCTATGCCCCCATTTTGGTTTTGAGTTGATCACTCTCACATGTGCCAGCAGATTGTGGACCAGGACCAGCTCAGCAAACACAGTTGCAGAGTCACCTCCTACGTTGCTAAGAAGCTCCTGCTACCCAGGTGCTTTGAACAATTGAGTGCTCCCTCTGGTTAAGTAGAGATGGGACCACTGGAGTTTTTCTTGGACGTGATGCTCAATCCTTTAGGGCAGCTATTATAACAAAGTGCAGGTTTCCTCCCCAGGAAGTTCAGCTTTTCTCTGTCTTTCCTAATTCTGCCAGCCTGTGAGAGTAACCACCATAGCTGGGCTTCTCAGATTAATTGTCATGCCAGGTCTCCTTGCTGGGGAGCTGTGATGCTGCTCTGAGGTTGATCGCTGAGGTTGTAGTGGGTTTTTGTTTAGTTTTTCTGGATTGTTCTTCTTTCTCTTGAATGGCAAGAGAAGAAACATTTTCTCTAACCCACGGCCAGGAAGGAAATGGGGATAGAGTTACTTTTTAGTTTAACCTGGTTGCCACATAAAGGAATCTCCCTCCTTGGACTCAGCCCCTAACTGGAAGCAAGAGCCTCTGCCTCCTGAGACTGAGAGAGCAGCCCAAGGAGGAGATGAATCCATTCTGTCCTTTGTTTGGGTTTGCTTCCTGTCAGGGAGAGAATGCTGTGGCGGTTCCTGATATGTGGAACTTTCATTTTTAAAACCAGGACAGTCCTAAACAGACCGCAATGAGTTGGTCAATCCCAGTTGGTATAGGCCCAATTATTTTTGCTAGTAAGATAGACTTGTCTTCCTCACCCAAAATGCTTTTAAGTGCCCTAAAATGGGTATTTCAAAATAAGAATAAATAATACAGATTATAGTAGAAAACCTGGAAAAATAAGAAACAAAGATGAAATGAAAAGTCCCATGTAATTCCACCAGTTAGAGTTAACCACTGATATCATTTGGATATATGGCTTTCTAGTCTTGTGGGTATCCTTTTAATCTCTTGTAATATAAAGTCTGACCATATATGTCCTTGCCTTTATTTGTACTGGACTCTGTTAATATTTTCATAGTAATGGCTCCCTTTGGGGCGATTGTGCCATACAGTGTGTAGGAAGCACATTGGGTATATTATTCCCAGTTTCATATTTTGTATTTCCTTGGGGATGTGCAGGGGTTAAGAGCAGGGGTCTGGCCGTAACTGGCCACGTCAGACTCTCATATGGTAAGTATCACAGAGCACACGAGGCCTGTGTTATGCACTGGAAAGACTCAGGAAATGAGAGGCTCTCTTGTTCTGACAAGGCAGGCTGAGAGCTCTCATTTAGGGTCATCACTCCAGATAACTCCAAATGCAGTTTATTGCTCAACTGAAGCAGATGATCACTTTTTGCCTCCAAGTTCTTCATCCTAGCTAGCTCCTTTCAAAGAGCTGAGTGTGCTGGATCTTAAAGGGCCAAGCTAGTTACATCTCATACATTTCCCAATATTTAGGGATGCCTTCTCTTCCACTGAGGATCCCTTGGCTATGCAAGGACCTCTGATGAGCCGGAGTCTCCCTTTGGTCACTCCCAGCTTTGCTTAAACTTGATGGAGTTTGCTGTCCAGTGATCCCTGGATCTTTCATCATAAAAGCCTTCCTTCCTCTCCTGATGTCTCAGGCCTCTAGACCTAGACTGGGGTTCTGGCAAGGAGGCTTCTATCAATAGTATGAAATCCAATAATATGTTAGTGTTGGTATTTTGCACAGTAATATTAAGGCTAGATTCTAAAAATGAGTTCAAACGAATAAGTTTCTGTGATGTAAGAGATTAGATATGTGTGATGTCAGAACCAAAGGCAGGGGGGAATCCCAGAAAGAAAACGATAATATAAGCCTAGTTTCTATATTTTATTCTTATTCATTACTGTATATGGGTAGACATCAATATTCTTTTTTATCCTGTTACTATTAATTGACACATTTTTTAACCATGCCATTGAACTTTTGGGTGCATTAAAGTGGAACCTAAGCTCCTCATTACATAATAATGGCATTTGGACTGAGTGCCATATTCCTAAATTTCCAATAAAGTGGTTGATATAGAGAGGACAGGATAAAGCCCTATAGTGTGCAGTTATATCAAAATAGCTAGTCTCCACTTTAGGGAATGCCTTTACTAGAGGTTACATGAAAGGTCTGCTTATAAAATAAGCAGATATGGCACCACTAAGCAGCCACCTGAATTGTTTTCTTACAGGAATGATTAATTTTCAGATCCATTTATGTTTTAGTGCTCGATACTTACTCCCCTTCCCTGCAACACACCCAAAGGGTTTACTTTTGAAGTCATTTGTCTTCAGTCTACTACTGAGGAACAGAGAGGCACTAACTGCTTTACCCAGGGTCAGAACTCATGTTCTTACCTTCTATTAATAGAGTACTTGAGTCAGATTGACTAACTGGTCTCACATTTTCTCTATCTTGGTTTTACTTCTATAAACATCAATATCTTTACCCACATGGTTTTTCTCTCCTCCCCTTTTTTTCCGTATGTATTAGGGTTCAGGAACTATGAAGCTAATGATCACATTTCTTCCTAGTTCCTAATTTCATTAGTGCCATTTCCTAATATCTACAGAAACAATTATCAATACATGTAGCTGCTTGAGCCTTATTTAGAAGGTAGCCTTTCTTTCCCAAGTGCTGTCAGAATGTATACATTTAGTCTGTCTTTTTCCCTCTTAGGAGTTTTTGTTTTGAGTTGATGGTAAAATTCCTCTATACATGTGAGATTTTTGATTTCACTGAATTCTACCTAGATTTTTATGGACATTGGATTTGAAAGAGGAAAACACTCGTTTTCTTAGTAAGATATTGGTGATACATAGCTACACTGCTGACTTCCAAACTCCTGAGCTTTGGGGAGGGCGACAGTGGCCAAGTAGCAGGCAGAATAAGATCATCACTCATGTCCTGAATCACACTTTCCCTCTTGGGTAGTGTATATGCTCTGCCACTTCCTACATATTACATCCTGAATTTTTAAGTAAAGTGGATCTTAGCCGGATTTGAGTCTAATGGCTGATTCATCGGCATAGTTCTTGGCGTTAACATCTCAGTGCCCTCTTTTGTTCTCTTTGAGAGGATTCATGTCATTGAGGGCCTTTGTGCCTCCTCTTGTCTCGGTGTGAGGAAGAGCTTTGGTGTGAGGGCAGAGCTATGTAAAGGGTTGCTGGGTTGGGGGATTAGTTCATATGGTCCCCACACCATCTATCTACTTTTGGAGAGAGGGGACTTTGAGTGGGTGGGTATGGATTGATATTCCTTAAGGAAACCCTGCTGGCTAATGGGCACTACATCTGTGTATTACTGTGATTATCTCTGTAAGCTCCCCATGTGGCCAAGGACCCTCCTCCTACCTGGGCACTTCCTGCTGCCTTATTGCACTAGTCTCAGCCGTTCAGCCCGCTGCTGCTCCACCATGTTGGGCTGTGGTAGGATAGGGAAGGGGTTCTCTTGATTGCTAAAGGTTGCCTAACTTTATTTCCCTCTTCCACATTTCATGCAAGAGAGTGGACCTAACACATGACTTGCGTTCTCTTCCTATGTTCAGAAACTCCAGGGCTTGCCACGTGTATGTATGAGTGACCAATGGAACTTGTAATTCTTTATCTATATGATCTATTCGAAAATGAGACTTTTGTACTGGAATTTGTGATGTAGTTGATCATTCAGAGCCAAACGCATATACCAATAAAGACAAAAGTGTCATATTTGTGGTCTCTGTTGCCTACTTTCATCACCTACTAATAATTTTTCTTACATAGACTTGAGAATATAACTCAATATTGGGATTCCTCAAGGCACCACGAACAGTGCTTTAGAAGTTGTTGCCATTGGTTCCCCAGTTGCCCCCACATAGCCTCTCTGGGTTTTCTCGAAGCAACTCCTTCACTCAGGTAGGCCAGCATTAGGGTGAGGCAAGAATGTCACTCGCTTAAGGCACAGAATTTAAAGTGGCACCAAAAGTCTCAGTACTCAAATAATATTTTCACGCAACATTTTAAAAGATAAAAAAAGAATGCAAAAGATCTATGAAAAAAATATCAAAATTTTAAATAAAGCCAGCATAATCCCAGGAGGACTGAGATGAGTGTAAGGTGAGTGAGCTGAGTCCTACAAGTTCAGGGTCAGATCCTGTCTTTCCTTTAAATTCTGATATTTTTGGCTGGGCGCGGTGGCTCACGTCTGTAATCCCAGCGCTTTGGGAGGCTGAGGTGGGCGGATCATGAAGTCAAGAGATCAAGACCTTCCTGGCCCACATGGTGAAACCCCGTCTCTACTAAAAATACAAAAATTAGCTGGGCGTGGTGGCACATGCCTGTAGTCCTAGCTACTTGGGAGGCTGAGGCAGGAGAATCGCTTGAACCCAGGAGGTGGAGGTTGCAGTGAGCCGAGATCATGCCACTGCACTCCAGTCTGGCAACAGAGAAAGATAACATTAAAAAAAAAAAAAAAAAATTCGGACTTTTTTTAAGCACAAATGTTTGCATTCAATTTTATCAAGAACTATTGTGTTACGCTTAATATAATTTATCTCAATAACCGATTTTTTAGCATTTCCTTAAATTGTGTGCACAAAGCAAGAATCTCACTGCCCTTAGCCTTGGCCTTGGCCTCCGGGCTCCTTCTGGCCTGGATCTTGTTTAAACCTCTGGCCTTTGCAAAGCTGTTATGTGTACACAAACTTCTCAGCGGATTATCTGTCAGTCTTCTGCCACTTCCTGAGTTCCTGGCCTAATTTCTTTCCTCACTGCCTTGGAGACACAGTCCCCTGTTTCCCTTTTGTTCAGCCAGCCTCAGCATCTCCAGCAGTAACCATCCTGTGCTATCTACTGAAATAGCAGAGAAGTGCATGCTCATCTTCTCACTAATTTTTAAAATTTTTATTTGTTGTATGTGACTCTCCAGAGTGAGGGAATGAATGAGGCTGCCAGAGAGAGAGAGAGAGAGAGAGAGAGAGAGAGAGAGAGAGAGAGAGAGAGAGAGAGACAGAGAGACAGAGAGTGAGACAGAGACAGAGACAAAGAGAGAGAGATTTTGTGGCAAAGGACAGGAGGCAGGAGGGAGGATCAGGGAACTTTCTCAGTAAGTTTGAGAAATAATCTAGGGGAAAAATGGATAAAAATTTTAAAAAATAAGTGAAATTCTTAAAAAAAATCTATATTGCTTTTATCCTCCACATTTGGAGATGTATGATACATTTGCTAAGTTGAATATACAGTATTTGATATTTAAAATACCCCATTTTCACTCAGCCAGTTTCTTAATGCCATGAGCTCTTTTTGTAATATTTGCATTTTTTATTTTTACAGAATTCCTATCTAACACCTTTTACGGGACAGGCCCCATGGATTGTATTTTCACATTAAAAAAAACCCCTAATCATTGCTGCAGTATAGATATTACTCTGTTTTATAGATGGGAAAAGTGAGACTCAGAAAGGTTAGGAGGAAAAAGAAAATCCAAATTCCACCCTGAACAAGGGGTTGTTACTGAAGCCCAGGTGGGTGTCCTGGAAGTGAGGCCTCTTTCTAGCCCAGTGCTGCTCATCCTTTCCAAATTAATACCCAACAATTTTCTAACTGTAGTGTTAGCATTGCCCCTTTCATGTGGATGATCAAGTATTCTGGGGTATATTAACTTTCGGATCTGAAGGGTGAGGAGTGTCCACATGGTGGATACTGAACTTTCTGTTAAAGGAGGAACCTGCCAGTGGGCAGAGCCCAGGCCATCTGTAGTGCAGTGGTTGACACAGACTCACTGGCCTGTGATGTTTTCTCTCTCAGTAGTGTCTTTACCAGAAATATTAAATGATCATGAATATAAAGCCCTTATTTTTATTTTTTTCCAATTAAAATTATGTAAAATCCCACTTTTTCTTTTGCCAAGGCCTCTCTGAAAAGTTTACTTTTTTTAGTTTTCTCTCAGAAAATCCTAGAAAAAGCAAGCTATACCATAGATCTCAGACTCTTTCTTGAGTGGCTTCACTCCTCTGAGATTAGCATATCTGATTTCTGAAGTGAACTTGATGTCCAAGAAAAGAATTCAAAGTGTACCAAGTGTGTTTGGGAGCATGTTGAGGTGCACACATTTGCTGAGTTTCTGTAGGTGATGCTGGGAGGAGTGAGAACCCACCACTCCTGGGCAGGGTCACCCTGTACCAGGAGGCCAAGGGAACACCGTAGCTAGTAAAGTCTTCTTATCAGCATCCTATGGGGAACCAGCCTTGCTGCCAATCTTATGAGCATCTCAGAGGACAGACAAGTACTCCTCTGGCTCACCTTCTACAACTTGTCCTCTCATTTTCCATTCAAAGGCCCATGTTTCCAAACTGGCTAATCGAATGGATCAAAATTTCTATAGATCTTTATGCTTTAGAGAGCCATTTTATAAACAAGAGTTGGCAGTCATACGTGGCATTCTTCCAAGTCTGCGTCTACGTGCTTCATAAAGTCAGGGGATATCAAGGAGTTGATATTTTTGAGCACTTTGTGACAGACACACATGTTGACCAATATCTCATATAAGTCTTTTAATAGAGAGAGTAACGCATGTTCTTTAAAAACATCATACAACACTTCTTTACTGGGCTTGGTAAGTGCAGATCAGTTAGAACGGCAAGTTAGCCAAAATGAGTAATTATTTTCTGACCCAATGTTTATCCTCTTAATTATCTTGATAACTTAGAAAAGACCATAGTTTGGAGTATGAATTATTCAAATGTAGTTCAAAGTCCATTGTGACAAGTAATAAAATACATTCAAAATATTGTTTACTAGAGAGTTCCAAGCCCGCTGAACCTCCATGCATTATCAGCTACAAAGCTGCAGAGCATGGCCAGCCCTTTGGGGTTGTGGAGATGCAGCCAGAGAGTGGTTTGGAGAAACTAATTAGAATGTGACTTCAGAGAAAAGGGGCTGAAATATTTCCAAACAGAGAATTTGATGAGTCCTTTGCTTCCCCTGGGGTGGGGGTTGTGTATGTTTTTGCATGAATCTCGGAACATTTGCCAGTATGGAAAATTTTCCCAAAGAGAGGAAATAAAACAAATCTCTGACTAATAAGACTGTCCGGGACCTCTAACAATAAAACCCCAGGATGGGGAGGGGACAACAAGGGTGGGAATGCAAGTTCAGATTAGGCTCAGGGTATATAGTCATATGTCTCTGTTGGACGATGAATGTGTAATCAGGAAGTCATGTCTCACCAGGAATTCAGTGGCAGTAGTCAATGACTGACATCAAAAATTGCAGATGGAAATAAATACTTATTGACAATTTTGTAAGTTCTGAATTACGGTCTGTTCAACAACGAACAAGTGCTTCGGCATCTCCAGCTCCTAGAACAATGCCTAGGACATTATAGGTTTATAATAAATAGGTAGTAAACAACTGAATGAACAAAGGAATGGATGATCTTCTCTACTTTGCCTGTCATCTTACTGTAGCTTTGGGAAGAAAACACATCTCTACTTCATTGAGCTTCAGGCATCTCTAGTATTTGCCTGTGATTCTGGTAGGATCAGAAGGTTGGCTACCTTTCCTTTTGAACTGCATGTTAGCTATCCCCATTGCCATGTCTGTTCAGTGTTGGGTTTGAAGCTTTTTCTCCTGCTCTTTCTATCCCACCTCCTAAGTAATTTATGTTTTGAGAATTCTCCTGTCTGGTTTTGAAACTTGGGTTTCAGGTATGCCAAAGCTTTATGTTTTGTATTACGGGAGAATAATTTCTCACAAGGCCTAATGTTGAAGTTTTAATGGAAATATACATATTTCTTTCATTGAATTTACACAATAGTCCTATGGTGGGTATCCTTGTTACTTTAATCACACAGAAGGAAAACAGTAAGGCACAGAGAAATTAGGCAATTTGCCCAAGAACATACAGCTACTAGGCAGGAGATACCCAAACCTGGATAACCTGGATACCCAAACCCTAGCATCGGTTTTTAATGCACACACTGAATTAGTGCCCATCTCTCTGTCTAGCCATCAAGCCAGGCTTCTTTCACACTCCCGCCAACACACACACACACACACACACACACACACACACACACACACACACTGACCTACAATGGATTTGAGGCAGTTTACATTGGAAATGCAGCCAGTTTAACTGATGAGATGAGTTTCTGCAACTTTCTCATTTTCCCCGTCATTTAAATCCTGAAATTTCTTCCCATACTATAAAACACTGTTTAGATTCAAAATTGATGACAAGGGAGAGCATGATTCTAAATGGTAAAGGCCAGACCAGAGTCTCAAGTCCTTCATCTTTGATGGAGAGCCACCCCTTGGCCACTGCCAAGGGCCAAGGTAATTTGGAAGGTGATGGTAGCAAGTTACCAGGCATTCTTTTATTTGTGGCTTTGCTCAGCTTAGTTTTTCTCAAATATGCAAGAAAGCTGGAGGACACCACTGTTGGAGGAGATCTGTATCTATTTATCCTTAACCCCATGTCCGGTAGTAAGCCACTTGGCTGTTGGCAGTTGTCAGCAAGCAAAAGCTCTTGGACCTGTGTTTTTCACTGTGTCATCTCTGTTGTTCTAGTGTGTGTGTTCGCACGCGCATGCACGCACATGTGCATGACTGCATTATAATAACTAGAAATACTTTCTTTTATTTATTTATTTTTCCGAGTCAGAGTTTTCACTCTTGTTACCCAGGCTGGAGTGCAATGGCGCGATCTCAGCTCACTGCAACCTCTGCCTCCTGGGTTCAAGCAATTCTCCTGCCTCAGCCTTCTGAGTAGCCGGGACTACGGGCTGGCACCACCACACCCGGCTAATTATTTGTGTGTTTTTAGTAGAGACAGGGTTTCACCATGTTGGCCAGGCTGGTCTTGAACTCCCAACCTCAGGTGATCTGCCCGCCTCAGCCTCCCAAAGTGTTGGGATTACAGGCGTGAGCCACCACACCTGGCCTACTGGAAATACTTCCTAAGAATCAAAACCCTGCATCCAAACTGGTATGTATCAAATCTGAGTGGCTAGAGGTGAGGCCAATTAATCTGCATTGTTAAAAAGCCCCCAGATGATTAGGATAAATGTAAGAGTTTGGGGATCACTGTTCCAGGTTAGACCCATTGTGGAAGGTTCTCATCCAGAAGGACCATGAAGCTGGGTGAGGTGAGGTGAGGTGAGGTGGCAAGCTCCCTGAAGAGAGGCTTGTACCTTGGTTGCTGGTAAGCTTTTCCTAGCCTTCCTGGCTTTGCTGATATCTGGTTACCCTTCTTGGTTGCCATACAAGTCTTTTAGGTTTTTAAACATGGAACTATTTCACTCATCGGGGTTTAGGGCACAGGTGTTGTGGCTTTGAAGGTGTAGTAGCACAGGAGTTGAAAAGGCATTTAAAGGATAGTCTTGTCATTCTAATCACAAGTGCGATGTCTCTATGAGGCCGTGGTTCTTGTTTCTGCATCATGAGTATGGAACTTGATCCATTCATGAGTTAAGGATTCTCTGTGCACCAATGATACACCTGACACAGGTCACCAAATAGCAGATGAGAAGAATCTACTGATTCATATTTTCACAAACACTTCATAAAGTTGCTAAAATGCCAACACTCCTAAGCTTAACTATTTGAAAAGGATTGGCAAATGTTTTAATCTATATAATCAGCAAAATGCAGAAATGTCCAGTTGAGATTAGGCTCAATCCTTCTAATAATTTGGTATCAAAATGATAAGAAACTGGAGTTGCATCAAAAGTTTTCTCAAAATTCAAGTGCACTAACCTAGTTGACTTTTCTCAGAGAAAATATGCTATAATAATGTCAAATTATCAGAATGTTAGTTGTATAACTTAGTATAAGGAATTATTGGGAGATCATTTTATTCCTCCTTACAAATTCTTAAGTTTCTTTTGGAATTTCATTTTATGTGATTTGATCTGTACAAAGTAATGTAAGAAGAGATAATGGGACAGATGGAGAGAAATGATTGAATCACCGTGTTTCAATGAAAAGTGTTCAAATTGCATTTCACTACATAATGAATTCTGCTTCAACTTACTTTGACATAAATAAGATTGGGTAAGAGAAACCAGAAGTAAATCAAATAAATGAATAAAACTATCAGAGCTGCTTCAATTTTGGTCCTCAGACAGTGTCTGCTTATTTGTAAAATAAAACCTGCTCTTATAAATGAAAACCCTTGCATATAACTCAGTGGAAAGCAAAAATTAAAGAAGAGTTAGAAAATTTGGAGGCCTGATCAGGGCACCTTCTAATTTTACAAATATCATTATTTTTTTTGAAAGTTGAAAAACTGACATTTGCAACCTAGAAGAGTGACCTTCAACTTTCAACTAGACTTTTTGAAAAAAAGAAGATGGGAGATACAGACATGCATGCAATATTGACGATTAGCTGTTCTTCATATTTTCCTAATTATACACATTTACTGAACATGAGGACATTTTTGCATTTTGTCTAGACGAAGGCTGTGTCTCCACTGGCATAATATATCATGACGTTTGTGAGTCTTGTGCAAAATTGAATTTGCATCTCTGCCACCGCTTGTAGAGTTCATTATCTTGCAATACAACCATTGGGAAAAATACAATTTTCAGTGTTTAATAAAACTGTTGTCTTCTCATAGTGCTTATGATGCTTGAATAGTTTGTCAGGCACTGTTTATCACAGACACTGAACACTAATTATACTGTGTGTGTGCCTGTAAGAGTGATTTTAAATATTTTCTTTATTTAATATGTATCAGTGCAACCAGAGTTTTTTGCAACCACACTATTATTTGCATTTCTGAGAATCAATATGTCTTTTTGCAGTATTAAACATAATAAAAAGGCCACTAAACTAACAGTAGAACATGTAAAATATGTACTGGATATAGTCAGGAGGCAAGGGAACTGATGGAAAACTCAGTCTCTTTGCTCCTTAGTTAGCCTAGGGCTGTAGAAAGAAGTAGGGCATTGGACAGTCTGAAATATGTCTCCAGGTCTAATTAATACTTTATAACTTTCTAGGGTAGAGATGATCATTGAGGTCCCTCCAGGCTACTCAGTTCTGCAATCTGTGATTTAAGTAAATCAGAAGTTATTTAGCATGGCTTCACTAATCAGAAACTTGAAAGACCAGAGGCCTATTTTCTGATGATCCCTTGAAAAGGAGATTCAAATGACCAACCACTGAAAGAATCATGTGCTAAATCACAAGACCAAGTCCCTGAAACATAGTCTCCAGCTATTACGTGGTTTTTTGAAGAATGGCTGTCATACAAACACGATTTCAGCGGGTCTTTATA
Organism: Rhinopithecus roxellana; assembly: GCF_007565055.1. Classification (NCBI taxonomy): domain Eukaryota; kingdom Metazoa; phylum Chordata; class Mammalia; order Primates; family Cercopithecidae; genus Rhinopithecus; species Rhinopithecus roxellana. Next base: position 33,727,883 of record NC_044564.1, read on the forward strand.
TTAAAGACACCATTTAAATGGGAACTGCATCCGGTGTTCTTTGTACGGTAATAAATTGAGCACATAAAATGAATGTGTAGCAGAATAGAAGTTATCTTATTTTTTTTCTTTTAGTAATCCCGAGAAGTATCATGTCAGATACATGGAAAACCCTTAGACTGAAACAATAAACAGAGTTAGTTTGGGCAACTTTGAAAGAAAAGAAAGTAAGGAAGGGCTATTTCCTGTGAGACTTACTGAAACCCAGCATTCAAAATGGTTTTCCTACTGCCATCTTGAAGAATTTTATGCTTTGTTACCATCATGTTTTCACCAACAAAAGAATTAGCTGGTCGGGCGTGGTGGCTCACACCTGTAATCCTAGCACTTTGGGAGGCTGAGGCAGGAGGATTATGAGGTCGAGGTCAGGAGTTCGAGACCAGCCTGACCAACGTGGTGAAACCCCCTCTCTACTAAAAATACAAAAATTAGCCTAGTTTGGTGGTGGCTGCCTGATATCCCAGCTACTCAGGAGGCTGAGGCAGGAGAATTGCTTAAACCTGGGAGGCAGAGGTTGTAGTGATCTGAGATAGTGCCACTGCAGGCAGAGGTTGCAGTGATCTGAGATAGTGCCACTGCACTCTAGCCTGGGCGACAAAGTGAGACTCAGTATAAAAAAAAAAAGAAAAAAAAGAAGAATTAGCTGAAAGAAGAGAACTTCAGAGAATACAGAACGCCTGTAGCTAACTCTCTAGGTCAAGACTATATACTTTCATAGGTATATGAAATGTGTGACCAGTATAAATACATGTGACCAATGAGACCACTGTGAAGAATTTGTTGTAGACTCAGGTAAAGCAGTGCCACACAAATTCACCCAAAGAGGAAGTATTGGTTATAACTCTTCATGAGGTTGATGTTGTCTTCCTTTATTTTTTCCTGGAAGGCAACATTTTAGTTTGGACCAGGATCCCATGGGAAGAAGCTTCCAAAGCTTTTGGAGCCGTTGGTCACCTCGCCTCCTTAATGCCCAACATTTGATGGTTTGGAGAAATGTAATTGCCACCCTGGCATTGCCTAGGCTTGGGTGTTCAAGTTCAGCCTTAATTATCACCAAAGCTCAGGGCCACTGCCATTCCCTGAAGCCCCTGCTCTAACCTGGGGCCTCCAACTGTTTCAGACCAATCTTTGTCTTAGTGACACAGGCACATTCTCTTTTTCTGTTCTGTCGCTGCACAGTGATATCTGAGGCCTGCCACTGGGGTCTGTTCACTGAATGCCGTTCCTTGAATATATTGCATGAGAAGATTCATTTTTGTCTTTTTATCCCACCATCTCCTGTTACCTATATGTCAACACTTTCTCCTTGAGCTGACCCCTCATCAGCTTAAAACCAGTTCTTGCTTCTAGATTTTGCTTAGCTTGTGTTTTCTAGGCCACCAAATACTTTTCACTGGGTAATGTAAAAGGAGACAGAGCAAGCCAGGAAGCAGATGTCTCTTGGGTGGTGTGTGTCTTTGAGAGTTGGAATTTGAAATCTCTGTATGAAAGGAACAGTGAATGGGTGTAATTAGTCAGGCTGATGAAGGAGTAAAACCTGGTAAGCAGTTTTTCTTGACTGGCTTAATGAAAAGCATTAGCTATCAGTTTCTGCCTAAACGCGCTGAGGGTAAAACAAGTGTGGGGTTTGAACAAAAGATAAGATTCAGCGTGGGCTTGGACTCCGTTCCCAAGAATAAGTTTTGCTTGGGCGGAAAGTATGTGGTTCATCCAAAAAAAAAAAAAAAAAAAAAAAAAAAAAAAAAATCAATGATTTGTGGCAGTTCTTCGTGCATTTTATTTCAGGATAATTTGTAATATTTCAGGAAATGTAAGGGGTTCTCGCAAAGGCCCAAACTGGTATTTTGTAACCAAGTCTGAATGTGTTGCTCCTTTTCTTCTCATCGCCTTAAGTCAGGCACTTTCTCTAGGTCAGTTTTCAGGGCCAAGGAATTTTGGGGGGTTAACTTACGGTTATCTTCCATCCGCTTGTGTCCTCCCCTGTGGCATGGACCTAGCCTAAGACCTTAAGACCTGCTCACCTCCAAGTGACCAGCAAGAAATTAAGTACCCCCTGGAGGGGAAGATTTCCTGCTGTCAAAGAAATTTTAAAAATATACTCTAATATCACTTATGACACCTTTAAAGGCCTTGGAGACAAATGATGTGAGTCTCTAGAAGGAAATGATTTGATATCATTGCTTGACTATAATAAGCTGTAGTAAGGATTTTTCATGCAGCAAAACCAAATACCCCAGTGATCAAGTCCAGAGGGTGGCCCAAGATGCCGTTTCCTTTTTTGACCATCATCCGATAGTCACTGCCTCCAGGGACAGCAGATAGCCATCTCCAGCAGGACCAGCGGCATCCATTATCAGCTTGACTTTGTTACATAGATTTCAGCTTTCTGGTTGGACCCCTGTGAAAAAATCTCTTAAACTGGGAAATTACAGGAGGGCTGGGTCCACATTTTTTTTTCCTTAAAGGAAAGATTATTTATTAGTGTTAGTTGAGGTTGCAGATTATTTTCTTGATGTTGTGGGGACAAAAGGGGCACATGATCTTGCTTTCTGTCCTGTTTGATTAAAATTCAGATAAATGTTAGAAGGGATGACAAAACCCATTTTTTTTAAAGATACACAACATCTGGATAAACTACAGAGTGGAACAGAAAACAAAACAAATCCAGCCTCATATTTTTTTCCACATAGTTATAACGCAAGAAAAAGCCAGCGAGGACAAAGAAAATAGAATAAAAATGTGGTTCTTGGGTTCAGATGTTAGAGATGAGCATTGAGATAACTTAACCAGTTCTGGAAAGGGAAGGAGAAAGAAAACTTTTTTTGAGACCTGCCATCTGCTAAGTGTTTCCACATACGTTATCTCAGCTAAACTCCACCTTCAGGCAATTTCTTATGGACGAGGAAAGGGATGCTTGAAGAGTTTAAGTAACAGACTCACAGCTCAGGTAGAACGTGGCAGAGAACACTTTGGGAGGTGATGGTGGGCGGATCACGAGGTCAAGAGACCAAGACCATCCTGGCCAACATGGTAAAACCCCGTTTCTACTAAAAATACAAAAAAAATTAGCCAGGCATGGTGGCAGGCACCTGTAGTCCCAGCTACTCTGGAGGCTGAGGCAGGAGAATCGCTTGAACCTGGGAGGCAGAGGTTGCAGTGAGCCAAGATAGCGCCACTGCACTCCAGGCTGGCGACAGAGCAGGACTCCATCTTAAAAAAAAAAAAAAAAAAAAGTGGCAGATAGGAGACTCAAACCCAGGTTCACTGGCCTCAAAGCCACCCCGGCGACTTCTGTCTTTGCTTTTTTGTAACCAGGCACTGGGCACCAATCCTATGAAAATCCCTTAGAGTTTGGACCCAGTCCTTAGAGTACTCAACATATTATAAAGTTCACCTGATCCCAGAGGCCTGCTTCAACCCATAATAGCAAAAGCGTTGAGTCCACGATCAGGACAAATCAGAAGTCACAAAACCTGCTTTAGTTTAAGTCTCTGAGAAGCCCAGCCTTCATTTTTGTCTAATTCCCCCTTTGGCGAACTTTCGCCATTCTTTATTAATGACAGCAATTGTTTTAAAGTGGCTCTTTAAAAACACTTTTAAAAATCTTTCTGTAATTCTAAAATAACTTTGATACTTTTCAGTAAGACTCGAAAATACTTTTGTATTTTATTTTTTATTTATTCATTTATTTTTGATACAGAGTCTCACTCTGTTGCCAAGGCTGGACTGCAATGGTGAAATCTCAGCTCTCTGAAACCTCCATATCCTGGGTTCAAGTGATTCTCATGCCTCAGCCTCCCAAGTAGATAGGATTACAGATGTGCACCACTGCACCCAGCTAATTTTTGTATTTTTAGTAGAGATGAGGTTTCACCATGTTGGCCAGGCTGATCTCAAACTCCTGGGCTCAAGTGATCCACCAACCTCAGCCTCCCAAAGTGCTAGGATTACCAGCATGAGCCATTGTGCCCAGCCAATATTTTTGTATTTTAAATGTGGACATGACATATTATTGGTGGCATATTCTAAAAGTATAATTTTTTCAGTCTTCACCAGGATTTAGTTTTCAGAAAAAATTGTCCTGACAACACCCTCATTATTACCAGTATCGAGACAGTTGCTTCAGACTTGAGTTTTAATCCTAGCCTCACAGCTTCTACTCTTATGTGGCCCTGGGCAAGTCACATAACCTCAATCAGCCTCAGCTTCCATTCTGAAAAATGGTAGTAGCAGCATTATAAAGATAAAAATGACTGCTGTATGGGGGCCTTATTAAGAGCCAGCTGCTGCACTTAGCACTTTGCTTACATGAGTAAAATGAGGATAAGAGGATAAGAATGCCCAACTTCTCCGGTTCTTTTGCATCTTCAGAGATTTCCACTACACATACATCTAGCATGATGCCTGGCATGTTGTAGTCAGTAGCCGTCAGTCCTGCTCTCCTCCCCTTTGCTTCCCCCTCCCTCACCTTACGTCACACTAGGTCACTAATAACTCAGGACCTCTTGTTAAGGCCTTCAATAAAACATGGTGGTGATGGGTGACAGCAGGTCCATGGGTGTGACTGATCAGTGCTAATGGCTGTGACCCTTACCGTCCTCATGTGACAGGCTCAGAGCCAGATGGGGGCAAATTGATTCTACTACATTTAGAGATTTAACCTGCAGGGGGTACTCAGAATCTTTTTTACGAAGGGGCCATTTGATGAACTGCTGGGGTAAGGATCCATTTCTTAGCCTTAGCTTTAGGTTGCTTGTCTCAGGTAGGGAACATGTAGATTGGACTTTCTTGATCTTTTCTTATCCTCTAGGTTTATAGCTGACCATTTGAATGAAATCTCCTAGTTACAGAAGCAGTAATTTGAAAGAAAAGTAAGGGATCTAGAGGAGATTGGGAGATATAAATGAAATTTCCATCTTCCTACTTCCATAATATCTTCAAAGGATCCCATTAGCAATCGCCTTGGGATGAATGCCATGATTAAAACACGCTTATCTCTGGTAATCGAACAATGACTTAAGATACAAGGCTCCCCTCGATCATATAACAACAAAGAAATACACCTGAATCTGGGAGATTATCTTCTTGTGAATTATAAGGAAATGCTTCTCAGTCATCCTCACTGAAGTACTGACTGGCAGACAGAAGTCTGAGAATATAACCCTAAGGTGCTTTCTTCAATTGTAATACATCTTTGATATCTCTGATTTCATTTTAAACATATACTTTGTGATCTAATTCTGTGTGACAAACCACCCCAGCTTTAGTGGCTTAAAATAAGAACAATTTACTTTTCCCGTAGTCCCATGTGTCATCCTGGCTGTTGACTTCACCGTGTGGTGTCAGTTTGATAGCAAAGTCCAAAATGGTCTTTTGCCTATGGCTGGTAGTTGGTGATTGCTGGCTGGGAATTCGGCTGGAATTGTCAGCCAAGGGCCTCAATTCACATGGATGTTTGTGCTTCTTCACATCATGGAGGACTCAAGATGGTCAAGCTGTGTTTTTAAAAAAAGTGCCAGGTCTTCCGGCAGCTTAGGTTCTAGAATGAGCACTGTCTCACCTTCTCTGCGTTCTTTTGGTTAAAATAGCCCAGATTCAAGTGAAGAGATTCTACGAGAGCATGAAAACAGGAAGACACGGTGCATTGGAGGCCATCAAAGCGATAGTCCACTACAGCATGGGGATTTTCACACTCTTCCGGAATACATCTGTTATATGTGTTATAAAAATATATTCTCCCAAATAGTCAAGTACAATGAACTCTTGTGGAAGCTGTGGCAATATGCATTCCATGGTTTTGCTTACCTTGGCACGCTACCGTGGACATGCCAGTAGGGAAGTAGGTGCCGGGATTTTCTTCTTTTCTCAGCTGAAAGGTTAGTTCTTGGGACCCAGTAGGGCGGATCTGGGACGAGAGTAGAATACAGGTGGTTAGTCCACGTATTAATCTCACTTAGTGTGCATGTATGACTGAATCCCAAAGCTAAATACAAGTGATTTTTATTGATGTTCATGTCTATGTTTTCATCCTTTACCCACAGAATTAAGTTATAAATTAGAACCTAGAGAAGTATGGGAAAGACCCTGTTTTATTGAGATGTCCAGGGATGTAACTTAATTTGCTGGCTCAGCTAATATATTCTGCTTAATAAAATCTCTACCAGCATGTGTCACACTAAATCTGTTTTTTTTTTTTTTTTTTAAAGAGGTGAACTTAGGCCTATATGATATCAAGATGGATATAGGCTAGGAGAGCTGCAGGATATGGTTTTAGTAACCCAGTCTGATTTATTTCCCTGAGGGTGGAGGAATTTTTCACTACAATCAGTAACAAGGATACTTTGAAATAGCACAGCAGCCGGAAAACAAATCATATATCTAAATGTATCTGCCCTTGTTTCAGGCCAAAGTCTGCAAATTATCCAAAGGACATTTTTCTTACTTAAGTTATCTGAGCTCTGCTGCTGCATGTGATTGTATATTACAGTCCTGTAGGGCCCAGAGAGAGGCCCCAAGCAGTAGGTTCCACATAGGCAAAGTACAGAAAATATGCACTGCCCTGATTGCCTTAGCGCTGTCTCTCACATCTTAAACCTTCTGTGTGAGAGATTCCGTGTGGCACGTCCCCAAAACTAACACTGCCAACTCTGAAACCTGACTTCTAAAGAGTAGTGTTGAATTTCTTCTTCCCACTCTCCGTATTTTATTAACAAAAGTTTCAAACATACAGAAGAGTTAAAAGAATTATTCAGTGGACATCCATCTACCCACCTGGATTCTACAATTAAGATTTCCCTGTCAGTGCATCATCAGTCCATCAGTTTCTAGAGGCATTTCAGAATAAGCTGAGGACAACAGGACACTTGAAGTACAAACTGCAGTTCAATATTTACTGTCCTAGGCTGGGCACGGTGGCTTACGCCTGTAATCCACTTTGGGAGGCCAAGGCAGTTGGATCATCTGAAGTCAGGAGTTCAAGACCAGCCTGGCCAACATGATGAAACTCCATCTCTACTAAAAATACAAAAATTATCTGGGCATGGTGGCAGGCACCTGTAATCCCAGCTACTCAGGAGGTTGAGGCAGGAGAATTGCTTGAACCCAGGAGGTGGAGGTTTCAGTGAGCAGAGGTCGTGCTACTGCACTCTAGCCTGGGCAACAAGAGCAAAACTCCATCTCAAAAGAAACAAAAAATTACTGTACTTTCTTCTTTTCTTTTTCCTTTTTTCCTTCCTTCCTTCCTTCCTTCCTTCCTTCCTTCCTTCCTTCCTTCCTTCCTTCCTTCCTTCTTTCCTTCCTTCCTCCCTCCCTCCCTCCCTCCCTCCCTCCCTCCCTTCCTTTTTTCCTTCTTTCCTTCTGTCTCTGGTTATAAAAGTTGCATGCAATGAAATACACTAGCCTTACATGTACTAGTCTGTGAGCTTGGTGAATACATGTTCTTGTGTAACCATAACCCCTGTTGAGATCCAGAACATTACTAACCCCACAAAGGTCTCTCCTATGTCTTTCCAGTCAATTTCTTCCACTCAACCTCCACCAGAGGCAATCACTGTTCTATTTTAAACCATAGATTCATTTTGCCTGTTTTAGAGCTTCAAATAAACAGCATCATGCAGTGTATACTCTGTGTGAGAACTGGGTTTCTTTAATACATTTTAAAAATCTGAAATCATGTAAGTTCACTTCTGTTCTTTGTGCTGGATCCAGAGGCAGCTATCCCAAGACCCTCTGCTCCTCTCCTTGCCTCGCAGGAGCAAGAATCTTCCCAGAAGTCAGTTCTGACTGCCCAGAAATTTTGGAGCACTTGACCCCATGCTCTTATTTCAGTGTCCCCAAAAGCCTGCAGCAGCTTCTCATTGACAGTGTAGATGTGGACGTGCAGGGCAGCGTGTGACAGAGATAGGAAGAGTCGGCACACCCGTGCAGACACCCGCGAGCCCCAGACGCTGTGTGTGTATTAGGAGGTCTGCCTTTGTGTCTGTGAATCGGACTCAGTATCATTGATTTTACTCTGATTGTTCCATGAGACAAAGGAGGAAATAGTTTGCTTCAAAGCATGCAATGTGACCCAGAGGGGAGAATGGTATGTATTGCTAGGGATAAAGCTTCTTGGCCAGCTAGACAGACACTGCTCATTCTGCCTTCAGTGTAGTAAAAGAAGCCACCTGTGGGAGCTGAAGTTATCTTTAAGAGGCTTTTCCAAACCTACGGAGTTCTTCTGACAACAAGAAACAGGTCACCCTACTTTCCAAGATAGAAACAGTACTTTCAGGGACAAAGAGAGGGCAACACAGATGGAATGTGCCCCATGAGGCCTGTCAAACTGAGTGTTGCAAGGAGACATCATCATGCTGTTCAATCCGGCGGGGAGGACTGTGCACTGAGTATGTTCCCAAGTCTGGGCTTCTTAGTGTTATTTGGCTAAATGAAAAGTCTAACAGGTGCCTGGCAATTGCATGCACTGGTGAGACCCCACACTTGGAGGTGTTTTGGTGTTGCGAGGCGGGGGTTGAATAGTCCTCATTGCACACCCACATTAAGAAGCTGCAGCCCCATAGTCTTGGATGTATTCCAGCTGTGAGCCGGTTCTCTTTTGCAGCTCGCACGTGTAGTTGAACGGGACACAGTTTGTATAGGCAGACTAGCGCAATTATCTCCTCTAACGGATTATTTCATTTAGCTTTGTGTGTTATTGGGACATTGGCTGCTGAACGAAGGCAAAGTTGAGCCACTCCTTTGGCTTCTTGCAGTTCAACCATCCCAACTTTTTGTTTTGTCTCATTTTGTGGCATGGACCCATCAGATACTACTCAGCAAATAACAGGAAGATTCTCCCACCATACCCCACAACCTCCACCTAAATATTCTATCTAAATTTCATGCTGCTCAAGGTTGGCTAAGAGCAAGGAGCTTCTTTGAGTTTTACAGCCTGGAAATATTGTAATCATGTAAAATTATTATCCAAGCAATAGTTTTGCCTACAAAAATCTTACTGTGAAGACTAACTTGCAAATATATCTGAGTGATGACAGACATCAGATTAATAAATTGCCATATGTATCTCTAAGCAACAGATAACTATCAGTCATTTCTAATATTGTGTAGGATGACTTCAAAACACCATACAGGACCAGGGACACAATTCATAAGCCTTTTCCTCTAATTAGCTACAGACAAAGCTTAATAGATAGGGGGAAATTGGACAGGCATCAGAGAAGATAAGACAGATGCCACTTGGCTCAGTTGGAACAAACTCACAAGAAAACATACAGGTTTATGATTCAAGCTTATCTAAGCAATAATGGAAAAAAATATAACCCTTAGATAATAGGGCAACCTGAGACAATAACCTATACAGCTTACCATATTCAGGACAAAGGGAAGGAAGTGCAGGGTGGGGAGACAGCAGGATATTGACAATAAGAGAAACAAAAGCACAGGAGGCTCGTGGACTTCGTACTCTTTTTTAAAAAGTGTCTTTTAAGAAATGTCTTTTAAAGTAAAGACATACTTTGCAACTTTCCAGGCCTAACTTTTAAACAATTACTTGAGTACAGAAATTTCTACTTTCTGAGTCTGGAGATGCTGCTTGGATGTGATTTTAGAAATCAGTAGGTTTAGAAGTCCCTGGCACTTTTGATCCATTAGCTGGTTCACAGCAGCAGCCTTTCATAAAAGTCTTTGTAAACTGCTTTTCCCTTAAATGATTCTCCCTAAGCAGCTCTTCTCTTCTCTTCTCCTATACTTCATCCTGGCAGCCAGATAATCAAATCCTAGAGGAGAGACAGGGAATTCTCTCCACATTTCTCTGGACCCCATGACCAAGGCACCCATAACCACAATTAAGAAGGGAGACCAGAAAAGCAGGGCCTGGCTGTGGGGCTCCTTTGGCTTCTTGGTAAAGGTTTTATGGCTTTTAAACCGGTTCTTATTATCTTTTTAAATGTTAAAGAGGAAAGTCCTCTTGAACCCCTGATGGCATTCAATTATGGCCACGATTATAAAATGTCTCAGCTCTTTGGGGAGTGTGAGCAAATTGATAGAGTGTTGAGAGAGTGCAAAGCTGTGAGGCTTGCCTTCGCAGGATTTCCTGCCTTCTCCCACTTCATTTCTGCAGTGGAAGTTTGTAGTAGAAGGGGCTTGCTTGCTGCATGGAGGGGGTTTAGGGAGTTATTACCTAGCAACGCAGGGCAAATAAATGGTGCTCCGAGACTTTTAACTCATTTGATACAATTTTTAAAGGGTGCGATGGGACATTCATCCATGTTGTTCACTTGCAGAGTGAATAAATAGCATGTTTCTAGGATCTTTGGCCACCCCACTTTTGAGTAAGCCTCTCACCCTCTCTTTTCTCCCACTCTCTCATACATTTTTGTTGTTGTTCTGTTTTAGATGAGTTATCTGGGAAATGAACCTAGGTGTGTCTGTTTGTGTGTTTTTCTGAACAAGGCAACTTTGGTTAATGCACGTGGCTCCATGTTTCAGAGAAATTATATGGCTACTGTAAGTATAGCAGGATGATTTCATCATTAGAATGAACAAGCATGTGTGCATTCATTGAGCAGTGATTTGTGGCGTGCGCCTTGTGTGCCAGGCACTGTGCAAGAATGGAAGCTCCATGAGGATAGAGATATTGGTCTTCTTTGCCTACTGCTGTATCCTTGATGCCTGAAACACTGTCCAGCCCAGAGCTGGGACTCAGGAGCATGGGGATGGCTGGCACATACAGTAAGGGAAATTGGAAGCACATTTTTTCCTGCTAAGGCTGTAACCCAGTTCTAATCACTTGTGAAACCCATAGATTGGAAAGAAAGAAGTAATTTCATGATGTTAGGCCTCAGTGGTGTGTCTCTAAAGTGATTTAGTGTCCTGAAGGATTCTGGGCTATCTCATCACTTTAGACACCTCTGAAATGGAACTGGCAGAGTGTAAGTACGTTGGAAGGACTTGCTTTTTAAAAATAAATCAAAATTTTAACAACATGTTTTTTGCCCCTATGGTTTACGACTGTACTTATACATAAATGACCTCCTACCATATGCTTTAGGAGGGATTAAACTTTAATAGTGTGATATTCTAAAGCCCTGTCAGGACATATCCACAAAATGCTTGTTCTTCTGCCTCTCCCTAGGAGTGGCTCCTGATAAGAGGAATGGTGAGGATGAGGATGAAGACTAGGATGAATGACAGTAAATGGGGAAGCCGTGGCAGTAGCTGAGAGTTAGGAGTCACAGGAGTAGGCATAATCTGGGGAGGAAGACCACCTTCCCTTCCTAGAATTGTTTGTCTGACCTCTCCTGGAATCACAGCCCTGCTCTGAGAGAGATGTTCTTATTATTCCTGTCATGACCCCATTCAACATGTGAGGCAACCAAAGCCCGGGGATTGTTGTGGCTCCCCATGGCTAGACAGCTGGCAAATGGAGGGGCTAAGCTGGATCTTTGGAGGACCCTTCTGGGCCCCGTTTTTTTTTTTTTTTTTTCTGAGGCGGAGTCTCACTCTGTTGCCGGGGTAGAGTGCAGTGGCACAATCTCGGCTCACTGTAACGTCCAACTCCCTGGTTCAAGTGATTCTCCTGTCTCAGCCTCCTGAGTAGCTGGGATTACAGGCACACACGCCACCATACCCAGCTAATTTTTGTATTTTTAGTAGAGACGGAGTTTCAACATGTTGGCCAGGATGATCTCGATCTCCTGACCTTGTGATCTGCCTGCCTCGGCCTCCCAAAGTGTTGGGATTATAGGCATGAGTCACCGCACCTGGCCTTAAGCCCCTGGTCTTAATCACCATGCCCTACTTCCCCCAGGGATCCCCCCTGCAGTGTTGCTATGACATTTTTATGCCATAGTTTGGACCCCTGCTGCCTATTTCAGCAGTCATCATGGTCCCCTGTGTTGTGGCGCAGGGTTCCCTTGAGTGCTGGCACCTCTTGTTCTATCCCTGGACAAAAGTAGCATGAGGCTGAGAATGATGCCTGAGCCAGGTGTGATTAGTGCCTTAGGACCCAGAAGTGCAGAGTGTGGAAACAAGCCCTTCCTCCATGCCCTCACAAACCACTGCTTCAGGCTGCTCTGCTTGGTTGTGCATGTGTCCCTCGTTACTCACTTTGGCTGGAGCATTGGTGAACTCCTTGTTGCACCTGCCACATGGGGTTCTGAGGATGATGAAAGAAATGCCAACTGAAAAGACCTATGAGGAAGGGACCCAGGGCTCTATAAAACCAAGGGTCATTCTTGTCTTCATAGCCATGGCAACCACAGCTTAGCCCAGGGTGGGCAGAGGGCCAGACACACTGATTTGCACAGAACCCCCTTGATGTGCAAGGAAATCTGGAGGCAGAAAAGCCCGTGGGATAAGCAAAAGATGAAAGGTCTTATCTGCCACTGTTTTTTTTTCTATAATATCTCTAGTTGACTTTGAAAACCATCTTTATAAGATAGATTCACCTCTGTCTTTTTGAGAAATGATTGTAGCTGAAGAGATTCATCATAACCACACAGGAGCAGCCTAGCAACATCTGACTTCTGGGCTTGCAGAAGTCTCTGCTTCTCTGTCAGGACAGTCTTTCCATGGTGCCATCACTTTTTCAGAAGTCAACTCCAGTTTACTAGCCATTAGTGGTTTTCCAAGCGATTCTGTGATATCCTGTCTGTCTGCGGCTGGCTACAATGCACTTAGGTGAAGTAGATCTTTCTGTTTGAACAAGCAGACCTAGTTCTTACTATGTACGTACTCAGACTTGAAGAATTACACAGTGGCTTAAAACACTGTTGAATAAAGAGGGTTATCTAGTGTTTTCAGTTCCTTCCTTCCTTCCTTCCTTCCTTCCTTCCTTCCTTCCTTCCTTCCTTCCTTCCTTCCTTCCTTCCTTCCTTCCCTCCTTCCTTCCTTCTGTCCTTGCCTTCCTTCCTTTCTTTCTTTCTTTTTCTTTTCTTTTCTTTCTTTCTTTTCTTTTCTTTCTTTTCTTCCTTTCTTCCTTTCTTTCTTTCTTTTCCTTAGACAGAGTCTCTCTCTGTTACCCAGGCTGGAGTGCAATGCTGCAATCTTGGCTCACTGTGATCCCTGCCTCCTGGGTTCAAGTGATTCTCCTGCCTCAGCCAACCAAGTAGCTGGGATTACAGGCATGCACCACCACGCCTGGCTAGTTTTGTATTTTTAGTAGAGATGGGGTTTCAGTGTGTTGGTCAGGCTGGTCTCCAACTCCTGACCTCAGGTGATTCACCCACTTCAACCTCCCAAAGTGCTGGGATTACAGGCATTTTTAGTTTATTTCTGAGTGGAGACTTGCTTTACTCACAGGTTTGTCTTCAGTGACAACAAAGTCTAGTATAACACAAATGTGCTTTTCCTTGAGTGATCTGAGCACTGAAACATGGGAGCTGAGGGGATTGATCATTCTCCAGCCTAACATACAGCTCCTTTTAGAAGGATGTCAGCATGAATATCTCCTTAGTCATATTGGGAAACATGAAATATGTGTTTATTTAAAGACAAACTGGAGTATTAATTCGCTTCAGAAAATTTGAATGACTTTGAAATTAAAAACAAAATTATCTTATCTAATTAGAAAACAACACCCAATCAAAAGTTGAATATGTATTTCACGACAAAACATAGAGTGTGTTTAAAATATCTGAAAGGGTGCCCAGAGGACCCCAGGCATGGTAGCAATGGGTGTTACATTTGTACCTCCAATCTCAGTAGAATTTTTAACAGTTCTGTTACACCACTAATTCTTATCCTTTACTTTTTTTCTCTTTCTCTGGAAAGTCAGGAGGGCACCTGCCCTCCCACCAGCCATGACCTACTTCCCTGTCTGGTGTTCCCATTCCTCGGCAACTATATCAGTAAAGGCCAAAACCCACAGTTTGAGTAACATATTTAAATATAGGTCAGGAATTGGAACCAGCTGAGCTTAGAAAATAGCGTGTCCTACGATTCTATATTGTTTAGATGAAAATTGTGTTTCCTGTTCCTGTTGTTCATATTGGGGTGATAGAGGGAAGAAGAGAGACAGGAAGAAAAAGGGAAAAGAGATTTAGAGTCAGGACAGAGACAAGAGTGCAGAATGAAAGCGTGTCTGGATATGAACAGAGCAGCGGAGCAGAGTGGACTCCCCACAGAACCCAAAGACCAGGATACTACAGGATACTAGTTCCCTATGGGGTGGACACCCAGCTTCTCAAATTCTTTGTCCCTTGGTGTATGGAAAGAAAATTCCTGCCTTACCTAAGTCGTAGGGTCCTTTAGAAAATCGAAAAAAATGCCACTGAACAATATCTGTCAGCGTGGTGTAAAGGAAGCAGGTCATGTTACATGAACAATTTGCTTTTTGGGCATCTCGAGCAAAAGGAACAGGGCATAGTTCTATCCTTCCCATGAGACATGACACCAAATGCATTGATTCTCTTGCTGGAAATCAGACCATTTTCATTAGTGTCAGGAAAGGAAGTGCGCACTTCCCTATAGCCATGAACACATTCGGAAAATGAGTGTTGGTTCGGGTGTTAGAGCTCCTGTAATTGTATCTCTTCACTTAAAAGACAACTATTCATAGAGTGACTTGTCCAAGGTCTCACAGGTAATAAAGAGCAGAGGTGAGACCAGACACCAGGCTACTTGTTTCTGCTCATTGACTCTGTTTCTACCCTTAACCTAACTCCTAAGCTTCCTGAGGTTCAGGGTGTGTGAAGGATTCCATGTGCATTCACAGGGTTGAGGCTAGTGAAGAAAGGATATTCTTCAAGTTTTCATCCTTAAGTCCAGGAACCCCATGAAAAGTCCCCAGAACACTGTGGGCACACAGAAGGGCCTGGCTTCTGTGGTTCCCTGTTCTTGGTACAGCATCCTCATCTCTCAGAGGTCATGACAGCCACACCATTTCTAAAGGGACAAAAGCAGGCTGCATTTCAGAGGCATGCCTTGTAAAAATATGTGCACTAGTGAGTCTAACTGTACATTGCTTACTTTTTTCAGTGATTGGATCACGAATACCACCTTCTCCAGTAGGAGAGGAAGCCTTCTGAGCGCTTCTCAGATAACAGGGACAGTCTGGATAAGATTGAAACACAAAGACCTCATTGTATTGATTCATTTAAAATTCCTCTCCCCCAAGTCTTCAAATTAAAAAGTTTTCAACAGCTAAACTCATCTATCAATTTGAGTACAGAAACTTTTTTTTTCTTTGCAAGTATCAAGAAGCCGTATATTGATCAAAAGACGAATGAGTGGCAGGAGGTAAGGAGCCAGTTGTGCTAATCAACGGCATACAGTCAGCTCCCACTTCGACCTAGAAATAAAACTACAAAGTAGAACATTGTAAATAGAATGGTATTTTCTAAAAGAAAATGGGTAATTACAGGTTATGTCTTTGATTAATGTTTTTTCCCCAGCAGATAACTCACAGATAAGAACCCTCAAAATGAGGTGATAAATATAAATTACTATAACTCTGTTATAATTTTTATTTTATTTTATTTTATTTTATTTTTTGAGATGGAGTTTTGCCCTGTCACCCAGAGTGGAGTGCAGTGGCATGATCTTGGCTCACTGCAACCTCCACCTCCCGGGTTCAAGTGATTCTCCTGCCTCAGCCTCCCGATTATCTGGGATTATAGGCACCCGCCACCAAAACTAGCTATTTTTTTTTTTTTTTTTGTATTTTTAGTAGAGACGGGGTTTCACCGTGTTAGCCAGGATGGTCTTGATCTCCTGACCTTGTGATCTGCCTGCCTTGGCCTCCCAAAGTGCTGGGATTACAGGTGTTAGCCACTGCGCCTGGCCGTAATTTTTAAAACGTAAACAGTGCTTTAAGTCCAATAAAACAAGAGCAAATGCATTATGTATAATACTTATGCAAGAAACCTCAAGTTATTGTGAAGAGCATATTGATTTTCATCTGTCTCCTCATAACCCTCTTTTTCCAAAACACCGCACTTCCTAAAATGCAATGATGGTGGTGCTGAGAGTGAGCCAACCCCAGTCCAGTCCAGGGCTAGATTCCCCCTTCCCTCCCCTGGCTTCTTCTCCATGTATGTCTAGACCATAATTCCCACTGTATGGAATGCCCCAAAACTCACTAGAGTCACCTTACATTGAAGTGTAGATGCATGTTATTTTAGTAATATTGCTTCAGTAGTAGTTGAATCTGAAGACTGTCATCAGGTCGGGCACGGTGGCTGACACCTGTAATCCCAGCACTTTGGGAGGCTGAGGTGGGCGGATCACTTGAGGCCAGTTCAAGACCAGCCTGGCCAACATGGTAAAACCCGGTCTCTACTAAAAATACAAAAAAATTAACCAGGCATGGTGGTGTGTGCCTGTGATTCCAGCTACTCAGGAGGTTGAGGCAGGAGAATCGTTTGAACCTGGGAGTCAGAGGCTGCAGGGACCTGAGATCATGCCATTGCATTCCAGCCTGGGCAACAGAGTGAGATTCTGTCTGAAAATAAATAAATAAATAAATAAAAATTAAAAAAAAAAAAAAAAGACTTCCATCAATACTATTGGTGTTTTTCACTTTAGGGATCTCTGTCTTTTTCTTACTATGGGAAGGCAGAAGACTTCAAAGGGTTCTTGTGTGTTCTTCTTTGAAAGCCTCCAAGAATCCCCATGCATGCTGTAGGAATGTGAGAATGAGGGTGAGTGAGTGTGCATCTGTATCTGTTTCACAACACTTCAGGAGAAGGAGAGGGGAGGTGAAAAGCTTTAGAATTGGGTGCAGGATTGGGGATGCTTTTTTTTTGTTCTCTGCTTTTGGTACTTTTGGGAGAAATCTTAGTTTTTGTAAATAATGAGTATACACTGGTCTGCAATTAAATAAATACATACATAAACATGTAAATAAATCTTTAAGTTACCATGAAGGAAAGGGGAGCAGGCAAATGAATCCACAGGACTAGTACTACAAAGAGGGATAAGTCACTCAGGCTAACTCTCTCCCCTCGATCTTTGGGTGTCTAGTGTAGGAATTCTGGCCCTTCTTTCCTATGTCTCTGAGGCTTTCTATGTGATAACAGGGACGCCCCTGGGCTCTGCTGGCAGAGAGCCCTGGTTCAAAACTCATTTCTGCTACTATGAACTCCATGATTTTAGCCAAGTTACTTAAACTGAGCCTTAGTTATTTCATCTGTAAAATGGGCACAGTGAAGCCTGCTGTAGCTTCCATGAGGTCTAAATGCAACAATAATTGTCAAGTCATTCACACAGTTTCACATGCTTGTAAATTATCTCAATGATTGTTCATTCCTTTCTCCACCCCAGCCTGCCTCATTACAGTTACCATGTAGTTTGAAAATGAAAGGAGTTTTTGATTTTTATTGTACTGCTCATTTGAAAATCTGTACATGTAACAATTTTAATTTAAATTATTTAAAATTCAATAAGCTTAACATTTTATTTTCTTGTTTCAAGTGGCTATAAAATAATACAGTCAGATGGAACATTTCCATCACTGCAGAAAGGTCTGTTGATGCTGGACAGCGCTGTTGGCTCTCTGTGTGATACAATTGTGGTCAACGAAATGTCAACACAAGTATCTGGGTAAAGCTTTTCTGGAAGGCAGCTTTTGCTGCCGGGTTGATGTTATGACCATGAGGTGATCTTGAGGATGCAAGCCATAGGAAAGGAGTAGAGAGTTAGTTTAGAGCTGGCCATTTGGAGATACTCAACAGCTAGCCATTTCTCACAGTCTCATCATGTTCCATCTTTCCCAATCTCCATGTTATGGTCAGCTCAAAACTAAAATACTTATTAGCTCTTTCTTAAATTGGACAAAGTCTTAATCTCAATGCATCATGTTTTTTTTGGTAGGAAAGGAGGCCAGGTAGGAGAGGTAGTGTGTTCTTAGAAGGCAGGAATATCTTTCCTTCTGTCTTCTGATGTCCATTTGTTCTTTCTTGTGTCTCTTCTTTTCTTTTCTCCTTTCTTCTTTTCTTTTTCCCTCCCTTCCTTCCTCCCTCCGTCCCTTCCTTCCTTCCTTCCTTCCTTCCTTCCTTCCTTCCTTCCTTCCTTCCTTCCTTCCTTCCTTCCTTCCTTCTCTCTATCTCTCTCAGATTATAGAAAAGACATTCACCTGGCCTAGGAAACTCTTTTACTGGAACAGGGAAATGCTTCATTAGTGAACCTGTAGAAATCCCTCCCTTGAGTATTTTACTAAGCAGGTGCATCCAGCATTACTGATGGCCTGTTTTGGGCTGTTCAAAACTAGTGAAACTAAATGGACAGTACCTACAATGCCAAAGAAGTGAGAAAAAAGCTCATGGATGCTACAAAACAGCTTCAATATGGAAATGTCCGTGCTTTGGAACACCTTCTTCTTTGGCCTCTCCTTTTAAATCCGAAGTTATTATAGATTATTTTTTCCTACCCTGTATGCTAGGCACATGGTGTTCCGAACTAAGAATTCATGAATTTTAATTCTCATTAGTAAATTGGCTTCCTGCCTAACCTTGGGCAGAGGACACACCATGTCTTTAATGCGTTCCTCTAGGAATCACATACAATGCTGTAAAAGGTTTAATTATTAATGGAATTTGCAGAGAACTTGCCTAGCTGTATAACTCCAGCCAACCTTAATTTTTAATCTTTATAAATACCTTTGAATTTTAATAAGGCAAGTTCACAGCAAGGCAACCATTTATTCTTCAAGCATGGCTTTTAATTTATGGTTTCTTCCCATTCTTTGCTTTATCTCCTCTTCTTCCCTCCCCTTTGGATGGATTTCTCTACCATCATCCACCAACATAATATTTTATCTTCTTATAACAACTGTGTTTTTAAAAATGTAGTTGAGAAAATGGAAGCTAATAGTTAAAAAGGGAATCTCAAATTTCTGTGAAATGTTTTTATTCAAGTTCTGTTTCTCCTCTGATGTAGAAAATAAGAATTTAGTGATATCACTTCAAGCAACAGAATATTCTGTGAAGGTGTATGAGAGGTATTTCTGTCATATTACATATGCTTATTGACTATAAAGTCTGTTTTTTGAAACTCGCATTACCCCTATAGTAACAATCTTATAAATGGTGGTTAGAATATGAAGATAGCTCACGTAAGTCTGTTTTACTCAAAGTCCAATCTCTGGCTTTGAAATGAAAAATACTGGGAAGCAATGCTGTTATAATCCAAGTATTTAGATAGAACAGAAAACATCTCCATTTTAGTTTTTAAACCTCCAGCTTCTCTTCTCCTTTATACTAATATTTTTCTTGCCTTACATATGTTTGTCAACTCTTGAAGATCATTGAAGCTTTTTTCCTTTAACAAAAGGCGAAAAGAAAAATGAACAGTGAAATGGTGCTGATATGACTATGTAAGCATCAGACGAGAGGAGGCACACGGTGGCCTGCAGTCATTTCCACATTCACAAGAAAGAATGTTCTAGGTAGAGTTATCTTTATTCTGGAAGGTGAAACACGAGTGGCAAATAGAGGAGAATATGGGGACAAAAGGTCTATCTGAAGGGGAAGAAAAATGTAATAGAAATGTTGAGCAGAGCAAAGAACCTTCAAGGTGACACTGTTACCCCAAACCTACTCCATGGTGGGGTTTTAGAGGGTGTGTGTGCGGTGTGTGTGTGTGTGTGTGTGTGTGTGTGTGTGTGTGTGTGTGTGACTGATAGAAACCAGGCATGTGCAAGGAAATGATGTGGACACAAAAGCAGGGTTTTTAAAGCACTAGGCATAATTTAAAAAGGCTGAAATTTTCTGCTTCACCTGAAGGATAGAGGGAAGGACAGTCCCAGGAGATGAGACAGGGTAAAACAAGTTTCTTCCAAGCTGTCTTACAAACCAGTGCTTTTTAGGCTCATTCATGGGTCACAAGCAGTCAATATTTTTTTTAGAAATTAAAATCAAATGAAATTGAATTTTAAAAGTACATTACCCTCTGGAGAGAAAACATGAAATTTTATGTGTGTCCTGGCAAATGTATACCAGATTGCTGTGTAAAAGTACTTCTTAATTTGGATTACAATCAAAATCAGGGAATGACATTGCTGTGTGTGGTACTTTGGTGTAATTAATCTGGGAGTGCCAGGTAGGTGGATTCTATACGCAGACTTAAATTCATATAGATCTGAAAAGAGGAAGGGTCTTGTCAGGGTGATGGCAGTGATTGGAATGAGTGAAGATAGACATAGGGGAAACGATAAATGTGGAACCAATAGCATTTGGCTGCTGATTGGATGTGTAATATGAGGCCAAAGGAGAAATACAAACTGTTTTTGTTTTAATCTGGGTACATGAGTGAATGGTGAGAGAAGAGGCATGAAGAACACGAGTGGAAGCTCAGGCTTGGGGCAGCAGAAGATGAATTCGGTTTCCAACCCTTTGCATGCACGAAGCAAAAGAGCCATTCCAAAGGAAGCTGGAAATGGGAACCCAGCTCAGGAGAGCTGTGGGGCTGGAGCTGTGAATTGAGAGAGATTCCTATGGAAGGGAGATTTGGCTCTTGAGAAAATGTATAGTTGTAGTGTGAGGGAATGTGTAAAAAGAAAAAAATAAGAGAAAACAGCAATTCTAGAATTCCAGACTTGGGAATGCCTAGAATTCAGGAGCAGCAAGAAGATGAGGAAAAAGAGGAAGAAACTAGTGTCACTGAAGTGGAAGGACAAGAGCAGCTCTGAGGGGCAGGCGATGGGATCCAGTGACAGAGAGGTCAGAGAAGGTGGCGTCTGAGAGAAAAAAAGTGTATTTGCCAGGTTGAGCCCAGTAGTGACCTTGCAGAGCAGCTTCAGCAGAGCAGTGGGGTTGGGCTGACTGCTAGGGTATGGGTTGACCTGTTTGGGAGGTCTGATGGTGAAGGCCCCACGCAGTCAGTTTGGCAGGGACAGATGGAGAGTGACTGAGAACACTTGATTTGGTTCTTCCAGCTGACTGGGTCTTCTCTCTTCTGCCCAATCACTACGTTGATGACCCTTGCCAGTTTTAGTGTGTTTTCCATTAAAACAGACCCATCCCCTGTCCCTGTCTCTCAGAGCTCTAGGGATAGTGGATGGTAATGAGTCCAGTCCCATAACTCCCAGGTCCGTGAAGACTGAGGGGATTCTGGGACTGGCAGGACTGTAAAGGCACTTAGAGTTGTTTTTGGTCGGAAGTGCCTTGCTGGCTGTGCCTGTGGATGGATGGCTTTGCTTCTGTAAGTATTCCTTTGTAAGTTGAGTGTATCAGTAGACAACCTTCCCCCACCATGTGCGTCCTTAATCACTTTTTACCTTTGCCTTTTGTTAAAGTACTTTTAAAAGGACTATTCCTTTTTTAAAAAGAAAAACTTTAACCAATTATATAACTCGAATCTACTATGCTGTTGGGGAAATTTGTGTAAATTACGGTGAGGGTCACCATGCTTGCGGCAGTTATGGAGTAAATGTGAAATCAGTATTTCTTGGATGGAAACATGGAAATCTACTTCAAACCACACTAAAAAGATGTATTTAGAATCACTGACCACTGATATGAAGTGATGATAAAAGTAAACTTTACTCCTATAGCCTTGTCCAAGTTGATAGCTTCTGAATTCTCAAATTCTTACATATATGCCAGTCGACACCCTTTGGCTGCCTCTTGCCTTCTCTGTTGGTTGTGGTTTCGGACCAGGAGATGTCCCCTGAAGATGTCCTCTAGAAACCTTTACTGCTCAGGGAAATACTCAGCTGTGTTTATCATTGACCACGGAGCAAGTGTCTTTTTGTGATGTCCGAGCGCAGAAAGCTGAAGTTATTCTGCTACTGGCTACCAAAACAAAATAAAACAAAACGAAACAAAAACATGAGCTCCCGTAGCTGGACCCTTCAAACAAAGGAGTCTGTTTCATTTATAGGAGAATGTGGGAAACGGCGTTTACCTCTGGGTCTGTATGACTGCCTTCGGCAGATTCTTGACACGCATCTGATGAACAAATGACTCAATGAACAAGAAAACTGAGGTCAAGCATTTGGAAGCATACCATGTCAGAGTAGCAGTGACTTGTCTGGTCATTAAAATAGGTAAATAAAAGTCCTTTATGCCTTTCTAGTCTTGAAAACTTTTCTACAATGAACATCTATTACTTTTGTAATCAGACACAAAGAAAGAAAGACAAAATGAAAACAATAAACAGAACACTAGTTAAAAATAAAACAAAGTGATCTAATTGCTTTTTTTAATGGTGGCATTAATTTACTTGATGACACATTTCTTTAATATTTCTCTCATTTGCAGCAAGCCATGTGTTAACAGTACACAATTCACATACTCAATGCATTGCTGATGAAAACATTAAGTCAACAAACATTTATTGAGCACTTATTACATAGCAGGGTGCTTGCTAGGCACGGTGGGGGATTTATGGATAAATAATACATGAACCAGACCCTCAAGGAGCTCCCTTATGATGCAGGTGGGACCAAATCCATAATTGTTAATAATGAATGGCAGCTTTTAGTGGCAAACTGTTCCTTACAAGCAAGTAATGTCCTTTGTCCATATAGAAAACTTACTCAGTGGCACAAGGCACACCTCTTACAGTTTTTAATTACTCTTCTGCTTTGAAGGAATTGTAGATTCATATGGTATTGTAAGAAATAATACAAACAGAGCCCATGTGCCCTTTACCCAGTTTCCCCCAATAGTAATATCTTGTGAAACTATAGTACAATGTCACAAAGCTAGGATATTGACATTCGTACAGTCAAAATACAGATCATTTCCATTTCCACAAGGATCCCTTATGCTGTTCTTTTGTAGCTACACCCACTTTCCTCCCCATTCAAAACCCCTGGAACCCACTATTCTGTTCTCCATTTCGCTAAGTTTATCATAATGTTATATATATGGAGTCATTCCAGATGTAAACTTTTGGATTTTTAAAAATTACACTCAAGTCAAATTTCTGGAAATCTATCAAGGTGGTTGTGTGTATCAGCAGTTTGTTTCTATTGGTTTCTGAGTCGTATTTCATAGTATAAACGTATCACAGTTTGTTTAACCATACACCTATTGAAGGACATCTGGGTTGTTTTTTGGTTTTGGCTATTATGGATAAAGGTGCTATAAATATTTGCATACATTGTGTGAACATAAGTTTCCAATCCTCTGGAATAAGTGCCCAGGAGTGCAATTACTGGGTAGTAGGGTAGTTACATGTTTAGTTTTAGTTTTGTTTTTTTTTTTAAGACATTGCCAAAACATTTTCCAGAATGACTGTACCCTTTAACATTTCCACCATCAATGTGTGAGCGATCCTGTTTCTCCACATCCTCACTGTCGTTTGGTGTTGTCACTGTTTTTTGTTTTAGCCATTCTGATAGGTATGTAAGATATCTCATTGTGCTTTCACCCTGCATTTCCCTCATCTAATTATTTGCAACATCTTTTCATGTGTGTGTTTGTCTTGCCATCTGTATATACAGTGAAATGTCATCTCTTCATCCCTTTTCTTCATCTTCTAATTGGATTGTTTGTTTTTAACAATTCAGTTTTGAGAGTTCTTTATGTATTCTAGATAGTAGTCCTTTGTCATTTATAGGACTTGGAAATACTTGCTCCCAGTGTGTAGCTTGTCTTTTCATCATTTTTACAAGATAAAAGTGTAAAGCAAAGGTTTTGATTTTGAGAAAGTCCAATTTATTAATTTTTCCTTTTAGGTTTTGTGCTTTTGGTTGTCAAGTCTAGGAATACTGTGCCTGGTTTTAGATCCTGAAGGTTATCTCTATATTTATTTTTTTCTATGAAGTTCAGTAGTTTTATGTTTTACATTTAAGGCCGTGATTCATATTTTATTTAATTTTTTTACACAATGTGAGACTAAGGAGATATGATTTTTGCCTATGGATATCCAATTGCTCAGTCACCATTTATTGGAAAAGTTATTGCATTAGTGTTACAGGGCCGCTATAATAAATTACCACAAACTTGGTGGCTTAAAACAACAGAAATGTATTCTCTCATAGCTCTGGAAGCTGGAAATCTGAAACCAGTATCATCAGGGCCACACTACCCCCAAAAGGCTGTAGGGGAGAACTCTTCCCTTCCTTTGTCTCTCATCTTCTTATGTCTGCTGGTAATCCCTGGTGTTTCTTGGCTTATAGATTTGTCACTCCAATCTCGTCTCCCTTTTCACATGTTTGTGTCCCTGTCACTCTCTCTCTTCTCCTTTCCTGTCCCATATAAGGATGCTCGTCATTGGATTTAAGGCCTACTCTAATCCAGAGTGATCTGATCTTGGAAAGCCTAATCTTGATTACATCTGCAAAGACCCTATTCCAAATAAGGTCCCAATCTGAGGACACAGCAGCTATATCTTTTTGGGCCCACAATTAAACCCACTACAAAATTGCATTTACATGCTTGTCAAAAATCATCTGGGCATATCTGTCTGAGTCTATTTGGGTTCTCTCTTCCGTTCTATTGATTTATATGTTCATATCTCCATCAATAGCATACAGTCTTAATTATTGTAGCTATATAAGCTTTAAAATCAAGTGCATAAGTTTTAAAATCAGGTAGAATGATTCTTCCCATTTTCTTCTTTGTCAAAATTGTTTTTCACGATTCTATATGTGCTTTGAATTTCCATACACATTTCAGAATAATGTTGTCAATATCTACAAAAGATTTCACTGGGATTTTGATAGGAATGGTGGTAAACCTGTAAGCCAGTTTGGGGAGAATTGACATTGTTACTGTGCTGAGTTGTGTAATCCATGAACATAGTATGTTTCTTATTTATTTAGATATTTGATTTCTTTAATCAGTATTGTAGTTTTGAGTATGCAAATCCTACACGTTTGAATATTCAACTAGCCTTGCATTCCTGGAATGAACCCCACTTGGTCATGATGTATCATTCTTTTGATATATTGCTAAATTCTATTTGCTAGTGTTTTGTTAAGGTTTTCTGCATATATATTTATGAAGATGTTTGTAGTATTTTTTTGTTGTGTTTTCTAATATCAAGATAATACTAGTTTTATAAATAAATTTATAAATACTCTCTCCACTTCTATTTCCTGGATGAGACTGTGTGGAATTGGGATGACATTTTTAAATGTTTGGTAGAATTTTCTAGTGAAACCATCTAGAATTGGAGATCTCCTCTTGGGGAGTTATTAACCACAAATTCAATTTCCTTAAAAGTTATAGAGCTATTCAAATTAGGTATTTCATATGTGGTCGTTTGTGCTTTTCAAAGAATTGGCCCATTTTGTCCATAAAACATGTCAAATTTATGTGTAATGCTGTTTGAAGTATTCCCTTGTTATCTTCTCCATGTCTGTAGGGTTTGTGATGTTTTATTCTTGATGTTGGTCATTTGCGTCTTCTCTCTTATTTTCTTTGTGTTACTAGAAGCTTGTCAATTTTATTTATTTTTTTCAAACAACAGGTTTCTTGGTTTAGTGTTTTCCTCTGTTGTTTTTGTTTTCAATTTTATTGATTTCTGATCTTATGTTTTTTAAAATTCCTTTTCTCTGCTTATTTTGGGCTTATACTGCTCTCCTTCTAATTTCTTGTGGTAGGAACTTAGATTATTCATTTGAAGTTTTTTCTTCCTCCTAGTGCAAGCATTCAGTACTATAATATTTCTCTCAGCACTGCTTTATCTGTGTCCCCTAAATTTTAATGTTTTGTTTTCATTTAGCTTAATGCAATTTTTTTCTTATTTCCCTTGAGATTTCCTATTTGATTCATGGATTATTTTAAAATGTGTTGCTTGATTTGCAAGTGTTCAAAGACTTTCTTGTCATTCTGTTATTATTTTTATTTTAATTCATTGTAGTAAAGGGACACACTCTACATGATTTCAGTTTATTTAAATTAGTCGTCATTTGGTTTCTAGTCCAGGATATGGTCTATTTTAGTATACGTTCTGTAATAAGTCTGAAAAAAATGCGCATTCTGCACTCTGAGTAGAGTATCCTAGAAATGTCCATTAGATCCTTTTGGTTAATGGTGTTTTATTTCTTCTATATTCTTGCTGATTTTTTCTGTCTAATGGATTTATCAATTATTGAAAGGCAGATGTTGATGTCTCTAACTAGAATTGTGGATTTGTCTATTTCTCCTTTCAGTTATATCAGTTTGTCCCTACATGTTTTTCAGCCCTCTTGCTGGTGCATTCACATTTAGGTTTATTATGTCTTTTTGATGAATTGATTCTTTTATCGTTATTTCATATCCCTCTCTGTCTCTAATAATTGTCTTTGCTATGCAGTTTACTCTATCTGATATTAATATAACCACTTCTGCTTTACTTTGATTAATGTTTCTAAATCTTCTTCCATCTTTCTATTTTCAACTTGCCTTATTTTTATATTTGGAGTTTCTTATAGATAGCATAAAGTCAGGTCATGTTTCTTAGTCCATTTATCAATTTCTATCTTTTATTTCGTGCATTCAGATTATTCTATTTGATGCAATTATTGATATGTTGGGGCTTGAGTCTGCCATTTTATTTTTTGTTTTCTGTGTGTTCTCTTTGGCAGTTGTTTTTGTTTCTCTGTTGCCTTCTTCCTGCCTTTCTCCAGATAGCTTGAACATTTTTTAGAATTCCTTTCTTATTTACCTATAGTGTTTTGGAGTACCTCTCTTTGTATGCCCTTTTTAGTGGTTGCTCTAGGCACATTATATATATATATATATATATACACATACATATATATATAACTTATTACAGTATTCTGTTTTTGACATGTTACCAGTTCAAATAAAGTGTGGAAACCTTACTCACCTTTATTCCCCTTCAGTTTCCTTTTACATTAGTATATAATTATGTTACATATTTCTTCTACATACATTAAAATCACAGCAGAAAATATATAATTTTTGCTTCAACCATTGAGCACAATGTAGAAAACTCAAGAGGAAAAGGAAAATGTGTCGCATGCATTTACCTATATTTTTATTCTTTTTTGTTCCTGAAGGATATTTTCACTGGATATAGTATTCTGGACTAATTAGTTTTTTTTTTATTTTCATCACCTGATTAAGGTGTGGTACCTTCCTCTGACCTCCATGGTTTCTTATGAGAAATCTGCTGTTATTCAAATAGTTTTTTCCTTATAGGTAAGATGTTATTTCCTTCGTATTGCTTTCAAAATTTTTTCTTTGTCTTTAGTTTTGAGAAGTTTGACTCTAATCTTCATAGTGTGGATTTTTTTGGAAGGCTTAGCTTGTTTGGAGTTCACCCCTTGAATCTTTAGGTTTATGTCTTTTGCCAGATTTGGGAAGTTTCAGCTGCTATTTTTCAACTTTATTTATTTATTTTGCCATACCTTCTTTTTTTCTTCTTTGACTCTGATGACATAAATACTAAGAGCTTTTGTTAGGATGTTGTAGTTTCCTGAGGCTCCATTTCTTTAGTTTTTCCAGTCCATTTTCCTTCTGAAAAACTGAGTAACTTTTGTTGTTCTGTCTTCAAATTTAGTGATTCTTTTCATCTGC
This sequence comes from Rhinopithecus roxellana, assembly GCF_007565055.1. NCBI lineage: Eukaryota > Metazoa > Chordata > Mammalia > Primates > Cercopithecidae > Rhinopithecus > Rhinopithecus roxellana. The sequence continues at coordinate 33,755,341 of NC_044564.1, forward strand.
CCTCTTTATTCGGTAGTTGAGCCATTTTGTTGAGTTTTTAATTTTGCTTATTGTATTTTCCAATTCTAAAATTTTCATTTGTTTTTCTTTATATCCTCTGGCTTTTTGTTAGTTTGTTTGTTTGTTTTTGCAGAGACTTTATATTTCTTTGCTGGCACTTACTATTTTTTATTTGCTTCAATTGAAGCAAATTGTAATTTGCTCATTGAAGCATTTTCATGATGACTGCTTTAAAAATCCCTGTCATATAATTCAAACATTACTGTCATCCTGGTGTTGGCATTACTGATTGTTCTTTTTAAACTTCAGTTTGATGTCTTTCTGGTTCATGGTAAGATGACTGATTTTTTTCTTATTGAAATCTGGACATTTAGGGTATTCTGTTATGAGATTCTATGTTATTTAAACCTTCTGTTTGAGCTGATTTCCTCTGACATCATTCTACCAGGGGAAAGGGGGACTCTGACACACTCTGACACATTACTGCTGGGTGAAGGTAGAAGTCCAGATTTTCCACTCAATCTCTGTTGACACTTGAGAGGGCAGTCTCCTTGTTCCTGTTGGATGCAGGTAGGAGTGGTTTTGTCCCTATGGTGGTTGGCTGGAGTATAACGATTATTGTCTAAGAGTTTTCTGTGTAGTCTTCCCTTTCCCTGTACTTTGGACAAAGAGGTCAGAATTTTTCTAGGGATTTTTTTCTGTGCCCATTGGCATTTTCAGGTTTCTGGCTTCTTAAGCTCCAATTTGGGGACATATGAAGCAAAAAGAAAATCCAGGGAATTCACCACCATGTCATTCCAAAGTCTCAGGCAGACTGCCTTCTCTTCACCTTTCAGTCTTCTAATGTTTGCTTAACACAGTGGTCCCCAACCTTTTTGGCACCAGGGACCTGTTCTGTGGAAGACAATTTTTCCACACACCGGGAATGGGGACTGAGGGATGGTTTTGGGATGAAACTGTTCTACCTCGGATAATCGGGCATTAGTTAGAGTCTCATAAGGAGTGCACAATCTAGATCCCTCATATGCGCAGTTCACCATAGGGTTCATGCTCCTATGAGAATCTAATGCCACTTCCCATCTAACAGGGGGCAAAACTCAGGTGGTGATGCTCACTCATCTGCTGCTCACTGCCTGCTGTGCGGCCCAGTTCCTAACAGGCCATAGATCAGTACCAGTCCACAGCCCAGGGATTGGAGACCCCTTGCTTAGTGTATGTTACTCTATGGTTTGTTTGGCCCCACCAAGTCTCCTGTTAAAATGTGATGCCCAGTGTTGAGGTGGATCCTGGTGAGAGATGTTTAGACTATGGGGATGCAGCCCTCATGAATGGCTTGGTGCTATTCTTGAGAGAATGTGTTCTCACACTTTAAGTTCTTGAGAGAGCTGGTTGTTGAAAAGTGGCCAGTGCCTCCTCCACTCTCTCTCACTTCCACTTTTTCTAGCCATGTATTCTCTGCACAGGCCAGCTCCCTTTCCCTTTCCCATGAGTGGAAGCAGCCTGAGGCCCTCACCAGAAGCAGATGCTGACAGCATGCTTCTTGTACAGCCTCAGAACTGTGAGCCAAATAAACCTCTATCTGATATATTCTTTATATGATATATTCTTTATAAATTACCCAGCCTCAGGTATTTCTTTATATCAATAGAAAGGGACTAAGACAGTTGTCCAGGGCTTTTAGTTGAATTCGTGGGAAAAATTGGGAAAAGTACATCTACTCCATCTTCCCAGAAGCAGAAGTTATATCTCTTATATTTTAATCTACTGCTATGGTTCCCCAGATGTTGAGCTTTCTGGAAAATTAATAAAACTATTCAAGCATGGAAGAACATGTGGTATATATGTGTCTTCTTAACTGAAATTATGTTTTCCCCAAATCACTAGAGATGTGTCCTGCTCAGTGTGGAAGAGATGATTATGAAGGAGGCATTTGACTTTGGGATAATAAGGTTGATAGAACAGTTTAGAATGAAGGAAAGGAGGTTTAGGGTTGGTAGGGTCCAAACTGGGGAGCTCACCTGGCTAAAATCTGGCATTTGAAATCTATCAGTCCAGAGTCAGCAACATGCAGTGTTACAAAGGGTAGGTCGAGTCTACCTCTGTGCCAAGGCTCTCCGGTGTATTTGCTGGATCATAGCAACGGAAGTGGTTTAGCAAGCAGAAGAGTCCTAGCTACAGTTACTCTTTCCTCCCAAAAGCAGCATCCCACCATGAGACTGGGAGGATGAGAAATAAAATGGAACCATTTGAAGAAGGGGCCTAGAAGGATGTGGCTGTGTGTCACAGTGGGTTCTTGACTCAGAAGAGAGCTAAAATATTGTTTAGGAAACTGAAGGAAAACATTAGTCAACAAAAAGGGATAGGCAGGGTGGTTAAAAACATCGGTACTCTTCATCCTAGTACTCAGGAGACATTACTAGTTGATCATGATACTGTTTTCCACTAGGCACGCAATCCTCTCAACATAATGTCCCGTGCAGGCACTACCAATCAATAGGTGGAGACATGTGAGAAGACATCTGTTTTCCAGCTCAGGCGGGAAGCTCATTCCAGGCACACAGGACATCAGATCTAGAGCAGCACAGTGGACTCCAGATCCCATTAGGAGCAGGCCTAAGGCTGCTCATTTCTTGCCTTCCTTAATGAGAATTGGTTCAGGGTCTGGGTGCAGCTGAGCCTGATACTGCTGACTTTGATTATGACAGCTGAGATTAGTCAAAGACCAAGTGGCAGAAGAAAAAAAAAATATTTCTTTGCATGTTAAGATCCAAGGCTTGGCTGATCTATATTGTTAATTCCTGAAGATTTCAAGTTAGCCTGCTTACAAGTTGAATTTCAGGAGAGAGATGGGAGTGATTTATGGTGACATCTATTAAGCTTTTATGGAACATAATACACGTGTTCTTGCTCCTACCATAAAATTAATTGTTGCTAATTAGTTAGGGCTGCCAGCTCACTTGTGTGAGAGAGTCTGTCACATTCCCTTCTCCTGGTCCTGTTAATTAGCCTTCCGCAGCCTCCTACTATCTCAGTGTCCTGTAGCTTTCCTCTCAATGTTTTCTTATTTAAACAAATAAGCTTGCTGTTTGGCTTTGGTTGGTTTTGGAGAGAAGTTTGACTTTGGAGGCGCAGAAGTCCTTATTGGCAGTCAATGGTGTCAGGTGAGACAAACCATTTTTGTACACCATCATGCGTTATGTAAGTGCATTTGACCCAAAATAAGTATTCCTCTTTCAAAGTTGTTTTTTAAATTGAGGATTGAATTTCCATGAAATAATGCAATTAAGCTCTCAGGTACTTGGTTTTGATGATCGTTTCTGGGTTTCTGGAGTCTGGAATGGAGATCATTCTGGTGGGATGACAGCCCATAAGCACGTGTGCAGAAGAATGAGCACTGGGCCGGGCAGCTTCTTGGTTGCAGTGACAGCTGCACTGGCATGGAGCACTGTAATGTTCAGCTCTAAGGGAGATGCTTCGAGGTGCTGAAGATATCATGACAGTGATCGAGTTTGTCCACAGCCCTCACAGCCCTTGGAGGAGCTCTGACTCAAGTGTTCTTGCCTAGGGAGTACTGGTTGTATAATTGCTGTTGACATTTCTGTGGTAAAAAGAGGTCAGTTCTCTTGGATTTTTCCAAGAGCAGTCAGCCTACTTTGTCCAAGCAGAGTAAATCTAAGGGTGACAATCTCATGCAGTTATTATCACATATAATGACAATAAAAAGAAAGGGCTTTTCCTAAATACAGTTCTGCACCCAGTGAAGCTTGTTCACTCCTCTGCTCAATGAGCCAACAAAACAGTCAGGCGCCAAAGAGAAAAAAATCCTGTTTGCATTGATTGCGTCCTGAATGCCTCTGCCCACCTCCTGGGAGGCAGCTTATTTCACACATCCTCATGACAGAGTAATGTGACTTCATTGACTGGCAAGCAGCTGTCAGTGCAGCCTGTGAGGTGTCTGGGTGTGCCCACACACCAAAATCAAGAGAGAATGGAAAGCACAGCACTGCAATTGAAATTTAAAGGGGAAGTAAGTCTTTATTACAATTCACTTACAAAAGTGGAGGCTGTAGCTATGTTCAAATACAATCACGTCTATGAACCCACTTGTCAAGCAATAGAAAAGCAGTTTTCGTTCATTCACCCTTTTACTTTGGAGCAGGGCTTCAGATAACAGGTGCTGGAAAGGCAGTATCAGGAACCAAGACTCCAGCAGGACCAAGCAACCAGGTATTAGGATCTGGCTGGCCATCCATTGCTGTCATACCCATTCATGTCTTCCTACCCCTTTTGCCCCTCCGTTGGCCCTCTCCTTTGCTCCACAATGGGGGCTTCTTTGCATATGCTTCTGCACCTGTCTTCACTTGCGTGTCCTTGCCTGACATGGGTCCAGTGAAAGATGACACATGACCGCACCTTCTGACATTAGATGCAGGGATTCACATACAATGACTCCACAGTTATTTGCATTGGGGAGGTCTGAAAGGGATCCACATGGTGTTTTTGCAGAGTGTAATCTTTTTTACTTCTGAAAAGCCTGGGATAGAAGACCAATGGATGAAATAAGGGACCTTTTATGACAAATTTATATGTTTTTTAACGAACTCTTTGGCAACTCTGTGATCACTTCATTTGGCAGCACGGTTAAGGGAAAATATGATTGAGAAAGCTATTTATGTTCCTGAGAGTCATGTTGCGTATGGTAGCCGAGTGAATAATTCTTTCGTTCTGATTATAAAATCACTTGGCTGTTAGAATGTATAGCTTCCCTTTTAGTTTCATCACTACCACTATACTCTAGAACTTCATGATAGTGCTTTTATTAGTGCAACAACCTTCTAACTTGTTTCTCTGCTTCTGGGCACTTTCATTTAAAACACCACGCATATTGCTACCAGATGATATGCTATTTAGATAATGCCACTCCCTCATTAAGGAACCTACAATAGCTCCCATCTGCTTATACAATCAAATGTAGACCCCCTCATCTAACCTTCAAGCTCTCTGTGGTCTGGTCCCCTATCTGCACATACATTGAAACTTACCCGCCACTGCCTTGCATCACACCCCTGACTGAGCAGAGGAATCCTAGTCCCAACACCCTGCCTCGGTGCCTTGCTGTTTCCCTTTTTTTAAGATCCCTACTTTGCCTCCGCCCATTCAGATAAATACATTTTTCACATCTCACCTTAGACCCTTTCATATCTATGAAACCTTTCCAATAGTTACCATCCACATCAGCTTCTTTTTTGAGTTCCTGTCACTCTCGTAGGCAAATGCTTGGCACTATTTTTACTCTGGTTTCTTGCAGTGACATTAGTGTCTTATCTACGAAGCTTCCTCTCCAGGATGAACTTTTTACTTTCTGGATTCTTAGTCTCCAGAATGCCTAGTATGCTCCTCTTGTGTAAAGAACACTGAACTTGGAATTGAGAGGCCAAGTTAAAGGCTCTTTAACTGACAAGTCATGTAGCCTTGAATGGGCCCTTGACCTCTTTAAGCCTCTGTTCCCTTCGCTGTAAAATGGAACTCAAGAAATTTTCACAGCCCATTTCACAGAGTTGTTTTAACGCTCAAATAAAATTGCATGTGAGAGTACTTTATGAGTCTTAAAATGCTGCAAGAACAGAAGGCCCCATTATTATTGTAGTTTGTCTGTAATATTTAACTTAAGTTGAACCAGTAAAATATAACTGTAAGCCATTGTGTAATCTTGAGGGCCAAATTGCTAAATAGCAGTGGCTGCACCATATAACATTTATTGTACATTTCATTGTTCAGAGTGCTTTTTATTAGGAATACCATTCTGTTCTCTCCAGTACCCCATGAGGTGGTAAGGCTCAGGTATTTTTATTCCCACTTTGCGGCTAGAAAAAGGAAACCAAAGGGAACAAATACAGTGAGTGAATTTCTGTAAGTCACTGTAGTTAGTTGATGGCCACAATCGAACTGAAGCTTCCATTCTGCCTCTTATTTCTTGCTTGAAAATTGTGGTCATTTTCAGTCTCCACTTCATCACCACCCGACCCCTGCCTCTACGATGCTTTCCTCTGTGGTTTTCACTTTTTCCCACTTTGGTTCTTGTATAGCAAGGGTGGCTTTATATTGGCTAGCAAGGATCTCACTCCTGTTCATTTCATTATAATTACGTTGACATTCATATGGTGGAGGGACAAAATATAAGGGGCATTTCTTTTTTCTCTTTACAAATACTGTTGGTTGACTGAAGTATTAGGTTGGGGAATCCTGGATCAGAGAAGAGACCTGAGATCAGTGTTAGGTCCTCACTTTCTTTGCAGATGGTTTATTCCTCCTGACAGTCAGGCTCTCCCCAGAGCCTTGTCCACGCGGGCGAGACTGTGGCCTGTCTCTTTTTGGCGTGAGGATAAATAACGGGCTATCTGGTACTCTTCCAGACTGGAGGTGGCAGCGCACACCACTCATCCAGTTGTCCCTCCCTTGTGCTTAAACTCTTTCCCACTCCTTCCCTCTGTTGCGCCTGCTGGCCCCAAGCCTGGAGCTATTCTAGCTTCCACCGAACGGGGCAGTCTTGCCTCTATCGCTGACTCCACTATAGCATGTTCTGAGCTGACAATTCTTCTATGTTTCATGCATCAACATGGAAGCCATGCCCCATCTCCCTTCCAGAAATCTGTTGAAAAATCTCATCCATTAGGACTTACGTTGCCCTTCACTTCACCGTTATGGGTAAGAGGCCAGCTGATGCCCTTACCTCACCAATCTAAAGGGATTTCTTCAATACCTTTCTAAGGAGGTGCAGCTGGAAGCATTGGAATCTTTCAGCCATCCCCACAGAGACAACATCGTCAGCAGATTACTTCCTCAACTTCAGCATACATTTCAGTATAATTTAACATTGGCTTATTCTTGAATGAATTTCTGCAATATAATCTACTCGGAATATTTGATGCCATTTTAATACTTTAGACCATGCCAGTCCCCGATGTAAATGGTTCATACTAACATATAAGAACAGAAGTTTTGATCACCCAGCATTAAGTCATTCCCTGCATCATAGCATCACTGCAGCTCTCCCAGGAGAAGGCAATTTCTAGAAGGGACTTCATGACAGAACGTGGGAGCCATAACAGCAGCCAGATTAGTCTGACCCTCTGCAGTATCTTCACCAGGACCCCAAAGGACCCCAAAGCCCAATAGGTGGAGTAATTCTCTTTTTTCTGAAGCAGTATGATTAGGTAAATGTGACTTTGTTGTACAGTTCTTATTATTGTCCTCAAAAGCTGAGCTTGCAGCATGGACTGCAAAGTGTGGCAGTCTTCCAGCTGACAGAAGCATACAAAACAAGTCCTTATCTCAAGACAGAGGAGAGGAACCCAAGCACTGTGACTCTCACTTTATAAATCTGCTGTCAGCTCATAAACTACTTTTAACACCAGTGCTTCTTCACATGAGCTCACACCAGAGATTTTGCAACTCATTGATATGGAGGGTGTAAAGAGGCCAGGGACAAAAAAAAAAAAAAAAAAAAAATACATCTTGTGGCTGCAGAGAAAGAGTTATTTGACTTCTGGAGACAGGCTATAGTAATATTCCACTGATTTTATACAGCCTTTGTCTTTCCTGCCTGCACTGTTCTTATATTCTTATAGGAGCTATTCAGAAAAGTAGTGTCAGGATATGGCTGGAATAGAGATAAGAGGATGACAGATAGTTAATAGAAGAATGAAAAATAATGCAGCTCCCAATTCTTGCGAGGAGATGAGAGATAGTGCAAGCTAAATCCTCCTCTATGTAGTGGGGAATTAATAAGTGAGAAAACCGGAGCAGAAGGTATAAGCATATTCATTAGAGTTGTGGACATAATACCCAGAAAACCAAAAATCAAATATGTTCAAATTGGCTGCCCAGGAGAGTGGGACCAACAACAGAGAGGACTGTGGAAAAGAACAATTTCTTTCCATCTTAAACTCTTTGGTACTACTTAGTTTGTTACCATGTGCATGTATTGCTTTGTAATATTTTTCTTAAAATTAGAAAAAAAAGACTATGGATTTTTTTTCCTAAAATTCAGCGGTTCTGTGTGTGAAGATATGACTTAGTGAGAAATTAAGTTAATCTAGATGAAATAACAAATACTGGTTCGCTTTTGGCCTGTATGAATGGAAATTTCATTTGATTCAACCGAAATAGTTTTCAGATTTTGTTCTTTCATGTGGACATGTCTTCACTGAAAGCCCAGCATATGCTTGGGTCAGTGGCATCCTGCCATCCTGGAAATGTCGCAATTCATTGTGTCCAACAATGTTCTCTTTCCAAACGACACTTCAAGTTCTGCTCAGCTTACTAGAGAGAGTTCAAAGGGCACGTCTTCCAACCCCAAACCCTGTGCTCAAAGGATTTGTTTCTTCTAATACCCTTCACCCAGTATTTTTTACATGTGTTATGGCAGTTTTTACATTCTGCCTTTTGCAACTTTATTTGTACACTTATCTCTCTGTTAGACTCTCCATCTTTTGAACAAAAGAAACATGTTCTATAGGGAGAGACTGTGTGGGCTTTGAAGCAATTCTGGCATGCCTTGCCCACTTTCCGGCTGCATGACTTTGGGCACCTTCCTTAACGTCTTCAAGACCCAGTCGCTACATCCCCAAAATGGGAACAGTGAGGTCTCTCCCGAGGCCCATCAAGATGTTTGAATCAGAAAATGCATGCACAATGCTTAACACATGCCCGGCACACAGCTAATGTGCAGTTAACAACCACTGACTTCCCCTTCCTCTTATTCATCCTTGAGTCTTCCACAGCACCAAGCACAGTTCTTTTTCCCTTAGATGATTAAATGGTAAATGAAGGAGTGGGGAAAAGTAGGTTGGTTTGAAAGATTTTGGAAGTATCGCAAAATCCTTTCAGGAAAATAGATATTAACACTACCTTTTAAAATAAAAGTTCTCAAATAAGCATATTAAAGAAGAAATAGCACAGGACTCTGCTTTGCATATTAACCAAACAGAAAACCATCCAGAGATGGATGCCTCCAAAAATCTTGCCTGTGACCCTCCGCCTTTCAGACATTGGCCATGTATCAGCGGTTGTGAGTTCTGCTGAGCCTCTGCCTTCTATGGAATTGGGGTGGAGTCTACAGCTGAGGAGAGCAGTCGGGGAAGCTTGCGTGGAGTTCTGGACCTCACAAAATGCCCACCAGCCTCTTAATAGGTCGGGCACTTGCTCCTTCCTCTGTTCAGAGCTTTCCACATTAAAAACTCCAGTCTGGTTTTGTAAAGTTGGCCCCGATGACTCCACGGAGCCTTTCTGAGTTGCCCAGCTGCAGAACACTTTGCTTGTCACTGTTATGGCTATTTATCACATTCTGATTGCATTATTGTCATTGATATATTTCTCTTACCTATTCCTGTGCCCTTGTTAGAGTATGTGCACAGAGAAGATATTCCATGTGTTTATGTAAAAATAAAACGTTAATTCATTAAGATACAGGTCAGAGAAGCCCCTGAATAACCACTGGTGTGATTTTTTAATTTATCCCCACCAAAAACAAAAGATTTCTTCCACAATGGGAACATTCCTTCAGAGGTTCATTGGTAGAAGCCAACTTACTTAAAGAAGTCAATTAGAAAACTATGGTAGCAGCCCAGTGTGGTGGCTCATGCCTGTAATCCCAGCACTTTGGAAGTCCGAGGCGGGCATATCACTTGAGGTCAGGAGTTGCAGACCAGCCTGGCCAACATGGTGAAATCCCATCACTACTAAAAATACAAAAATTAGCTGGGCATGGTGGCACACACCTAAAAAAATCCCAGTTACTCGGGAGGTTGAGCCTGGGAGGCGGAGGTTGCAGTAAACTGAGATCTCGCCACTGCACTCCAGCCTGGGTGACAGCGTGAGTGAGACTCAACCTCAGAAACAACACAGGGCCGGACGCGGTGGCTCACTCCTGTAATCCCAGCACTTTAGGAGCTTGAGGTGGGTGGATCACAAGGTCAGGAGTTTGAGATCAGCCTGGCCAATATGGTGAAACCCCGACTCTACTAAAAATACAAAAAAATTAGCCAGGCTTAGTGGCACATGCCTGTAATCCCAGCTACTCGGGAGGCTGAGGCAGGAGAATTGCTTGAACCCGGGAGGCGGAGGTTGCAGTGAGCCAAGATCGTGCCACTACACTCCAGCCTGGGTGACAAAGCAAGACTCTGTCTCAAAAAAAACAAAAAAACAAAAAAAACCACCACAAACAAACAAAAAACTGTAGTAGCTACTAGTTTAAATTGTTGAAGGAAGAAAAGTTTTTGTAGGGAGGGCACAGGAGTGGAGGATACTAGGGCTAAAACAGACACCAGCAAAGAGACCACAGTGGAGGTTTATGGCTGGCATGGTGGCACGCACCGTAGCCCCAGCTACTTGGGAGACTGAGGTGGGAGGATTGCGTGAATCCAGGAGGTTGAGGCTGCAGTGAACTGTGATGATGCCACTGCACTGCACTCTAGCCTGTATGATAGAGTGAGATCCTGTCTCAAAAAAAAAAGAAAGAAAGAAAGAAAGAATAAATAAAGAAGGTTTATGCACACAGTGTGGGAGATACAAGGGGGAAAGCATGAGGCTTTCCAGCCTTGAGAGCAGGAAGAACTTTAGGGCACAGGGACACAGAGTCAGAGATAAGACTGTCTGGCCCACCTGCCAGGATTTGGTACAATCACGCTGCATAATGATTCTTGAAAATACAAACATTGCCGGGACTGACTGACAAGTATTGTTCCAGCGGGGAGAGCTGTCAGGGCAAATCAATCCAATTCTACCACATGCCAGTGTGTAGAACAGATATAATTTTGGCTGTTCGGGGATGTCAAAGCGAAGGATGTACCGTATGTGTATTTTGAAATGTGGTGTTCTTTTTAGTCTAACAGCTTGAAAGATTTCTGGGGCTTTCCCCCCTTGGCTTTTTTCTAGAAGTTTTGGGAATTTAACTCCAAATAATTCCATTGCTTTTATCTGCTATAACGTGCAGGTTAAATTAAGCCTTTCTCCCTCCACTCCTACGGACACTTGCTGTCATTTGGGGTATTAAACATTAGTCTAGTGAGGAAAGGGCCATTTGCTGGCATTGGATATTGCATGAGGCATCTCTAGGTCCCTGGTGCCCTCCCAGAAATGTAAAGTTGATTTGTAGCAGTCTATCTAGTGGATCACTGCACCAAATAAATGCAAGGCTAAATGGAGAGGCTTAGAATGGCTCGTGTGTCTAGGCCCCTTGGAAATCTCTGAAGGTCCACTTGTTCCTTCGGTGACCCAGTGCTATGAGGGCCTGAGGCCCTCAGAAGTTAGCTCACTGAAAATCTCTCTTCTCTGTTCAGAATTTTTCTGCATCCCCACCACCCCCACCCCACTGCCCTCTCTGCACCTTCCCTGGGAATCTCTCCCAGCAGTTATCTCCTCTGCCTTCTTCTCTTCTCTTCTTCTTTTTTTTTTTTTTTTTTTTTTTTTTTTTTTGAGCTATTTTATTTCTGACCCTCAACTATTCCTCTTAACTTACAAATACTATCAAAACTCAAAATGGCCCCTAACCCCCATGTGCTGGAGCCATGGTGCTGTCTCCAGATGGACCTGTCTGCCCCTTCACCCTCCGCCCCCTCTCCAGTCTCCCACAGGCTCGGCCTCCATTCTCCAGTCCTGGCTTCCATTTTCTCACTTCCTATTCAGGGATACCACCCAGGGCAGGCTGCCTTCTGCTGTCTTCATGGTCATGGTCCGTGGCCCTCTCCTACCTCTGATTAGTTCATTTTTGTCTTGTTCTCTGTCTTTCCCTGATTATCCTCATAGTCATTCTCCGAGGATTCATTTTTGGTGACATCCTCTGTGACCTTTGGGGTCACAGACCTGATTGCAGCTTCTGTGGCTAGAGACAGCACCTCCCACAAGAGTCTTGTTGAGCTGTGGACCTTTGACGGGCAAGAGGCCGGAGAGGAAAGATGGATGAGGGACGGGATGGAGCCCACTCTCAGCTCTGTACCAGCCTCTGTGAGGGCAAGTTCTAGTGCTATGCCCTAACTGGCTTCCTTGCTTCCAGTTTTAGTCCAGCCAGATGAATCTCTCTAACGACTTGCCCTGATCACTTCTTACTATGCTCAAAGATCTTCAACAGCTCCCCAGGACTCACATTTATAATGTAAAATCATGGACTCATGGCTGTGGAGTGTGTGAGCTGGGGCAGACCTAAAATGCCATGTAGCCCAAACTCCCGTATTTAACAATGAGGAAGAGGAGGCACAGAGAAGGAAGTCATATTTATTAGTGCCAGAACTTGTCTAAACTACTTAAGTGAGATATTCAAAGCCCTCCATAATCCAGTCTCTTTCTTTTCTTCTTTCTTTCTTTCTTTCCTTCCTTCCTTCCTTCCTTCCTTCCTTCCTTCCTTCCTTCCTTCCTTCCGTCCTTCCCCTCTCTCTTTCTTTCTTTCCTTCCTTCTTTCTTTCTTTTTTGAGATGGAGTTTTGCTGGAGTGCAGTGGCGCAATCTCGGCTCACTGCAACCTCTGCCTCCCGGGTTCAAGTGATTTTCCTCCCTCAGCCTCCCAAGTAGCTGGGATTACAGGCATGCACCACCATGCCTGGCTAATTTTGAATTTTTAGTAGAGATGGGGCTTCTCCATGTTGGTCAGGCTGGTCTTGAACTCCTGACCTCAGGTGATCCACCCACCTCAGCCTCCCAAAGTGCTGGGATTACAGGTGTGAGTCACTGCACCTGGCCCAGTTTCTTTCTTTTTTTATGGCATGTTGCCTGCTGTTCCTCTTTAGCTAAAACCAAGATAAATCACTCTTTCCTAAATCCACTCTGGACTTTTCTTTCTCCTCATCCTGATTCTTTCTCTTCTCCCCTCTTAAGTATTCTTTTCCTCACCATTTTTTTTCTCTTGTTCGATTACTCATCTATTTTTACATGTTTGTGTTATTATTTGTTCATAAAATAGTTTTGGTTGTCTCATGTATTCCAGGCTTAGCAGTGGATTAGGGGAAATTACACCTATTTGTCAACTCCATGCCCAAAGCATTCTTGAGCATGCTTGTAGGTGTTTATTTTAATGCCATTATGATAAGAGCTGTGGACTCCTTGTACAATGCCTTGGCTGAAGATAGCTTTTGTGTCATGTGTTCATTTCTTAATTGATCTCTGTCATAAGAACTATTTTTAGGAAACTTACTTCTTACTCTGGAGACATTTTTAAGGACATTGATCATTGTGCCTATCAACATCCCTTGTGTAAAATATTTGATATGTTCCTTTAAAAACAAACTGTCATGAAGAATCTTATGTCCCAGAAGGGATCCCTGTGTTCTTATTTATGAGTAGCCAAAATTTTGTAAATTATTGTGTTTTCTTTTTGGCTTCTCCTGCCTGCCAGCAAGCTTAAGATCAAATTATGACTTAAGTTTAATAACCACTGGGGACCCTAGAGTCTGCATACTTGCATTTCTACTTAATGCCTTGTCTTAACTTCCTATTTTATGTCTCTTGACTTCAGTTATTATTAAAGTTTCTGTTTTTCTTTGTGTCATTTATAGTACCTAAAATATTTTGTGAATGGAGCAAAGATGTAAGTAAATGGCATGAAAGATATATGTACATGGATTTTTCTGCCCTTTAGGTTATCAGATCCTTGAAGACAGGGATTATTTTACTCTTCTCTTTTTCTAGGCCCTAGAAAAATGCCGAGGCACTTTTAGTAGGTGCATAGTAAAAGTTTATTGAACTAAATTGATAGAAATAGACTCCTGACTCCCTAGAGAGGCACAGCTGAACCCATACGCTTTCTCTTTCACTTTGTTTTTTGTAAGAAGGCCAAGACAAGGTATGTTGTAGTGGAAAAAATTCAAACCCTGCTTGTTAATAATTGTACAATCTCACATGAGTTATTTAGCTAATCCAATCCTCTTTTTTTCCTTAGTTGGAAAATGGAGGTAATAATACCCTTCCAGATTGCTATGCCAATTGATAAGTCTTATAAGTCTCTCAGCACATTCTCTGGCCCATAATAGCAATCAGCACAAGTTAGGCACCCTTTTCCCTCCCTATTTCCTCATTTCATTGGAAATAGTACTTGGAAAAGGATAAGTAGTGGATTGCTCCATGGCCACAAGTAAGTCAATTAACTGAGGTGTCATCTGTAAAATAAGTGTGGCTATTGACCTCATTCAGAGGGATATGAAATTAATTGATGATAATGCACATTGGGAATTTTTGCTGAGAAGTGCTTCAGAATGGCTCAGTCTTGTTACGTGCTCTATTTCATCCTTAATATTATTTATGAATATTTAGCCTTTTCTTGTTCTGGTGTGTTTTATGTCTGTGGTTTTAATTGCATTTATTTTTTAATTTAGTACCAACTTGTATCTTAATAAAAATGTGTGTGAAACTTTAAAACATAGTTTCTATCTTTCACACAAATTTGTTTTTATAAGGTGGATGATTTGATCTGATTCAATATGCTGCTAAAACATCAAGATATTCGGAAAATCATTTTTGTTAATTTTATTTTATATCAAGTTCAAGCATTTTTTGACGTATTTAACGTTTACATTCCGCTTTTAACATTCATATTTTATATTTATCAGTAGTTTTGTAATGAAATTGTTTATTATGAGATGTTTAACTCATTTCAGATGATAAACATGAGTGTTTCAAGTATTTCTAGTAGAAAAGATATTAACTAAATGAAGCACCCATTTTCATTTTAATGTCAGGAAACCCTCTCTGTCTTCAGCACCAATCAGGGTCCTGTATTTCAGAGTCCAAGGGTTGCTCTTCTGAGAGGGAGGGAACCTGAATCCTAGCTCAGTCACCTTCTAGCTTTGTGGCCCCAGGAAAGTCATGTCACTGTGCCAAGCCTCTCACTGCTGTGTCAAACTCGAGGCAGCCAGTCTCAGTGATCTTTAAGTTCTCTTCCTATCACCATATTGAGTCCTGGGAGATGGAACTGCTAAAGGCAGGCTCTGCATTTAGGACCACAGGGAAACTGAGAGAGAGAATTTCAGGAACTCCAGTACAGAACATTATCTTCTAGAGTATATTACTTTTCATCTTCCTCCTGAAAACTTTAAGATCTCTCTCTTTTTAACTGCAGGTTGCTTTGTCCTTGGCATATATCAGATACTGAATAAATGTCTCTGTTGAAAGTCCGTATGTTTAGTGGAATATGTCCACTGGACCAACAGTATCTATGAAACTCCATTATTGAGGAAATGGGAAAGACACATTTCCTATCTGAGACCTTAAATGAATAAAGTTATATTTATTTTTTATTAGTTTTAGATTTCATAGCAATGGGTATAGACATGGAGTCATACTTTATCTATTGCCTGTGTGTATATATAGAATATGTACTTCTGGGAGGAATCTATACCAGAAATTTGATTTAAGCAATCTGAAACCACAGGCATCTATGTCAACTGTCAGAGACACATTGCGACACAATGCATTTTTCAGGACTCTAATGTGATGCTAACACAAAGCCGGAAGTGAGTTCACTTCTGGTACTCATCGGACAAATGACCAAGGGCACCACACTTCCATTCTGAAAAATTCTGTCAGTGACAGGGTTGCCCAGACAGGGTGAATTTTAAGAAGAAATTTTTCTATAAAACTTTTTCTTTTTTTAGATCGGTGATTGTTTTTAGTTTTCCTTCAAATCTAGGAAGTCATTCATGGTAGAGTTTGGACTTCTTTTTTTTTTTTTTTTAAATTTGAGACAGAGTCTCATTCTGTTCTGTCCCCAGGCTGGAGTGCAGTGGCATGATCCCTGCTCACTGCAACCTCTGCCTCCCAGATTCAAACAATTCTCCTGCCTCAGTCTCCCAGGTAGCTGTGATTACAGGTGCATGCCACCACGCCCATTTAATTTTTGTGGTTTTAATAGAGACAGGGTTTCACCACGTTGGCCAGCTGGTCTCAGACTCCTGACCTCAAGTGATCTGCCCGCCTCAGCCTCCCAAAGTGCTGGGATTACAGGCCTGAGCCACCACTCCCAGCCTCTTATTTATTTCTTATTACAGTTGTTTATGTTGGGTTTAAGGTGATTTTGCTCAAGTCTCCAAAGTTAAGAGCAGTGAATTGGCTGACTACAGAGAAAGGAAGCATGTGAGAATTTTGCATGCTTATATGATATTTATCATGGAATCCTTAGGCATGCTTCACTCAGGATATTTTGTGTAAAGCGAATCAAAAATGTCCATAGAGCCCTTCAAGACAGTGATATTCAAAGTCTTAGACCACAGTGAGATAGGAGTTTGACCAGAATGTGAACCAGGGCATTGCTTCCTTCATTACAAAAGTCTTACTCTCAGGAAAAGTTAGCCTAATGTCACGTAATCAGCCAAACTAAACCTTTGGATGTCTGGCCTATTAGCTCCACTGTTGAAAGGTGCAGGAGAAATGGCAGCCCAGTGTTGTTACAGCTTAGGCAGGTTACTGAGCCTTTCTGAGCTCGGGCCCTGAGAAGGAAGGCGCTGGTAAGGTGGAGAGGGAAATGTGGGCCCAGAGCTCAGTGGGTGGGAGGAGCAACCGAGATGTCAGCAGAGGTGGTGCAGGCTAATGCCTCCCTAAAACAGAAGCTTCAAGACAGCTGGGGCTCTAGCAGGAGGGAGAGGGAGTAAAGGAACAGAAATCAGGTGTACAGGCCCTGAAGTACCAGGGGATGAGGGATAGAGATGGCATCCAATTGAGAGGCTTGGGCATCCTTGGCACATTGCCGAGGTTTTATTTAAATCAGGGAGGTAAAGAGACGTTTAAGGAGAGTTGAGGAAATAAGGAGCTCGTGGAGTCACAGGCAGTGAGCTCAGAGTACACCGTGGAAGAGTGTCCAGGGGAGCTGAAGGGGCATGAGTGAGCCACATTGGGAGGATAGTGTCTGGATAACCAGGGACTCCCTGTGATGTTGTAGGGAAATGGAAAATGGGCAAATTGGGATGAGTTTTGATGCCTTCTTAGAGGAGAATGGGAAGATGTTCTTAGCTCAATGATGTGAAAGTTTCAGATTAGATGTTCTTCCCACTCTTGCCACCTCAGAGAATTGAGCTACTTTATCACCTACATATTTAAAAGAGTTGACCTCAATTAACTCAAATAACATAGTCAAGTACTATTTTTCTGTCACTATTATTATTAAACATTTTTTTCACAGATATTTATAAAGTACACCAGTTGTATGCACAGCACTGTGAGGACCTGTCAGGAATACAAATACAAAATTGTTACCTGTGCCCCTAAGTAGCCCAGTCTTATAGAATAGAAATTTGGCCAGGTGCGGCAGCTCATGCCTGTAATCCCAGCACTTTGGGAGGCCGAGGTGGGTGGAGCACGAGGTCTGGAGTTTGAGATCAGCCTGGCCAATATGGTGAAACCCCATCTCTACTAAAAATAAAAAAAAAAATTAGCCGAGCATGGTGGCACACACCTGTAGTCCCAGCTACTCGGGATGCTGAGGCAGAAGAATCCCTTGAACCTGGGAGGCAGAGGTTGCAGTGAGCCGAGATTGTGCCACTGCACTCCAGCCTGGGTGACAGAGCAAGATTCTGTCTCAAAAAAAAGAGAGAGAAATTTATTCCATTTAGAGATAATACACTGGCAAAAGGACACTGCTCAGATATCAGTGCCCCAAATTGTACCAAAGCAGATAAATGCAAATATAGTAGTCCATTTCCTAAAGAAAACATGCACATTTCCTACTTTCAAGGTCTACATGGGAAAACTGCTTTAATCAATTTTAGTTTTGGAAATGATGAAATTGTGGCTTTGACCTTAAAAACTTATTTTCCACCAAAATTTTCTCCTGCTTGGACTATGAAAAGATAGAAGGTATGCAATCAAATGCAAAAAAAAAAAAAAAAAAAAAAAGTTAAATACTTGCCTTGCTCTGGTTAGAGTGAGAAGTAAATCAAGTGGGAATTTAATTCCCAATGAACATGTGACAACCAGGGAGTTAAATATTAGATTTAAATAGGGCAGCTAATTATCTGCAAGAATTACATTTGTGTCTTTATATGGGCACTCTCCCTAATGAACACATTTCTCTCCTCTTCAATTCAGGCGTCGCCACTGGAGCATGAGAAATTAATATACGTTCTTATACTCATCAATATTGTTGCTCATAAAAAGACCTTTTGATTTTTATCACCCTGAGTTCCCAGAGGCTTACAGAGACATTCACAGCTCTGAACCACATGAATTATCAAGGGGAAAAAAAATCCCATTAAATCAAAATCTTAATTACCACTTGCATTTTCTATAAAGTTGTGTCCAAAAAGAAACTGAGCAGGCTGTCCATCAACATGGAATGGATGAATAAACGGTGGTATCATCCTTCCATAGAATCTTATACAGTGGTATGAGGGAAATAATTCCTGCTACACACACAATACAACCCAATCTCAAGGACACTGTTGAGAGAGGGATGCATGACCTGCAACAATTCGTACTGTATAACTCCGTTTAACGTAGGTTCGAAAACAGGTGAAGCTGAACAAGCTCTTGTCAGAGATGTAGCACTGGTAACAAACTTACAAGGGAAATTATTAAGACAAAATTCAAGAAGATAGTTATCTGTGGGAGATGAGGAAGAATGTAGGTACAATCAGGAGAGAACACATTGGTGCTTCGAAGTTACTGGTGATATTTTATTTCTTAAATGGGATGGTGGGTTCATAGGTATCCATTTTATTATTATTATTTACTGCAGTTTAATTTAAACTGCAGAGATATGGTTTATATTTTCTTATAATGCAGTTCACAATCAACTAAATTTGAAAAATGTTATCAAATTACACCTCAGTACTATATCTCTACTTTGAGTTGCACGAGGCATCAGGAGGTATTTGGAGCTTGCTCTTAACCTTGGGAGCTTACAGATGTGATATAATTGGGGGATACATCAGAATACAAACAAGACATGATAGAATGTCAGTTCAGAGAAAGAGGTCTTTGGTGGTCAAAGTGGTCCTGGAAAACTCTATGAGAGAATAAGAATTTGAATGGGGCCTTGAAGGATGAACTAAGCAGAGAGGAAGCCTGGCAATTGTTTTTATGTTTTTCTCTATTTCTCTTATAAATCAGATCTCTGCTCATGCAATTTACAATTGAAAAGAGACTTTGTAAAGTAGAAGAAAAGACACGAACTCTGGAATCAGACAGATTTGGGTCCAAATCCCAATTCCATTCCCAGACTGTGAATCTTGGAAATTCCTGCAGACTGTTTTCCCACTTGTAAAATGTAGAGAGGATTCTGTCACAGGATTGTGAGAATGACATGAGAGAATATAGTTGACCACACATTCCAAGCTCTAGAGGGCATCACAGTCTCTTTTTAATGCACCACCATTCAGCAACAAGGAGTTCAGAAAACAATACCAGCCAAGACCCGGTGGAACTCCCGTGCTAAGGGACTCAGCATTTAATGTGCTCAGTGAGGAGGCACAGCTTGCATGCACTTCTGTCCTCTGTGGGCCTCTCCTCCATGACCCCTGTCCTTTGGTGTTTTCCCTCTCTGGTTTCCACCTTGCAGCCAATGAGATTCTGAGGGCCCTTAACTGCCTCCTGCCTTGTGCACCAAGAGCGTGTATGGATGAATGACTTCAGCCATCACTGCTCCAGACTGTAGGGAGGAACATTCTCTTGTCCTGGAATTCATCTGTTTTTGTCTCTTCTTGGCCTTGGAGAGCCAAGACTGAGCCATGATTTTAAAACAAGGCTAAGGATGCTAGTCTTTAGTGCAGACGTCTAGATGTTTCTGATCCAAACAAAGGAAGTCAGTGAGGCCCAGCCATGTTTCAGCCCTCTCCACTAGAAGGCTAAAACTGAGGTGAGGCCAAAACCTTAATTAACAATGCACAGATCTTGCATTTTCCTTTTGTTTCCTCTGACTCCATCTCCCTTAGGAATCTGAGATGGCTTAACCAAGAATTCAGGATTGCTAGCTATCTCTCTGCTTTGCCCCACTGGACACACTACTAACAAATATATGCAAAGCATCTGGCTTATAGGAAGCCTGCCATTAATGTGAAGTTCTCATTCTCCCCTTTTTTAGTCTATAAAGTTTATCAAGGATATTTTGCAGTCAGCAACTAGGTATCTACTTTAGTTTTATCAGAAACAATAATCGAGTTCTGGAGAATAAGGTGATGTAACCTCCTCCCAGCCATTTGGGGTGGACTGTGAAGATGGACACCCAGCCTTTTTGGTTCACTGTGCACAGAGGAGAGACTCTTGGGCCTGGAAGCTCAGGTACAGGCCACCAACTCCTCACCTGCTGCCTTCACCTCCGTGTGCTTCAATTCCAATTTCCATTCTGTCTTTGTTTTGCAGTTGTTCAGCACATCAAGCGACATAACATTGTTCTGAAAAGGGAGCTAGGCGAAGGAGCCTTTGGAAAAGTGTTCCTAGCTGAATGCTATAACCTCTGTCCTGAGCAGGACAAGATCTTGGTGGCAGTGAAGGTAAGAGAACATTCCAGAATGTCTCATTAACCATGATCACACTTATGTGTGGAAATTTAACTCCATTTTATTATATTTTGGTGGCCAATGCAGGAGCAAATCGTTCCTGCTATGGTGGATGTATCTGAATTCCTTTAAACTAAATGGACAGTCGAAAGGACATTTGGGGCACATCCAACTGTCAGAGGTTCTTCTCAGGGCCCACTGACAAATCTGCAGGTTGTGAGGAGCTCTGAGTACTCTTCCAAGTCCATACTAACTGAATTTTGGATGGAAGTCAGTGGGGCCAAAGATCATTTGACCAGCTGAGTCCTGAAGACTCACATGTGTCTCCTCAAATTGTTCGGTGCTTGTGCCAAGCTCAGCTGAAGCTTGTGTCAGGTTTATGGTTCTGGAAGGAAGGATTGTGGACTTCACTTCCCCTGTCAGCCTCTGTACCAGTCAATTCTCTACCTTGACTCTCCCAGATGCATACAAATCTCCAGGGTTTTATATAGCACAGGCATGATTTCATCCAGGGCTGGATGGCATCTCCTGTGAAATTCACCACCCAAGGAGACTTGGTGGTTTTACTAAAACAAGGAAGACCGAAAGTCGTCCATCACAGTCATGTCCTCCTAAACTCAAAAAGGAGTCTTGGTCTTCAATAAGATAAGCATTATCTTATTGATTGATTGAAAGGGATACAATTTCCACTGAGCTCTCTAAAACACAAGAATTAACAAAAATAGCACAAAAGGCTTCAGGTATTTTGCGTATTTTTTTTCAAAATTTTTTTTAACTCACCAAAATAATGAGTAATATATATATAAAAAACACGGGAGGGGGGAGGAGGGAGGGATTGCATTGGGGAGTTATACATGATATAAATGATGAATTGATGGGTGCTGACGAGTTGATGGGTGCAGCACACCAACATGGCATAAGTATACATATGTAACAAACCTGCACGTTATGCACATGTACCCTAGAACTTAAAGTATAATAAAAAAAAAAAAAAAAAAAAAAAAAAAAACACTTAAAAGTGGCATATATTTATAAAATGAATTAAGTTCTAAATTTGGACATGGCTAATGTAATAAAATGTAAGTTCTTGACTTAATATAAGATGATTGAATTTTTTGCTGTGTTTTATTTCTGCCAAACAGGAAACATTTTTACAAATGGCATTTATTTATTAGTTAGAACCAGGACAACTTTTCATTTTAGAAAATCAGGAGTCTATTCCGTCACTGTTATACTTAACATTAAAATGTTTCAGTACATACATAATGGGCAACTGAGAAATAAAATTTTTCTTGGAGTCATCCGGCAGACTAAAGGGTTTCTATTAAAGTTTATCCAAATAGAAAAACTGTACATTTGCTTTCTTTGTCATCAAAAAAAAAAAAAAAAAAAAAAAAAAAAAAAAAAAAAAAAAAAAACTAACCAAGGTGGCATGATACTCCTAAACTCTCACAGAAGACTCCTAAACTCTGCACTTTGGGGTGAATAAAGAACAGACCTTCCTAGGAATGATAAATGTAAACATTTTTCAAATAAACATCATCTTCCCAAGATGGGCAAATGGAGAGGGAGAGAGAGAGGAGAGAGGAGAGGAAGGAGATCCTGGAGAGATGTGAGTTTGAATGGAGTAGAAGGTGGCAAAGTGAGAATCTTGCAGTCATTCTGGAGATGTTTAATTTTTGCTTTTGCTATTACTTCCTCTTTTCTTTTACTTACTCAAAAAGTTTTGTTTGTCATTGTTTAGCACAAAATGTTCAGAACATTTGGCAGTGTTAAATCTGCAGTCTCTGTTTTCTTCTTACTGTATCTTTTTTTCCCCCTTTTGGTTAAATGAGACCAAAAGGTAGCTTTATTTTTGTAAATTCATAGTTGGATCACATGTTAGAGTGGGAAGAATCTTTGGGAACATCTAATCCTAGGCTAGCCATGTATTATAGACAAGGAAACTTAAGACCCTGGATTCGTGTTCTGGGCCCACATTTTGTACTGCCACCCAGGAAGCTAAGTCAGACCTTCAGACTCTGCATTCACTTCCTGGTGTCACAAGATGGACTCTTTCAATGTAAAGAAATCCTGGGAGACTAGGGAATCCTACATGAGAATGTAGAAATAGCTGAGAAACCTCCGGAAGATATAGAGATAGAGGCAACAGATTTCTCAGTGGATGTGGTCTTTCATCTTAGTACTACTTCTTGCCCTGTGCCTACTTCTCTGTACTTGCAATACCTTTAACGAGAGTGTGTTGTAGAGCTGAATCCAGGGCGCCCTCAGCTTATGTGTTACATTTCCTTCCAAACATATGCTCAAACAGGACTTCAGGGCTTGGACAACTAACAGTGAAGAGTCAGCTGGTGACAGTGATGTTTAGCCTGGTACCTGGGTTGGCCTTAAAAGATATGTTATGCCATTTCACTTTCCTGCCCACGACATGCTTCTGTTTGGGCATATGTCCCATTACCACTGTCAGTGAGGCCCCTCTCTGGTTTGTATCCCAATCACATTCCTAGTTCCACCTCTGAACCAGACCTAGGGCCTAGGCTTCACATGCATCCTGGCTTTGCCAAGTATTTGCAAAGTAATGGCCTATGATGAGTGTTTCTTTAATCAACACTGCTTTTAAAAAAGGAAAAACGGGATTTGATTCTTTGTTAAATCCCAACTCTTCTCGTTGCTAGTTTCATTCTTGTTGAAATTCAAATGAAACTATATCTATCATCTCAGATAAGGAAGACAAAGTGCCTGCAGACTAAAAATTCATTCTAACTTCATGGTCACAAACCTAAGAAGTTTCATGTCAGTGACCTTACATGTGAGTTGTTTTTTGTTTTTTTTTTTGAAATGGGAGGTTTTGCTTATGTTTGCTAGAGTAATTTCGAGCTTCAGAGAGGATGTTTATTTCAACTCTCTGGGATTCAGAGGCTGCAGACACGTAAGGGACTGGCTGGACCTTCCAAAAGCTCCAGGGTGAATTGGATCAGAATAACCCATGGACTTTTCACAGAGCTGTCACTCGCCAGCCTGACCTGCTCATTTTTAGGGCTTTAGGCCTATTGAAAGTGTATTCAAAGACTATCCAAAGGAGTCTGGGAAGAAAATGTCTATGGTTCAGCCCTGACCACAATGAAGGGATTTTTTAAAGGAAAGAAACCAACTGAATGCAGCTGCCAGGGACTGCACAGCTTCTCACCTCTGTGGAGTGACTGCCGGGCTTGCTCCTCTTCCATTGGAGACACCCAGGGATGTTTGACAGCCTTTCTGCTGTTGCTTAGCAACCCCTGCAGCATTGATTATGCATGCTAAGAAATAGCAGCTATTGTCCTTTTTCCTTCTCTAGAAGGAGCTGACTCTGGTGTGAAATCTAAGGCTTTCTGTTCAGATTGACAGATGTCAGATTCCTGTAAATTCTGGTGTTGACGATTTAAGAGCTTGAGGGATCCATAGGAAGAGATTTAGGGTAGAAGTGATCCTAAGGCATGTGCATGACACTCGAGGGCACACAGAGCTGAGTATCCTCTCCCATCAGAGTATCTGCTTGTTTGGATCCAACCGGATTGTCCCTTTCCTGATATTTTTGGATGATCTTTATTTTTTAGTGAAATTGATCTATCAACCATTTTTTCCCCTTTGCACTGAGTTATAATAAAAGAACCCATAGAGAGGAGGAGAAGCAGAGAAACCAGTCTTTGATCAAACTGAGTTACTTTACCTTTAAGTAAGTCAATTGCCAAGGAAACGCTTCATCGCAGTTTCCCTGCATTAACTGTGGATGCATTCGCTATTTTTGGCTCCATCCAACCTGTATTTCCAAAGCTGCAATTCCTATAACATTTCCTTGTACTATGAATCCACACTGATTTTTGCTTTTTAAATATATCCACAAGTGTGTGTTGTGGGATTCATGGTCTCTCCTCCTCTCCCCACTGACTCAGGTGTATTTCTAGAAACATAAAATGCTGAATAGGAGAGAGACCTTAGAAATCACATATATAACCCAAGCCTCATGTTTTATGGATGAGAAAACTGAGACTCAAGGAAGTCGAGTGACTTCCCCAAGGTGTAAGTTAAAGTGAGTCAGAGGTGTTGCACAGGAAGAAGACTTGGCAAGATAAAAAATGGTAAAATTTGACTTCAGCAAGCACTTTCATTGGAATCTGACTTAGGATTTTTGCTTTTCATGTTCCTGAATTCTTTCTTGTCAACAGAGAAAATGATGATGTTTTTCTCCACCAAGAGTTTGGAAAAGTTTTCTGATAAACCCTCTAGCACATAATGAGGCAGGCCCCATGTGGCATCCAACATGTTTCTTCCATTTCCGTGTTGGGATGGCCCCTACCCAGCCTCTTGGTCCAGGTAGCTCCCACCCACCTGTCACCTCTCAATTCAAGTTGTCCCTCTTGGGGAGGATGTCCCTTGCTTGCACCTCCATCTAGGTCACATCTCCATGATATATGCTATTAAAACATCGGTACTTGTCCTTTATAGCATTTGTTAATATTTTAAAATTATATATGTATTTCTGGGCTTATTTAATGAATGGCATTGAATGTCTGTCTCCTTTAGTAGAGTGGCATATTCCCCAGGATGGCAATAGTGCCTTTTAGCACATTGCCTCGTATATAGTAGTATACAGTAAATGCTTGTTGAATGAATGAAGGGATGCATGGGTGGGTGCATGGAAGAACAAAAAGATCATGAAAATAATAGCCTTTAGATAATTGGAGAGTTGGGCCAGGTGTGATGGCTCACACCTGTCATCCCAGCACTTTGGGAGGCCAAGTCAGACGAATTGCTTGAGCTCAGGAGTTCAAGACCAGCCTGGGCAACATGATGAAATCCCATCTCTACAAAAAATACAAAAAAATTAGCTGAGTGTGGTGGCACACACCTATGGTCCCAGCTACTTGGGAGACTGAAGTGGGAGGATTGCTTGAGCCTGGGAGGCAGAGGTTGTAGTGAGCCGAGACTGCACCACTGCATTCCACCCTGGGTGACACAGTGAGACCCCAACTCAAAAAAAAAAAAAAAAAAAAAAAAAAGAAAAGAGTTGACAGTTGGCATTTCTAGGTAGGGAAATAATTTGATGACCTATTGATAGTCACAGACTTTTATAGCTGAAAGAAACTGTAAAGATGATATATATATATAGAATAATGTAATCTAACAATAAATCATTTTAGAAGTGATTGAATCACTATATAGATATAGAGAGCTAATATTGATATTCTTTAGCTTAACTCCACCATTTTGCCAATGAAGAAACAGGAATCCAAAGAAGACAAATGACCCATCTAAGGTCACATAGCTTAAAAGAGATCATTTAATGTCAATGTCAGACCTGGGACTTAAACGCAGTCCAGTGCTCATTGGGCACCACGGTTTCATTTATTGAATTTTACATGTGCCCTGGTGAACCAAATTCAGGAAATCCAACACAATGACACTTATCAAATAATAGAAAGGAGTGTGTTAGTTCTGTTGTTTGTATGGAAGGATGCAAGACATGTTCATATTTTCCCAAGTAGAAATTTAATTCAAGGGAATAAGTGGAAATAAGATATACTGGATTCTTGAGGGAGTGTTTAGGCCTCAGGGTAATACAAGCAAAATATTATAATCAGCTTTTATAAAAAGAACAATATTATGTTCATTGGAAACCCAACTCAAGCTGGCTTAAGCAGAAAAAGGAATTTATTGGCTTCTAGAAATCCATGCTACTAGAAAACCTACCTACGGGTATCCCAGCTTT
This sequence comes from Rhinopithecus roxellana, assembly GCF_007565055.1. Taxonomy (NCBI): domain Eukaryota; kingdom Metazoa; phylum Chordata; class Mammalia; order Primates; family Cercopithecidae; genus Rhinopithecus; species Rhinopithecus roxellana. The sequence continues at coordinate 33,781,557 of NC_044564.1, forward strand.
CAGGCACCACTAGATCCAAGGAATGAACAATCCTCTTTCTCATCTTCTCCATCCCTTGGCTCCACTTCCCTTGGTATTGGCTTAATTCTCAGGCAGTTTATTTCCACACTTGCTAAAGACTTGACAGTGATGACTCAGGGCTTAGATCCCGCCCTCCCAGCAACTCAAAAGAAAGAGAGCTCCTCCTTCCAAACAGCTATGCGAAAATCCAAGGGATGACTCCTATTGGCTTATCTTGGGCTGTGTCACCAGACCCTCTGGCCAGAGGAATGGAATATTCTGATTATCCAGGCCTGGGTCACATACCCACCCTTGGAAATGAAAGTTGGGGTCCATTCTACCCAATCCATATGGACTGAACGTGGGGAAGTATTGGTTCCCTGGAGGAATATTAGAGATGCTATAACCAAAAGAAGGGAGAAAGAGATCTGACAGAAGAAAGTGAAAGATGACCAACTCAAATGGGAATTTCAGGAGAGCATGACCTCCCTGTGATGGGAAGAGCTGGTATCTGAAAGCTCACTCAAGATCTGAGGCAGCCCTGGTGACTGTCCCTTCTTCATCATCTCGGTAGGAGACATCAGGGAATCTCCTTGGGGCTCCCCTGCTTAGTGCAGCTGTCTCTTGCCTTTGCTGCTCCCTAATATTTGCCTGCTGCTTTCATACCAGCTACTGCCCACACTGCCTCCATGACTCACTTGCTGATTCCCCAAGAAGGAAAATACTACGGTCCAGTTCTTCCAATTAGTCATCTGCAATGCCACTTAGTCTTCATGCCAGGACACCTACCTGCCATCCGATCATCTGAGGTGGTCACGTGGTACAGAAGAGGCCACCTTCGGGAATGGAAGCAACCAGAGCCATTTGTCTCGGAATCTGTACAAGAGCAGTATAAGGGCTCACAAGAAAAGCACATATTCTCCAATTCTGGAACAGTTAAAAAAAAAACACACACACAGATGAGAAAAAGCATCAAGAGTTAATTGACTCAAGTGCTTTACCCAGGCAAGGTTATTTCTAAGACAGATGACTCTTTTCATTCTTTCTTTTTATTTTTTATGACAGTCACCATATCACTTTTCACATCTTCATTAATTGTGAAGTCCTTCTCCCATTCATCCCTCTTCCTATGCCTCCTTCCCATGTTTCCACTGACATTGTCATGTGAAATACTTGTCCCCATAAAATGGAAATTGATGATGAAAAGATGAGTTATTTAAGAAGACATTTTTTAGTGTTACTCTAAAAAAATAGTTTGTGTCAACATGACATAATGTTGCAGAAAGCACTGACAATTCTACACTTATAAGGATCTAGGAACAGGAACTATAAAACTTTTAATAGTTAGGCCGGGCACGGTGGCTCACACCTGTAATCCCAGCACTTTGGGTGGCCGAGGCGGGCGGATCACAAGGTCAGGAGATCGAGACCATGGTGAAACCCCGTCTCTACTAAAAATACAAAAAAAAAAAAAAAAAAATTGGCCGGGCACGGTGGCGGGAGCCTGTAGTCCCAGCTACTCGGGAGGCTGAGGCAGGAGAATGTGTGAACCCAAGAGGCGGAGCTTGCAGTGAGCTGAGATCCGGCCACTGCACTCTAGCCTGGGGGATGGAGCGAGACTCCATCTCAAAAAAAGAAAAAAACAAAAAAACCAACTTTTAATAGTGTAATAGTGTCTGTGATTGTCTTTATTATCCAGATGTTGCTTAATAGACTAGATTTCTATTGTTCTTTGGGTACGTATATTCTTTTCCTGGTGTGCACACTCAAGAGTGTGCGTGTGTGTGCGTACGCAGGCATGCAGGAGTGCACTGTAAGATAGAGAGTTAGGCATTTTAATTAGATAGGCCCCAATTATTAAGTTCCTATATCAATATACCTTTCCCAGTAATTTCAACTTTAGACCTTGGGTCAGGGGTCTGTTTTTTGTTTTGTTAATCACTTTGGTGACCCTCGTTTCTGGCTTATCTTCTATTTATCCACATATTTTCAGAAAAGCTAAAACAAAACAGTGCATTTCACTCTAATGAGGACTCATCTGGCATCAAACATAGCTGGAGGATTCGTTTCACACTTTTGTATCTCTGGAGTATATGGATTGAAATAGTTGTGCTGCTTTTTCATTTACTTTAACATGATGAACGAATTTCCAATCAAACCATGGTCTACCATGATCCACCAGCTCCTTTATGTCTAGCAAAATTTTATTGGAAAATTTTATGCTGGTGTATTTAAAGCCTGTAAATATGTTGCATTTATCCACATTGGAGGTCAACTCCTGATTCACTCTCTTTTGATTCAATATTTCTCTAATTGACAGTTGTTATGAATTAGTTTCCCATACAAAGACATAACATTTCTAATATGCAACTTGATATAATATGCAAGTATAAACTGTCTATTTTAACCGCCATATTATTGCAAATAGTTTAAAGTATGTGAATCAAAACTTAACCTCCTGTTTCCCTTTGGATAGTTGCCTTGTTAGATCTGAGCTGGAAGAGCCAGTATGACTGAGAAAATAAAGATAGCAGTGAACACCCTGACCATAAATCCTGTATTTGTGGTTATGACTTGGTACATAATTAAAGTCCTGTCAAAGGAGTTATATACAACTAACTGAGTTGATATGCACAGAGTATTGTTTTCTAGCACATAGCCAGCACTATCTGAGTGTTTGTGATCATTATCATCTTCATACAATCATTTAATGAGTTTTTACATTTGTAGGGATGTTGGGAAGCTACCTATTGCACTCTCTCTAGTTTCTAAGATTTAATTTCTACCAAGTTCTTTCTATCCATGAATTCATTAAAATACACTCCTCCAAAGCTGAATTTTCTAAGAATTTGATAGACACTTCCTCTACCTATTTTTAGAAAAGATCCTATCGTTAGAAGTTCATGCAGCATGCAGCATTGTGATCAAGGCTTGCTCTAAATGCGTGGTTAATCATTGCCTGTAACAAACTTATAAGTGTGTCTGCCTTAATTCTATCTCAATTTTGTAGTTTAGAAATGTTTTCCAACATTCCCAAGAAAGAGGTTGGCTCACTAATAGCCTATGGAGGTGGCTTTTATAGAACAATGAAGTCCAACAGAAGCATAATGTGAGCCACTATTACATGTCACATTGGTAATTTTGAACTTCCTAATATGCATATTTGAAATGTAAAAAGAAACATATGAAACTTATTTTATCAATATAGTTTATTTAACTCAACATATCTATATTATCATTTCAATGTATTATTAATATATTAATGAGATAGTTAACATTATTTTATTTGTAGCAAGGTCTCAAAATCTGTTAGATATTTTTTACCTAAAATACATCTCAATTTGGACTTGCCAAATTTCAAATTATCACTAGCCACCTGTGACTGTTGGCTACCGTATTGGACAGTGCACATCCAGGAGCCATCAGGAGACTAAAGAGTCTCCATTTGTAGCAGATCTTGCCACAGTGATCCTAACCCAGAGGAACTCAGGCATATTAACCAAACATTCTCATGCATCTTGGTTGACTGGTTTGGGAGTTTTTTTTTAATTTCCCTCTGTGTTTTAAACACTATGGTGGGAATTGGTCATAGTGAGGTCTTACCATGATAATCTCTTCTACATTTTATCTTTCACCTTAACAAAGACACTATTTCCATGATCTCTAAAATATATGAGACACAGACTATAAGATCAGTATTTTTAGAAAGGACACAACCTCTATCTTACCTCATCTCTCCTAAACCACCTATACTTTGAAATGGGTGATCATTTGTCATGTCCTACAGTATTCTATCACACCGATGATTTCAAATAAGCCCACTTGCCTCTCTTACTAGCTTTCCATTAACCTTCATATTTTGCTGAAGCATTTCATATGAATTTTGATTTTTCTTTTGTTTTTGCTCTCCTATTTCACCATCCCTAGTTTTTCAGTTCTGTGCTGAAATTTATTTCATACTACTGCATTATTCCAAATCTGAATCAATATGTACTTGAGGCAGTATCTTGCTATAGCTCTGGAGGAGCCCTCTCCCTTAAGAGTATCTTCAGAAAAGATGGCAGCTTTGGGGTGTCAGGAAATTCACCAGGAATAAGAAGAAATGAAACTACAAAGCAGACAGTAGGAGTAAGAAAATAGCAATGCTCAGTGATCGGGCAAATATGCTTGTCAAAATGAACCTGAAGAAGAGGGATTGTCAGTGAGGGAAGCTGCCACCCCATATTCATGGCCTCAGTGCATTGCCAAGGGACTCAGGGAACCAGCCAAGCCTTGCATAATTGAGTAAAATGACAATCAGCCATAGTACTAAAACAGAGATGATTTTTATAAATAGGGTTGATAGCAGGATTTTCCAGCTTCTGATTGCTATCTGGCTATGGTTCCACCCTTAGAAAAATTCTGCCCTTACAGTGCCAAATTCAGAAGATGATTTTGCCCAACTTGTTACCGCCATATTTTCTGAATCTCTTAAAATAGAATTGAATCATAATTTAGAAAAAAGACCCAACATGCAAAAATGGATGGGCATGTTGGATGAGGCCAGGCTTGTGAGATGCATTTGCCCCATGAATAGTGGAATCTCTTCTCTCAATTTCAAAAATGTTACTGAAGCACAGTTTTTGACATTGCACTGAGAATGGGCTCTTTTCCATATTTTGCTTTGGGGACATGGAAATGTTAGATGCTTCTTAACTCTTTCAGGTTGGCATTTCAAAAAAGAAAACCTTGTTTCTCTCTCTCTCTCTCTCTCTCTCTCTCTCTCTCTCTCTCTCTCACACACACACACACACACACACACACACACACACACACAGACAATCTATCATTTTTTTTGAGATGGAGTCTCGCTCTTTCGCCCAGGCTGGAGTGCAGTTGTGCACTCTCTGCTTACTGCAAGCTCCGCCTCCCGGGTTCACGCCATTCACCTGCCTCAGCCGCCAGAGTAGCTGGGATTACAGGCATGAGCCACCGCGCCTGGCCCAATCTGGCATTCTTGAATCAATACCACACAGCTAAAACTTGAGCAGAAAAATTATACACAAAATTTGTTCATGCCTTGTGATAATGACCTTCAAGGGTCAGTATGTTTTCCAACTCACTGGAAAAGATAGGCATGTGCCTTAGAAATAAGCAATCTCAGTGACTCAGAACATCCTCTATAGAGACTGGATCTCTGAAAAAACATTGCAGGCCAAGGGCTGGATCTCTGTGTGCAGTTTGATACTTTTGGGAGGTTGAACAGCCCTCTGGGAAGAAGTCATGGCTCCAGTAGCACCGCTGCTCTCATGTCTTGGGTTGGCCCTTGAGCCTTATTCATGCATATTTTGACCTTCTTGGATTCTTATGTGAGCAAACTGAATACAAGACTGATTGTGGTTTAAAATTGAAGTCATCAAATGTCCCTCTCTACCAAGGAAAACATCCCAACTTACACTACTTTGCATCATTCTCCTCGTGTCTCTGTGGAGTAGATGATGATATTGTTATCCTCACTCTCGAAGAAGAAAACTAGAGTCAGAGAGCTCAAGGGCAGAGCCAGGATTTGAACCTGCCTTTTCTGATGCTAAGCTGGGACCCCTGCCGTTTGAGCACCACCACTGTGAGGATTTGTCCTTTGACTGGAAGGGGAACACAAGTTTGGGGCCAACTCTCCAGGAGAGAGTACATTTGGGCAGCTCCCTCAGCCTCGGAAGCAGGTTCTTTCACTTGCTTCCTTTCCTTGGTCCTTCTTTCATTTCCACTCCTCACTTCAGCGCATGTTCAACTTTTCCAGATGATCATTCACTGGTCATTCCTCCTCCCATTCTTTTATCTCTACTTTGCACAAACTTCGTGTGTCAGGGGTTCTTTTAGTTGCCGGATACTGGATTAGGCAGCAAGGGATAAAAGAGTGGACAGGACACACTTCGACTGTCAAAGGCAGGAGTGGAGACAGATGTGTACCCAACACCATTATGCAAGTGCAAGTGTGAGAATGGCACTGGTGTGTGCAGTTCGCTCCATGGACCCAGGAGAAGGACCCAGCAGATAGACTTCCATCTCTTCCATCTCTTCCATCTCTTCCATCTCCTCCATCTCCTCCGTCTCCTCCATCTCCTCCATCTCCTCCGTCTCCTCCATCTCCTCCGTCTCCTCCATCTCCTCCATCTCTTCCGTACCTCATCTGCTATTTTTCTACTGTGAAGCTCAGCAAGATAAGCGCATCACCTCTCCCTGTGCAAGAGGGATGCAAAAGAGTTGAGTTTGGATCTAGCTAAACACTAAACTAATTAAATCTGGGTGGCACAGGGGCCATGACAGGCCCAGTTTCTGTAGCTTCAAGGGAGCAGAGACCCAGACCCCAGGTTCCTGGCTGCTGTTCATTTTGTTATTTAATGAAGGAATGTGTGGTTTCTATGGCAACAGCCCCATCGAAGCTTTATGGCCCCTGAGCACTTGCTGACCCAAATTCACTCACTTTTCCAAACAGAGCTGGTGGTGCTTATAAAGACACTTCTCAGAAAACCACAGAGTAAAGTGAAAATAGTATTGATCCCCAGAGCGTGCCCTAATAAATGCCTCACCTGCTAATCTCCATCTCAGATCTGCTCCCTGGAGAACTCCACCTGTGGCACATTCAAGGTCTCCGGGTGGCGTAGGTCAGGAATGTCCCCACAGGGAGAGCAGCACCGAGGCCGTGATCTAGAAAATGACCACCAGGGACCCGGTCGTGTTCTGGACACTGGGTATCATCTTTTAGTTTTGCAGTCAGTACATATCTGACAGATGACAGTGCTGTCATTCCATTCCAATACTAAATTTAAGTGAACACAGATGTTCCCATTTGTCATCTAACCTTAATGACTGACTATAGTCTCCCTGGAGATGGGATTCACTACTCACATGCCACTTCTGCCAGGAGAAGTATGCCTTTTCCTCAATTAGAAGCAACCACTCCCTCTCTGACCTCTCTTGCTGTCAGTGTTTAGTTCTCATGGCCTTCATCATTCATTACACAAATAGATGTTGAATATTCGCGCTGTGCTCTGCCCAGGGCTGGCAATGCAGAAATGCATAGTTCCTGGGTCAAGGAGCTCACAGCCTGTACCAGAGATAAGCAAGTAAACATGCAATTGGAATGCACTGTGGTCTGTGATGTGATAGAGGTAAGTATGAGGCTCACCTAGCAGGATTATCCACTCTGGCCTGCAGCACAAAGGGGATGTGACAGCAATGAGGGTGGTCAGGGAACACTTCCCAGAGAGGTGGCAGCTGAACCGAGTCTTGGAGGACTACTAGATATTAACCAGGTATATTGGTTTTCTATGGCTGCTGTAACAGATGACTGCAAACTCAGCACCTTAAACAACACAAATGATTTATCTCAGTTCTGGTGGTCAGACACCTGAGATCAGTTTTGCTAAGCTAAAGACAAGATGTTAGCAGGGCTGGTTCCTTCTGGAGGTTCTAGGCTAGCATGTATCCTTGCCATTTCCAGCTTCTAGAGGCCACCCACATTTCTTGGCTCATGGCCCCTTTCTTCATCCTCAAAGCCAGAAATGTGACATCTTTTCTCCTCTCTGATCCTCTGTCCTTACGGCTCTCTCTTTGCTTTTATTTATTTTGAGACAGTCTTCCTCTGTCGCCCAGGCTGGATTGCAGTGGCATGGTCTTGGCTCCCTGCAACCTCTGCCTCCCGGGTTCAAGTGATTCTTCATCCTCAGCCTCTTGAGTAGCTGGGATTACAGGCACCCACCATCATACTCAGCTAATTTTTGTATTTTTAGTAGAGACGGGGTTTCACTATGTTGGCCAGGCTGGTCTCGAACTGCTGACCTCAGGTGATCTGCCCTGCTCAGCCTCCCAAAGTACTGGGATTACAGCCTTGAGCTATCACGCCTGGCCTCTCTTTGCTCTCATAAGGACCCTTGTAATGACATTGGGCCCTCCTGGATAATCCAGGATAATCTCTCCACCTCAAGATCCTTAACTTAGTTACATCTGCAAAGCTGCTTTTGCCACATCAGGCAACGTATTCACAGGCTCCTGGGATTAGGAAGTGAACAGCCTTGGCAAAGGTGGGGAGTTCAACCTCCCATGCCAGTGACCACACCCAAGATAGCATTCCAGGCAGAGGAATGCACATGTGCAAAGGGAGGGAGGCATGGCCTGCTGTTATCAGGGCAACTGCAGATAGTTCTTAACGTGGACGCATGGGTTTCGAGAGGAGTGTCAAGGGATTGAGCTGGAGAGAGATGCAGGTGCTGATTCATTCAGGACAGTGGGTTTTGAGCTTGAATTGCAGTTATTTATATACATGTCATATCTCCCTGTTTGCCTATAAGCGCCTGAGGCCAGGATCTGGGTCATGGCCTTCTTGATGCCATCACAGCTCTGGCTCGGTGATGGGCACATGCCAAGAGCTCAGCACATTATATGCATCACTAAATGCCGGCTTTGCCATGTTATGATACCGCGGTGGCAGAGTGATCTGAGCAGAAAACTAAAGGCACCAAAACCCGGCTGTCATGCCCCTGGGCATCTTCACCTTGGCAGCGTGACCACTCTTCTTGCGGCTCGCTGGGCAGGGATGTTTTGTGAGCCGGCAGTGTTTGTAAGCACAGGCTGGAGAAGGCTCTGTGCAGTGCTACATAAAGACAGGCAAAGTGATCGTTGCTGAAGCTGGAGATGGGTCCACAAAGGTTCACTGTACTCCTCTTGCAACAGAATCATAACATAAAGTTTTTAAATCTTATCTGAGCAGAGGTGAGCTGCACATCGCATCACAGAAAGCACAACAGGCACCAACAAGGGAGAGAAGCCCATGGGCATTATTGGGTGCAGGCCAGGATTAGGAAGGATGTGGACCCTAAAAAGACCTCCTGTCTGTAACCTAATGAGAGAACCTCTGTGAAAGTGTGTCGTAAGCTGGAAAGCTTTGCATATGCCTAAGGAGTTACTCCTCAGTTATTAGCACAAACATTATTTCCGTAGGAACTAGGCTGTTTTCTCATCTTCTGCCTAACAAATGAGACGATGTCTTTCCCATCTCAGTAGCATAGGGCCCACTGAAGTAATCCCTCTCTTTTGATGCCCACCCCCAGACCCTGAAGGATGCCAGTGACAATGCACGCAAAGACTTCCACCGCGAGGCCGAGCTCCTGACCAACCTCCAGCATGAGCACATCGTCAAGTTCTATGGCGTCTGTGTGGAGGGCGACCCCCTCATCATGGTCTTCGAGTACATGAAGCACGGGGACCTCAACAAGTTCCTCAGGTACAGTGAGGCAGGGAGGTGGGCTCCAGGAGCGAGCAGGACTTCAGGGTTCAGGAGTGGGGCAGGTTCATGGGAGGGAACAAGGGACCCCTAGACCTTTCTCGAAGCGTCTTATTTGATGACACCAGCGTGTGCCAGAGAAAGGAGGAGAGAAAAAAGAAGACGACAGTCTTGTTCTTTTTCCTTAATCAATGAATTCTATGTAATGTGATGCAAATGATCCAACTCAATTCAGTCTGCATTCACTGAACATTTGCTACATTGAGTGGTATATGACATAGGCATTTGGGGTGGGTCTTAGATGTTCTCTAGGAGTTTGCCATGTGGTGTTATTAAAGGCAAAGGAAACGGGAAGAGCTAAGGTGCCCAGGTGTCACAATGGAAAGTGCAGTCCAGTGAGAGTGAAGTTTTCAAGTTCCCAGGCTGTGGAATGAACAGTAAGAAAGGGAAGCAGAAAAACAGCTGGAGGAGTCAAGGCTGAAAGGGTGGGGTGTGGGCTTGGACTTTATTCTAAGGACAAAAAGAATAACCAGAAGGCCAGTAGTTCAGAGGATCTACAGTGGAAAGATCAAAATCCAAAGAAGAAAAGCTTCAGAAGGAAGGAGGTAAAAACATTGATTGAAGACTCCAGATTATGGAGTCTTCCAGATTATGCAGAGACCCTGAGGTCATGAGAAGATGGATAGCTTCAACTGAGAAGTTTTATGGGATGTGGGGTCTTCAGAAAAAGGCAAGGAAGAGAAAATGTTGACTATAAAGGGAGTCACTGGGCTACTGATTAGGGTGTCATTTGAATTTCTAACATTGGCCTGATTGGGTGGGATTTATTTATTTATTTATTTATTTATTTATTTATTTATTTGAGACAGAGTCTCACTCTGTCACCCGGGCTGGAGTGCAGTTGTGTGATCTCAGTTCACTGCAATCTCTGCCTCCCAGGTTCAAGCGATTCTCCCACCTCAACCTCCCAAGTAGCTGGGATTACAGGCATGTGCCACCATGCCTGGTAATTTTCATATTTTTGTAAAGACAGGGTTTTGCCATGTTGGCCAGACTGGTCTCGAACTCCTGATCTCAAGTGATCTGCCTCCCTTGGCCTCCCAAAGTGCTGGGAATACAGGCGTGAGCCACCACACCTGGCCTTGATTGGGTTTTAGTTCAGCTGTGCCTTCTCAAGAAATTCCCTCCCTCAGGTGATGGGTACAGGAAACTGGGAGGAACCACAAGATACAACAGGTGAGAAATGGCTGAAAGTGACTGTGATCTGGGAAGAAAGGTCAACTTGCTTTGAAACAGTGAAGCTAACTCACACAATATAAGGGGTGACTTTTGAGGAGACCATGCTGCGTGATGATACCAGTAGGGATTTTTGGCCTCCAGACACTGAAGTTGAGTCTCAGTCCAGGCATTATTAGCTGAGTGACCTCAGGCAAGTCTCTTAGCTGTTCTGATGAGAATCTTGAGCTGGCAGGGTAGGCATGAGGACTGAACTAGAATAAGTATAGAAAGCTCTTGGCGTAGGAGCGAATAGGGAGCGTTCAATAAGCAGACGCTTGAATTCTGCCAGGAATGATGTCAGCTGGTAAACCAGCTGCCTTGGTAAGAGATATCACAAGGAGAGCTGAGTTTAATAAGATGCAGGGAGTTGGTGATCACCCTGGTGGGGTCCATAGTGAGTGCTCTTCTCCTGCATCTACAAAGGAAGGGAAGAAATGTGCTGAGCCAGATACTCCTTGGGGAAGGAAGGCAAGTGATGCTTTGGCTTCTATGGAAGTGACACATACATTATCATGAACCTAAAGAGTGAGAGGGCCCAATAGTGAGGACGGGAGATTCAGGTTCTCCTTCCTATTCGGCATCAAGTTGCTGGTGTTGCTTAAAAGAGCCTCCACCCCACTTTGCTCAGTCACCTTGTTCTCAGGTAGGCCTGCCTTGGATCCTCTCTAAGTTTTATCTGGGTCTAATTTTCTTTTTTTGTTTTTTTTTCCTTTTTTAATTTAGCTAGTCCTCATTTAGGAAAGATTAGCAAACGGGCTGGTTGTGATATCTTGGTAGATAGCAATAGTTAGGAAAGGTGTTAAAGGCTGTTCGCCTGCCCTTGCTGAGCTCAGTTTCCTTACCTGTGAAAGGGGTATCATTTAATCCATCTCAAGGTCCAGTGTGTGCATTGTTGAGTTGAGAGGTAATAAGAAAGGTTGCCCCCATAATCTTTCACAATGGTTCATCTCTGCCACAATTTCCTCTTCATGTTGGTTGAGAGATCTGAAATCCTGGGGAAGTGGCACCTTTTTGTGATGGCAACACTAGGACTCTCTGTCTACCTCTCATTTCCATGGGCGCTGAAGAGGGCTTTGCACAGAAATCAGCCCCAGTAAGCTGCATGTATCTGCTGTAAGACTCAGACACTGCAGTTTAAGTAATCAGTCAATCACCGCAAGAACATACTGCCGTTTTTAGAAATGGCATCACATGGTTGCTGCCGTCTGGATCATTTTTACCCTCTTTAGCCTCGTAGATCCACGTGCAATTTAGTTCTTCTTTGCTGGGCTGGATCCCTGTTCTCTACTTTTCCTATGATTGTGTGGGTGAGGAAATGCCAGGTGGGATTAGGAATATGTGGCCAATTTGCAGTATTCTGAGACAATCCTAATGCATTATCCTATGTCAGCAAAATTTTTCTTGTAAGTGATAGGACTGGGGATGACTTTTGGACATTGTCTTGTCAGCTCTAACATGAAAGGAAGAAAAAAGTTGAATGTGGTTGAGGTCCGGCTGCTTCTAGGAGAAATATTTTCCCATTGTTCCCATGCCCCAGTCTACTTCCCTAATACAAAATGGTGCTTTCCAAAAACTGTAGCATAAGAAATCCAAATGTGCTCACCTTGATGCAATTAAATGCTTCTGTGAGCTCACAGTGTGTCTGTACATACATGAATGTGTGTGTGTGTGTGTGTGTGTTACAACTTGATTCTTTCACTTTCTCACTCAGCCTCTCCTTCTCCCTAGCTCTCCTTCCTGCCTTGCAGAAGGAACAGGCACCTGGTTCTCCCTTGGCACTTTGCACAGGGTGTGGAGCAATTGGAAACCTAGCCTGCTTAGTTTCAGAACCTGCTAAACTCTGGGAACAAGAGGTCTGCCATGCCAAGAATCTAGTTCTCAGGTGCACTAACATGCTGCGAATATAGGCTGTCCTCTTTCCGCAAGGGAACTGGGCACTTAGCTGCCATGAAAGGCTCCAGCTGCCATCAGCTCTGCCCTATAAAGACAGATGTCTTCTCTTGTCTCCCTACTCTCTTTATTCATCCAAAAGCCATATATCAAGCACCAGCATGGCCAGGCTGTATGCTAGTTAGAGTGGGAAATGAGGAATAAAACACATGTCTTTGCTTGCAAGGGTTTCATGATTTTTCCTCTTAGAATCTGTCCAGAGTTCCCTTCTAATGAGGGGAAAGATAGACTACTGTTTTTCAAACTATAACAGCTAGCATTTATTGCACTTTCTAAGCATTTTAATATCTTTTAGGGTATAACCCACCCTTGCCATCATTCCTGCGTTACAGTAGGGGAAACTGAATCGCACAAGTAGCGGATGACAGAGCTGAGACTCAAACCTGCAGCCCCTAAAACTCATGATCTTAACCACTCTGCCATCCTCTCTGCTGAGGTGGTGGTTAAAAAGACCAGAAGGAAAGTGGTGCGCTATAGAATCCTGGGGCCAGAGCAGTTAGTGCAGTGCTGGCTGTAACCCACAATGGAGAGAACTGGACAGCTAAGTCAGGCCCATGAACCTGCTACTTGCTTCGCAAGCCAGGGAGCTGGTGGTACTTTTTTTTTTTTTTTTTTTCCCCCACCTCTTAAGGAATGTCCTCCTGGAAGAGATGAAACGTGTTTTTATTTCTAAGACTTCATGAGGACCTGGGAAAGTGAAAGCAGAGGATTGCAGCGTTAACTGTATTTCTATCCTCTTAAGGACTTGTGCAGCAGACCCACCTACCCACTTTTTACAGCAGTATGTTCTGCTCAGAGAAAGCATCCAGAGGCTTATTTTATTTAAAGAGCCGTGTTCAAAAAGTCGAACAGCAAATACCCAGATATAAACAGGGGAAATGACTGTTTAAAAATCCAGGAGTCTCCCCCAACCCACACATACTAATACAAAGTGCATTAGGCATTAGAGGGCCACCAGCTTCCTGACATCTGCAGAGTGTGGGGTTGGAGGATAGAATTTTGTGCAGAGGTGGCCTTTTGCACTGACATCTAACTTTTCCTCTCTCCTGGAGCCTTTGCCTCTGAGAGATATTTAAAGTAGATAAGTTTTCTGGAACTGAGATAAGGCTGTGGCCAATCAACCAATTATTTTAGTCTTCAGATGGTATCTATGAAGATTAAATTCTGACCGACTCTCTTGGTCTTTATTTCAGGTTTTCTTTAGTTTGTGTGCACCCCAGGCCCCTTCTGGTGCTGAGGTCACAGTAGAGTTAAGGAAGACCAGTGAAAATGTTGGCAATTTCCCCGGGCCCCTCAGTGCTTGAAAGGGTTAGGCCTGATTCACCTTTAGTGAGGTGGAAAGGGCTCACCCTCTGGTATCCTGAAGAGCCCTGTTACAGGCCAGTTACAAAAACTAATGCACAGAGGATAACTTGTGTTTTCACATCACCTCTCCGTTTCATTTTTAAAGAGAATCTTTGTTTGCAAAGCCTTTCTCCCTGGTTTTCCTGTGAAAGGGCACGAAGTACTATGCAAACGCAGTGTCAATCCTCCTCACATCAATGCCCTTAGCAAGGGGCAGTTAGTATCTCCAATTTACAGAGTGAGGAAATAGGCCCAGAGAGGTTATGTAACTCACCCAAGATCACACAGCGAGTGTGGGACAGGATCCAAATTCATTTCACATATCCTGGAGCTTTGGCCATTGTGCCACTTCTTACCTTGAATATGTGCTTTTGAGCTGAAGAAAGCCCTGGAGCATTTTCCCAGTATTGTTCCTCAATGTGACAAGAGGCAGCTGGGGGTTGTGGTTTGAGTAGAGGTGAAATATGTTAGGACTGGCTCGTACAAAAACAGGAAACTCCTCCCTAGGGAATGGTTCAATCCAGGTATTTAGAGACAGGAGGGATCTATTCATCCAAAAGCCATATATCAAGCACCAGCATGGCCAGGGTCTATGTATTGCCAATATAATATTCCCCTGTATTTTTGACTAATGAAGAAATAGCACATGAGAGAAATTAAAGGGCTTCCCTGGATCACGGCACTGGACCTGGTGGGCCTGGGAGAGCCCCTAACTTCTTGTCCAGTGCTCATTCCCTTAGAATACAGGAATGAAAGACCTGGTGGCAGAATGCCTCCCGAAATCAAAGGGAAGGCGAGTCACTGTAGGCTGGAGCCAGGATGGAAGTGGGGATACGCCTGTGGCTTGAATAATTTTGGGGAAGGAGGGCGGAGAGGCAGGGCAAACCCTGACCTGTGTTCTCAGACAATTCTGGCTTTCTCAGTTTCAAATACTCACACGGCTCTGAAACCCTGCAGGTGAGGTTACCCACTTTAACATTTATGCAAAAACCTCTATATTTATTCCAAGTGTTTCAAAATGTCTTGAGGGAGATCTTTCCTTTCCAAGGGAAAGGCAATTTCCAAGGGAAATTGCCTTTGGCCACGCCAGGACAGAGCCCGGCAGTAAACCCCGCCTTTATTCCTTGCACTGCAGCGCCCCCTCAGGCCACCAGGGGCAATGACGCCCATCTTGGCTCCCAGCTCAGGATGTCACAGCAGGGCCCGCCGCGCTGAGGGCGGCATCCTAAGATGCGGATCCTCCCACCCCTGCAGCACATGTGTGTTAGGATGCCCTAAGTCATCACATAGCTGGGGAGAGGCCAGGTGTGTAAGACAGAAGAAAAATAAGATTTAAAAAATCATAGTCCCCCTCCCCATAGTGTAAACAATAAAATTTTCCCCAGCAAAAGAATAAACAGGCTGTGGGTTCAAAACAGTTCTCGTATGTGTTGGCCATAGCCCGTGTTGAGCGGAGGTTGGAGGAGGGGTGGACAGAAGGCAATGGTATTTTGTATTGGGAATGAACATCCAGGTTGAGAATGCCCTGGGACTCTGTCGTTGAACTGGGCTTGAGAGAGCCAGGGGTAGCTTCAAAACCATGCCTGGCCGCAAATCAGGCGGACTGTGGAAGGCCGCAGGCTGCCCAACTCTGGAGGAATCAGCTTGGTTGCAGGATGCTCTGGCATAGTCTGCCATAATCTGGCTAGGTGGGGAGGGGTACGGACCCACTGGGCTGCCATGTCCATCCCTCGAGGAGAGTCCATCTTTCCCCCAGTGTTTTGTTTTTGGTTTTGTCTTCCTTCACCTACCTGCTGTTTCTCCGGGTCAAGGGGCCCTGGCCAGTGGCTGAACCCAGCAGAGTGCCAGAGCCCCTAAAATGTCAACCTGTCTGTGCACTGGAGGGAAGGGGGATATTCAGGCCCATGGGGTCCTGGGAATTCCAGAATCTTCGGGAAACAGAGCGGCCTGGGTGCCCTCGGGACTTCAGAAGTATGACTGTGTGAAGCACCTTCGTCTCCTCTTCATGCTAAGTCAGGCAGCATCTTTTAGCACCAGCAGCTGACAGGGTAGGGGTGAGGAGCTTAGCAGAAGGGACGGGGAGGGGCAGGGGCAAAGGGCCCCTGGAGTGAAAATGCTGAGACACCCAGCTTCATTCTCCATGTCCTCCCCCAGGGCACACGGCCCTGACGCCGTGCTGATGGCTGAGGGCAATCCGCCCACGGAGCTGACGCAGTCACAGATGCTGCATATAGCCCAGCAGATCGCCGCGGGCATGGTCTACCTGGCGTCCCAGCACTTCGTGCACCGCGACCTGGCCACCAGGAACTGCCTGGTCGGGGAGAATTTGCTGGTGAAAATCGGGGACTTCGGGATGTCCCGGGACGTGTACAGCACTGACTACTACAGGGTGAGTAGCTGTGCAGATCAGAGACCCCAAGGACCTCTTTCCCTGCGGGACCCCTGCTGTATTTGTTTGCTGAGGCTGTCATAACAAAATATCACGACTGGGTGGCTTAAACAACAGACAAGTGTTTCTCGCGGCTCCGGAAGCTGAAAGTCCAAGCTCCAGGTGTCAGTGGGATGGGTTCCTTCTGAGGTCTTGCTCCTTGGCTTGCAGGTGGCAGCCTTCTCACTGTGTCCTCACATGGGATGGTTTTTATGTGTGGGTCACCTCCCAATCCTTCCCTTTATGTCTAAATTTCCTCTTCTTTTAAGGACACCAGTCAGATTGGATTGCATCCCACCCTAATGATCTCATTTTAACTTAATCACCTATTTAAAGTCTTATCTCCAAATACAGTCACATTCTGAGATCCTGGAGGTGAGGTTATCAACATATAAATTTTGGGGGGACGCAGGTCAGTCCATAGCACCCACCCTGCTCTTGGCACTCCAGCATGGTGGGTGAGATCTCCAAGAGTGAAGTCCTCAGTGTGAGAATCCTTCCAGAGAAACCTGAGGGCCTGGGGGAATTCCTGGTGAGGTTAAAGGATGCTGAGGTTTGGCTTTGATTCTGTGAAATTATGTCTGGAGCCTTTGTTTGAGATTTGAACTGAAGTGAACTTGCTCACATAAATAATAGTACACTGGACTTTGGAAGTTCCCTCCAAGCACCACCTTGGTTGAAAGCAGTTTAGCTTGGTGAGATGGAAGAAGTTCTGTCCTGCCTGTTCTTAGACACTTCCACACAGCTTGTCTGGTGTTTCCGCCACTGAAGTCACTGAGAGGCAGAGTTATAGACAGTGACTGGAATCCACTGATGACCTAGAACTGGCCCCCGGGATATGTTAACTTTGTTAACTGAGATTTTTGGAACTCGGACATGAGAGAAAAGGGAATTTCTGGAAATGTTGAAGTTGTGATATTTAGAGTGAAGATTCGGGGTGGTGTTCTACCACTTCGATTTAATTTTCTATCAGCCCTCAATTTGATTTTCTTGTGTGTTTTGCTTGTTTTTTCCAGGAGAGAGGAAGGGAAAATGAAGGAAGGGAATAAATGTCCTGGTGTCTGTAGCTTCAGAGCGTAAAGCACAGAACTGGCTACCTTTCATAATAGGGTAGGGCTGGTGACGATGCTAGCTTTGCTCTTCTCATTGTTATTTATGTTTGAGGAGGCACCTTCTCTGTTTATTTCCTATCCCCCTTCTTACAGCCTTGCTCACCTCTATGGCCTCTGCATTTTAGTGGAGTGAACTTTGCTATAATTAGTGTAAGAAAATGCATCTATTGTCGTGCTCCATTATTCTTCATGACTGTTTTGTGGCGTTTTTCTTCTTGATCACCTTGATAAGCATTGTTTACATCTTGTATGGCAAAAAGGAATAGAGACCACATGGAAAAGGATTCTCTTGGGTGTATATTCAGGAGATGGGAGCACACTCTTAACTTCAAGTGTTCAAAATGTAGCTTAAAAGCAATGACTAGTTTGTTCAAGATACCTAAAACATGGGGGAGATTTTACCTACCAAAGAGGTGTCTCCTCTGCTAGTTCTACACTTTGATGAAAGGTCTCCCTTCCTTGATGGGGCAGGGAAACATATGGATGATTCTCTGAGGAAAAGCTTTGCTGTTCTTGATGAGCACCCAAGGGAGGGACATGTGGCCCAGGCAAAGGCTTTCTCTCCACGGTGTTAGTAAAGAGTTCAACGTGCCTGACACAAAAAGTGAATGCTCAATAAGTTTTTCCACCTAATTATTACCCAAATCAATACACATACACTTCATCCCCAAAGCTAGGACTTAGCTGGATGGAATCTGGCATCCTCCTCTCTAGGAATCTCCAAAAATAATTTAAAGAAAAATACCCAAAATCTCAACAATAAAAAGATAAAATCACTCCATTCAAAAGTAGAAGAAGGTTCTGAATAGACATTTCTCCAAAGACAATATCCACATGGTCAACAAGCACATGAAAAGATGGGTGACATCATTAGTCTTTAGAGAAAATGCAAAGAAAACTCACAATACGATACCATTTCACACCCCCTGAGATGACTACGATAGCAAGTGTTAGCCAGGATGTAGAGAAATTGAAACTCTGGTACTCTCCTGGTGGGAATATGAAATGGTGTAGCTGCTTTGGAAAACCATTTGGTAGTTCCTCAAAATGTTCAACATAGAGTTACCATGTAATTCAGTAATTCTACTGCTAGGCATATACCCAAGAGAACTGAAATAATATGTTTGCACAAAAGCTTGAACACAAATGTGCATGGTAGTATTATTATTAAGAGCTAAAAAGTGGAAACAAGTTTACTGTTCATCAACTGATTAATAAATAAACAAAATGTGGTAATCCATACAGTAGAATATTATTCAGCAGTACAAAAGAATAAAGTACTGATTCATGCTGCAACACAGATAAACCTCTAAAACAGTGTGCTAAGTGAAAGAAGTGAGACCCAAAAGGCCGCATACTGTATGATTCCATTTATATAAAATGTCCAGAAGAGGCAAATCCATAGAGGCAGGAAGTAGTGGTTACCAGGAGATGAGGGGAGGAAGAATGGGAATTGACTGCTACTGGGTACAGTGTTTCTTTTGGGGGTGATGAAAATATGCTAGAACTATATACAGTGGTGGCAATTGTACAACATTAATCATATACTGAAAAAATACTGAATCATTCACTTTAAAGGCTAAATATTGTGGTACCTGAATTATATCTCAAAAAACAGGAAAGAAAAAGCTTGAAAAGGAAAATAATAGCAAAACAGTGACCATCATTATGAACATAAGAAGTTAATCTTGGTCATTTATTTACACATTGTAAAAACACTGGACTTTGCTGCCTACCATATTTTATTATTTGTTAAAAAGAAAGTCCTCCACTTAGGTGACAATATTCTGAAGTACTTCCTTCTGAAATGATCGGAAGAATAACAATTCCCAGTTCCTTTATTTGTTACATGATCTTGGAACTGGCTGAGTCACTAAGAAATGTGCTCCAGATGCCACGTTAATTTCACCCCCACCCCCCAGGCCCCCATGGTCACTACTCATTTGCAATTGCAGGGTTAGTTTTTATTTGGTTTTTCCGTTCAGGATGAGGGAAAAGAGCCAGCCTCGCAATGGTCTCTGTTGCAGATGGGAATGGGCAGGACTGCGTAGGGAAGTGAATGATGGATGCGAAACCTGACAATTTGCTAGCAGCCTAGGGAAACAAGGAAATGACACTTTATTTTGCCTTCTCTAGAATTTCAGAATGATGGTTCACCTTTTCGTTTCGTGAAAGTGAGTATTTGCTGTCATAGAACTGGCTCTTGGGAGATGCTTGCTTATTGACATATTGATGGGGTCCATTGTGTTGAGTTTGTCAAGTGGACAAGCAGAAGCTGTTGATCTGTTTTGCAGGAGAACTCCAATGTCTCCTGCGGTGGCTAAGTCCCAGAGCACTCTTGCTTTTACATCAGTCATTCACGTATTGGGTCGCTTAAAAGCTTAACCTTGGACCCATCCCCTTCACGGTGTCTCTTCAACTTCTCTGTCACCATAGCTGGGGTAATGTGTTCTCCTTACAGTTCAGGTTTCTAATTTGCCGGCACCTTAAGTAATTTTTTTAAAAATTTTTTCATTATTTTCTCCCTATCCTCTTCAACACTCTGCACTGAACTCCAAGGTGAGAAGCTGCTTTAGCTGGTGTGAGCTAGCATCACCAATGTTAAAAATTCTTTCCATCGCAGTAATGGGAGACAGTTGTGTGTGGGTTTTTTTGTTTGTTTTGGTTTTTGTTTTCTGACAAGGACTATCTTATGTGGAAAAATGGTGATTGGGCACGGAGTCAACTGAACTGCATAAAATGTTCTTTATCTTTAAGCAAGAACCATTCCCACTAGAAGTCCAAGCCTTCCGTTCATGGTGGCTTATAAGCAGCCTTGAGGGATAGCCATGTCTCTGTGCAATTCATGGCAGGAGGGGCGGGTGGCAGCTGTTCCTTGGTTACAGGGGAGCTGGTAGCACCAGGAAATGGCTGCCTCCAGGCATCCACCCTGTTGCAGCTGAGCTAATTATACCTTCCCATTGAAGGGAGAAATCGGAACACTACATTTGCATTGAAACCGGCCCGACATGGTGGGTCCAAAATTATTCTAGCATTTATGTTCTCTGAATTGTTTTCATTAGCAGCTCTGCAGTACCAGTTTTTTATTTTGTTTTTTTTTGTTTGTTTGTTTGTTTTTTTGTTTGTTTCCTCCACTGGCAAAACCTGACATTAAGGAAACATCAGAACCAGATTTTGGTCACATTCTGCCTGTTGGAGACCTAGGGTCTCACTCTACTTGGTCATGACTGTGTTGCACTGAGCCCATTGAAATGTTTGTAATGTGCCCTTTGGGTGGTTTTCACTGTTTGGTTTTAACATATGCTTAAAATGCATGTGATCTGTTGATGAGTGGAGGGCCCCAAACATCTGAAATCCTAGCTGTTAAGTCTTGTTCTCCCTTGGGCTTCAGCTTTATGTTGGAGTGGTAAGAAACCCTGTCCTTTAATTTATCTTCCACTTAAGAAAAGAAAAGGAAGAAGAATAAGTAAAGTGATTTATAGTAGACATTTAAAGAAACAAATGAATATAACTTGGCTGAGCAAGGCCAGGGCATAACTCTCAAGTGTTAAAGTGAGGTCAGCAACAAATTCCAGGAAATCATCATTAGATACCCACTCCCAGTTTATCAACTGGGAAGAGAAAGGAAGACATGTGGTACCAAGACCAGCTAATACAGCAAGTGGCCAGATGAACAGATGCGAACTTTAGCACCTTTCACCTTATCCTGCTCACCTTGGAGGTTCCAAGGGTTGATGAACCGGAAAATAAAGTCCTGAGCCACAGAAGGGAGGAGAAGGTTTAGATAATTTAAGATCTGGCCAAGTAGGTAAGAAATAATCAAGAGTTAACCATCACTCCTTGGTCTTTAAAAAGAATGTGTTTATTTTTAAGAAATATTTTTATGTAATGTGAATATTTCAAGATAGGTGGGTAGATGGATGGAGGGATGGATAAACTGATTGATTGACTGACTGATTAACGGAAAGATAGACTCATTCCACAGATGTTTTTTACCATCTTGTTGTCCCATGTACTAACGCCATTCCCTCTCTGAGGAGCAACATAAGAGGAGTTTTCAATTTCACCTCCTTCCTGACTTCCTCTTAGCAGAATAATTGCTCACAAATATGTGATTTCTCCATAATCCATACAAATAGGCATCACAGCATACAGCACCTTGTACCTTGTGTCAAGGAAACTGGCTCATATCTATGTCTTTCATTAATATGAGAGCAGATAGAAGATAAATCTTACACATCTTTGTTTCTGCACAAACTGCCACAGTGCATGGTGCGTATGAGGTGGTCAGTACATGGTTATTGAACAGGACTCCCACCAGGACTCCCACTTTTGTGTGTGCCTTTGTAGCCCTGCAGATGAATAAAGATGGCACTCAGATTCGTACCTGGGTCTGACTTTGAAGCTGGGAGTGTTGACTTCAGGAAGTAAAGCTAGGAATATAGGAACATCCTTATCTTAGAAAACATTTCTTTGCAGTGAAGAGCCCAGGGCTAAAACTTACTTCTATTTATTACCATAATAAGAAAATTTCCTCCTGTAAACTATGTCTAGAACCTTTGAAACCAGGCACAATATTCAATTTAAGGAGCAACCCAATTCCTTCCTAAAAGAGGGATGTCCTCTGTGTCATTGACCCTCATTTGCATGGATCGTTTTCTTATTTTCCCTTCACTGTATAATACTTAGACAATGACTCTTAGCTTTCACATGCACAATTATAGATCTTTCTGTTTGGACTCTTTTGATTAAACTGGACTTAAAACCATAAGAGGTTGTTTATTTTATGAAATCATCTTCAATTAATGCTTCTCACAACACTTACAGCACAGTTCAGAGGAACCTGTCTGCCAGGGAGAAGTCTATTGAGTTCAGACTATTTGTGTGTTAAACTAGACTTGTATAAATCATTTCAAGGTTCTAAGTTAGTTTAATTTGTATTCAGGCCTTCCTAAGAGCCATTTACATATGCTTTGGAGTTGCCACAGGGTGAGCGTAAGAGTCCTCTCATTCATTCATTTTCTTAGTACATATTTATGAAACAACTACTATGTGCTAGATGCAATAGTAGATGCAAAAATCATCCAGACTTTGTAAAGAAAGGCACATAGGCTCTACTTTGAGGAGTGCCTAGACATTTTAATACAATGTGATAAATGCTGTAGTGTAGATACAAAATGGGAACCCAAAAGAGGAAGCCTTCAGCCTACTTTGGAAACTCAGAGTAGGGTTCTCAGGGACACAACATTTGAGCTGGTGTTTAAGATATAGACCCCAAATTGTTCCATTTGCAAGGAGGCCCTAGGCCAGGATAGAGAGGAAGACAGGAAGTAGGATATAAGGAGAGATGGCAATGTAAACGTCACAGTATGTGATCCAGGAATGGGGTCTTTGCTATTCTTCTGAGGCTAACAAAATAGGCTCTTGAGGCTATTATCACGTTTCACAGGGGGTTTTGCCATACCAAAGACTTTGGACTTGATCCTTTTGGCAGTGTGGAGCCACTGAGAGTTTCTACATTGGAAAATGACATATTAGACTGCATTCTGATATGTCACATGGTTAATGAAATAGATCTGCCAAACAGATCCCAATATCTTCATCTGTGTACTTATTTGATTTGCCTAGAGCAGGGTCTCACTCATCAGCTGTCAGTGGGTGTGCTTCAAAAAAGGTGATCTTGTAATCATAAGGTCAGCAATCTCTTTGCTTGCTGCAGAACTCCTCAGAGCCTTTAATCTATTGCTATGCCTTGTGATCTTTTAACAAAGGCTATAGAAAGTTGTGGAAACCAGCATGGAGATACGTTATTCCAGTTCTTGGTCCCATCCTTCACCCAACTGGTGAAGAATGCTAGCAGTAGATGGGTAAATCCATCTGTCCCCCTTTTTTTCGGTCTTCTGAGTCTCTTTTTCTTGAAATCACTAGCCCCTATACTTTATATGTAGAAGTGCTACATTCAGAAATTAGGTATGCTTCCAGGTGCACTGGGAATGATGGTAGGGAAAAGTGGACATTGCCCATTGTCTTGAATGGGGCATAAGGACTCTGATGCCTCAAGGTCCTAAGAGGTCTCCCCTCCTTCAGTTTTGAAACAGTCGGTCCTCAGCTTTCTCGTGCCTGTGATGTCCTATGCTTTTGCATCACTCAGACCAGAGCCACTTTTACAAGTAAGCTGGCAACAAAGAGTTAGCTGGGGTACAGAGGGAAGAGCATCCAGTTTGGAGCCTGAAGACAAATATTCAAGTCTCTGATTTCCTTTTCTACCCTTATGATCATATCAGTCAGGAATGTGTTTAGTCCAAGGAAGCAATATGCTACTAAAGGTGGCTAAGCAGATAGGGGATTGTTTTACTCAAGTGAAAGGAAGTTCAGAAGCAGGCAATTTCTGATTGGTTCAGAGGCTTGCCAGTGTCAGAGCTGTGGAATGGCACTGGAGATATCCTTGGTCTTTCCCTACTGGCAGCAAGATGGCTGCAGCAACTCCAAACATTAAAACTGCAATCCGAGGAGGAATGCCAGGTTGCTGCAGGGAGCAGATTGTTTTTTCCTGCACATCTTTTTCCATCAGAGCATAAATCTTGCCCAGAACGTCCTCTCTGCAAAGACTTCTCCTTATACCTCATTGGCCAGAGGTGGGTAAGACTAAGGGTTGAGCTCACTCACCAGAGATCAATGACTTATTACCAAAGACCTAGACAAAACTACAATTCTGCTACAGATAAAAAGGAAGCAAATGGCTTTGGGGTCATCAAAGAAAATTATCTGTCACATTGACCTTATGCACCATGATAGCATCTGTTTCTTTATTTGCAATGAGCCCCTGATTTAAAAGTTGAGAGCTGTAAATCGAAGTGATACAAAATAACTGCTAAAAAAAATACACTAGAGTTTCTCAGTGGGAGATCTTTGTTCTTCTGTGTTAATGCTTCTTTTTGCTCTGGCTGCTTTTAAGATTTTCTCTTTATTGCTGGTCTTGGGCAATTTGATTATGATATGCCTTAGTATTGTTGTATTTATATTTATTGTGCTTGGGTTCACTGGATTTCTTGGACTTGTGAGTTTATAGTTTTCATCAGTTCAGAATTTTTTGGCTATTATTTGCTCAAATATTTATTCTGCTTTTCCCACCAAGCCCCTGTGGACTCCAATTTCACTTATAATAAGCCACTTGACACTGTCTTGTGGCTCACTGAGCTGTGTCCATGTTTTTGAATTCTGTTTTTTTTTCTGTTTGCTTCATTTTGGATAGTTTTTGTTATTATGTCACCAAGTTCAGTAATTTTTTCTCCTGCAGTGTCTAATTTTCCATTATTCTCATCCAGTATAGTTTCCATTTCATGCTTTGCAGTTTTCATTTCTGGAAGTTCAATATGGGCTTTTTCTTATATCTACCATGTCTCTAATTAACTAAGCATATGGAATATTGTCATAATAAATATTTCAATGTATTTGTCTGTATTTCTAACATCTGTGTCTATTCTTGACCAGTTTCCATTGATTGAGTTTTCTCCCCATTGTGGGTCATATTTTCTGTTCCTTTGCATGCCTAGTACTTTTAAGTTGGATGCCAGACGTGAATTTCACCTTGTTGGATGCTGGATGTTTTTGTATTCCTATAAATATTTCTGAGCTTTGTTATGGAATGCATTTATATTGCATAGGAACAGTTCGATCCTTTTGTGTGTTACTGTTGAGATTCATTGGTCAAGAATACCTTAGGGCGATGCTTACTTTAGGGCTTATTTCCCACTATTGAGGCATGATCCTCCTGTGTACTCTGCCCAATGCCCCTTGAATCCTGAGGTCCTCACCCTGCTTCATAGGAACCAGCTTTATTTCTCACCCTGTGTGAGCACTGGGCACTGTTTTCTCAGATCGTTTGGGAAGTTCTTGCTTCAGCCATAAATAGTATCCTCACATGCATGCACTGATTAGAACTCAGCTCAGTATTTAACGGGCATCCTCTGCAGATCTTCAGAGTTCTCTCTATGTGCAGCTCTCTCTTCTCTGGTGTTCTGTCCTTTCAACGCTAGCCACTTTGATCTCCCCAGACTCTCAGCTCCATCTCCTCAACTTAGGGAGATGGCTGGACTCCTGGGCTGCCCACTTTGTCCCTCTCAATGAATTAAGCTCACAATGTTTGTTTCTCATCTCTCAGATCACTCACTGCCCTTCATTGCCTATTGTCTAGTGTTGTGAAAACTATTATTGCACATATGAAGCCATTTTTTGGTTATTACTGCATCTTGCCTAAAAGCAGAAGGCGGTTATCATTTCTCTTGATATTGAATATATCATTTTGAAAATCTACTAGTGAACCACTTAACAGACTGCAGCACGGCAAATAAGTTCTTTCATCACTTTAAAACAGTTACTTCCTGTGAAGGTTTTTTTTTTCCTTTTTAATTAAATAACTTACATTTACATAATACTTTTTCTACAATTAAAGTTTCCCTGCCTACACAGAATTATTACTTAAGTAGGAGAGTATTCTTCATCTCCAGTGAGTATTGAGCAAGAAGAAATTATCTTAGCCTACTTGTTACCTTTGAGAGATTCCCTGGATTAAAAATGTGAATTGGTTCAAGAAGGCTTTGACAAAAAAAATGTGTAGGCAGAATATTAGTAGTGCTCCCCATTTTTCACATTCCCCCACAGTCTTTGCCTATGGTTGGGGCAAACACCTTGGATGGATGAAATGGCTGAATTAATCCAAGATAGTATTGCAGACATAGTTCTTAACCATGACTCTTTAATGTATAAATACCAAGTAAGATGTATTCTGTTCCCCAAAGAAAACCACACATTTCCTGGGTAGAAGAGACGTAAATGAATCACTCTGATACTAGGCAGTGTGATACATGTTATGGAGAGCAGAGATAAATTGATTTGGGGGGAGATGTGGGATGACATCTGGAAAATTCTCTGAAAGAAACAGAATTTGAGGTGAGCCTTAAAGGATAAATAACAGGTAGAGATGTTGTTAACCGCAAAGACTATTGCCTGTGACGGATGTTATAAATACAATTAGATGACCTGTTACCAAGTACTTTTTGGGAGGATGTGGAAGTTCTAATTTTGAACTCCACATGCCTCACAGAATGCTAGGCACTTCCTAAGTTCTTACAGATCATGACAATTGCCTAAAGGGAGCTTCCAAGAAAGATTCTATAACATTCTTCTTGCAAGTCTTTCAGAGTGAAGATGCTCTTCAAAGTAGTGGGTCTTCAGGATGAAAGTTACTCCTGAGTCCAAGCATGATTTGACTTCATCTTTCAGCTCTCCATATCAATCTCTTAAAATTCTGTCCTCCAGTCAGTATTTCAGATTTCTACCTAGTCTATTTGTCTATGTATGAGAGACTAGAAAACTCCAAGATATTGTTACATCAACGTAGCCTAATACTGGATACCTATGGAGACGTGAAAAACACCAGGGTTTCTCTTTCTGCAGAATTGCAGTGGCTTTCCCTGTTGATCATCCTGTGGGTGACCATAAGAACTTAGCACAGTCATGTTGTCTGAGGAATTCTGCTCACCATGTACAACTAGTTTAAATTTGACTCCATGAAGAGAATGATCAGACATAAAATAGCTTGTGATATCCAGCTAAGAGAAAACGTCTGAAATTCTTTTTATGCTGATGGAGGCATGGAAGTATGATCTTACCTAGTACTGTAGACCTTCCCACTGCGTGGGCTCCTAAACTTGGTCACACATCTGAATACCCCAGAGTGTTTTCTGCATAATGTTGGTTTTTGGGCTTCACTTTACATAAACTGATTTAGCATCTCGAAAGTGATGAGATTTGGAAATTTATATTCTTCACAAACTTCTCAGGTGAGTCTGGTTGTCCAGCCAAGTGTAGAGCTATGGTGTTTTTTTTTTTTTTTTTTTTTTTTTTTTTTTTTTTTTTTTTTTTTTTTAGACGGAGTCTTATTCTGCCACCCAAGCTGAAGTGCAGTGGCACAGTATCAGCTCACTGCAACCTCTGCCTCCCGGGTTCAAGTGATTCTCCTGCCTCAGCCTCCCGAGTAGCTGGGATTACAGGCACCCACCACCACACTGGGCTAATTTTTTGTAATTTTAGTAGAGATGGGGTTTCACTATGCTGACCAGGCTGGTCTTGAACTCCTGACCTTGTGATCTGCCCGCCTCAGCCTCCCAAAGTGCTGGGATTACAGGTGTGAGCCACTGCACCCAGCCAGGGTAGAGCTATTATATGGATGCTGCTCAGGTAGACTTACAGAAAGTAGACAAGGATATAACACGGTCTCCTCTATGCTGAGATTCAAATGGTAACATTACAAAAGGTTTTATTTATCAAGTTTCTAAAGGAGAATAGTTGCCGTGAAAAATTCTCTCAACCATCACCCTTGATGTCCCTGATAGAGGTGGTATTACCATAATTAATGGAGTTTTAGGTCTTCTGATGGGAAAGATCCTCTGAATTTTAATCACCAGCACACAGTCGTATCCTACCCTCTTAAACATCGGAGCTTAGGTTCATTGAACCATGACATTTCTGAATGAACCCAGGAACTATTTGTTATGGTATCAGTTAGTCAATGACGTGCTATTTGAGGCTCTCCTCTCTCATCCTGGGAGGCGAGCTTGACTCATTCTCTAGGTAAGTGTTGTCAAAGACATCATGAGGATCACGAGAGAGACAGAGCAAGCAGCAGGTGGAAAGTGATACACCGTGCTCCTGGACATGCCAACACAGGGCAACACCGCTGCCCCCACACCGCAACCCCCCTCCACAAGGAATTGGGGCTCCCAGGCTGGTGGTCTAGGCAGACCCCTGCTGGCCTTCTCTGTCACTGCATGGTTGTGTATCTGTGTGGGTGACTGGTGGAGGCCCTACGCAGGAAATGCAAGAAAAGGCTTGTGGAGAGTCAAACAGCTTGTCAAGGTATCCTTGTGGGTGTCTGTATTGAAGTGTCACAGTATGAAGGCATTTTATTAGCAGCTATTTTAGAATTCGAACACTGAAATGGAACAGTTTCTTCCCTACATGGCATTTCCAGGCTGGCTTCCTCCCTCACAGCCTTACGACAGCACCAGCCTTCTCATAAGGGGGTGGAGAACATGACGCTGGGCTCCTTTGACGGCGGAGCCCAGCTATGTGGCCCACGCCCTCAGCCCTGGAGATAATTTGGTTCATTCACATGTTGCTGATGACAGAGATGCTGCAGCGGAAGCTGGGGAGGATTTGAGGCTCATGCCTCGCCTTTGTGTGCAGCACAGAAATCTTCCTGGGTTTTGGAAAGGTATGGAGAGATTGATGCCCGGGGTTAAGGGCGTGGAGGGAACATCCACTCAAAGGAGAAATTGCAGGGTGAGTGATGTCCAACCTCAGTATGGCTTTTTCTGCAGCTACCACAGGGGCTTAAGTTCTTCCCAGCTGTCTTAGGGCAAGTAGTGAATTTCTTTCTGCAAAACTCATTAGACTTCATTGTAGGAACAATGACCTTAGAAGACTCCTGTTAATGTTTTAGAGGGCTGATGTGGGGTCTTGTAAGGAAGACTGACATACCTGGCCTCCTTTTATGTCTCAGCTTGGCATGTAACCCTCTCAGCCATCTTCCAATTTACTGATGAGAAAAATAATATTCAGGGACGTGAAGTCACTTTCCTGAGGTGCCCTCCCTTATGCCTCTGGCAGACTGGCATCTGAGCTCCTGTCCTCAAACAAAAAGTCCACGCTCTTCCCACTCTGAAAGTTTCTCTGTGCCCTCAGCACAACCCTGGCTCCTCTAGTCTTCTCCCTGAGAGGTGGACAAGGGTCACCTGGTGTATTCTCAGAGCTCTGTCCTTTGTAATCATAAAAGGTCCATCTAGAACAGTGGCCCGCTGTGCAGAGCAAAGTTCTAAAGCTGTGTTGGTTGGAAGAAGGAAAGGGATACTTCAAATTTCAGAACCATGACTTTTAAGGTTGGGAAGGGGCTTCAGAAATAGTCAGCCTGTCCCTTTATTTTAAGGAGGGAATCTGGGTCTTTTGTCCAGCCTACCAGCTCTCCAGCTTTGAGTCATTCCTGAACCTGATTAATACGCCAAGGAACATAGGCAGGCAGACAGCAGACCTGGATTTATTCTCACCTTCAATATTTGTGCAGTGTGTGGCTTTGAATAACTCATTTAACTTCTCGGAACCTTATTTCTCATCTTAGTAAAATGGTAAAGCAGTCGGTTCTGCCTGCTACGAGTGTTGTCATGATGCCACCATGAAAAGTGTGAAGTATACATATATATGTAAGGTATTATTGATTCTGTTGTTGCCATTGGGGAACAGGGACAGAGCAGAGTCCTGTGGCATATACTGTGCTACACCTAGCATGTTTGCAAGGATGCTCTATCTTATTCTTGAATCAAAAGATGGGTTCCAAAGATTGTGAATGCTGTCTTGGGTCTTTTTGGCATGAGCCCAAGGTGTTGCTGTGGGGACATATATGATACATTGACTGCCACATTTTCCTTTTCTTCATGTCTCCTGAATTAATAAAACGCTTCCTACCAGTGCAGCCACACTTCATACATTGTTGGTCAACCCTCCCAGGCTAGAATGGTGTTTGTGAGGTCTTTAAGAAAGTCGAAAGACTTCCCCAGATTCCTAACTGGCTGCTGTCCTGTACTCTGTTTTTTTCCACACTATCCCTAAAGGCAACTTTAGCCACCACCACTAAAAGCATATTTTAATACTCTGTGTCATGTGCTTCCTTTGTGTCTTTGGAGTTGGTCCAGAACGATCATTCGCTTACCTTTTGTCAGCCATTCTGAGTCATATGTATTTGCCTGAGCATGAAACACTTGTCCTAAAGGAAAAGTTTTGTGGCATAAACCACACACATTGCAGGAAAAGCTCAATTTGCATAGCTCAGTATAGGGCTCTGCCCTTTAGCAGTCTGGGGAAGCCTACCTACCCCTGCACCAAATAATGTTTTGCGTGCAAAAAAAAAATAAAATATACAGCATTACAAAAGAACAGCGTTGCATTGAGCATAGTTATAAAATGTTAAAAGGGTGACATAATAACACACGTGTTTTTGTTAAAACATTAAATAATGAGATCTTTTGGTGGATCTAATACCTATTAAAATTTCAAAGTGATGATCATAAATGATGTTTTGAGGTATCTGTAACAATAATAACGTGGCATGAAAATATCTGATTTCTATGGGTGACAGTTTCACAGATTCTGCCAATCCTAAGAGATGCTAAATTTTTGTTAAAGGCTCATGAAAATGAGATGCAATTCAAATTGACAGAACCCTATGAATTGTATCCATGGATCCCTTTAGGATCTGTGCATTACAGGTAAAGAACACTTCCTTTACAGCATTGTAAACCAGTGCATGAATGCTCATTAGGCATGCAGACAGTAAAGGTCTGCTGGCTAAGAGCATTCTAGAACATTGGAAGCAGGGAGGTGAGGGTAGGAGAATTGCATAAACAGCATAGTCTCTGGAGCCAGATTTTCGGGGTTCAAATTCCAGCTCCATCCACCTCTTACTATTTTTGTGATCTTGAACAAGTGACTTAACCTCTCAACATGATTTCTTCAGCTTTTAAATGGCAGTAATAGGGCTGGGAGTGGTGGCTCATGCCTGTAATCGCAAGGAGGGGACTTTGGAAGGCCAAGGTGGGCAGATCACCTGCAGTCAGGAGTTCGAGACCAGCCTGGTCAACATGGCGAAAACTCATTCTCTACTAAAAATACAAAAATTAGCCAGGTGTGGTGGTGGGCACCTGTAATCTCAGGTACTTGGGAGGCTGAGGCATGAGGAGGTTGCAGTGAATTGAGATCACACCACTGCACTCCAGCCTGGGGTACAGAGCGAGACTCTGTCTCCAAAATCAATAAATGAATAAAAATAATAAAAAATTAAAAATGGCAATAATAATAATAATACCTTCTTAAAGAGATGTGGTAAGGATTAAGTACACCTTAAATAGTGCCTACCTCATAGCAGGCACTTTCTGTGTCAGCTGTGATTATTATAACTATCTATGCATACAGAGAGAATCTCAAAAATAAAGAGCATCAGGGTGAGTCAGCACTGGGCAGGGCAGTGTTAAGAGGGCATGCATGCACTAGTGTTTGGTTAGCTGTGAGTTCAGCTCACATTTCTCCACCTCTCAAGGATATTGTAAGGAACTTTGCCAAGAGCCTTGCTGAAATCAATATACTTCATGTCCAAAGCAATCCCCCATCCTATCCAGCAACTTCCCTTACTTTTGGATGATTATTTGGTATGATTTCATCTTAAAACCTATACTTGCTTCTGGTCATTTTCTAAGTGCTTTCAAACAACCCTTAAATAGTTTATGTTAAAATCTAGCCTGGAACAAAGGTCAAGTTTGGTGATCAGTGGTTTCTGGGATCCTACTTTTTACCTCTTAGAAATTATGTCAGCCTTTGCTCATCTCCTTTATTGTCTCCACTTTTACTTTCTTCTTGTTTGTTCTGTCTGAGTGAGTGCCACACTTACATTGTCAAAAGGAGCAGACTAGGACAGCGTTTAGCTATGCTTGAAGACATAGATTCATTTAAAACAGTTTCCATTTAAAGAACGATTTAACCATATTTGTTACATCATTTCTAGATTTCAGGTTATTCTTCCTGATGGAACAGAAAGAATCAAAATAGGAATTATGTAGCTAATTCGTTTAACAAATATTGCTGAGGATGAGCACCTTACCTGCTGGGCACTGGGCACTAGGGGGAAAAAGTGAGCAAAAACAGACACATCTTAGCCTCCTGGACCTACTGATCCCACTGGAGAGCCAGACATTTATCACATAACTCCACAAAAACATATTGAACAAGACCTATGGTAAGTGGCATGGAACAAACATTCTGAGGGCAATGAGAACTTGTAATAAGGGAATCTAACCTGAGTAGATTCCTCTACTCTGGGAAGACTGAGGAGGGCATCTTTGAGCTGAGTCCTGCAAATTGGATTAACTACACCAGGAAGTAAGGAAAGTCCCCTCTGAGCAGAGGAAACAATGAACAGGAAGGCCCTGCGGCAAGAGAAGCAGAGCATGGTGAAGGAGATGGCAGATGGCCAGTGTGCTGGACATAGAACCCAAGGTGCAAAACCCAGCTGTAGAAGCAGAAAGGACCTTGCCGGTCATGCTGTGGATTGTTGGTGATCATAAAAGCAATGGGATGCCACTAAGAGCTCTCAGAAAGACGTACGGCTGTGCAACTCTGGGAGCCAGAGTAAGCAGATGGGCTAAGGGGCTCTTCCAGAAGCTCAGTGGGGAGATGATGGTTTGGTGGGCATGGATTCAGAGCAAAGTGAAAAGACGTATAAGCTATTTAGGAGGCAAAATTGCAGGACCTGGAGGTGGATTGGGTATGGAAAGGGAAAAGAAAAGGAAAATATCAAGGATATGAGACAGATTTCTGACCAATATAACTGGACAGTTGGTGTCATTCTATGACCTCGTTTTGGAATGGTCTGGAAGGAGACCAAGGATTCAGTGGGGTGCATTAAATTAAGTTTAAAGTGATTTTAAGTCATCTGTATTTCAAGATCACCTCTAACAGGCATGAAAACATTCATAGTAGGGTATCCAAATAGTTGAGTCACACCAAGGTGGGAGAGTTGGGAGAGCTGGGGACATTCAGGTGAGAAAAAGGAAGACCTAAATGTGGACATACTAGCTACCTACTGCTACATAGATGAGGATAGAGGTTCCAGAGACCAGAACTGTGTCTGTTGCATAGAAGTTTCATGAAACAGATTTGGCACAAAGTAGAGAGGAACTAAGAACGAGAGCTGTGATGTGTCAGGGCTGCCTTGCCAAGAGATGAGTTCCTTGTCACTGGAGGGAAGTGTCCAAGTGTAGGTTTTCCATCTTCCATTATGCTGCAGAAAGGGCTCCAGTGTTTTAAAAATTGTGTTCTATGGAACCCAGTGAGTTTATGAAGGGGCTTCAGTGACTGGTTTTGTAAACAGTGGATTTCAATTTCTTCTCTTTATGTATATTATAACCATTAATATAACTACTAATATGAAGTATGCTGTAACCAGTAAAAACTAATGAAAACTGACATGCTCAGATGTGTTATATACACAATTTTAACACATTAGGCAATGGAAAAACTTTGATATGGTTTTGGGGTTTAGCTTTATAATGTATAAATATTACCAACTTGAAGTTTTAGAAATGAATTCCTAGTAATACATGCATTTTTATTTTCATTAGTTTTGAAGATGGTGTCTTAAGATTATGTGAAATTTAGATAACTCCTAAAGATCCTTTTAACTCAAAGATTCCATTGGCTTTATTCAGACAATCAAAATAAGCCATCATATTCTCATTTCTATACATTTATTTTGCCCCCCAAAACCAATATGACCAGATCTAGGTCCTCTGTGCACAGGGAAACATTTATGAAACACTCTGCTTCCAGAATTAACTATGGTTTCAGCTCTCCCTACACTCTCCATTGAGCCCTCCTTCCATGCTTTCTTTCCTTCTTTCAAACTTGCCAAACTTCTTCTGAGCTTTCAAAGACATTGATTATATGTGCATGGACTACTCTAAAAAAGTCTTGGTATCTCATTATATTTATGACATAAGTATTTAAATAGTTTAAGGACCATGGCCAACAGCTTCTCCATGTCACAGAGAAGAGAATGTTCAAATGTTCACAGCTTTGAAGCACAACTCACTGTGAATAATTAAGTGGCAGTAGTTGAGAGAAAAGGGGAAATGGTAAGCAGATCAGAGAAACCCAGAGAACATTTGATTCAACTTTTTACCAGATGACTGCTTCACTATTCTCCAAGCTCTCAGCAGAACTCACCAACTTTGTAGCAGAGAGAACATTCACCCAAGGACACACTTGGCCATAACAGTCTTCCCTAGTTGTTCATTCAGTACCAGAACACCCAGGGTGTCCTCAGATACTCCTACTGTAATGAGTGTGAAATGAACAGGAATATGGCAGCCTGTTTCAGCCCCTTGCACAGGTTCCTCATTCCCAAAAACAGACCTCGAAACCCTTTCAAATAAAACACAAGGTTGACCTGCTGACAAACATAGTACTCCTGTTATTCATAAGATCAACTACCTGTGGTTGCATAAATCCAAAGTGTGCTAAATAATGATTTCTGGGCCGGGCGCGGTGGCTCAAGCCTGTAATCCCAGCACTTTGGGAGGCCGAGACGGGCGGATCACGAGGTCAGGAGACGGAGACCATCCTGGCTAACACGGTGAAACCCCGTCTCTACTAAAAAAATACAAAAAACTAGCCGGGCGAGGTGGCGGGCGCCTGTAGTCCCAGCTACTCGGGAGGCTGAGGCAGGAGAATGGCGTAAACCCGGGAGGCGGAGCTTGCAGTGAGCTGAGATCTGGCCACTGCACTCCAGCCTGGGTGACAGAGCGAGACTCCGTCTCAATAATAATAATAATAATAATAATAAATAA
Source organism: Rhinopithecus roxellana (assembly GCF_007565055.1). NCBI lineage: Eukaryota > Metazoa > Chordata > Mammalia > Primates > Cercopithecidae > Rhinopithecus > Rhinopithecus roxellana. Next base: position 33,816,378 of record NC_044564.1, read on the forward strand.
TGATTTCTGTGCACTAAGTGCCACCCATGTGATCTGTATGTGGTCTGAGCATACTAACCCTCCCTGGACCTCTGTGTCTGGGACTCAGTTGTGAAATGAGGACAGTGTTCATCAGATTAGATGATTTCTAAAGTCCTTTCAGCTCTAAAAGTCTAATCTCAAGACTCAGGTTCACTGAATTAAACCAAAATACTGTCTTCACAGAGAAGACTTAAGATCAATTCTTGTAGAATTTACAAAACTAGGGAAAAAACATTTTAAAAAAACAAAGATACAGTTTCTGCTGCAGAATGTACAGTCTTGCTCAATGGTATTTTTAAAAGTTTATTTCTTTGTCCACTGTTTATGTCCAACCCCCATGAATCATTCAGAAGATGCATTTTATCTGCTGGCCTTACAGGTAAGAGGTGATATTATCTTTTTCTTTCTTTTCTCTCTTAGAGCAATATCCCCATATTAAGGAAGAAGTTTATTTATTTATTAGCCACATGCAGACTTTCGTGGTTTGCTTTTTGTTCTGGATGTTTGTGTATGTGGAAATACATAAAATGACAAGAAATGAAAAAGTACATAAAACCTAATAACAGTGTCTGAACGCCATGTATATCTGCTATCATACTACAGACTAATATTACCTGTGTTGAGCCAGGGCCTCTCCTCATGACAAACACCCTAACTTGATAAGGTGGCAAAATGAACCAGTGTAAATGCAATCATTAGATAGTTTTTTTTAATTAAATAATACACCCAAGGATGCATGCCTTGTGCTACTTGGTGGTGTGCGAAGTAAGCCAAACATTATCAACCACTGTCAATGTAATTTTTATAGATCTCAGTTTTATAGATGGTAATTTAGAGCTACAGAAGATTAAAGCTTTTGTGTAACTTGGAGCCAGACAGACCAAGAGTTTTCTTTACCTTTTTAAGACATAAAAGAAGTAGGACTCAGATCGAATTCCTCTCCACATCTCACTTACAAGAGAAACATCCTTTATTTGTCTAACATGGAGACTGAGCAGCTTGGAGAATGGGCTGTTTGGGGGCAGAGTTCTCCAGCTTGAAATAGTGATTTTCCCAAGTACCAGCCTAGTTCATGTCCTCAAATGATGTGGAGAACCTCTTGGTTTCCACCTTTGTAGGTCCCCTTGGAACTTCCAAGTGGAGGTGCATGTCTCCTCCCCTTGCCTTATCCCTGCTGGCTTCAGCTTTCCCTAAGCAGCCTCAAGGAAGTCGCCGGCTGTTCGGGAGTTAAGGGGAGCAGGCCTGGATATCCCCTGGGTGTGGCATATTTCCAGGACAGAAAACTGCAAAAGGAAAGAACAGTGTGGGAAAGAAATGCCCACTTGAATGAGATCAGGATGTTCTGAGCCCTGTCCTGGTGCCGCCCGGGGCTGCAGCTTGGCAGTGCCAGGAGACACTCATTGCCCTCAGCGGCTCTGGGAGCACCTTGGAAGGCGGCACCCTCCCCCGGGGGAGCACACACAAGCTGCTGCAGGCAAAGAATGGCCACCCAGGGGCAGTTCTCAGAGGAAGGAAGGTTCCTTTGAGGAGTGGACAGCAAGACATTCTCACCCTGAGACTCATGAGAAGTGGAGCTTTTTTTCCCCCCTGTTTCCCAAAATGCAAATAGCCTCTGTCCTTGGAATAAGGAAGATGGGTTGCTAGGCAATCACTTCTAAACAAGCACTCCCCCTGCCCCTTTTTCCTGACCCCTAGAACAATGGAGACTTTTCAGCGAATGGAACCAAGATGGAGAAAAAGATGTGGCAAAAACAGAAATGGAATCAGAGATTACAGAAGTTCTGATTCATAGAGTATTGGGAGAAAAATGTAATATTAATAGGTTTTGCTCTAGGCAGACTAAAGGGGGTCTCACTTTTGCCATCACATTGGCATTATTTGTCATCACAAGTCAAGTTGCACAGGGCAGTGCAGCAGCCGCTGTCCTGTGCTGATCCCACTTGCAATGACTTGAGTGACCCTAAGGATGTGACGTTATTACCAGTGAACTAAGAGTTCTTAGGTCTCAGTCTGTTTTTCTGTGCAACAGTATTAATATTTGGAATTATCATATTTTCAAAATCATCTTTTTAGCAGTTCCCACATTTCCTTAGATCCTGTCAGGGTCTTGGTAGGAAATATGTGTGATATTCACACTGAAATTGTGTGATAGAAACATATTTGAATAAAAGGGCTATTGACAAAGGTGTAGATGGGTTTTAGCGAAACGCAAGGGATAGCATAGGATCCTGTGCCCCCTTGGTCTGAAGGAATAAGGAGAGGGAGTAGTTACCTGGCCCAGGAAGGGCAGTTACCTGAGAGGGCTGCCTGACAAGAGCTCTGCCTTTTGGTAGAAGGACATAGCCAGCCTATGATGACTCCACACCTAAATTCTGTCCTGAAAACAGCAGGAAGCCAGGGATCAAGGGGACAGTCCAAATGTATGAGTCAGCTCAGCTGCCATAACAATATGCCATAAGCTGGGTGGTTTAGACCACAGAAATTTATTTTCTCACACCCCTGGAGGCTGGAAGTCTGAGACCAGAGTGCCAGCGTGGTTGGGTTCTGGTGAAGGCTCTCTTCTTGGCTTGCAGACAGACAGCCACCGTCTTGCTGTGTCCCTGTGTGGCAGAGAGAGCTCTGTTGTCTCTTCCTCTTTTATAAGGACACCCAGTTCTATGGGATCAGGGCTCTACTTTATGGGTGCCTTTAACTTTTATTACCTCCTTAAAGGCCCTGCCTGCAATGCAGTTGCATGAGGAGTGAGGGCTTCAACGTAGGAATTTGGTGGGGATATAATTTAGTTCACAACACCAAGTAACAATTTAGAGTAGACACTGAATTACCATAGTGCTGGAGGCCTAAGAGAATCAGAATATCTCCCTGGGAAACTTACCACAAATTTTAAAGTGCCCATTAATGCAAGACCTAATATTATTCTTACTTCTTGGTAGAGCCAACTAAAACACAGTGAGATCAGGTGACTTTTCCAGAAAATGAGCATGAGCTCATTGACAGAGGTAGCAAGGCCCTGATCCCACACACAAAAAAAGCCATACATGTAACTAGAGAACTCTGTTAGCAATCAGCTGGGTTTCTTTGGCTTTTGTCCATTTTAAATGTTTTTGTGGTGGAAGCAGTGTTATTAAAAACATTTTTGAAATTTGAAGAGGAAAATGAGATCATCAATAAATCCATATGATTGAATATTTACTGATTTATTTGTTTTTACACACTCTTCTCTTGCTTCCTGTGTGTATATGTAGATATAGACATACAGATACACATATACATACACTTGATTCTTGTTATTCACAGTGGTTATTTTCTATAAAGTCACCATGCTGAATTAGCTGAATTAGCAAATACTGAACCACTGCTCCAAGGGGAAATACAGGAATAGGCTCCTGTAAACCCTGGTCACAACATCTTCATCAGCTGATCAATTCATAACCTTGTTTTATGTGCATTTCTGTTTAAAGACATCTTATTTAGTATACATTGTTGATTCAGTTACACTGAACTCAGGGGCATAACTCACATCTGAATAAAGTGTATCTAACATGTGTGTTTTCTCCATAAGGCACAGCACAGCCTTCTTGCTCTTAGGAACACTAGACAGAACTTTAGTGCTAAGTTTGGGGACCATTTTAAATAGCAAAATCACCAAGAACAAGCACAAAAATGCAAAGACCATAGTATTCAATAGCAAAAAGGACGCATCCTCGCAGTATGGGAGCTAAAACAAGAAGGTAAAAATGTCTCCTTGTTCAACCGTCACTGAAAATGTGCACATCAGACAACTCAAATATTTTTGCTGCTCTGTGCAAGGTTGTGAATAACTGGAAGAACCTCGAGTGTTGGTTTTGATATTACAAATACATTTTATGGTGTAGGCCAATTTGCAAATACAGAATTCACGGATAATGAGAATCAACTGCACATATACCATATATACATCCATGTACACACACATTAGCTGTACAGGCATACCTCATTGTATTGTGCTTCACCTTATTGCACTATGCAGACATTGTGTGTTTTTACAAATAGAACGTTTGTGGCAACCAGGTATCAAGAAAGTCTATCAGTGCCATTTTTCCAACAGCATGGGCTCACTTCATATCTCTGTGTTACATTTTGGTAACTCATGCAGAATCTCAAACTTTTGCTTATTATACGATCTGCTACAGTGATTTATATTCAGTGGTTTTTAATGTTACTGTTGTACTTGCTTTGTGGTGCTACAAACTGCATCCATGTAAGAGAGTGAACTTCATAATTTTGTGTGTATTCTGACTGCTCTACCAACTGGAAGTTCCCCATCTCTCTCCCTTTTCTTGGGCCTCTCTATTCCCTGATACATACCAATATTGAAATTTGGACAACTGATAACCCTACACAAGCCTCCAAGTCCTCAAGTGAAAGGAGGAGTCATACATATCTCTCTTTAAATCAAAAGCTAAAAAAGATTAAGCTTAGTGAGGAAGGCATATCGAAAGCCATGGTAGGTGGAAAGCGAGGCCTCTTGTGCCAGGCTGCCAAGTTGTGAATGCAAAGAATAAGTCCTTGAAGGAAATTCAAGTGCTACTCCAGTGAACACATGAATGACAAGAAAGCAAAACAGCCTTCTTGCTGACAGGGAGAAAGCTTCAGTGGTCTAGATAGAAGATCGAAACAGCCACAACATTCCCTTAAACCAAAGCCAAATTTAGAGAAAGGCTCTAACTCTATTCAATTCTGTGAAGGCTGAGAGAGAAAGAGAAAGCTGCAGAAGAAATGTTGGAAATTAGCAGTGATTGGTTTCTAAGGCTTAAGGAAAGAAGCCATCTCCATAATATAAAAGTGCAAGGTGAAGCAGCAAGTGCTGATGGAGAAGCTACAGCAAGTTACCCAGAAGCTCTAGCTAAGATCATTCATGAAGGTGGCTGCACTAAACAACAGATTTTCAATGTAGACAAAACAGCCTTCTATTGAAAGCAGATGCCATCTGGGATATGAAAATAGCTAGAGAGGAGAAGTCAGTGCCTGGCTTCAAAGCTTCACAGTGTCCTGTCAGCTGACTCTCTTGTTAGGGGCTAATGCAGCTGGTGACTTTAAGTTGAAGTCAATGTTTATTTACCATTCCAAAAATACTAGGGCCTTTAAGCATTATGCTAAATCTACTCAGCCCATGCTCTATAAATGGAACAACAAAGCCTGGATAACAGCACATCTGTTTACAGCATGGTTAACTGAATATTTTAAGCCTGCTATTGCAACATACTGCCTGCGGAACAACAAAAAAATCCCTTTCAAAATATTACTGCTTATTGACAATGCACCTGGTTACCCAACAGCACTGATGGGGATGTATAAGGAGATTAATGTTGTTTTCATGCCTGCTAACACAATGTCCATTCTGCAGCCCATGGATCAAGGAGGCATTTTGACTTTCAAGTCTTATGATTTAAGAATTGTAAGGTAATAGCTACCATAGAGGGTGATTCTTCTGATGACTCTGGGCAAAGTCAATGGAAAACCTTCTGGAACGGATTCCCCATTCTAGATGCCATTAAGAACATTCATGATTTGTAGGAAGAGGTCAGACTATCAGTATTAACAGGCATTTGGAAGAAGTTGATTTCAGCCCTTGTAGATGATTTTGAGGGATTCAAGACTTCAGTGGAAGAAGTCACTGCAGAAGTGGTGGAAATAGCAAGGGAACTAGAATTAGAAGTGGAGCCTGGAGATGTGACTGAATTGTTTCAATCTCACAACAAAACTTGAACATATGAGGAGCTGCTTCTTATGAATGAACAAATAAAGTGGTTTCTTGAGCTGGAATCTACTCCTGGTGAAGGTGTTGTAAACACTGTTGAAATTACAACAATGAATCTGGAATATGACATAAATTGGGTTGGTAAAGCAGCAGCAGGGTTTGAGAGAATGACTCCAATTTTGAAAGAAGTTCTGTGGATAAAATACCATCAAACAGCGTTACATATTACAGAGAAATCTTTTGTGAAAGGAAGAGTCAATTCATGCAATAAATTTCATTGTTGTCTTATTCTAAGGAATTGCCATAGCCACCCCAACCTTTGGCAACCACCACCCTGACCAATCAGGAGCTGTCACCACCAAGGCAAGAACTTTCACCAGCAAAACAATGATGACTTGCTACAGGTTCAGATGATTGTTAGCAATTTTTAACAATGAAGTGTTTTAAAATTAAGATATCTACATTGCTTTTATTTAGCTATAATGCTATTGCACATGTAATAAACCATGGTATATTGTAAACAGAACTTGTATAGGCACTGGAAATCCAAAACAATTGTGTGACCCCATTTATTGCCACATTTGCTTTATTGCAGTGTTGTGGAATGGAACCTGCAATGTCTCTGAAGTATGTCTGTACCCATCTGGATCTTACAATTTGTGTTCATTTTGTGTGTGTGTGTGTGTGTGTGTGTGTGTGCCTGGTCTTTTCTTCTATACATTTTTCTGGTTACAATGAGTGATGATTATATTTTTGATGGCTAAACAGTATTCCACCCAATTGCATTACTGTAATTAGCCTAATTGTTTCCTATTGTTGAACTTTTTGATTTTTCTGTTTCTTACTATTTTAAATAGCTGTGCAGAGAGCATGATTGTATGTGGGACTGTTTTCTTCTTTTGACTTATTTACTTAGGATAAGTTCCCAGTAGAGGACTTGTAGGCTTGAAAAATATGAACATTATTATGACTTCTGAGCAATATTATATTGTCATCCCACTCTTAAAATAGTTGCACAGCATACACCAAATACATGAACATTATGAACTACTAATCCCCAGTGTCTCTGTTACATCCAGCCCTGAGAAGGTTAGTGATTAAATGAGAAATTTTGCAAATTCCTAAATAAAACACTGTCCCTAGGTGTGAGTCTGTATTCCTTTGGTTATTGGTGCATGGCTTCTGACCCTCTAACTTTCTTTTAGTTCCTCTGGAGCCAAGGCAGGAAGTCAACAGCCAAAGAGGTCCCTACCCGTCATCCTATACAAAGGGCAGAGGATGAGTGTGAGAATCACAGCTGAAGCAGGCATGCCAGGTTGGGCTTGGGTAGTATATCCAAAATGGAGCGTGTAAGCTCGTGATGCCGAATGTGAGCCTCAGAATAGGAGTAAATGCATAAACTGGCAAAACAAAAGCTTAGTGCAGACTTCAAGACAGCAGGTAGTGTGAAAGAAATCCTTTGCCAAGTTTTTATATATAAATGTAGGCAATGGCTTCATGGCAGGACAGGTCTGTCTGAAGGGGCTGGAATAAACAGATGGCTAAATTAACCAGTTCCCAATTTTGGTAACTCATTCTTGTTTTGTCTTATTTAGATTTTCTGCTTTTTGCTTTCAACATTTAATTTTTGTTTTTGTTTTTTGAGTCAGAGTCTCACTGTGTTGCCCAGGCTAGAGTACAGTGGCACAATCTCGACTAACTGAAACCTCCGCCTCCTGGGTTCAAGCAATTCTCCTGCCTCAGGCTCCCGAGTAGCTGGGATTACAGGCGCACACCACCATGCCCGGATTTTTTTTTGTTTGTTTTTTGTTTTTTTTTAAATTTATTTATTTTTAATGTTTAGTGGAGAGTGGTTTTTGCCATGTCGGCCAGGCTGGCCTTGAACTCCTGACCTCAAGTGATCGACCCACTGCAGCTTCCCAAAGTGCTGGGATTACAGGTGTGAGCCACCACACCTGGCCCCAACATTTAACTTTTGAAGTCTTAATTTTTTTCTCATAAGTGACTAATTGCTTAAAGTACATGTATATATATTTGCGTATGTAGTTACTTGGGTATATATAATTAAATAATTTTTCTAACCTATTTTTCATTTTATTTTGGAAACAAAATATAATTTATTTGCCCTATAGTTCAAATTTTATAATAACTGAAAGCTGATATGTTTTTCATTGTCTTCTTAAATCAATTGGAAAGGTATGATACTTACATGTTCTTGTTCTCCCTTAAGTGGAAGAATTGTATTTTTTAAAAGTAGTATTTTACTTAGGCCATTATGTCCACAGGATAAAAAGGAGGGCATTTTAGAGGGAGAAATTGTTTCAAAATGCCTGTGTTTTGAATCACTTAGCAGTTTAACCCTTAAAATGATAGTTTATGGGGTTTTATTGATTATTTGGAACATAAGTCTATGCAGGCAAATAGTTAATTGGCTTAGCCAAGACATTAGACAATTCAGTGGGGAAGAGGTGTATCAAGCCAGCTGATTGATTAGTATCATGTGGAATAACTGACTAAGGGATTTCATTTCTGGGTTTTATCCAGTGCCTTTGTTACTGCATAAGCATTCTGATTAATGAAAATGTAAACTATTTTAGAATATTCTGCAAGTTTTAGTACTTACATGCAATAGTATCTTTCCTTTTTTGGGGGTTGAATTATATTTTGCACACCCTATGGAACGATGTTTCAGTATTGAATGTCAGTCTTAGAGATTTAGGAAGAGGAACAGTTTGGTGACCTTTAGCCAGGGTTGCTTTTAGGAAACCCCTGTATGCCACACCCACAAGGGTACATGTGAGGCTACCTGGGCCGCTATTAATGAGCTGAGGATGAGTTGAGCAGGATTAAGCAGGAATTTTTCTCAGCCGGAGGACCTGGACTGTAGAATATTGGTGGTCCTAATGAAGAAACAGATCTATCTGCTGGCCTGTGTCACTCAGGAGTCTGTGGCAGCACCAGGGTCACCTGAATCCTGGCCCAGCAATCTCCCCTAGGGTCCTAATAGACTCCATGGTCAAAAGAAGCCATCAGGTCTAAATCCATGTGGTAGTAAGTGCCTCTCTCTTCTGTATGCCAACTACATCATCACAAAGATCCTCATGCTGATCTAAGGTCCATCTTATCGTTTGTCCCAACATCTTCATTTAGGTTTATTTTAGCCCCCTCTCACTTCTTACTTACAAACCCAATGTGCAATGACAAAATCACACTTTTGTATGCATTCCATATAATATAAAAATGTAGGGAACTAACACTTATCCAGTATGTGGGATGGCAACTCTTTGATGTTCATGTGACCATTTCTTTTAAATAAATAAATGTGTATGCTTTGATTTAAAAATAATTTCAAGGATATGACATATCCCAAGATAATCTACATTCCACAAAGACAAGTAGACAAAATGTAATGACGTTTATCGAAGGGGATGGAAAATATGCATGTATTCAGCAGATTATATAGGTTTTTCTTTCTTAGAGCAGTGGTGGATTTTTTTTTTCTCCTGCCTAATTTATACCCCATGTCACTTTTGTTGGGCAAATCAAATACAGGGAAGTGGGAAAGGATGCTTCATATTCTGACCCTTCTGAAATAGGTCTTGGTAAGGAGATCATTTTGCCGATGCATGAGCTAAGGAGAAACGGCCCTTTGGTATCCCCAGTTCTAGTCTTCAAAGTTACTACTACTTGCTCTTTAACAGTGTCTTATACCAAATTGCTGTCCTTTAAGTTCATAATCAGCTCTGTCCCCATGGTTCCCTGAAAACTTAATGACCCCAAGGTGAAATTGACAGAGGCAACATAAAGTGAAGCATGCAACCACTTAGAGACAGGCTCTGTCTTGGGATCAGCACCAACAGATTCTAAGACAACACCGCAGAGCACCTGTTGTTCTCGGAAAAGCATCTTGAAGGACAGCAGTCAAGGCTTCCATCGGGGACTTCCTCTTTGGGAATTCAGGCCTTCACGATTGTTTTAATTCCTTGTCTGACTATAAACAACTGTCTTTGAACCCTTGGGCTACTTCTACTAATGGAAACTAAGGTTGATTAACTTTTTATTTCCCTAGGACCACTTAGAAAATAAGTATCAAACATGTGGAGACCTCAGTGATCAAAAGTGCTCTTCAATTCTAAATCTGGGATAGTGTAAAAAGAGACCTGAGCTGTGGGAGCCTTGATCCCACTGGCTATTTGTAGGCTCATTCCCCATAAAAATTCAAATTTCCACTGTCAAGTACAAAAAAACTAGTTATTTTAACATCCCTACCTGCCCCCACAAATTACATGATTTGAGTGGAGGGATGTGATAGCTTTCATTTTAAATGTGAAGGTCCATTGTGAAGAAAAGAAGTAGTCTTACTTAAGTAGAAACTGTAGGTGAGCAGATTTGAACTCTAGGGTCACACCCTTTCTGACAATTATTGTGGAAGGCATGGGACAATGGGTTTTGGAGCTAGGGCTCTGGAGTTAGCCAAACACATACGTTTCTGTTTCAGTTTCCTCCTACTGACTTCATGAGCTTAGAAATGTTGACTTTTCTTTCGAGCCTCAGTTTCATCATATCCAAAATTGTAATGACAGAATTACCTATCTTGGGGTTGCTGTGAGGATTAACTGAGGTACTTCAGTGACAATTAGCCTTTATAATCTAGGGGAGTGGTTTTCAAACTCTGGCCTGCATAAGAGTCACCTGGAGACCCCTTTAAAACAAATTTCAGGGCCAGGCGTGTTGGCTCACACCTGTAATCCCAGCACTTTGGGAGACTCAGGTGGGCGGATTACCTGAGGTCAGGAGTTTGAGGGCAGCCTGGCCAACATGGTGAAACTTCATCTCTACTGAAAATACAAAAATTAGCCTGGCATAGTGGTGCATGCCTGTAGTCCCAGTTCCTCGGAGGCTGAGGCACGAGAATCGCTTGAACCCGGGAGGCGGAGGTTGTAGTGAGCCAAGATCGCACCATTGCACTCCAGCCTGGGCGACAGAGCAAGACTCTATCTCAAAAAAATAAAAAATAAAAAAATAAAAAAATAAAATAAAATAAATAGATATCTAGCTTCTACCACAGTTTCTGATTCAGTAAGCTTAGGGTGGAGGTAGAAGCCTAGAATTTTCAAGTCTTACAAGTTCTCAGATCAAGACAGTATGGCTGGCCTGGGGACCACAGGCTAAGAAGCTGAGAACCACCACTATATGATACCACAAAAATTGTTTAGAGCAAGTTCTCAGATTTTAAAAAATTAACCACAGTTTGTTAAGAAGTAGTTTGTTTATAAACTAGAAAGACTTGCTATTGGGAGTCTAGAGTCCTAGGTTCCTGTCTTATCTTTGCCACTATTGTATTGTGTTGCCAAAGAAAAAACCTCTTAACGTCTCTATTTCATTTTTTTGTTGTCGCCACCCTGTATCTTCAGCAGGTTGTTGTGGAGATCAAATGAAAGAAATGTGTTACAAAACTTTAAGCAGTATTAACATATAAAACGGTAAAACTGTGGAACCCCTGCTATTATTATAGATTATGAGTATGACTTTGTCTTCCTGTCATAGAAATGCCTTTGATTAAGCTACAGATACAAGACTGTCTTCTTAGGAAAAGGAGATTTTAAAAATCACATATCTGTCCCAGCAAGGGTGTTTGCAGAAACAACCAAGTCTTTTGTTAATAAATCATTTTTATTTAGATAAGTCAGGCAGATAGGGAATAGCTAGTCAGATTTTAACCAATCTCTTGACATTATTTTTGCATTCTTTTTCTATGAGTGATACAAAATGAAGTTGCCATTTCTGAAAACCCTATAATTTGTATCTCAATTTGAAGGAGGTATGATCAGCTGAACTCTGTGGTTGATGTGACTAACATTTATTGAGCCTTACTAAGGGCAGACTCCTCTGGGCACGTTATAGGGGCTACTGATAAAATCTACCCAAAAGCTCCACTGTCAAGGAAAAAAGCTCTGTTTATACTTTCACACCATCAATACATACTGAAAGCCAGGATTTGAACTTGCTTAATATTCACTGTACAGCCTAAGGTCTGTTAATTGCTAGTAACCTTATCTTTCAGCTATGCAACTAACGTATTGAGAGTGATATCTACCCACTGAGTAATCTTTGTGCTCATTGTTGGTATAAATACAGAAAATATTATTGTGGTAGCTTTCTGAAGATTGAAATCTACTCTCTTTGAATTGGTTAGGCATAATTAGAGATAAAGTTCAAGATTTTACGATGCAAGATTCATTGCATGGAAGTAATGTTCTTGTCAGCATCTGAATGGGTAAAGGGAACTTACATTAATTCAGCTAACATTGATTAAGGCTCTGTGTTAAGACAAGTAAGACACACCTTCAAGGATCACACAGTTTAATTAAGAAGTAGGACTGTTAGGTGTTCCTCTGTTCAGAGGTGAATTGTAAAGCTAGAAAGGATGGGAAAGAGGATGAAATGAGGACAGGGTGTGGGAAGGGGCAAGGAACACTAAGAAGAGCTGGTCTCCAGGACTCTTTGAATTTCTAATGAGCAGATTCCTGCAGCTGGAGCTTTAATTACACATAGATGCTCTCTGTGTTCTTTGTAGAACAACCTCTCAGAGTTTGAACAGTGGTTGCTGTCTGAAGGCATGGGCAGGTTAAATTACAATTGTTATCTGACTACTACTTGAAACCTGGAGATGACTACCCTTTCACAAACGGCCCCCAAACCAATAGAAATTGTGACGTTTTCAACCCTCCCACCCCCCGGCCCTCCATATTCAGACTGTCTGATAGTAATTCTCTAGAGCAACAGTCCCCAACTTTTGTGGCACAAAGGACAAGTTTTGTGAAAAACAATTTTTCCACGGACAGGGGTTGTGGGGATGTTTTGGGGATGAAACTGTTCCACTTCAGGTCATCATCATTAGCTAGATTCTCATGAGGAGTATGCAACCTAGATCCCTCACGTGCTCAGTTCACAGTAGGATTTGTGCTTTTATGAGAATCTAATGCCACCACTGATCTGATAGGAGGGGGAGCTCAGGCAGTAATGCTCTCTTGCCTGTCACTCATCTCCTGCTGTGTGGCCCAGTTCCTAACAGGACAGGGACCAGTACAGTCCATGGCCTGGGAGCTGGGGACCCCTGCTCTAGAGGGACTGCTCCAGTCACAACTGAAACCTTTTTGGCCACCTTACAATATTGAAAAGTGTCATGGTCATTTATGTGTCTCATTTGTTGACAGACTTGTTTCCTTTAGATACAGTGAACCTGATGAATTACTGGAGAGAACAGACAAGAGAGGTCTAGAGAGAATATAAGGGAGACAGAGCAGGAGACAGAAGGGTGGCCTTTGCCCATAATTGGGGAACCTCCCATTGCATTCACTGTGTTTAAGTCCAGAAAGGTAAATATAATTTAACTGTTCCGCTCAAGACATTCTAACATACATCTAGAAAACATGCAAAAGTGTCCTTTAGATTAGAACAGATGGTCTTCTAATTGGGTTTTGAAACATAGGTGATTTCACAGAGGAAATATGAAGTTCATTAGCTGGGGCTATTTCTGATGAAGCTGAGGGAGGGTAGAAAATTACACCTTCTCCTGTAAATGGGATCATATATTTGATACCTTTTGATTTGAAAAAAGAAGCATTTAAGACCCAAGTTGACCCAATTTCACATGTCAGGGTGAAAATAATTTGTTAAGAAGTTCAGCCTTGTAACCTAATACCACTCTGAAAGAACATTCTTGAAGTTTTATGTTAATTGAGCACCACTAGCTGTCCCTCATTAATTTCTGGTCAGGAATTGGTTTGCTGAATGAAGAAGTGATCTAGTGAGTACACTTGAATAACTCATGTTCATAGATTTTGATACAGTTTTATAAAAATAAAAGGATAAGGAACACATCTCCATTTTTTAAGTCAGAAAATTGCAAATAGTATTCTTTAGTCCATGCACAAAGGGGATCACTAGTCCTTGAGAAAATCAGAGAATAAATATTTTCTTCCCTCTATTACTTAAAGCTTCTTCTCTTACTTTTCCTTTTCTTTGTATTTCCCTCCTAACTTTACAAAAAATTTAAAGCTTGGTGATTCATTTTTGAGGAATCAAAGGGTAGTGAAGCATTAAGAATGAAAAATCAGTGACACCAAGTTGAACAACTTAAAAGTTATTTTTCTTAGCAGAAGCATTAACTAAGCAATGGTACACATGAGGAAATTTTACTGCTTTCAATTTTCTTTTTAAATAGTATTTTCTTGATTGTTTTACTTACTTCCACTAAATTATACTTAGGATGCAGAAAATACACTTCTAACTTATTTTCACAAAAAGAATTTTAATGGTAGAACTTCTGAATTTTTATTGTATTTTCCTTATAATGTTGCCCTACATGTAATTAATGATGTTAACTAATATTATTAATTAGTGATATATATATATATTTGCCTATTCTTCAATGTTGTAAATTTCTTATTCAACTCCTTAAATACTGCAGTTACTTAATTAAAATCTTTACTGTTGTATTTATTACCCATCAATCATCAAGTGCTTATTTAGTCCCCATGGGGCTCTGCAGGGGACACAGATTTGCGCCAATAGATATAGTTCCACTCTAGGAGCCCTTTTTTTTTTTTTTTTTTTTTTTTTAAATTGAGACGGAGTCTCGCTCTGTCGCCCAGGCTGGAGTGCGGTGACGCCATCCTGGCTCACTGCAAGCTCCTCCTCCCAGGTTCACGCCATTCTCCTGCCTCAGCCTCTCGAGTAGCTGGGACTACAGGCCCCTGCCACCACGCCCGGCTAATTTTTTGTATTTTTAGTAGAGACGGGGTTTCACCATGTTAGCCAGGATGATCTCCATCTCCTGACCTCGTGATCTGCCCGCCTCGGCCTCCCAAAGTGCTGGGATTACAGGCGTGAGCCACCGCGCCCGGCCTAGGAGCACTTTTAATCTGGTTTAAATGCTGGAGATGCCCTTGTGAGTTGGTAGTTTCAGTAGAGTGCCACAGAGAAGCTTGAGCTACATCTTGAAGGATATTTGGAGCTGGTGAGATCTAGAAGAGATGTGAGTACATTTCACCGGAAAATGCAGCCACACCGTTAGAGGCAGGGGAGGGCCATAGATAGGCCACCATGGCTGGAGGGAGAGAGAGAGCAAGGAATTACTTGGTGAGAGAGGACTCTGGAAGGTGTGAAGTCCTTGAATGTCTGTCTGTGGAATTAAGGTGATCTCATGTAAACCCAGGGTTGTTAAGGGGTGGGAGATCAGAGAGTGTGAATCAGGATCACCCTGAGAACTTTATCTCTAAGTTTCATCTCATTCACACACACACTCACTCACACACTCATTCATACACTCATTCACATCTTCCTGAAGAATGAGACAGTTCTCCCATCATGTTTGAGAACCACTGCATTAGAGAATCATAGAAAACTTTGTGATGGGGCCCTGATGCAGCAAGGAAAATCAGCTCTACAGCTGTGTGCGCACTTACAGGGCCAACATGAAGTCCTAATCAGCCTGAGCTCTTTGAATGGGGAACCTGGGTTATCATGAGGGTGAAACCATTTTACTCAGATCAAGTAATGACAGGTGATGCCAGGCCACTTGCCTGTGCTACAGGAAGGACCTTGGTAGGCAGGCAGCCTACAAAGTCAGCCAGCACTGCTGGGCAACTGCACAACAGGCCAGTTGGCCTTGGAGGCACTGTCACTGTGCCAACCCATAGCCAACATACCGAGGGGCCCAGGCTACCAGGAGTGGCTTATCTGACTGCATCAAATGGCATAAGGTGACAGATGTTTTTGACACAAGCTGGGACTCTGGCTTTAAATCTGGTAGTTGGATCTGCACAAAATTATGCTATCCTTGGAGCTGGAAGAGAAACAACCTCATCTTCCAAATGCAAATATCCCAAATCAGAGAATACAGGTTACTCAGCCAAAGCTCCTCAGCTACTGAGCAGCAAATCACCAAACCTCAAGAAAAGACTTGTAGGACTAAAGTAGTACAATTCAAACTTTTACCACTGGGCCTGCACAGCTTACGCCACCCCACCCCACAAACCACTATTTTGTTTCTTGGTTGCATAGCTTTTGTTTGAGGCACTAAATACTTCACTACTCTTCTCAGAAAATTCTCTCTTTATATTCTCAGTTGTCACCACTTCAAAATTCTGTTCTTTGCTCCTTAAAATCATCTGTTCTTCATTTATTCTCCCATATATTTATATATTTGTTAACCAGATATTTATGGAATGTCTATTTTTTTCCAGGTATTATACTTCCATCCTTATCTGGTCCCATAATACATGTGAGAGGATACCTCAAAATAATAAGCCATTGAAAATGCCATTCATTTCTTGACATTACCCCAGTGTTGGCAGTTAAATGACTACATATATGTCATAACCAATTGCATAATTTCTGAAACTGCAATTGATCCCACTTTTTTCAAGAACTGCTGAACAACATACACAATTTCAGACCCACCGTGAAAGTCATGCAGGGTTTTTGACCTGCAGTGTAGAGTAATCTGGCTCAATTTTCTCATTTTCCAAAAGCCGCAGAGCAGAACCAGGCTATAAGCCTTCCGATTCCTTGTCCAGTGTTTTTTCTACCTCATCAAGCCATTACTTTGAAAATGTCTTTTTTTGTAGTCTTCTTTAAAAGTAAAACCACTTTTCTTTCTGGATAAAGTGTCCTCACTTTCAAAAAATGTCTTTGAAGGCAAATATATTTAATCTCCTGAGAGGTTTTTCAAACCCAGGCAGTCTAGTACCTTGTACCTAAAGAACATACAATTTTAGTACATAAAGTTCCTAGGTGTAAAGTGAGTTGGTAATAATAAGTACGATATCCCAACATTGGTGGCATCTTTTGCTGAGGGTTTTCTGCCTTTCACTCCTTGCCCAGGCAGCATAGACGTTATCTATGCACTGCCAGGCTGGTCCTGAGGATTAAATTAGATGAAATGATTTGGAAACTGGAAGGAGCCTAGAAATGTAGGAGCTTGCTATTATCTCCAATAACCTCTCAAAGAAGGCCAGGCAGATATTCATCTTTGTATCCTGGACATCTAGCAGAGTTTATTCAATAAATATTTGTTGAAATGAAATGAATGAAAGATTTGTCAAATGTCACGTTGAGAGCCAGGACTTGGGAGTCAAGCATGTCACAGAGTCTTTGTGGCGAAAATGACATCAGAGGAAAAAAGGTGAATGTGACATTGTTGTGTATCTTACTTAATACGGACAAATAAGGCTTTTCTCTGCACTGATTGCTCCATCTGAAAACCAATTGCCTCCCATTTTGTATGGTTTTGTATTCGTTCTCCAAACCCAGGCACTCTTTTGCTCTGAGGGTTTCCTGACTTGGATGTTAAGTGAGCTTCTAGCCCTGGCTTGTTTCTGTGTTGTCAGGCACAGATAAAGGCATGGTGGAATTTGCCCATTCCTTTGAGTGAAGGAAACTGTCAGAAACATTGTGGTCAGCCTTTAGAAACTCTCCCACGTTGGTTCCAAAGAGAACATTTGTGTGTGTGTTTGCTTTGGTTTTGAGAACTAAACACCCCTTTGACATTACGTGCGCCAGCTCCTGAACACTGGGGTGTTTCAGAAATGATGCCATGGGCACATGACGCAAGAAGCACTGCCCTGCTTTAGCAACAGAAAGAAAAGAGACCTGAAGGGGAGGCTTAAAGAACAGAGGGGAATGAATGGAAGTGTTTCAGAAAGGACAATGCTGAGGGGCACCCCACAATTACAGAGGATCACCCCCACCCCTCACTGTCTATTGCATTTTTGTCCTCTCAAAATTATTGAAGAGGATACAAAGGCTCCGTATGCTGTTGGCCCGGCATCTTTCCCCGTAGCAACATCAAAAGTCTTAGGTCACATTGGGTAGGAGCAGGCTGCCTCCAAGCAAATTGGCCAGCAAACATACCTGGATGGATTCGTCCCTCCCCTGAAGCGATTTATTAGGGAAGCTCACACCTCATATTGATATGTTTCCTCTCTTTTTCAAAGGAGGGATAATTATGTTTCAAATATGATTTTCCAGCAGAGCAAAAATGGTAATTCGTTTTTGCCCTCAGTGGCAAAATTCACGTTTTGATCAGAGCACATTCCATCTCTAATACATTTTGCTGAGTACATAGGTAGCATCTTATTAACGAGACAAGGACATTGCGGACACGTTGCTGCCCTCCGTATTTCTGTGCTGGGCACCCCGTGGATGAGACGATATGAATATTAGTTATGCAGATGAAGTCTCTCAGTGCCAGGCCCCGAATCCTCTCACCCAGGCATTATCTATGGGAGTTTATCTGTCCAGTGGTACATTTGTAGGGTGCATCCCCTGGTCGGTTCTCAACCAGGGAAGCTCCCCATCTCCAACCACATCATTCCCCAAACCATTTTTCTCCCTCTCCCTTCCCTTTGAGCCCTTCTTCTTTGGAAATTCACCAGTGGAATTTTTCTCCCCACATCCCGATGGTGAGTTTTCCCAGCTTTGGAAGGCTCAGTTGCCATGGCAGCAAGCCTCCTCCGCCTGGAGCCGAGCTGGTGATTTCGGAAGAAGGGATTGTGGCGGTAGGAGGGAGAGGAAGAAAAGTCGTTAAAGTCGGCCAATTAGTATGCAGGGCCAGTACCCCCTTGCAGCTCCTCTCACATGAGGAACAGCCAGGGCTCTTTAGATCCCTGCCCATCAAGATGCAATGAAGCAAAGGGAGGGGAGACCTCTCAGCCGTGCACCTGTCTGAAGGCACCTGTCTGGAGGAGGTCTTCCATGGCCCCAGTCCAGGGAGCAGCCAAGTCCTGCTGCCACCCCCCAACCACCGCCTCCTCCTCCTCTGACCTCCTCTCTTTTGCCTCCCTCCATTTTGAAAACAGAGCTTCATGGAAAGACCCCAGTGAGGGAGGTGCTGGAATGTGGACTAGTGGTAAAATCTACCCTTCAAGGTCTCATATATTTCATTATTTTTCTAGTTGGTGGATGGTTGTTCATCCACCAGTTGAAGTGAGGGACGAATATAAAATGTGTCCCAGGATATCGGTGGCTGTTTGATACCTGGGGGTATCAAGTTGGCTGGGGGTAGCCAACTTCGGTGATATGGAACAGAAGAAAGTGGCCACACTTTCATAGGAAGGTGTGACTACTTACACGGCCCAATGGAATCTGTTCTCCCCAGAAAGTCTGTCTTGAAGGGAGAGTGTTGATGAGTCTGCCTCTATCTGAGCATATTTTCTCCTGCCACTGCCAGAGGTTGGATGCTCTCGGGGGCTACTGCACTAGAGAGTTCCTGGTCCCCAGCCCTCTTGTTGCCTCTGATACCAGTGCTCACTGCTGGAGGTAAATTATTATCCTCTGTTTCTTTTCCACTGAATTATTTGTCCAGATTTTGTGGATTTGAAGGTTTCCTCCAGGGTTCCACACTGTGCCCAGTGTCTGGCACCGAGCCTGGCAAAGAGCAGAACCTAATAAATATTTACCATCTACACTGCCTGTCTCTTTCCACTCCCTGCCCAGCCCACTCTGATTTAACTTCTGCCTCATTGCTGCATCAAAGTTATGCTTACTGTAATCTGATTAAAGTCTGTAGTCAAGTTAATTGCAAGGGTCCAATGTCAATTTCCTGTGCTCCATTTATGCAGATGTGATGTGCTATCACTGTGCTTACATATGTTACCACTGAGGGAAGCTGGGTGGTGAGAACAGAGGACCTCTGTGGACTCTACTGGCAACTACTGTGAGTCTGTTATTAGCTCAAAGTAAAGAGTTAAGGAAAAAAATACACACACACACACACACACACACACACACACACACATACATATAACGGTTCTCACTAAACCCTTAGTGAAACCTCTCTAGAAATCAAGCCAGTAGGCATTTCCAGTCCTCATCTTATTTGACAATTGGTATCCACTCCCTGTTTATTTAAATGTTCTTTTCTTGGATCCCTTGATACCACACCACCTTGTTGGCCCTTGCCCATTATAGGCACTTCTTAGTCTTCTTCATAGGGAAAGGCTCAGCCACTAACTGCTGGAATTTCTCAAGGCCCTTTCCCAGTCTCACCCCTCTTCCCAAAGCCATTTCCTCCATTCTCCAGGCATCAACAAATGCACACCTCTGGTCCAGTCATTCTCACTTGCTCTGGTTTCACTCTGGAGACTGCAGAGTTCCCTTTATCTCAACAAAGGCAGCTCCTCTCCCAATAACCTTTTTCCTAGCTCCCATCACCAGCATGCCCTAGCCTACTCGAGTGTTTCCTATCTCAGTGAATGACCATCACCTGCCAAGTTCTGTAAGAAACTCTATTCTCCCTGTACTCTTGCTACCTGCATCCTACTCCAAGCCATCAAACTTTCTGGGTGGCAGTGTCAGCCTGGCCACTACTCCCACTGCAATCCCTACTCTGCACAGCAGCCAGAGTTTCCTTTGTAGAGTGCAAATCTGGCCATGCCATTCTCAGCGTAAAATATTCTATGTCTTCTCATTGCTTTTAGGGAAAAAAGTGAAATCCTTTCTCTGGCCTGCAAAATTCTGCATGTCCTGGTTCACATATGACCCCTCAGCTTCATCCCTTGTGAATCTCCCATTGTTTACAGTTCTCTAGCTATACTGGACTTCTTCAAGCTCCTCAAGCACATTTTCACCTCTCCTGTCACAGGACCTTTGCACATGCTGCACTCTCTACCTCTAGACGACTTCTCCTCCTCCCTTCACCTAGTGAATTCTTACTTATTCTTCAGGTCTTGATTGAATGTTACCCCCATAAGAAAACTTTTATCAGCCTTCCAGCCCAAAGAAAATTCTTCCATTTTAAGCCTTTGTGCAAACTAATATTTAGCCAGAACACTGGTTGCAAAAATTGAAGTATTTTTATGCAAGTTTTTAAGTAACCACCACCCTGAATCCATATCCTTCAGCCATTAAAGAGTTACTTCCAAGCACAACATGGAGCCTTTCACCCACCAAGAGCTATGTAAGTTCTGATTAGTCAGTGCCTATTAAGTATTTTGAGTATCTCTTCTAATTCTAAACACACTCTCTTCTACAGCATTTATTACATGTGTAATTTTATAGCTACGTTGAGATTATTTAATTAGTATCTCCCCTATTCTAAGTTATATGAGGTTGAGGGCCATGCTCACCATCGTATTCCCCATATCTAATGCAAAGCAGGCACCCGATAAACATATTCAATATATGAATGATTTAAGTGAATGAACAGACTGCTTCCTGATATCATCTAATTTGATCCCTGAATCCCATGAAAAGGAAAGTACAAGCTACACGGAGCGCAGGTAACAGTAGTGGCTGACCCCAGAGGATGGCTCGGTGGCAGATTCCCCATCCAGAGACCTTTCTGCTCTCCCACCTTGTCCCCTTCCTGAAGACTTGCAGAAGACACTCTCTATTGTTACCACTCCCAGATCACTGCAGTGCTTCTGGACTCCTTAGCATCTCATATGCTCCATCCTGTCACCATGACCCAGTTTTAGACTTTGAAATTCAAGCATTGCTGACAGAATCTTTGTGTGTGGCTTTTTTCCCCCCTGTTCTCTAAATAAAAGATGAAATCAGAATGGTCATGTATTTGCTGTCTCAAAATAGTGCTTTATTTAGAGAGAGAAGGTGTTAGTTATTACTGGCATTTAACATTTGTTGAGTGAACAAAATCTGCTGAACATTGAAGAGAACATAGAATTAAAGAGTTCCTGCCCAATGTGTGTTGTGGCCTAAATTAGACCCAGACAAGTCACTAATGTGCAGAAAGGATGGATCTGCAGAGTGCCCCATTGCAATGCATAAAACATGCTCCAGCTGAAGAGGGAGCATTCTTTTTCCTGAGAAGAGGGAATATTGTGGTCAGGACTTAGAGGTAACCCTTAGACCATTTTAAAAATAGAAAAAAGAACTAAAAATTCCATGTGAGTCCTTAGAAATAGAATACCCTTGGGAAAAGTAAATGTTCTCCTCTTCTGCAAGGGCCTTCCCTAAGAGAAATGCAGTCCCTAGATTCCTACTGAGACATATCCAGTCCCGGGTCTACTGCCAGCATGTGCTGTAGAAAGTCCCATTGACTTCAGAAGGTGTCACACTGTAGAGGACCACACTTCCAAGAGTAACTACATAACTACATACTGTTTTGCCTTTTTTTTTTTTTTCCCCCAGAACAGTTATAATGTTGGTAGAATTTAAGGGAAAAAAAAAAACAGTTTTATCCCTAGGTGGTTTTGTTTGTTTGTTTGTTTGTTTGTTTTTTGGCATGGAGTGGCATGCAAGTCTCACTCTGCCCAATGAGAGCCTGCAGAATCCTCGTTGCCCAAATGAATAACACGTATGACTTCTGTCACTTGAATCCAAAACAGGGTGATAATTTCTGCATATTGGAGTTGATTCTGGCCGGGAGGTTGAGAGGCTGTGCTGCTGGTTCTGCCACACACTTGGGCAAGTCATTTATCCTTTCTGGGCCCTAGTTACTGTGCCTGAGAATTGAACATCAGAATGCCTAGCTTGCTGGGTTTTTGCGAGCACTGAATGTACGACATATATAAAGAACTAGCAAATGGCATGGAACATGTGTTGGTTGTGTTTCTAGTACTAGGACATACCACCTTTATCTAAACAACTAAACAGAAACTCGAGGTCAGGTCCAAATTTAGGGTAACAATTCCAGATGCTTCCAGATGCTTAAAGTTTTTAATTCAATAGATCGCATTCACTTGTCTAAAGGTAATTAACCATTAATAGGGGACAGGAAACATATGGATTCTTGAGAACCTCAGCTAAGTCAACAGTCTCTAGCCTTTCCAAATATTGCAATCCTGGGAAAATAAAGGAAACAGATCTCTAAAAGGAAAATATCTGATTGGCCACAAGTCTTAAGTGTAACGAGATGCTTAAAATTGACTTAACAAAGAGTACTTTTTATATTGTGAAGTGATCATCATACTCTTTCAATTTGAACATTATTGTGAACATATGAGGCTGCTGTACACAGGTCATAAAAATGTCAAAAGAGTGAATAGATTTAGCATGAAATATTAACCTCGGGAAAAAGCCTCTCTAAAGATGTAACCCCCTTCCCATTAATGTGAGTGATTAAGCACTCTGACATTTATTAGTGCAACATGAAAGACGTTGCTGTGATAAGACTTGGCAGTGACCTCCATTATTGGTTCTTACTCAGCCAAGTTTACAAAAGGAAACTTTAAGGCATTTCATCAGAGGGAAGAACTAGGGTGAGGTAGCAATTCTATCTGTGCTATGGGCAGAGCACAGATGCCAGTGGCAAGTTACTTAAGGCTCAGCTTTGTGGACTTAAAGTGGAGCTACTTCCTTCTATCACTATCTCCTGACATCACCCACGTGGAGGAGAAAGGCCCTTTGTCAGGGCCTTGGAGCTGCCCACACTGTGTGAATCTTGGGAGAGGACATGAGTTGGTTCCAGGAGATACCAATGGTGCGGTTGCTGGGGTAGTGAGTCCCTGCATTGAGAATCAGAGTGAGTGCTCTATTCTAGGTCTGCAACCAAGAAGCTGCTGGCATTGGGAAGGTCTTTAAGTGCCAAGCCTGCCATCTATATCATAATATTATATAGAGAGGAGATGAAAAGAAAGAATAGAGAAGCGATATAGAAAGAGGTAGAGAGAGAGAGACACAGGCTACAGCTTGCCCCTACTTTAGGTATGTGCCAAATGTCATGGCAGGAGCCCTGCAAGCAGGCTTAGCTAGATTTTCTAGTGCTTCCAATAACTAACCTCCTTCCTTTCTGTGGCTGTTTTAAGGCTAGCGAGTGCAGTATGGCCCCTGTGCAGAGTCACCCGGGGCTTTGTTCACGTTCAGCTGGGTGATAAGCAGCATGTGTCTGCACCCCTGTTTCCACCTGGCTGTGGAGGCAAAGCATGCATACCTTTTACAGTCCTTGTAAAGCTGGTGTCTATCAGCTCCTGAGTTACTGTTGATTTCATAGTGTAGGATTTATAGAGAAGAGCTGGTAGCCAGACAGGTAGGTATAGGGTTGGGCAGGAGCTGGGATTTAGACCCCGTCAGGTATGGCTCGTGGTAGGGGACTGGCCCAGGGGCAAAGCTGATCTCTGAGACTGAAAACCATCTCCATTCCAGGATGGGGGTCAAGAAGAAGCTAAGTGCCCCTTGAAGTGGATGGGCCCAGAAATGAGGAGTCTTATGCACAGATGAATTGGCTTTAAGGAATCTGTCCCTGAGGACAGACACCCAGGCTCTGAGCTTATGTTTAGACCCTCAAACCCAGGTATCTTAGTAAGTCTAGAAGACTAGTAAGGTTACTGATGCGATAACAGAATGGAGATCTAGTCACATCCCTGGACCAGAAAAGGGACTATTTGGAGGAATTCCAGAGCTATGAGCATTGAGCTGTGAGCTAGGGGTACTCAGGAGTCAGCTCCCATGGGGCAAGTGAACAAAAACAATGATTTCAGGCATAAAGTGGGAACTGAGTAGTCAGCAGAAGGCACCAAGTCAGCCTGCCATGGAGGCTGAAGATGTACATAGCTGAGCAAATTTGGAAAGAAAGTGGGCTAAGCTGCAGCTGCTTAAGTAATGCTGGGTCTGGGAAAACCTGCGTGGGGCCAGGGGTGTTCAGCTATGGTGGAATGGCAGAAGGAAGAGATAGGGAGTCCTGTGGCTTAACCTCCTCCTTGTAGCAGATGCCGCCTCTCCCCCACTGCCTCAGAGTCTCTTGGCTCTGCCTGACTTTGAGACTATTGGTCATTTTGCTATGCTCCAGCCCCTGCTGTGATAACCAGCTCTCTGTGGGGTCCCATCTGACTGCACAGCATCTTGCCTGCCTTACATACCTCTCACCTTATGGCTTGGTGCCTCCCTGTTGATGCTGAGATACGAAGCTCAGATGGACTCCTCTGAAGCCTGAACATGCTCAGCTTGGAAGTTTAGGGAAGTCAACACCCATGTTGGGATCTTTAAGCAGTGCAAGGCAAAAGCCCATAAATAAATGATCCCCCATTCTTCCCATCAAACAGACTTTCCTGAGAACCCAGTGTTTCCCAGGCCCAAGCAAGCAGTCAGTCATATGGATACCAAACAGTGGTTGGTGCAGTAGCTCCTGCTCTAGCTCTTGCCCCACTTCAAGGGGCACTTAGCTTCTTCTTGACCCCCAACCTGGACTGGAGATGGTTTTCAGTCTCAGAGGCCAGCTTTGCCCCTGGGCCAGTCCCCTACCACTAACTGCACCTGCCCAGGTCTAAATCCCAGCTCCTGCCCAGCCCTACACCTACCTGTCTGGTTACCAGCTCTTCTCTATAAATCCTACACTATGAAATCAACAGCACCTTAGGAGCTGATGGACACCTTGTCCTTAGGTGGCTTTACAACGACTGTATGCATGCTTTGCCTCCATGGCCATGTGGAAACAGGGGTGCGGACATGTGCTGCTTATCAGCCAGTTGAATCCTCCCTTGCCTCACTCTCCTTATCCCTCACTCTTGCATCGCACTCTTTGGGAAACTAGTAGCAGATACACCTTGGCCTCTGGCTCTGCTTCACGGAGAAACTCTCCCACCTGCCAACATTCTCGTGTCTTATAATTTGATTCCATTAAGGAAAGAGAAGAAAGTTGATACTGGAAGGATCTCATTTACACATGATACAGTGTCACCCATGACATAGTTCTGCAGTCCAGGCTCAGATGATGTCATTCTAGTGAAGTACCAATGTGTGAAAATTCGTCCCAAATGGACTCTTCTCTGCAGTTGAGGTTGTCAGCCTCTTCTTTGGAATCCCCCATGCAGCCTTCTTTTCTCTCAGCTACAGAGGCTCTTCTCTGTTGACTTCTGACCTTGAGGTTCTTGGTCCATCTTTTGCACACTCTTTAGTGCCTCCTGGAGCCCCTCTCCTTGGCCTGCATAAGAGAACCCAGTCACTTATGTCACTTATGTATATGTATAGGAGGATGAGGTTAAACACCAAGCCAGCTCATTAAGTCCATTTTAATGTCTTTTTTATCCCTCTCCCACTGAACATACTTTTGGTGGCCCTGAATTAGAGTTTTCTCTTTTACATTTGCCTGAGCCCTTTGAAGCTTGTGATAACATGCATAAGATGCTCAGAGTCCTCGATTGTGACTCCTTCCCATCAGTAAGTTATAAAGCCTCTCTCTTTTTGTATTGTCTGTTAAGAGTCTTTAAAAGAGAACTCTTGTGATGAAAATTGTATTCTAATATCTTTAGCTATGGTACTACCAGCGTATTGGGCCACTAAGGTACAAATTATTATAATTAAAGATATTTCACACTAATATTTAATTCTTGCTCATTTGAATGTATTTTAGCTCAGCACTATTGCTGTACTGATACACTCAACTGCCTTGTAATCCTCTTTGGCAAGTTTAGCTCTTGAGTTCTCAAAATTAAAACTAGAAAAAGTCTGAGTTTTTAAAATAAGATTTAAAAAGTCCTATGTGGAAGAAAATAGTATGTATGTATTTCATGGTAAAACTGAATTTCATCTTGGTGAGAATGGTCCTGCCCTGAATTCGCTTTCCTAAGCCCTCCTTGTGTGTCCATTTCCAAGACTTCTGCCCAGCACAGCTTTCTGTTGAGAGTGGATTTCCAGCCACACTGACTCCCACCCTGGGGAAGAGTGGGTGGACCTCCCCATACCAGCTTCCACCCCACTGTTTCCTGTAGGTTTCCTCCAATCCACACTTTCATGTTCTCTGCTCAGGATCTTGGTTTCTACAGAACAGCCTCCACAGCCCAGCAAATGATGGCGAAAGCACAGCAAGGAGAGGACAGGGCTGGCTACCTCCCTTCCTGAATTTTTAAATGGCATGAATGGAGGCTGTCTTGCACTCTAAGAGAGGCACCCGAGACACTGAGCCTCAGTCACAGTCACATCCCATGTCCTCATTGCAGCACATCTTAAAAACAATTTCAGAGCAATTTTAGGTTTATAGCAAAGTGGAGCAGAAAGTGGAGTTCACATATACCCCCCCACCCCGCACATGTACAGCCTCCCCGACTATTAGCATCCTGCACCAGAGCGGTGCTTTTGTTACAGTCAGTGAACCTGCGCTGACACAACATTATCACCCAGAGTCCGTAGCTTACATTAAGGTTTGCTCTTGATGTACTTTCTATGGGTTTTGACAAATGTATAATGACATGTATCCAGCATTGGAGTGTTACACCGAATAGTTTCACTGCCCTAAAAATCCTCTGTGTGTCTCCTATTCATCCTTCCCTACCCCCTAGCCTCAGGAAGCCACTGATCTTTTTTTACTGTCTCCATCATTCTGGCTTTTCCAGAGTGTCATGCAATTGGAATCGTACTTGATTCCAACGATATGACATTACGTTGCCTTTTCAGATTGGCTTCTTTTTACTTAATAATAGGCATTTAAAGTTTCTCCATGTCTTTTCATGGCTTAATAACTCATATCTTTTTAGTTCTAAATAATATTATATTGTGTAGATGTACTGCAGTTTATCCATTCACCTACTGAAGGACATCTTAGCTGCTTCCAAATTTTGGCAAATATGAATAAAGTGGGTGTAGACATTCATGTGCAGGTTTCTGTGTGACATCAGTTTTCAATTCCTTTTGGGTAAATACCGTGGAGCATGACTACTGGGTCATATGGTAAGAGAATGTTTAGCTTTGTGAGGCAGTGCCAGATTATCTTCCAAAATGGCTGTATTGTTTTGCATTCCAACCAGTAATAAATGAGAGTTCCTATTGCTCCACATCCTCATCAACATTTGATGTTGTCAGTGTTCTGGATTTTAGCCATTCTAATAGGTGTGATAGGTGTGTAGTGGTACACATTACAGCATTTTGGGGGCCAGTATGGTCACCACTTAATGGCATCTCAGGTAGATTCCAAGACTTTCAGTTCACTTTTAGTTATGAAACAATTGAGTCTAGTTTAAAATTGTATTCTTACATCAGATTCAAAGCTTCCCCATCTGGTGTCACAGCCTGGAATTCTCCCCTCTGCCTCTTCTGGTGCTAGTTCTTCCTGTTTGGTTAGGGCCTGGAGGAGGGACTGAGGATGAAGAATAAACATGTGGTTACTTCTCAGTTGTCATTCTCTTTTCTGTTGTCACTATTTCTCTGGAGTATCTCCATGGGTCACCCTTGGGCAGCCAGAGTACAGACAAAAAGGCTAAAAGTAGACACTTTGCACGGTGCCCACTTATTCTTGAGAAACTCACATGTCTTTGCCCTTTCAGATGATGGGCAAGCAATCTCTGCCACTGGCCCTCTCAGCTCCACCATCTTTGTCTGTGCCTTTGCGCTCCCTTTGCAGTACACACAAGCCTGTTGTCTTAACAGAAGCTCAAATGCACAGTGAGCTCGCAGCACCCCTTCTTACAGCATCACCAATCTTTATGAGGAATTCTCTTGAAGCCCTTTGTTTGGTTTCTGGTTGGGGATGGGGGAGCAGAAAGAGGGAGAAAGGATGGGAGTTCATTACCTGTCTTCCGGAATGTTCCATCAGAAGACCAGTGGCTCCATATCTCTTGCTCATTCCTCCTCCCAGTTCTTTCCCTACACAGACTGAGAGAGGAGAATGATCTAAGGTAGTGGACCGTTATAGGGCCTATGCCATAGTTGGGGCAGAAGTCAGATCCAGCTGTAAGATGCTGTGCTGGCCCCTGACTGATACAGAGCCTTCTCTAGAACAGGTAGTAAACACAGCTGCTTTTTACCTCACCTGAAGGCTAGAATTTCTGAATGGGGCAGGGAGGGGACAATTGAAAATGCCCCCCTAGTATCCTATTATAGAACATCAAAGGTATGCAGGGAGGGGACTTCACAGCTGTCTTCATCTGAATACTTAACAGTTAATGACCTGATGGCCATTCATGACAGAAAAGCTGATTGCAGCAAACAGGAGATCTTCCTGCTAATACTCAGCCGTGCCTCTTCTTGACCTTCCCTTGGTTACTGGTAGTCAGGTACTATTCCCCTTGCAGTACTGCCTCATTACTTGGAAGGTGGTTTTTAGCCACACCTTTGCCTGCTTCCCTCCAGTTAAGCACAATCTTACCCCCTACTGCCCTGGGTGATAGAAATGCAAAGCAAGCCTGTTGACAATTTCTGAAGACCCCAAGAGGATGACTATTAGAATGAGGCCAGTTCTAACTGACTGAGTTTTCATTAGTGAAGATCATGAAATGCCTGGCCCATGAAGGCTCGAGGTTTGCATCTGGTGTGAGCTCACATGCGTGGATGCACGAAGCTTCCCAGGTGCTGCTGGTGTCTCTTGGTGGCATTTTACTTTATAATGCTCAGTTTGGGTTCCTCTTCTGCTGAACCTAATTTTTTCACTCCAGGGATAACAACTTTTTCCACTTTAAGGTAATAGTGCAACTTCAGTGATTTAATTTAGAGAGGCGTTGAAGTGACCATTCAAGTGTTCAGCAAATGGATAAAAGCCTTTCACAAATTCCTCAAAAATAAACACTCTCATCTTCTGAAAGGTTTACTAAATACACACTGTAACGAACTGGCCATCAGCATATATACTTCTTGTTATTCGATGGCTCCAGTATTATATTTTATTCAAGTTTGGTTACATGGATATGGAACGATAAAGTCTGACCCCTGAAGCAAAGAGGGTGGTCATTCTGCAAGTAGGACAGGGACAGAAGGAACAGAGAAGAATCGCACCCTGTCTTGACCATGAAGGTCTCAAGATGTCTAGGAATGCATTTCTGGGAGTGGATAGGGTTGTCTACAAATGGTGCCCCCAACATTAGTCCAGGTTAGACCGGGCTAGAAGGTGACGGGCTCCAGTAGGTGGCCTGCTGAGCTGGAGAAACAGTTGGGGGATGGAGCTGAGTGAGCTTGGTGAATCAGCCCCGAGAGAGTCTTCTAGAAGGCTGGACTCTGTGCAACACAATATTTCTCTTTTTGTTGTATCCTTAGCGTTTATTGTCCTGTGATTTTCCTTTAGAGTTTAGCAAAGCCTTTCAGCTCACCTTGAGCTGTGCTAAGGCAAAACATGAAAAACGTCATTTGCGAGATCATTAAAAAGGAATGCAGTGCATTCCTGGAGGCCAGCATGGAGGAAGCAGGCATAATTAAAGTGAGACAAAAACAAATGGGAGGAAAAAAAGGGTGGAGAGGCCTATTTTAACGCAGTTTTCTCATACCCCACCCAGGAGTCTCCACGTGGGAGACTCCACCAGTTTAGTGCTAAACTTGGTAGTTCTGGATTTACTTTGTGCGAAGGAAATAGTTTCCCTTTTATTTTTCTTTTTCCCTCCCTTTTCCTCCCTTTTTCTCCCTTTCCTTTCCATCTCTTTTTCCTTCCTTCCTTCCTTCCTTCCTTCCTTCCTTCCTTCCTTCCTTCCTTCCTTCCTTCCTTCCTTCCTTCTTTCCTTCTTTCCTTCTTTCCTTCCTTTCTTTCCTTTTCTTTTTTCTTCCTCCTTTCTCCCTTCCTTCTTCTTTCTTTCTTTTTTTTCCCTCTGACAACTGACTTATATCTCAGCAATCCATTTGCTTACCATTTATTTGAAACTTAGAAGCAATCTTTTAAAGGGGCACCTCGGTCAGTTCATGGGAAATTGTTTTACCCGTAAGATCACAGAACTTCATTACTTGTATTAGTTCATTTGTACTAATTCATTCAACATATTTATTGAGGACCCACTACAGCCCAGACTCTCTCCCAGGCATGGAGATACCAGAGAGCTCAAAACAAAGTCCCTTCTCTGAGAAATTTTCAGTGGGATATACAGACAAGAGACTCAGCTATATAATGTGATAAATACTGTGATTTGCTCAAATGTAAGGATGTATATAGAGTCATATGTTGCTTAATGACAGGGATATGTTCCAAGAAATGTGTGGTTACAGGATTTCACCATTGTGTGAACATGATAGAGCTCACTTACATACACCTAGCTGGTAAAGCCTCCTGCATGCCTAAGCTGTGTGGCATGGCCTTTCGCTCCTACGCTACAGACCTATGTAGCCTGGGACTGGACTGGACTGTGCTTAGTACTGTCAGCAATTGTAACACAAAGGGAAGTATTTGCATTACTAAGTGCAGAAAAGGTACAGTAAAAGTATGGTATTATAATCTTATGGGACCACCCTTGTATGGACTGTACATCATGGACTGAACCATTATGTGGCACATGACTGTATTATAAAACCCCCTTTTATAAGATTATCTTATAGGTCAAAGTGCCTCAAGTTATGAATCCCAGGAACACACACCTCCTGGTTGAAATCCAATGGCAGATCCGAGTCTGGTACCGTCCAGGAGGGTGGGAGCATGACAGATGGAAAGGAAGGGAAAGGTGAGGACTACAGCGATGGTGGGTCTTCCAGAGATGAGTTTTCCTAAAGGGACTGTGGCTCATTGGGGGGTGAAAATTTCACTCCTTCATCCATTTCAACAACTGTTTATACCTCAGGTGTGCTCAGCACTATACAGAGTACTAGAGCTATAGCAGCAAACAAAACCATCAAAGCTTATTCTAGTGGAGGGACACAGAAAAGACCAGAACATGATACAAATAATAATTGTAGCTAGTTCTAAGTGCCGTAAAGAAGGAAGAGAAAGAGAGCCAACGTGGCCTTCACTGTGCCCCGTGTGGTAGGCAAGAGGGAGAGATGTAGATGGGGAGGACAGGGAGCTGAGCTGCACCTGTATCAGATAGGAGCTGAGGGGTCCTGCTAAAATGTTTGGATTTTATTCCAAGTACAGTAGAAGGTGCTGATGAATTGTAAGCGGGGGAGTGATGAGATCCAATTTGCATTTTGAAAAGAATCCTCCAGTTGCTGTATGGGGAATGGATTACAGGAAGCAAGAGTGAAAGCAGACATACCTGTTAGGAGGCTACTGCAGGGATCTGAGCAAAAGAATGTGGCAGGTTGGCCTGTGGCAACAGTGAAGATGCTGGGAAGGGGGTGCATTCAGAATACTGTTCTGCAGGTAGGACTGAAAGAACCTGATGGTGGCTTGGATATGGGGATAAGAGAAAATGAGGAATCAATGATGACTTCTAGGGTTTTAGCTTGAACAAAAACAGGAGTGATTGGTGGTGATGGTGGTGCTATATAAGGAGAGAGAGAGAGAGAGAGAAAGAAAAAGAGAGAGAGAGAGAGAAAGGAAGGAAGGAAGGAAGCAAGGAAAGAAGGAAGGAAGGAAGGAAAGAAAGAAGAGAGGAAAGGAAGGAAAGAAGGAAGGAAAAGAGAAAGAGAAAGGAAGACAGAGAGAGATGAAGGAAGGAAGGAAGGAAGGAAGGAAGGAAGGAAGGAAGGAAGGAAGGAAGGAAGGAAGGAAGGAAGGAAGGATTTTTCAAAAGGGGCATGAAATCTGAGGACATTTAATCCTTGGGTCAGCAGAGGACAGACCACCATTGGAAAGGGGAAAAATTGTTCCAAAGTCTGATGTTCTTAAGTTGAAAATAAATCATCTCTGCTTTTCTCTATAGTTTCCAGTTAATTTGCAATCCCTTGTTCATTCTGTACAAGCCATTGCCATTCTTGGGAGTATTCTTGGCTTCAGCTCCAAAGACAAATTCAGGGATAAAGAGAATTATAATCCCCAAGTCTGTGTTCAGAGAGTAGATACTAGTGCTGGAAGACTTATATATATTTCATTTAAGCTATTTCAAGAATTGGAGTAAAGTGGATATTAACCAGTTAATATAATATCCTAAATGCCAATGATCTGCACATAAATAGATGTATTGCTGTAAAAAAAAAAAAAAAAAAAAAAAAAAGTACGGTTGTAGAGGATAGAGACCTTGGGAGGAAATTTGCAGAAATATAATCACAGGAGTTGACTAAGGGATTTAGAGGCAGAAAGGAAGATGCACACACACCCAGAAAAGAATGCCAGCTGATCATCATGAAGGACTTCATGGCTATGAGATCTTTTCTCTTCTTCCCAGGATACCATAAGGGCAGCTTTCTTCCTCAAAGACAGCTCAAATTGCTTTAGGAGTAAAAGGGTGACCGCCTTAGCAGTGATGTGATCACATAACGGGTGGAATATTGGGGAAATAATTAGGAAAAACAAGGTAATTTGGAGAGATTCTCCTACCCAGGTACTGACTGAGAGAAGCATGCAGAGACCATTCGCATAAATCCTAAAGCTGAAGTCCCAAGGGGGCTATGACTAAGCATCCCAGAGATTTGAGCTCTGAGAAACACTGAAGGAACTGGTAGTAATAGGATCCCTCTGCTGCTGTTTTCTCTTTTCTAGTGAGGAACTGGGACCTTGGGGGACTGTTAGGGACACCCACAGAGTCAGACCTGCTTTGTTTCCTAGAACCTGTGACTTCATGCAAAAGAAAGCATTGGTTATTGATGTGGTGCAATGATGTCGTTGTCAAATTCTCTGCATCAAAGAGGAAGAGATTTCCTCCTGAAGAAGACTCAGAAAACATGACTGATGATTGCCTTAGCTGGCTTGCATAGCTGGTTATGCCACCAGGTGGACTTGGGGAAGTGATGCAAAATGAAAGGCAGAAATCAAACAGAAAGAGGCAAGGTTAGAGGATTTGAAACATCTGTCTTCCATCGCCATCTTGGACCCTGATTCTGACAGTGGTCTTGGATTTCTATGTCTTTGTTTCCCTGCTTAGTAAATGGCAATGACAGCTAGGCCATAGACTATGTATTTGTTGTAAAACCCCATAATATCATGTAATGCGCCTTAAAATATTGCCTGGAAGTAGCAAATTATTTCAAGATAGAGGTATTGAGATATAAATATAGATGTAGATACAGATACAGATATAGACACACACATCCCAGTGCAGCTGTGCTTATTATACAGAACCCTACTGATGATAACCCCAAGTAACACTGGACTCCTTCCTTTTGAAACACGTAGAAGTTGTTCCTGGCTCCAGGCTTTTGTACCTGCTGATCCCAATACCTGGAATGTGCCTCTTCCCAATGTTTGCATGTCTTGTTCTTCTACTTCATTCAAATCTCTGCTTAGATATCACCTACTCAGAAAAGCCTTGACTGACCTACCTGTGTATCTAAAATAGAACTGGCCCTCTGTTCTTTCCAGCCCCTTACACTATTATTTTGGCACAGTATTTATCACCATCTGAAATTATTGTGCATAGGTATTTGTTTATTTACGTATGACCTTTGTCTCCCATTAAAATGAGAGCTCCATGAGGGCATGGAGCTTATTCACATCCATGACACGTGTGCCTACGACAATGCCTCACACCTAGGAGGTAGCACAATATATTTTGCTGAATAAGTGAATGTTATCAAAACAAGCAAACGAGTATCAACTCTGTGGTTAAGGAAAAAGAAACTTATACGTTTTGCAATAAGGGTTTAAGAAGTCTAAAAATATTATAATAGCTTCTCTTATTATCTATTGTAATGCAAATAGTCCATTGAGAGAGAAGGAGTTTGGCAAGAGGGAAGTTTAGCTTCTCCCAACATGAGTTAGTGCACGGCACTCTGGCCCTGACTTAAGGCTGTGGAGCTATAGTGGTAGGGGTGGGAGTGAGCTCCTACAGGAGGCAGTGGCAATGCTGGGGGCTGGTTTGGGGATAGTTAGACCTCTTTTTACTAAGCTCTGCTGGCCCCCTTGGGCTCCCTGGCCATCGTGCTAAGCATACATGTGGCCATGCCAAGGTAGCTTCACGGTGAGCCACTCCTGCTTCCAAGCCAGACTGCCATTCCGAGGCTCCTCACCCTGGGGAAATTCTGATGGGGCTACAAGGAGGCCGCTGTAGTTGGATGGCTTCATGCAGTAGAGGTGGGATGGCCAACAGGTTATACCACAGGAGGAGCAAAAGAAAGACACCCCTGGGGACAGGGCGCCCAACACTTCCCTTCTCACTGACTTCGCCCAGCTCCCTCTCACACTATCCTCTGCTGAAGGGTCACTTTGGCTCATTCATCTGTGCTCTCAGTGGCTTTTCCTGGTAATGTATCCTATATGTTCGTTACCCTGTGCACAACATATGTCTGTTTTTTTCCTGATTTACAGTCTCAACAGGACGTGGATGTCCTCCTCTAAAGCCGATCAGCTACTGTCCATTTGCCTTTCCCTTCAGGATACCCCTCTGGGCTCCAAGGGGTATGTGCCAGCAGCCCCACTAGGGCTTACAGGAAGCTGCCTGTTTGGTTTAGCTGCTGGTTCTCCTTCCATATTTATTTCTCACAGTATTGTCCACCCCGAGACCATTCCCTAGAGCAACCACATGCAAGCAATTCATTTGACAAATATTTGTTGAGCATCCCAGCACTGGACTGTGCTGTCTCCCATGAAGTTGTAATCTAGAGGCTGGAGGAAATCGCAAACAGGTAACCACAGGAATAAGGATACCCTTACGGCTGACTGGGGCTGTGAGGGAAAGGGATTTACCATTATGATCTAACAAGGGAACCTGCTTTTGATGCCTAGGAACATGGTATTTAAGTTAAGTCCTGTTGGACAAGTGGAAGTTAGCCCGGTAAAAATTGAAGAGCAGCGTGTTTGAGGGACCTATGCCATCAGAAAAAACTAAAGGAGTTTAGGAAAGAAAGGGAAGATCAAGGCCGGGTGCGGTGGCTCAAGCCTGTAATCCCAGAACTTTGGGAGGCCGAGACGGGTGGATCACGAGGTCAGGAGATCGAGACCATCCTGGCTAACACGGTGAAACCCCGTCTCTACTAAAAAAAAAAAAATACAAAAAACTAGCCGGGCGTGGTGGCGGGCGCCTGTAGTCCCAGCTACTTGGGAGGCTGAGGCAGGAGAATGGCGTAAACCCACGAGGTGGGGCTTGCAGTGAGCTGAGATCCGGCCATTGCACTCCAGCCTGGGCGGCAGAGCGAGACTCCGTCTCAAAAAAAAAAAAAAAAGAAAGGGAAGATCAAAATGTGGAGGACCCTGCAAGGAAAGGACAGAGAGGCACGAGACCAGCAAAGGCGCTGAGATCAAATGGCACCGAAGAGTTTTAATTTTATCATAAGGGCAATGGGAAGTCATTGAAGAGTTTGCTATTGTATTAACTGCGAATTGGAAAAAGGTCAGAAGGAAAATGGGGAGTTTGTTGCAGTAGCCCAGGGGACAGGGGGAGGAGGGAATGATGGAACTTGAAGATTTCTCAAAATGGAGGTGGAAAGAAGTAGACAGTCTCGAGATGTCTTTGGAAGCATGGCCTTGGAAAGACATCTTAGAGTATTCCACAGGCCCTTGACTGCATACTTCAGGACTTCTACTAACTGAGAAAAATGAAGCCCCTCTTATGATTAAACCACTGTCTCTGTGACATGTAGCGGATTGGAATCCCTAACTGATATGGCCTCTTTATCCCTACATTGGCTAGGCTTGTGATTCACTGTGGCTCATTCAATAATAGGCATAAAGTTCTTGGTTATGCCTAGCACATGGTAAGCCTGCAGTAAATGGTAGCTGGATGTTAAACGTTAGCCACACAGCTACACACAAGCTCAGCCGTTGCAGCCTCTGTTGGGGCATTGTGGCCAACACCTTCTTCACAGAAAACTTCAGTGAGGAACTGGGACCTTGAGGCAGGGAATGGAAATGTCTTTGAAAAACCTTGTCTCCTGCTATCTTCTGTGAGCTAGTTTTTGCAGTCTTCTTCCATGTGACCCTCTAGACACACTGGCAAATGTTTGGGTGTCCTGTTATCAACCTGTTAGCAGAAGGGAACTGACAGCATCGCTAGATTAAGGAGTGAGCCACACTGTATTAGTGCTGGGACTATCACAACCCACAGCCATTTGTTCACATTTCCACTGTGGCATCAACTCCGTCTTGCATTATGGTCATAGAACAAGCTCTGGAGGGCGGGAACCCTATCTCATTCAACTTTGTTTTCCCACAGTGCACATAGCACTGACTTTAGGTTGGTGCAAAAGTAATTGTGGTTTTGCCATTACTTTTCATGGCAAAAACCACAATTACTTTTGCACCAACCAACAGTCCCGACCACAATAGGGCAGGGCTGTATAAATACAAATGTGTTGAAATGGACCAAAATAAAGATATGTGCAAGGAAACAAGAGTAGTGATTTATCACATGTGGATTGGTTGCTACCACTGAAGTCACACTTTATGTCAACTAACTTATTGAACCTCACAGATAGGATGCAATAAGTATCATCGTCCCAGATTCTATGAATAAAAAACCTGTGTCTTACTGTGGTGATTCCTCAAGGATCTAGAACTAGAAATACCATTTGACCCAGCCATCCCATTACTGGGTATATACCCAAAGGATTATAAATCATGCCGGTATAAAGACACATGCACACGTATGTTTATTGCAGCACTATTCAGAATAGCAAAGACTTGGAACCAACCCAAATGTCCATCAATGATAGACTGGATTAAGAAAATGTGGCGCATATACACCATGGAATAGTATGCAGCCATAAAGAAGGATGAATTCATGTCCTTTGTAGGGACATGGATGCAGCTGGAAACCATCATTCTCAGCAAACTATCAGAAAACCAAACACCGCATGTTCTTTCGCTCACAGGTGGGAATTGAACAATGAGAACACTTGGACACAGGAAGGGGAACATCACACACCGGGGCCTGTTGTGGGATTGGGGGAAGGGGGAGGGACAGCATTAGGAGATATACCTAATGTAAATGACTAGTTAATGGATGCAGCACACCAACATGGCACATGTATACGTATGTAACAAACCTACACGTTGTGCACATGTACCCTAGAACTTAAAGTATAATAAACAAAATAAAATAAAATCTCAAGAAATCTTAATGCTTTTTATCACATTAAAAAAAACAAAAAACAAAACTGTGTCTTAAAGGGAGGTGATGTCTTGCCCACAGTCACACGGAAAGTCATTGTAAGCACAAGAAGCCCCAGTCTTCACTGTAGTTCACTGCATCATACAACTCCAGGAGGAGGGGGAGCATGCACCCGGGCCGCAGCGTGAATGGTGCCCCTCAGGGTCCTGCAGTGGAGCAGGACTGTACCAAATCCTGCAGCAAGGGCTTCACTGTTACTCTAATGCTATTGCCTGAATGTTTCCTTTTGCTGAAGTCCCAGCCGTAAGGCTGTTCTCCAAGGGAAATATCACCTCTTCGGAACGTTTAGCCTATTGGGGCAGTTTATAGGCTTGATTTAGGCTTATAGGTTTTATCCCTTTTTGAATGCAATGAACAGACTCTAAGACAAGTGATTTATTTACATTCAGCTAGTTGGCAAGTGGCTGATCTAGAACAGGAAACCAGGTCTGTGGACTCCAAAGCTCATTCACTTCTGCTTCCAGGCTTCTCCAACAGGAGTCTGGCTGGGTAGCCTTTGGACCCAAGATCGTGTGTCTGGACCATAGACTCATGAAACCGCAAAATAAGCTTACTTTTCATAGTGCATTAGGAAGTCTAATGCAATCATCGTATCCGATGTTAAAGATGAAATATAAGACTTTAAATAAATTCCAGACTTGCCATAAACACCTGGGCTAGTGCTCCAGGTATGGTCCCAGTTAATCCCCAGTCCCTCAACTGTTTATCTCTTTCTGCAGTATTGGGGTGCTTTGGTGGAAAGGTTTGAGAAGCACAGGGCTATGCTACAGCAACTCCCCTAACACCGAGCTTCCACTTTTCACCACTGTGCCGAGAAAAGGAGTTGGTCAGAAACTGAGTTCCAATTTCAAAATCCCAAAGCAGCTGCTGCTTTAGCACGTGCACTTTTTATGGGTATATTTTATCTGTAAGTATATCCAAAGAGGAATAAGGAAAATGAGCTTTAAATGTAGGTCATGTCTTCATCTCAGAGCATGGCACACAAAGTACATGCTCAGTAAGGGAAAGCTAACTTATTATATTATTTCTTAACTCTCACAATCATCATAGTAATCATCATGTCCTTCAAAGCCAAGGTCACAATTGCTATGTGTTACATATATCACAGAGATAGCAGAAAAGAACCATAATGATGCCAGGTTAGCATTTAGAACTCTCTAGAGAAAGTAGTTTTCTGCTGTTGTTACACTCACGTGAAGGCAGACATCAGTAACCATAGCAGAATGCACTTCCCCAGCTGAGAGGAAAGAAGACCTTATTCATTTTTAACTGGCTTTCGTATATTAAGTCCTCATTTCAGGCTAATGGTGGAATATAAATTCCAGCAGTCTTCAGTATTATTGAAGAAGCTGGGATTGACGGTGGGACAGCCACTCTCTCTACTCACTGGACAGGATGCACGCGGGACAGCAGTCATCACCACAATCACAGATGATGCGGAGAGTGCTGTTTGGAATGCAGAAAAGCCTTTGCTTTTCTGGCTCTGTTGACAAATCACTGCATTCATCCTTTTCTAAAAGCTACCTGGAATATCAGCCTGTCTCAGTAACTTCTGTAGGAAGAGTCTTACATTGGAGTTTTGGTCCTAAACCAGCATAATGCCATCATCATAACATAGACAATGACACACATATTGCTTCTGCTTTCCTGGTTGCCTTTTCTCAGCACCTTGGTAGTCTCCGTGGCTTTTCACCATCAAAGGGTGCAATGCTTTTGTCTCAAATGCTGAAAGTTAGATGGTATCTTGGGTTCAACATATAATGCTCAGGAGGCCATGAAAACTTGGTAACATTGCACATTTTAAAAAGGCAGCTTGATGAAATGTATATTTTTGGAATGTGCAGCTCCCCATTGCTAAGTGATGTGTAAACACAGTAACCTCACACCAGGCAGCGTGGTGTATTAGTACTTTCTAAGCGTTTCATTCTTCCATGGATCCACTTGGAAACTCCTGTGAAGATTAAGAGTTACTGGGGAGTGAGGCTATCACCGGAAGGGGAAGAGCATGTTGTTACTATCTAATGAAGAATCATTGTTTCTAGATCCAAATGTAATTCTAAAACTTCTGTGTGATGAAAGCTTAATGCTATACTGAGAGAAGATTTACTTGCTCCCCATTAGAGCCAAATGTAAAATAAGATGAAATTACAATCGCTTCTAAAACTAGGGGTCTTTGGCTGTTTAGATTATATACAGTACACAAGCAGGAGGCCTTCCCTGTGTCATGGGGAAAATGAAACCCATGTGGGAGGTAACCTCGGGTGACATGGAGTCCAGGAAGCCATTCTGCCCCTGTATACACCTCACCAGGGAGTGTCAGGGCCTCCTCATTCTCCCTTAACCAACTCCCAGGGAACCTGCAAAGGGGTGTGTAGAGGAGAGAGGGAAGAGATTGCTGTAAGGTTTGCACTGGAAATGGACTAGGGCTGCTGTAGAACAACAGCAGGTTTTAGCCATTTGCTAAGCTCTAGAATGAGATAGCAATAGGGAAGGCACCAAGAGTTACCTAGGAAGGGAAGGGAGCGGTAGGGTTGGGTCTTCACTTGGGAATGTGAAGATCTGATAAAGGGCTACCGATTTGGATTCTGGACCACAACTGCCCACCTCCTGGTGTTCAGAGCTGTTCTTGCTCCCCTGAAGTATGCCAGAATCAGAAGGGAGGGATGAGCAAGGAGAGTGTTGCAAACTGAATATCTGTTCCCCTCAAAATTTATGCATCAAAGCCCTAGCCCTCAGTATGACTCTGTTTGGAGATGGAGACCTCTGAGAAAATATTAAGGTTAAATGAGGTCATGAGAGTGGGTCTTTGAACCCGTAAGATTAGTGTTCTCATGGGAAGAGGCATCTGAGAGCTCTCTCTTGCTCTCGCTCGCTCTCTCTTCCTTCCATGTGAGGACACAGCAAGAAAGCAACCACCTACTAGTCAGGAAGAGAACCCTCTCCAGAAAGCAAATTGACTGGAACCTTGACCTTCAACTTCTAGCCTCAAAAACTGTAAGAAAATAAATTTCTGTTGGTCTGTGGAACTTTGTTGTGGCAGCCCAAGCAGACTAAGACAGAGAGCCCTTCCCACCCCTGCAGCTGAGTCCATGTCAGACTAGAGCTAAAATGCAGAATGCTAAGCCTTTGGAGAGATGGTCCTGACCTAGTCTCTCTGCTTCCTAGCTGTGTGCTCTTGAGTCGGTCCCTTGAAATTCCTTATCTCTTAAGTTGGGATAAAAGAACATGTCTGACCTACCCCACAGGATTAGTGGAGAATCTAATACGTAGACTAACTATAACAGCTGAAGTTTGTTGTACATTACTGTGTGCCAGGAGTTGTCCTAAGGGGTTTGTTTTTTATTTTATTTTATTTTTGAGATGGAGTCTCACTCTGTCACCCAGGCTGCAGTGTAGTGGTGTGATCTCGGCTCACTGCAACCTCTGCCTCCCAGGTTCAAGCGATTCTCCTGCCTCAGCTGGGACTACAGGCATGCGCCACCAGGCCCAGCTATTTTTTGTGTTTTTAGTAGAGATGGAGTTTCACCATGTTGGTCAGGATGGTCTCGATCTCTTGACCTCATGACCCTCCCGTCTCTGCCTCCTGTAGT
This sequence comes from Rhinopithecus roxellana, assembly GCF_007565055.1. Lineage (NCBI taxonomy): Eukaryota > Metazoa > Chordata > Mammalia > Primates > Cercopithecidae > Rhinopithecus > Rhinopithecus roxellana. The sequence continues at coordinate 33,857,513 of NC_044564.1, forward strand.
GCTGGGATTACAGGCGTGAGCCACCGTGCCTGGTTTGTTTGTTTATTTTTAAGGAAGGCTCATTGAAGTATAATATACCCATAGTATAGATCACTTTTCAGTACACAGTTCTGTGAGTCTTGGCAAACACAGTCATTTAACTGCCGTCACAACCATGAGGTAGAACATTTCCATCACCCTCAGGCTTCCCGTGTGCCTGACTAAAGCAAGTCCTCTCCTCCTCTCAGGTCTATAGTTTGTCTTTTTAAAATATCGTGTAAAAGGAATCACCTAAGGGTTTTGAGTCTGGCTTCTTCCAAAGAAAGACATTTTTCTAATATCTACTCTTTGCAACAATATTTTGAAGTTGGCACAATTATTGTAGAGTGAAGAGCTACGGAAATGTTATAAGAAAGCAAAAAGTGTAGGCAAGCCTGAGGTATAATTATTATCATCATTTCTATTATTATTATTATTTCACAGTAGAAAAAATACAATCAAATTTGAATGTAAATTTTGTGTTGAATTTGCCTTATCTAGAATCCAGGTGTCAGGAGATAGTCATAGTAGCTCTGTGACCTGTCCCTTCAAAACAGATGCTAATTTGCCTTATTTGGGGAGAATAGATATTTAAAGACATAAAAAGTATTTGACAAAATATTGTTAACATTAAGGTCCAGCACAGCTTCTCTTTGACTAACCCAAAAATATTGGCCTTGAAGTTACTAAGTCATTACCTTTTGTCTGTGACCAGATTGAAAGATGTTATAGGCTACAAATAACAGCAGTTCCAGGAGTGGTAATCCATTCCAGGCGGTAATCCATTTCCAGTACTCAAAAGAGGGAGATGAAGCTGGTTCCAGCACTCCTCCTTACCTGCCCCGAGCTATGTTCATTCAGGAGTGAGAGATGAGGCAGAAAAGCCTGTTTTTATGCACAAAGCATTCCCTGATTGAGTAGTCACACGCCTGGAAGCCCCCTATCACTCTTTGTAATAGAATTCTCTTCTTCCTGGATGTGGTCATTGTCCAGCCACAATGACTCCAGGTTCTTCTCCAAAGGGAAGATTTTGTGGACATTGTTTCTTTTTCTCTGAGATGGAGTCTCACTCTGTCGCCCAGGCTGGAGTGCAGTGGAGCCATGTTGGCTCACTGCAACCTCCGCCTCCCAGGTTCAAGCGATTCTCCTGCCTCAGCCTCCTCAGTAGCTGGGATTACAGGTGCGTGACACCACCCATGGCTAATTTTGTATTTTTAGTAGAGAAGGGGTTTCACCATGTTGGTCAGGCTGGTCTTGAACTCCTGACCTCGTGATCTGCCCGCCTTGGCCTCCCAAAGTGCTGGGATTACAGGCCTTGTTTTTAGCCTCCTATTACAGATACATCATGTAATAAATAAATAAATAAGGTCTAGCTATTCCTTAAAGTTTACAGGTTCATGAATTTTTAAGGAACACATCAGGAAAAACTGCTGAAACAAAGCAATGGAGCGTAGGGTGTGATGAGGAGCTCTAGGAGCCCCTTCAATATTTAATGCAACCGAAAGCCTCTGACAACTAATCATCTCTTAATGGGGCTTGCCCTTTGGCCTACAAGTTTCTAAGGGACTAGAATGTTTGGCTTCCAAATAAGTTATCACTCACTCACTGACTAAATACCACAAGCTGAAAGTGGCCTCCCCGGCATCATTGGTCTTTGCTAGTTGAGTTTAGAAGGTCCCAGATTGGCATTACTCACCTCTAAGTCACTAGCAGCTTCAAAGCCAGAGAGACATTTGCTTTGGGTCTGTAGAAAGGCTCCTGTCTACCAATGTGCCTCTCAGAAGCACAGAAGGAAGATGACAGAGGGAGAGTGAATTTTGGTGGGGTATGATCCTTTGGGGGAAGTAAGAGACAAATGAGAAAAGACTAAATGTGACACTGGCATTTGTACTAGGTCTGGACAAGTGAGATTTGAGAGGAGGATTCTAGGAATGAACAGGGAGGGGCAGTATGGAGAAGAGTGGATATAGTAGAAGAGAAGAGAAGAAGATGGAGATGCAAGGAGGATGATAAATGCATTTTCTAAGAAGCCCAACATAGTGGGGAGAGCTAACCTGTCACTTGCTCTCTCGTCTCCCAGTATACCTGGAAAATGAGCAGTGCATTCCTCATTAACTTGTACCAAGGATAACAGACAACTCATAGGAAAGAACCTAGCCTGTCAGCATGAAGAGACGTGGGATAGAGAGCTGTCTTCAATACCATTTGGTTGCCAATTCATATTTACATTTGCTCAGCAAATTGCTTCATTTCCCTAAATTCCAGTCTTCCAATTTCAAAAAACAAATTGTTCGTTAGCCACAAACAACTGAAATTTTTCACAATTTACAACCTAAAGACCAGAGTGTGTACTTTGAATTTATTGAGTAAGAAATAAACTTTACAGTCAAACTAATTAGATGTGTCCATTCTGATTTAAATATAAAATCTTTGATTTCTAATGCAAGATATTTACACCAAGGGCCTTTTAGTATTTTCTTCAGGATTCACTGTCTTGAAATACCTTTCAAACAGGTAGATTTAAAGAATGTTCAGGCCTGGGTATTTTAACTAGAACGCAGTTGTTATTTTTCTCTACATATCACTATCAAAATTATGAGGTGTCATAGAAATAAATATTAAGGGCTAAAAGAAGAGTTCTTTTCTTGATATATTTTAAAAACAGGGTCCATTTTTTTTTCAGGTTGATTTATTTTAGGCACTATGGAATTTCTTTTTGGCCTTGTGCCTCAGACATTGTTCTGATTAGCTTTGCTGGTTTAACCAAGTTGCAGTGATTTAGCAGTCCTGATGGTCATCTGGTTTTTAAAATTATTTTTCCGTAGTTTAACTTCCTTCTTTAGTCTCTCCTAATTTTCTCCAGCCTCAGAAGAGATGCGATACTAGTAACTATCTTTAGAAAAATACTCCTTTATGTTATACATAATGAAGTCTTCCTAGACTTCATTCCCAGACATAACAATTCCAAGTCTGCAACGCGGACACTCCCCCTGTCTACTGTACAGGTGGCAAACCTAGACATGGGATTTCTTATACGACTTAGAGAGCCTCTCTACTCCTTGTGAACCACAGTAGATTTGGCTGCATTTTGAGAAGTTATGAATTTCTTATTTGTAGCATCAAATGGGTGAGACTGTTTCCATCCGTCTAATCTAAGGCTTGGTTCTATCGAGAGTTTACAGAAATGACTGGAGAATGTACGGGAAGGTAGTGAAGACTGATCTCTTTCAAGAAACACATTGAGACAAACAGCAGCACTCACGAGGAACCCACTGAAGACATGGTATGCTTACCAGCCTCTGCCTCATCTCCCACCAGAAAGTACTGGATTGTGTACATCTCTCTTGAGGCATGTGATACATTAGGCAAAGAGAAGAGTTCCTTCTGTATTCCCAGAGCTACACTAACAGTACTAGAACCATCCCTGCACTGCAGCAGGGAGGGAGAGTTTTTTCTTGAAGTGGTGGGACTTGAGCTTGCCTTTAGAAGACCTTTGGGAAGTAGGGAGAAAGGGAAGAAGATCAAACTTTCTAAGAGGCATGAGTAACTTGGCCCTGGATGGGAAGCCACCTAAACTTGCTGGTGAACACAGAGTGTGTATGGAGACTGGAGAAAGCAGAAAAGCAGAGTGGTCCATCCTAATGAATACAGGTTGTCCAATGGGGAGAGGTTTGGTATGTGGCTTTAGGTAAACTACTTAAACTCACTGACTTTTAGGGGCATTACTTGCACTATCCAGGCGAGTCCATGTCTGCTCTGGAGCATAACCACTGCGTTCAAGTGGGATAATTGAATAGAAATTCTTTGTAAATGGTGAAGACTGAGTGTTGATGGATGATTATGGTGGCGCCTAGGTGGTGGGTGACTCTGGAACCACAGCGTTTTTGTGCTGGAGGTAACCAAGAGCTGCCCTAACTCTTTACATTTTACTATTAAAAACAGAAGCCAGACCTAAGGGTACCTGCTCAGGCTAGTTAATAGCAGCACAAGAACTAGAACTCCAGTCTCTTGGGTTGAGGAAAATAACAATTGCAAGTCCAAGTCAACTCTCCAGATAACTGGGTTTCTCATCTTGCACCAGATCAACCTGGTGAGTTTAGTGAAGACCATGAGACCCCATTCAGCTTAATTACTGGAGAGTCCCGGAGGCCCCACGGCAAATCAGGCTGGGAGCAGGAATTCTGACTCCCAGTGTCATTCCTGGGATCACATTCCATCTCACAAATATTTAAGCAAGGGCATGAGGGCAAGTTGCCAAGTAGTACGATACAAAACAAATGTCTCATTGTGTTTGTTGCTGCGCAGTGTGTTGTTTGTGTGGTCCAAAAACCGTCAAGTGACTATAACTAGAATGTGACAGTAATTTGTAACAACAGTGACTTTTTTTGCAGGGGGAGGGTCTGCTTTTGTGACATGCTTCAAAATTCTGAGAAAGGGTTGCAAAAGAAATGTTCAGAAATGTTCTAAATGGGCTTAGAAAACTTGTGAACCCTGTCTGAACTTTTATTAGATTGTCCCACCACTCACCCATTTGACATCTGAACAAGGAAAGCATTATTTATAACAGCATGCGTGAAATCCCAGAAGGGATTCTTGAAAGAATTAGAGTGAAAAATCTGCCCCAAAGAGACAGCAAGCAGAAAATAAACGATCAGTTGAGAAAACATGTAAATCAAAATGTGAATCTTTTGTTCTCTCTCTCTCTTCTTTAGAGGAAACAAAAGCTGTTTCTTGGCCATTAGCAATGCAGGAGAGAGAACCAGCATCAGATTTTCTATCTTGCATTGCCAATGACCAAAAAAACCAAAAAAAGTGGGTGCTGCTGTCAAAGGAGCCACTTGGTTATGGCCAAATGAGGAGTTCAGGAGAGTGAGATATAATGATTCTTCTTAACGTCTCCAGAATGGCTGCTTCTCGTGGAGGAAGTAAGTGAGTGAAGGTTCCAGAGAAGAAAGCCACACCTCAAAAGCATTTAATGCTTTAAGACTTAGAAAGCACTTTCACAAATGCCTGCTCCAGTAAATACCTCCCAACAACATTGGGAGGTATACATTGGTACCTATATATAATTATTATACCTTGGCCACAGAGACATTTGGCAACTAGTCAAGGTTACCCAAGTAGGAAACAGGTGACTGAGCTATTGGAAACCAGCTATTGTCATCCACTGCATTGCAGCTGTGAATGTCCAGATAGATATGGAAATCCTAAGATCTTGCTGAATTAACACACCCCTAAGTGTATTTTTAGTTGTCTTGTTTGAGACATATATAAATGGTTATCTCTCCCACAAACACACATTCAAATAGTTTAATTTACCAAAGTTAAGTTTGTTCTTTCCTGCCAAACTCCTTATATACTTTAATAAGGCTCAGTCCCTGATAGATCTCCTTAAATTGAAGAGGGTTGCAATTTATAGTACATTTGACACATTTGATCTAAGAACTTCTGGGATTGCCAGCTTTTAACATTTTGAGGGACTGATAGCAGAAAGAACACCGTGCTGGGTCACAATATCCCAGTCTCTTGTTACTCCCACACACTAACTACATACTGATGATAAATCTGGATTCTAATTTCAATATTTTCATAAAAGAAATAACTATGTCTTTTTCACTAAGAACTAGGCCCTCTCACTCCGTGTAACTCTGGGATGAAACCCTCAGAGCCATGCATTTGTCCACTCTTTTAAGCCTTTTATCTTTAAAATTTTCTGTAAAATTCAAGGTTTCACACTTCTAAATAGCTCTTGCAGGAAGGCTTTTTGCAAGAAGCAATTCATTCATTCCTTCCCAGAAAAGAACGCCACTCTTAGTAAGTTCTACACTTCTTTCTAAGAGATTAGCAGACACTTCCCTTTCCTGGATGTTAAAACAAAACAACACAACTCAGACAGCATAACAAGACCAGGTTCCAGTCTTTATTGTGAGATTCCCACTTCTCTAAGCCACTTTGACCACTGGGGTCCTATTTTATCTAAAGAGAAAGAACAGCAACACCAAAATGCACAGTGGAGCTGGTTGTACCACAGCAGTATCCTGAGATGAACAATGATGATATGAGCTCTTCTTTATGAGGTAGGAAGAAGGTGAAAATGAGAGCGGTAAGGTTAAAAATAAGATGTATAGCAAAAGGGATTGTTTTTCTCTTTGATTTCATCTTACCCATTTTTTTTTTTTTTTTTTTTTTTTTTGTTTTGCATGTTAGGTAAGCAGAATAAGGCCATGTTTGTATCTTAAGAGGTCCCCAGAAAATGCTTGCTGTGTGGATGAAAATGGTCTGTTAAAATGTGTAGACCTCTGTCCCATCTGCACCAGTTGCTGGAAGTGTCACCCCAGGCAAGGTCCCATAATTGCCAGGAGCAATTTCATCGTCTGTAGGCTAGAGGAGCCACCAGGAGTCCTGAGTTCTTTATGGTTTGCTTACGTAATTAAATGGCACCGGACGTGTGTAGATGTTTTCTAAACTATGTGGTACATTCCAATTATGGTTTCAGAGAATGGCAAGGAGACTAGAGATGCTTTATTCTAGGGGTTAACAATCTTTGAAAATGTGTGTGCCAAAGTGCCCAGCACATAAACAGAAGGGTCATTTGCCTAGCTCTGCGAGGTGGCAGCAGCATCCCTGAATGGTCCAAAGCAGTCCTCTCCTTGCCACAGCCATGTGGGCTGCCCAGACCTGGTGGGATCATTCTACCCTCATACTGCAAGTCCTCCCAAGCATCTGGAAACATCAGGTCCTCTGGGTATATCAGCAGATTCCCTCTCCCAAAGTCCTAGGTACCCAGGGGTCACAGAGTTATGAACAGGGCAGATATTCACCAAGCCAGAAATGCGCTGAGATAGCTGTACCCATGTTTACCACCCACATCCCTTCTGGTTGGTCAGTGTCTGTGCCACACTGATTGCAGTTTGAGTATCGACCCTGAGGGTGACTGTTGCCACCACCTTCAGACATGAGGTAAGACCATAAGAGAAGTCTCTGTCCATTAAACACTGATGACCTGTCACTGCTGAAGGAAGAGGGAGGAAATCTAACACCAATGAAAACCAACTTAGCCTTTATGAGCTTTTTGTTTATTAAAAGCTGAATAGTAAAGATGGTAACCTGAGCCAGTAGTTTTTGTCCCTATTTGTCAAATTTGGATGCATCATACAGAGAAGAATGAAATAAAATACCCTCCTCCTTTTGTACTCTTGTGCTTTCTTTGGTGCTAAGAACATCACTGGGAATCACCAAGCATGTTAGACATCTGTGACACTTCGGCCTCTTGGGTTCTAGGGTAGGGGAATATTTTTCAGGTACTGTTAGTTTTATTTTCTTCCTTTAATAAATACTAACTGGATATTGAGAATTAGAATTGGGCAGAAACTCTATGCACCATTACTCTATAAACTCAGGACCCAGAGTTGTTACAGAGGTCCAACATTTTGCTGTAGGATAAGCCCACCTGCTCTCAGGTGTCAGGCACACTGTGTAGCCTGGTGGTGCTGAGGGGTTACCAGGATGGAAAGCGGAACTTACCAGCCACAGGACTGCTGTGCAGTAATCTGTTCATGGGTTTGAAATCAGGCATCCCTGACAAACCCGGAAATGAGCTTCTTAATTTTCCTCCATGAAGTAGAAAGTCATATACAATTTTACTTTGTCAAAGAAAGTTTTCTTTGCCTGTACTAATGCAATTGCTATCTGATGCCCGAGTCTCAGTGTTTTCATTAAAGTGGGCATTTTAAAAATGTATATTTCTATTGTGGTAAATAATCTAAGGAGCAGTGCCCTGTAATAGAGGAAAGTCCTGAGCTTAGAATCCAAAGACCTGAGTTTTTGTGTCTGTAAGCAATCTGAATCTCATTGCCTTATCTGTAGAAGGAGAATAATAATGCCTGACCTGCCTATCGCTGAGTAATGGTGGAGGGGTTTGAGTCAGCATCATGTACACATAAGACCTGAAGGCAGAAGGAGGCTCTAGCCTTGCCAAGGAAGTAGAGTCACTGGTTGGTCATTTTGGATGCAGAGCCCCTCTTTGTTCTCCTGGTCAAAGTGATCTTGTTAATTAGAAGGTTGAGTCATCCTCCTAGCAGAAAGTGCATGTATGTGTGTGTAGTTTTATTTATCCAAGGTGATCATCTACCTAATCATCATCCCTGCTCCTATCTGGTTTTGAGAGAAAGAATTGCAAATAATATATTTTTTAATGATTTGGATCACTCTTTGCCCTCTGTCTCTGTTGCTTGAGACTATGAAGAAATCATATATCCCTTATGTATTTATAAACAATTAAAACTATAAAGTGCATATAAGGAAAGCAAACGGTGTCCCCCCGCATCTCCCTTCCACACCTGGTTTTGGAGTGACTGATGCCTCCCTGTTGATCCCTTTCTCTCCAGGTCGGTGGCCACACGATGCTGCCCATTCGTTGGATGCCTCCAGAGAGCATCATGTACAGGAAATTCACGACAGAAAGTGACGTCTGGAGCCTGGGGGTCGTGTTGTGGGAGATCTTCACCTACGGCAAACAGCCCTGGTACCAGCTGTCAAACAACGAGGTGTGCAATGGGTCTGGCCAAAGCCCTCCAGAGGGCTGAGATCCCAGAGGCTTCCACCAGCTGGGGCCTTGTTTTGGGTTGGAAGACCATGTCAGGACGTTATCTTATGGGGTTGTGTTGGCAGCAGCACTTCCCAAGTAGCCTGCTATGTTTCTAAATTTCATGGTCAAAGTATAGTCACTCTGAGAAAGCAAAGCATGGCGCTCGCTGATATGTCCTTGCTCCTCTGGTGGTGGGACTGAGGAGTCACTTTATGTAGCTCATCTGATAAATTAATAGCAGACGTAGCATTCCAGAACCCAAACAGTCCAGCGAATTCTTTAGTATTGTTCCAGCAAAGTTTCAAGGTCCTTTCCCTTTTGAATATTTCACCAGAACTTTAACTTCTAGTGAAAAACTCAAGCGTTTTGTTTTTTCTATTCTTACTCTTGCAAATATGTTTATATTTGAGGCACAGCTTCTTGGTCAGGCACCCCACATCTTTTTCAAATCCATGTCTGTCTTTTTAATCCAGTTCCTTTATCCAATAGCCTGCAAGGTTTCCTGTCAGTCAGTGCCTTAACACATAAGTGACTCATGTTCCATCTCAGACCAATAAAAACCACAACATGCTCCAGTGTGAGGTTTGGGAGCATTCCATATAAATTATTTTTCCACCGGTTTTGTGAAATCAGAGTGCCTTGGAAAAATGGATATAAGCCAATCAAATTAAACACAATGTAAACTAACCTATAATAATTGTTCTCTTCCTTCTGAGAAAACGAAACCAAGAGTGGGCTTCTTTTGTAAAAGCCCCTCTTCTGCTGTTTCTTGCGCTAACATTTCTTTGATGTGCATTGCTTTTCCTCCTGTCTCATCCTATCTTTGATCTCTGTCCAGGTGATAGAGTGTATCACTCAGGGCCGAGTCCTGCAGCGACCCCGCACGTGCCCCCAGGAGGTGTATGAGCTGATGCTGGGGTGCTGGCAGCGAGAGCCCCACATGAGGAAGAACATCAAGGGCATCCATACCCTCCTTCAGAACTTGGCCAAGGCATCTCCGGTCTACCTGGACATTCTAGGCTAGGGCCCTTTTCCCCAGACCGATCCTTCCCAACGTACTCCTCAGACAGGCTGAGAGGATGAACATCTTTTAACTGCCGCTGGAGGCCACCAAGCTGCTCTCCTTCACTCTGACAGTATTAACATCAAAGACTCCGAGAAGCTCTCGAGGGAAGCAGTGTGTACTTCTTCATCCGTAGACACAGTATTGACTTCTTTTTGGCATTATCTCTTTCTCTCTTTCCATCTCCCTTGGTTCGTTCCTTTTTCTTTTTTTAATTTTCTTTTCCTTTTTTTTTTTTTTTTTTTTGGTCTTCCTTGCTTCACGATTCTTACCCTTTCTTTTTAATCAATCTGGCTTCTGCATTACTATTAACTCTGCATAGACAAAGGCCTTAACAAACGTAATTTGTTATATCAGCAGACACTCCAGTTTGCCCACCACAACTAACAATGCCTTGTTGTATTCCTGCCTTTGATGTGGATGAAAAAAAGGGAAAACAAATATTTGACTTAAACTTTGTCACTTCTGCTGTACAGACATCGAGAGTTTCTATGGATTCACTTCTATTTATTTATTATTATTACTGTTCTTATTGTTTTTGGATGGCTTAAGCCTGTGTATAAAAAAGAAAACTTGTGTTCAATCTGTGAAGCCTTTATCTATGGGAGATTAAAACCAGAGAGAAAGAAGATTTATTATGAACCACATTATGGGAGGAACAAAGACAACCATTGGGATCAGCTGGCGTCGGTCCCTACTTAGGAAATTCTCAGCGACTGTTAGCTGGGAAGAATGTATTCGGCACCTTCCCCTGAGGACCTTTCTGAGGAGTCAAAAGACTATTGGCCTCTGTGCCATGGATGATTCTTTTCCCATCACCAGAAATGGCGGCGTGCAGTAGAGAGCAAAGATGGCTTCCGTGAGACACAAGATGGTGCATAGTGTGCTCGGACACAGTTTTGTCTTCATAGGTTGTGATGATAGCACTGGTTTGTTTCTCAAGTGCTACCCACAGAACCTTTGTCAACTTCAATTGAAAAGAGGTGGATTCATGTCCAGAGATCATTTCGGGGTCAGGTGGGAAAGCCAAGAACTTGGAAAAGATAAGACAAGCTATAAATTCGGAGGCAAGTTTCTCTTACATTGAACTTTTCAGATCTCACTTCCCTCCGACCCCTAACTTCCATGCCCACCCGTCCTTTTAACTGTGCAAGCAAAATTGTGCATGGTCTTCGTTGATTAATACCTTGTGTGCAGACACTACCGCTCCAGACATCGTTCCCCTGATAGGTAGAGCAGATCCATAAAAAGGTATGACTTATACAATTAGGGGAAGCTAATGGAGTGTATTAGCTGAGTATTAATGTCTCTGGGTTGTACGGTGGTGATGGGTTTTAATGAATATGGACCCCGAAGCCTGGAAATCCTCATCCATGTGGAACCCACAGGACTGTGGGAAGGGCAGAATCAATCCCTAAGGGAAAGGAAACCTCACCCTGAGGGCATCACATGCACTCACGTTCAGTGTACACAGGTCAAGTCCCTTGCTCTGGGCTCTGGTTGGGAGAGTGGTTTCATTCCAAGTGTTCTCCATTGTCAGTATGCTGTCTTTGTTTCCTTCACTCCATTCAAAAAGTCAAAATACAAAATTTGGCACAGCATGCCAACGGGAGGCTGTGCCCAGACCAAGCACTGGAAATGTGCTTCTGGGCATAGTCACTGGTTTTGCAAAAAGAGGGCGCAAATTTAAATAGAAATTTACAGCTATTTGAATGGTCAGATATACTAAGAAAGAAAAATATTTCTGCTCCTCAAGAAAACTTGCTACCCTCTGTGAGGGGAATTTTGCTAAACTTGACATCTTTATAACATGAGCCAGATTGAAAGGGAGTGATTTTCATTCATCTTAGGTGATGTTATTTCTTATTTGTTTCTGAAGGTGCGATAGCTCTGTTTTAGGTTTTGCTTGTGCCCGTTAATTACTGAAACACCTTGTTTTTCATTAAAGGCTTGGAAAGTCAATTCTCAAAAATTCAAAAGTGTAAATTAACAGAGAACAAAAGGAAATCCAGTAGCATCTGCAGTCAAGCGAGGGAGATGACCTTATGTCTATTCAAGTTATATGCTGACCTATGAGAGATAAGAGTTGGGTCGTTTGTTCTCTTTGTTGGTGATTAAAAAAAAAAAAAAAAAAAAAAACCCTTCAGAATACATATAACATAATGAAAGCCATATCTCCATGATATATACGTGCATGTATGTATCATATTAAGGACCCATGGTACTGTTAAAACACTGTAGAACTCTGTGACGTAGTAAGGAAGGGGCAGATTTGTACAAAAACTTTTCTAGATTCCATCAGCGATGACCTGAAAACCAACACAGGTTTGTCATTCTGCATGTCTGGCCAGCTGCTCTCGGGGGAGAAACTACAAGTATTTATTTTATTTTAAGAGAGCAAAGTAGGTAATAATTTAAGGGATCAAATTCAAGGAGGGCTGTGCAGTTTTAGAGCAAAGATTTGTTTAAGGCCAATGAGACTTTGGGAGCATCCCATTCCAGTTTTGTCTTTTTTTTTCTCTGAAAGAAAAAAGCAAAAAATAAAATAAAATTCCACTTATACCTTCTGACAAGTCCCTAAAGGTCTTGAAATAAAAGGTTCTATGCAAGTGCAAAGTTTTATAGTTATTTATATTGCTGATTATTACTATTACTATCTCTGTTGTCTTAAGAGTATGTGCTGATTTCAGAGACACCTCTAATTGAAAGAATATCAGATTGCTTTTAAAGTAGCTGAATGAGCCACAGAATATCTGAAATTATTCATTGCTGTTCCTCCACCACCCCCTTTCTCATGGTCTGATTTTTAGAAGAGTAGCATCCTTGTTCTAAAATGTCGTGATCACCAAATATGGCCTTCCATCAAATTTGTGAAAACTACAATATAACAGTGACAAACCTAATTCTCTAGCCCAAACCTGGTCTGACAATCATTTCCATTTAGAAGTCATTGAATAGTTTTCCAAACACTTTCCATGTGTGTTAGCAAATTATTCCCATTTTGTGTAAATGAGGACATTGAGACTCAGAGACCCTCAGAAGCATGCTAGAGGTCTCCAGCCTAGCTTCCGGCGCCACTGGGACTGAATCCAAGTACTCTCACTCTGAACTTCATGGTTCTGTCCACTAGAGACTCTAATACACAAACAAGCAGTTCAGGAAAGAAAGCATGCTAACACATTCATGAAGCAGTATATGAAGTTAGAAGAACACAAGGAAATACAGGAGATGACAAGCAGCTGAGATATTGTGATATGTAATCATGCTCTTATCTTCAGCTAAATTCAGCTAAATCCTTGTACACTGAACCAATGTCATAATCAGGCTTATTTAGAAAACACTTTGAACTATGCTATAAAAGATTATATCAGAATTCATATTATACATGTGTTCACATCAGCACTACCTGTGATATTTTCATGTATTTATATGTGTTATAAATACTTGATTTATACATATACAAATGCACATACATAGTGTGTTTGTGTGTTTATGTATAAATTTATAGGCACACAATAATAGAGATAATTATAAGTAGGGTGAGGTATGAATAATTTGCTTAAAATATGCTAAATAACCAAAACTGTTTAACGTCATGTTGCTGTTAGTGCTTCCATTCTCCATGTGGGTAGGACTACATCACACTTTTCAACTCTGTGCAGTACTGCATGGGTGGAAGACATATTTAAGATAATGTGCTTCCCAAAACAACTGAATAAAAGCCATCCCACTACACTGAGTGCTTTCTCTGGCTCCTTGCAAAGGAAGATACTTTTTGTAAAGGTCCAGGAAAGGAACATTGCTTTCTTTTTGTCTTTCAGCACATTTGTATTATGCTCACCTTGTCTTTGTCCCACTGTGACCCCTTGACACTTGAGTTCAGAGTTCAAGCATTCCAAATATAAATTGGAATGTTGGCAGCCCAGTGTCTCAAAGGCCAATGATGAGCTGTCCAAGACCCCACAGTGAGATGAGCAACTCTTAGGAATTCCCACATCCGAGAGTGAATACACCAACTAACAGTATAGAATGCTGTCCTTTCCAAAGCGTCCTGACTGCAGGATTACCTGGTCAAGAATGGACTTTCTTTGAATCTTTCGTTTTGCAAATTGGACAGCCTGTAATACCAATACCATTGTTGTATCTAACTAAATAAATGACTGCATATACACACATACCCTCAATTTTCTTGCTTCTCCGTTTTCTTTTTCCTCCCCTGTTTCAGGACTTTTATTTTCAATGTTGACCTTTGGTTTGGCCATATATCACTGTTACAGGAAATCTCATGAGAGGAATGGCTGGGGACCCAACTCTCCAAATGTCTGAGTTAGCAGTTACAGCTGACTTTTTATGATGCATAATTGGAATGTGGAGCCTCTGAGGTTGTGATAGCTTGTACATGAATTTCAAACGTTATTCTAAAGAATGAGGAGTGGGAGGGATTTACAGTTAGAAATGACAGTGCAGGAAGGGGTATTTTCTTGTTGTCAGGGCTGGAATGAATCACTGCTGCTCAAGTCAAAGGTTCTTGAATATGCTTAGTTTTTGCATTCCCCCCCTTCTTTTCCTTTGACCTTTATTTATTTAATTATGTATTTATTTATTTATATACTTTTGCTCCATTCATCACAAACACAAAGCAAAGCAAAAAAAAATACATATATATATATATATATATATATATATATATATATATACATATATATATCTGTATATGTGTTGTAGGCAAAACACTGTGAATTTCACAACCACCACCAAGCAACTATATTGCCATCTTGACATACGTCTCAGGAGACGAAATGAGAAAAGATGGGGATGTCATTTTTTTAGTCTATGCGTTCGAGGCCAGGTCCATGTTTATTTATTTCTTTAGTCTATGCATTAATGAAAATGATCCTGAGTGGAGGTTAGTTGAACGTTCAATGTACTGGAGCAAGCATCATAAAAGCTGCTAGTAGCCGTGCATTTGAACAGGAAAAAAAAAATTAGGGAAAATGAAATGTAAAGGCCTGTATCTTGCAGCTTGTATATCTTACTATTGCTTTAAAAATGTATAAAACAGCTGGAAATGTTTTAAATACAAGGTCTTTGAATTAAATGTGGATTTTAAATATGTAATCCCTTGACAAATGACCAAATTATGGTGAACTATAGCTCCCTGTGTTCTTCGATCAATACCTATAACTTACAAATCTACCTGGAGATGTGGACATTCTGCATTTGCTTCTGTATCTGAAGAGATGTTTGTATATATCCAGGCCATACACATACACATTTCCATATCTCTCTGCAGATATATTTCCCCTTCAATTGTGACCTGGTATTTGGAACTCTCCTTTTCATTTGGTTTCTCTTCCTTTTAATGTGATGTCTCTGTGCTAATACCAGTTCTTGTTTTGCAATCTGTTTTGAGGTCCATTGCTTTACTAAGACCCACTGCATCTTGGCTGATTTCAAAGTGACACCTGAATACAGTGTTTAAAAAAAAAAGTTTTGTTTGTAAATCATGTGACCAGCTTCTCTCAACCTGACATGGAAAGTCTCTTGTACTACAGTGTATTTAATAAAAATGATGTCTTACAATAAATAACATACTCTGAAAGAGAGACTAACAATGACATGATGATTACTTTTTAAAAATGTATAGAATTTCCATAAGCATGGTGTTCTCTTTATTCTATATGTATATATGTCTGTTTTTGGTTTTGGTTTTGTTTAAAGACAGGGTCTTGTAATGTTGCCCAGGCTGTAGTGCATTGGCTATTCACAAGCATGAGCATAGCTCACTGCAGTCTCAAACCCCTAGGCTCAAGCCATCCTCCCACCTTAGCCTTCTGACTACCTGGGACTAACAGGTGCATACCACTGCACCCAGCTATATGTATGTATTTTTTAGGTAGGGTCACTGCAGATGCCTGTAGTGCTCATTAGTTGAAGGTAGTGAGAGTAAGTGATTAGTCATAGACATAAGTTTCCTGTCAGATCTATCCATAATTCTGATATTTTCAACTTACACCTTGGATAAGTAGAACATCACTGTCAATCGCTTTACTTTCTGCAACAACATAAATGCCCTATCTGTACTGTCCAATATGGCAGCCTCTACCCACATATGGCTAGTGAACACTTGAAACATGGCCAGTGTGACCAAAGAACTGAATTTGAATTTTTATTTAATTTCAATTAGCTTATATTTAAATAGCCACATATGGCTAGTGGCTTCCATGTTGGACAGCACAGAGCAAGAAGACACAATCACCAGGGTTTTGAAAAGATTAAACCTTAGAAACAGCCCAAGAGATTTGCGTATTGTGGCACCTTAAGGTTGGGGCCGCTTCGAGGATCTGAATGACTCAGGAGTAGAAATAACTGAATTAAAAGTGCCACACTCTCTTGGCCTCTCTATGCACCAGTGTTTCTGAAATCATAGTGGTGGGGGAGGACAAAATTAGGGTGGCTTGGCAGGGGTCCTATAGGCTGTCTCTTCCTTGCCATCAGAATGGTCTGCCCACATTCTTGTTCTCAGTATTTCACAGTCAGACTTCCCAGGGTCTGGCCTCCTCTTCTCAACCCTCTAAGAGGCACACCAGCATCTGGACAACATTCCTGCCATAGGCTTGGCAATAGATGCTCCAAAACTCAGAATCCTCAGAAACATTGCCTCCTGAATACCTCCTCTCAGTGATGCAGATATGTTTTTCTTGAGTTAAAAAAAAAAAAAATACGATCAGGTGAAAACTCAGCAGAGACTTGGAAAATGCAATGCCATAAAAGGGGCAAAGCAACTTGTCCAAAAATCCAAATAAGGTTATATGTCCCTGTGAAATCATAGTATACATCCCCCTCAAAGAAACTGTGGATTGAAGGAGGAAGTTTAATGTCTAATGCCCTGGCCAGCCACAACCCAGTTTGGACTATTAAAGATCCTGACTTTTACCAGACTACATTCATATATTCCTATTATTGGTACAATTATAATGGTATCCATTTAAATTCCAAACCTGAAGTCATGTCCCAGAGCCCTCTCTTGCTTCCTTGTGTATCCCATCTGGCCTTCCCTCTTCAAATACTCCTTCCATGCATGCATGGAAGGTGCCTATTTTCTTGGATGAGAAAAATGCTTCTGAAGTATTATTATTAATAACATCATTAGAACAGACATACTTACTTTTAGAATAAATCAACCAACAAAACGAATCCTTCCTCTGTGCCAGGGTGTTATACATGTGTATTAGTATCTGGTGGCTGCTGTAATGAATTGCCACAGACTAGGTGAAGACAACAGAAGTTTAATTTCTTACAGTTCTGGAGGCCAGAAATCTGAAAGTAAGAGGTTGTCAGAGCTGCACTCTCTTGGAAGGCTCTATGGGAGAATATTTTCCTTACTTGCCCCAGCCATTGGTGGCTCAGATGTTCCTTGCTGGTGGTTACATCACTCCAGTCTCTGCTTCCTTGATCAGATTACCTCAAATTACCTTCTCCTCTTCATGTGTCTTCTCCTCTGGGTATCTGCTTTTTTCTTTTCTTTTCTTTTTTTAGATGGTGTCTCGCTGTGTTGCCAGGCTGGAGTGCAGTGGAGTGATCTTGGCTCACTGCAACCTCTGCCTCCCAGGTTCAAGCAATTATCCTGCCTCAGCCTCCTGAGTAGCTGGGACTACAGGTGCACACCACCACGCCCAGCTAATTTTTGTATTTTTAGTGGAGATAGGGTTTCACCATGTTGGCCAGGATATTCTCAATCTCCTGACCTCATGACTCACCTGCCCTGGCCTCCCAAAGTGCTGGGATTACAGGCATGGTGGGTATCTGTTTTGTAAGGATACATGGGATTGCCTTTAGGGCTCACCCAGAAAATCCAGATAAGTGCCTTCTCTCAAGATCCTTAACTTCATCACAACTTTTGTCATATAAGGTAATATTCACAGGTTCTAGAGATTAGGAGGTGGGTATATCTTTTTTGGAGGGGACATTACTCAACCCACTACAGAATCTTAACTCATCCAACCCTTACACCTATCCCAGGAGGCAGGTACTATTATTATTCCCAGTTTACAGATGAGAAAACTGAGTCACTAAGAGTTAAGAAACCTGCCAAAAGCTGTCAAAAGAAATTGACCAATAAAGATAATGCTTAGTATTTGCCAAGGAGTTTCATACACTAACTCGTTTAATCCTCAGTCAACTCTATGAAATTGAAGAACGCAGGGGGCTCAGCTCCAGGCAATAGGCAGAAAGGCAGGTACCTGACTGGCATAAGGAAGCCTTGAAGTTAGGTTCTGGGCTGGCCATATGACTTAGGTTCAGGGTCTGGGCTCCAGGCCACTGAGAGACTGGTTTAAGCAGTTCAGTGGCCCAGCACTGTAGGAATGAGGTTATCAGCAGGAGCTAAAGTCAAGATTCAAAGTTCAAGGAGACTAGACAGTCTCTGGCAAATTGAACCTGGGGTATGAGGAAGGACTTTGGTCACAGGGACAGGATGAGAATTTAGCCACTAAGCTTAAGCAAAAAGTCATGCCAGAGCCACCAGCTAGGTATTTTTGGTGCCTTCCTATGGCCCAGTGCTTAGGTTGGTGCAAAAGCAATTCCAGCCTTTGCCACAACTTTCGCAAAAACTGCAATTGCTTCTGCACCAACCTAATACTAATCCCACCCACTTTCACTCATTAGTCTAGGGGAGGCCGAGTCTCCAGGTGAAGGGAGCTGCCTAGCAATGGGGTTCTGGAGTTAGAAAAGAGGTGATATTAGAACTCAGATTTAGGAGCACCTCTCTTGCAATAAGAGCTCTGCAAATGTGGCCATTTGCCAAACATCAGGGTCTTTGGTTGCCTCCCATGGTTAGAGCTAGATGAGGCCTAAAGGTCCTATGCCCTATCTGCCATCTACAGGTAGTGTTTTACAATAAAAGAAAGGCTCAGACCAAATTATTCCAAACAAGCAATGATTTATTATCAAGACTACATGTTGGCTATGTAGACCGGAAACTTCCCCTTTCTGTCTTTGCACAGAAGTCACGCCCAAAGGCAGATTTAAGGATGTGCTAATGCTAGGACCAACACAGCCTCTATCGAATCAGTTGACAGGGGAGGGATACGCAGAGGACCCAGAGAGCTCTGGTCACTGAAAGCCCCACTCCTGGCATTAGAGACCTGAGCAGCTTGCTACATTCTTCTGCTTCCTTCATGTAGGAATGACAACACATGTAGGAATGAAGATTCTAATTCTCAATCTTCAGAATCAGTCATTTCTGCCAAAAAGTAAGCAAAACTCTAATGTATTTTACGCTAATTAACACACTTTCTGATATTGATGTAAAAATTTTAAATGCCAGTTAACTACTCAAGTCACTTTTCATGTGGGCTCTGTTTATGTTGATCACCTCTAGGATATAAGGTGTATCTAACTTGTACGTGCACATCACACTGTATACAACTGATTTTAAAGTCAGTTGCCACACAGACAATAAAACAATTTCCATAAAGACCCTTTTCTCCTATAGTAAATATGGATTTGTAGCTACCAAACCCAAATGTGCAAAATGTCACTTGCTTCATTTCCTTTAAATCAGGCTATGTCTGATTCTAGCCCATATCCTGCAGGAGCAAAATCAGCCTTAAGCATTGCTTGGCATGCCTCCCCTTTCATAAGGTACCCCATGAATCCCAAGGCCCATTGATACCTAGGAAATGTGAAAAGGGTCTCTAATGTCCTCTCCATCATGATCTAGTGGCTCTGGTGCCACAACTGAGAACTCTGTCTAGGACAGAATGTTCCCAGACACATCACAGCCATTTCCCCAAAGTCTACCTCTTCCCTGTGAAATTTGAGGACTCCACACCCACCAATATCTCTTGGCTTGGGAAAATCTCTGTTACGAATCCTACCTCTACTCTCCACCCTTTCCTTTTCCCTAGTTGAGTCATCTCCTAAATACACGATTAGATCATTGTTCAGCTTTTTTTTTTTTTTTTTTTTTTTGAGATGGAGTCTAGCTCTGTCATCATTAGGCTGGAGTGCAGTGGCGTGATCTCGGCTCACTGCAATCTCTGCCTCCTGGGTTCAAGTGATTCTCCTGCCTCAGCCTCCAGAGTAGCTGGGACTACAGGTGCATGCCACCATTCTCTGGCTGGTTTTTCTATTTTTAGTAAAGATGGGGTTTCATCATGCTGGCCAGGCTGGTCTTGAACTCCTGACCTCATGATCTGCCCGCCTTGGCCTCTCAAAGTGCTAGGATTACAGGCGTGAGTCACTGTATCTGACCCATTGTTCATCTTTTATATTATTATGACAATGAAAGTGCTATTTGGAGCTGAGGCATACAGTAAACCATGACTATTTTCCTTTTCTGTATAATATTTTGTTTTCTTAGGAGTTAGTAATTGACTTTTTGTTTGTTTGCTGTCTTAGTTTTCTAATGATCATTATTCAAACCCAGGCTCTTAGCTATTTGTCTAAATTTCCTCTCAAAACATTCCAGTGCATCATGTATTTTACCCATTTAATCTGCCTGGACAGTGTCTCCTGCAGCCTTCTCATCTGATGCAATCTAGACAGGTGACGTCTCAACCTGTTGCAGAGCTATCATCTGGGATCTTTCTTTTCCGGAACTTGGACTTCTCCCCTTTTTGTTCTGCATGTATCTCCTTCCTTCCTCCCTTCTCTATCCTATGTCTTCCTTTTCTTGGTTTACTCTTGATTTGGTGGAACACATCCTCCAATAGCTTTCTAAGAAAAGGCAAACAAGAAATTTTTGGAAACCCATTGCCTCTGAAAATGCTTTTATTGTACCCTCAAACTTAACTAACAGTTTTGCTGAATATAAAATATTAGTTTGAATTTTATCTTAAAATTTTTGAAGGCATATATTGATTGTCTTCTAACTTCAAGTGTGGCTGTTGAGAGGTCCGAAGTCTCCTGATTCTTGATTTCAAAAATGTAATCCTCTTTTTCCCTCTGGAAATTTTAAGAATCTTTTCATATTTAGTATTCTGAAATTATATGAAGATGTGTCTTAGGTTTATATTAATTCACTATGCTGGATACTTCAATGAGCCATTTCCATACAGAAATTCATTTTTTTCCAGCTCTGGGAAATTTTCTTGAATTATATTGTTGATTAATTCTTCTCTGTGTCTTCTCTCAGGAAATCCTATCATTTAAATACTACACTACCCTCTTGGACTGGACTTCAAATTCTTACTTATGTCTTCTATTTTCTAGAAGAACTTTTAAAAACTTATTTGGAGTTCTGTCATTCTCATTTTTTTTCTTTAAAAGTGACTTTTCATTTCACTTAGAATAAAATTTGAATTCCCTGTCATGGTGTGCAAGGGCACAAAAGATACTGCTGTTGAAAATGTCTGAAACTTCTCCTCACACCATATTTACCTTCTCTCACCTGTATTCCAACACCTTTCATCACTCAAGAATTTTGCATATTCTATTTTCCTCTTCTGGAAAAGCTCTTGCTCCAACTTTTTACCTGACCTTTTTCATATTGCAGGTTTTGCAATATCATTTTTTAAGAAGCCTTCCATAACCTCATAAACAAAATGTTCTTTCCTGTTATTCTCTTCCTAGTACTCCGTTTTCTTTCTTTAAAGTCTTTATTAATTCTTTCAGTAAGGGTGTGTAAGTAGAAAACTCTTAGTTTTCTCTACATGGAAAGGTGCTAGTATAGCTGAAAATGGAATCCTGACTCAGCAGTCACTTTCCTTCAGTCTTTGGAAATATTATTTTCATTGTTTGGCATTGTTTGTTATGAAAAGGTTTCTGTCAATATTCTCATTCCTCTTTAGATCTGGCATTTCTTTCTAGCAGCATTTTAGACTTTCTCTTTGTCTTTCATATTGTTTAGTTTCATTATAATGTGTGTAGATAAACATTTTTTGTACTTCTTATGTGGGACTTAGTTTCGATCTCAGGACTTGTGTCTTTGTTCAGTGCTGTTTCATCCCACCATTGTCTTTTGGTTATATTGCTCAAGGATATACTATGTTTTTTTCTTCTAGTACTTGAGGTAGACATGCGTTGGAGCTCCTCATTCTCTCCTTTATTTCTCCTCTCTTGTTATTTGTCTTTACAGCATTTAGGGATTTTTTTTTCAGAGAAGCCTTTCAGACCTCTTGTTCTCTCATGAGTTGTGTCTATTCTGCTGCTTAATTTACTGAGTTCACCTCTTCTTTCATTTACTATATTTTTCATCCTTAGAATTTCTATTTGGATTTTTTTCAAAATTTCCCAGTCCTTTTTCAAAATCTTAGTCTTTTCATAATGCCTTATGGAGTCATTTCCTACCTACATCTCTTTGTACATTGTAAATATGTTGACTTGAAAGTCTCCATCAGGTTGCTCTAGTCTCACTAGGTAGGGATTGTAGCAGGCTTAATGGTAGCCCCCAAAAAAGGCATTCCACATCCTAATTCCTGGGACCTGGGGATATTATACAGCAAAAAAGAAAATATCACCATGCATGGGAAAAGATGTGACTAAAGTGAGGATCTTGAGAAGAGGATTTTATCCTGAATTATTCAGGTGGATCCTAAATGCAATCATATGTATCCTTATAAAAAAAAATGGAGGAGGTGTTTTGAGGAGAGTGTGATGTAAAGACAGAGGCAGAGATTAGAGTGATGTTACTATACACCAATAAATACCTGGAGCCACTGGAAGCTGGCAGATACAAGGAAGGGACTCTCTCCTAGAGCCTTCAGAGGGAGTATGCTCCTGTTAACACCTTGATTTCAGACTTCTGTTATTTTAAGCTACCCAGTTTGTGGCCATTTGTTATAGCAGTCACAAAAAACTAATATGTCCATGAATTATCGAGTTTTTAAATCTGACTAGTCTCACCTTCAGGTTTTGTCATTTCTGTTCTGTTGGTGTATCTGCAGTGAGAATTGTTTTTTCCCAGAAATCTTATCTATACCTTGGATTGTGGAGTTGTCCTAGGTGACAGCTTAACATTTTTTCCCTCCCAGGATGCTGCAGGTTTGAATTGTTCCTGGTCTGTTTTGGTCAGCACAGAACAACACAGAGTAGTGTGAATTTGGCCTACACCCATGCATAGTGTAGTGTGGGGTTTCTGATCTCTTGAGGGTGACTGTATTTCCACCCTGTAGTGAATTCTTATCCTTTTGTGTTGCCTTGACATCTATTTTGAATGCAAGTTTTAACTTTCTTAGGCCAGAAACAGGGCTCAGTTACCCTTGACACAGTTTCCAGTTCTACACTGCACCCAAATGTCTCAAGCTGGTGGACAGAAGTAAGAATTTAGGAGCATCTCTCTTACCGAGAAGACTGGGCTCCCTGCTTTCCCACGGAAAATTTCCTTTAAATGAACCATCAGGCATTTGCCCATGAATTTAAAGTATTCCATTCCCTATTCCCTTATATGTGCTGCTAGTCACTAGATGTGCTCTCTCTCTGCCTGACTCATCATTCTCATCATTCCTGGGTTGATTGCAAGACCCAGGGATGGAGGACTGCTCTCCTGAATTATTCCCTCCTTGTCCAGGATCTGTAAATAAAACTCTCTGAACTTGTTTTCTGTTGTACTGGGTATATTGAATGTGCACCTTCCAGCTGAAGAAGTAGGGGCTGCCCTAGGCTGGCCTTTCCCCAGTATGCCAGGTAGAACAAAAGGTCAGCCTCCCAGTGCTAGAGCCATGGTCAGGCAGGTATACAGTGAACATGGGTCAGACAAGAGCCATAAGGGCATCTGCCAGTAGAAACAAGCTTTCTTTGTAAACCCCTGGTGACGGTTTGGGCAACAAGCTACGAGGCTGTTCACCAGGTTAAAGAAGTATCCCTCAAAGGCACTGTAAATGCCATATCCAGCTCCCCTTCATTTTCCATTTAGGCAAAATTGCTAGCTTCTCTAGTACTAGAACCCCAATTTAGCCAAGAGCTCTTGAAACACAGTCATAGATCAGGGAGGCCATCATGCTTCTTACTAACTTCCTGAGTAGGTGAACAAAGTTCTTATAGTCTCTCCTCATTGATGTGGCACCTTGACTTTATACAAGAATCCCAGTCCTGACACCTAATCCATGAGCTACTTATGACTCCCGCCACAAAACTTTCTGTCTACTCTTAATACCCCTTTGGGTCACAAGGATTTATCTCTAATACTTTAATTGGGGTTTTAGTTTCATTTGGCATGTGGACGTTTTTCTTCTTCTAAATTTTTTGTATTATGTTTTGTCAAGCATATGTATGTATGTATGTGTTCATAGCAAGATGCAAGACTTTACACACCTGTTCTGTCTTCCGTCTTCCCTGGAAATCTCAAAGCTTCCTTCTCCAACTTGAAGTGAGGGTTCCCTTTACATAGTCTCATTTTTCTGGCAAGGTGAATATTAGAACAATTTTCAGTTTTCACTGTGGATCAGAATCACTAGGGACAATTTGAAAGATACAGAAGCCAATGCTTTACCCTGAAAAAGTTAGTTTCTGTTTTAGGGTGGGCCAAGGTATAGGTATTTTCTGCAATGTCTTTAGGTGTTTCCACTGTGCAGCCACAGTAAAGAAATATTGTCCTAAGGGATAATATGGCTCAGCTCCAGAATTCTAACCATCCAAATAGAAACACATTGGGCTGGACATAGGACTTGACTCAGCAGAGAATGGGCCAAACAGAGAAAAGCCTAAAACTTCTTTAGTTCAAGAATGCTACATAGAGCACTAGATAAATATGAGAAGCAGGTCATCAAGTATCCAAGGAGTTGAGTAGTGAACCACATGTTCTCTCAGGAAATAAATTTCCTGCAAAGTTCCATGGAAACCAGTTATGGTCCAGTGCTTAAGGCATTCAATCAATCAATCCTCATCATGGAAAAAGCTGGAACTCCAGCTCTCCATTATGCCAGAAGAACAGTTGGTAGTACTCCAGCCATCAATTCTGATGAGGTTCATCCTGCTGCTGCTTGCTATAACATGCAAGCCTTGGACTCAGCCTGTGATCATGAAAACTGAGCTGGCAGGATCCAGCTGGAGTTGAAGTTCTATCATATTGCTACTAAATCCTAGGCCCTGATCACTGCAGGGCAGGGGCCAGTACTTCCTTGATCATGCAACAGAAAAGCCAGGGTCCCACTTTAAGAGTCTAAATTCAGTCCTACCAGATTGTTGGGTGCAATCTCAGAGAGTCGTGAACAACAGGGTACACAAGTACCAGCTACTAATCCTGTGCCCATGAGCTTTCCCTCTAATTATGCTACTCAGTGATCAGCCCAGCAGGTGTGTCATATATGCTATCTAGGCTTCTCTCATTGCTTACATGAAGATACTGTATTTTTTACTTATTAATTTTTGTTGCTGTTTCTTACATGTAGAATGTAAGCTTCATTCGGGCAGATATTGCCTTTGGTTCACTGTCTAGATTGGCTCCTGACACATAGGTGGTACTCAATATTTTTGATTGAGTGAATGAATGAATGGGTGGATGAATGAATAGATGAAAATTAAGAAGCTTGAAATAGGAGGTCAAGAACCTAGGCAAGTAGTTACAGTAGACTGATGTCTCTAATGCCTAGAAATGGAGGTGTAGCCTTAGGCAAGTCATCCTAACCCTCTTAAGACTTAGATTCCTCATGTATAAGCTATATAATAGAAGCTTTTATTTCTAGATTAAAATGAGTTAATTCACGACTTGAAACCATAAAAAAATTTATTATGAATGACTTCAAATCCTTCCACATGTAAACAGAGCCACTTTCTTTCTGACTCACTTTGGAGATAGATCCAAGGAAAGACTTCAGAAAAAGCGAGGTTACCGTGAGTCAAAATAGTAAAAGCTGGGTGTTTATTTTCAAGTGGACGATCATGGTTGTTTCCCCTTAAAAAAGAATCCATTATTTTCAGAATTAAGAGATTAAGGGCTCCTTAGGGAATTCCTTCCCCCATACTTGCTGGAAATAAGGCAATGGCCAAATAAAAAAGTCATAAAAATAAAAATAATTATTTGGCCAGGTGTGGTGGCTCACACCTGTAATCCCAGCACTTTGGAAGGCTGAGGCAGGCAGATAGCCTGGAGGTCAGGAGTTCGAGACCAGCCTGACCAACATGGTGAAACCCCATTTCTACTAAAAATACAAAATTAGCTGGGCTTGTTGGCGCATGCCTGTAATCCCAGCTACTTGGGAGGCTGAGGCAGGAGAATCGCTTGAACCCAGGAGGCAGAGTTGCAGGTGAGCTGAGATCACACTATTGCACTCCAGCCTGAGCAGTGAGAGCAAAACTCTGTCTCAAAAAAAAAGTTATTATTATTATTATTATTTGACATCTTTAAGATGATGGCTGTCTTGCTTAATTCGATTTAACTAGGGAAATTTTCTACAGTTGACTTTCAAAAAGCACTTTGCAAATTTATTTAATGCTTCCTTAGTTTGGGGACAGAATGGTTTTGGAGACAAATGTGGCCTTCCTGTCTTAGGGTTTAATAAAGGTTGAGATGTTAGGGTGTGAGTGGAGGAGGTAAATATGGGTCAGCATGGCTTCCTTGGTCTCCCATGGCATCACAGAATATTAGAGTTGGAAGGGTGGTGAGAGTTAATCTGTGACCACCCTTGCCTGGGTCCAGCCCTAGTGAAAGGAAATTTATTTGGACATCTCCCCTGCAACCCCAGTCCATTTGCATTTTGCAAAGCTTTCTTAGCAAGGACTTCCTGATGCTGAACCAACATCTGTGTCCTCGGAACTACTGCCCATGGGCTCAGATCTCCTGGGAGTGCACAAAATAACTCTTATTCATTATGACTTGGCATCCCTTTATGACTCCCTTGTGCTTTTCCTCCCTCATCCATCCCCCTACTGAAAACTCTGTACGGCTTGCCAAATACCCAAAAGAAAGGGCAAGGAACCAAGCTCTGCCTGGTAACACTAACATGCAGCCTACGATTCTTGGTTACTCTTGAGTGGCATCAGCTCATTTTCCCTCACCTGCTCTCCAGGCTTCATATCATTCTTGGCACAAGGGGAAATAACTCTCTCTCTCTTTTTTTTTTTTTTTTTTTTTTTTTGAGACGAAGTCTCACTCTGTCACCCAGGCTGGAGTGCAATGGTGCAATCTCAGCTCACTGCAACCTCCGCCTCCAAGGCTCAAGCGATTCTCCTGCCTCAGCCTCCCAAGTAGCTGGGATTATGGGCATGCGCCACCAACCCCTGCTAATTTTTGTATTTTCAGTAAAGACGGGGTTTCACCATGCTGGCCAGGCTGGTCTTGAACTCCCGACTTCAGGTGGGCCACCCACCTCAGCCTCCCAAAGTGCCGGGATTACAGGCGTAAGCCACCGCGCCCAGCTGGGAAAATAACTTTTTAAGGGATCAAAGAGGTTAAAAGTCAGGTGTGTCTCCCCCAGGAAAAAATAATCTCTCTGTGGTGTCAACACAATGAATAGGGTTCCTCACAGCCTTTGTATTTGAGGTCCATCTGAAATCTTCCTGGGTACTGTGAAGACCCAGTAAAATGAGTGAGTCTGGGTGATCCACGTGATAGTGAGCTTTGCCATCCCTAATGAGGGAGAAAAAAAAATCAGAGAAAGGCATTGCTTATTTGCCTGCTCAGCCAAGGGTTGGGTGGGAGGATGGTGTTTGTTAACTTTAAGATAGCCTTAATTTTATTTGTTTTTCCTAAGCAACATCTACTTGTACAATGACTAGGCATTGACATTCACTAACACAGGAAGTAAAATGTCTGAGGTTTGTGTCACCAGGAGTGTTCAACAACAAAATAAGACAGACACTCGTGGGAGTGATTTGAGTGCATTTTTCACACTGTGCAAAGGTTCATTCTAGAAGAATGTGTAGTATTCAGAGGATGCAGCCATTGAGAATGCGGTTTTCTGTAGCAATAGGAGGTCATTTTCCCTAGAACTGTGGGCACGGGATGGATGACGAGGGACACTGACCATGTGCATGCGCCATGTGAATGAATGCCTAATGAGGACTGGCGGCAGCAACATCTCAAAAAATACTTTCTGAATAAATGAATAAATTTCTCAGGCACACAGTGAAAAGAATGCAGTACATTCTGTGCACTCTTTCTACATTACAGAGTGCATTTACATATATTATGGTATTTTCTTTCCTAACCTTCCTATGAGGACTAGAGCAACCCCCACTTCCCGCCCCATCCCCCGCCAGCCAGCTTCTGCTTTTTACAAATAAGTATCTGGTCCTTGCCCTATGAGTTAGTGTTGGAACTAAGGTGAGTTTCCTAATCCTTGATAGAATTCCAAGACACTCTGCCATTTGGCCAGTGACTTTAAGGAAAACACTCTCGATTCTTAGTTCTCATTTGTGGTATCAGAATACAGCATCAATATATCCTGAATGCCCTGCGCCCTTCCACCCTCCTCCCTTGGTTAAAAAGAAAAAAGCGGTGCTATCCAAAATAGGATTTTTGAGCATATTAAGCATTGTAGGACAAGTGTGACAAAAAGGAAAATAATATAATTTAAAAGTCAGTTATTCCATTTCTCAATCTCCTCTCCTAGACTTCCAGCAATAGGCATTTGAGTAGATATTTGAAAAAGTGTAAAACACAGCAATCAATTGAATTTTTCCTGTTAATGAAACGAGAGAATCGAATGCCTCCACAGAGAAGTGGTATGGCATTGTCCCTTGACTCTGAGGAGAAGGTGGAACCAGACTTCAGACTCCAAGAATGCAGGAGATGTGGAGCGCACCTTGGAGATGTACTAGCTCAACCCTGTCAGGTTACACATGAGGAAGCTGAGGCAGAGAAGGCTCATGAAGAGTGATGTAGTTGTCAGAGGCAGGGCTGACTCTCACCCCCAGGTTTCCTAACTTCCAGAGCCCTTACAGCTGTGGGCTCCAACTGTCTATTTCACTGGCTCCCTGCAGCCGTTTTCATCACTGGGGTCTTTGTGTGCTTGTGTGCGTGTGTGTGTGTGTGTGTGTGTCCACAGGCATGCCCTATTTTCTCATCTACCCCCCTCCCACAAAACAGAGTTCAACACCTATAACCAAGCACCATAAAGCTGTGCATTAACATTTCAGTACCTACAAAATAAAATTAAAGGCTTTCTCTTAGCCTTGCTGTGTCTCAACAGTAAGGATGAAAAACCAAACTACAGTGCTCCCTAAATTGTAGTTGTCCCCAGCAATTTCTAGATTCCACTTAAGAGATCAGTCTCAAAGAACAAGCAGAGGATGAAAAGGAATCTGGGAAAGCTGTCAGCAGCTCCCCACTCTATCCCCCATGTGGGTCCCCACCCCCTCCTCAGCCTCAGCCTTGGCTTTTGGAGCCCGCTGCCCTCTTGGGACACAGTCCGCCCTCCATCATCCTACCTACTGGCTCCGCATCCCTCTCACGTCTTTTTAAAGAGATATTTTGGGAAGCAGCACACGCACATCCAGACACCAATTACTCAATCTCCCAGCAAGTATGGAGATGATGGAAGTATAGCCCTCCGATCTCCTAGCAACAGCGTGGGGGAGGCTGCAGCGCGAGCTGGTTGCCCAGCACCACCCTGCGTAGAAGGCATTTGCGCATTTCACTTTTGTTGTCTTTGACGGCCATTTCTAAAACGGGCTGGCTGTGTATTCTTGGGGGGGATTTTAGGCACTTAAGTTATTCTTTTAAAAGATCTCTGCTGACATCCACAGGTCCTATAATTAACATCTCAAGCCTTCACAGGCCGGAAGTGTTCAGGAAGTGTTCCGTCACCCCTAAAAATACAGAGCCCCTCTAGGTCCTCCTCTGGCAGTTTATTAGGGATTTGTCCGGAGTGTTCCCTCCTTCCTCCACGCTGCCCTCTCTCACCTTTACACATATTCACCCTAGATGTGGAGTCAAGCACTCTTTTTTTTTTTTTCCTCCAATTTGTGAACTCTGCCCTGTTTAAAAAAATCAAGAAGATTACAGTCACTGGACATCTTAGTTTGCTTTTTAGCCTAAAAAGACTCCCTAGCTATAGCATTACTTTACACCTGTTGTCCCACTGCCTCCCTAATCTCCAGCTCTGCTCCCCCTGCCCACCTCCCACAGCAAATGTGTCACTGACAAGAGGAATGTTTGACAAACTGGAGTAAGAATTGATTAAATGAGGGAGGGAGGTGAGAGCTAGGGTGATAGCTAACTCTCCTCACTGGAAATACTCAGAATCCCAGGGGAGAAGGCTGTTGAGTGCAAAGGCAGTACTTTCTGTAGTTCATAGCAAAGGGATGGATATTTGGGGAAAGAAAAATAGAGGATCAGAGAGAAATGAGGGATTTCCATTATCAATAAAAGAAAACTAAAGGGCGAGAGACTTGAGGACAGCTGCGTCGGTTCTAAATCCAAGACTCACATCTGTTATTTCTGACCCAGGGGCCCATCAACTTCGGGAACCCTTGCGAGGTCAAGCCTTCTGGCTCAGTCTTGAGGGTAAGGGAGGGCAAATGGAAACACAAGGACTGAAGTGCTGCTCTTGAGGAAAGGGTGGAGTGCCAAGGATCAGGAGGGAGGACTGAGTGCTTTGTTGCAGGAGCACTGATTAGAACAAACAGGAGAGGGCACTAAACCTACCCTAAGTTACCAACCGTCTCTCAGATGTTGGGTGTAAGAAATGATGTCTGAGATAAGAAGATTCGACTCTAAAATAATCTTCCAAATTTTATTTCAGCCAAGTAATAGGCTGTTTCTTCAATAAACAAATAATTCTTCTGTTTTCTCTTCTGCCTGTTTGTGCCCTGGTTTGCTCTTCCTTGGGCCAAAAAGTTTACAACATGATATTATTTCCAACAGCCTCCTCTGTGGGACTCATGGCTTACCACACACAGCCTTGCCAGCCTTTTCCCTTCTAGCCCTCCTGAGGAGGCTCCTGGTAGGTGCTGACCATCTTGTTTCTTGATGGAATTCAAGCATAAACCATTTGGGTGATGAAGCCATAAGCTGGGGCTAAAACTCTACTGGAAAAGGAGAACAGCAATTCTCACCCTGGCTCCAAATTGCCGGACAAGGTCTATGGTGGGACCCACAGCCACCCATGAGCACATGAACTCCTGTTTGCTCCTGGGACTGATTCAGGGACTAAAATAAGCCTGGGCTAAGAGGCTGAAGGATTTCAAAAAGGAGAATGAAGCTTGGGGGAGAGACAAAAAAGGCAGAGTAGTGCCTGGTCACTGCTTGTGCTTAATAGTACTCTTCAGAAGTGAGAAATTGGGTAGAGGTGATAAATCTGTTTCTAAGCACAACTCTAAAGAAATTGCCACAGGGAAAGGAATTTTGGTCTTACAGGCTTCCTTCTAGTATTCTCAGTCGCTATTCACATGGACTATAGAAAGCCCACATAGTTAGATGTCTACTCCTATTGGGAACACTGGGATCTGCTAATTCTACAGAGAAGGGTGGATTGATCAGAACCCCTCTCTAGCTCCCCTGAGCACCAACTTTAATAGGAGCACAAGGTTAGAGCTCAAGGACCCTCCTTGTTTATATCAAGTTTATAAGTGTGGATCCAAATTTATAGTTGGGAAAGAGACAGTTTTGGGAAGCCTCTCAGCTAGGTTAAACAGAAAGCCAGGGTGATTTCTCAAGTCTATGGACTCAAGATCAGACATCTAAAGTTACTCTGGCTCCCAGAAGGCTGAAAACCAGCTCATGCTCTCTGCCTAAAGCTGTGAGCTTGACCTAAAGGCCAAAATGGAACGAAAGACTGAGCCACAGATGTTGATGAGGGTATCTAAGAGACTGTGAGAAAAGAATTTTTTCCACCATTTTGGTCAGGACTAGTTCCATGTCCAATAAATCTTATGAATGGCCAC
This sequence comes from Rhinopithecus roxellana, assembly GCF_007565055.1. Lineage (NCBI taxonomy): Eukaryota > Metazoa > Chordata > Mammalia > Primates > Cercopithecidae > Rhinopithecus > Rhinopithecus roxellana. Next base: position 33,888,949 of record NC_044564.1, read on the forward strand.
TTATTCTTCCCAACTTCATGGAGAAATATACCCAGGAGTAAAGCATGATCTCCAAATTTTTATTTCTGAACCTACTGAGGTTGTTGATTTTGTCGCTTATCTGAAGTTCTGCATGTTCAAGTTCTGCTCTGACACAGGCCTTTGTCAGGAGCCCAGTTACCATGGCAGTGCCTCCAAAATAGAACAAGCCCAACACACATCCATAGAGGGTACAATAAATAGAATAAGTACTACTTACAATGCATTATTTGGCTTCTACTGGGTAGTAATTTGTGCAGAGTTGAAAATAACTACAGCTCCCTCCCTTCATTTAATTAAAGGAAAACAATTCCACAAATCGGAAATGTGCAGTGTTTATAACAGAGGGGAACTCGAGTTGCTGCATGATCAAGAGGCCAGGATCATGGGTAAATTTACTAGGGAAAAGTTAATGTATTAAAGCTATGGACATTCAGAGACTAACTCCAAAGCACTCTTTCTTACTATCCACCTTATACTGTGATTTGGTTTGAGGCACCAGCTAAGTATTAATGAAGAGTAGCACCTAAGAAATGTAACAACATTTTTTTCTCAGTAATAGAAAGAACATTTCGCTCTTTTTGCCCATGGCCATCCTAGTTTACCTCTATTGTCCCATGACACCCTCAAGTGGCATGCTTTGGATCAAAAATTACATAGGCATTCTAAATATACGTAACACCAGTGTTTAGAAGGCTGGCGGGGGACTGCACTGAAAAAAATGTCTCGAATTCCCTTTAAGAAAGAAGATACTCATATTTATGGTAGATATTTCAATGAATATTATATAGTTTGGGCTATTTCTAGGTAAATCCATATCTCAGGGCCTCCAGTCTCTCATGTTCTCCCTGAGAGGACCTCCACCTTACATAGAGTAAACAGCCTGACTCAGAGGAGAACGCCTTTGGAATCAGACAGGTCTGGGGTCTAGAAACAACTTTGCCTCTTACTCTGTGAAAGTCTGTTAGCCTTGACCTTATACATTACATGCATAAAAATGAGGCTAACATTCTACTTTAATTGGCTTGCTGTGAAAACTGAATGATGCTGTGTGTAGGTACAAATGCCTAACACAATGTCTGGTCTATAGGAGAGAAGTGGTTATTCGTGTCTGTTTTCTGTTTTGTTTTGTTTGTTTTCCTACAACAGCTGTGGCTAGCATGGTAGACTGAACAGACATGACCTCTGGGATCAGTCAGAACTATAAATGATTGATCCCTCGACAAGTTAATTAACCTCTGATGCGCCCCACCTCAAATCTTAAAAAGTAGGCATCATCCAAAACATCTCACAAGGTGTAGTGGGGAATGACAGCAATGACAAATGGAAGTCACCAAGCATAGATCCTGCCACTTAGGAGACAGTTGTCACATTTAGGCTCCCTGGGAAGCACACACTGGGATGCAGAACAGAATGTAGGATGTTTATTAAGGAGTGCCACTGAAATCAATGCTTGTGTAAGGAAAGAAAGGGAAGCAGTTGGTCAAAAAATGAATTAAACTGCTATGTGGGTCTAGGGATAGTCTCAACCTTCCCCCAAAGGGAACTCTGGTATGACTATGGCATTCCAGAGTTCTCCAAGTCTGGCCAAGATAGCTAGGCTTTTAGATTCCCACATTTATTAGTCACTGGATGCAAGCTGTCCCAGGAAGATGCATGAACTTGAACAAGGTGGCTTTCTGTAGCTGTAGCAGCCTGTGAAGGTGCTGACAGCTGTAGGCTGTCTGCTACATTTCCAGGAGCCAAATTGACAATTCCTACAATGAAGAAGTATTTGGAGGGCACAGCTCTGTGTCCACCACAATCCACTCCTCTCACTACTTAAAGCTATTGCCTTGTATATATACAGAGAATAGCTTGACACAATTCCAGCAGGCTTCTCTTCCTGAGAAAAACCCGGAAGAGAAAGATTTGTTTGTCAAATTACAGTCCCCGCCACTGCAGGTGGTCTTAGTGACAAATGTACAATTGTCTTCCTTCTCCATTATCTTTTCTAGACTTTCTTCCCTCCAGTTTATCACCTCTGCTGGTTTTTTTTCTTCTTTTTCTTCTTCTTTTCTTTTCTTTTTTTCTTTTCTTTTTTTTTTTTTTTTTTTTTTTGAGATTGAGTTTCACTCTGTCACCCAGGCTGGAGTGCAGTGGCACAATCTTGGCTCACTGCAGCCTCCGCCACCCGGTTCAAGTGATTCTCCTGCCTCAGCCTCCCGAGTAGTTGGGATTACAGGCACTCACCGCCACGCCCCACTAATCTTTGTATTTTTAGTAGAGACAAGGTTTCACTATGTTGGCCAGGCTGGTCTTGAAGTCCTGGCCTCAAGTGATCCTCCTGCATTGGCCTCCCAATGTGCTGTTAATTTACAGGCATGAACCACCGTGCCTGGCCGTCTGCGGGTTTTAATAGTTTGTCTGGTGCAATGACCTAGACCCACATCCCAGAGCTCCTGGTCACCATGCCCCTCTCAGGATGAAATTGTTTATTTACCATCAAAATTGGTCAAGGGTATCAGGAAACAACCAATAGATCAACTGGGTGCTAAACAAATTCTTCTCTGCCCCATTGTATAAGAGCAACCCACCTCCTCCTGAGGATCATGACGCTAACTCCTCTCAAAGGAGATTATTCTCTAGCTCTAAGACTTAATGTTGTTTTTCCTGCTGAATTTTGGACTAATTTGGGGCTCGTTAATCGTTTTTTCTTGCCTATTTCCCCCTTTTTGGAATGTGAATATCTGTCCTATGCCTGTTCCACCATTGTGTTTTGGAAGTAGATAACTTGTTTAATTTCACAGGCTCACAGCTGGAGGGGAATTTGCCTTAGGATGACCTGTGCCTTGAGTCCCACCTATATCTGTTTATTATAAATTAACCAGTCTATGGTATTCTGTTGTAACAGCACAAAACTGACCAAGACAGTAAGTTTAGTGTCTCTTCAGGAGTGGATACGCTCTGAAGGGCATTAGCATGTATCAGTTATCAAGTTATCGCCTTTCAGTTTCAAATCCATTCTTTTTAAAATACACTTTTATTTTAGAGAAGCTTTAGATGTACAAAATGATTGTGAAAGCAGTACAGAGAATTCCTGTATACCCCTCACTCACTTTTCCCTATTATTAACATCTTACATTAGTATAGTATATTTGTCACAATCAATGAATCAATACTGATACATTATTATTAACTAAAGTCCAGACTTTCTTCAAACTTCACTGGTTTTTTGCTAATGTCCTTTTCTGTTCTAGGATCCCTTCCAGCATATCACATTGCATTTCGTAGTCATGTCTCCTTAGGCTGTCTTGGTTGTGACAGCTACTTAGACTTTCCTTGTTTTTGCTGACTTTGACGATTTTGAGGAGTCCTTGTGCGTTATCATGTATAATGTTCCTCAACTGGAGTTTCTCTGAAGTTTGTATCTTGCTTAAACTAAGATAATGTGCCTTGAGGAGGAAGACCACAGGGATAAAGAGTCATTCTCATCATGTATTTTAAAGGGTACATTCTAGCAACATGAACTTAATACTGCTGACGTTAGCTTTGATGACCTGGCTTGAAGTGGATATTCGCAAGTTTTCTCCACTGTAAATTGCTCTTTTTTATCCTTCTTTTTTCATGTTCTGCCTCCTTGAGGGTGCAGTGCTAACATAAATTATTTAGAATTCTCCTGCATGGGAGATTTGACTCTTCTATATATTAATGTATTTAATCATTTATTTATACCACTATCAACTCATGGATATTTATTTTATACTTTGGGTAATAATCCAATAGTATTTGATTTATTTTGTCATTCATTGCATTCTAGCTCTGGTCATTTGCAGCTCTTTCAGTTGGCATCTGGATCCCTTTGACATACCCCCATCATTGTAGAGCTTCCTTTGTTTGAGTACTTTCTGCCTTTCAGGTACTACACATGCTCTAGGCCTAGAATTAACCATCTTTTCAAAAAGGCTTGCTTCCTTTTGTTGGAGAATGGTATTAGAAACCATGATCTGAGTGCTAGGTGTACTTGCAGCAATCTGAGTCATTGTTTCTCGGTCCTCTTAGCTAAGAGAACAAGGAAGTATATGTGTGTATATTAACTGATATATATACATGTATCTATAAATATCTATCTATAACCATCTGCTTCTACATTAAGCCAAACATGAGTTCATACTGATGTCTCCAACTCTAATATGTTGCCACAAGGAACATTCCAGCTTTCTCCCTTTGCTTATCTGTAACCTCTCTAACTACAACAGGGAAAAATCGGGCTCCCATCATCCATTCACTTGATTGTTCTACTCCAGCATTCCTATATAATGGTTTCAGAACTGTTAACCCATATACTAATGGAAAACAATTTCACCAACTAGAATACAAATCTTTTCTTTAATTTTTATTTTTTAAATATATTTTATTTTCAATAGCTTTGGTGATACAAGTGGATTTTGGTTACATAGATGAATATGCACATTGTGCATTGTGCCCAATATGTAATTTTTTATCCCTTAGCTTGCTCCCATCCTCCCCCTTTCTGAGTATCCAAAGTTTATTATACCACCAACTAGAGTAAAATTCCTATGGATAGTACATTTTGCCTTTAGTCTTATAGATACCTCTCATTTCCAAAGTAACTTAGATTCCATTCTTCTTCATCCTGTTTGTGATAGTAGAGCTGGACCCTATAAATGTTTTTTTGTTTCTTTGTTTCTGTTTTTTTTTTTCCAGCTGACATGATATCAAGTTTTTTCAGTAGGGAGTACTAGGACACCGGAGGGACGCTGAAAAAGAAGGGCTTCTCTTCCTGGTTCTGGTGTGCACTTCCCTACTTGCTCCTATCACATCATGGCAGCCAGCAGCATGTGGAATGTCCAGTGATGCTCACCTTTCCGTCAAGTTCTGCCAACAGGCGGCCAGGTTCATGGGCAATCCAGCGTGGTAACACAGGACTCCACTCTCAGAAGGGGCCTTGGGCTTGGTTCAGTGTTCTGTGGGATTCAATGCTGTCTTGAAATTCTTAATAATTTTGTCCCTAGGACTTATAAGTAAAGTTTAATGGGACAATAGAGCATGCATTGAGCAGAGGACACAACCAGATGATAGCAAACATGTGGTCTCACGTCTGCAGGTACAGCAGACAGTGGTAGCTTGAGTGCTAAGCAGTTGGCCTGACCATCAGGTATACACAGGCATACATGGGCAGTCTGGAACTCTACAGACCCCAAGAGGGTGGCCTTTGCTGGGACAGCAGCAACAGCAGCAGAAACAGCAGAGGCAGCAGTTGCACCCCTGAAAGAGAGTGAAGACTACTCATAGATGCAATGCTGGGACCTGTGGTGAAAGGCCAGTTTGCCCACCAACCCCAGAGCCTATCACTGTGTCATCAGCATAAGTATTAACTCTCTGGCCTGAGCACCAGGACAGGAATTTTATATGATCAGCAAACAAACTTTTTCTTCAATTTACTTTTTAGTTAATAAAAGCATTCACATGGACATTTTAATACAGCAATTCAGCAGTTACTTGAATTATTTAAACAGTTTAGAATGTCTGGTTTTGAAACCTACTGCAAGATTGAAAAGCAAATACCCACAGCCTTGAAAATAGAAATTAAGTGTAAAGATTAGTGCATTCAATGGGAGCCCAGTATTTTTATGTGAACTTTCCAATGAACCAATCGTCAACAATAAAGGCAATTTTTAAATTGATGTCTTCTTGTCATCGAAGATACAGCAATAGAAAACATAACAGGCATTTTGAATTATATGCAAATCATGAAGTTATTTTTGGTTTCTTATACAAACTCCAGAAATTACAGGAAAAGTCTGAGGAAGCATTAAAATGCCACTACATAAATTTACATTTTACATTTAGAGAAACAAATATTATTTATGTAAGGAGTTAAATCTTTTTAGAAAAAGATTTAGAATTATGCTTGAGATGTACTAAAGTTTATATTACAAAATAATGCCAGGAATTTATCTTGATTTTGTCACAACCCATAACATACTCTTAACAGCTCCATTAACATTTGCATCAGCAGAAAGATCTTTCTGAAAATTAAAAAATTATTTATTAACTTACATTGCTAAATGCAATTGACATTGCATTCAGTTATAACATTAAAAGTAAATTTGATAAGTTTGTATAGATTTGCAGAAAAGGGAGTCAGAAAAAATCTCATGATCAATCAAGATGTAACATTAATAAAGTATTATTTATTGTATTATGTAAAATTATGACACCAAGAATACTAATTTTTACAATTTGTAAGTTTCCTCTGTGGGTAGCTTCTTCATGTTTACTAGAGCTCAGTAGTGTGCCAGAAGTGGATGCTCTTGGTCTAGAATCTGAGTGTTTGTGTTGTGATTCTTCCACTGGGATTTGCCATAAATTTCACATGGTTTTGTTTTAGTCTTTGTTTTCCTTTTGTCACCCAGGCTGGAGTGTAGTGGCTCAATCTTGGCTCACTGCAACTTCTATCTCCCGGGTTCAAGAGATTCCCCTCCCTCAGACTCCTGAGTAGCTGGGATTACAGGTGCCCGCCACTGCACCCAGCTAAATTTGTATTTTTAGCAAAGATGGGGTTTTGCTATGTTGGCTAGGCTGGTCTTGAACACATGACCTCAAGTGATCCATCTGTCTTGGCCTCCCAAAGTGCTGGGATTACAGGCTTGAGGCACTGCACTGGCCTCCACATGGCCTTTTTTCCCAACACTTTACCTGTAATACCACAGAGTCTCTCAGGATTTATGACCCAAATATCAGGGCTGTTTGCACTGCACCACAGAGCTTCTGCAAAGTCCTTTCCTGATATGGGTATTTGAAGTTGACAGGCCTTCAGGTTACCCAGAGCAGCAGTAATAGCCCCAATATTTACACTTCATTTAATCTTTTCCACTTGAGTGTGATCAGGACCTGTGACTTGCTTCTAAAACCAATAGATTACAGAAAATGTGGTGAGATGTAATTTCTTATCATTCATCTTTGATTTATTTTTTATTTTATTGAGATAGTTTCACTCTTGTTGCCCAGGCTGGAGTGCAATGGCACAATCTCAGCTCACTGCAACCTCTGCCTCCCAGGTTCAAGAGATTCTCCTGCCTCAGCCTCCTGAGTAGCTGGGATTACAGGTGCCCTCCACCACGCCTGGCTAATTTTTCATATTTTTAGTAGAGACGGGGTTTCACCATCTTGGCCAGGCTGGTCTTGAACTCTTGACCTCGTGATCCACCTGCCTCGGCCTCCCAAAGTACTGGGATTATAGGCGTGAGCCACTGTGCCTGGTCCGTCTTTGATATTTTTAATGATGCAGACTGAGTTGTATCCTTACTCGGATTCCATCTATTTTACCACATGAGCATGCTGTGTTTTGCTAATAATCTCCCTAACTTTCTGCAGGTAAGGGCTTACTGGCTTCTGATAGCCAACATGCCCACTTTTCCTCTATTATTTTGGGGTCCTATCATCTCCAAGGCTATTCATGAGCCTAATTCTGTTATGGTGTTCCCTACTATCAGCTCTGGCTCACAGAGGACAACCACCACTAAGGCTAGTGCATCCCTCTCTCCAATGTATGGTTTGGGAGTTTGCCAGTCTTTGGAATTGGGCTATTGTGGAGAATAAGCCCTAAGCCTGGTTTTTACTGCTCTCTGTCTTTCCTCCACTCAGAGGACATTAGAATTTCTTAGTAAAACAGCAAGGAGGTTCTATGGTTTTCACACGAAGTGTTCAGTTGGAAATTAGTACTCTCAGCCACTCCTTATCTTTTTCCAGAGCTTTAGTTTAGCAATAGCCACCAAGGTGCATTGTCTTATAGTTGATACTTTCCCCCCAAACCCCCAAATTTCTCTTTTGTTGTTGTTGTTGTTGTTGAGATGGAGTTTAGTTCTTGTTTCCCAAGCTCGAGTGCAGTGGTGCAATCTCAGCTCACTGCAACCTCCACCTCCCGGGTTCAAGCAATTCTCCAACCTCAGCCTCCCCCGTAGCTGGGATTACAGGCATGCACCACCACACCTGGCTAATTTTTGTATTTTTAGTACAGATGGGGTTTCACCATGTTGGCCAGGCTGGTCTCGAACTCCTGACTTCAAGTGATCCACTTGCCCTGGCCTCCCGAAGTGCTGGGATTACAGGCACGCACCACTGCACCTGACCTCCCCCAAATTTCTCAAAGTCCTCATAGAGCTTAGCAAATAACATCATCCACAACCACATTCATCATCAGTAAACTTTTTAACAATTTTCTGGCCATGTTGCACCAGAAGTTGTGTGGACTCCTACTATGACTACTTGTGGCCTTCATTGTTAGTAAGAAGAGAATGACCCAGCTCCAAACCCCCTAGCACCTGCTTTCCCACACCATACTTGTCACCAGCTGTCATAGAGATCAGCATGCAGGCTATTTACAAGGACATGCTTGGGGCCAACAGCTGGGGAAGGGAAGATAAAGAATCTATTTGGTCAAAGGGTGAGGTCAAGCTACCCACAGGCCCCAAAACAGTTTCAGTCAACCCCACAGAAACTTGAAGCTATGGTGACTTTTCATGGTTGCGTTGAGTTGACCTGAAGTTGCCAGGCTTTTATATTGCCACCAATTTTATATGAATCAGACATGAATATGGGCCACCACAGCCAGAGTTATGACTTTGGGTGGCCTCAGATGAGGACCACCTATGTGAAGGTGCTGCCAGCTATCTGTCCTCAGTGTTCCCAGCAAGTAGGGCAAGAATTCTTTCATTGAAAGGATACTTGTGTTACATATCACAATGTCCATCACAGTAATTAGTGAATTTCATTTCTCTCCTTCTTCTGTCATATGAAAAACTGGATATAGTAAGAGAAATATACACAGCTCCTGCTCAACGTACTGGAAATTCTGGGCAGTGAGGAAAGATAGACTGTTATAGTGAAAACCTGCAGAACCCAGGATCAGCCTCATGTATAGGTAAATTAGGTAATGTCTTCTATGTTTTGACTGATCCAGAAAAACTTTATGCCCTAAAATCTCATTTTATTTAGTTTTGATCTATTTCCATTGTCCTCTCTTCCTATATTCTAAGAAAAAAAAAAAGTAGTTATAAAACTTAGTACATGTAGTAATCAAAGGCAAAGTGTCCCAGCAAAATTCTTGATGCTGAAGACCATTTTCCCCAGGAAAGGAAGCCTACAAGCTAAAGTAATAGCCAGATTAGGATGCTTAAAATCTGTTTTAGAAATATCCTCAAAGAAAACCTAAAGGAATAAGACAATTAAAGTGCCACCCTGCGCACAGGTTGAGGTTGGGTGGTGGGTGGGGGTCAGGATTTTGTTCCCTGAACCAAGAAATGTGAGTATGCACAGAATGTAGACTCTGAGGTATCCCTCCTGCATGCATGTTCACATCCAGAGGGACTGTGGCACCAGCTAGTGAAGATATGGACACTGCCCACCTTCAGAGGAGATGGGGAGACATTGGGAAGAAGTGAATTTGTTCCAGCTCACTGCTGCTGCAAAAATATGCCCAGCTCTTAGGAGTTAGTGTGTTGATTTTGTGTGTCCCGCTCCAATTTCATTAGGATTTTTGTTTTTCTCGTTATCTGTCTAAAATTCTGTGATCTGAGGCAGACACTCAGCCTCTGAGAGATAGAGGTTTGCTTTTAAGAGAGGGAGGTCCCCAAGACTTTGATCCCCTGTTTGTTTATTTTCCTCGAGTGGGCAGATATGAAAAATACCTGCCACCGTGAGTCAGAAGTTAGAGCCAGGACAGCAGGTCAGATGGCAGAAACACAGGCAGAGGGAGAAGAGTGTGAGGTATGCAAAGTTATAGTCCCTTTTTCTGTTTACTCTTTTTATAAATTTCAACCTTTTAACACTTAAACTTTCCCTGGCATTCTTATTTCTGCGACTAACTCTTTACTTGCCATTACAGTTTACTCATAGATATGGTAAATGCCTGCTGAAGGTCGACCAGATGTTTGACTTCATTTACTCTCTCTTTGGGAAAACAACTGAATGAAATCCTAGCTACTCATTCTCCTGCAGGCAGGGGTATGCAGTGATCTCTTCTGAAAATGAAAAGATGAACATGCTTATTGTGTGACTGGAGGCTCTGGGAGCATAAAGACACTTTCTGCTCCTCCATTTTATTTGAGAACATAAGGAATTAATTGTACACCTTGCTGAGGGGTAAAAAGGCACATTGTATATTCCAAGTATCAAGATCCTTCTTTTAGGATTAGAATATGTAGTTGACATGGAGAAAATACTTTCAAGATGTTGTGGAAAAAAATAACCCTCAAGACTCCAGCTCATTACAACCTGATATTATTCATCACCTGCATAGTTTCATATCTCCATGGGGTAGGAGTGTTTATTGTTTCTCAGAGACCATAACCCAGACATCCCTTCCAATCCATAGTCAAACATGAGTTTTCCTGAAAGATACAGAAATTACGCAGGGGAAAAGACATGTGAACTCTTCCCAAGAGTTTCAAAGCACTTCCAGATATGAGAGCATTCAAGAACAATTTCCTCCTTGGGGATTTCCAGGCTTTTCTATCAGAAGGACAGGCACATGGCTTTGCATTTCTTATTCACACTGGATCCCAGTGTGAGTCAAGCACATAGTCTGGCCTTCTCTGCCCATGTGTGCAGAGGCATTCAGACAAACCACGGAGAGGACCACGTAGGGGAATGGAAGGGACATCGGCAGTCACAGTGGGTTCCTACCCCTGCCTGACTCTTACCTAGTTGTGTGCTCTCTCTGAGCCTCAGTTTCCTCCTTTGTAAAATGGGTTGGCCATATCCATTCCAAATGGCTATTCTGATCATTAAATGAGAATAATGGTGATAAATTCCCTACACAACAGAGATATTAAATAAATACATGAGTAGTTAGATCCATAAGGGCGGCACTCTTGTTGATCCTCAGCACTTTCCTCAGTGCCCACTATAGAGTAGATGCTCAAAAATACATGTGGGATAAATGAGTCATATTAATTCTTTCCAATTTCCCATCACAATCACTCTATGAACTAGGTAAGTGCCCCTTTTCCTGTCAAAGAAGGACTGCATTGCCTTATCAGGAGAAGCTGTAGTGGAGCCTCAGTTTCCAGATTTAGGTGTTCTTATTCCATTTGTGGAAATATAAATGGACACAATCACTTTGTAGAACAATTTGGAACACAAGTCTAGCAAAGTTGAACATGTGCCTACACCTTGAACCCCAGTGCTTTCATTTCTAGGGAAATAAGCAAAGGAAGTACCAAGTATATACAAACTATACAAAGTATATACAAAGAATACACCTTTGTATATAAAGCGACATTTACAACAATATTCATGTTAGTAATAGCAAACACTGAAAACACAACCTACATGTGAAGTAACTGGAGAATATACATATTCTGAATATTTTCAATATGATATTTTACAAAAGAAAATTAATAAAAAAGAACTTTAGAGGCCAGCATGTATTATTCTCATGTGAATAATTTTGAGCAAAAAATTCATTTATAAAAGAATATACATATGGTTGTATACATATAGCTTAAAACATGCATAACAGTCATATATATTTCTTGGGGGTACAAACATATCTAATTGAAGTCTGGGAAATGCAAGGAAGAATGAGCACTGTATTCAGAATCATGGTTACCTCTGAGATGAGGGGGGTTAACTAGGCAAGAAGATGCAGGGAAGTCTGACAGAGAGAAGCCTTGGTAACGTGTGGTGTGTTAGGAAGGTGGTGGGACACAAAGGTGTTTGATGTGGATTTTATTTAATATATATTAAAAAATAAAAAATACATGTATGAAAAAAATCTTCTCATCCTTTCTCCTCTGCTAAGGGTTAGAGGAATCCTACAGAATTTGCCCATCTCTCCATTCTAAAGATAGATAACCCAAGGCCCAAAGGAGTGAATAATTAGCTTAAAGCAACATAGCCAGATAGTGAAACACCTGAGATTAGAATCCAGATTTTCCACATCCTGGGCCAGAGGTTTCCACACTGCTCTTTCTAACTGCATTTGGTCCAGTTCCCTTTTCCTCCTTACAGGAAGGAAACTGAATGTAGGTGTGAGCAGAGTCTTCAGAAGTGTTCAGGCATCACAGGTGAACCCCACAGGAGGCACAGAGAAAGGATTCCCTGAAGTCAGGCAGACAGAATGTTTTTGAGTCATTGTTTAAGCAGTTTCTCTAAAACCTCTACTTTTCTTGCCTTCGAAAGATTGTGAGGTATTCCTAGAAAAGATCCTGTGGACTTGCTTAATTTTTTACCCCTGATCTCTAGAAAACTCAGAACAAACTGCTAAATCTGGGTTTTACCATCAAAACATTCAGACTTCTAGGGACTTTTAAAAGTTTATGTCCTCAAAACTCTCAAAGTAGGAGAATTCACAGTTAAAGTTTCAGTTTCAGGAGTTCGTGAAAGCAGTAGCATGATGGCAAAAAGTTCATGAATAAACAAATGAAGCCCCCACGTGTAACTCATGTACAAAATATAAGAAAAAAATGGCACTCAAAGTAAAGGTAATATCAATACCTCTTTACATATCTTGCTTAAGTAATCATATACACTCGACAATGAATTTCCACCCTACACTTTTAAGTTCTCCCTCCCACTAAGTTTCAAGCAGGTCTGGTCAATTCAGTTGCTTTGTTACTGATGACAGGTTCACAGGGCTATTTGTGGCTATTCCTCCTTTCGTATGAGACAAGATCTTTCTAGTTTTTTAGCCCAACATTTTGATGCACAGATTTCTGTCCTATGTTTACCCTAGAGAGAGAGTTACTTGGCTGCTTGAGATATAAAAAGTTGAGAGATTCCCTGTTGAGCCAATTCTCCCTCTATCTAGGGGAGTTTCTGAACCTACTTCCCGAATCCATGAGGTATATAGGTGTGGCTCTGTCATGGCCACACTGTTCCACAGCTCAGGGCACCTTCTTGACCCGGCTCCATACTCCTAATCCTCCCTTACCCACAAAGAGGATTCAGTCCAAGGCCCGGAACACCTGACTCAATTTTTTCTTATTTCTCCTCATACTCTTGCTAAAACTTTCTACATCATTTGGACACGGTCTTTCTGAAAGCCTTTATGTCACTTTGCTATTTCCTCCTTTAGCAAGTATTCCCAAGTGGATCAATGCCCACTTGGAGTTTCCTCAGAAAACTTCTCTAGAAAAAATTCATTTCTGTTAGAATTTTGCTCAAGAAAATTTCACAGGTGGGGCCTGTTTACCGGGTCTACTTCTCAGTCCACAGCATGTCTACCAAGTCACACAAATGTGACCACAACTTGGAGGGACACCATGTGTCTATGGATGGAATAATGGATGAGGGAGCTCTGGCATTGTTTTTCAACCTCAAGTGGAATTCATACCTTTTCGCCATCTTGTTCTTTTTAAGCTGGGGGCCGTGCTAGTTGCACCATGTTTCTTTGCTATGATATGTTGATGTGTCTTGCTTCACTTTCAACATTTGTATCCTTGAGAAGAAGAGCATGTCATGTTGTAAGAGAGGATGAGGCAGAACTTGTGAATCTGAGTGAAGCCCAGCAGGTTGCACAGGAAGGTGGGCAGCATGGGAGGGCAGGACCTCTGGTGCCATGGGCAGGATTTATGGTTGAGAGACATCAATGCCTTTCCAAGAAGGGAAAGCAAGGTGAGGGAAAGGCATTCAGATCTGCTCTCTCTGCATTTCCACGTGCACAAATCTGACCCCAGTGGTGGAGCAAGGCCAGGCTTACCTGGAGCAAGGCCTAGATGATGGCCATTGGATGGAATTTCACGTCCACCGGAGGCCTCAGTCATCATTTTGATGTCATCCCGGGATGAGGTTATACGGAGCCCCAAAGAAGCACAGGGGGATTGAAAGGGGGATTAAGATCATACCACTCTGATCTTAAATTCTGTTCTCAGACTTCATTTTTCTTTCTATGATAAATCAATACTTTCGATAAATTATTAAAAGTTTTTCTGGATAGCATAATTGCTTGATCACATTATTACTTCTATTTATGAATTAAATATGTAAAATATACCTCCATTTTCATAATCTTGTTTTTTTTCTATTTCTTCATTATCAAATATACCTTAGATATGTACAGTTTACCTATTTCAAACATACTTAAATTTTATTGAAATATACCTGTATTCTAAACATGGATCCTGACAGATGTGCCCTGGTTTCTTTCTCACTGTCAGAACGGCTGAGCATGCTGACGGCCAGGCGAGAGGCAACTGGGTATTCTGGGTTCTTCCTTTCAGTTTTGAATTTTTCTTCGAGAGGTTAAAACATAAGTTTGCAGAACTCACAAAAATGAATCAGTGGCGGTGATTCTTTGGTTTTCTGAACATGATCACATTTACTTCATTTGCTTTTTAACAGCAATAAAGAAGACACAACATAAATCATAAAAGTTGGCCTGGGCTTTGCTGGCAGAAAACACAGAACCTAAGAAAAATGGTCCATCACAAATAAGAAAAACCCCAAAGACCAAACAGCAGCCCTGGAAAAAAACAAAGGGGCAGGGGAGGGAGGGAGGGGGAGAGGAAAGAAGGAAGGAAGGAAGGAGGGAAGGAAGGGAGGGAGGAGTTTTTCCATTGCCTTGAACATGACCAGTCTCCTGTTTGCTAGAGGCATAAACTTGTCTTGGTTCTAGGTGAGAGCCTTGTCAGACATCACCTTAGGAAGAGGATGAGGAGGAGTAAAGTTAAGTTTTAAATTCACAGTTTAGCAACCCCAAAGAGACTGTGCTAAACTTGGGAGGGCAAGTGCCTCATACACGGGAAGCAACTGGGGTATCGAAAAATCCATTAATTGGCGAGTTTAAGTTCCTTTCTCTCTGGAGGTTTGAGGATTCAGAAGGATTGAATTGTTCAGTTGCTTACAGGAAATATGCATACCTCAGTAACAATACTTAAAAGTTCACTCTTGGCCAGATATGGTGGCTCATGCCTGTAATCTCGGCACTTTGGGAAGCCAAAGCAGAGGGATCACATAAGACCAGGAGTTCAAGACCAGCCTGAGCAACATAGTGAGACCATCATCTCTATAAAAAAAAAAAATCAAAAAAAGGGTTGAGCACAGTGGTGCATGTCTGTAGTTCTGGCTACTTGGGAGGCTGAGGCAAGAGGATCACTTGAGCCCAGAAGTTTGAGGTTGCAGTAAGGAGCTATGATTGTACCACTGCACTCTAGCCTGGGCGACAGAGCAAGACCCTGTCCTTCTCTATGATTATTATTAAAATAATAATACTTAAACATTTACCCTATTTCATGGTTATATGCAGACCTGTTTTAGCTTTTGCCTTGTAAAAATGGGATTCTACCCATACACCTTGCTCTCCATGTTGCCCTAAAGAATCTGCCCAGTAACCAGTTCTTGTCACTTTCATCACTTGCCATATGTTGGTGCGAAGGAAATCAGAGATCAATAATAGGAAGGAGGGGCCCCAGGCACCTCTAAAATGAATGACAAGGGCCTTCCAGAAGAAGAATATTCCTGTGGAAATTCTAGTTATTGTTTCAATTAACCCAGTGAATGAGGATTTATTTATTGAATGCAGCACAGGGCAACTGTATGATGAATTGTCAGGAAAGACATCCAGACTTCTTTAACTTTTGTTGTTTGCACTGAAACATGGAATTAATATGGCTGATTTGAAGGAGGTGAGGAGACATCTCAGAGGGTCACTACAAAGTATGAAGGATCTGCATTATGGAGTATTTTAAAGGAATGAA
The DNA here is from genome assembly GCF_007565055.1 of Rhinopithecus roxellana. Taxonomy (NCBI): domain Eukaryota; kingdom Metazoa; phylum Chordata; class Mammalia; order Primates; family Cercopithecidae; genus Rhinopithecus; species Rhinopithecus roxellana. The sequence continues at coordinate 33,904,671 of NC_044564.1, forward strand.
ATCTTGTGACATGTAAGTTCTGAAATTTACCAGAAACAAAATATCTACAAGGAGATCTGATGGTACTGCCTATAAAGAAAATGTGAGCGAATAAAGGAGTGAGCCAATGAGTGAAATTCACTCGATTCTCGGGGTGAGGAAAACAAACAGCTAGTGAGATGAAAGGTTATTTGGGGTTTTAAGGGCATGATGTATTAAATACTATTAAATTGCATAGCAAAAAAAAAAAAATCACATTTTTAATTCCCTTCATACATTTTGATTCCCTAAGGAGGAAGGCTCAATGCACAGCTATTATTTGATTCACACTTTACTAACCTTTGCCAATCACCCTTAAAAATATATAAAGAAAGAGAAGATAATTATTTAGCTTGGAGCCATCAATAGACAACATCTAGCCAGAAATTAATAACTTGTACTGTTTCCTTTGAATTAATGTTTACTGGTAGCTTTTATTTATGAACTGACTCTTATTTTCATTTACTTGGTAACATAAAGTTTCCTCTGGAAATATATTTATTTATGGAAAAATGAGAGTAGATATAAATCAAAGTATTCCTAAAGCAGTACATGTGATTCAAGATATAGTGAAACTCCAAGCATGTTATATGAATGACAGATGTTTGGGAAGCACTGTGTTAACACATAAATTGTTCATATGCCACAGTTCTTTAAATATTTGTTGCTTAAAGTAGGTCAAACATGTCCCTTGTTTACACTATTACTTGCTTAGCATGTTAGTTTCTTCATAGATGCTGTAAAAAATCATTTTTCCCAATGCAGAGACATTTTTGCACTTTCTCAATTATTTGAGCCAAATTTAATGAGATTTCATAGTAAAAGAATCCTAATGTGGAATATTAACTTCACAAAAAGTAATGGTCCCTCAGGAAATCAGGAAATTGTTTTATGACTAACAAATTTAGGCTAGGGTACTTGTTTGGAAAGCTCTTGGGATCTTCTAATATCCAGTGCAATTGATGGAGAATAAAGATGATTATGTTTACATTCCAACTCTCTCTTTAATCAATTTTTCTTTTTCTATAGCTGTTTCTGCCTTTTCAAAATAGGAACAGAAGGAAAAAATAAAAGGTGGCTTAATGTGAAGGTGGTGTGGGGAGGGAGTTTGAAAGTAAGTAAATGGGCTGAAATAAAAGTAAATGAACAAAAATAAAAACAGAACCTTGACAGAGAAAGCATTTTATAGATGGTTCATTCTAGGAGATAGCAAAAAAACACATCATTTGGAAATTGGCATATGTGACTTCAGTTGCTGGCTTTGCCACCTACCAGCCACGAGCCTCAATTTCCCTGTTAGTGTAGAGTATAATGGGGTGATTAAATCTTGCTCATTGGAAAAAAGCACAAGTGGGAAAGAGAGGGTAGGGGAACAAGTCAGGAAATGGCTTTGGGGGGGTTGATTGAAAAAGTATTCCTCTTCCTAAAAGACTTTGGAAGTCGTAGTTTTCAATCAGAACAACTAGGGTCTGTAGAAGTTGTTCTTACGAAGATAAATCAAAGTACATCTGTTGTCAGACAGAAATATTTTCAGAGTGCAGCTGTAGTGCAGCCTAATTATTTTTCAATAAAAAAGCACATATTTACAGGGCTCCACAAATATTAGATCAAGATCTAAAAACATAACCACAGTGATCTTTACCTATGAAGATGCAGAGGCAGGTTTCTCTCACAGTTTGGAGAATTTGGGCCTCTTTCTAAGCGTTGATGAATTTTGGAACCACAGAATCCAGGTTTTGCTCTATATCAGCTATGTTAGGGTGAGATGCTGGCCATGAGTCATATTTTCAACATAAAACTTATTCTTCTGCAACAAGTGATTACCTTTAATCCCCTTTAATTTCTTACAGATCATGGGCTTAGTTAATTTGCATGTCTGTCATAAGGGGCTGGCATTATGCTAAAAATCTGGTCCCAGCATGTTAGGAAATGTATTATGAACAATGTCATCTCTCCTTAGCTGGGACTCTCCCTTTAGTCTGAAAACCAGTGATTAAGAGTAAGTAAAAGAGGAGGAGAGCCGAGTAGTGACAGGTCTTGGTGAAGTGCAAGGAGATTTGATTGGGGTCTGTACACTTATGGCAGATAGTGGGTTTGATGAATGCAGTGGAGGAGGACGCATATGGAGCCCAGACTCTGCAGAATGGAGTTCCCACATACATTCTTGAGAGGGCAGAGAATTTAAGATGAGGCCAGGATGTCTAATATAATAGCCAGTCAAAAAAGCCAGGCAGGCCTCTCTGTCCAAAGTAGGAACTAGCTAAGTTGAACTTTTCTGACCACCTTGAGAGTGTGAGACAGTCCATAGCCATGGGTTACCTTTCTCTATTTTGTTGGAATACCAGAATTAGTGCATCACAGTGTGCTCAAGAATCTGTGTTTGGGGCCAAGAATTTCTGCCTCAGACATCATCCTTAAGACTATTATGGCTTGCCATTGTCTTAGCTCACTTTCCTGGCACAGTAACTTCAGAGAGTCTTCAAACAGGATGGTCACCACTGTAGTAAGAATAAGACACTGGAAAGCATGTTGTAACTGTGAGGTAGGAGGCAGGACTCAACTCCAGAGGCAGGGCTTGGACACCGAACCAGATTGAGGACTAGTTAAAACAGGGAAGAGGTAACCTCTCCACAAGACATGCCCACTAGTGTGCATGTCAGTTTCCCATTGCCATGGCAACACCTAGAAGTTACCGCCCCTTTCCAAGGTAATGACTTCACAATCTGAAAGTTATCATCCTTTTTCTAGAAATGTCCGCATAATCTGCCCCTTAATTTGCATAAATATGACTGCAGAACTCCCTCTGAGCTGCTGCTCTGGGTGCACTGCCTATAGGTAGCCCTGCTTCACAAGGAGCAGTACCTCTGCTCTGCTGTGCACTGCCACTTTAATAAAAGTTGTCAACACCACCAACTCACCCTTGAATTCTTTCCTGGGAAAAGCCAAGAACTCTCCTGGGCTAAGCCTCAGTTTTGGGGCTCACCTGTCCTACATCAACTAGAAAGCTTTATATGACTTAAAACAGGCTCATTAATAGAGGATTCAGTCCCAGGGTTGCTGAGTGATGTTCCAAGGGGCCCAGCAGGGGATGCCTTGAGGAAGGAAGAGATAGTGTTACCGACAAAGCCAGTCCTCCAAAAGATGGGTTCTTTGTTTGGTGTGGTGAAGCCAATATGTGAAACCAAAAGTGAGTGTCAAGCAATGCAGGCTTCATTTGATGGTCATGGAACTGAGAAGCAGGAGTGTGGCTCAGAGATCAACTTCTTAGTTCATGAGAGCTAGGAAGCCACGGATATGGAGCATTTTAAATGTAGGTGTTGGGTATTAAAAGCAAGGATAGGAATATTCATGTCTTTTCTGGGAATGGGCAGACAATTTCTCAGGACCAGAGTGCTGCCTTCCTTTTTGTCCTTTTATGGTTTCTTCCGGTCATTGTCATGGTGATTGTCAACAGTCATGGGCTGGAGGGAAGGTCATTTAGCATGGAAATTAAATTATAATGAAGTTAGAGGTTCTTCAGAGGTCAAGTGAGCTGCCATCTTGAATCCCTCCAGTTTCAGCCAATGTGGTCTCCAGGGGAAACTTCTCACTGCAGGCATCCTGTTTCCTAAAGATAAGCAGAATTAAGGTGGAGTAAAATTTCAGCTAGGTCACATAGGCAATACACGTAACAGTTGGGGTCGACTGAGATGTTGAGGGACAAATCACCATTCCTGACTCAGTCAGAGCAAACTCATTTTTCATTGATATTCACATTGGGACTCTAAATCGGAGTTTTAAAAATTAGATGCACTTCTGAGGCTCAAATCACCACAAGAACCAGTAACAGGACCCAATCTCCCCATTTTCTAGGTGCTGAATTGAGGCCCACTGAGACATTCAATAAGAGTTGTGAGCCAGCTGCTGCATCAGGTATGTTGTACAGTGGTGATCAGGACAAATACCTTCCTCCTCTCTTGAAAGTTACATTCTGCTGAGTGAAGTGCAAGACGTCCAGATAGCAAACAAATCATTAATAAATTATACAACTGTTTCTGCTCCAGGTCAGCCTGGAGTGCTCTTGAGCACCCAGTCAGGTTCTAAAGAAGTCTCATTCCTCCTTAGTCCTCCATAGGGTTCCAGAGATCCCCTGGGGTTTAGAAATGCCCTGAAGCTCTTGTCACATGGGGAATGGAGAGTAGCCTGGGTGCAGGTGACCTGGAAATGCCACCTGCAAGAAGGCGGCCTACTGGGCTTGTCACTGTCCCTATGGCCCTTTCTCAGTCCACATGGCAGACACATCCTGGCAGCAGATACTCTCACAGTCAACTAATTGGGATTAGCCCAGTGCCTCTCAGAAGCCTCTCCTTATTAGCAACTTGATCCTGCCTGCAGGTGTCCCAAATTCCTACCCTTGGGCTATGAATGTTTTACCTCAACATTAATGGAATGTTCCAATGGAATCTCTTTCATCAGGAAAAATTTGATCCCCTATTAGACCTTCTCCCAAATCATTTCCAACAGAAAATGTTTCTCTTCCCTCAAGTGTAGGATGCCTTTGGTCATTAGAATTGCCTGGCCTGCATGAGGTGGAAAGAGCAGAGGGAGGGAGGAACAATTTCACTGTGATCCAGGAAGAGTCATTTTTGCATGCCAAATGGATAAAATAACTCTTTTTATAGCAAATGCAGAAAAAAAGAAGAAAAGCAATATATTTCCACATATCAATGATACACTGAATATTCAAACACTAAGATCCTGCTACCATGCCAGTTGTGGTAAATGGTTTGATAGACACATGTGGAGTGAGATGAGAACTTGTAACAAGGGGCTCTGACCCAGTCGAGGGGGACAGGGAAGTCATCCCTAAGGGGGCAAGGAGAAAAGAGTGTTCTTAGCAGAGGGAACAGCAGGTGAAAAGGCCCTGGGGGCCGGGCACGGTGGCTTGCGCCTGTAATCCCAGCACTTTGGGAGGCGAAGTAGGGCGGATCACCTGAGGTAGGAAGCTTGAGACCAGCCTGACAAACATGGAAAAACCCCATCTCTACTAAAAATACAAAATATTAGCCAAGCGTGGTGGTGCATGCCTGTAATCCCAGCTACTCAGGAGGCTGAGGCAGGAGTTCACTTGAACCAGGGAGGTGGAGGTTGCAGTGAGCCGAGATCTTACCACTGCACTCCAGCCTGGGGGGCAACAAGACCAAAACTCTGTCTCAAAAAAAAAAAAAAGAGGGCCCTGGGGTAGGAAAGGGCCTGGCATAGTCAAGGAGCTTAAGGTATCTTCCTGGAGCTGGAGAGAAGAATGGGGGATGAGCTTGGAGAGATACATGGGCATGAGTCATCTGAGGCCTTACAGGCCGTGTCATACAGGACTTCATTATGAGGGATCAGTGAGCGCATGAAAGGTTATTAATTTATGTTTACCAAAATTGGAGGAAGATAAAACGTAGGTCAGTTAGAAAACTATGGCAGTCTTTCAGGAGAGAAATGATGTCTTACATTTGCTGGTGGCAGTGGACGTGGGGAGGCATGGATGAATTCAAGAGATATTTAGGTTGTAGAATTCCTGGGGCTTGACCAGGCTGAGTCAGAAGAAAACAGTATTTTCAAATTGACTTTGAGGTTTATCATGAGAAAATAGGTGCCACTGAGTGAGGTGGAAGACAATAAAGAAAGCGTCACGAGTTCAACTTTGGACCGCTGACCTTGTGATCATCCAGGGCTGCTGTAGTGGTTCTTCCCGGCAGAAGTACACTGCACAAATCCCAGTGAGGTGATCAGGGCAGCCCTAGAAGGCAGAACTCCAGACTCTGATCTCCACCTTTAGATTCCCCAAATTCCCTGGCCGTAACTGGCCATTTTTGAAAGGTGATTTTCTTCAGAATTCCTTTGAGGAAGGTCGTGCTTTTGGCCTGTGACTTTGATGTCAGGTGTTAATAGTACTCAGCCTCTAAGAGAGACATAAAAAACAAAATCAAAGGGAAAGGTTTCCTTCCCCTTGGGACATTCCTAAGTTCTTATTTCAGGAAAGAAAAGGGGGCTGAATGTTACTGTTTCTCAATGCTCAATAAGGCTTTAAAATTCCATTGATAATTTAGCAACCAGAAGAGACTTTCTCATGTCTATTGGCACATGACAGAAGGTGATGATGAACCAGGGCCTCTCAGAAGGTAGGAGAGACCAGTGTCTCTTTCATTTTTGGAGTCATTCCTGATATGTTAAAAATAAAGAAATGCCAAAACAGAGATATAAAAATTGTGCCATATTTTAAATGTTTTCAGTGAAGAACTTAACGCTGTTAACAAACACAATGCCTTATGATTGAGTCATTCACAATGGTATTAAGAGATTTACGAATATTTTTAGGTATAGTTCAATATAGGCAGTGAGATTTGGTAATAGGTAGACAAATATAATTTTAGAACATATTAACACCAATTCCACACAATATAAAGGAAACGTGTGCCAAAGTTTTATTTGATTAATGCAGGAAAAATGACACCAGTTAAAAAGGAGACTATGAGGAAAAATTGAGATTCTTACAGTGAATGGGCAATTCAGGAATGCTAAAGTATGATTACTAAATTAGATATTAAATGGTGAATATGCCACAGAGCAATGAAAGAAAATCTGTGGCTTATCTTATCTTAGAGCCAGAAAAGAAATTTATCACACCTTATTGGTTTCTCAGAATTGTAAATGTCTGGACCCCAATCAATTGTGCAAGCTCAGTTAACTTTCCCTAGAGAATCTGATGACCCTTCATCAGACCTGTTGAGCAATGCATGATATTAAGGAACATACAATCATGCTTTGCCTTGTTTCTAAAGTTTTCTTAGCAAGATACAAGTTTAAAATTGTATGATAGACATCTGCTGCTTTTAGTCCTATCTCTGTGACTGGTTGCATAAATATCTATTCCCAGAAGACCAGGGCAAATAGTCCTTCTACATCTTGACCTTCAACTCCACGAACACCAGTCAGTTGTATCAAGCTGCAAGCCAAAAATCATATTCTAAGACCCCCAGTTGACTGAACGGATGCCTCTTCTTGGCCAAGGGCATTCCAAAGTAAGCCTGAAAAACTAGTTCAGGTGGCAATGGAAAGGGGAGTCGACCTGTCTCATTATACCATCCTCCCTTTGGAATTCAGGCACAACTTACCAACATTAACATTAAAATAGAGATCTTAAGATTGACAAAACAGACTCTTTGTAGCAAATAAGATACCAGATTCCAACCTGACTCTGGTATAGCATCACATGACAGACAGCAGGCTCTGAAAAAAATTGAAGTATTTTACCCCAAACTATATTTTTTGGACATATTTTGAAATGGCCCTGCAAAGTTGTCTCATGGAGAAAATCTACATTCTGTGCAGAAGACGCTTCCCTTCCCAGGTCTTTTCCTGATCCAGGAAAAAGTTAATTCTTAAAGATTAAGATTAGATTAAAGATTAAGATTAGAGAAAGATTGAGATTAGACTCTTAAGTCTAGCACACTTTAGAGTCCGATCATAGACATTTACCATCTATTCTCTCTGAAGCCTGCTACCTGGAGGTTTCACCTGCATAACAAGAACCTTGGCTTCTACAGTCTCCCCTTATCTTAGCTACAAATGTTTCTTTCTGCTGACTTCAACACTTCAGGCAGAAGAGTTTCAACCAATTATCAATCATGAAATATTTAAACCACCCAAGACCTGGAAGCCTTCACGTCTCCACGTTCTGCTTTTCTAACAGGAATCAATGTACACCTTACACATATTGGCTTAACTTCTGTCCCCCTAAAATGTGTAAAATCAAGCTGTAACCCAACCAGCTGGGGTATATGTTCTCAGGACTTATTGAGGCTGTGCTTCAGGCCTTGCTCATTCACATTTGGCTGATCATAAGCCTCCAAATATTTTACGATATGACTCTTTTTTGTTGGTAAAGCTCCAAATTGAAAAAATATTCTTAATCCATTAATAGTTGTTTAATAGTGAACTAAAGATTTATATAAGGCACGCTTCTCATGTTGAAAAGTGCTACTGCATTCTCATCCATCAGAGAAAGCTGTTGAAGAGGTGAGAAGAGGCAATGTAATGTGAAACATCATTTTTTTAAGGCAGTAGTACTTGAGTGAAATTCTGTGAAGAGATACAGGGATGGATTGACTGAAAATTTTATGTAATAGAAGAAAATGTCTCATAATAAGTTATGTTCAGAAACTAAAATTCTGTGAGTATGACCAAAATACACTTATCTAATACAAAAATCTCTTCCACAGTGAATACCATGAGGGGCTTATTTAGTAGTATGCATTTATATTTGCAATTTAATAGTCATTATTTTTGGAAGTTTGATTAAATCTGTAGAACCTAGGCTGTTATGGTGTTAGTATGCATCAATAACTTTCAAAACTCATTCTAAGTTCACTTTGAAAATAGATAATAGAAAAATTGCATGGAAAGTTACAAATAAGGTCTTCAAAAGACATAAATACTCATCCCAAATCAATTACTACTCTTTTCTCTAACTCAGCATCTATCTAAAAATATCTTGGCAATCCAGAAATTGACATGTCTCCACAGTCCTGTGCAAACACTATTTTGAAATCTAGTTTAGCAAAAACAAAAGTGCCAAGAAGAACTAAGATCTGTCACCTGCATTTTCTGCTGAGGGTTGCTGAAGGCAACTTTAGCTGCCTTGTCAACAGTGCTTGCATGCCTCGCCTGGAAGGAATGGGACATTTTGGTGGTATTTGTAATGAGACCAGGTTCTATATTTCAATTCAATTCCTACTTGGTTAGACTTCAAAGTAATCCTGGGATTTTAATTAAGCACTTGTTGAATAGTAACTGTATATGTGTCTCTTTGTTTTCTCTTCCACTTTTTCTCAAGATGGGGACCCTGCTTCATTCATCCTTGATGTGGTTTGGCTGTGTCCCCACCCAAATCTCATCTTGAATTCCCATGTGTTGTGGGAGGGACCTGGTGGGAGGTAATCGAATCACAGAGCAGGTCTTTCCCATGCTATTCTTGTGATAGTAAGTCTCATGAGATCTGATGGTTATTTTAAGAGGGAGTTTTCCTGCACAAGCCCTCTTCTCTTGTCTGCCAAGATGTGGGGCATGCCTTTCACCTTCTGCCATGATTGTGAGGTCTCTCCAGCCAGGTGGAACAGTAAGTGCAATAAACCTCTTTCTTTTGTAAATTGCCCAGTCTCAGTTATGTCTATATCAGCAGTGTGAAAGCAGACTAATGTCATAAATTGGTACAAGTAGAGTGGGGTGCTGCTGAAAAGATACATGAAAATGTGGAAGTGACTTTGGAACTGGGTAATAGGCAGAGGTTGGAACAGTTTGGAGGGCTCAGAAGAAGACAGGAAAATGTGGGAAACTTTGGAACTTCCTAGAGACTGTTGAATGGCATTGACCAAAAGCCTGATAGCAATATGGACAATAAGATCCAGGTTGCGGTGGTCCCAGATGGAGATGAGGAGCTTGTTGGGAACTGAAAGCAAAGGTGACTCTTGTTACTTTTGGATCTAAGAGACTGGTGGTATTTTGCCCCTGCCCTAGATATTTGTAGAACTTTGAACTTGAGAGAGATGATTTGGAGTGGAATTTCTGGTGGAAGAAATTTCTAAACAGCAAAGCATTCAATAAGTGACTTGGGTTAAAAGACATTCAGTTTTATAAGAGAAGCAGAGCATAAAAGTGCGGAAAATTTGCAGCCTGACAATGTGATAGAAAAAAAAAAACCCAATTTTCTGAGGAGAAATTCAAGCCAGCTGCAGAAATTCGCATAAGTAACGAGCAGTCAAACTTTAATTCCCAAGACAGTGAGAAAAATGTCTCCTGGGCATGGCAGAGGTCTTCATGGCAGCCCCTCCCATCATAGGCCTAGAAGCCTAGCAAAAAATGGTTTCCTGGGCCAGGCCCAGGGTCCCCATGTTGTGTGTACTCTAGAGACTTGGTGGCCTGTGTCCCAGCCACTCCAGCCATGATTAAAAGGGGCCAAGGTACAGCTCGAGCTGTTGCTTCAGGGGGTGGAAGCCCCAAGCCTTGGCAGCTTCCACATGGTGCTGAGCCTGCGGGTGCACAGAAGTCAAGAATTGAGGTTTGGGAACCTCTGCCTAGATTTCAGATGTATGGAAAAGCCTGGATACCCAGGCAAAAGTTTGCTGCAGGGGTGGGGCCCTTATAGAGAAACTCTGCTAGGTCAGTGCAGAAGGCAAATGATGGGTTGGAGCCTCCACACTGGGGCACCACCTAGTGGAGCCGTGAGAAGAGGGCCATTGTCCTCCAGACCTAAGAATGGTAGAACCACTGACAGCTTGCACTGTTCACTGGAAAAAGCTGCTGCAGATACTCAATGCCAGCCTGTGAAAGCAGCCAGGAGGGGGCCTATACCCTGCAAAACTACAGGGGCAAAGATGTCCAAGACCATAGGAACCCACCTCTTGCATCAGCATGACCTGGATGTGAGACATGGATTCAAAGGAGATCATCTTGGAGCTTTAAGATTTGACTGCCCTGCTGGATTTCAGATTTGCGTGGGGCCTGTAGCCCCTTTGTGTTGGCCAATGTCTCCCATTTGGAATGTCTGTATTTATCCAATACCTGTACCGCCATTGTATGCAGGAAGTAACTAACTTGCTTTTGATTTTACAGGCTCATAGGCAGAAGGGACTTGCCTTGTCTTGGATGAGACTTTGGACTGTGGACTTTTGAATTAATGCTGAAATGAGTTAAGACTTTGGGGACTGTTGGGAAGGCATGATTGGTTTTGAAATATGAGGACATGAGATTTGGAAGGGGCCAGGGGCAGAGTGATAATGATTTGGCTGTGTCCCCACCCAAATCTCATTTTGAATTCCCAAGTGTTGTGGGAGGGACCTGGTGGGAGGTAATTGAATCATGGGGGTAGGTCTTTCCCATGATGTTCTCATGATAGTAAGTCTCATGAGATCTGATGGTTAGATAACAGGGAGTTTTCCTGCACAAGCCCTCTTCTTCTCTTGTCTGCTGCGATGTGAGACATGCCTTTCACCTTCCGCCATGATTGCGCGGTCTCCCCAGCCACGCAGAACTGTAAGTCCAGTAAACCTCTTTCTTTTGTAAATTGCACTCTGGTCTTGGGTATGTCTTAATCAGCAGCATGAAAATGGACTAATACAATCCTTAGATCTCTAGCACACATCCAGCTGAATGTCACTGTGTTAGTCCATTTGCTTTGCTATAAAGGAATACCTGAGGCTGGGTAGTTTATATAGAAAACAAGTTTATTTGGCTTATATTTCTGCAGGTTGCACAAGCTTGGCACATACATCTGTTTGGTTTCTGGTGAGACCTCAAGAAGCTGACAATCATGGCAGAAAACAAAGAGGAGCCAGTGCATCACATGGTGAGAGAGGGAGCAAGAGAAATAGGGAGGAGATGCCAGGCTCCTTTAAGCAACCAGATCTCATGTGAACTCACAGAGTGGGAACTTGCTCATTACTGTGAGTACCAACAGCACCAAAACATTCATGAGGTATCCGCCCCCATGACCCAAACACCTCCCACTAGCCCCATCTCCAACATTAGAGGTCACATTTCAACATAGGATTTGGAGGGGATGAAACATCCAAACCATATCAGTCATAGACGTGGAAGACACACAAGATGCTTGTTGTTTGACTGATTGGAATTAAATTGTTCCACTTCTCAGGGAGAAATGCCACAATCACAGGCTTCCCACCTGGGGCCCAGGATGCCATAATACCAGGACATTTCCTAGGAATTGAGCCATTACCTCTTCCTCCTATATTGAACATTTGGGGAGTGGGATAGGAGGGAAGTACATGCAATTTTTCACAAAACGTGCATTGCTGCCTGTAGTAGGCAGAATAAAGGCCCCCAAAAATATCCAGGCTCTAACCCCTGGATCATGTAAATGCTACCTTTTTAGAGAAAACTATTTGCAGATGTGATTCAGTTAAAGATCTTGAAATAAGGAAACTATCCTGGATTATCTGGGTGGGTGCTAAATGCAATCAGAACTATCCTCATAAGAGAGAAGCAGAGAAATGTTGATAGAGAGAAGGCCCATGAAGAAAGAGCAACAAGAGATATGAAAATGCTGGCCTGGAAAATTAGAGTGATGCGATCACAAGCCAAGACATAGTCACCAGAAGTCGGAAAGGCAAGGAAGAGATTTCTTCCCTAGAGTCTCCAGAGGGAGCCCAGCCTTAACACCTTGGTTTGACCCAGTGATATTGATTTTGGACCTTTGGCATCCAGGACTTTGGTAAGCACAAATTCACGTTGTTTTAAGATACTAAGTTTGTGGTAATTTGTCAAAGCAGCAATAGAAAATGATATACCACCTGGCCTTCTCTCAGATGGCTGTCCTTCTCTGCAGGCACTTCTCTGCGATTCTCCAAACTCAGAAATCTATGATGAGAAGGTCACTGGATCTGAAGTCAGAAGTCCTGGCCTCATATGCCCACTCTTTATGTAACAGCTGTCTCCACTCTGCCAGATTCCCAAGTTCCCTTAATTGTGCTTGGCCTGAGGATAGGTAAATCAGAGCCATAATTTTTACCTTCAGGGAGCTCACCGCTGAGTGCATTAAACAGATAGGAAAGCACAGAAGATCACTGGACAATGTGTGCTAAGAGAGGCAAAGGCAGGCCTCCAGGAGAACTCACAGGTGCTTGCAAGCCCTTCACCCAGGCTGGAGGGAGGGAGTGAGGCATGGCAGGGAGGACTTTCCAGAGGAGCAAATGAGATTACTCAAGCCCAGTAATAAGACTTCCACTAATTGCTAACATTGTTAAGGCTATCTGCCAGCTCTGCACTGGACTGCTGGCGCTGGGGGAGCAGAGCTCATATGGAACGCGATGTAAGTGTGCCATCCGGAGTTAGGTGATGCAGCAGCCTTCCCTGGCAGTGCCAAATGCTTTACACAGGTGAGTTCATTGAATTTTTGCAGTCACAAGCAAGTCACTATTTTTACTGATTTTCCCCACAAATAAACTGAGGCACAAAATGAATAAGTAACTTGCCAGAGCTCCTACAATTAGTGAAGGGTGAGAAGTGCTGAGAAAGTAACACCCAGTCTTTATCCATAACTCCTGCTTTTAACCATTTCTGAAGTGGATATTATTTTTCTCAGACACGGACTGTGTAACTCAGTGGTGCCAAAACAAAATATGGTTTATTTCTCTATGATTAAATGTAAAATAGCTCCAAATCCCAATTTCTACTTATGAAAAGAAGAAGGCAGCAGTTTAACCTTGACACTAAACCACACCTGGGTTCAACTTAGTAACTGCTAGTTTCCATGAGTTGCTTTTGGATGAAAGCAAAACTCAGAATGCACCCCCTTCCTCCTATTTTTCTTAGGGGTCATCTAAGTTTAGAGATACCTTATTTGGCACAATAGCTTCAGAGGTGACTGAGGCTGTCAGTTCCACGGGCTCTCTGTCCTTTCTTAGTCCACCTGCTAAGGTGCTGTGACCCTCAGGCTGCCTCTCAGTGACTTCCACACCTATCAGGTGTCTTGGACTGTTTCAAAGTCATGGGGAGCCTCTCTCTGCACCAGTATTGTTCCTCCAGAGTTCAATTCCAACTGCGTGGTGAGCTAATGCTGTGACCTGGGGCATGTTGCTTAACCCAGAGTGCCTCAGTTTTCTCCCCTGTTAAATAAAGAAGATAACTGGAAACCTTTGTGAGGTCTTTGTCATGTGTTAACTTGGCTAGGTTGAACCACAGTCCTGACATTTTCTTCCTCTTCTATTTCTGGTTAGTGGGAACCAAGAGAGACTCTTGTTGGAGGTTTGGAGGGTGAAGCAAAGCAGCTGCCATGCTGCAGCCCACATGTGTCCTGGCTCACCTACCTACTAGCTCACCTCAATGGCATGAGGCCACAGCTGGGCCTGCAACTGCTCCCCATTCCCCTGGACTCTCTCTTTCAGCTTCTCTGACTCCTGGGGCCAGCTGTGTGTGTTTAGTTCCATGACGAAGGGCCCTTGCTTCTGGAAGACAGCCACACCAGCAAGGTTACAGGCAACAGGAACTGATACTGTTTCCAGTCTGTACTATGGATTCCACAAGGCTCCAGGTCATTTTACTGGCTCCAGCTTGTCTTTGCTCTCCCTCAGTTTACATCCATCCTCCCTCCTCTACTGCCTGCTCTGTGGATTGCAAGCTCTGACATCAGTTGTTGAAACAGCAAATGCAAAAGCTGTACAGAGGCCACTGAACTAGTTCCCAGAATTGCATCAGATCAGATCTCTGTATCAAGTGTGTCCCTCGAGTGGTTCTGCCTCTCTGATTGAGCCCTGACTGACGCTTCTCTCCAGATGCTGCTGTGAGATCCACTGAGGCGATCATGGAAAGTCATTAGAGGAGATCCTGGCACATAGGAGGACCTCAGTACATGGCAACCATTGTCATCTAGGAAAACAACAAGTGTTTGGAGATAAGACAACCCTTGATTTAATCCTAGATTTGTAACCATGTGTGTTTGACCAACTTATTTCTACCTATAGCGTTGTTATGAGGATGAGGGATGAGGTACGTGCAGGTCTGAAGCATAGTCAGTGCTTATCCAGGATAGCCAGTACAGTTGTCCAAGCTGTGCACTGCACATACCTGGGGGTGCCACTGAGTTGAAGTGCATGTGAGTGACGATCTAGGGAGTTGCTCAAGGAGCAGTCCGGGTGGCTGTGTACAGCAGTCATGCATAAAATGATCCCTGACTGAACACAGGTTGTGTTACTATAATAAGATGTTTAGAAAAACACCACCTAAGTTCAGTTAGCTACTTTCTATCCCTCGTCACCAAATACCATTAATCAAAATCAGGTTTTTAGTAGATTGTTGATAAATCATATTTTCCATCTGTGTTAACATAAGACCCACCCATCACCATTATCATTCCTGAATTGATAAACACTACCAGCACTTAAACTTTTTTTCAGGGGGGAGCATATTTGGAAGGGAGTCATAAAATATTGTATAATTCATCAATGATTTATGTGTATCTAGCTATGATGATTTTGGAATACACAAAGTCTGGGAAAATGGAGGAAGATTTTCCCAGGGAAGGGTGAATGGGAAAAGGCCAGAAATAACTGGTAAAAAGATGTTCAGAGAGTGCATGGCATATATACAGGTCTGAAGGACTGAAGATAAACAATAGAATGAGGTTTTTTTGTGTGTGTGTGGTTTTTTCATTTTTTGTTCTTTTGTTTTGACCAAGTACTGGAGTTGCATCCAAGTTAAAAGCTAAGTTCTGCAAGAATCTTCATAAGGAAATATGTCTTCTCAACTCCCCACCACGGGGCATTCCCTTTCGAATGCCTTTCAGTGAGAAAGCACTGCTTTTAAACAGACGTATACAGTGACTGTGTCCCATCTGAGATGTTCAATGGTTGTAAACATTTGGGAGCAAAGTGGAGATTTAAATTTAGGCCTCAAATACCTGCCTTTGCAGGAGCCTCTTATAAAGATGCATGTAATAACGCTACCACAGTGAAGAGAGGAGCACTGTAATGTAACTAGGACAGCTGGAGACTTCCAACTAAAAATCAGAGTGAATTTATATGCTGACAAGCCACCAACGCACAGGCCTTGGCCAGGGTATTCACAATGATAGGAGATGATAGGCTGACTGCTCTTTTCTTAAGCTATAAGCATGCAGAATGATCCTCAGTCTTCTCTCTTTGTTTCTTCAATATTTCTCTCTTTTCCTTCCTCCTTTCTCTCCTCTTCCTGTGACTCAATCTGTGTCTCCTTTTCCTTCCCTTCTCTCTTCTCTTCCCTTATTTTTTCTTTCTCTCTTTAGTGTTTGAGTTTTGGAACCAGGCCACCTGGGTTTGAGTCCCAGCTCTGCCACATAACAGCTGTGTGGCCTTTGGTCAGTTTCTTAACCTCTTTGTTTCCTTGCTAGAATGGCAACCATCACGTTTACCTCACTGGTAGTGTAAGGATGATGTGAGAAGATCCTTATAAAGTTATCAGAGTACTGCACACTTAGTAAGGGCTCTATCATGTAATCAGTTCTAATTATTTCCTCTCTCTTTTTCTTCTTTTTCTTTTTCCTTTCCTCTTTTTCTCTCCTTCTTCCATCCTCCCCTCTTCTTGCTCACCACCAAAAATTAACTGAGGAGAGATGAAGAGTTGAATTCCAGAGGGAATCTCAAGTCTTTATCTGTTTCACACGCGACCTTACATCTTCTGGCCAAGGATCTTTCCCACACATCACATAAAATCCCTCTCCTTGCAACCAAAGTCCTTTCCATTTCATCTGCCCCTTGTAGGAAAGGTGAAATTCAGGAAACACAGTTCCTGCTATTTGTTCAAAGAAAAACTTGACATTGCTGTATAGTCCACATCAGGAAATGATTTTATACCTCTGTTCAAAATTGCGTATTTTAAATCCCAGATGAAAATACTATATCATAGATAAGGAAATCTGTGGTGCTATAGACTGAACATTTGTGTCCTCTTAAAATTCATAAGCTGAGATGTGATGGTGTTTGGATGTGCATCCTCTGGGAGATGATAAGGTCAAGAGAGTGTTCTCATGAATGGGATTACTGCCCCTATAAGAAGAGACACTAGAGACATGATCCCGCCACATGAGGATACAATGAGAAGCTGCTATCCGTAAATTAGGAAGATGGCCCTTACCGTGTACCTAGTATGCCAGCACCTTGATCTAAGACTTCCACCCTATAGAACTGAGAAAGAAACTTCTGTTGTTTAAGCCACTGAGCCTATGGTCTTCTCTTATACCAGCCTGAACTGACTAAGACAAGAGGTAACCACAGTTACAGGGTTTGAAGACTTGCCACTGCATAATTTCACTTCTTCCTGAAGAAAGTAATCCCGGAGGGGAATGGCCAACGAAGGAATCCCAGGTTCTTTAACACATGCTCACCCCAGAGGCTTCAGAGAGCAGGGTGCTTCTTGCTAAGCAGCTTGGGTACCTTAGGTGGGCTTGTGATACCCTTGTCAAGTTCTTCTTAGAGGCCTTGTACACTAAAATCCTAAGAATGAGGTCTTTATCTTTATTCTTTAGACACTCTGGTTGGTGTTGTGGGAGGTCACTTAATACCAACCTTCACCCAGGTTCTGAAAAGTCAGCAGTAGGCATTTAAAAACTGAAACCCGAACACATCCAGCAGTCTCCATGCTTATATTCTTTTCCTTTCAGTTCTTAGTTATCAGTGAAAATGAGGAGGATCAATAAAAACAAGAAAAGATACCTGTAGCAAACGCAAAGCTTTTTCTTTTCTTTTTTTTTTTTTTTAAGAAATACAATCAGTAGGTATCATTTTGTGCCCTCTGAGCAGAACCAGCATGGAAGGCCCTGATGGAGGAAGAAAACCATTAAGAGACTAAGCATAATTAACCATTAGAATTCATTAGTGAAAACTATCAGAGTACTTTGCTAATTCTGCAGATTTAAAATTGGGCTTAATTTCTAGAAATAGACATGCAGAGGAAGTTTCTACTGGTAAAGTAGTTACGGACGTTTGAAAACCTGTTTTCGTCTGCAAAATGATCTTCAACTTCTCGTATGTTCTCTGAGAACCTTGCTGTCTCCACAACTGTGAGAGACCCCTGGTCTCCAGGACCAATCAGAAAGAACTTGGAAAGTGAGAGACTTCTAATATTTGTGGGTTCATTTGTTCATTTGCTCATTTATTCATTCACTTAACAAATGTTGATTGAGTAGCTACTATGTGCTAGGGACCACTGTGGGGGCTGGGAATAGACATGGAAAAAATGGGCAGAACACGCTGCTCCCAGGAACTCACATTCTAGAGCAGGGGTCAGCAAACCTTTTCTGCAAACAACCAGATAATAAACGCTTTAGGCTCTGTAGGCCACATGGCCTCTGTTGCAATTTATTTGATTCTGTTCTGAGAGCACAGAAGCAACCAGAGACAAAATGCAAGTGAGTGGGAGTAGCTCTGTTCCAATATAACTTTATTTACAAAAATAGGTGGTGGACCAGAGATTCATGATCAAGTTTACCTTCTGAATTAGTCCAATTTCATGCTGTTGATAAAGACATACCCCAAACTGGGTAATTTACAAAAACAAAGTGGTTTAATGGACTCAAAATTACACATGGCTGGGGAGGCCTCACAATCATGGCAGAAGGAGAAAGGCACATCTTACTTGGTGACAGGCAAGACAGGATGAGAATCAAGTAGAAGGGAAAACCGCTTGTCAAACCATCAGATCTCATGAGACTTATTCACCATGTTGAGAACAGTATGGGGGAAACTGCTCCCATGATTCAATTATCTCCCACTGAGTCTCTCCCACAACACGTAGGAACTATGGGAGCTACAATTCAAGATAAAATTTGGGTCGAGACACAGCCAAACAATATCACCTTCCATTTAAGTTTTCCCCATTTTCTTGTTTTAGTAGCATACCATAGTCATTGTATCAGCCTCCTTCACCCTGTTTTCAGGGAAGCAGTTCTGCCCATTGGCCAGGCCCATTCCCTGCCAAAAGATTTCAGTGTCACTCCATCATTAGTAGTTTAGATAACTAAATACCTATTAGCTGACAACCCCAGATGAATTCACTCATGTGTGATTAGCTTCTGAATTCTCTGTCATCAGTCTCTGCTCACCTTTTGGGACGTTGTGTAAGTAAGTCTCTGTAGACTCCCCCATGCTAGAGGAAGGATTAGACTATCCCCTTCCATCTGTAGCCTTTTGTCTGCTAGTCTGGACTTTCTCCTAGGACTTCAAAATGTTAAGGGACCACTAAGGCCTGCTCTACCCAGTAAGCAATTCTAATTTCTGAGTCTAGTCTAGGACCCGTCTGTCTAATCTATTGCACTGCAATGAAACAATAAAAACTCAGCCATATCATAAAGATTATCAATTACTTTAATACATTTGGCTTTAATATTGCTTGTTAAGGTGTTTTGTAATATGTAAAGGAGGACCAAGGAGAGAAGTGTGTGGATGTCCATGTGTGGCTGTAGTTGGAATGTGATGAAAGAAAGCAATTGTGGACTTGGTTCAATGCAATGCACAGTTGGCCCTTGAACAACGTGGGGGTTAGACGGACACCAACTCCCCTTCCCAGTGAAAAATCCATGTATAACTTTTGACTTCACAAAAACTTAACTATTAATAGCCTACTGTTGACCAAAAACCTTACCAATAATACAAACAGTTGGTTAATACATATTTTGTATGTTATATGTATTATATACCATACGATTTATAATAAAGTAAGCTAGAGAAAAGGTTATTTAAAAGTAATAAAAAGAGAAAAAAAAATATATATATATAAAACTCATTAAGTGTCAGTGGAACATTATAAAGGTCTTCAACCTCATTATCTTCATGTTGAATAGACTGAGGAAGAGGAGGAATAAGAGAAGTTGATCTTACTGTCTCAAGAGTGGCAGAGGTGAAGAAAATCCACATATAAATGGACCCACACAGTTTAAACCCACGTTGTTCAAGGATGAACTGTAAATGCAACAAGGTAGAGAACATTTTGTGACCTCAGCAGCTGGAACCAGATTTCCACCCAGGTACAAAATTGTCTTTGTTGGAAAAATGCTGTGTAGAGTTACAAGTGACTCACTTTCTCCCCTTCTTGCTGGGCGAAGTTTCAGGTGGGGGGGCCCTACTTGTCTTAACAGAGGGAGAAACACTGCAAAGTCTTAGACCAATCCAGTGGAGAGTGGGTAAGGAGCAGAGACATAGGGTTTAGAACAAAAAGAAAAATGGCACCAATGTGGTGGCAGAAAGGCTAACCCAAAAAACTATTCAGTAAATGCCACTAACCCCAAGAATATTTGGAGTAAGAAGTATCTGTTGATTCTTGGTTAGTGACAATGAAGAAGGATCTGTGTTTCCACTGGGGTTCACATCAGGCATCCCATAGACAATGATGAACAAGCCAGAGTTGAAAAGACCAAAGAAGCAGGAAAACTTAAGACTTCTAGAAATTCTCAGAAATATTTGGACGAGATTTGGACTGTCTCATCTTCTCCAGTCGCAAAGACTAACATGTTGTTCAGAATTGACATGCTTGAATTATGTGAGAAAACCCCAAAACAAAACTGCACCTACCTTAAAAGCAAGATATTCTAATTAAATCAGTACTAGAATTAATGTGAAATAAGCAAAATTCATCAGTGGAATTTCCAACATCCTCTCCCAAAACATTTGACTCTCTGATGCCATATTCCCTCTAGACACCAACCAGTGTTCTATGTGGTCACAACTGTTCCATCTTTTCATCATAGTAAAACTTACTTCAGGAATAGCCTATGAATTTGTCTATATAAAAGTCTGAGAGCCCACAATGTTAAGACCACTTCGAAGGAATATGGACCAGAGCCTCGGAATTAAAGCCTAAAATGCATGCAGTGGGATTTCATGGACAATCAGCATGCAGGGAACATTCGAACATTCTGGGCAGAGGCACAGCCAAGTGTTCTTAAAATCACATCAAGGCAGAAAACTTTAATTTGGAGCACTACCTCACACCATATAGCAAAATATATTTTAAATGAATCAAAGAATGATATCCTTAACTATGAAAAAATTTATGAGCCTTTTACATTGCAAAAAATAAACATAGCAAAGCCAAAGAAATATGGCACAGTGAGAAACAAGTTATTTGCAACCCACATTAACAGTCAAAGGGTCTAATTTCTTTAATGTATCATGATTTAACAATGTCCCCATTCATGTAACAAATACTGATTGCTTGCCCACTATGTATCAGCAAAATTCCAAGCACTGATTTGGGGATACAGTGAGTAAACAAAACAGATAAAGTCCCTCTTCTTGTGCAGCCTGTATTCTGGAAAGTGTGTGCACAAGATGTGAGAGATGTTAAAAAGAGAAACCCAAACGCATCAATGAACAAAAGCATAAACTGGCAGATCTCATAAAAACAAATATAAAAAATGACAACTCATAGTTACTGAGCACTTTCTGTTCTAAGGGATTTATGTTTCATCAAATCACATAATCTTTACAAACCTATATGACGAATACTGTTGTCTTCATCTTCATTTTAAAGACATGGAGAAATAAGTATTAGTAACTTGCACTAAACAACAGAACTAGTGAGTAATATACCTAGGGTTTGAACCTAGGTAGCCTGCCTCCAGAACTCACACTTCTTAATCATTAGGCTAAACTAGCTCTTTATTTATTTATTTATGTAACTTTAAAAATTTTTTTAATCTTTTCAGCGACAGGGTCTCACTCTGTTGCCCACAAGGCTGAAGTTCAGTGGTGCAATTACAGCTCTCTATAGCCTCAAACTCCTGGGCTTCAAGCACCCTCCTGTCTCTGGTTCCTATGTAGCTAGGACTACAGATGCATGACACCATGCCTGGCTAATTTTTTAATTTTTATTTTGTAAGATGCGGGGGGAGGGTCTCACTATGTTGCCCAGGCTGGTCTTAAGCTCCTAGCCTCAAGCAGTCCTCAAGCCTTGGCCTCCCAAAGTGCTGAGATTACAAGTTAATTTAGGACAGCAGCCTAATTTAGATAGTAATAACTGAAAATATACACTTGATTTCATTCCTAATTTTAGCTGCAAGTTAAAACAACAATGGTATAACATTTTCACCTAGCAAATTGGTAACAATAATAAGGCTTAGTGCTAACAATAATAAGGCTTAGTGCTAACACTGGGGAAAGGATCTCTTACTGACTGTTGGTGAGAGTGTGAATTGGTGCACCATTCTTGGAGGGCTGCTTGTCAGTGTGTATCCCATCTAAAATCTACGCACCACTTAACTCAGTCATTCTACATCTAGGGATTTATTTTCTATTTACACTCACTAATTTGCACAAAGCTGTATGTATAAGGATTTGAAATTTAGTAGTTTTGTAATAGACAAACCCTGAAGATGATTAAACTTTTATTAATAAGAAAATAGCTAATTCAAACGTGCTTCATTCAGTCAAAGGAATACTATGCTGTTATGAAAAAGAAGCCAGATTTGTACTTTCTGATATGAAAAGATCTTTTCATTATATTACTAAGTTTTTTAAAAAATCAAGAAAACAAGAGCCAGGACAGTGGCTTGCTCCTATTTGTATAAAGTAAAAGGAGACCCACATGGACACACTCACAAAGAATAAACAAGAAACTTCCAATATTAATTCTTTTGAATTGGGAACCTAGGGTGGAAGGATGACTATTTTCATTGTTTAACTTCTCCTTTTTTTTTTTTTTTAAAAAAAAAGGCACATATTGGTCTTTCAGTTGAAAAATATTGTCTAATTAAAAAAATACCCTGTAAGCATGTATTTATAAGCCAATCTTGAACACTAGAATAATGCTGAAATTCCCATGAGGTCAATACTGGGCAGTAGATTTCCAGGGAGTGAGGCTGCCCCTGCACCTTTAGAGACCAGGGTCTACCCTTGCCCAGCCTTGAGGGAATCAGTGCCCAAAACCATCAGGGCAATTCCATAAATGGGAATTTCCCCAGTGCAAAAACCAACATAATACTCCTCAGGGTCATCCAGACAGGCTGGTCCCCTACACCAGGGTCTGCAAACTTTTTCTGTAAAAGGACAGAAAGTAAATAGTTTAGGCTTGGTCAGGGGAGCACAAAGATGTGGTTCTTGCCACATGCCTTTTTGGTTGTTATTTTCAAATTCCATTTAAATATATAAAACCCATTCTTAGTTCTCTGGTCAAATAAAAACAGGCTGCAGGCCGGGCGCGGTGGCTCAAGCCTGTAATCCCAGCACTTTGGGAGGCCGAGACGGGCGAATCACAAGGTCAGGAGATGGAGACCATCCTGGCTAACACGGTGAAACCCCGTCTCTACTAAAAAAGTACAAAATAACTAGCCGGGCGAGGTGGCGGGCGCCTGTAGTCCCAGCTACTCGGGAGGCTGAGGCAGGAGAATGGCGTAAACCCAGGAGGCGGAGCTTGCAGTGAGCTGAGATCCGGCCACTGCACTCCAGCCCGGGCGACAGAGCGAGACTCCGTCTCAAAAAAAAAACAAACAAACAAACAAAAAAAAACCTGCTGCAGGGGCCAGCTTTGGCCTTTGAACCGTTCTGTAGTTTTTTGACCTCTGCGCTACATGAATCACAGTGGACAGCAGACAGAGATTCCATGGCAAGGTAGAGGGTTTGTACCTTCTCTCTCCAGACAGTGCCACTGCACGGCTGGTGTTGGCAGGTGGGTATTTTTCCTGTGCCCTAATACCTGGTGCCCAAGCGCATATGCCTCTCTCTGCTCCACACACCTGCTACCTGCCTGGCATGGGAAATGCAATCTATTTTTTTTTGTTTTAACTTTAAGTTCAGGGATACATATGCAAGTTTGTTACATAGGTAAATTTGTGTCATGGGGGTTTGTTGTACCTATTTTTTCATCACCCAGGTATTAAGCCTAGTACCCATTAGTTATTTTTCCTGATCGTCTCCTACCTCCCACCCTCCACCTTCCGATAGGCCCCAGTGTGTGCTGTTCCCCTCTATGTGTCCATGTGTTCTCATCAGGAAATGGAGTCTTAACTCAGTGTCTGACTTCTCACTC
Source organism: Rhinopithecus roxellana (assembly GCF_007565055.1). Classification (NCBI taxonomy): domain Eukaryota; kingdom Metazoa; phylum Chordata; class Mammalia; order Primates; family Cercopithecidae; genus Rhinopithecus; species Rhinopithecus roxellana. The sequence continues at coordinate 33,928,224 of NC_044564.1, forward strand.
TTCTCTTAAAAGTGGCTCCCCTGCTGTGAACCTAAAACTGCTCTAAAAAAAAATGGTTTCTGTTTTGTTTTGTTTTTGAGACAGAGTTTTACTCTTGTTGCTCAGGCGGGAATGCAGTGACGCGATCTCGACTCACTGCAACCTCCACCTCCCAGGTTCAAGCAATTCTCCTGCCTCTGCCTCCCAAGTAGCTGGGATTACAGGTGTGTGCCATCACGCCTGGCTAGTTTTTTGTATTTTTAGTAGAGATGGGGTTTCCCATGTTGGCCAGGCTGGTCTCGAACTCCTGACCTCAGGTGATGCACCTGCCTTGGCCTCCCAAAGTTCTGGGATCACAGGCGTGAGCCACCGTGCCCGGCTTTTTTTTTTTTTAAAGAGGCCTCCCCAATTCCTCTCTGTGCCACCTCTTCCTTCCCTGGAACCACCTAACCCCCACCCATGCTGTATTTGTCTTCTGGGTAATCTCACCTCTTTGTCACTCATGTAAGGCAGAGAGAAGTAGTTGACCATAGGGGTAAACACGGGAGCTCTCTTCCTTTCTTTATCTCCTCCGCAGAACTAAGTGTCTGTAAGAGCAACAAAAACCTCTCAGTACTAGCCCAGGTCTGAGCAGCCCTACCCTAAGTGCATGTAGCCTATAGACAGCTTGTTTGTGTGTGAGTTCTAAAATTTCTGTCACTGGAGCAGCATTGACTAATTTTCCTGTGTACTTTGAATAGTACCTAGGAGAGCAATGTGAGCACATGGACATTTTATGAAAGAACCATCTGATAACGATAAACAGGCATCTGGAAAGAACATCATTTTACAAAAAAAAAAAAAAATTCTGGCAGCAGCATGAGGTTAGGGAGAAAGGATTTTAGTGTTACCCTTTGGCACAAAAAGATGGGAGACTCCCAAGTCTGATAGATGAGCATGCTGTCTTTATGGGGAGCGATGACAGAAAATTGCGGCGGATTAATTTCTTTCACCTGGGCTGAATGTGGGTTGTTTCAGAGAAAAGCAGCCTCCCAGGTACTCTGAGTTCAGGGTAGGTCCAGGGAGGAAAATAAGATGTGGTCAGTGGCAACAGCTGTGTGTACAGGCTGACTTCCTGCCTGGAACTGGAGCATGGTGCTAACCCCAGCTGTGGGAAGAGCTGTGAGACTGAGAAGCTGTGTGGCTTCACTGTGTGTAGCCGTGAAACCCCAAAGACTTTGGTTCTAGCTTAGGTTCATTACAGATTTGGACACCTTACATGTCAATTTCCTCATATGTGAAATCAGGAGGTTGTGCAATGGTGATAGCTGATGGCCCTTTCAGCACAAATATTCTATATGTCTATAAACATTAGATTGAAAATTTTAAATTCTGAGCCAGAACTCCAAGCCCAGGTGTTTTCTCATATGAGGGTTTTTCTCTTCATAGAAGATATAAGAAGTTACACATTCTTATAACTATCAATTTACCATCTTTAGCCCCCTTCATCAATGAACCTAGAAAGAAAAGGATCGTGTCAAAGTTGTTGCATACAATTTTTTTCTCTGTTTAACAGAAATTTGAATGCCAGTTGTGTGCCAAGCACAATGCTAGATCCAGGGGACTTGGCAATTGAAACGTTAGCCATGGTCTTAAACCTCGTGGAGCTCACGGTCTTGAGTCAAATCAGACAGATTTGATGCATGATATGCAAAGGAAGCAGAGGATGCCATACAGAAGACAGGAAGGGCACCTCTCCCAGTCTCAAAATATCAAGGAAAGCATTTGGGAGGCAGAGTGTTGCAGACAAGGGGGACCAGCATCTCCATAGACTCAAAGGCAATGGAGAAAATGACACACTCTAGAAACGAAGGACATCCTGGAAGAATAGGGCTAAGAACGTGAGGGGAATATGGTCACAGATGAGATAGGAGAGGCAAGCCAGGTCACCTGGGGAAGAGCGATAGCCTAAGGGCCATTGAAGGATTTTAAACACGGGAGTGACAGGACCACATTTGAATTTTTGAAAGTGCATTCCGGCTACAATACAGAGAAACAGCTGTGAGGGAGGAAGAATGGAAGCAAGGAGCTCGGTTAAGAGGTTGCCTCTATTACCAGATGAGAGAGAGATGATGGTGGTATCACCAGGGTGGTGGCAGGAGGGATCGAGAGAACAGTGGGGATATGTGTGCTTGACATTTAGAGTCCGTGAGAGGTGGTCACTGATTGCCTGTGGGCAGTGACAGGAAGATTGAGGGCTAGGCCCAGGTTCCTGGCTCGAGGAGGGTAGTAGAGTTGTTTGTAGAAGTAGAGGAGCAGGCATGGAGCTGGGGAAAGAGACGGTCAACTTGTTTTCAGACATGTTGAGTTTGATAGCCTTGGAGGACAACATCTTGGTGAGAAGTTGATATAGTTTGGCTGTGTCCCCAGCCAAATCTCATCTTGAATTGTAGCTCCCATAGTTCCCACATGTCATGGGAGGGACCCGGTGGGAGATAATTGAGTCATGAGGGCTCTTTCCCCTATTCTGTTCTCATGGTAGTGAGTAAGTCTCATGAGATCTGCTGGTTCTATAAGGGGCAATCCCTTTCACTTGGTTCTCATTCTCTCTTGCCTGCTGCTGTGTAAGATGTGCCTTTTTCCTTCTGCCATGATTGTGAGGCCTCCCCAGCCACATGGAACTGTGAGCCCATTAAACCTCTTTTTCTTTATAAATTACGCAGTCTCTGGTATGTCTCTATCAGCAGCGTGAAAATGAACTAATACAGATGTCCGTTAGTATTGGAAGCTCAGGAGAAAGCTCTGGCCCAAAGACACAAATTTGAGACTCACAGGAATTGAAGTCAAGGCAGGGGTTGGTGATCCCTGGTACAGCATGCACAGCGATGAAAGGTCCAGGTCTGCATCATGAAGAGCACTGGCATTTAAGGAGGGGCAGAGGAGGAGGATCTTCCAAAGGATGCCAGAAGGACAATGAGTGGCAAACCAGGAATGAGCGAGATTTGAGGAACCAGGAATGGGTGAGATTCGAGGCACCAGAAAAGGGTTCCCTGTGAGAGCAGAGCCAGCGCCAAATGCTGCATGATCAAGGGCAGAAACGACTGGACAATGGAAACCTTTGACAACCCCGGTGAAAATGTCAAAAGGCATGACAAGGATGAAATTCAGGCTGTGGTGGGTGGAAGGTAGACGTAAGGAGTGGAATTCAGTGCATTGACTGCTCTGTGAAGAAGTTGGGCTGTGAAGGGAAGAGAAAGATGGAAACTGGTGTGTGAGAGCATTTTTTTTAAGGTAGGAGTGATTTAAGGATGTTTACATGCATCTAAAGGGAAAGAGTCAATAGACAGCAAGAGATTGTGATCGTAGAGAAAATGGCAGGCAGGGGGGTCAGAGGGAATTCTCAAGAAAAAGAAAGTGTAGTTGCACTATTAGCTCATTCATATCTCTTTCCTTATAGGAAAGGACAGGTGGGAGTATGAAGAGAAGAGAGCAGGGGGGTGCCAATCATTTGGAGGATTTCTTGTTTAATATCTACTAATTTCTCCATAAATTCCTGCTTCCCTGCCCTTGCTTATGGTGCAACTCTCACTTTGAATGCTCCTCACTCACTCATGAAAATCCTACCCAGCTGCAAGGTCTAGCTGGTCTGCAGCCCACCCCAGCTTCTCCTCTGCTCTTCACAATTACAGACTGAACCCATTTTATGGATCTGCAGAGATTGCCTAAGCTTCAGTGCCTTGTCTCTCACACCAGTCTGGATGTTCTTTGAGGGCAAGAACCAGACCATGGAATTTTAAACATTTCCCATGTGCTGGGATACAGCAAATACTCCATATACAATTTTTCATTCACTGGCTCAAAATTGAAAAAGTGTCAGTTTTGACTTTTAGCAAGAGCTCCCTCACTGTGACCTCTTAGAATAAGAAATGGGAGAGGCAAAGAAAATTTCAAACCAGGCGACTCAGGGTAGGTACGGAGTAAGGTGGGTGTGGAGCAAGGCAGATATGGAGTCTCCATAGTAAGGGCTTTGGAGACCTAGAAGATGGAGTTAAAAGTCATGACTTGGACACTTATCAGCACTTTTGTGTGTGTGTGTGTGTGTGTGCTGGGCAAGTCAGTTAACATCGCTGAGTCCCAGTTTCCTCTTCTCGAAATTGAGGTTAAAGTTACTTACCTAACTAGGTATGGAAAATACTAAGTATCCTTGTTGTTTAAGACATTTTGATTCTGGATTTGTGTCTTGCAATGAAACATCCTCACTTAGATGGAATTACCTGGCAGAAAATCCACACTTAATATATTAATAGTAGGATGGGATGCACCCTTTACAGTGGTTGAGTGATTACAGTTTTGGCATGTCGTATGATCATGGAGTAGTGTGTGCTGTGTGTCACGTGATATGTGATAGCGTGTGGTATGGCATGTTGTAGTGTGCACTCTGTGACATGTGATGACAGCAGGTGACATGACCAGGCAATACATGGACCATGTAAAGTGTGATATAGTGTGTGATTTGATTGTGTGGTAGGATTGTATTAAAGTTATACCTGGGATTTTATTCATAGAGGGATGACTGAATGACAACATGAACAGGTCAATGCCATTGAAAGAAAAATTCAATGTTACTCACAGTTCCCATTGAAACAAGAAGCACAGTCCACCACGCAGGGCCACGGAGGGGCACCAGGTTTGGCCAGGAGGCAGAAAGGCATGAGTGGAAGGCAGAAGCCAGAGCCTTTATTGAGACTTCCCTGGGGAACAGTTCAGGATTGGCCAGTTTGAATAATTCCAGGGACTTCTCTAGTTGCTGGGTACCTAGTCCTGAGATGATTTAGGGCATGGGAAACATGGGCTTGGCGTGTGAGGTTTAGATAGAGAGGCAGTTGGGGGAATAGATAATGGATTACTTAGTTTGCCTATGAAAGGTGTGCTCCAACCCGAGTCCTTTGCTATCTCTAAGAATTGGCCTCCCTTCGGAAGCGCAGTTTCTCCCTGGGTCTGTAGGGCCCCCAAGTGCCAGAACATCAAGAATACAGAAGATAAAAAAAAAAAATTAAATAATTGGCCCTGTTGTGAATGGATGCCTAATAGACAAATACAGAATCTAAGAAAACAGAAGCATTTACTGTGTGACATGTGATATATGATGATGGTATATGATATGGCTGTGTGGCAGTGTGTACTGCGTGCCATGCAGCACATGATGACCTGTAATATGACTGTGTGGTAGTGTGTACTGCATGCTTTGTAACACATGATAGCATGTAATCTGATTGTGGCTGTGTTCTGGGAAGATGATCCCAGCAGCACAAGGTGTCATGGAATGGAGAGCAGAAAGGCTGGTGAGTAATGGACAGTGCTGTAATGATGTCCATGAAGAGAAGAGCTAGAGGAGGGTGATAAAAATACATGTCCCTGGTTAAAGCTGCTGCTTACGGCCGGGTGCAGTGGCTCACACTTGTAATCCCAGCACTTTGGGAGGCCGAAGTGGGCAGATCATCTGAAGTCGGGAGTTCAAGACCAGCCGGATCAACCTGGTGAAAACCTGTCTCTACTAAAAAAATACACAATTAGCCGGGTGTGGTGGTGCATGCTTGTAATCCCAGCTACTCAGGAGGCTGAGGCAGGAGAATCGCTTGAACCCAGGAGGCAGAGGTTGCAGTGAGCTGAGATAGTGCCATTGCACTCCAGCCTGGGCGACAGAGCGAAACTCCATCTCAAAATAAATAAATAAGTAAATAAATAAATAAATAAAGCTGCTGCTTACTTCTCAGTCCATGAAAAGGAAAGAAATGCCTGCATTTCTATCATGTGGAGGCACAGGATGTAAAGTGACAGATTCCTGCTAGTCATCCTTCTAGGCATTCTGCAGATGAGAAAATAATAAGGGACAAGTTATTAAAACCAAATTTCAGAAGGTAGACACTGCTGTGATTCAAACTACTATAGCAGGGGTGCATTTCGTCAGTTGACAAACACAGGTGTGGAAAATAAATGTAATTGTCTTCGTTTTTCTTCAACTGAATTCAGCCTCTATCTTAAGTTTCCTTTTCACTTAAAAGCTCACTCTAAATTATTCTATGTAAAATGGTGCAGCCTCTGTGAAAGACAATATGATGGGTTCTCAAAAATTAAAGAGAGAATTACCGTATGATCCGAGATTTCCACTTCGGGGTGGAGCCATGAGGCACCTAGAGTAGTTCACATTCATAGAGACAGAAAGCAGAATGGTGGTTTCCAGGGGCTGGGGGAAGGTTAAAATGGAGAGTTATTGTTTCATGGGTCTGAGACTCATCTTCAGATTAGCCAGCTTTGATGGACACTCAGGTTATTTTTAATGTTGAACTACTGCAAATAGTTTTCTTCCTTCCTTCCCTTCCTTCCTTCCTTCCTTCCTTCCTTCCTTCCTTCCTTCCTTCCTTCTTTTTTTTTTTTCTTTTTGATGGAGTCTCACTCTCTCCACCAGTCTGGAATGCAGTGGCATATTCTCAGCTCACTGCAACCTCCATCCCCCAGATTCAAGAAATTCTCCTGCCTCAGCCTCCTGAGAAGCTGGGATTACACGTGCCTGCCCCCACACCCGGCTAATTTTTTGTATTTTTAGTAGAGATGGAGTTTCACCATATTGGCCAGGCTGGTCTCAAACTCCTGGCCTCAAGTGATTCCACCGCACCTGGCCTGCAAATAGTACTGCTAAGAACATCCTCATACATGCTTCTGGTGAAGATGTGTTTGCATTTTGCATTTCTATTGGACATATACCTAAAAGTGGAACTCTTCTCTCACAGGATCTGCATATTTGAGTTTAGCAGATAACTGTAGTTTTCCAACATCTTTGCCAACTTAGGAGACCCACCAGCAATGCAAGGAGAAATACAATTGAACCAACCAACATGATTTTTTTCTTGTCTTTTTCATTTTAATCATTTTGGTGGGTATGTTGAAGTATTGTATTGTGGTTTTACTTTTGTATTTCCTTGATGCCTGATGAAGTTGAGCACCTTTTCATATGTTTATTCACCATTTGGGTATCTTCTTCTGTAAAGGGCTGTAAAAGTCTTTTGCTCTTTTCTTCTATTGTTTTTTCTTGCCTTTTTATTGATTACTGGGATTAATATATACATATATGTATATAAAGATATATAAAATGCATACAATCTATTTATCTATTATGCACATGAATTCCTTGTTTTGCAAATTTGTAACTCCACTCTGTGGCTTATCTTTTCCCTCCCATAATAGTATCTTTTCATAAAACAAAATTTGTATTATTAATGTGGTCCAGTATATCAAAATTTTTTCATTTATGACTAGTACTTTTTGTATTACATTTAAGAAATCATGAAGACATCCTTCTAAAACATGAAGACATTTTTCTATAAGTTTTATTGTTATACCATTCATATTTTCATCTGCAATCCATCTGGAATTGATTTTTGTGTATGGGGTGAAATAAAAGTCAAGATTTATTTTTCCCCTGTGTGGATATTCAGTTGACACAACACCATTTATTAAAAAGCCCATTCTTTTCTCGATTTATTGCAATGTCACTGTCATTAACCAGGACATCATATATGTGTAGGTCTGTTTATGGCTTCTCTCTTCTATTACACTAGCCAGTATGTCTATTGTTGTGTCAGTATTACACTGTATTCATCACCATAGATTGATAACAATTATTGGTGTCTGTTAGTATGGGTCCTCCAGCTTTTTTTGCTCTCAGGAATGCCTTAATAATTCTTGCCCATTTACATTTCTATATCCATTTTAGAATCAGCTTTTCAATTTACACAGGTAGACACACCAGCACACACCCCTGCTGGGATTTTGATTAACACTGAATTGAATCTGTTGATAAGATTTAGAGAAATTGGCATGTTTATAATATTGAGTCTTCCAGTCCACAAATATGGCATATTGTTCAATTTATTTAGATCTTTAACTTCCTTCAATAATGTTTTGTAGTTTACGGTGCAGAGATTTTCACAAATGTTGTTACGTTTAGTTCTAAGCACATTGATGCTTCCTTAGTTTTCTATTTATGATTTTCCTTTTTACCTTGCAAACATTAATTTGAATAGTATATAGATTCTACCATTTTAATTGTCTACTTGTTTCTTGTATGGAAACAAATCATTTTTATATTGACCTTATATCCAGACACCTTGCTAAGTTAAATTCTAATTGTTTGCAGATTCTTTTGAATTTTCTATGTACACACTTACATTATCTTTAAATAATAAGAGTATTTTTTTCTTTGCCAATCTTTGGCATGCCACTTAATTTTCTTGCCTGATTATACTTGCTAGAATCTCCAGTAAAAGTCGAATAACAGAAGACGTAAACTGAGCTTCTTTGTTTTATTCCATCTCAGGGGCAAATATTTTTCATATTTTACTATTAAGTATAATGTTTACTGTAAGATTCTATGGAAATCTTTTTCAGCTTAAAGAAGAACTCTTCTATTTCTAGTTTGTTAAAAGAATTTTTTGAAAATCATGGATATTGAATCTTCTTCATTGTTTTCTTTCTTCCAATAAGAATTATGAAGTAATTTTCTATTTTCTCTTAATGTGGTGAATTATACTGGTTAATGTTTTAAATGTTAAACTACCCTTATGTAGTAATTTCTTTCATGCATAATTTTCCATTTAAGATTTTCATGTCTATGTTCATGAGTGACATTGGTCTCCAATATTCCTTCTTCTAGGATCCTTGTCAGGGTTTTGTATCAAAATTGAACTGTCCTCACGCCTGTAATCCCAGCACTTTGGGAGGCCGAGGCAGGCGGATTACAAGGTCAGGAAATCGAGACCACGGTGAAACCCCATCGCTACTAAAAATACAAAAAACAATTAGCCGGGCGCCTGTAGTCCCAGCTACTCAGGAGGCTGAGGCAGGAGAATGGCGTGAACCCGGGAGGCGGAGCTTGCAGTGAGCGGAGATCGCGCCACTGCACTCCAGCCTGGGGAACAGAGCCAGACTCCGTCTCAAAAAAAAAAAAAAAAAAAAATTGAACTGTCCTCTGAAAACAAGTTTGGATGTGCTCCATCTTTTCTTTGGTTGGGAAGAACTTATATGAGATTGGTATTATTTCTTCACTGAATATTTGGAAAATTTCACTGATGAAGCCATATGGGTTCAAAAGCCATATGCTTTTTGGGACTTGAATTTCATATATATTATATATAACATTATATATATTATATGTTATATGTAAAATATATATAATATATGCTATGTATATTATATTTAATATATAATATATATTATATATTTTACATATAACATATAATGTATACTGTTATATAATATATACTATGTATATTATATAATGTATTATGTATATATTATATATAATATACACAGTATATATTACATATAACATATAATATACACATAATATATAATGTATTATGTATATATTATATATAATATACATAGTATATATTATATATTCTATATAATATACATATTATATGTATTTTATATATTTTTTGGGGGAGATGGAGTCTCTCTCTGTCCCCCAGGCTGTAGTGTAGCAGTGCAATCTCCGCTCACTGCAAGCTCCGCCTCCTGGGTTCACACCATTCTCCTGCCTCAGCCTCCCGAGTAGCTGGGACTATAGGTGCCGCCACCACACCTGGCTAGTTTTTTTGTATTTTTAGTAGGGGTGGGGTTTCACTATGTTAGAGAGGATGGTCTTAATCTCCTGACCTCGTGACCCACCTGCCTTGGCCTCCCAAAGTGCTGGGATTACAGGCGTAAGCCACTGCGCCTGGTCGAATTTCATATATTTTACACCATACCTACTGTTTCCAAGTAGCTCTCACTGGTTTTTTTCTATAGTTCTTACCTTTTCTCTCTCTCTCTCTCAACTTTAGTTTGAAATTTTTTCACTGACTTTATTTACCAATCTTGTCTGGTTGTGTCTATTTTGCTTTAAACACATCATTGAGCTCTTAATATCAGATGTGTATTTTTCAGTTCTAAATTTCTTATTTGATCTTTTTAAAAACAAACTAAATCTCTCATGAAACTCCATTGTTTTCCTCTAATTTCCTGAACAGACTAGTCAACTATTTTAAATTCTTTTTATGTTAATTTCAATATCAAGATGATTGAGATATCTATTTCTAAGTCATTTATATTTACACCTAGGTATTTTGTTTATTTTTTCTGTTACTTTGAAAATTGATTTTTTTTAAATTTTGATCTCTATTCAGTGACTCTTTTGGAAAAGTAAGACATTTTTGTATGACTATTTCAAATGTCACAGAAAATTACAAAGTAAAAATTCATCCTAAATCTGACTCTCTCTAAATTTCTATTATTAAGAGGAATTAAACATCATAGGCCGGGCGCGGTGGCTCAAGCCTGTAATCCCAGCACTTTGGGAGGCCGAGACGGGCGGATCACGAGGTCAAGAGATCGAGACCATCCTGGCTAACACGGTGAAACCCCGTCTCTACTAAAAATACAAAAACTAGCCGGGCGAGGTGGCGGGCGCCTGTAGTCCCAGCTACTCGGGAGGCTGAGGCAGGAGAATGGCGTGAACCCAGGAGGCGGAGCTTGCAGTGAGCTGAGATCCCGCCACTGCACTCCAGTCCAGGCGACAGAGCGAGACTCTGCCTCAAAAAAAAAAAAAAAAAAAAAAAAATCCTTCATTACCCAAATCAGGATAAATGGGCAGATACAGAAATAATCAACATGGGATCAAACTACACATGTTGCATTTTATTTTATGTTATGTTATTTTTATTTTTATTTTTTCAGACAGAGTCTCACTCTGTTACCCAGGCTGGAGTATAGTGGTGCAATCTCAGCTCACTGCAACCTCCACCTCCCAGGTTCAAGCAATTCCCATGCCTCAGCCTCCCAAGTAGCTGGGATTACAAGTGTGTACCACCACACCTGCCTAATTTGTGTGTGTGTGTGTGTGTGTGTGTTTAGTACAGATGGGGTTTCACCATGTTGGCTAGGCTGGTTTCAAACTTCTGGCCTCAAGTGATCCACCTGCCTCGGCTTCCCAAAGTGAGGGGATTACAGATGTGAGCCCCCATACACAGTCCACATGTTGCATTTTAAATTGAAATTGTCTTAATTTACTTAAATTTAACAACAAAAAGAAATTAAAGTTGTTGATCCATACATGTTTATCACCTTATTATGTATTATTTCTTTGAAGAAGGTTCTAAAATTATTTGACTGTATTCTACAAAAAATGCTAAAATTAGTGCTCTTAAACTCTCTTCCTCATCCTCACTAAAGACTTCTCATTTCCAAATTACATTATTTTTTCTTCATGACTATTTTGCAATTTATGTTCTATTCTGTAATCATAATCCTAGAGTGGTTTAATTTTTTTCCATCAAATTTTTTAAGTTACACTTTTTACTTTGAGGTAATTAGAGATTTACATACATTTGTTAAAAAAAAAAAAATACAGAGAGATTCTTTGTACTCTTTAACAAGTTTCCCACAATGGCAATGTCTTATTAAGCTATGGAACAGTATCACAACCTGGATATTGACATTTACACAGAACAGTTCTACCACCATGATAATAATTCATGTCGCTCTTTTACAACCACATCCTCCTTCCCCCACCCATGACCCTAAGCAACCACTAATCTGTTCTCCACTCTCGTAATTTTGTTATTTCAAGAATTCTATATAAGTGGAATCATACAGTATGTGACATTTTGGGATTGACTATTTTAATTCAGCATAATTCTCTGAAGATTAGTTCGAGTTACTGTATATATATTAATCATTTGTGCCTTTTTGTCATTGAATAGTGTTCCATGATATGGATAAACCACTGTATGTTTAATCATTTACCTATTGAAAGACATCTGGGTTATTTTCTGTTTTGGGCTATTACAAATATAATTTCTATTAATATTTACACACAGGTTTTTGCATTAACATAGATTCTCATTTCTTTCAAAAAAGTTTCCAAAGTGTAACTAGTTATATAAGAAAGTGCTGTGTACTAATCCACAGTGGTTGTATCTGTATATTAGTATTAGTGGTTAAATCATTTCATAGTCTCATCAGCAATATATGAGCAATTTAGTGTCTCCATATTTGTCATTTGATTTTGTAATTTTTTAAAATCTTACCTTTCTAACATGTGCATAGTAGTATTTCACTGGTATTTTAACTTGCATTTCCCTAATGGTTAATGATGTTGATCAATCTTATCATCTTAAGTTAAATGTCTATTTATGACCGTTACTCATATTCTAATGGAATATTTTGGTATTTTTTACAACTGAATTTTGAGAGTTCTTTATAGATTCTAGACACTAGTTCTTTTTTGGATACATGATTTGCAAATGTTACCCTTCTGTGTAGCTTGTCTTTTCATCCTTCTAACAGGGTTTTTCATAGAATAAAAGTTTTTAATTTTATTAAGGTCTAATTTATCAATTTTTCCTTCTATAAATTATGCTTTTGGTGTCAAGTCTAAGAAGTTTCTGCTTAGCTCAGAACCCAGAGTTTACATTTAAGTTTGTGATCAATTCTGAATTAACTTTTACATAAAACGTGAGGTTTAGGTTGAGGTTCATTTTCTTAGTCCGGGATATGAAATTGTTCCAGCAACATTTGTTGAAAAGTCTTTCTTTTTCTCCATTGATTTGTTTTTGCACCTGTGTCAAATAATCAGTTGGGCATATTTTTGCAGGTCTATTTCTGGGTTCACTAATCAGTTTCATTAATTTGCATGTCTATCTCCCTGCTAGTGCAACACCAATACAACACTCTTTATTACTGCAGCAAGAGTTACTTCTACCATATTATTCTTGTTTTTCAAGATTATCTTCAGTCTTTTAGGATCTTGACCTATCTATATCAGTTTTAGAATAAGCTTGCGTATGTCTCCAAAAAGACCATTATAGGAATTATATTAAACCTGTAGGTCAGTTTGTGGAGAAATAACATCTTTAGCATTTTGAGTCTTCCAATTCATGAACATGGTATGCCACTATAATTATTCAGGTCTTTTAAAAACTTTAACAGTATTTTGTAATTTTTAGCATACACATTCTATGCATGTTTTGTTAGATGTGTACCTAAGTATTTCATATTTTTTTGAGCAATTGAAAATTATATTATGCATTTTATGTTAGTCTCCACTTGCTTGTTCACAGTACATAGAAATGCAGTTGTCTTTCACACATTGGCCTTGTACCCTACAAACTTGCTACACTCACTTATTAGTCCTGAGAGTTTGAGTGTTGTTATTTTTTTTGTAGGTTTCTTGGAATTTTCTGTGTAAGCAATTATATTTCTGCAAATAGAAACAATTTTAATTCTTCCTTTCCTTTCCTGCCTTTTAATTATTTTCTTATCTTAAATGCTGGCTAGAACTTCCAGTACTATAGCAAGTAAGAGTGGTGAGAGCAAACATACTTGCCTTGTTGCTGATCTGAGAGGTAAAGCATGCAATCTATTATCATTTAGTGTAATGTTAGCTGTAGGGTTTTTATTTTTAATAGATGCTCTTCATTTTGTTTAGAAAGTTCATCCTCTATTTCATTTGTGGAGTGATTTTATCGTAAATTGGTGTTGGTTTTTGTCAAATACTTTTCTTTGCCAACTAGTATGACCATATAATTTTCCTTTTTAGATTGTTGGTATAATGGATTATATCAATTGATATTTTTCAAAGATTGTACCAGACTTACATGCTTAGAATAAATCTCACTTGGCCGTGGCATATACTTATTTTTATACTTTGCTAGATATAATTTGCTAAAACTTTGTAGAAGATTTTTATTCCTATGTTCATAAGGGATACTGGACTTTAGTATTCCCTCACATTTTTTGTACTATCTGGTTTTGTTATTTGGGTAATATTAGACTAGCAAAATAAGTGGAAAGTGTTTTCTACTATTCTATTTCCTGAAAGAGATTGTGGAAAATTAATGTTAATTCATCTTTAAATGTTGGGTAGACTTCTCTAGTAAAAACAAGTTAAGCCTAATGACTTCTTTGGCGGGAGATTTTAAATTACAAATTCAATTTCTTTAATGTTTATAGGAATATTCAAATTACCTGTTTTACCTAAAATATCTACTGAGTTTTAGTGATTTCTGGATTTGGGGAATTGGTCCAATTGGTGCAATTTGTTTTCAGTTGTCAAATTTATGAGCTAAAAATTGATTATAGTATTTGCTTATTATACTTGTAACTGCTGCAGGATCTGTAGAAATATCTCCTGTTTTATTCCTGATGTCGATTATTTGTTTCATCTTTCTTTTTATGTTTGTCAGGCTTGCTAGAAGTTAATTTTTCCCTAAAAGTCAGCTTTCTCTTTCTTTTTTTTATTTTCTATTTTCTATTGTTTTCTTGTTCTTAGTTTTATTGATTCCACTCTTTACTATTTCTTTCCTTCTTCTCATATTGGGTTTATTTTTCTCATCTTTTTCTATTCTTTTGAGGTAGGAACTTTGTTAATTTGGGAGGTTTTCTATTTTCTAGTGTAAGCATTTAGCTATATATTGCTTTTTTTATTATTATTATACTTTAAGTTCTAGGGTACATGTGTATAACATGCAGGTTTGTTACATATGTGTACTTGTGCCATGTTGGTGTGCTGCACCCATCAACTTGTCAGCACCCATCAATTCGTCATTTATATCAGGTATAACTCCCAATGCAATACCTCCCCGCTCCCCCCTCCCCATGATAGTCCCCGATGTGTGATGCTCTCCTTCCCGAGTCCAAGTGATGTCATTGTTCAGTTCCCACCTATGAGTGAGAACGTGCAGTGTTTGGTTTTCTGTTCTTGTGATAGTTTGCTAAGAATGATGGTTTCCAGCTGCATCCATGTCCCTACAAAGGATGCAAACTCATCCTTTTTTATGGCTGCATAATATTCCATGGTGTATATGTGCCACATTTTCTTAATCCAGTCTGTCACAGAGGGACATTTGGGGTGATTCCAAGTCTTTGCTATTGTCAATAGTGCCGCAATGAACATACGTGTGCATGTGTCTTTATAGCAGCATGATTTATAATCCTTTGGGTATATACCCAGTAGTGGGATGGCTGGGTCATATGGTACATCTAGATCTAGATCCTTGAGGAATCGCCATACTGTTTTCCATAACGGTTGAACTAGTTTACAATCCCACCAACAGTGTAAAAGTGTTCCTATTTCTCCACATCCTCTCCAGCACCTGTTGTTTCCTGACTTTTTAATGATTGCCATTGTAACTGGTGTGAGATGGTATCTCATTGTGGTTTTGATTTGCATTTCTCTGATGGCGAGTGATGATGAGCATTTTTTCATGTGTCTGTTGGCTGTATGAATGTCTTCTTTTGAGAAATGTCTGTTCATATCCTTCGCCCACTTTTTGATGGGGTTGTTTGTTTTTTTCTTGTAAATTTGTTTGAGTTCTTTGTAGATTCTGGATATTAGCCCTTTGTCAGATGAGTAGATTGCAAAAATGTTCTCCCATTCTGTAGGTTGCCTGTTCACTCTGATGGTAGTTTCTTTTGCTGTGCAGAAGCTCTTTAGTTTAATCATATCTCATTTGTCAATTTTGGCTTTTGCTGCCGTTGCTGTTGGTGTTTTAGACATGAAGTCCTTGCCCATGCCTATGTCCTGAATGGTACTACCTAGGTTTTCTTCTAGGGTTTTTATGGTATTAGGTCTAACATTGAAGTCTCTAATCCATCTTGAATTAATTTTCGTATAAGGAGTAAGGAAAGAATCCAGTTGCAGCTTTCTACTTATGGCTAGCCAATTTTCCCAGCACCATTTATTAAATAGGGAGTCCTTTCCCCATTTCTTGTTTCTCTCAGGTTTGTCAAAGATCAGATGGCTGTAGATGTGTGGTATTATTTCTGAGGACTCTGTTCTGTTCCATTGGTCTATATCTCTGTTTTGGTACCAGTACCATGCTGTTTTGGTTACTGTAGCCTTGTAGTATAGTTTGAAGTCAGGTAGTGTGATGCCTCCAGCTTTGTTCTTTTGACTTAGGATTGTCTTGGCAATGCAGGCTCCTTTTTGGTTCCATATGAACTTTAAAGCAGTTTTTCCAATTCTGTGAAGAAACTCATTGGTAGCTTGATGGGGATGGCATTGAATCTATAAATAACCTTGGGCAGTATGGCCATTTTCACGATATTGATTCTTCCTATCCATGAGCATGGTATGTTCTTCCATTTGTTTGTGTCCTCTTTGATTTCACTGAGCAGTGGTATGTAGTTCTCCTTGAAGAGGTCCTTTACATCCCTTGTAAGTTGGATTCCTAGGTATTTTATTCTCTTTGAAGCAATTGTGAATGGAAGTTCATTCCTGATTTGGCGCTCTGTTTGTCTGTTACTGGTGTATAAGAATGCTTGTGATTTTTGCACATTAATTTTGTATCCTGAGACTTTGCTGAAGTTGCTTATCAGCTTAAGGAGATTTTGGGCTGAGACAATGGGGTTTTCTAAATATACAATCATGTCATCTGCAAACAGGGACAATTTGACTTCTTCTTTTCCTAACTGGATACCCTTGATTTCTTTCTCTTGCCTGATTGCCCTAGCCAGAACTTCCAACACTATGTTGAATAGGAGTGATGAGAGAGGGCATCCCTGTCTTGTGCCAGTTTTCAAAGGGAATTTTTCCAGTTTTTGCCCATTCAGTATGATATTGGCTGTGGGTCTGTCATAAATAGCTCTTGTTATTTTGAGGTACGTTCCATCAATACCGAATTTCTTGAGCGTTTTTAGAATGAAGGGCTGTTGAATTTTGTCAAAAGCCTTTTCTGCATCTATTGAGATAATCATGTGGTTCTTGTCTTTGGTTCTGTTTATATGCTGGATTATGTTTATTGATTTGCGAATGTTGAACCAGCCTTGCATCCCAGGGATGAAGCCCACTTGATCATGGTGGATAAGCTTTTTGATGTGCTGCTGAATCCGGTTTGCCAGTATTTTATTGAGGATTTTTGCATCGATGTTCATCAGGGATATTGGTCTAAAATTCTCTTTTTTTGTTGTGTCTCTGCCAGGCTTTGGTATCAGGATGATGTTGGCCTCATAAAATGAGTTAGGGAGGATTCCCTTTTTTCTATTGATTGGAATAGTTTCAGAAGGAATGGTACCAGCTCCTCCTTGTACCTCTGGTAGAATTCAGCTGTGAATCCATCTGGTCCTGGACTTTTTTTGGTTGGTAGGCTATTAATTATTGCCTCAATTTCAGAGCCTGCTATTGGTCTATTCAGGGATTCAACTTCTTCCTGGTTTAGTCTTGGAAGAGTGTAAGTGTCCAGGAAATTATCCATTTCTTCTAGATTTTCTAGTTTATTTGCGTAGAGGGGTTTATAGTATTCTCTGATGGTAGTTTGTATTTCTGTGGGGTCGGTGGTGATATCCCCTTTATCATTTTTTATTGCGTCTATTTGATTCTTCTCTCTTTTCTTCTTTATTAGTCTTGCTAGCGGTCTGTCAATTTTGTTGATCTTTTCTAAAAACCAACTCCTGGATTCATTGATTTTTGGAGGGTTTTTTGTGTCTCTATCTCCTTCAGTTCTGCTCTGATCTTAGTTATTTCTTGCCTTCTGCTAGCTTTTGAATGTGTTTGCTCTTGCTTCTCTAGTGCTTTTAATTGTGATGTTAGAGTGTCAATTTTAGATCTTTCCTGCTTTCTCTTGTGGGCATTTAGTGCTATAAATTTCCCTGTACACACTGCTTTAAATGTGTCCCAGAGATTCTGGTATGTTGTATCTTTGTTCTCATTGGTTTCAAAGAACATCTTTATTTCTGCCTTCATTTCGTTATGTACCCAGTAGTCATTCAGGAGCAGGTTGTTCAGTTTCCATGTAGTTGAGCGGTTTTGATTGAGTTTCTTAGTCCTGAGTTCTAGTTTGATTGCACTGTGGTCTGAGAGACAGTTTGTTATAATTTCTGTTCTTTTACATTTGCTAAGGAGTGCTTTACTTCCAATTATGTGGTCAATTTTGGAATAAGTGAGATGTGGTGCTGAGAAGAAGGTATATTCTGTTGATTTGGGGTGGAGAGTTCTATAGCTGTCTATTAGGTCCGCTTGGTGCAGAGATGAGTTCAATTCCTGGATATCCTTGTTAACTTTCTGTCTCGTTGATCTGTCTAATATTGACAGTGGAGTGTTGAAGTCTCCCATTATTATTGTATGGGAGTCTAAGTCTCTTTGTAAGTCTCTAAGGACTTGCTTTATGAATCTGGGAGCTCCTGTATTGGGTGCATATATATTTAGGATAGTTAGTTCTTCCTGTTGAATTGATCCCTTTACCATTATGTAATGGCCTTCTTTGTCTCTTTTGATCTTTGATGGTTTAAAGTCTATTTTATCAGAGACTAGGATTGCAACCCCTGCTTTTTTTGGTTCTCCATTTGCTTGGTAGATCTTCCTCCATCCCTTTATTTTGAGCCTATGTATGTCTCTGCATGTGAGATGGGTCTCCTGAATACAGCAGACTGATGGGTCTTGCCTCTTTATCCAGTTTGCCAGTCTGTGTCTTTTAATTGGAGCATTTAGTCCATTTACATTTAAGATTAATATTGTTATGTGTGAACTTGATTCTGCCATTATGATATTAACTGGTTATTTTGCTCGTTAGTTGATGCAATTTCTTCCTAGCCTCGATGGTCTTTACATTTTGGCATGTTTTTGCAATGGCTGGTACTGGTTGTTCCATTCCATGTTTAGTGCTTCCTTCAGGATCTCTTGTAAGGCAGGCCTGGTGGTGACAAAATCTCTAAGCGTTTGCTTATCTGTAAAGGATTTTATTTCTCCTTCACTGATGAAACTTAGTTTGGCTGGATATGAAATTCTGGGTTTAAAATTCTTTTCTTTAAGAATGTTGAATATTGGCCCCCACTCTCTTCTGGCTTGTAGAGTTTCTGCCGAGAGTTCTGTTGTTAGTCTGATGGGCTTCCCTTTGTGGGTAACCCGACCTTTCTCTCTGGCTGCCCTTAAGATTTTTTCCTTCATTTCAACTTTGGTGAATCTGGCAATTATGTGTCTTGGAGTTGCTCTTCTGGAGGAGTATCTTTGTGGTGTTCTCTGTATTTCCTGAATTTGAATGTTGGCCTGCCCTACTAGGTTGGGGAAGTTCTCCTGGATGATATCCTGAAGAGTGTTTTCCAACTTGGTTCCATTTTCCCCCTCACTTTCAGGCACCCCAATCAGACGTAGATTTGGTCTTTTTACATAATCCCATACTTCTTGCAGGCTTTGTTCATTTCTTTGTCTTCTTTTTTCTTTTGGTTTCTCTTCTCGCCTCATTTCATTCATTTGATCCTCAATCGCTGATACTCTTTCTTCCAGTTGATCGAGTCGGTTACTGAAGCTTGTGCTTTTGCCACATATTTCTCGTGTCATGGTTTTCATCTCTGTCATTTCATTTATGACCTTCTCTGCATTAATTAGTCTAGCTGGCAATTCTTCCACTCTTTTTTCAAGATTTTTAGTTTCTTTGCCCTGGGTACGTAATTCCTCCTTTAGCTCTGAGAAGTTTGATAGACTGAAGACTTCTTCTCTCATCTCGTCAAAGTCATTCTCTGACCAGCTTTGATCCGTTGCTGGTGATGAGCTGCGCTCCTTTGCAGGGGGAGATGCGCTCTTATTTTTTGAATTTCCAGCTTTTCTGCCCTGCTTCTTCCCCATCTTTGTTGTTTTATCTGCCTCTGGTCTTTGATGATGGTGACGTACTGATGGGGTTTTGGTATAGGTGTTCTTCCTGTTTGGTAGTTTTCCTTCTAATAGTCAGGACCCTCAGCTGTAGGTCTGTTGGAGATTGCTTGAGGTCCACTCCAGACCCTGTTTGCCTGGCTATCAGCAGCAGAGGTTGCAGAAGATAGAATATTGCTGAACAGCGAGTGTACCTGTCTGATTCTTACTTTGGAAGCTTCCTCTCAGGGGTGTACTCCACCCTGTGAGGTGTGGGGTGTCAGACTGCCCCTAGTGGGGGATGTCTCCCAGTTAGGCTACTCAGGGGTCAGGGACCCACTTGAGCAGGCAGTCTGTCCGTTCTCAGATCTCAACCTCCGTGTTGGGAGATCCACTGCTGTCTTCAAAGCTGTCAGACAGAGTCGTTCGGGTCTGCACTGGCCTCTGCTGCTTCCCCTGTTGTTTTTTAACTGTGCCCTGTCCCCAGAGGTGGAGTCCACAGAGACAGGCAGGTTTCCTTGAGCTGCTGTGAACTCCACCCAGTTCGAGCTTCCCAGCGGCTTTGTTTACCTACTTAAGCCTCAGCAATGGCGGGTGCCCCTCCCCCAGCCTCGCTGCTGCCTTGCGGTTAGATCGCAGACTGCTGTGCTAGCAATGAGGGAGGCTCCGTGGCCGTGGGACCCTCCCGGCCAGGTGTAGGTATAATCTCCTGGTGTGCCCGTTTGCTTAAAGCGCAGTATTGGGGTGGGAATTACCCGATTTTCCAGGTGTTGTGTGACTCAGTTCTCCTGGCTAGGAAAAGGGATTCCCTTCCCCCTTGCACTTCCCAGGTGAGGCAATGCCTCGCCCTGCTTCAGCTCTCGCTGGTCAGGCTGCAGCAGCTGACCAGCACCGATTGTTCGGCACTCCCCAGTGAGATGACCCCAGTACCTCAGTTGAAAACGCAGAAATCACCGGTGTTCTGTGTCGCTCGCGCCGGGAGTTGGAGACTGGAGCTGTTCCTATTCGACCATCTTAGCTATACATTTCAATTTTAACGCTGCTTTAGCTGCATCCTACACATTTTCATATGGTATGTTTCATTTTTATTATGTTAAGTGTTTTTAAGTTTGTTTCTTTTGAGAGTTCCTCTTTGACCCATTAATTATTTTAAAGTGTGTTGTTTAATTTCCAAGTGTTTGAAGATTTTTCTGTTAATTTTCTGTTATTATTTTTGGTTTGATTTTGTGATGTTCAGAGAACATGCTCACTATGATTTTAATTCTTATACTGAGGCCCAGGGCATGATTTATCTTGGTGAGGATCCCATGGGCACTTGGAAAAAAATGTGCATTTTGCTGTTGGAGTGGTTTGTTCTATATATGCCAATTAAGTCCTGTTGGTTGATAGTATGTATTTTTTTAAAAAATCTCTTCTAATATTCTGTCTAGTAGTTCTATCAATGGCTGAGTGATTGTTGAAGTCCTCAACTATATTTGCAGATTTGCCTATTTTTCCATTCAGTTGTATCAGTTTTTGTTTCGTATATTTTGAAGTTCTACTGTTTGGTACATTTGGGATCTTTTTTTTCCCCCTGATGGATTAATCTTTTCATCATTATGTAATATTCCTCCGTCTGTGGTAATTTCCTTTGCTCCAAAGCCTACTTAACGTGTTAGTAATGTGGTCATTCCTGTTTTTTGAAAAAATGAAATGTTTGCATGGTATTTTTCCATCCTTTTATTTATAATTAGCATTTCATTACATTTGAAATATGCTTCATATAGACAGTATATTGTTTATCCACATTCTGTCAAGGTATGTTTTTAACCAGTGTATTTAAACTGTTTAAGGCAATTGTTAAAAGGTAGGATTTAATTTCTCATTTCATTATTTAATTCCTGTTTGTTCCCTTTAATTCTCACTCCTTTGTTTTCTTACCTTCTTGTGACTTATTTATATTTTTAGGATTCCATCTTGATTTATGTATACTCATTTTGAATATGCAGTTTTTTATAGTTTTCTAGTGAGTGCTTTAGATGTTATAATATACACATGTACCTTATTACAGTCTACTGGTATTGAAGTTTCACTACTTCAAGCTTTGCTTTCGCTTAGTTTCCTTTACCTTCTTCCACTGTAAAATCTATTTGTACTGAGTTTTTTCTTTTACATATATTAAATACCACATCAGATGGTTTCATTATTTTTGCTTCAGTAACCACATATGAGTTAAGTAACGCATGTGACGTGGAATAGTCTATAAAATTTTCCCCAATTTTTACTCATTCCAATGTTCTTCTTTCCTTTCTGAAGTTCCACATTTTCTATTATCGTTTCCTTTCTGTTTAGAAAACTTCCTCTCGTCATTTTTAAGGGGATAAACCACTCCCCTTAAACAATAAGTTATTTTTGGTTTTCCTTTGCCTTAAGATGTTTTTATGTTTTATTCATCGAGACAAGAGAAAGTGGTGTGATGCAGCACTCCGTTTCTACCCCCAACCCATCACCATGTGCTGTGGGGAGCAGAAACTCCACTTCTCCCTAAAATCTGTAGGGCTGAATGAGCTTAGAGAAGGCAGAGCTAGCTGGCATTCTGTTTGCCACAGAAAAGGTGAAAAGATATTTCACAGGTGAAAAGATATTTTCACCACATTTTCTTTTCTTTTTTTCTTTTTTTTTTTTTTTTTTTTTTTAGACAAAGTCTTGCTCTGTCGCCCAGGCTGGAGTGCAGTGGCTCGATCTCGGCCCACTGCAACCTCCGCCTCACGGGTTCAAGCGAGTCTCCTGCCTCAGTCTACAAAGTAGCTGTGACTACAGGTGCGTGCCACCACACCCAACAAATTTTTTGTGTTTTTTTTTTAGTAGAGATGGGGTTTCACCGTTTTAGCCAAGATGGTCTTGATCTCCTGACCTCATGATCTGCCTGCCTCAGCCTCCCAAAGTGCTGGGATTACAGGTGTGAGCCACCGCGTCTGGCCTACCACACACATTTTCAAGACTCACAATTGTTTTCCTTTCCAAATTTGAAACATGTGCAACTTCCTCTGGTCTCCATGGTTTCAGATGAGAAAGTTGCTATTATGTAAATCTATGTTTCATTAGCTGGGTCCAGTGATGTGCACCTGTAGTCCCAGATACTTGGGAGGCTGATGTGGGAGGATTGCTTGAGCTCAGGTATTCGAGTTCAGCCTGGGCAATAGTAAGACCCTGTTTCTTAAAAAAAAAAAAAAAAAAAAAAAAGTATTTCCCTGTAAGTAATGTGTTATGTTTTTCACAAAATTTGGCATATGTTTTAGCCATATTACTCTGAATTCCTTTTTAGTACCTTTCTATATATACTTTGCTTTTGAGACTTCAATAACATGTATATTAGATCTTTTGTTATTGTCCTGCAGGTTCCTGGGATTTTGTTCGTCTTCTTTTAGTCAATTTTATTTTTGTTGTTCAGATTGAGTAAATTCTATCGGTCTGCCCTCAAGTTCACTGATGGTATTCTATGTAATCTCCATTTTATCATGAACCTATCTGGTAAGGTCTTTTTTCAGTTATTTTTCTGTCAGATAACTTCATTGGTTCTTTTTTTTTTTTATAACTTCTGTTTCTTTGCAGAGATATTCTAATCTTTCATTAACTCCAGAAAATTTATAATTGAGTTTTGAAGCATTTTTATGATGACTTCTTTAAAATTCTTTTTAGATTATTTGGCATTGGATTCCTCTTATTGTTAGCATCTGCTGACTATCTTTTCTCATTCATGTTGTCATTTTCCTGATTCTTGGCATGACTAGTGATTTTTTAAAAAGTATACCTTGAATATTTTATATATTATATTTAGAGACACAGGATCCTATTTAATCTTTTTTTTTTTTTTTCTTTAATAGCAGGTAGTGCCCTTGTTGGAGTATAGCAGGAGGGCTGGGGGGGTAAGTGTGTTCAGCTTCACACAGAGCAATGCTGACCCCATCCTTGCAAAAGTGGGGCACTGACTCACACTGCCTCAATGAAGATGTGTTGTGTGGGAGTTCAGCCCCCCCCCGATACCTTCCTAGGGAAAGTGGGACACTGACTCACATACCACATTACCTTTTAGCAGGGGGATGAGATCAACTCCCTGGTGGGCTTCACTGCCACTGGGGAGGGGAAAGCAGAGAGCTTACTCACACTGCT
Organism: Rhinopithecus roxellana; assembly: GCF_007565055.1. Classification (NCBI taxonomy): domain Eukaryota; kingdom Metazoa; phylum Chordata; class Mammalia; order Primates; family Cercopithecidae; genus Rhinopithecus; species Rhinopithecus roxellana. The sequence goes on from NC_044564.1 coordinate 33,951,991, forward strand.
TTGCTGCTGAAAGGCAAGTCTGGAACCTCAGTTCCCCACTAGCACCACAGGGAGAGGGCAAACAGAATGCCAGCTAGCTCTGCCTTCTCTAAGCTCATTCAGCCCTACAGATTTTAGGGAGAAGTGGAGTTTCTGCTCCCCACAGGACATGGTGATGGGTTGGGGGTAGAAACGGAGTGCTGCATCACACCACTTTCTCTTGTCTCGATCCTGCATTGGGTAAAGGATCAGCTCCCCACTGGGCCACACTCATATGGGCAGGGTGGAGGCGGAGAATAGGTGTGCTGACCAGCCCTGCTTTGCACCACCTTGTTTAGTCTTGTTTAGCCAAGTTGTAGTAAAGACTCTTCACTGGGCCCTGCTGACACAGGAGGGAGGATGGAGAAACCAAATGATAACTACCTTTGCCTAGTGAGCCTCTTATCAAATCCCATTGCTGCCAAGTGGAGGTGAAGCCTAGCTCCACACTGGATTCCATTATCAGCTCCCCACTGGATTCCATTAACAATACCCTGACTAGGGATGTGTAGCACGGCCGGCTTCCACCAGGCAGGAAGTGTAAGATCAGCTGCTCACACAACAGTCATGTGGCCATGACCCCCTTCTCCCAGGTGGGGGAAGATTATCTCCATGCTCAGCCCTGAAGATACCACCTGGTAGGGGAATCAGAGCATGCCACCCTGCTTTGGTGAAAGGTGAAGTTTTTGCAACATAAAGTTCCTGCACAATGCACTGAAACTCCAGAAAGGGAGGTGCAGTTATTCCATTTGTGTTTTCCCAGAAGCGGGGCAGGTGTTATCAAACAGATTTTTTGTTAATAAGGGTCACCGCTTCCCCAGTGTTTTGGCCAGGGGAATATGCACCTGTGTCTGCTGATGATGTTGGGTTGGAGACCTCTGCAGTGTCCCGTCAGAAGAACGTGGGAGGCATTAGGGAGACCCAGGGAATTCACCTTCATGTTGGTCCTCAGATCCCATGTCATTCCTCAAATCCCGAGTTGTGCGCATGCCTTATTTTTACCTTTGAGAAATTCTGTATCTTTGTATTGTGTCCAAAGACCTGGGAGAAATGGGCTACTGCATCTTGGAAGAACCAGAAGTCTCAAGTCATTTAATTTTCATTCTATATTTAGATGGACTCAACACACAGCTTTTCATGTTTGATTTCTATTCTATTTTTATCTAGACTTTTTCTTCAGCCTTCTCAATCTGCTTCATTCCAAGTTGGGGAGTAAAAGTGAGGCTTTTATAATTTTTGCTACCATCTCTTCTAGCAAGAACTGGATGCAGTGGTATGTTGGTACATCAATTCTAGGGAAAAAAATAGAAGTCTTGATTTGCAGTGCTATGGTTCCTGTAGTATAAACACTGCCACCATGGCTGATGTCAAGCTCCAACATGGTATCACTGAATGTGAAGTTGGGAAGAGCTGTACACAAAGGGCTCTCATGAGCCAGTATGAGCTGGCTCCAGGAAACCACTATCTCTGTGTCATTTTATGGACTCTTCTATTTCTATTTCTGGAAGAAACTTTCCAATGTGTTTGATGATCTATAATTATGATATAAAGTTGCAAACTTCCCTTTATAACAATACGTAGAAAATGTTATACTTTTTTAGCAGCAGTATCTCCAATCCAAGAAAAAACCTGCATTTGGTGGGTTAATCCTTTAATAAACTGCTTGGAATAGAGAATTAGAGCTTGGAGTCATATTTGAATAAGAGTAGCAGTTGATTGTTGCTGCAGTTAAGGAGCAAGGGCACAACCCATTAGCTTTTGTGTGGTTTTTAATTTTTTTTGTTTTTTGGGGTTTTTTGTTGTTGTTGTTTGTTTGTTTGTATGAGGGGATTCTAAGCTAAGAGTCAGACCTTAACTCTTTAGAACAGTAAAGGGACCCTGGTAAGGATCAGGGGAGGTCAGAGAATGAAGATGAAGAATCTTGTAATCAATGGGCAAAAATAAAATTAAGAAATCTCTCTTAGAATTTGTGCATGAGATATAAATACTCTTTCCTGTTTCCCCAGGGAATTTTCAGTAACATTTACTAATGCATGTGGCACTGTTTCCTTTATTGAATTGGGGGAGGCTGAGAAATAGTGTCACTTAGAGCATCGTGGTAGAGATCCTGTGAATAATGAGGTCACTTCATAGGAGCTATGCATCGCTTCAGTACTATGATTATATTTTCTCATTTTTACACATGTTTTGCTCATTTTATTATATTTACAGGATGGCGTAGCATTTTATTGTTGTTCTGTGCCATGGTCCTTCCCCTGAAGCTTTATTATATTAACTTGGAATACAATGAAAATGAATGTTCTTGGTTCTAATTAGTATATTTGTGGGCACATTCTTCTGACGCTACCTTCAAAACTGCATCTGCCTCCAGTCCTACCATTAAGGTGGCCACTGTTGTGAGGCCTCTCTTGTGCGGCTCTTTGTACCATCCTCCTATCTGATCTTCCTGTTACCATTCTGAAGGAACCATCATCCAATCCCTAAATAGCAACTAGAGTGAGCCTGTTAAACACAAATCAGATCACAATACTTCTCCACTCAAAATCCCCCATATTATCCCATCTCATTAGAGTCAGAATCAAAATCCCCTCACAGCCTGTAAGGCACCTGCTTTAACTTTATTTCTTATTATACTTTCTCTGTCCCTCCAGGCACAATGGCTTCCTGGCTGCTCCTGGAACACACCCAGGGTGCTCCCCACCCCAGGGCCTTTGTCCTCTGCAGGACACACTCTTCCTTCTTTCCACAGACATCCACATGGCTCACTTGCTCCCCTCCTCTAAGTCTTCTCACAGACACCACTTTCTCCATGAGGTCCATCTTGTCACCCCACTTAAAGCTGCAACTCATCCCCCAGCACCATAACTCCTATCACTCTCTGCCATGGCACCTGTCTTCTGATGTACAAGATTATTCTCTTACTTCCTTGGCTTATTATTCATTATCTGTTCTTCCTACTGGAATAGAATCTCCACATTTCAAGGGATATTTTAAAAGGTTTTCCCAATGATTTTTATTATGGTAAAATGCACATAGCATAAAATGTGTCATCTTAACTGTTTTTAAGTGTAGAGTTTTGTGGCATTAAATGCATGCATGCTGTTGTGCAACCATCACCATCCATCTCCAGAGCCCTTTTTCACCTTTTAAAACTAAAACTCTTCCATGAGAAGAAATAAAATCTCCCCATTGCCCCTCCCCTAGCCCCTGGGAACCACCATTCTAATTCTCTTCACTGCAGTATCTCTACCACCATATCCAGTGCCAGGCAGGCATAGATAATCATGAAATACCTGTTGACTTAATGAATAAAAAAATTATAAGATAGTAACTGAAAGTGTGATGAAGGAGAAGAAAGACAAAACCATGTGTTTTCATGCTCAAGGCTTTGGCAAACTGTATCTTTGATCTCTTATTATTTCTCAGAGAAGAACCTGTAAACTTGACTCTTAACACCCACACTATAATTCTCAAGAGAAAACAGTTAATTAAATCATAGTCATGACCTTTTGCTGTTGAGTTCTCTTGCCTAGGATTCTGAGTTGAGGGGTGCTTACCTTGTCTTCTCAGAGCTTTGATTATTCAAACCCAAATAATTATAGTTTAATTAAAAACATCAAGCCTTTTTCCTCCCTCATTTTCCCCTTCCCCCAGAGCATGGGCTAGATTTGTTCCAGGCATGAGAACAGCAAGAGCATAGCAGGAAGGAGGGTAAGGAAGAAACAAGGGAGTTGTATAACTCCCCCACTTCTCAAAGACACCAGTTCACCTGGGAGAACAAACCACATATCTTTGCTCCCTTTTCTTCCCTTTGGTTCAATGAAAAAGCTACAAAAGTGTCAACCTGACCTTAGCTAAACTCACTTGTTAGTGACTGACAATACGTTTTTTGAAAAGTATATTACCTCTTTGAAATGAAATGTATTTAGTCCTCCACAGATTTTCAATAAGGCATAATTTATAATTTCAAAAATAATAGAGTTTGACATTATTATGATATGAAATCTCCTCAAACAGCATTTTAGGAACCACAATAAAAGCAATCAAAATTATGTATTTCTTTTTCATCCTCAATGAGAATTATTATTTCTTGCATTATCATTTGTGTCTGCAAGTTGCTGTTGGGACAAACGTCCCATGCCGTCCAGAAGCACAGAGAATGGTCTGGCTGCCGATTCTGTTGATTCTGGTCCAGGGTTAACGAAGTGAAGATTCCGGTGCCCTGAGGTGGCTTAGCAGCTAACACGTTCCAGGCTTTGCTCACCTCCTTAGAATGCCCTCACCTCTAGCCTACCCCAATCTCTGCCTGATTAACCCATGAGAACCAATCAAACATATCTTTCCTCTGAGGGTGTTCTTGATGCTTTGTATTATAAATGAGTGTGAATGTTGCAACTTTGCCTGGCTTCAAAGTCAAGGGTTACAAACTGATACCCATTCCGAGGTAATAAGTCCTGCAAATGGACAGGACAACGGTGGGGAAGTCACAGGCAAGCCATGAACAGAAGCAGACGTTGCCAACATCCAGCTATGTTCCTACTCAGGACTGGGACCCAGTGTGTCCAGATCTTCCTACCTTTCAAGAAAAGTCAGAAACCTGTATTTCCCAGAACATTTGAGTTATTTGCTGGCAAGTGTTAGGTTTTACCATATCTTTGAGTTATTTGCTGGCAAGTGTTAGGTTTTACCATATCGAAGTTATTTTTATAGGTCAATAACAGTCAAATAATAAGTTCATATGGTGGTATAGGCTAAACAATGATCCCCAAAGATATCTCTGGGACCTGAGCATATGCCTTATATGAAAAAAAGGGTCTTTGCAGATGTGATTACATTAAGCTTCTAGAAGTAGGGAAGTGATCCTGATGATCAGGATCAGCCCTGGATGCAGTGATGAGCGTCTCTACAACCCGGAAGAGAAGGAGATCTCACGCAGAAGAGGAGGAGGACGTGGGCCACAGAGGCAGAGATTGGAGACGTGTGACCATAAGTCAAAGAGTGCCAGAGCCACTCGAAGCTGGAAGGCTCAAGGAATGGATTCTCCCCTAGAGTCTCTGGAGGGAGTGTAGCCCTGGAGACCTCTGAATTTCAGCCCAGTGAAACTGATTTCAGACTTCTGGCCTCCAGACTTGTGAGAAAATAAATGTATGTTGTTTCAGGACACCAAGTTTGTTAGTTTGTTACAGTAGCCACAGGAAACGAATTCATAAAGGTCAACTCAATAGAATATGGGCAAATTCAAATTTGATTCTATATATGTATATGTATACATTTGGTTCTATATATAGAGAGAGAGAGAGAACCAAAATGTGTCTGAGACAATTCTCAATCAATTTAGAAGTGTCTTTTGCCAAGGTTAAGGACGCATGCCCAGGAGACAGGTCTGTGCCTTTCTCCAAGGATAATTTGAGGGCTTCAATATTTAAAGGGCAAAAGCAGGCTGGAGGAGAAAGAGGGAGGGTGTGGTCACATTACTGAATCCACATGTTGCAAAGGAAAAGCAACAGGTAGGGGAATAGTCATTGATGCATTTCTCTGACGCTCAGTAAATCTGCACTTTACATAAGATATGGGGAACACACGTGGCTACCTGTGCAGATATTTAACCTTTGATCTGGAAGCTGTCTGCTTAGGAACAAAAGGAAAAGCAGCTTCTTGCATGACTCAGGTTTCAGCTTAATTTTTTCCTTTTGGCAGAGTGAACTGGGGTCCCAAGTTTTAATTTCCCTTTCACTATACACACACACACACACACACACACACACACACACACACACACACAAATAGTATGTTTACATAAGCCCACACATGTATATATGTGTGTATATGTGTGTGGAAAGATGTGTGTGTGTGTGTGTGTGTAAAGGCAACACGCAGGCCAGATAAAGCATGTCTGCAAGGTAGATCTGTCCTTCAGGTAATTAATTTGGTCTATTTTAAACCGTTTCTTTTTCATCCTTCTCTTATCTGTGGTAACTGGTACTGTGTTCTATACCTTCATCAAATGTTATTTGAAATCACCGCCAATGGAAAGTAAAGGATTCTACCAATACTCACGTAAGCCCTTGTATTTCCCAAAATCCCTCTGCAGAGGTTTCATAACTCCAAATTCCCTTTACCTTCTGATGCAAGTCATTAAGAAAAAAAGATGACCTCAAATATTGTCTTTAGATTGAATTCATTCAGTGCCAGGCACTACAAGATCCAGAGTCAGGGGAGAGCAGAAACTGTCAGAAAAAGCAAAGAAGTGAAATGCCTCAAAATCATGTTAATTGAACCATATTCAGTGTGTGTAGTGAATTCTTAAAATTTTATGTTGCCTCAGGATTCATTTTAAGTTGGACTTTCTCATACCAGAAGCAGGGCTCAGTCACCCTTGACACGGTCTCCAATTCTCCACCTCCTCTCAGTTCCTCAAGGTGGTCAGATACGTGCTTTATGTAACCACCTCCTGGTGACTATCCTTGTATGGGACAACTAGATACAACCTACTTGACATCCACTGACCCCCATATTTCCCATGGACTGCATAGATAGTTCACAGTGACCCCCTCTCAATCACAGCATGTCTCCCCAGAGCTCGTGCCTGCTTCCTTCCATCCCACCAGCAAGAACTCCTTAGAACTCCACGTGAGAAACCTGCTTGAGTCATGCCCGGGACCCCAGTAAAGGCGTTCGCTCTCAGGTCCCTCACTCTCTCTCTCTCACTCTGCACCTGCCTGGTTGAGTGTGCATATCCTGCCCAGCTCTTCCTGCCCTTGGCCCTGTAAGGTGTGCAGCCCTCTTATCTCTAGAATCTGTAAGTAGTTAAAAAAAAAAAAAAATCCTGCTTCTGTTTCTCCACGTGTTTTGCTCTGCTGCCTCCTCTGTCTCACCTGACAAACACACCTGAACCCAACTTCTGTCCTGGTCAGGGCTCTCCTAGAGAGTGGCTATCTTGGATGATGGCCACTCTCAAAAGAGAGACCTGAAGACCAAATTAGGGGAAAATCCAACATTATGCAAGTCCACACATTTTTGCCGCTGCCTTTGCTACAGTCCTTTGGCTCTTGACCTGGCCTCTGGATCTAGCTTCTGAGGCTTAAATCTATGATGGTTCCTCCCCTTGGGTTTCCGTGAGGTCCCGTGTTGGTATGCCTGAAATAAATTCTTCTTGACCTTCACTAAGTGTGTCACTATTGCTGGCCCCTAAAACTAGCCAGTGGCTTCTTCAGGAGTCAGCTCAGCAGCTTTCCTTCTACTATGGACTACACTAGTGTTATCCAAACTGTCAGTCAGTTCAACTGGGGTAAGAAGCTTGCACCAGAATGTGAATCAACACGCTGCTTCGTTCATCAAAAAAGTTTTGTTGTGAATTTCAGCTGAGTCAAAATGTGTATTTAGTGATGTAATAATAGATTTACATTCCCTTGCAAGTTCTTTGTCTCGTTAACAGTAACCACCACTGTGAGGACTGACAGCTGATCCACAGATCTCACTTAAAGTAGCACTGGCTGTTAGACAACTTCCAGCTATCCTCTCTCTCACCTTCACCTTCCCCAGCCTCTTGTAATCACTAACCTGCACTCTACTTCTATGAGATCAACTTTTTTAGCTTCCACGTGTAGGTGAGATTATGAGTATTTGTCTTTGTGCACCTGGCCTATTTCACTTAACATCATCCTCCAAACTTGTCTGTGTTCCTGCAAATAACAGGATTCCTTCTTTTTAATGGCTGAATAGTATTGCTTGGTGTATGTATTCCATGGTGTGTGTATACATGTGTGTGTATATGTGCACCACATTTTCTTTATCCATTCATCTGTTGTTGGCCACTTACGTTGATTCCATATCTTGGCTATTGTGAATACTGCTGCAAATAAATTCAGAAGTGCAGATATCTCTATAATATATCAAGTTCCTTTCTTTTAGATATATGCCCAGGAATAGGATTGTTGGATCACATAGTAGTTCTAGTTTTAGTTCTTTGAGAAACCTCCATACTGTTTTCCATAATGGATATACTAGTTTACACTCCAACCAACAGTATATAGGAGTTCCCCTTACTCCACATCCTGTCCTGTACTTACTATGTTTTGTCTTTTTGGTTAATACCCATTCTAGCTGAGGTGAGTTGACATTGCAATGTAGTTTTCATTTGCATCAGTCTGATGATTAATAATGTTGAGCATTTTTTTTCACATACCTGTTGGCCATTTCTATGTCTTCTTTTGAGAGATGCTTTTCAGATTCTTTGCCCACATTTTAGTTGGATTATTATTTGTTTTGTTTGAGTTCCTTGTATGTTCTGGACATGAATTCCTTGTCAGATGAACAATTTACAAATATTTTATCTCGTTCTGCTGGTTGTCTTTTCACTCTGTTGATTGTTTCCTTTGCTGTGCAGAAGCTTTTTAGTTTTTTATAACCCCATTTATCTATTTTTGCTTAAGTTGCCTGTGTTTTTGAGATCTTCTCCATAAAATCTGTGCCCAGATCAATGTCTTGAAGCATTTCTCCAGTGTTTTCTTCTGATAGTTTCATGGTTTGAGTCTTACATTTAAGTCTTTAATCCATTTTGAGTTGATTTTTGTACATGGTGAGAGATAGCAATCTAGTTTCATTCTTCTGCATATGAATATCCAGTTTTTCCAGCACCATTTATTGCAAAGACTTTCCTTTCTCCAATGAATGTTCTTGGCGTCTTCATTAAAATTCAGTTGGCTGTAAATACGTGGATTTATTTCTGGGTTCTCTATTCTGTTCCAGAGTTCTAGTGTTCCATAGCACTGTAGGATGACTATAATTAACAACAATTTATTGTATATTTTCAGATACCTAGAAGAACAGCTTGTGCATGTTCACATCACAAAGAAATGAGAAATGTTTGAGATATGAATATGCCAATTACTCTGATTTGATCATTACACATTGTATACATGTATCGAAATATCATACTGTACCCCATAAAGATGCATAATCATTATGTATCAATTAAAAACATTAATAAAAGCAAAAAAAAAAAAATGTAGTATTGGCCTAAAGTTTTCCTAGGCTAAGAGAACTCTAAGGATGTGATTGGTTCTGCTCTCTTCCATCTTTTCTTCACAGAATGCAGAAACAGAGCAGGAAAGAGAAACATTTTTTGCATTAGAATGATGGCAATAGTCTATATACAATATACCACTTTCTTTTTAATCATAAGGAAATCGTTTTTTTTCCCACTTTACCATTAATTTTGCCCTTTGAAGTCAAATCCTGTGCTAAGTCCAATTTGCTAGAATGGTCTTCTGAAAAACTTTTCTTGGCCTACTTCTAATGCAAAACTGCCTTGGTCACTGAAATGAATCAATCACATGCACTTGTTTGCTACATTTACCAGAGGGAAACATTAAAAAAAAAAATGAAAAATCAGATTCATAAGACTTAAAGCAGAAACATAACACAGCTTTGCTGTGCTCCCTCTTCCCGGGGACAGGGAATGGATAGATCTGGGAGTAGTTTTAAAATTGGGACATTTCTTTTAGGTAAAAGGAAGAAGTCTTCACTTTACTCGGTGGGTCTGTTAAAATTTTTACAACAGTGTGCTGTCAAGTACCTCAAGGCATCTGCTAAAGACAGGAGGACACTTCTTACTCCAAATGAAACCAGGAATGGAAATGGCAATGAGTTAATTAAAAAGCATTAAGTTGAGGCCTTCCAGGGTTCATAACACTGTATTGGGCACATATGTATGAAAGGAGAGAGTCAATTCATTACAGGAATTAGAAATAAGCAGACAAAAATATATTCCAGAAACTCACCGAAATGAGACAGAAACTATATAAATGCCAAAAGTATATTTTCTTCAAACCCTGAAAATAGATGTGTTGACTTTTCTTAGAAAGAGTTATTTTAAACTGTTGGAAGACATACAAGTAAACCTAAAACTAATAAAGGGGCCTGTGTTGGAAATGAGTCCTAATAGTAAGCATTTTGGGGGGTTATTAAATTGTTCTGTGCTCCCAAATGCTTTATTAAAGTATTTATTATTCGTTAAAACTAAATGTGTACCATGAATTGGGCAAAAGAGAAGCATCCAAATTCTCAACATGCACTTGAAAAGACTGGATCCCTCTGTGATCTTTGCCAGTTTTGATTCATGCCACTCCAGGATTCTCCTCACTTCCAGCTTTCCTATGAACAGTTTGTTTACATGGTATCTGCCTTCCTTATAGGACAGTAAGTGATGAGCCTTAAAGATAAAATGCTCTTCCACATATTCATTTAATAAGTTATTACAAAGAACTAATCGTTGCCATGTAATCATTGCTACATACACCTTAATGAATACACAGACCAGGTCCCAGTTCCTGTAGAGCTTACACTGTGTATAATTGTGAAAGAAACCACATGGACAAAGGGAGAGTCCTGTGCACACAGCACTCTAAGGATAGGACTCACCTCCCACCTGATCTGAGTATTTCAGAATCTCAATGGCAATTTTAGTTGGAGACTATCTGGTTCAGATTTATCCCTGTAACCTTATCCACAGGTGTCATTTAAGTTTATTGTATTTTTATTTTCCAACATAATTCATTCATTCACAGTGAGTCACAGCACGTAGCCAGCATGGGGCAGAGTATCTTGGAGGGCAAACAAGCGATGCCCTGGCTCTTCCTAATGTGTCCTTTCAATAACCTGTTGACATTCTGATATTCATTCCTTCGTTTATAATTTGTTTTGCCTTTTCCCCCATGATATATTTCTATTGTTGATGTTTTGAAGTTTCACAATGATATTACTAAGTTTGAATCTTTTATTATATATTAAGATAGACATTTGTTGGGCCTTTCTAGGAGGGGAATGTGTCTTTGAGGTCTTATAAATGTTTTGATATTACTTATTTAATAAATCCTTCTGCTCCATTGGGTTTTTCATTTTGTTCTTCTGGAATTTCTAATAGTCTGATGTTATATTTCCTAATGTAGTTCCCTAATTTAAAAAAATATATTTTCTTTCATATTTTTATATCATTGCCTTTGGTTATATTTTCCTGAAGATTGTCTGGGCTTTATTTTTCAAGACTTTCACTAAATTTTTAATTCAGTTTAATTTCACTTCAAAAATCATCTTATCTTGTTCCTTGTTTCTTCCTTCTGGTATCCTATTTTGTTTTGTTAACATATATAAGGTCAAGCTAGTTTGCAGGGATAAATAGACAAGGGACCAGGATTAAGACAAGGCAAATGAGACAGTCTCCTCTCATGACAAATTTAAGGTGGCACCAAAAAACTCAGCAATCAAGGTAAATACTGTTCTTAATATCTTATTTTATTTATTTATTTATTTTTTTTTTTTTTATGTTTTGAGACGGAGTCTTGCTCTGTTACCCAGGCTGGAGTGCAGTGGCACGATCTCAGCTCACTGCAAACTCGCCTCCCGATTTCATGCCATTCTCCTGCCTCAGCCTCCCGAGTAGCTGGGACTACAGGCGCCCGCCACCACACCTGGCTAATTTTTTGTATTTTTAGTAGAGACAGGGTTTCACCGTGTTAGCCAGGATGGTCTCCATCTCCTGACCTCGTGATCCGCCCGCCTTGGCCTCCCAAAGTGCTGGTATTACAGGTGTGAGCCACCGCGCCTGGCCTAATATCTTATTTTTTAAATCAAAATTAATGTAAAAATGCATGATGAACAAAATTTCAAAATTTTCAGTAAGGGTAGCCCCAATAAAAGTGATGTGCCAAGCCATACTAAAGGCAAAGTCAAAAGGAAACATCAGTATATTGATCCTGTCTTTATTTAAAATTGTGATATTTTGTTCAGTAGGTGTCTTTTGAATTAATTTTTTTAATGTTATATTAAGGTATTATTTATCATGGTTACTGAGTTTTTTGGCACACTTTTACATTTAGGGCTGGAAATGAATGCCTCACTTGACTCATTCCCTTCATCATAGTCCCATCCCTAAATGGACACAAATATATAATGACTCAGCAGCTGCAGCTTCTCTTTCACAAAGCGGTTGAACTAGAATATGATTCAGCCATAAAAAAGAAGGGAGTGCTGAGGCGGCTCATGAATAAACCTTGAAAACATTATACTGTAATAGACATAAAATTATATGATTCCATTTATAGAGATATCTAGCATAGGCAAATCCATAGAGACAGAAAGTAGATTAGTGATTTCCAGGGACTAGGAAGAGGAAGAATGAAGACTGACTGCTTAATGGGTACAGCGTTTCCTTTAAGGGTGATGAAAGTGTCCTACAACTAGGTTGTGGTAGTGATTGCACAATATTATGAAGGCACTAGTTAATATTAATGGTAAATTTTATGTTATTTGTGTTTTGCCACAACAACAACAAAAAAAAATTGGAGAGAGCAAAGGGAGCTAAGCAGAAGCCAGGTTTCTATACTTCACTTTTAAGTGGTTAAACATTGATACTAGCAGATAAGGAACATATTCCTTTGTACATATTACTAAGGTACAAAATTACCTTGTCTTCATTCTATCTATACTAATTCCTTTATCAAAGGGTTGCTTGGACACACTCTTTTTTTGTTCTTTGTATGACTAGGCTGCAAACTTTACATTCTGTTTTCCTTTAAATTATGAATTCCATATTTAAGCACTGCTCTCCTTTCTCATTTTATTGTAAGCAGTTAAAAGAAGCCACACAGCTCCTTCAGTATTTTATTTAGAAATTTCTTTCAGCAGATATTCTACTTCATTGCTCTTAAGTTCCGCCTTCTACAAAGCCCTCAAGCCTAAACACAATAAGATAAGCTCTTTTCTGCTTTATAACATGGATGGCTTTGTTTCAATTTCCAATATCTTGTCCCTCATTTCCACTTAAGAATTCATCCAAATGGCCTTTACTGTCCATTTTTCCACCAACATTCTGGTCATGAACACTTCGTAATCCCTAAGAAGATTCAGGCTCTCCTTACACCTCTTGTTCTCCTTCTGAGTCATCACCAGAATCACCATGCCATGTGTGGCGATCTAGGCATTTTATAGACTGCTCCTTGAAATTCTTCCAGCTTCTACCCGTTACTCAGTTCCAAAGCCAGTTTCACATTTTCAGGTATTTGTTATAGCAACAGCCCCACTTGTCTATGCCAATTTTCTGTCTTAGTTTATTTTGTGCTGCTGTAACAGAGTATCACATACTGTGTAATTTCTAATAAACAGAAATTTATTTCTCATGATTCTGGAGGCTGGGAAATCTAACACTGGGGAGCTGGCATCTGGAAGGGCCTTCTTGCAGCATCATCCCATGGTGGAAGGTGGAAAGGCAAGACAGTGTTCACTCATGTGCATGGAGAGAGAGAGGAAGAGAGAGAGAGAGAGAGCAAGATGTGACTGAACTCGTTTTTATAAGAAACTCACTCTCTAGATAACATATCCACACTTATGATAATGACATTAATGAGGGAAGAGCCCTCAATACCTAATCACCTCTTGTTTTTCTTCTTCTTTTGAGATGGAGTCTTGCTCTTTTGCCAGGCTGGAGTGCAGTGGCATGATCTTGGCTCACTGCAACCTCTGCCTCCCAGATTCAAGTGATTCCCCTGTCTCAGCCTCCGAGTAGCTGGGACTACAGGCATGCACCACCAAGCCTGGCTAATTTTTTGTATTTTGGTAGAGACAGGGTTTCACCATGTTGGCCAGGATGGTCTTGATCTTCTGACCTCGTGATCTACCTGCTTCAGCATCCCAAAGTGCTGGGATTACAGGCGTGAGTCACTGTGCCCAGCCATCTAATCACCTCTTAAAGTTCCCACTCTCAATACTGTTGCAATGGAGATGAAGTTACCAACATACAAACTTTGAAGGGCACATTCAAACCATAGAGTAGCTTCATTCATAATAGCTGAAATCTGGAAACTACCCAAATGTTCTTCAGTTTGTGAATGGTTAAACAAAATGGCACATTCACATCTGACATACAAGTCAGCAATAAAAGGGAATAAACTCCTTTTACATTCAACAACTTGTATAAACCTCAAGTTTATAACAGTTGTATAAATCTCAAGTGTGTGAAACTAGCTGACCTTAAATTTACATACTGTATGATTTTAATGATAACATTCTCAAAACGAAATTATTGAGGTGGAGAACAGATTAGTTAGCTACCAGAGGTTAAAGATAGGGTGAAGATGGAGGGAATAAAAAGTAGTACAAAGAAGCTTTATGGTGCTTGTGCAATTTTTATCTTGATTATGATGGTCCATACAAGAAACTATACACATGATAAAATTAGGTAAACCTATATGCATGCTCACAGTAATGAATGCATATGTAATTGACAAAATCTGAGTAAGCTCTGTGGATTGATCCTGGTTTTATATTATACTACACTTACGTGAGATGTTACCATTGGAGAAGGCTGAGTGAAAGGTTCAGTGAATCACTTGTACATTTCTGTGTATCTATGAATCTGTAACTATTTCAACATTTAAAAATATATTAAGACATAAGTAAATGGACAGGAAAGGTATACCAGATATATATATATCAAAAATTTGCCATAATATTAATATTAGAGAAGGTAGAATTTATGTCACAAAATTAAGACAAAGAAGAGAACTTCATTATGCTAAAATGAGTATTTACAATATGCAATTATGATTATGAGCATATATCCTCCAAATAACATAGATTTAGCGTTTATTAATTTAAAAGACTTCAAAAGACACAAAAAGAAAAAGAAACGCACACTTAGTTTGAACTTTAATTCACCTTTCCCAGTCGATGATGATCAGCGACAAAAAAAAAAAAGCAAAACTTCAAAGGAACTAAATTATATAATAAATTTGTTATATTTAAAATTACATACTCTGAAAATAGAGAAAAAGCTGGTTTTCTAGTGCCCACAGTCCAGTCTTAAAAATTGACCTTAAAAATTGAGACTACAAAGAAAACATTGACGTATTCTAAAACGTCAAATAGTACAGATCATAGTGCAAAAAAACTAAAATTAGTTTTATTTTCACTATTAGTTTAATTATGATCTCTGATCATAGTGCAATAAAACTAAAAATTAACAGCAAGATCATGAAACTCATAGATCAAAAAGGAAATGCCAACCAAAATGTTTTCTAATTCAAACATCACTTCAGAATAATTAGATAATGCTAAATAAACCTGCTCAAAATTCACAGCCTTAAATAATGTCAGTAGATGAGAATGAAACAAATTAACTAGAAAATTTTGAAAAAAAAAAAGAAACAGAAAATTTAAACCAAATGAGAACAGAAGGAAAAATTAATGAAGATAGCAAAATTTGAAAACAGAAAAATACTAAAATTAATAAAAATTTTCAAAAACTAAAACTGTTTAAAAACTAATAAAACTGATAAATCAAAAGATAATCTAAAAAAGAAAAAAGTACAATTATACAAAATAAGAGAAGAGAAAATTAGCCACATAAATTAGGATATTAAAGAAAAATCCTGGCCGGTCATGGTGGCTTACTCTTGTAATCCCAGCACTTTGGGAGGCCAAGGCAGATGGATCATCTGGCATCAGGAGTTCAAGACCAGCCTGGCCAACGTGTTGAAACCCTGTCTCTACAAAAACACAAATTAGCTGGGCATGATGGTGGGTGCTTGTAATCCAAGCTACTCGGGAGACTGAGGCAGGAGAATCGCTTGAACTCGGGAGGCGGAGGATGCAGTAAGTCAAGATCGTGCCATTGCACTCTAGTCTGGGCAACAGAGTGAGATTCTGTCTCAAAAAAAAAAAAGGAAAATCCTAAGATACAACTTTGTTCAACTCTATGCCATATGTTAAAACCTGGGTAAACAGACTAGCTCCAGAAAAAATTGTTTAGCAAAATTGACCTCAGAGGAGACAGAAAACCTCAATAGACTGATTTTCATAGAATACGGTAAATTTGAAAATAGTGCTATATCCAGATGGTACCACAGGAAATCAGCCAAGTCTGTAAAAAGCAGATAATTTATTTAACATTCCAGAACATAGAAAAAGAAGTGAAAGTTTAAAATTCATGTTATGAGGCAAGCATAATTGTGATATCAAAATTAATGAGCAAAAACAATGTATTTCAAAAAAATCTAAAAGAAAATATTAGCAGCCAGAAGTAGCATCATAAAAGAATATAGTATGTCCATGTGGGATTTATTTCAAGATTTTAAGGATATTTTCATATGAAGAGAACAATTAATTAAATTCAGGACATGTATTGATCTGAGGGAAAACATACATACGCACACATAGTTTTCTACAACAACTAAAAAGCATTTAACAAAATATAACATCCGTTTATAAAAGAAATAATCAACGATTACTTTTGAAAAATGGTTCTAAAATTGCTCATTCATTCCGTTTACCTCATGTTTTAATGGGACAACATTAGAAGCATTCCTACTGAAGTCGGGAATAAGACAAGAATACTCTCCGGTGGTTGTGATTTTTGTTTGCTGTGTTTTCAAACGAGACAGGTCAATCCTAAAGTTCATATGCCAAAATTAGTACAAACAGGAATATTCTAAAAATAAAAAGTAATGATAGTGTACTTCAGGCATTAAAAGTTGCACTAAAATTTTAGTAATTAAAAACAGAGTATTATTGATGCATGAATAGACCAATGGAACAGAATTTTAAAAATTTGGAAATACATTCTAATATAGGATACTTTAATATATAACAAAGGTTTCACCCAAATCAGTGTGGGAAAAAAGTGATTCACTTTGTAAACAGAATGAATGGGCATGATGTGCATGGGGAAAAAATTAATTTGATTCCATACCTCATATGATACCCAGAATGAATTGTAAATGCATCAAAAATGAAATGCAATAAGCTAGCTCATAAAAACTATATGAACACATAGCATTGTATTTTACAAACTTATATTAGGAATGGTCCTTCTAATTATTACACTAATCCAGAAACTCTTAAGGAAAAGACTTAAATTGAGGATATAAAATTCCAAAACTTTATTATGGCAAAGAACACTAAAAGTAAAGTTAGAACACAAATGAAAATTTAGAAGCAAAAGACGTATTATGGACAATGAGCTAATCTCCTTAATATAAAAAAAAATCCTAGAAATAGGAGGAAAAAAGACCACTAAAATGTAAATAAGTGGAAATAGGTACTAAAACTTCAAAAAAAAATTTTTTTTGAGATGGAGTCTCACTCTGTCACCCAGGCTGGAGTGCAGTGGCACAATCTCGGCTCATTGCAAGCTCGGCCTCACGGGTTCAAGCCATTCTCCTGCCTCAGTCTCACGAGTAGCTGGGACTACAGACGCCCGCCACCATATCTGGCTAATTTTTTGTATTTTTAGTAGAGACGGGGGTTTCACCATGTTAGCCAGGATGGTCTTGATCTCCTGACCTCGTGATCCGCCTGCCTCGGCCTCCTGAAGTGCTGGGATTACAGGCATGAGCCGCCACGCCCAGCCAATTTCAACTATTTTTTTAAAAGATAACAAAACATAGAAAAGTGGGCATAAGATACAGCAGAGAATTTATGAGAAATGAAATAAAAATTGCATGTAAAGGTATGAAATGACATTTCATCTCACTCACTGGCATTTCATGGTGAGATGGAAATGATAGTGGTTATCAATATGAAGGTAGTCAATAAGAGAGAAACTAAGAAATGTTTAGAATTAGAATGCCCTGCGGATTTGTCAGAAGAAAGGAAGTTCCCCAGAAATCCACAGAAGTGTTAGGAAGACACAAATCACAAGGAATGAAATGGGATATTAAGATAAAAAGCAACCACTGAAAGTGAGAGGTGACTTTTGAATAGTAGACTCTGGGATACCTTTGAATGGAGAATCTGTTTTCTTAAGCACATTTTGTGAAAACAATCGTATGCAAATGTTTCTACAGTATCCTTTCGGTGCATGTGGGAAGGGAAGTCTTCTACTGCTTATGTATGAGTAGTAATTAGAGGGGAGGTCTCAAAAATAGCAATTGCTCAGTCCATTAGTAGAGTTTGCAGGCTTGCAAGGCTTAAAGTATACCAGCCACCAAATTCTATTTCTGGATGTGCCTCCAACTCCATGTAAATTCTGAAAGAAAGTTATCCCTTTTCCTGCTCCTGTCTCCTATGTTAGATTGCAAGAAAGTGTTTTAGACATGACAAGTTCTTACCAGGGGAATGGCATTCACAGGTAAAGAGGAAGCAGTTATCAGAAGCCTTAGCACAAGTGAAACAGGCATTTCAAAGGGTTTTCAGAACCTAACATTGAAGTGAAACTTTAGTTTCTCCATCTATAGATTCTAAGCTCAGCAGCTGGAAAGCTGAATGGTAGGTGCTTTATCTTTAAGGACTATTTCCAACAATATAATTGAATCTCATAAAGCTATTGTTCAGCATAAGATGCCAGACCCACAAGAGCACATATAATGTGGTTTCATTTGTATGAAGCTTAAAAACAGTCAAATTAATCTATGACATTATCACACAGGAGATATGTTACTTGTGTACAGCAAAAATAAAATTCTAAGGCTCCCCAACCTTCTGAATGGACTCCTCCTCTCAGCCAAGGGCATTCCAAAGTTAACCTGAAAAGCTTGTTCTGTTCAGGCCATTGATATTGCTTGGCTGTGTCCCCACCCAAATCTCATCTTGAATTCCCATGTGTTGTGGGAGGGACCTAGTAAGAGGTAATTGAATTATGGGGGCAGGCCTTTCCTATACTGTTCTTGTGATTGATAGTGAATGAGTCTCATGAGATCTGATGGTTTTAAAAAGAGGAGCTTCCCTGCAGAAACCTTTTTTTTTTTTTTGCCTGCTGCCATCCATGTAAGATGAGACTTGCTCCTCCTTGCCTTCCATCATGATTGTGAGGCCTCCCCAGCCATGTGAAACTGTAAGTCCAATAAACCTCTTTCTTTTGTAAATTGCCCAGTCTCGGGTATGTCTTTATCAGCAGCATGAAAATGGACTAATACAGCCATAATGGAAGCGGGAGTTGGATGTGCCTCATTATGCCCTCCTCCCTTTTGGAATTCAGGAAGAGCCAATCAGCATTTACAATCTATTGTCTCTGAGGCTTGACACTTGGAGGCTTCATCTCCATGATAAAACCTTGGTCTCCACAACCGCTTATTGTAACCTAGGCATTCCTCTCTATTGATAACTCTTTCAATCAACTGCCTATCAGAAAATTTTTAAATCTACCTGTGACCTGGAAGCCCATGCTTCAAGTTGTCCCACTGTTCCAGATCAAATCAATGTAAATCTTACATGTGTTTGATTGATGTTTCATGCTGCCCTAAAATGTATAAAAGCAGGCTGTGGCAGGACCACCTTGGGCATATGCTCTCAGAATCTCCTGAGGGCTGTGTCATGGGCCATGGTCACTCATATTTGGCACAGAATAAATCTCTTCAAATATTTTCAGAGTTTGAATCTTTTTATTGACACTTGGGAGAGGAATATGATTGAACAGGTCATACAGGGTCTTCTGGGTACTGTGTTTTAAAATATATGTGTCCCAGTCACATATGTGTTCACTTTGAAAATTCATTTCCTACACACTTATGATTTGTGCAGTTTTCTATATGTGTGTTAGACTTGAAGAAAAAGGTTTTAAAATGAGATAACTTTTTTTATTTTATCTGGCTGGCAATTATTCAAAATATTGGATAACATGCATTGTTAGGCTACAGGGAAAGTGTGACTCTTAGACATTACTGGTCAGAGAATAAATTGGTATTAAGTCTGTGAAAAAAAAATAAATCTTGGGACCCCAAACACACTAAACCAAAAGGAAAGGCCAAGCTAGGAACTGGGTTGCACAAACCTGCTTCCATTTTGCTCCTAAATAAGATAGTTACAAAGATTTTTTTTTAAGCTACATACCTTTCTCACGATTTGCCCAAGATCTTGTGGGCTCCACAATCTTTACCGTAAAACAGTTCTGCTGAATTCCACCCTGGCAATGTAAAGTGATAGCTTATCTTCACAGGTACAGGACAAAGGACAGGACTCAAAGTCATACCTCTCCTCACCTGAGACAAATGCGTATCTGATTGCTTCCTTTGTCCTATGCTTCCTTTATATTACGTAAAAATGCAGATTCACTGAGCTAGAGGAAGGCACAGTGAGTATTCCTCTACCCACCTTGCACATGTAAATTGTGTGTTCAGTGAAAGGCTGACCAAAGACTCAAAAGGATACAGTGGCTTGCCTCTAGAAAAAGCGTGGGCCACCACTTTTCCTGCGGATGTATGATCTTTCCTGGGTGTGTCCTTAACCTTGGCAAATAAACCTCCTAAAATGAGTAAGATTCACCTCGATAATTTTATCTGATTTATAAGCCCAGCAAAGATGATTTGGGAAAGTATCCAGTATCCAGCAATTTTACTTCCAGAAATTTATCCTAAGGCTATTCTTACACACATGTGAAATGCTGTATTTATCAGGTTATTCATTATAGCATAATATATACTAGCAAAAGATCAAAAACAATTTGAATTTTCTTCAATACAAAAAAAAGATGAATCAACTGTGGCTCATCTATGTATCGAACCACTATGCAGCTGTTAAGAAAGAATGAGGCCAGGCCTGGCGGCTCATGTCTGTAATCCCAGCACTCTGGAAGGCCGAAGCAGGTGGATCACCTGATGTCAGGAGTTCGAGACCAGACTGGCCAAAATGATGAAAACCCTTCTCTACTAAAAATACAAAAATTAGCCAGGCGTGGTGGAGCATGCCGGAAACCGCAGCTACTCGGGCGGCTAAGGCAGGAGAATCGCTTGAACCTGGGAGGCAGAGGTTGCAGTGAGCTGAGATTGCAACACTGCACTCTAGCCTGGGTGACAGAGTAAGACTCCTTCTCAAGAAAGAAAGAATGGAAGGAAGGAAGGAAGGAAGGAAGGAAGGAAGGAAGGAAGGAAGGAATGAAGGAAGGAAGGAAGGAAGGAAGGAAGGGAGGGAGGGAGGGAGGGAAGGAAAGGAAGGAAAGAATAAGGAAGATACTATGCATTAATAACAAAAGTCCTTTAAGATATATTTTAACTGGAAAGAGCAAGCTACTAAAATCCACATAGTATGTTCCCATTTGCATGAGAAAGTGGCATTGATAAATAATATGTATCTGTATTAAGTTGCATAAACATGAAATTCTTGGGAAGGGTAAACAAGAAACATAATAATTGTCACCTGGCTGGGAGTGGAGGATGGGAACTAAGAAGATGAAGGTCTTTCTGTATTTGTTGTACCATTTTATAGTTTTGACGCTCAAAACATGTAAATGATTTATCTGTTCCAATGACTACATTGTAAAAAATTATTTGAGGAGGAAAAAAAATTTTTTAAATGTGTGACATATATCCAAGTTTCCAGAGAGTTGGGACTCACACTTGTGTCTTTTTGATGTCGTTTCAGATAGCCATCAGACAGCTGGTGGGGCTGTCTACTGTCCTAACCTGTCCCTAACCTATTTTACTGCTGAAATAGGCTAAACAGGCTGAAGAGTGAAAAAGGCTAGGGACGGACTAAAGGGTAAGGCTGAAAAAGGTTAGGAACAGGCTGAAGACCACTCTTCTCCCTGTGCCGGAAGCAGGATAGAGAGGCGAGTAGGCTGATGAAATCCCTTTTTGTCTTTGGAACCATAGATTGTTACCTCTGGAAATCCTTGAAGTCAGGATTGCCTTAGCTTTTCAGCTGGGTACCAGAGGACAAGGAAACCTGATGCTAGTTAAGATGAAGCAGTTCACCTTGGCCCCGGGACCACTGTGTAGAGTCATGCCACTGCCTCTCTCAGCTGCCCGCAACCCACCTACCCCCCTCCCCACTTCAGAGCTGGGCTTTTAACCTAGAAGCCATTTTACACGTACAGCTTCTCTGCCTTCCCTTCCCACCTCTCCCCGCAATTCACTGTTCACTGCACTGCCCACTATTCTCCCTCAGGCCACAGAAAAACATGGCCTGCTCAGCACATGGCTTAATTTTTCATAATTTTTAAAGTTTATTTTTATTTTTATTTTTATAGATTCAGGGCTATATTCGCAGGTTTGTTACATGTATATATTACTTAGTGGTGGAGTTTGGGCTTCTAGTGTATCTACCACCCAAGTAGTGAACATTGTACCCAACAGGTAATTTTTCAACCCTTACTTCCTCCCACCCTCTCCACCTTTTGGAGTCCCCAGTATCTGTTAAGTCCCTAGACACATGTTTCTGAGCTGCTCTTCCAGCCCTGTGATTCTGGGATCCACTATTTCACAGCCAGGTCTTTCCATGTAATTGTGAACCACTTCATTTCTTCTTAAGAACATAAATGTGAATAAAATCTATATCCATACATTCAAAAATATCTTTAATTCTCATTCACTATTGCACAGATATTTTCCTTTTTGCAAATAAGCCTGTCTCATCTCACCCTTACAAGGTTTCGATGGGACTAATTCCATGTTCCTTAGAACCATGCCACTCAAAGTGTGGCCTGTAAAGGGATCAGCAGAATTAGCATTGCCTGTGAGCATGTTAGAAATGCAAATTCTTGGACCCCATTCTAGACCTTCTGAATTAGAATCTGCATTTTAACAAGATGCCCAGGTGATTTGCATGCACTTAGCAGCTTGAGAAGCCTGCCCTAAAAAACATGTTGTATGCTTAAAAGATCCAATTAGGGGAAAAGGCTGTGGAGCAGGGGAGAAGGGAAGACTATTCGTGTATCTGTTTCTGCAAAATACTCTTCACTCTTGAAAACAGGTGCTGCACATGGATGCCTTGACTTGCTGATAATGAAAAGTAAGCAGGCTATGGGAAATCATTCCCAGGTACTCCATATGGAGTGTTATGGAGAAAGTATGACTGAGCCAATCTAAGGATCCAAGGGAGACTGTCAGGAATTCAGCTTGTCAAAACTCTGGATCAAATGGAGATGGGGATTGCCCATGAGAGCACAGCTGGGAGGAAAACATATTTCCTTTAAGAAAGAAATTTCCAGTATTCAGGTAAATCCACAGGAGATGGAGACGTTGGGATGCATAATGATGTTACCATCGGAAAGACAAACTGCAAAACCACTCAGCGTCTTCCCCAACAGCCTCCTGGAGGAAGGGGGAGTTTACTGAGAATCTCTAAAAATAAGAGGCTATCCATGCTGAAACTTATTCCAAGTACTGGGCTAGTCAAAGAGAGCCTGACCCAGGAATCTTGTGTCAGAAGTATTAAAGGAAGTAATGAAACAGAAGAGGAGATGCCCTCTAATGATGTTTGTGGTTGAAAGAATGAGAAAGGAAGTCAGAGTGATTGAAATACATTATGTCATCTTGCTTTCTTCCATCTTCAGAAAGGAAGGAGTGAAACTATATTAATCTGAATAAATGTTTTGTCTGATTACGAAATAAAATCTATATATTCATTGTAAAAAATTTGGAAAATAACAGGTCAAATGAAACACAAAGTATTCAAAATCTTATTACCCAGATTATATTTTGAGATGGAGCTATTTAGTTCTTTTATCTTTGTTTTTCTTACTATTTTAAAGGTTTGGTTTTTTTTGTAACTGCACAACATAGGGATGCAAGTATTCAAAAGTTCAAACAGTTTAGGACTACACAGGATAAAAAAAGAAAATCTTTCTTCACCCTCATTCTCCCTAGCCCTCTCTTCTACTCAGGCAATGCTATAAAAAGCCTTTATCTATTTGCATTCTTATATATACATACACAAACATATTGCCTGGGATAGTTTATTCGATACATATGTGGATTCATACTCATATTGTTCTGCATCTTGCTTTCATCCTTTTAACCATATGTTTGAAGAGTTTTCCATGCTGGCACATAGGAACCATCATGCTCATTAAACTGCTGCATAGTATTCCATCATATACATATATTTATATATATATATTTATTTATATATATGATATATATATTTATATATCAATCACAATTTATTTAATCCTTTTCCTACTGTTACTTGGTTTAATTATTCCCCTTCTTCAATATTATCGTTCAAAAGGCAGTGACATCTATAGACATGCCTCCATGCACATATGTGAATATTTGTGTAAGATAAAACCCTAAAAGAATAATTCCCAGCACAGTCTCTGTTTACATTTTTGATAATGCCTTCCAACTTTCCCTCCAGTCAATGACAATTTATAATCACATTAATTGAGTATTCATAGAGAGTATTCCCAATTCCCAGACTCTTTCTCAAATAAGTGATTGAAAGTATTCATTTCCCACATCCCGTCCTGTGATGCAGGGAAAGACATGCCATCCCGAAATAAGCCAAATTGATATATTGGTTATTTCAAGTTGACAACATTAGAGAAATTGTAGTTTCATAAAAGGCTAGTGGACCTGTCTCTTTCTACATGCAGCAAGCTGTAAAGATTCCTCTAAGAGAGATACCCTTCACGTTCCAGAATGAGAAAATAACCCTAATCACCAGCAACTGGGAATTGAGGGCTGCAATGGACCTAAATAAAAATATTTACTGAAGTAACCCTTATCTTCCACTAGTTTTACACCTCCTCCCGTATGTCCTAGTGATACTTCTGGAAATACACTTCCCTAGCCAGATCACATTTATCCTATCATTTTTTTTCTCCAATTAATTGTTCTTGGTCTAAAAATTATAAAAACATCTATTAAACTAAACAGCTTCGGCACAGCAAAAGAAATTACCATCAGAGTGAACAGGCAACCTACAGAATGGGAGAAAATTTTTGCAATCTACCTATCTGACAAAGGGCTAATATCCAGAATCTACAAAGAACTTAAACAAATTTACAAGAGAAAAAACAAACAACCCCATCAAAAACTGGGCAAAGCATATGAACAGACATTTCCCAAAAGAAGACATTTATGCAGCCAACAGACACATGAAAAAAAAGCTCACCATTACTGGTCATCAGAGAAATGCAAATCAAAGCCAGAATGAGATACCATCTCACACCAGTTAGAATGGCGATCATTAAAAAGTTAGGAAACAACAGAAGTAGGAGAGGAGGTGGAGAAATAGGAACGCTTTTACACTGTTGGTGGGAGTATAAACTAGTTCAACTATTGGGGAAGACAGTGTGATGATTCCTCGGGGATCTAGAACTAGGAATACCGTTTGACCCAGCAATCCCATTACTGGGTAGATACCCCAAGGATTATAAATCATGCTACTATAAAGACACATGCACACATATGTTTATTGCGGCACTATTCACAATTGCAAAACCTTGGAACCAACCCAAATGTCCATCAATAATAGACTGGATTAAGAAAATGTGGCACATATATACCATGGAATACTATGCAGTCATAAAAAAGGATGAGTTCATGTCCTTTGCAGGGACATGGATGAAGCTGGAAATCATCATTCTGAGCAAACTATCACAAGGACAGAAGACCAAACACTGCATGTTCTCATGCATAGGTGGGAAGTGAATGATGAGAACACTTGGACACAGGGCGGGAACATCACACACGGGGGCCTGTTGGGGGGTGGGGGGACAAGGGGAGAGTTAGCATTAGGAGAAATACCTAATGTAAATGGCGAGTTACTGAGTACAGCAACCCATCATGGCACATACGTACCTATGTAACAAACCTGCACGTTGTGCACATGTACCCTAGAACTTAAAGTATATATATAAAAAAATCTTGCTTTGGCTACTTCCTCGATTCCACTGTCTTATGAAGAGACAATTTAAATGAAAACAATTTCTTTGTTTCTCACTTGTTAATCTGCCTGGTGTCAATTTGGTTTGTAGATCCAGTTGAAGAGTCCACATAACAACTAAGGGGAGTTGGAGGTAACCTCTGGCTCCCCTATGTCACTTTTCCTAAAACATTGCCAATCTAGTCAGTCAAATTGTATCATCAGTCATCTAATTTGCTTGTCCTCCATTTTGAATGAGGTTGACCAGAATTTTTTTGTACATTTGTGGTCATTTTTCGTTCTGCGAATTGCTCATTCAATCCAATGCCATTTTTCTAATGGGTTGTCTTTTTGTATGGATTTGTAGGAGCTCTTTATATATTACAAAAAAAGTGTCTTTTTTTAACCTTAATAATAGTTCTACCACCAAAAAATAGTAGAACTTGAGAGAATCACAACCTATTGAAGGTTAGAACAGACCATACTTGAAAGGCCATTTCATTCAAGAGAGCTCAGTCAAGTAAATGAGCTCCAAAAAAAGGATAATGGGCTGGTCGCAGTGGCTCACGCCTATAATCCCAGCACTTTGGGAGGCCAAGGTGGGCAAATCACGAGGTCAGGAGTTCAAGACTAGCCTGGCCAACATAGTAAAACCCTGTCTCTACTAAAAATACAAAAATTAGCCAGGTGAGGTGGCATGCACCTGTAGTCCCAGCTACTCAGGAGACTGAGGCAGAAGAATCACTTGAACCTGGGAGGTGGAGGTTGCACTGAGCTGATACGGCACCATTGCACTCCAGCCTGGGTGAAAGTGCAAGACTCTGTCTCATAAAAAACAAAACAAAACAAAAAGAATAATGGATACTTTCACTTTCAAACACACCAATGTGAAAGGCATCAAGACTTGGCCATAAGAATTCATTCTCATCGTGGCCTTTGATGTTCATTGTTCATGGGATCAGCTTATCAGTTTGCTTCTGAACACAACTTTTCTTTTGGTGAAATCCAACACTTTTTCTGTATAGCACACAGATTTCATTCTATAGTTTATATTAAGGACAGGAAGATAGTGCTTTTCTATAAAAAAAAATCATTTGTTTATTTTTATCCCATCTCCTTTTTCAAAGAATAAAATTAGAGTTTAGGCCAAGTAAAGTGGCTCACATCTGTAATCCCAGCATTTTGGGAGGCCAAGGCAGGAAGATTGCTTGACTCCAGGAGTTTGAGACCAGCCTGGGTGATGTAGAGGAACATTGTCTCTACAAAAAATTAAAACAAAAAAAAAGAAAAAAAAAAAAAGCCAGATGGCCGGGCACAGTGGCTCACGCCTGTAATCCCAGCACTTTGGGAGGCCAAGGTGGGTGGATCACCCGAGGTCAAGAGTTCAGGACCAGCCTGGCCAATATAGCAAAACCCCGTCTCCACGAAAAATACAAAAAATTAGCCAGGCATGGTTGTGGGTGACTATAATCCTAGCTACTCAAGAGGCTGAGGCAGGAGGATCACTTGAACCCAGGAGGTGGAGGTTGCAGTGAGCTGAGATCGCACCATTGCACCCCAGCCTGGACAACGAGAGCAAAACTCTGCCTCAAAAAAATAAATAAATAAATAAAATAGCCAGGCATGGTGGAATGTGCCCATAGTCCCAGCTATTCAGGAGGTTGAGGTGGAAGGATCACCTGAGGCCAGGAGTTCAAGACCAGCTTGACCAATGTGGCAAAATCCTGTCCCTACTAACAATACAAAAATTAGCGGGGCATGGTGGTGCACATCTATAGTTCCAGCTACTTGGGAGGCTGAGGCACAAGAACCACTTGAACCCAGGAGGCAGAGGTTGCAGTGAGCCAAGATTGCACCACTGCACTGCAATGTTTAAAATAAAAGAGAATTTAAAAAGAGACAGGAAAAAGAAATTAAGGACAACTATAGCACTCTGAAATGAGTGCCCAAAGGTTTAGCACAACAGTTAGGAGTCGATTGCAAATTTAGTCTAAGTGTCCTCAAGCTAAAGTAAAGAGGCAAACACAATCAGAGCAAGATTCACATTATGTGCACAATTGAAAGAGATCAGTTACTCAAGTCAAGCATAGTTTCCCCAGCACTGAAGCCTCATAGAGGAAATACTGTGGGATAGGAAGAATATCATTTTGAGAGAAAATCTTATGGAGAAATTTGTACAGTTTTGTCTCCTTCAGTACCAATGTTGAAACAATAGAAAAGTCAAGTGAAACAATTTTTTAAAGTGCAGAACATTTTATAAATTGAACGATGAAAGTACGTTTGAAAATTCCCACAATAAAATGTTAGCAACAATAATAAACAACAGGCAAATAGGTACAAATGTAATTGCCTACGTGAAGTAGACCTTATAAATGAGAATATGACTATATAAAATGTATGATTTAAAGGGAAAGGGTATATCTTAGTCTGTTTTGTGCTGCTGTGACAGAATACCAGGGACTGAGTAATTAACAAAGAAAAGATATATTTGGCTAACTGTTCTGGAGGCTAGGAAATCCAAAATCAGTTGGTGATGGCCACTGTGCTGTCATCCCATAGTGGAAGATGGAAGCAAAAGAAGGCACTTGATATGGTTTGGCTATGTCCCCACCCAAATCTCACCTTCAGTTGTAGCTCCCATAATCCCCACATGTCACATGTCATGGGAGGAAGCCAGTGGGAGGTAATTTAAACAGCAGGGTGGGTTTTTCCTGTGCTCATCTCATGATAGTGAATAAATCTCACGAAATCCGATGGTTTTGTAAAGGACCGATACCCTGCATACACTCTCTTGCCTGCCACCATGTAAAACATGCCTTTGCTCCTCTTTCACCTTCCACCATGATTGTGAGGCCTCCCCAGTCATGTGAAACTGTGAGTCCATTAAACCTCTTTTTCTTTATAAATTACTCAGTCTCAGGTATTTCTTCGTAGCAGTATGAAATAGACTAATACAGCAAGTGTTCAAGACAGAGGGAGAAAAGGGCCAAATTAATCCTTTTTATCAGAAACCCACTCCCATGATAACTAATCCACTCCTATGAAAATGGCATTAATACATTTGTAAAGGCAAAGCCTTTATCACTTCATCACCTCTTAAAGGTCCCATTTCTCAACACACGCATTGGGAATAAGTTTCCAACACATAAACTTTTGGGGATACAGTAAAACTATAGCAGGGTGTATTTGGCAAAAATACTCATCATAGGAATTTTTTAAATGATATTTTCTGCAAATGCATGTGGAATTTGAGTCTGTTTTCAGAGATAAGTGTGCAACTTTCTGGCATACCTCTGCTATTTATATAGAAGCACAGGTGCAGAGAGGATTCATTGGCACAGGTGGGCCATGAAATGTACAGGAGTTATCTCAGGCTAAGGCTTATCAAAGGAAGCTAGCTAATGAAGGAAGACCTGGAGATATAATATTCTCTTCTAAAAGGAGAAAGTTTGGAGCCCTCCTCTGCTCTCGCCCCTTGAGGCTTCTCATGCAGAAAGAGGACTGAGCTAATCAGTCAGGTACCATCACCTGGATTGTGGGCCACATTCTGAAGAACAGAGCTTCTGAAAGACAGTCAAGGATGGTGGATGAGGAAACAGCACTGTCTATTTCTCCTCTTCTACTCTTGAAGTCCAGTAGTGAACTTTTCTCATCTGCCAGGCAGACTTGGAACTATGTAAATGCTATGAGATGACCAGGATGCTGGGCTGGGACCAGCTCAAAGCTAGGCACTGAGGAGGGGACCTCTTAGATCCATAAGGATAAGGTAAAATAAAAAAACTTGGGTGCAGGTTTTGAGATGGTATAGGCAAGTCAGACCTTATGTTTTTCCTTTTTTTGTTTATCTTGAGCTAATGAAGATCTAACTCAGTACATTTCAAAGTGGGGTGTTCAGAGCAGCCACAGCAATCCACCCTGGAAATGTGAGAAATGCAAATTTGAAGGCCCTGCCCTAGATCTACTACTCTGACGATGTGTCCAGAAATCTGTATTTTAATCAGGTTTCCAGATGATTCTGATGCATGCTCCAGTTAGAGAACCATGGATATAACTTGTAGAAGAGAAAGGTGCTTTCTCATGACCCACTCCACCTTATTCAAGTTTTTCATCAGAATGGGGCCAGCTAAAAATAGTGTTACTTTGTCTTCTATTTGCAGATTGTCATGCTGTGGTTACATCTGCTTCTTAGGCGTATTTCATGGAAGGGTGAGTGCTCTAGAAGTTTGATTTGGGGAATTGTGGCCCCTTGACCATAATATAATCTAATAGGACCCTGATCTTACCCTGGTTTTCCCAAAATTTATAAATGATTTGTCTCTAAAACAGACAGGCTGGAGTATTTATAGCCTGAGGAAGCTAGCCACAGCATAGTTCTAAAAAAAAAAAAAGCCGCAGTTTGCATCAGTAAATGCTGAAAAAATGTAAAGGCTCATCTGTTGCTAGAGGGGGAAAAAAAGGAAGAGAAAGAAAAGGGCAGAGAACTTCTCAGAATGAGATGTTCGATTTATTCAAGCTTGTAAATATAGAAATCCAGACTGCTGGTGAAACTCGAAATAGTAATTCTGCTCCCATCTAGCAAGGATGGAAGAAAGCATTTAGATCCACACTCTACCTATGTGGAAAAATCATGAGACTGTGTGCTCCTAGCAGGTACCTGGAATTGGTGCTTGCATTTGGAGAATGCTGTGGCCAAATTCTCATTATACCGTGGTCAATCAAATATGCTTTGTCCCCGATGTTCAAGAGTTTGGCTCTGTGGGTAAAGCTGTACCATTAGAGCCAAAGTTCATAAAGCAACTATGGAAAGCTTCCATCTTAGTGCTCCCAACTGAAAAAGAGTGACTGATGGCTTAAATATTTTTATAACTAAAGAAAAAGTGATTAGTGGATGGAGTCAGAGTCACATAAAAGAAAATTTGAGCTCTGGACCGCTTGCTTGTAATTTATTTATTTCTATCATGCAGTTGCCAGTGCTATTAAAATAATGTCAAAGACATAATGATGAATTTAATAAGATATTGATGGTGGATCTGACAATGGGTTAGTGCCTATAGTGAAACGTCAGGGTAAAGTGCATTAAAGCGTTGAAGTGACTCCAGGCAAACCAAGAAGCAGCCATGAGACTTCCTTCAGATGCACTAAATGGCTGCTCTTCTGCTAAAAGCTCCCCAGCTCTTATCCTGGGATGATGGATCAGAACTGAAACATCTATGCCTAAGAGGGAACAAGGGAGTGCCCCAACAGGTCTCAACTAGATCAAACACATTACCGCCAATGTGCACACATCCTTAACAAAGCCAAGCTAATTATTAAAATGTGAAATATGGCCCAAAATGCACACCAAGCAGAAATTCTACAAAGGACAAAACCAAGCCCCCGGTTTACTTAATTCCTAACTAAGTCTTCAAGTGAACTGGTCTTTTCATTTCATTATCAGGCTTTGTTCAATGCAGTCAATATCTAATTATGTTTTTAAAAGTTAAGTTTGGGATCTAAATGACCTGTAAATACAGGGATATTCTTAGGGATTTCTTTGAGATATAGTCCATTATTTCTCATTCCTTTGCCTTGAGTTATGAGAAAAACAAATGGAAGCTTTAAAAATTGTCTCAAAACACAATTTCTTCTAGATTGTCTTTTGTCTTTGAGTTTTGAGAGCTCTCACAGTGGGTTTGACGTGCTAGCTGTCTGTATTCATAACACTACATGAGTAATTGGCAAGTGTCTCTTTTGCTTTGTGCTGTGGGTAGAGGAGAAGGGAGATGAAAGGGGCAATGGGGGAGAAGGTAGAAGGGAAAGAAGAAAATAGGGAGTAAGAGAGAAAAAGGTGGTGATAATTGAGCGGAAAAGTGAAAGAAGAAAGAAAAGAAAAAAACAGAAAAAAAGGCAAAGGATCAATTTCAACAGGTCTTGAAACAACCATTTCAAGAGGAGATAAGGAATCTGAGTGTTCTGTAATTTCTTGTCCCATTAACCAAACTCACCAATTACTCAACTTCTACCTTATTTTGACTATAAGGCTGAAACAAATTAAATGCATTCAATTCTGAGTTTAAAACCTAAATCCTGAATTTTGGATTTATGGAACCAAAAATGACCTGTAGCTAGACTACATACTTCCAAAGTTAGCTGTTGCTCAGTGGCATGTCAAGGGTGCCCATGAAGATACAAAACTTTTCACTTGTTGTTTCACTACACTCGATGGGGGCTTGAAATGAAAGCAATGTTGTTAAAACTTCTGAATTAGGTAAATGTTCTGCACTTAGCAGTGTACAGTTGATTCTCATTATTCACGGTAATTATGTTCTGTAAAGTTGCCTCAAACACAAAATTAGCTAATACTGAACTATTGTTTCTAGGAGGAAGAGTTAAGTTCTTGCAAGCCTGTAGTCACAACATTTTCATCAACTGAAGTACACATAAGCTTGTTTTATGTTTCTATTTAAATACCTTATTTTGTGTGTGTGTGTGTGTGTGTGTGTGTGTGTGTGTGTGATTCATTAACATTTAACTCATAGCCAACAGTAATATAACTCACGTCTGAATGAAGCTCATATAGTACACATACTTTCTCTATAAGGCATATCATATTCTACTTGTACTTAGGAACGCTGGAAAACACTGCAATACTATGTTTGAGGATCAGTTTGAACTAGGAAAGCACCAGTAAAAAGCACAAGATATGTGACAAACTACAAAAAGGACACTTGTTTACAGCATGAGAACGGAAACAAGAAGGCAGTGTGTCATTTTGTTTGACCTCAGCTAAGAACATGTGCATTGTGATGACTCAAAGTTTTTGCCACTCTGCATGTCTTCAAATGACTATAAAATCACCCGCCAGGCGCGGTGGCTCATGCCTATAATCCCAGCACTTTGGGAGGCTGAAGCAGGCAGATCACCAGGAGGTCAGGCGTTCAAGACCAGCCTGGCCAACATGGTGAAACCCCGTCTCTACTAAAACCACAAAAATTAGCTGGGCATGGTGGCAGGCGCCTGTAATCCCAGCCAATAGGGAGGCTGAGGCAGGAGAATTGCTTGAACCAGGAGGCGGAGGCTGCAGTGATCCAAGATCGTGTGCCATTGTATTCCAGCATGGGCAACAAGAGTGAAACTCTGTCTCAGGAAAGAAAAAAAAAAGTACCAGGAATATCCATTTTGGAGTTGTAAGTAAATTTTAGTGAGTAGGTGAACTGGCAAAAATGGAATCCACAAATAAGGAGGAAACGCAGTATTTGGTTTTCTATTCAATTTTGCCATGGTCTTTCAACTTTTAATCTGCCTTGGCACTTGTACTCTCCGTAAGTCTACTTGTTCTTGAGTTTCTTTGACTGTATGAGGAAGATTATTCTTGTTCCTTCTACATGTCTGGAACTGTATTTGAGTTCTTGGCTTCTTTTTCTCTTTTTTTGTGGGAGTGGGGGCAGAGATGGAGTTTCACTCTCGCACTCATGTTGCCCAGGCTGGAGTGCAATGGTGCGATCTCAGCTCACTGCAACCTCTGCCTCCTGTGTTCAAGTGATTCTCCTGCCTCAGCCTCCCAAGTAACAGGAATTACAGGTGCGCACCATCAAGTCTGGCTAATTTTTGTATTTTTAGTAGAAATAGGGTTTCACCATGTTGGCCAGGCTGGTCTCAAACTCCTGACCTCAGGTGATCCACTCGCCTCAGCCTCCCAAAGTGCTGAGATTACAGGCATGAGCCACCGCAACTGGCTGACTTCTTTTTCTTAAGTAAAACAAAATAAAGTAAAATAAAAATAGAGGATAATGAATCATTAAAAATTTAGAAAAAATGTAAAGCAACAAAACTTGAAAGACAGTCAAACTGGAAACTGAATTAGTGTTTAATCCCTTCATAAACTTTATCTCATTTACTCATGTCAACCTTTGTACTGAGTATTTTATAAGCGCAACAAGAGATTAAGAGATGTATCCATGGTCAGATAGTTAACAAGTCCTAGGACCAAGACTTCAAATGAAACTTTTAGATTATAAATTCCATCCCCCTTCTATAAATAGAATTAAAAGAGAAGACACAATCATTCATGAAGCTTTGATTAAAACGTGCAAAATGAAAATATTTCTTATATTTATTTATAAAGCCCACACCAGACAGTCCCCACAATATTTGAGTATAAAATATTAACCTTACAGGGATCTATTAAGGCCATTCTCACAATGGGGGACTATAGAGTCACTGAGAGAAATGTAAAGCAACGCTTTTAGGGAAACATGCATTGGTTGTAACTTTGGTTGTAAAATGGATTACCCTGGCTTGTCAAGAATGACTTAGGAAAAGGTTCCTGAAATCACTATAAACTATATTCTCAAGTCATCAGGCCCCAAAAGTGGGATGCTAAAAGGTAAGTAACACACCCTGGAAACTGAGTCCTCTGATGACAGGGGACAGCTGAGAAGCTCCAGTGGATCTTGCCCAACAGAAAGTTGGGCTAAGTTTGCTGCATTTGATTTTCCAAGAGAAGTTGGAAATTCTTGTTTGTACATGAAATTTCCATGGCAGAGACAGTCAATGCTCACTTCAAGTCCATGAGGTCCCTGTATTTCCCAGCCTCCTTCCACTGCAGTCAGGTGTGGGGCCATGTGACCATTCTATCCCATAGTTAATGGCCTGTGAGCAGAAGTGAATGAGATATAAATCACCAAGGCCTTTACAAGTCTTCTTCCTCTCTCTCTTTCCAATCTCTCTCTCTCTCTCTCTCTCTCTCTCTCTCTCTCTCTCTCTCTCTCTCTAGGAGTATGACTTGGCTGTACCTCAGACTCCTATTATCCTTACTCAGTTCTCTCCAGGATGCCCCAGCTGCCTTTTAATTCAAAGTATAACACTTCTTTCCATTCTGAAAGTCAAATTGGCCATTAATGCATGTGGCAAAGACCCAGAGTTGTGTCCCAATATCCATTCTTGCCTTCCATGCTTTGGTAGTAGACTTTAGACATTCACATAAATGTTCAGAGTAAAAGCTAATTTTCAAGCTACCCTTATTGCTATGCATGGCCCTGTGACTAAGTGTTGGTCAATTGGATGTGAGTGGAAGTTGTGTCTGCCATTTTAGGGGTGTGCCCCGTCTTGCCCTGTTTTTCTTTGTCTTTCCCATTGGAAACAGACATCGTAAAGAGCCATATTGGACCACACGGATGAGAAGGGAACTGTAGTGCCTACTTGACAATGTGGAGCTGCCATGTTAGTCTTGAATTGTTTTGGCTCAGACTGAGAAAAAATAAACTTGTAATGTGTATAAGCTACTCTTGGATCCTAATGCAGTCACACTGTATCCTACATAATCCAGGCACTTAGATGCTATGCCTACCACTGTAACTCCTGTCAAAACTCTCGGAAAATAAAGCTAAACAGGTTTGGGAACTGTCATATCTATGAAGGGCGTGCACTTTGAAGTAAGATAGAACTGACCCTGAATTTCACTTGGTCACTTCCTAGCTTTGTCTCCATGGCCAAGGTAATCAAAATATCGGAGCTAAGTTTCCTTTGCTTAAAAATTGAGTGAGTAATACATCACTGGATTGTTGTAAAGGTTAAATGAGCCAGTGCATACACAGTTCCTGGCATCTAATAAATAGTAAACAAAGGCATCTAATAATATTAAACAAATGCTTTTTGCTATTTCTCAGGAGTCAGACATACTAAGGAAGTTGGAAGATAGAAGGAGAGGGTGGAAATGGCTTCATCTGCCCCCCTTGCTTCTGAACCGGAGGGACTTGCAAACACTCTTCTTTCAGTTTCTGTAGCTCGTGGATAGAAGACATCATCCCATGGCTGACAGACATCTGGATATTCTGTGCTGTGCTTGTTCACTGAACTTAATCATGACCTCACTTTCTTTGCCTGAGTGAGCACAGGCTCCTTCTCCCTCCTTGGGTACAGGTGTTGATGGAGTGAGAAGCACTCACTGAGAAAAGATGTACTATGACCCCTCCCAAGCCTGAGTCAATGCAAAAAGGCTTAAAACTGTGCCAAGTGCCAGAGTCCACTGGAAATTTCTGAATCCAGTTGCACACCCAGATGTGCATGTTGACAGGATGCCAAGCCATTCCAAAGGCTTGAGTGATGTGCAGTTCCAGGGCCCAGTGAACTGGTGCCAAGGCTTCGACTGCCACTCCAGGAAGCCAGCAGCGGGGCAAGTGGGGGAAAGAATGCTCATTGGGAGAAGAAATTCTTTTATGCATGGTTTCCCTCCTGACCAATGACATCTCTACTTTGCTAGTGTCCCACCTGTCCTCCAAAGTGACTGACCCCACTGGGGATTGTTGCAGGCTGCAACCATCTTGATGATGAGAATTGGCATGATCTGGAAGAAATTCTCACTTTGTAACACTTCCCTTGAAAGCCATACTGCCTAAAACTAACTGCAGAGATGCAAACTTTCTTGTTGGAAGCATTGGCTGATGAAGGTATTAGAGAGTCATAGGGAGAAAAACAAATTGGTGGAGGAGAAAGTCACCTATACTGCCATCTGTCTGGAAGAGCATAGGTGACTCAACTCAGAGCATAGGTGACTCAATTCATTTCACGTTGACTTCTCTTTAGCATTCAGCTAAGGTAAAGAAAAAATGGAGGGAAATAACTTGGGTCAAATGTCTGTCAGCCCCACACCTCAGCTTCTCAATTCTTTCATTCCTCCTACTCCAGCCCAAACACATCTTTCTCTCACATCTTGATATAGGCATTTCCCATCTCTTTGCAAAACCTCACATTCCTGCCATAGCAAGTTGGAACTCAGAATATTGATACCCATTCTCTCTCTACTGCTGTGTTCAAAACTGTCACCATCACAGGGGACATCAGGCCTTGGTGAACTTGTCTTGGAATCCAGCTTCCAAGCACAACATTGTTTCAATGGGAAGGGAACCCATTCTGGGTCCAAACAAAAAACTGGCAGGTGACCTTAACGAATACAACCACAACATGTTTAAGACTGTCTGCACATGAAAATCAGCAAACATCAAAGATAGCATTGCACAATACAGAGTGCGGCACATCCAGAAAGTTGAGGGGGAAAGAAATTGTAAATATAAGGGATAGAGTTAAAGACTGCATTTAAAGTTTATTTCCACCCAAACTGGTTCCTCCTCTGCCATGGAATAAGGAATAACTCAGCAAAGGGACAGAAAGAAAGCAAAGCGATCAGGAGTTTCACCAGCCAGTTCCTTCAGGGGGAAGCTGGCATGTGCTGTTCCCAAACTCAGGCATATGAAGAAAACCAGAGGTGAGGTTGCTTCATCAGGAAAAAGAGATGCAGACAGCCCAAGTCACACAAATCCCTGAGCCTTGTCTGCACGAGGGTGTTTCATTTCATGTGGCTGCTCAGTATGTAAAGGATGAAAGTCTCATTTTAAGTAAATAGTGACATTGACTGTGGTGTTGATTAATAAACAACCATGTCTCAAGTCCAGCTCTCTCCAACGAAAAGCACCAAGAAAATACAATCTTCAGAAGAAAGGACCTGACAGAAACCACAGACATAGGGTTGCATGACCAGTTCCTGTTTGGGAAGAGCAACAGCACATTTGGACTCTGTGAATTTGTGCATTTGGCTGGTCATGTGGTTTCCAAAGTGGCTGTTTTTCTGAAGTCTCCATTGCACATGGACAGACACACTCAGGCTTGCCTTCCTTCTGATGCTCTTTTTGAGTGATGGCAAGAGCTCTGAGAATTCTCAGGGTGAGCTCTTTGTATATAGGTTTGGTGTAAATAAGCGTACAGGTGAGCAAAGGCAGTTCTTACCAAGCCCTTGGCCATCACAAGACCACCTGTGCTGGAGCAGGCTGGGGCTGAGGAAAGGTTGGGAGTGAGTCTCCAGCTTCCCAAGAAGGAGTGACATGGTCTCTGCTGAGAAGGAGTCATTTTGTTCATTCCCAGTCTCTCTCCTTCAAATTTTCAACCTCATGCCCACCTACGTGAGCAGGATTTTGGCTGCATGGAGCTCTCAGAGTGCCTCATTCCTACAGTTTCCAAAGGCCCTTCTCAGTCCTCCTGTTTTCCGTAAATGTAGGATGTGTTTCCAAGATCACCAGCTGCCTGTGAGCAGGAAAGACCAAGGTGATCAATGAAGCACAGCAAGACCTTCCTTGTAAGCCACCCCAGCATGTTGCATTTCTAGAGCAAAGGAAGGAATGGGACCGAAGGCACAGCTTTGTTTGTAGGCTTTCATGTGCACCAGAATATACATTAAGGGACATGCTACACAATGTGTCTGCTTTTAAAATGTTCATTCTAGGCCGGACACAGTGGTTCACACCTGTAATCAGAGCACTTTGGGAGGCCAAGGCTGGTGGATCACTTGAGGCCAGAAGTTTGAGACCAGCTTGGCCAACGTGGTGAAACCCCATCTCTACTAAAAATACAAAAAAATCAGCGTGCTGGCAGGTGCCTGTAATCCCAGCCACTCGGGAAGCTGAGGCATGAGCCTCTCATTTGAACCTGGGAGGTGGAGGTTGCAGTGAGCTGAGATCGTGCCACTGCGCTTCAGCCTGGGCAACAGAGCAAAACTGTCTCAAAAATAAAATAAAATAAAATAAAATAAAATGTTCCCTCTAAAATGATTTGATTAACACACTGCTGACAACTGAGTTATCTTCTATGAACAATAGAAAAAAACTGAGTTAAAGGAAGACCATTGTCTTGAACTACTGCTCTCTGAATGGTGGTCTCGATTTGTACGGAGCTCAACCTGCAAACGCTGGAGCTCTCATCCCCTGGGGGGCTCTTAAATGCCCTGGAGGGTTTCCGTAAGTGGGCCTAGGGTTCAATAAGTGAGCCTAAAGTTCAAAGCCAATTTTCAAAATAAAGAAATGTTCTCCCCAGGCTCTGGATACACCTTGCAAATAGGAAAGTAGACCTATTCTGATCATGATGCAAAAGTAAGTCTTCTGACTGGCCATTCTACAACTCCAAATGCCTTTGGCTTTGAAATTTCCTCCCAGCTTGCCTGACTAGCATGTAGAAACTTCATTTAGCATAGCGCAGGTGGTCTTGTGCTGGCCAAGGGCTTGGTAAAAACTCCTTTTGCTCACCAAAACCTTTATTTACACCAAACCTGTACAAAAAGAGCACCCTGAGAATTCACACAGCTCTTGCCATCATTCAAAAAGAGCATCAGAAGAGCAAGAGAAGATGGTGATCACCTGAGGTCGTGAGTTCGAGACCAGCCTGGCCAACATGAAGAAACCCTGTCTCTACTAAAAATACAAAAATTAGCTGGGCATGGTGGCACGTGCTTGTAATTTCAGCTACACAGGAGACTGAGGTAGGAAAATCACTTGAACCCGGGAGGCAGAGGTTGCGGTGAGCCGAGATTGCATCATTGCAGTCTAGCCTGGGCAACAAGAGCAAAATTCCATCTAAAAAAAAAAAAAAAAAAAACCCACAAGTTTTGAGGTAGGCTATATTCAGAATCTCAAAAATATTTTCTTAGAAAATAAAAATAGTTGCCCTAAATTAAGTTTCTTATGTTTTATGTTTTTTCTTATTTTTTGATTTGTCTTAAAATTTTTAACGAAGGAAATAATGTGAGTAAGCAAAACACATTTATTTGAGAATATTGGAAAAATACCTAAATGAACAAACAGGTGAGAAAAACTGTAAGTTACCTATGCAAAGGAAGCCACAATTTACCTTTTGCATCTTTTTTTCCAGTCTTTCTGTTATACATGTTTTGTGTAATTGAAACGTACTGTAGATTTATTTTAGATTCTGCTTTTTACACTTAAAGTGTAAAAAGGTCAGTGTGGCTGGAGCAGAAATAACATAAGCGTTTCTCTGGGATATTAAAAAATCGTTGCATGTTAGAGAGCACACATGACTCCCAGAGAGAATGAAGGCATAGATTTAAAAGGGATTTAGTGACCTTCATATTTGGAACTACAGGGATTGCCATAGAAAGCTTAAGGTGAACCCACGGACAGGTCTAGCTACAATCACAGGGACTGAAGAAAGGGATAGAGTCAAGACACCACTTCTCAGAAAGAGAGGCATTCAGCATGAGTTGAAAGAAACACATTGGCGGTCATAAAACTGGAACTTTACACCCAGCTTCCAGAAAGCAGAAGACTTAAAACTATCCGATACAAGTTCAACCTCGTTATTTTATAAACAAGAAGAAACTGGATCCATAATGATAAAGTGACTCATGTTAAGCCCCATCAAGTGGAAGTTTGTGAAAGACTCAAAATGTTCTGACATTGGATCCAACTTTCTTTGGTCTGTATCTTCCTGCCTTTTCATCCACTTGCTTTCTCCCACACCCAACATGGATGTAGAAGTGGGAATCAACATGTGTTATAACCATCTCACAGGGAGATGAGCTCAGATGGTTAATGGATGTGAAAATTCTTTGTCAGTGGAAAAACGACAAAAACCTAAAGCTTTATTGCTGCTGCTGCTGCTGCTGCTGCTGCTGCTGCTGCTGCTGCTGCTGCTGCTGCTGATAGTTTCCTACCTACTGAGGATAAAGATGAATGCAACCACCTTTGCCTCATTTAATGTATTCATTCAAGAAATATTACTGAGTGTGCCAGGCACTGGGTGTAGGCATTAGGGATACAGCAGGGAACAAACAGATAAAACACCTATGGAGTTTATATTCTAGGTAAGATACCAAAGATGAACAATAAATTAAGTTACAGCATATGATAGTTGAAGATAAGTGATAATGGAGGAAAAAGTAGGCAGAGATAAGATACGCAATGTTCTGGAAGGATGTTAGATAAGGCCTCCAGGGAAGGAAGCCATGTGTCTATTTGGGAAAGAGCATCTTGGGACAGAGAACAGCAGGGGTCAATGCCCTGAAACGGGAGTGTGTCTGTGCTTTTAAGGACCAGGGAAGAGGTCAGTGTGGCTGGAGCAGAGATGACATAAACAAAGGCATGATAGGGGACCAGAACATGTGGAGTTGTGGAGATGAATTTACTGAGCGAAGATAGTAGACAGTTCTGAACAGAGGAGTGATGTGGTCTGACTTCAATTTTAAAGAGGATCTCTCTGGCTGTATAAAGAATAGACTCAAGGGAAGTGAGAGGGTGGGCGGGAGAGGGTTAATTCAGCAGGCCTGGTTTGCTCAAATCCTGCACGTTCCAAAAAAAAAAAAAAAGCAAAAAAAGCCTGGAGATGGTCTTAACTCCCTAAGCCCCTCACCCCCTCTTCCCCTACTCACCCACCCACACACAGTGAGGGCCAGGAGACAAGCTAGGAGGCAGATGCACTCATCCAGGTGGCAGAGCAGGGTGGCATCTGCCATGATTTTGTCCCATCAATGTCCTGGAATTTCTACTGAATCTTTTGAAACTCCTTGGCAAGAGAAAGATACCTTTCGTGAATGTCAATTGATGAAGTCCAGAATCTCTTTATTAAACAGCTAATTCTGGTCTGATCTGTCAGAGAACCATTTCTGCTTTTTCCCCAGCAAAGAAGTTCTTGAGAAACTTGGTATCTCTAAGATGCTAAGCAAAGAGATCAAGGTTTCTTGTTTCTCTGTTGATGTGAGCCAGCAGGTCCGCATCAGGCAATGGATGCAAGCGTCATCGGAAGTACCCAGGAATGAGGAGAAACCCATAGCATTCAGATTCTACCTCCCCAAAACAGCCACTAGTAACCTCATCATTACTTCAGATGGGCAGACAAGCCACTGGCCTTGTGACCCTCCCAAGGATGGAGTTTGGCTTGACTTTCCTGCAAGTCTCCCAAGTGTAGGAAACTTGGGAGAGCAGGAGAAAATAGATCAACTTCTACTTGAGTGGGGAAATTATTCCATTTCTATATTCTAGATCATTTTATTTTTATTTATTTATTTTTTTGAGACAAAGTCTCGTTCTGTCGCCCAGGCTGGAGTGCAGTGGAGTGATCTCGGCTCACTGCAAACCCTGCCTCCCAGATTCAAGTGATTCTCCTGCCTCAGCCTCCTGAGTAGCTGGGATTATAGGCACCCACCACTGATGCCCAGCTAATTTTTGTATTTTTAGTAAAGACAGGATTTCACCATGTTGGTCAGGCAGGTCTCAAACTCCTGACCTCATGATCCACCCTCCTCGGCCTCCTAAAGTGCTGGGATTATAGGCATGAGCCACCGTGCCCTGTCCCATTTTCTTTATTATAATTTTCACCTGGAATATTCACAACGATGGGGGTATATTAATGAGTGGTGCTGATGGGTGCTTGGGATAAAATACAATGAGTGTTTGTAGAACAAGTGCAAGCCTATATGAAGTGTCTGTGCCATAGCAGGATTTGGGGAGGAGAGCATAATGTGCTTCACACAGCTGCGAAGCTTTGGAGAACTTAAGGGCTTTTATAAACAGGAGAGTAAACTTTTTCTCTACGGAGTTCAGTGTGTGTTTGGAAAAAGGAAGGCGGGGCAGACCCTACCAGGAGCCATCGGCTTCTTCAGTTCTTCAGCGGCTGGGATTACGATCTCTGTCTACCCAAAAGGCAAGAGAAAAGCACAGACTGAGAACTCAGCCAGACCTTGGATCAAATCCCAGCCCCATCTCTTATCAGGAGAGTTACCTTGGGCAAGTTACTTATAGCGTCTTGGGGTCTTTGAGCCTCCCATTCTCCCTTCATTAAATGTGGATTATATTACCTGCCTCCAAGCATTGGGGTATGATATTTAAATAATAATATTTGGCACTCAGCCTATGTAGGCACCTAATGAATGCTCACTTTCCACTTCTAGGTATTCCATGGACTAATCAACAATAACAATAATATCAGTGTAATTGGGAGGTGAAAAGAAAACAGGAGGCTTTCCGTGGCCAGTGGGAAAGTACAGCTTTCAACTCTTCTTGTGCTTGCAGAGCCTGCTGAAGTATCACAGAATCTCCTGCCTAGGAAAACCACAATTTCATCATCTTTGCTCAGGCTTTTTGCCCCAGAGTTGATTTCCACTGGTCTGCCACGTAGAGGTTTATGGCCAGCACTCTGATTGGTCACGGCCATGCTGTATCAGTGGTTTATTACTATTTTGACATGCCCCCTGATTTGTGCCAACAAAATATGGATAGCTGGAAGGAGTAGAATATTCTTTGGTTTTCTGAACAACTCAATGAGTTTGTGGCTACCAGAGGCATCTGTAAACTTACGTGAACTAGAAAGTTATGACTGACATATGAAGAATTTATGTTTTAAAGACAGAAAGAAGAGAGGAAAAGAAGCTATCCAGAGAGGAGGAGGCCCCAAAAGATTGTGACAAGGTGGGGACAATATGGCCACTGATAAGTCACCTCTGGTGAGCGATGGCTCATGGAATCTCCAGAAAGTTATGTCTAATATCCAAGGTGAAATTTGTACCTGTACAGAGCTATGCCATAGCTCCTATTATTTCAAACTTTCTGCAAAAGTGTTAGTAGCCCTCTGAGGGAAGAAAGGTTTTGTAGTGGTTGCAATGTGGGCTGAATGAAGCTTACGTGATAAAACCTAAAGCCATGTTATCAAGCTAGATGCTATGTAGACTTCCCAGTCTAGAAGTCTGGAC
The DNA here is from genome assembly GCF_007565055.1 of Rhinopithecus roxellana. NCBI lineage: Eukaryota > Metazoa > Chordata > Mammalia > Primates > Cercopithecidae > Rhinopithecus > Rhinopithecus roxellana. The sequence goes on from NC_044564.1 coordinate 33,995,090, forward strand.
CAGGAAATCTCCTGGAATATTGAAAGGAGTAGCACATAGAAGGTGAGGTGGGGGCTCGAGTCACTGTACTTGAGTACTAAGATAAATGGCCACCCCAGACGTTTGAGACATTTGGATGGAGAGTTCTGGAGTCTATTTGAATTGAGTATTTTGCTTTCTTAAGTGCACTTGGTCAAAACAATAAAATCACTTGCAAATGCACTTTTCCATGCATCTGTCTGTGTGAATGTATGAGATATACCTGCTCCCACCTCCAGAGAGAACACTGGGATAACCCAGCAGCTTCAGAGGCCAGAAGGCAGCCATCCTAGTGCCTCGGGGGCCCTTGAGGGGATCTGAGAGCTGAAGTACAGACAGCATCTGTTTGGTGCACAAAGGGCAGGTCTTCCCTGCTCTTTTATGAGTAGTTGGATGAGATGTCCTAAAAACGATGACCGTGGAGTACATTAACGGAAGCTTCGGGCTCTTGAAGTCCTTCCATGACTGAGCCAGTGAATTCTAGCTCTGAATTTGCCTTCAACTCCAAATAAAAATTTTTAATTCAGGAGATCATATCCTGCCCCTCAGGTTCCCCCCTCAAATTTCAGGAAAGCATTTCAATTAGAAATGTCAGTTAGCCAGGGGAGAAGCATTCACAGGAAAAGGGTACGGTGTCATTCGTGATATTAGAACAAGTAAAAGAGGAATTTCAAAAAAGTTCCAGAGTTGACATCGAGGCAGGAATATGTTTAGCCATTCTCAGACTCCAATTCTGGCAACTGGAGCCCAAATTGTAGGTTGCTTTGTCTTTGAGGGCTCAATGAAATATGAACTACTTAAAATGTTGCTCAGATGAAGAAATATATGCATTTATTAAGTATAAATGATCAGAGGATTCTTTACTTCATGAATTCTTGTCTAAAACTTCACTGGCACATACATGAGACATAGGTGTCAAGGATATTTTTGAATTTTTCCTTGGCTCACACTCATCAATAACATAAATTTCTGTGAAGGAAGTACCATATTTTGCTCAAACGCCATATCCTTCTGTTCCAAGAAAAAATAAAAAAGGATATAAACCAAGAAGCAGCTTCTATTTGGGCCTCTTTGGCAGGGAAATAAAGGGGAAAGAAATCAGGAAATATATTCCTTTGCTCAGAGTAGGGAATGGGAAGGATTCCTTAATAAACGTATGTGCTACTAAATCCTGCCTGGAAACAAAGAATGATGTAAACAAGCCCTGGCTTATGGTTTCAAAATCCAGTAAATTATATTTATGGTTGTGCATTTGTCAAGATAAGTAGCTAATGGTAATCCAATAAGCAGATAAGGGTAATAAAATGCACTGAGGTAGGGCAGAAGTCAGACCTCGTGATGGGGACAACCTTTCACATTTGTGATCCTAAAAGACCTCATCAAATATCTTAGGACAGGAATGATGGTCAGGCCAGGGGCAAAGGGTTGGGGAGAAAGTGGGGAAGAAAGGTCATTTTTGTCAGTAGCCCTTCAATAGTGACAGAGCATTTACTATTCCCTAGTTTTATAATAGCTGAAGTGATACATTTCATATGAAGAAATATATAGCAATATAGAGAAGAGACATATTTCTGCCTCCAAGAGATTTTAGGAAAGAAAAACTAGGGCAAGAACCAGCATTCTTTGGGGGATTACTGTACCTAGGCAGCAGAATAAGCACTAAACACATTTTCAGACTCTAGACTAAAATAGAAACCCTAGCAATTGTCGAATTCCTAAAATTTGCCGGGGACTGATTCTAACAGACTCCTTTAGATCTACATCTGTTGTGTTGTGACTGAGTACGCGGGAATAGATACAGCTCCAACCCCCCTTTCCAAGCTATCCTGTTCTCCAGGTGGCTTCTGAAATCTTTCTCTGCTGGAGTTCTGTGGACATAGCAAGATGGGGGGAAGTGTCACTGTGAAAGCAGCTCTCCATAGTCATCTTCTAGTCACTGGAAACAGAAATCAACAGTCTGGTTGTCCTTAATAAAGAAAGTTCCATCAAATTAAGGCTAATCTCTGACTTGTGAGGGCCTGGGGGTAAGGAACAAATGTATTCATGCCTTCATATCTGGGCCTCGAGCTGACACATGCAACCCCACCCAGCAAAGCATCACTATTTATATTTGACATGAAGAGCTGGCCTCATAGCAAGGCCACGGCAGGGCTGCAATCCCTGCATGAGCCCCTGTGCCCATCTATGCAGAGGGCATGGGGAGAGACGCTTTCACAAAGACTGCCCAGAGCAGCCAGTGACATGTTCTCGCTTCCCAATTATCTCTTGCTCAGATAGAATTATTTTAGAAAATTTAAAAAATGTGCATACTGGAGGTTGTTATTTTGGCAAATTTAGTTTGGCTGTCAGAGGTCATTCGGGGCAAGGAGAAAGCACTTATTGTTTGCTGTCAAACCTACCTTGATTCAAATTCTTGCTCAGTCACTGTAATCTTGTCTGAGTTTTAAATTCTTTATCTCTGAAAGAGAAGACATAATACTTACGGTGTGGCAATAATCACATGTGGCAAATACTTGGCATACGAAACACATTCATTTGACAGTAGCTACAATTAAGCGCTAATGTCATCAGCTGTAAATATTGAAGTAGATGACAATTATCCTGTGCTGAAAGTTTTCCTGAAATGCTCATTTAGGGTCCAATTTGCTGAACTTTATCATGAGTAATATCTTATAAATATATATATAAATTTATATAAATATAAATACCTTATAAATATCTAGAACTATAGTTCACAAACTGTTTTCACATTTATTGTGTCATATAATTCTCACAACTGTCAGAAAGTTTGATATTATTCTACTCACTTTATTGTTTTATTTTTATTATTTATTTGTTTTTTGAGATGGAGTTTCACTCTTATTGCCCAGGCTGGAGTGCAGTGGTGTGATTTTGGCTCACTGCAACCTCTACCTCCCGGGTTCAAGCGATTCTCCTGCCTCAGCCTCCCAAGTAGCTGGGATTACAGGCATGTGCCACCAAGCCCTGCTAATTCTTTTATTTTTAGTAGAAATGGGTTTTCACCATGTTGGCCAGGATGGTCTTGAGACCTCAGGTGATCCACCTGCCTCACCTCCCAAAGTGCTGGAATTACAAATGTGAGCCGTTGTGACTGGACTTATTATATTCACTTTAGAGATGAGGACACTGAGACTTGAAGAGGCTAAATAAGTCACTCATGGCTGCACAGTTAGCAGATTGGCCGATATCAGTATCAACAGTGCTAGGCTGACTGCTTCACAGAGCAGTGTTCAAGTTTATGCACATACGTGTTCTTTCGTTAAACAAACTCTTGTTGTACCCTTGTGGCCCGGAGCTAGGTGCAGACAGCACAGCAGTAATACAAAAGGCATCAGCTTTGCATTCAAGGGATTTATATTTCTTTAGGGAACACGGACATTAAACAACTACATTGGAAAAGCCAAACTGATTAAAAATTGGGCAGAAAGTCTAAACAGACACCTCATTAAAGAAGATATACAGATTGCAAGTAAGCCATCTTAATTGAAAAGTAAAGTAAGATGCAAAGTAAGAAAAGTAAAGTAAAATAAAAAGATGCTCCACATCATATAGTATTAGGGAATTTAAAATTAAAATAGGATACCAGATACACTTATTAGAATGGCCAGAATCCAGATCACTGACACCAAATGCTGGCCAGGGTGTGGACCAACAGAAACTCTCATTCAATGCTGGTGAGAATCCAAAATGATACAGCCACTTTGGAAGAGAGTTGGTGGTTTCTTACAAAACTAAACATAATCGTACCATATGATCCAGCAATCATGCTCCTCGGTATTTACCCAAAGGTGTTGAAAACCTAGGTCCACACAGAAACCTGCGCATGGATACTTACAGCAGCTTTATACATAACTGCCAACACTTTGATACAACCAAGAAGCCCTTCAGAAGGTGTCTTAGTCCATTCTCTGTTACTAGGACAGAGTACCTGAGACTGGGTCATTTCTACAGAAAAGAGGTTCACCTAGGCTCATGGTTCTGTAGGCTGAGAAGTCTGAGATTGGGGGTCCACATCTGGCCAGCCTCTGGTGAAGGCCTCATGCTGCCTCATAATATGGTGGGGAAGCAGAAGTGGGGTGGACACGTGTGAAATGGACAAATCGAGAGGGGCACGTTGAGAGCCAGAACTCACTCACTCCCACAACAATCAAACCCATCCCGAGAGAGCGGCATTCATTCCTGTTAATGACCTAATTCCCTCTTAAAGACTCCACCTCCCCGGTGGCTCAAGCCTGTAATCCCAGCACTTTGGGAGGCCGAGACGGGTGGATCACGAGGTCAGGAGATCGAGACCATCCTGGCTAACACGGTGAAACCCCGTCTCTACTAAAAAATGCAAAAACAAAAACTAGCCAGGCAAGCGGGCACCTGTAGTCCCAGCTACTCAGGAGGCTGAGGCAGGAGAATGGCGTGAACCCGGGAGGCAGAGCTTGCAGTGAGCTGAGATCAAGCCACTGCACTCCAGCCTGGGCGACAGAGCGAGACTCCGTCTCAAAAAAAAAAAAAAAAAAAAGACTCCACCTCCCAATACCACCCCACTGGGGACCAAATTCCCAAACATGCATTCTGGGGGCACACTCAACCCATAGCAACAGGTGAATGGGTAAACAAACTATGGTACATAAACACAATTAAATATTATTTAGCACAAAAAAATCAAGTGAGCTATTAAGCCATGGGAAGACATGGAGGAATCTTAAATGAATATTACTAAGTAAAAGAAGCCAATATGAAAATGCCACATACTGTGTGACATTCTTGGAAAAGCGAAACTATGAAGACAGTAAAAAGATCAGTGGTTTCCAGGGGTCGGGGAAGGGAGAGATTATAGGCAGAGCACAGATGACCTTCAGGGCAGTGAAACTACTCTGTGTGATACTACGATGATGGACACATATCATTATACATACGTCAAAACCCATAGAAAGTACAACAAGAGTGAACCCTACTGTATAAGCTATGGACTTTCGGTGATGGTGTATCAGTGTAGGTTCATCAATTGTAACAAATATACCCTTGTGGTGGGTGATGTCAATAGTGGGAGAGGTTGTGCCTGCATAGGGGCAGAGCATATATGGGAATTCTCTGTACCTTCTGCTCAATTTTGGTGTGAACCTAAAACTGCTTGTAAAAAATCTATTTAAAAAGCAACAAAATAAAACTACTCTGATTGCAGAAAATGCAATGAAAGAGATTACGCAGGGAACTTAGCAGTCTGGTGTAGTCTTGGAGAATCAGAAAAGCGGTTTGAAGTAAGTGATCTTTGAGCTGAAATCTGCACCATGACTAGTTGAAATATCAACTGTACTAAGTGCCATAACTTGGTGAACTGAAGTAAACATACGGGCAACAGGACTGTAATAATGAACAATAAATTAAATCCACTTAAAACTGTTATCATACATGGTGAATACTACTTGTAACGATCAGTCTACTTGTATGAAGTGTGCCTCAGATCTGGAAAAACTAAGTATGAGAAGGGGCCAAATATTGTCATGGTAACAGAAACAGAAAGAACCCATGCTAAAGGGTTTTCAATAAGCAAGAACAGCCAGTATTCCGTAAGTAGCCGTCCATGGGAGCTGACATCTGTTATTCATTTGTTGATTTTAGGCTTGAAGAAAAGCAGGATAATTGGAAATACCTCTATGTTCTGGGAAAATATGGAATGGAAGAGCTCTTAGTGTTTCTTAAATGGTGATCCATTACTTTTAACACTTACTACAAACCTGCCCTCTCCAGTCAAAGAATGAACAGGAGAACTGGATAACATCTAGATTCAATCATGTCAAAGCTATGGAAGATCAAAGACAGGTTCTTGCTTAAGCCAGGAGAAAAGAGGGCTTCCATCGTGAAAAGGACTTCCATCATGAAAAGCATCTTTTGGGTGCTTGGGAAGAAATGAGAAAAAGTGTATTCAGAAGGAAGTGGAAAATATTTAGCAGATGATTGCAACTGTGCTACCTATCTCAGAGGAAAAACAGCAAGGAAAAGAACAAACTCAGCCACCTACATAGCATAATAGTTCAAAGCAAAGATATTTATATCAAACAGTCTTGGAGTTAAGCCCGAGTTCTACCATTGATTAGCTATAAGATGTTAGGCAAGTTTCTGAAAGTCTCTATAATCCAGTCTTCTCATCCGTGAAATGGGAACATTACCAGAAGATTGTGCATTCAGTTATTATTTGACAACATCTAGCATATAATAACCACAAGCTAAATATTAGTTGTATTTTGTAATGGGGTGAGTAGCTCTCCCAGCACAATAGTTTTACAATCCTACTCATCTTTAATTCCTATTGGACTGAAAACATTTTAGGAAAATGCCAGGGGAAAAATCCTTTGGTGAGTTGCCAGAGAGCTGACAGTACAAGGGCAAATGCCAGCCTACTGTAGTGGTGGTTTCCAAAGCAATTACCAGACTTGGGCCCATATCTCTGAGGGGCTCCAGTTCGGCCTCCGGTGTCTAGAGGAGCCCACAGTGCTGAGGTGTGCTGATGCCTCATCCCTCTGCTTATTATCCCTTTGCAGCAGGGTGGGTGACGGGACATGGGAAGCACCAGAGATCTGACCAGCACATCTGCCTTCCTCACCTGGATTCCTAAGCCCACCTGAATTGTCATCAAGTCACCTGTTAGAACCCTTGTAGCCACAGCTGTGTTCTATAACTACAGCAATGTCTGGGGATACTTTGCTGTATGTGCATAAAGGAGACAGCACACTTTCAACAATTATTCTCTGTATGCACTCAACCCAGTTACTTAATTAATCTGAATTTTCAATTCCTCATGTCTACAAATGGGGCCAAGGATACTGTCTCCATCAGGGCCTAAGCAGGTATCAGGTGACTCACTCAAGCTGGGCGATGGGGAGATTTCAATAAAGGGATTACTTACCAGGTGTGAGCAAGGTTTGGGGAAGCCAGCAAGCGCTGATAGCATCCTTGGACCTGCAGGGGAGAATCATTAGCAGTCAGGCTCACCTAAAGGGCTGAGGGAGGAAATGGTTTCCAGGAACCAGAGAGCATCACTCTGCAGATACTCCACAGGAACGGACCAGAGAGTCAACTAACTACTTTTCCCTGCTCTCTGATTTTCTACTGATGCTAAACTACTGACTGTGTCCAAATAGAAGTGCTAGAACAAGGAGCCGGTTGATGCAGTTCACACAGGTCAGCCTCCTGGGGGGAAAGAAAAAGGTAGCAGTGGGTCTGGGGTAGGGGGGTGGGAGAGGATATAGAAGATACTCAGCATAGATACCACCAAGGAAGGTAAGAGCATGAATTAAGTTTGTTTGTAAAAACCTGCCCGTGCCTGACACACAGTAGGAGTGCAGTAAACATTAATTCCTCTAAACCCTCCCCACTCCCCACCTCTCACAGAGAAACCCACAATCTTGCAGCCACAGTCCCTGCCCCACATTCAGTAGAGATTTCCAAATACAAACTTGCACAAGCGCATAATGCTCGCTTTCTATGTCAGGCTTTCTATTTATGTGTGGTTGATTTTTAGGTTTTGGCTTAAGTGTTTATTCACTCTACATTCCTTAGTGGAGCTTTTAGCAATCAAACTCCAGCCTGTTCTTTCCAAACTTTACCTGGCCCTTCGGACACTGGCACTAAATTAGTGGTTAATTTCTAATTAATTTGCCTGCTTTGAGGGATAGATGTATTAGCATCAAGTTTTGACAATTCCCAAAAAGAATTAAATACCCTTAGAGAAAAAGGAAGGGAAGATTCAGAAACTGCAGTTTCTGAAAGGATCTGAACACCACTTACAATGGAGCAAATTTCCAGATAGCTCCAGGAGCTTAATCTTTGGAAGGAGGAGTTTCTTTGTTTACAAACAAGCAGGGGTTTGTTAGCCAGTGCAACAGTAAACCTCTGCTCTCTGGTCAGCCGTTTTCATTAAATTATTCTTAAAGACCACCAATAAAAGGTGCCAATCATTCTACTTAACTATGTGGCTAACCATCTCTTATTAACCAGAGCACATACTTCTGGAATAACAAATGGGGTCACAAAGATCTGAGCTCGATAAGCCCTATAATGAGATAACTCCCGGGCCTGGTATCATGTGATAAATGGGATGATTGATCAGAACTGCACAGGAGAGACTGATGCCCTCTCTGCGCTCTCCCTCCTCTTTCCCTTCCTCCCTGCGGTTTAGCTCTACTAAAAAATGCTAAATGGAGATACATACATTTCATATAAGAAATACGCAAATAAGCCTTTGTTTTTAAATGCATATTTGCTAGAGGTTAAACCCCGGTATCCGGCAAAAATCAAGAGAAGAAAACTTGCTGAGTGTTTCTGCTGTGTCATTTTCCAGCCATATTTAACAGAGAGAGATTTCTGGCAGGACTAAGTGCGGCAATTAGATTGGAAATTTAGGTCATCTTTATAATTATGTTCAGATGTGACTGGAAAAATGTCTCAGGAGCCATAGATGTTTTGGTTAAAAGCATATTTCAGAATGCAGGTGAAAAGGCAAAGTCTGGTCTCCTATTTAACTAAATCCCTGTATATCCTGGATGAGACATTTTATGGGCTAAAGTAGCAGCAGCAAAGATGCTTGATTTGAACACACCCCAACAGAAGAAATTACCTTATCTTTTTTTCCCCTGCTTAATAGCAAACTACGTATAGCACAGCTTTCTTAGCATAATCTTTTGGTCATTTGGTGCAGAGACCCCAGTGTGCTTTATCAACATTTGCCTGCTAATCCCAGCAGAAGCCTGAGGGGGTTGGCAGGCTGCCCATTCATATCATTTCAGGTGAATTCATAGATAACTACAAATTTTAGTCTCTGCTTTAGAGCCAAAGAAAGGAAGTTCTCACCCCTCTTCAAACAGTGGGTATCAATGTATTATCACTAGGACATCAGTGATGTTCCTGCCTGTTATCTGGGCCTAGAAAAAATGGAAGGCTTAGTGTCCAGGTGTCTCTGACCCCATAAGGAAGAGGCGTGAGCTGGAGTAGGGATAGGCTAATTCTTCCAAGGGTACTTTTTTGAGGAGTACGTCTATCTAGAAAACAACTGTCTCCCAGTAGACCAGTGGGTCACAGCTTTGCCTGCACATTGAAATCGCTTGAGACACTCTAGCAACCACCGGGTCTCACCTTGAGGAATTTCCATTTAATTGGCCTGGGGTGTTGGCTTTAGGCCAGGGAGTTTCTAAAACACAAGAAGTGATTCTAATACAGAGCCAAGGTTGAAAACCGTTACTCTAAAGTCAGGAGTTCCACTAGGAACCACTACTTTTGGGTGCTTTTTTTGCTTTGGAAAGACCCAGTTTTGCTAGTGAATGCAAAGTTGTTTGATCCAGCCTTTATGGTGGAATCATTTACTCCTGACTACCTTGGGCCTTGCACACTGATGTTTTTCAGACTGTGGGTGGTGACTTACTGGGAGGTGATGAAATAGATTTAGATCATTGCAACTGACAGACACATTTTTGTTTTAAAAATAAATACAATAGAATTGGAAACATCTGAGTCCATTATAGAGAATTATTTTGTAATAATTGCTTTGTAATATTACAGAATATTATTTTGTAAAATATTTCTTTGTGTGTGTGCACAGGTTGTGAACTTGTACTGGATCTTGATGTAAAATGTTTATCTTAATGAAGATCACGGTGTAAAAAAAGTATAAAACTGACTTTACTAATGCTAATACTTTAGAACGTATCTCTTCTGTTTTATATAAGAAATCTGGGGCTCTGGATGCTACTTTGGGCTCAGACAATTTATGAAAACAGAATACACAGTGTTAAAATAGAATGTAGACCTAAACACCCAGAAACACTCACCTTTGTATGATTGTAACAAAAACTAATACAGATGGAGCTGATAGCTCTAATGTAGTGGTGGACCCAAAAGCCATATTAGTCCCAGCAAAAGGGCAGAATTCACACAGTATCATAGTGGTTCTGCAAGAGCTTCGGTACCTAGTCATATCCAAAGCAAATCTAGAACTCCCTCGGCCACCAGAAGGACAAGTACAGCAATTCATCAAAAAGAAAAACCACAGGCCCTTCTTTCCTTCCATTCGATTGAACTGGTCTTCATTTTCCACAGCAGTAAACGTTCTAGATGCCTCTTGTAGACCTTAAAGTATTGGAAAGGAAGCTTCTATTCAAAGGCTATTTATCTTGAGATACTATAAATGATGCTAATTTTTAGTCCATTTGAAATATGTAAGTTGTGCTATTGAGGGAAGAGAGAGACCCTCTCATATTGTTTTATATTGTTTTATACTCAGAAAACGAAAGAGAAGTGAAACTAAAGGCAGGTAGCCCAGTGCCTAGGAACCAGACCCGAAAACCAGGCCTGGGCCTCCCTGACCTAAGCCTGGTAGTTAAAATTTGACCCCTGACCTAGCAACTGATGTTATCTATAGATTCCAAACATTATATTAAGGACATTTTGAAACTTCCCGTTCTGTTCTGTTTCACCCTGACCACCGGTGCTCGCAGCCCCTGTCACGTACCCCCTGGCTTGCTCAATCACGACCCTCTCACGCGGACCCCCTTAGAGTTGTGAGCCCTTAAAAGGGACAGAAGTTGAGCACCTGACAAGCTCGGATTTTAAGACGCTAGCCTGCCGATGCTCCCAGCTGATTAAAGCCACTCCCTTCACTATCTTGTTGTCTGAGGGGTTTTGTCCGCAGCTTGTCCTGCTATGCTATAACAAGTCATTCCATCACATGTGACCATTGTCCATGTAGTTGAACTGATGAAGAAAGTATATTTGAATTGATTCCCATCATAACCAGTGAGGCATATCTGACTCAATGGTGAAAGGGTACATCACACAGTTGCCTGGCTGCTGGTTATGTGGCCTGGGGTCTCCGCCTTCTCCACGTTTTCCTCCCCCATCTGCCATCCTCCCTATAGCAGCCCTCAAGCCTGGGAGCTTGTTAGAGTAGATGTGAAGGTTTCAGCCTATGGACCTGCTGCATGTGGAGGTGCTTTACCTGCACCCCTTGTTCTTAAGTCTTAAATGATGCCTTTGTCCAAGCCATAGCCCTGTCTCTACACTCCTCCACTCCTGCCCTGGGCGGAGGCACCGATGATAAACCCTGAGATTGGCCTTTAGTGAGGAATTCGGGGCTTTCTCCATATCTTCTCTCTGCACCTTTATCAAGGGGTGCTGCTTTTTCCTCTTTCCTTCTCAAGTTCCCTTTTGTGTTGTCACCACCCAACACTTTCCATGACACTTCCTTGCTGTGGTCAGAAGCCCACCAGGCAAGGTTGGGAAGAGCCTCTGACTTCTCTTGTTTAGTTTTGGAACCACATTTATTCACTCTTGCCCAGCCTGGAAAGCGAATATTGGGCCCTGCCACTCTCTGCTGGCATCATCAACCAATTTTTTTTTTTTTTTTTGATATAACAGGCACTGTTTTTGAATAAACAAATCACTTTGCAAACCCTGTTTTCTACTTTTTTAATTATTATTATACTTTAAGTTCTGGGATACATGTGCAGAACAGGCAAGTTTGTTACACAGGTATACACATGCCATGGTGGTTTGCTGCACCCATCAACCTGTCACCTACATTAGGTATTTCTCCTAATGCTATCCCTCCCCTATCCCCCCACACCCCAACAGGCCCCAGTGTGTGATGTTCCTCTCCCTGTGTCCGTGTGTTCTCAGTGTTCAACTCCCATTTACGAGTGAGAACATGCAGTGTTTGGTTTTCTGTTCTTGTGTTAGTTTGCTGAGAATGATGGTTCCAGTGCCATCCATGTTCCTGCAAAGGACAGGAACTCACCCTTTTTAATGGCTGCATAGTATTCCATAGTATATATGTGATATATGTGCCACATTTTCTTTATCCAGTCTCTCATTGATGGGCATTTGGGTTGGTTCCAAGTCTTTGCTATTGTGAACAGTGCTGCAATCAACATACATGTGCATGTGTCTTTATAGTAGAATGATTTATAATCCTTTGGGTATATACTTAGTAATAGCATTGCTGGGTCAAATGATATTTCTGGTTCCAGATCCTTGAGAAATCGCCACACTGTTTTCCACAATGGTTGAAATAATTTACACTCTCACCAACAATATAGAAGTGTCCCTATTTCTCCACATCCTCTCCAGCATCTGTTGTTTCCTGACTTTTTAATGATTACCATTCTAACTGGCGTGGGATGGTATCTCATTGTGGTTTTGATTTGCATTTCTCTAATGACCAGTGATGATGAACTTTCCTTCATATGTTTCTTGGCTGCATAAATATCTTCCTTTGAGAAGTGGCTGTTTATATCTTTCTCCCCCTTTTTGATGGGGTTGTTTTTTTTCTTGTAAATTTGTTTAAGTTCCTTGTAGATTCTGGATATTAGCCCTTTGTCAGATGAAGAGATTGCAAAAATTTTCTCCCATTCTGTAGGTTGCCTGTTCACTCTGATGATAGTTTCTTTTGCTGTGCAGAAGCTTTTTAGTTTAATTAGATCCCATTTGTCAATTTTGGCTTTTGTTGCAACTGCTTTTGGTGTTTTCGTCATGAAATCTTTGCCCATGTCTATGTCCTGAATTGTATTGCCTAGGTTTCCTTCTAGAGTTTTTATGGTTTTAGGTCTTACATTTCAGTCTTTAATCTATCTTGAGTTAATTTTTGTATAAGGTGTAAGGAAGGGGTCCAGTTTCAATTTTCTACATATGGCTAGCCAGTTTTCCCAACACCATTTATTAACCAGTGAATCCTTTCCCCATTGCTTGTTTTTGTCACGTTTGTGAAAGATTGGGTGGTTGTAGATGTGTGGGGTTATTTTTGAGGCCTCTGTTCTGTTCCATTGGTCTATATATCTGTTTTGGTACCAGTACCATGCTGTTTTGGTTACTGTAGGCTTGTAGTACAGTTTGAAGTCAGGTAGCAGGATACCTCCAGCTTTGTTCTTTTTGCTTAGGATTGTCTTGGCTATATGGACTCTTTTTGTTTGCAAGTGTCTTTGTGTGGCCTTTTCCAGGTTTAACGACCAGAGACTCAGAGAGCTGGCAAGTCTGAGTAACCCGGTGACTCTGCTTTCCTTTCATCACAACATGAGCTAAAAAACACATTGGTTCCATGTTTAAACCATATTTAAACCATTGTGGGTTTTAGCTCATGTTGTGATAAAGGGAAAGCAGAGTCACCGGGTTACTCAGACTTGCCAGCTCTCAGAGTCTCAGATGGCTAAACCTGGAAAAGGCCACACAAAGACACTTGTAAACACGTACAACCTTTCTGAACTGCTTTCATTCCCTATCATTGCTTTTGCTTTTAGAAATTGAAGAAGTTTTAAACAGGACTCTAAGTTGGTTGTTCTTGCAATCCATGTGGGTCCATTCAGAATCTGACAACTGGCACAAAAAGAACCTTGAATTCAGCACATACTCTACTTTGGTTTTGGTGCTGCTGCTTCTCACAGTTTCAACAGGGATTAAGAAAGAACTTAGTGTGCCCAGCCAATCCCCAAAATTGGCCAGCTTGACTTCCCAGCAAATTACTGAAGTTTTCCACTTTCTGTTCAGGACCACTAAATGCTGAAATATGAATGTGTATCAAAATGACAGCAATTTATTGTATTCTAAAACAAACAAAAAAAAAAGTAAAGAAATCTGGGACTCTGAAGGATTTTACAACCTTCTCCATGTTCACACAGACACACCAAGTGATAACTCAGAGTCAAATCAGGTCCCTGTGTCTCCAAGGCCCAAGCTCCCTCTGTTACCCATGATGTGTTTCTGTCATCCAAGACCCAGGCTTACACCAATGTCATTGGCATAGCCTCAAGTCTTCGCTCTCCTTAATGCACCAACTAGAAAGACAGCCAGCTAAGAGAACAAAGTAAAGTTCAAAAAAGAAAAAGAAAGAAAAGAAAACAGAAAAGAAAGCCGAAAGGAAAGAAAGCAAGAAGGAAAGAAAGAAAGAAGGAAGGGAGGGAGGAGGGGAGGGGAGGGAATAGGAGGGGAGAGAAGGGAAGGGAAGAGAAGGGAAGGGAAGAGAAGGGAAAGGAAGGAAAGGGAAAGGAAGGGAAGGGGAGGGGAGGGGAGGGAAGGGAAGGGAAGGGAAGGGAAGGGAAGGGAAGGGAAGGGAAGGGAAGGGAAGGGAAGGGAAGGGAAGGGAAGGGAAGGGAAGGGAAGGGAAGGGAAGGGAAGGGAAGGGAAGGGAAGGGGAAGCCCAAAGGCCTTTTCCCTTTACATGTCTACCAAAGTGAAGAAGGCTCACTTGTTCCCCTTTCAGAGTTTCTTGGACTTCAACCTGTAATGCTTTCTCTGCTGCAACCTAGCCCTTCCTCTGCCTATCAACAAGACATTGAAGAAAAGTTACATTGTCCTGCTTGTCATGACCATGTATGTTCTTGCAGAGGCTTCTTGGGTCACACTCAAAGTGAACAGATTCATTGCATATCAAAGTGGTAACAGCACACTCCCTCTGCAGAAGCCTCCTACAACACATTCAAACCCAAATGAAGAACCCTTAGTGTACTAAGGAGTGCTTAGATGTTTTTAAGTAAATGCTATTGAAGTATCACCTACGTGCAGGAAACAGCATAAACCAAAAGGGCACCAGGCAATGAATTTTCACAAACCGAATGTACCCTATTAACATTATCCACAGTAAGAGAGAAATACAGTAGCAGCAGCCCCAGAAACCCCTCGCTCACATTCTCTTTCCTTGTCACTACCTCCCAGCAAAAGTAAATACCACCCTGACTTCTAACCGTACTTCTGCCTACATAAAATTGAATGATTTTATGTGTGTAAGTTAATATGTATTTAAGTTAAATTATGCTATTTTTACTCTTTTGTGTTGAGTCCTTACATTCAATATTATATTTGAGAGATTCATTCACACTATTGTGTGTACATATAGTTTATTCAATTCCATTAATGTTTAGTATTCTATTGTACTAATGTACAGCAACTGATTGACCCACTTTCCTATTATGGCCACTTGGATATTTTCCAATTTGAGGCTATAAACATTCCATTTCTACTATGAATATTTGACTACACATCTTTTAGCAAATGTAAGTTCACATTTCTGTCAGTTATTTACTAGGAACAGAACTGCTGGGTCAAAGGCATGCATCTGTTTTTCAACTTTAACAGGACCTGCAAAAGAGGTTTCCAATGTTGTACATTTTACCTTCCTACCAGCAGTATAAAAAGAATTCAGTTGTTCCACGTCTTCAGCAAAGTTAGTATTTATTATCTTTTTCATTTTAGCTATCCTGTGTGTGTGTGAGAGAGAGAAGCCTGTTTAGTGTTTATCATAGTTTTAAAATCAAATTTATTGAGGTACATGATTTGATGAGTTTTGAGAGATGTATACAGCCATAAAGTCACTGCCACAATCAACCAGATAGTTCCGTATCTCAAAAGTTTTCTCATGTTCCTTCTGTATTTTCTGAGAGAGGCTCTGGAAGAAGAAAGGGCTTCTTTCCCTGGTCCCAGGGTACCTCACTTACCAGTCTCCAGCCAAGCATGTCTCTGAAATTCTTCACTGCTAGACAATGCAGAATCTCCAATGGTAGGCTCCTGGAGGGCATAATTTTCCCTAGCTCTCGATGAAGGCAGCATTGGCAAGAGACCCAGATAGCATAGCATTAATTGTATTTAATTTTAATTGATTAAAACGTAAAAGTATTCACATATAGCTAGTGGCTACCTTATTATACAATGCAGGCTTAGATTTTACTAGAAATTTCTTTCAGACCTGGGGCATGCTAGAGTCATGTGGCTGTTTCCTCCTGTGACACAAAGGACTTTCATGGACCCCACATTTCTCAGGAGCAGATTCTTGACTTATTCAGGACTTTTCACTCTACTATTTTAATCCGGAAAACAAACACTGCATCCAAATAATCTGTGGACCATCCCTCTCCCTACCAAATCTTATTAGTAATGCACTTGTGGCAAATCCTTGGTTCTGTCTGTGCTTTGGGTTTAAGCTTCGAGGTTTGGGAATCAAAAAGACTAGATGAATTTCCTCAGCGGCTCTCCTCATCTGTGTTACTGTGAGCAGGGCCCTCATTCCGCTCAGATCTAACTTCCTCATCTGCAAGACAGGGGTCATAATATCTATTTCATGAGTGTCTGACACATCCTAAACCCTCAATAAATGTGTCATTGCCCACACTTCTTGATCTGTTGAATGGTGCTAAGAAACACCTGCATCCTACAGGGTTTTATTGTCATACAAACCCTTTGGGAAGTGCAGAGCATTACAAAAAAATGGCAAGTGTTGTTCCCTGAGTTAAAAAGAGCAGGAAAAGCAAGAGCAACTTCCACCAGTCAAGGCCACTGAAACAAAATACACGTCAGCCTTGGGTAAGCTTTATCTTTCCAAAGCCGCTGAGAAATACTTTTGCTAAGAGCCATCAGCAAAGTGTCTGCTCTCTTGCCAGGAGGAGAAACAAAGACTTTGCTCTGATCCATGATAGAACACATTCCTTTCTGTTTTGAATTTTCATTTGCAGGAGGCCCAGGACAGGGACGCTGTTTGCTCAGATCTCATGGTAAGTTCCCTCCCATGGGGGCAGATGGGGTTTACATTGGGGAGAAGAGGTCTGAGAGCTGTGTCTACCTTAAAGCTTTCTCCCTGTACAACAGGTCCTAATCAGGTGTTGAGGGAGAAGGAGGAGGGAGGAATCCCAAGGAATGGGAGATGGCAGATGGATGCCCTGAGTATCGGCTATTGGCCAGTCATTGGTCAGGAGCTTTATTAATGATACTGCTCACTGCTCAGTGGAACACAGGCTAGAAACTGTTACAGCATTTAACTTCCACAACAAGAAATGACATGATTGTGCCTACAATGGATCTAAGATTTAAAAGGAAACAAAAAACGTACCCGAGGTCTCATCGCTAGCTGAGATTAGTACCTATGTCATTATGACTCCATAATGTATGCCCTTGACTACAATGTAACATGACCCCTGTAGCCACATGCTTTTCTACTGAATGCTCATAGATACTCCATGAGGTAGATGCTCTTGCCTTTCATAGATGGCGAACAGACTTAAGAGTTGAAATACATTTTCCCAGATTTACAGATCTGGAATCCTGGTAGTAGAACTAAAACTCATACTCAGGTACGTTGATGTTTTTTAAAACATTCTATAACAGGACTCTTTCCAGCATTTTACATAGTAACAACCAAGATAATAATACTAACATTATCATGTGTCAGTCATAGTTCTATGCATTTTATATGTTGTAAACGCATTTTATCCTCACACAAAACCATGGAATATTTTTGCAATATCATCCTCATTTACAGACAATCAAACTAAAGCACAGAATGATTAAGTACTTTCCAAAGTTGCAAAGTAAATAAGTAAAGAAGTTGGGATTTGAACCTGAGCAATGTGTCTGCAGAGCTACTTTTTAATCACTTTGTTAGAGGCAACCCCAATGTCAAGACATCTCTGCCCCAGGTGGGTGGCCTTTGGGACTACCCTACTGTATCTGGGCAGGATGAAAAGCCACAGGGTGAAATGAACACCAGAAGAAAGGCATAGAAAAAAAAAAAGACAATTTCAAGTGACAGAGCTTAGAGAAGAGCAGCAAGTTAGCTAAGAAGGATTGTCATGGTTGTTTACGGTCCACAAAATTGCTTTGATTCTAACATACAAGAAGACCGGCCTTGCTCTATCCACAGTGAAATCACCCGAGTCTAGAATTGACATGAGAAGTTGATTTATTTTCATTGTTTGTTACAGCAATTCAGTGCAATTTATTTAGGACCACTGTCTCTCACTCAGAGGGAAACTCATAATGCAAACACATTAATCTTGTGAGACAGTATCTTGGATACCAGCAGTTAGGATAATTAGATTGTTACTCTCAGCATGCAGTGCCTGTTCATAAGCAACAAAGAAGCTTATCAGATTCTAATAATCCTTAGTGTATATTATACAAACTACTGAACACAGTGACATTCACGTTTGCAAAGAAAATTCTGCAACGTAGGCTCTCCTTTGCTATGTGAAAGTCCAATCTGTATTTTCCTTTCATAACTGAAAGCTATGTATCTCAGCAGCAGCCTGAGTAGAATATTTTCTATTGATTCTCTAAAGGCTCTTCATTAAGAAAAATCTGAAAATGAAAACCAGGGGCACTGTGACCTTGAGATAATCCAGGCTTGGACCCAAAGTCATGACTCATCAAATACAGTGGGTATGTTTCTACTGGTTAATGTTAGCTGAACCCTTCAGAAACCTAGTAACTGTCAACCAATAGTGTCCTTTGTCAAGATTCTGAGTTAAGAGACCTCAAGCTCCTCAGAAAAGGATGGTTCAGATGATGAGGAGGCCGTGGTGCAAACCCTCAAGCTTAAACCACCCTCCTAGTTCAATGTGATGAATTCCCTGGGATTGGTGGCTCTCCTACTACATCCCCTTGTGGATTCCAAGATGTAACTCTGTCTCTGACATGGACAGTAGACTACATGTTCAGACAGAGATGCTCAGAGAAAGTTACTAAGCCAGATGGTCAAGCTGTCATGGGTATAAAAATCATCAGATGCCCACAAACAGCTATTGCAACTCAAAGATTCTGGAAGTGATGCCCCATTCTTTGGTACTTCTGCCCCCAACCTGGATTCTACATTGTTGAACTCCAGGCTACCACCTTGATTGAATGGTTCTGACCCACACTTTTTGTGCTGTGAGTTACATCACTCCCCTGAGGTCTGAAATCATTGCCTTTACCACCGCTAATATCAATTATCTTTGACCTCAGACAGGCATCACAAGGGTATAGAATTCCAGGCTGCTTTTTGATCAATTGTCATTTTTATCCAACTCCGTGGCTTTTTGCACAATGTTTCATTGAGTCCTCTATGAACCAGAAAGCTCTGGAAAATTCTGTAGCCCAAAGACTTGCCTCAACTGCTGTCTTTGGACAAGTACAGGCAAGGAAGGCAAAGTGGGCAAGACTCCAGGCCCCAACCCAGTCTCTATCAGGGGTCCATTTTCAACTGAATTGTCTCAGGTTGTGTTTGAACAAAAGGCCTTGCTGCTATAATGAAATGCTTGACAACACTGATCTAAGGGAAATGGCAAGGCTTGAGGGAGTTAAAGCTGTTTTACAAGCTCATTCTGAGAGCACTACTCTCTGGCTTCAGCTCCTTCTCCTTGTGCATTTGCATCCAAATGTGAAGTTATTATTAGTCTTTCCTCTCTCTTGTCATTGTTACACGTGTTAATTGGCCTTCTCCTCTGTGCTGTCTCAGAACAAGGTATATTCATCTCTGCTCTGAGCACAGAACCCATTATTCTCAGCCCAAGATTGGTCAGTTCTGTGGGCCTCCTTTTCCTAAACTTTAAGAAGATTATAATAATATTTAACTCATACATTTGTCCTAAGAATTGGGGGAGATAATATGTATAAAAGTGTTGGGTTGACCCTTCACTTTACAGGCATTTTAACTCACCTAGTGCCTTGTCCCTGTGTAACAGGTATCTCCCCTCTTGACCGAGCTGTTTTAGGGCAAGAAATGGACCTCAGTAACAGTTTAATGGGCATAAGTAACATTTATTGAGTACTACATGCAGGGTGTGGGCTGCAGCATTTTACGTTTCCTATCTCATTTAATCCTCATGAAAAATCTATGAGATAGGATTATTAGCCCTGTTTTGAAAATGAGCAAATCAAGGTACAGAAAGGAGATATAACATGCCCACAATAACACAGATTATTAAATAAAGTTGGGATTCAACCCAGGTTGGGTGACTCCTGAACCTAAGCCCTTGTCTTAATACTGTATTGCCTGCAACAACCATCAATTTAATTGATCCCTAAATATTTGTTGTGTGCTGGAGGTCCAGCTCACAGTGCCTTTCTTGTCTAAGATTTTTCCATCCCGCAATGGTTTCTCCTCCCTCTGGACTCCCACATGCACTGCCAGTGTTTCTCATTAAGTAGTTGATCACTTTCATATTCCCAAGCTTTGTGTGCCTCCCACCGACCCCACCACTGACTAACTTGTAAAGCTCCTGACCTGGCACATAGTAGCAACTAAATAAATATTTATCAACCAGATCATGATTGAATGATGCCATTTGTTATGGACTCTATAAGTTTGAATACTGATGATGAAAACAGTAGCATTCATTCATTCTTTTATTTAACCTTATAAAGTACTTACAATATCTCAGACAACCCAGGAAAATGTTTGAATTTTGAAATGGGAAAAAAGTTTGGATTTCTAGATGTCTCCTCTAGCACACCCTTTGGGGTCTTCTCTGCATTTTGTAGACTGAGCTGTTTTCCAATGCTGCAAATTGGAGAATTTACAATAATTGATAAAGCAAATGATTCTTGTCCATAGAAATGCAAATAAATTATGTCCTGTGAATTGTGGTTGATTATTGTCCTGAGGACAGACAAGTTTCACGTTTACTTGGAAGTTCATTTTACCATTCCTTTTTCCCCATGTATTTCTCATTCTTTGACTTTCCCTTTGAACTTGTATCATCTTACTAGTTCCCTCATTAATCAATGAATTAAATAAGGCCTCTGTATGTGTTCATTTTATATTTGTATAGGTTTATAATTTTGCCCTTTTCAAAAAGTACCCTTTTATATACATCATAGAGTGCTCGAAATCAAACATGTCTAGCCAAGGTGCAAACAAAGTATATAAATTTCTAAATACAAATCTAAATTCTATGCCTTAGCTATAAATTTCTAGAATGTTTTCTCACATTCCCACCCTCCATTTCTTGGCAAACAATTTCTAATTTTCGACTGTATATATCTGTCTCTTCTGAACATTTCATTTAAATGGAATCTTACACTATGGGGCCTGTTTTATTTGGCCTCTATCACTTCACGTAATGTTTCCACATTTCATTCATGCTTTATCCTGTATCACCTTCATTCCTTTTGATGGCTGAATGATATTTCATTGTGTTGGTAAACATTGTGTTTATCTGTTCATCTGTTCGACCTTTGGGCCGTCCATTTTTTTTTTTTTTTTTTTTTTTTTTTTTTTTTTTTTTTTTTTGGCTACTATGAATAAGGTTTTTACAAGCTTTCATGTACATGTTTTTTTGTGGACATATGTTTTCAATTTCCTTGTGTATATACCTAGGAGCAAAGTTCTGGGTCATATGGTAACTCTATATTTAACTTTTTAAGGAACTGCCGGGATGTTTTCAAAGTATCTTCTTCACCAGCCGTGTAGAAGGGTTTCAATTTCCCTCATCCTCATCAAGGAGGTTTTTATGTTTGCAAAATGTACAAAGAAAACATCTGTGAACGCAAAGCGTCGTTACCATGTCACACATCTCATAGGTCACTGAGAAAACACTGTCCTACATCGATGACACTGGGCTCTGCTGGGACTTTCTCAAGCAGTACTGTTTTGCCTGCACTCTGCAGCCCCACATGTAACAACAATTTCCAGCCGAATATCAGAACTTGCTTTTTCTCATTGATCTTTCAGCCTGGCTCGTGGGAGGAGGCTGGGATGATTTCATACCTGCGATAAGTCCAACTTTCATATCCAGGCCTGGCTCCTTGGGAACTGAGAAATTTGGCAACCCTCCTGTCCTTCACACCGCCATGCCCTGGGGCCGACCTGGTTGACCACTGTTATTCTCCTTTCCCTTAACTAATATACCTCTGAAGCTAGCACATAGCTTAAGCCCAGACTGGGTATCGAGAAAAATTTGAGTCTTGAGAGAGTAAGAAACCTTCTAACCTGCACCCAGATTTTTCTCTAGGCAATTTGCCAATGGCTGTGTCACCACTGACAATGGCTAAGTGTGGGAAGTGAAGGGAGAGAAACATGTTGTGGGCTGGTCAGAATATTTGTGTGCCCAGAGATTGTATTTTTTGGCTTCCTCTTCCAGGGCTTAAGCAGTGAGTGGCATGAGTAACGGGCATGTCAGGCTTCTCACACCCACCTAGTGGATCTTTTCAGTTCTGAACGTGTTTCAGCCAGCCTGTGGGGGATAGTAATCGGGTTTGCTGTTTGAAGGCTGGGCTTTGGTGTGGTTTCACACCAGGCCTCTCCACTGTGTCTTTTTAAAGTTTCATCACTACCAACCAGCTGTTATTTCACTGCCTGTGGTTTTTCTGTCTCACAGTCTATAAGAAGATTAATAGTGCTACGACTAATGGGATCACGATTTTAACAGGAGATTGCAACCAGCTCCAAGTAGGCACCGACAGAATTCTCTTGCAGCCTGAGGGGTGCATAGGACTTTGGAAAACAGACACTGGACTTCTCAGAATGGGAGTTCAGTTTCTTTCTGAGATGAGGATAACAAGGGTAACTAGTCCCCCTGCGTAGGTCCTCTTAGCACAACAATAACCAGTTCTGCCAGATCCAGTCCCCTCCTGCCTTTGGAGCTGGGATCTTTTGAGCTGAAGAAATGAAAGAATTTGTTGAGCAGTGCTTTTTGTGTATTAAAAGCAAAGGACAGCCATTTGCACATTGGTCTTTTTAATCACTGCTATGGCCTGAACATATGCCCCAAAATTCGTCTGTTGAAACTTAATTGCCAATGTGGTAGTATTAAGAGGTGGGGCTTTAGCAGGTGATTAGGTCATGAGGGTGGCACCCCCATGGGTGGAAGTAGAGCCCTTATAAAAGGGATCGAGAGAGTGAGCTCTCCCCTTCCATCTCCCTTTACGCTGTCGCCTTTGGCCATGTGGGGACACAATGTTTATCCCTTCTACCACATGTGGGGAAGAAAGTCCTCACCAGACACTGAATGCCAGTGCCTTGGTCTTGGACTTCCCAGCCTTCATATCTGGGAGAAATAAATTCCTATTATTTATAAATTACACAGTCTGTGATATTTTGCTATAGCAGGACAGGCTAAGGCAGCCACACACATTCTTAATTATTTTATGATTCTCATACACACCAGCCCCTTTGCAGACGAGTCTGATGGACACATATAGTGACCCCTATGTATATCCCCATCTCTGGACGGCATAATCCTTCAAGCCCAGAGACTGTTCCCTCTCCCTCTAGAGTCCTGTACTGACATCCCCTCCACTGGACTCTGCTGCTATTATCTGTGGAACCCCTTTATACACTTGGAGCTGCTGTTCGGGGCCATAAGTTCCCTCATTGCGCATGTTCAGCCTCCTCAGCTAACTTAAAGGAAGGAAAGAATGTGATATTTGTTGGATATAAGCCTGTGTTTCAGATCTCATTGGATCTTGAGGAATGGGTTCTATAATCCCCATTTTAGAGATGAGGAGCCTGAGGATTCAGATGGCTTAGGTCATTGGCCAAAGCCACACAGCTTATGGCCAAGCTTGGCTTCAAACCCTAGATTGAGTAATTCCAAATCTCATGCTTGCTCTACTGAACTGCACTTGGGGAGAAACACATCAGAAATGATCTCTTATATGTCTTAGTTTGCTCACATCGTTGCACAGTATTTTGCTCTGTTAAACACTTGAGGTTTGAGCTGCTGATGAAGGTTCTCTGACAGATATATGGACATATCCTTGGCTACTAGAAGCCATGCATAATATATCAGGTCATGTCAGGTCAACATGAGATCAGTACAACAAGATCATAAACAAAGACATAATTTTAAAGCCTAAACTAGCTTGTCATGAACACATCTTTCCATTTCCAACTAGATTCTAACCAAACCATATTAGGTTACATTAAGCCCTGTATATACAGGGAAACCCATTTTCCCCTAAGCCAATTAACTGGGTCTTCTTTCCCAATTATTGCTGTAATCAAGCTAATGTGTTATTAAGAAGACTGAAATAATTGTTCATGATCTGGTTACTTTGCCCAATGAATAATTGAATTGAACGGCCATTAAAGAAAATCTGATCGATGGCTATGCACTGAGTCAGTCCACAAATCGCCAGTGTGGTGGAACATGAAGTTATATGCACTGAATTTTAGGGCTAAGCGGAGAGTTGTGATGTCGTCTACTTCGGTCTTACACTTAAGATCAATTCAAATGCTGGCTCTCTCTGCTTTTCTTTACACTTTCCAAAATGCTCTAACCTTGGTGACCTTTTTCCTTCCCCAGAATGCCCCACTCTCCCTCCCAACTTTGTACATGCTGGTCCCAATTATCTCTTACTTAGCCTTTGGATCTACACTCAGTTTTAATTTCCAGAGAGAAAGCTTACCTGAAGCCCCTAATAAGTATAGCATCGTAAAAAGCCCTACATACCCACTGTCACAGTTATAATTATTTTGTGTCTAATTAACATCTGCCTCCTCTAATTTAAATGCCATCAGGGCAAGAATCTTGGGGTTGGGGGGTTTGCTTCTGCTTTGTTTTTCATTGTATCTTTAGCACCTACCAGAATACAGATGCATACTGGATGCTCAGCAAATACGTGTGTATTGAATAATTATAGAGAAGTATGAATAAATGAAGGGGGGAAACAAATAACATTTATTGGGAGCCTGCTGTGTGTTAAATCTTTTATAACAATATTATGAGAAAGGCATTCCCCCAGCCACCACTTTTTTCAGAAGAGGAAACCAGTTTTAAAAGACTGATTTCTTTATGGTGAAAACTTGAACTCAGACCTATCATAACATAATTCTATAAGAGTATAAATCTGCTGCTTTTTCCACCAAAGCCTTCCATTGTGGTGGTGTTGTTTTAGTAGAAGTGCATCATGAATTTTACTTCGGGGAGCTGAACTCAGGTTGGTGAGTTGCCTCTAGGGCATCTTCTACACTCCTACTTAGTGCAACTTCAGATTCTTCCTCAGTAGCCATCCCATTGTTGAAACACTGTTGCTACCTGGAGTGCTGGCCTAGTTCTGCCAGCAATCCCACTGGCTGCTGCTATTCCTCATCACCTGTCCGAAAGGTAACCTGTAAGCAAGAGAACGGTCTTCAGATTTAGCTAATTATACTCATGCGCCACCATGGATAGAAGTAGAGCCCTTACAAAAGGGCTGGATACAGCAACATGCTTCTTGGCGTAAAATGAAAACAACGGACTGGGCGTGGTGGCTTATGCCTGTAATCCCAGCACTTTGGGAGGTCAAGGCAGGTGGATCACCTGAGGTCAGGAGTTCAAGACCAGCCCGGCCAATATGGTGAAACCCCTTCTCTACTAAAAATACAAAAATTAGCCAGGCTTGGTGGCGTGTGCCTGTAATCCCAGCAACTCGGGAGGCTGGGGCAGGAGAATTGCTTGAACCCGGGAGGCGGAGATTGCAGTGAGCCGAGATCACACCACTGTCCTGCAGCCCGGGCAACACAGTGAGACACCATCTCAAAATAAATAAATAAATAAACAAAAAATAAAAAACAAAAGAAAATCCCTTGAACTGGGGAGTCGGAGGTTGCCGTGAGCCGTGATCGCGCCACTGCTCTCCAGTCTAGGCAACAGAGTGATACTCCCGTCTCAAAAATAAAATAAAATAAAATTATAAAAAAAAAAAAGAAAAAAGAAAAAGGAAAAAGAAAACAATGACAGAAAATGTAAATATTTTTTGAGAGGCCATTACAAAAAGTGTTTTAGGAAAAAAGAAAAACCCCAGAGAATATTTGTATGAATGAAGTTTACCTTCTAACTAGGAAATATGTTAATGGAAGTGCTGCTGCTACTTAAGAAACACTAAGAATGAAACCCACAGTCTTCTAAGCACCCCCAGGGACGGGCAGGCCTTGGGCACATGGATGACACCTTCTGTGGTGCTCAAAGCCAACCAAACTCCTCTGAGGGAAGCATCGTCAAGGGGTCAGTGTTAGTTTTGTCTGTAGTTGGCAAGAACCACAAGTGACTTTTATGTAAACGGCCATTTTTAATAACAACTTGCAAAGTATTGAGAGATTTGTACAACAAATGGATTGACTGTCTTTCTGTGTGTCTTTCCAGCTGTTAGGCTATTGACGCAGGACTGAATTAGTGATGGGATTTCTTCTCTTGGCTCTAGGCAATCTCTAGGATTTCAGGATCTACCTGAGGAATCTATATTTACCACGGATATTTTCCTCTTTAGTTTATGGTCTGCTTGTGTGAAAGACTGGCTCCTAAGTGTCAGGCCTCTGAGCCCAAGCTGAGCCATCATATCCCCAGGGACCTGCACATGTACATCCAGAGGGCCTGAGGCCACTGAAGATCCACAGAAGTGAAAGTAGCTTAACTGATGACATTCCACCATTGTGATTTGTTTCTGCCCCACCCTAACTGATCAGTGTTCTTTGTAATCTCCCCCACCCTTACGAAGTTTCTTTGTAATTCTCCCCACCCTTGAGAAGGTACTTTGTGAGATCCACTGCCTATCCCAAAACCTATAAGAACTAATGATAATCCCACCACCCTTTGCTGACTCTCTTTTTGGACTCAGCCCGCCTGCCCCCAAGTGAAATAAACAGCCCTGTTGCTCACACAAAGCCTGTTTGGTGATCTATTCACACGGACACGTGAAACGCTAAGTAAATTAGTTAGCTTTGGAAGGTTCTGGATCATCTTTTACTTGACTCCTAGATAGGTTTGTCAGATTACAAAAATAAAAATGTGAAGACACCCAGGTACATTTGAATTATTTTGAAGTGCTTATGCATTGCAGATTGAAATTTTAAGAAGTATTAGAAATGATATGATATACTAAAAATTACCTGATGCTTATCCGAAATAGCTGATAAAAATCTAAATGACATGCCTCTTAAAAATTGTATTCCCTTGATGATTTGGCTGTCCCCAGCAGCTGCTTGTTTTGCAGAATTTGCTTACCAAATTTCTTGCAATTATAGTCTATGTTTCCATTACATTGTAATACAGCTTCAACAGTTGTCACATCCAACTTATATTGTTCTTTTGTTCACTGAATATTCATTAATGAGAAGCCACTCTCAGTACTAACATTATGAGCTGATATACTGAACACATACTGGCATAAAGTTAACAACTCTAAAAATTGCTCTTTAAATTTTATTTGTTGCCACACAAAATGCCATCTTTCATGGCATAACTTGCTTTTCCATTCTTCAGCATTGCAATAACTCTCTTGATCAACAAGTTTTAAATTGTGAAACATAAAAAAAGAAAGCATGGTCATCAATTTTAAATCCTTTCTTCTTCAACCCTACACATGCTGAAAGAGTATTTAGTAGCATGCCTATAAAACAATTAAATTCTTCAAGGGATAAAATCCATTTATGAAAAATAGTCATGACAAGTGATATAATACTTATCCTCTTCAGTTTGGAATTTATTTTCCCGTTCATAGTAAATTTGTCCTTTGAAGAACAGACATGACACTTAAAGGGATAAATTTTCTGTCATTTCTTTCTCTAACACATTCCACAGCTTTCTTCAAGAAATAGTCTTCAATAATACTTTTGGGTTCTGTTTCAATTTGTATAATCATATTGCTGAAGATATATTGAAAACTATGAGTGATAAGAAATAAAAAATGAAGTAGGCTTTCATTCATTAGATTACTTAAAATTTGGGAGCCTTTCCATTAGAATTAAAATACAAGTTCAGTGTTTCAAATGAGCTAAGGAGTCTCTCAACTGCGTTTGTTAAAGAGATCCAATGGACTTTGGAATCCAAGAGAACTGAAGAATACCAAATGCCAATTACAAAAATCCTTTAATTGCACAAATAATATAAATGCCAAAGTACAAGAATTTCATGACAGTTACTTCAGTGTCAATAGAAAGGACATCAGACGCTGTGTGAGCAGCTTTATGCAGAATATGAACAGGACAGCCAACACTTTCTATAGAATCATTCATACTTTGCTTCAACATTTAATAAGTACTGTCTATATCTATAAAGGTGCATAAGCAAATTCACTAAAATTTGTACTTATTGCTTTCCCCAAAAGCAGTAAAATTTTTCTCATTAAGTCCTAACTCAACCAGGGAGTCTCTGCAAAAAAATTTGCTGTTATTTTGAGTTCTCATCTGGAAGGGCTTTTATCCACAGTAGCCTTATAAGCAAGCTTTTTAAAAGTAACAAAAAAAATCGCACAATCAAAGTGATTTTTTTTCTGTATCATGATTACTTGCATCAGTGGCTACACCTTAAAAAAGATCTTTGATAATCTGGGTAATAATAAATGGAGCTAGTATATTTTTGTTATTGCGGTTGATTTCATCTCGGCACTTGAAAATTTGCTTGGAATTTTGGAATCTGGAAATACTGTGGTAGCAGTACATTCAAACACTTTTGTGAGCAGAAGACTAATGATAATATAGAGTGTGGAAGGAGCTACTTACTACAAGGTCATCTCTAACTTGCCTCCGTATCTTCTTAAAAAGCTGTCAGGAGACAGTTTGTTATTGCCTCCTGGAGTCTGACAAGGCAGGAGGCTCTCTGTCGCACTCCCACTTAGGGTGCAGCTGCAGGCTAGAAAACTGCTTGCTTCAGCATGGCATGGGCTCTTCAGCAACAGGATGTTCCACCACTCACATTGCAGTCATCCTGCCCCTTTTGTTCTGCTGCTATCCTATGGAACAAAGGACCCAAAGGGCTGGTACTCTTGCTTTTGCTGTCTATGTGAGTAACAAACTGTTTAAATCAAATAAGAGCCTATTGTTTCTTTCCCAGCCAAATCTGTCAGTCATGCTTGATAACCCCAATGCAAAGTCTCTTTCTAGCACAGAGCACACATCTGATCCACAGGAAACATTCAGGTGTGTGTTTGCCTGGACAAACTCAGAGGGCTGATTCCAATACAGCAAGTAGCAACTCTCCTTTTCTCTGCCATCAAAGCAGTTAGCCAACAATATCCATCAGCGACGACCACAATGATACTGCATAATAATCCCCCCCAAGTCTCAGTGGACTAAAATAATAATAGATTGTTCTCATACCTGTGGGCTGGTTGGAACAGCAGATCTATTCTGAGAGTCTGTTATTCTCCTTGGACAGGGGGTCCAGCTAGGCATTTCTTCACATTACAATGGCAGAGGCACAAACTCAGAGGTCATATTCACCACGTAACCACGTTCCAAGCCCCTGCTTGAATCACATCTACTACCATCCCACTGGCAAATCAAGTCGCATGGTAGGGTAACAAGTCAAGGGCATCTCTATTCCCATAGAGACGGAGAGGGAAGGACTGATTATTTTTTGACAATCTAATCTTTTACATCCAAGAACCACTGTGTTCCCTCAATTCAGAGGACATAAGCTCTCCAAGGAACATTCCTGCCCCTCCTTTTGGGAAAGGGATGGTGAGTGGGACTCACAGCACAGCTCTCTTCAAAGAAATCCTTGTCGTAGGTGCTCGCTTCATTTCTACCTATCTAGTCTCTTTTATATTCCTGATAAAGGTTAGGGGAGTAATTGAATTTTCATTCTCTTCTCTAAAAGAAAGGCGATCTGCTTTGCAACTCAATTAAATATCTAATATCTCTTGCATAAGGGTCTCTGCCAAATCTTCCATTTTAACATCTTTTTACATAACCGAAACCTGGAAATGCATACAGCAATGACCAACTTTGGGGCTTTAAAAAGAAATTTTAATTTTAGTGAAACAGGGAATTTGCCATCCATCCTCATAATCTCTTGTTGGTTCAATTTTGAAAAACCAAGAAGTTGCATACTTAGGAATCCTAGAAAAAGTCTTAGACAGAATGAATTTTCAGTGACAGAGCCTCCCAGTTTTTGTTTGTTTGCTTGTTTTTTGTTTTTTGTTTTTTTCTTTTTTACCAGTGAGAGCTCATGACTCCTCTCTGTTCAGGCACCCAGAGCCCAGAACTGCTGCTGCAAGGCAACTATGAAAAGCAGATTAACTTTTACTTGGTTTTATTATTGGTGTTAAATTCTCTACGGACAATACATTGCTTTATTGCCAGCATCCATGGCAGATTGCTCTCACTGCCCTGCCTCTGATAAGTCATTGTCTGACCTGCTCCTACAGATCTCAGCCCACAGTGGTCTTGTTGTGCTGCAGGTATATAGTACAAGTGAAAGACATTTCACTGTACTTTCTACTCAAAAGTTAACTTCTAATGCTTCTTGTACATATTTGAACAAAACTTTTCCTCCTCCTCCCTCTAGTTCTTTTTCTCAAACTGAGAAAAAAAATGTGTAGCTGTGAGTAGAGGAGGCTTTAACAAGGGCAAGAATGAAAAGGGAAGAAGAGGTAGAAATAATGTCCACACAAGAAATATCAGTGTCTCTATCAACCAGACTTTGGAACACTGAGAATTACAGTGGAAATAAGCCACATACTCTAAAAATTGGGATGTAGCTTGAGCCATAACCTTCGACGGCTGATTGGTGCATTTTGATGGGTGATAAAGATGTTAACTCATTAATGATGGACCCACATAGATGGTAAATTTGATTAAAATAATATTTCAAAGAACTGGACTTTACAGACATTTAAGGAAGAAAGAATAAGAATACAAGGTGAATGGCTTAAGGGGTTATCTTTTATAGTGCACAAAACTATTTGCATCTCTGGACAAAACCTACAAGTTAACCTACAACCTCATGATGGAGTTGGAGTCTTTAATAATAAATAGCTGAGCCATAAACAATACACTCCCATAGACAGTTAGGTAATCCTTGGGTGGGCTTGTTAAATCGTACCCTAGCTTGTCTTTGAGAGGCTGTGTTGCAGTCTCTTGGCCTTTATGCAAGTTTTGAATAATTTTTTTCTTAACAAGCATATCTGGGCATGTTTGCTCATTTGTGGATGAGCTTGGTGAAATTCTATTTGCATAGGGATTGAGGAGCCTTCTGGGAAATAATGTGTGCTGTTCCCACTGTGGGCTGAGATCTATAGGGGTAGGTCAGACAATGGCTTATCAAAGTCAGGGCAGTGAGAGCAATCTGCCCTGGATGCTGGCAATAAAGCAATGTATTATCTGTAGAAAATTTAACACCAATAATAAAACCAAGTAAAAGTTAGTCTGCTTTTCATAATTGCCTTGCACCAGCAGTTCTGAACAACATGAGTGATAAAAATCTTCATCCCTTCTAGGGCAGAACACTCCCATCTAATTCCACATTGGAGGAGATGTCTGAGAACCAAAGGGAAGGTGGCACAGAGGCCTGCTGGCAGTGGGCTAGAAGAGAGATAATACCTTCAGGAAAGATGAGTTAGGTTAACCCAGAAACACTGCTTTGCCTCTCTTTAATCAGATCAGGCAAGGGATTCTGGGTACATCGGTGTTACGGGTCAAACTGTGTCCCCCACAAAGTTAATATGTTGAAGTTCTAACTCCAGAATCTCAGAGCATCACCTTATTTGGAATTGAGTTGTTTCAGATGTAATTTATTAAGATGAGATCATTAGAGTTGTTCCATTCCTGTTGTGACTGGTGTTCTTATAAAAAAAGGGGAAATGTGAACATAGAGACACATGCGTGAAGAATAGCACGTGAAGATGAAGGCAGAGATCAGGGTGATGCTTCAAGAAGCCAAGCAACACCAAAGATTGCCAGAAAACCATCAGTAGTCAGGGGAGAGGTGTGGAGCAGGTTCTCTACGCAGCTCTCAGAAGGAGCCAAGGCTGCAAACACCTTGATCTCGGACTTCTCCCCTCCAGAACTTTGAGACAATAAATTTCTGTTGTTTAAGTCACTGGGTTGTGGCACTTCGTTACGAGAGCACTATTAAATGAATCCATCAGCTTTAAGGTCTCTTGTAGCACTAAGCACACTGACAGTCATTGCCTAAGCACAGGGAACCATAACTGGTAAGACTACAGCAGCTGTGCACAAGAGCTAGGGCATATTTCACTGAATTTTAAAAGTCCTTTATAGCTTGATAAGCCATTTCACATAGAGTAAGTCATTTGCTCCTTAGAACACCCTCTTATGGTAAGTTGACCAACCATTGTTCCCCTTTTCAAAGGAAAAAAATCTGAGTTTCAGAAAGATTAAACAATTTTCTCAAGAACACAGAGTTTGTAAGAAACAAAGGCAGGATTTGAACCCAGACTATTTGATTCCAGGGCCAATTTTCTGTCTATTACATGGTTCCTGGAAACGCATCCTGTCCTCCTCACCTCTCATTGCATGATGACTGGGTCATTTCCTAACCCTTCAGTGTCTAAAATAGCATTGTGACAACTTAAATATTCATTTCCTATCTCATCAGAAAGCAAACGTATTTATCTTCCAAGCCTGGGCAGATCTATGTTAACTGAACAGACGAGGCATTTGGAATGACTTCCACAGGATTCAGGTACCAATTAAAACTGATTTGGCTGGTTCATGTACCCCACACCTGATGTGCCAGCACAGAAGACCCTAAGAGGAAAACATAGCAGCAAACACCAGGTGAGTTTATGGGTACTTGTTATTAGTCACAAGGCTACTAGGTTGAAGAAGCTTAATAGATATTGCCTCTGCTGCACGAATGGTCCTCCTTGCCATCAGAAATCAGTCATATGGTTCTCTTGTTCTATCATTTCTCATTAATTAGGAACTGTCCTCAGTGATGTCAGAGAAGAAATATATTTATGTAAATTGCACTAACGGAATAAATCTTTCTGGAAAATTTGGGGCATGAACTTGGAGTTGAAGATTAATATAATTAAGAAATATCATTAGGATATTCCAGGTAGGAAGAATTAAAAAAACAAGTTCACGTAAGTAGAATGTAATATATAGTTAGGGTATGATGTCATACACTGTTATCCTTGTAACTCTTAGGATTTTATCCATCCATTCATTTATTCATTCTTCAAGAATTTATTGAGTACCCATTAGGTGTCAGGCACTGTTCTATGCACTGGGACTCAATGGTGAACAATGCCTTCAAAAAACAAACATAAAAGCTTTCATTTATTGAGCGCTGTCCCAGTGTCTGATCCTACTCTAAGGCCATTACAGATATTAGCTCATTAATTTATTTTTAACTTTTACTTTAGGTTTGGGGGAACATGTGAAAGTTTGTTACATAGGTAAACACATGTCATAGGGGTTTGTGGTACTTTTTTTTCTTTTTTGAGACAGAGGCTTGCTCTGTCTCCCAAGCTGGAGTGCAGTGGCGCAATCTCGGCTCACTGCAACCTCTTCCTCCCAAGTTCAAGCGATTCTCCTGCCTCAGCCTCCCAAGTAGCTGGGACTAAAGGGGTGCACCACCACGCCTGGCTAAGTTTTGTATTTTTAGTAGAGACGGAGTTTCTCCATGTTGGCCAAGCTGGTCTGAAACTCCTGACCTCAAGTGATCTGCCTGCCTCAGCCTCCCAAAGTGCTGGGATTACGGACTGTTGTACATATTATTTCATCACCCTGTTCTTAAGCCCAGTACCCAATAGTTATCTTTTCTGCTCCTCTTCTTCCTCCCAGCCTCCCCTCTCAAGTAGACTTCAGTGTCTGACATTTCCTTCATAAGTTCTTATTTAGCTCCCACTTACAAGTAAGCACATGTGGTATTTGATTTTCTGCTCCTGCATTAGTTTGCCAAGGATAATAGCCTCAGGTTCCATCCATGTTCCCATAAAAGACATGACCTCTTCTTTTTCAGATATCATTTAATTTTTATAACAACACTTAGCGGTAAGAATTATTATCCTCACTTTATAGATAAGAAAACTGAAATTACAAATTTAAATGACTTTCTTAAGTTTCTGAAACTTAAGAAACTTTGAATAACAAGGATTCAGTAAGGTCTGCCTGATTTCAAAACCTTGGTCCCTAAACACAAAACTTTCCCTCTCTCCATATGTCTTACAGGTCAAATTTCATCTCAAAAGAATCTAAAGCTTGTAGTCCCAGCTACTCAGGAGGCTGAGGTGAAAGGATCACATGAGCCTAGAAGTTCAAATCCAGCAACACAGCAAGACCCTATCTCAAAAAACAAACAAACAACAACAAACCAACCAACCAACCAAACAAACAAACAAAAAACAACGAAAAAAACTAAAGCTGTGCAACTTTCCCTCCTATTCCCAAGCTGGAGCACATAACTTATTAGATCCATACAAAATACATTTATATAATGAAGGGGCTTTCTCACCCCTCCTTTACCCTTATTTGGATTTGTTTGTTCATATACTCATTAAACTGTGTTGACCCCCTACTATGGGTCTAGGCACTCTGCTGGGAGCAAAAATGAAAATGATGTGACCCTGCCCCTCACAAGACCCCTATAAGCAAAGACCCAACATTGTGGAGGTCTCAGGAAGACCCGGAAGGATTCTGCCAGCAAAAAGAGAGAGAGAGAGGTAATACTCTCAAATTAAGCAGGTCAAGGAGAGATGAATACAGCACCTATTTACAAGGGCATAGGCAAAGTAAAGAGAAATCTCAAGGGGTAGTACAGGACCCTGAGGTGCTAAGGAAGAATAATCTTCTTACAGTAGGTATAGGCATTCCTTATTCTTGCTAGGGTAATCAAACTAGGTTTGAATTAAGCTTTTCTATTTTGAAAATGTTTACTGCCAAATCCATATGTGTGAATGCCCCAAGATTCTGTTTTTCGTAAGCGCTAGGGAAGGGCATTTTCACATTGTCTTGTTTTTCCCTTGGTTCCTTTTCCATCAACATCAAACACTTCTTGTTAACAGTAGCCTTCTTTATTGATTTCAGTTACCTTCAGTGGAAAATTCTCAAATGCTTTTTACTCCTGTTTGCAGCTTCCCCAAGGACTTCATTTTTATGCAACCACTTCTCTTCTTAAAGTGATGAAACTATCTATTGCTTGCAATGAACACCTTTTCCTTCATATTATCAAGAGGTTCTCATTTTCAATGTTTCAGAGACATCCAGAAAGTATCCCTTGGCTCAGAAGTGTGTTAATTATCTATTGCTGCAGAACAACTTACCCTCAGAACTTAAGAGACTTCTTAACAATTATTATCTCATAGTTTCTGTGGGGCAGGAAATCAAGAAAAGTTTAGCTGGAGAGTTCTGGCTCTGAGTCTCTCATGACATTATAGTCAAAATGTTGGATGGGACTGCAGTAATCTGAATTATGGTTGAATGAGGTTGCTTTCAAGATGGCTCGCTTACATGGCTTTTGACAGAAAGACCGAGTGCCTCACCCTGCAGGCCCTTCCACAGCTGCTTGATGCCATTATGCTGTCTTCCTCAGGGGGGATGACCTGAGAAAGAAAGGTTGAAGTTGCAGTGCCTTTTATGAAGTTATCCACCATGTGCCCAACATGTGCTATTCATTGGAAGTGAGTCACTAATTCCCCATACTCAAAGGGAGCAGAATTAAACTCCACTTCTTGAAAGAAGGAGTATCATAGAATTTGTGAACATTCTTTAAAGCCATCATTAGTAGTATGTGGATTCACTGCTCAGGCATTCATTGCATCAAAAGACTTACTGTCTTGTAAGTCAGTTCATTATGTTTTCTCATCTCGTAATTTCAACTGATTGCATTGACCTGGTGCCCATCACCTCACCACCAGCCTTGGAGGTCTTTTGATTACTAGAGGAATATCTTTCATAATGAGAAAGCACATAAAAGCAAGTAATAAAAATAGAGCCATATTAAGGGTAAGAGGCTATATTTATCTGTTATAAAGCCAAATATTAGTATCAACAAAGGACTTTACCAAGTGCCCTGCTGAATAAGAATTTCAAATGCCAGTTTCTTCAGAACTAAGCCCAACCTCTTGGAGGGTTCACTGAATTAGTCAGTCCCTCTAGGCTATGTTTAATAAAAGATTTATCAGCAGATACATAAGATAACACAAATGAGTTGTGATAAACTTTAGGAAATCGACAGTCATGCCACATATTTGCAGAATTCTAGAACCTGGTCCTTTGCAAAGGTAAAAGATGAGATGGGGCAGAATGAAAGAGAAGCACTCATGTTGACCAATGACCTAGTAGGAAGGAGTGAGGCACTTATACTCCTACATTCTAGTTTGCATTCATGACAGGCTGCGGTGATTGTCGCACACTCACCACCACCCAGAGCATTGCAGCTGTTAAGTAGAATAGTAATATGCCTATGTTGACGTGGAGTGTAATGAGGTGTAGGCTGATGAAATAAACCACTGGTGGAATGAGACTGTGGGTTGGTTTTAATACTTTTTCATTGCCTCACACAGTGGAAAGAGCATCCCTGCTTTACTCTCTGTCTGTAGGATCACAACTAAAATAGCTCTGACTATTTGGTTTTCCAGGGAGAAAGTAAGAATAAAACTACAGAAACATGACATGATTATAAAGATTTGACAGACTGTCCTGTGGGCCTTTTGATGAAGGAAGGAAAGTTTAAATTAGTAGTAAATACAAATCATAGATCTCTAACAGATGTCCAATCAATAACTGCCTTTCTCAATCCACGTATCTATTGTTTGGGCAGAAAGTACCAATTCTGTATTCTGTGTTTGCAGCTACAGGATAGAGACTCTCTAACATTTCTGATCAGTGGGACCCTGCCAAGCCTCAACTTACAAATTGAAACCAAGGGCAATATCAGCTTATTGATAAAAGAGGATTTAGAGTGGATCTATTCATGTCTTAATTTCAACTGAAGTATCTCTAGAATACATACCATTTATCATAGTGGATGTGAGACAAATACTTAAATGCATAATTTACAAAGTATGATGGAGAGCTAGTTCCATGACTCTTGACCCCTCCAACAATATCAAGGTCATAAACATGGGCATCATGTAAAGAGAATAAGGATGGGCCGGGCGCGGTGGCTCACACCTGTAATCCCAGCACTTTGGGAGGCCAAGGCGGGCGGATCACGAGGTCAGGAGATCGAGACCATCCTGGCTAACACGGTGAAACCCCGTTTCTACCAAAAATACAAAAAATTAGCCGGGCGTGGTGGCGGGCGCCTGTAGTCCCAGCTACTCGGAGGCTGAGGCAGGAGAATGGCTTGAGCCCGGGAGGCGGAGCTTGCACTGAGCCGAGATCCCGCCACTGCACGCCAGCCTGGGCGACAAAGCAAGACTCCGTCTTAAAAAAAAAAAAAAGAGAATAAGGATGTTTCTTTGGAAAGAGGTGT
The DNA here is from genome assembly GCF_007565055.1 of Rhinopithecus roxellana. Classification (NCBI taxonomy): domain Eukaryota; kingdom Metazoa; phylum Chordata; class Mammalia; order Primates; family Cercopithecidae; genus Rhinopithecus; species Rhinopithecus roxellana. Next base: position 34,031,998 of record NC_044564.1, read on the forward strand.
TGTCATTCTGAGTCTCTATTTCCCTGTGGGAGTGGGAAAGGAGTGTTGCCTTCTTTACCTAAATCCCAGTGAGGAACGTTTTCATGGGACCACTTGGAGCCCTTCAGGGAACTTCCTCTTCCTTAGAGTTGCAAAGGCAGAAATAGTTTTATTTTAAATCAGCTCCATAGTTTATATCAATGTCTTCTCCTAGACATTCTGGTTACTGGACTGAGATCATTTTCTTGACTTGAAGTTACCGGAGAGATGTCTATTATCTAAGAATGACTGAAAAAGTTCAGGAACCTGCAAAGTTTTCATCCAGGAACATTATAAAAGATTCCTCCAAAATATATACTTTAAAGGAGAAGGGGGCGACAAAAAAATGCACTTGTGTTTGATTACATCACAATTTGTGCTTGTTTAGCATGTCAGTTATGTATATAATGAGACCAATGCCTTTCCCATGTAAAATTAGACCAGCTTTATTCTACTGGAGTGCAAATTCTCACAATATCAAGCAAGAGTGAAGAACACTCAAAATGCCAAACTCCTAAGATTAGAGATGTCCATCTTGATGTCAGTTGTTGGGGCCTTCAGAGTTGGGCAAGGTCAACCACGAATCGGTGGTCATGGAGATGGAACGACGAGGATTTAAAAAGGTTCCTGACCACCTCACTGACATCTTCAGTTCTGCAATTAGATATATACTTCTTCCATTTATGGGTTTATTTCCTTTTAAATGTAAACTACTCTGGATATTTCCCCCCTCATGTTTTCTTATCTTTTTCCCTTAACTGATTATGATAATGGACACATTAAGCCTCATCAGCCCTACATAACTCAATGTAAATGACTTTATTAAATCCACTATTGAAAGGAGATTTTTAAAGGAAGAACATAAATGAAGATACCAGCCTAAGAGAGAAGGAAAGGAGATAAGAGGTCCTCTAAGGGAAAAAATGAAAAGAAGACTAATAGGCAGACAATCAACTTTGCTTTCAGAACAATTTTACCCAGATCTGGACCTGAAAGTGGGACCCATTGCTTAGTACCATGGTGTCTCTTTCTTTTTGAGGGATACCGTGACCCACCTCACAGACCACAAGACAGTTACTCATTTAAACAAGAGCGGATGCCATAAATGTGTTTCACGGTATTTGATGTCAATGAATTCTAAGTCATTTCCTGATAGAATGGTTGGAAATGAAATGAATTGTAAAGATGAGGATGCAAATGAAAGGAAGTGAGAGTGCTCTCCAAAATGAGAGCAGACATGATCACACAAAGCATTGCCCTTGTCATGACTCTAAAGCTGGAAAAGTTATCTTAGTGTTTGGCATCCACACTCAAGTACCTTCTCCTTTTGATGCTCTCCCCAGTCCTCGGTAGCCTGGCAAAGCAGTCTAGTGGCTCTTGAAGAACCCCCTGAAAGGCTAACAGTGGAGTTGTGCTCAGCCCAGGAGATGAGGAAGCAGAGGATCCTCACTGGGTGTGTGTGGTTCCTCATCTGTCACCTCAGGACAATGAATGGAGCACACCAAAAACATTGTTTGAGAGATCTAAATTGGACCACAAAAAAGCACATTATTCCACTGTTATTTCCTGGAAATAAGAGTTATTCATCAATGGAAAAAAGTGATTACATGATGCTTAAAAATAGAAAATATCACCAGCATTATCCAAGGTTGCATTCTGTTTTTCTCTTCTTTCTCATCCTCTCAACAATAATGTTAGTCTCTAGCTTTTAGTTGTGGGTGTGGCTTCAGTGGAAGGCCCATGTGATCTCATTAAAGGATACAGCTCATTGAAGAGCACCCCAGACCCAACTGCTTCAGCCTTTCTGGCCCAAGATCCTGCCATTATTTCCAAAACATAAGAATTGGACCACTTTGGCATAGAGATGAACCAACTTCTAGCAGGAATATGTGCTTGAAACTGGTGTGTTGGCAGGGGGTGGGGGACCCAGAGTGTACTGTTAGCTTCTCCAACATTAAGGCACCATATTTCTTTCATTTTGATACCTGAGGCTGGTTGACGATGTGTTCCACATTTTCATATAAATTATGTCTCAGATACCAGCTGGGTGTTTGTGAGGTAAGTGATGACAGTTTCGTATCCACAATTATTCACCTCAAGTTGCTCTTGGCATCTGTTACAGATTTAGTCTATTCTTTTTATTATTATTATTATTATTATCGCTCCATGTCAGGAAGAGTGTGTAGACAGAATATTGACTTGACAGCATTAATAGCTAAAACGTGCAGCATTATATTAAGACAGAAAGTGGTTTAGCACAAAACTCACACGGTTGGGAGGAGAGTTTAGGAGTTCCTTGTGCCAGAACATGAGGCAAGGCCATTCTTAAGCTGCCTTAGAGAGAAAGAAGTAATGTTGTTTGGAATGGTTAAATTCTCCCTGGGAAAACCAGTCTAGCCAAGAAATGACTTAACTGGAATTAGGCTACAGGGAGGCTGCCCTGGGAAATAAAAGCAATGTCTGTAAAAGAGAAGAAATTTTCAACGTGATTAAAATATATAAAGAGATCCACTAAAGAGAGAATTTAGAGATCTAGAGGACTGCACACACGAAATTTGCGATGAAACTGAAATGATTAAACCACAGCATCATAGAATATTAAGGTGGAAGGAACTCAAGAGGTGACAGAATTCAACTTCATTTTGTAAATGAAGACCAAAGAGTTGGATAAAAAAAAATGGTAACCCTCAGAGGTTAAGTGGTTGGTCTAAGGTCAAATTGTGAAATATTGCCTGAGCTGCAACAAGAATCCATTTCTCCCCCAAAATATCCTTACATAACAGCTGTTAAACACAGAGAGATCGAGTTCATTTGAGATCGAAACACATTTAGATTGACTTTTTTGTATCAGTCAGGGTCCAATTAGAAAAGCTGAATCCATGCTAGACGTTTCAGAGAGCAGATTTAAAACAAAGAATGGATTGCACGGTTGGAATACCGAAAGAGCAACATGAGGTTGCCGGAGTAGCCAGATATTAAAAACTTCAGCATGCAGTTACCAGCTCTGAAATTGAGGGAACAAAAGCAATGGAATGGGATGTTCAAAACTGAGGAGCTTGCCAGAAGGACCCCTGTGTCTCCCCACATCAGGATTACAGGGCAGAGTACAGAACTCTGGGCTTAGGTCTCTGTCTACTAAACACATTATTCTGGAAATGCAAAGACTAATAAGCTAGAGGAAGAGCTAGCAGGGAAGATTTCACACTTACTCTGGGAACCTGAAGAAGGGGTTTCTTAGAATAACATTTTTAAGATCTGCTTCAGACGGTGAACCTCAGGCCCTCCAAGCCCACCATGAGATCCTGCACCCTGGGCATGACCTTAACCACAAACAACAGGCAGTGCAGCACTTGAAATGACCCTGCTGCAGGGGAAGCAAAGGAAAGACATGTCTGCCTCCTGTTCAGAGGACCGATGCTCTAGTGGGGAGTGCTGCCTTTTCACACCTGTGCCCTCAACACCGTTACTCAGATTGATTTCGCCACACAAGGCAGGCTAGAGGACATGAGAAAGTGTGTGGCTAGAGGGAGCCAGTTTTCTGCAGAGACTGACCTGACTGTTTAGAGATCTCATGCGCAGTGTTTGAGATGAACTGGACTGGCAAGGGGAGTGGGGTCTGGCCTTCAAGGTGCACATCCAGGGAGGCTAGAGATCACAGGCCATGATGCTGAGTGCTAGAGACTCTGCTGTGAACCTGGCTGGATGAATAGGGCCCTAGAATACTATGAGAACTATAACTAATCAATGATAGGTATTTTCTTGCACATTTTCTTCAATACCCTCTAATATTTCTAGATCAGGTACTGTGATCTTTCCAGTTTATTGCTGTATTCATGGTGTTTAGCACAGTGTCTGGCATATGGTAGGCAACCCAGTAAATGCAAACAGTTCTCCTACAGCATGGGATTTCCTAAACTGGTCTGGATTTAATGCACTCCATTAATTAAGAAATATGATTTGCTTTACATGGATCCTAGGCAGCTAGGCACAGTTGCTGAGATGGAGCAGAGCACAAAGGTACTCGGCAGAATGGGGTGAGAAGAGCCGAAGTTTAGTTCATGCTCCACATGCCCAGCTGAGTGGTCTGGAACAGAGCAGTATTGCCCAGAGGAAGGGACACTTTTTTCTTCGCATAAATGTGTGGTTAGCTTGCCATATTGTGGCTGTGCTTGCCTGGAGGTGGCACATTTTCTTATTTCCATGGGGACACTGTATAGTGTCCATATTATAAAGCTATTTTGATTGCAAACCAAGACATTGGCTTAGCTGTAGTTCAGACATCATAGAGCCTATAGCTTCTTGGTTTGAGGAGCTGCTGCTCAACTGTCACCATGCGCTTCTGCTTAACTCTGGTGGCTTTGAATTGAGCTACTAGCAGAAGCCAACGTAGTCAAGCTCAAAGGAGGTAGCAGAGAGAGAAGCACTTCAGTGTGTAAAATAAAGGACAGGCAAGGAAGCATTTAGGCTTGTTTTTGTTCATTTTGACCAAACTTCGCATTCTTTTTATAATCCCTTTCTTGATTCAGGAAAGCTTTACTGCAAGCTGTCTGAGGACCAGCTGCTGTTCTAGCACTGGGAATACAGCATGAACAAGGCTAGGTTTATGGAGCTGATGTTCTTGTGCATGGAGCATGGGTAAAGGGGAGAGGGGTAGAAAAATATAATTTCAAATGCAATAAGTGTTAAGAAAAAAGTATCAAAATTGATCTAATAAAAAGTAATGGGGTGAGGGAGGTTAGTTAGGAAAGATCTCCTTGGATGGGTAGCGCTGAAGCAAGTCCTAGATAAAAAGAAAGAAGCAATTTGGAAAAGGTAGAGGAAGGTGTAAGTGCAAAGGCCCCAACGCAGGAATGAATTTTGTGGATTCAAAGAGCAGAAAAAGCTCCAGAGTGGGTGTAGTCATAAGACAGGAGAGTAGTATATTAGATTAATATCTCCCAGCACTTTGGAAGGACGAGGCAGGTGGATCACCTGAAGTCAGGAGTTCAAGGCCAGCCTGACCAACATGGTGAAACCCTGTCTCTATTAAAAATACAAAATTAGGCAGGTGTGGTGGTGCATGCTTGTAATCCCAGCTACTTGGAAAGCTGAGGCAAGAGAATCACTTGAACTTGGGAGGTGGAGATTGCAGTGAGCCGAGATCGTGCCACTGCATTCTGAAGCCTGGGCAACAAGAGCAAAACTCGGTCTCAAAAAAAAAAAAAAAAAGATTAGATTACTGTCTAGAAAATATTTATTCTCCCTACCCCATCTTCATGGATAGAATGTATTTTCCTGATACTTGATTTAGATCTTTGTCACATGACTTCTTTTGGTCAATTGTATTTAACCAACATGATATGGCCAAAGGTTTAAAATTTGTTTATGAAGATGGGCTTGTCCTCTTTTACTCCTGCATTTTACCATAAGAACATTGTACCATGAAGAGCTGATGGTTTAAGGAGTATAAGAATCATGTGGACTCAACCAGGACATAGTCTACAGTTGGCAGCCAAGCCCCACCTGGATGAGCAAGCCCCAGCCAGCCTACAGGCGTGGAGTGAATGCGTATTAGTGTGTATTGCTGAAATGTGATTGTATAGTGTGCAGTAGTAACGGATTAACATTCTGAGGGATGAGAGAGGTATGAAAGAGGGGCCTTGAAAGTCACAATAAGCGGTTCATAACACAATTATGGAACTGTAAAGCAACACAATTATGGAACTGTAAAGCAAAACTGGTTGTGTTTATTGAATGAATGAGTCCTGTTTGTAGCAGAGTAATGTTGGCATTGGCTCCCAGATGTGTATCAGAACCCTGGCATGAGGCACTAGGTGCACAGGAATAAAGTCAGAGGGGTAGAAAACCACATGGGGGCAATTTGGGGAGCACAAATGGCAGCCACCATGAAAACTTGATAAATTACATTTCGGTCCAAGCAAAGGTGCAGCAAAACTAATCCAGTTGCAGAAAGATATCAAAATGCAAGGAAAAATGAATGAAACAGGCCTGGTGAAGCTGTTTCAGAAGTGCAGTGTGGAACAGGCAGGGTGTCAAACAGTGCAAGCATCACATCCAGAAAACACCAAAGAAAGGCCTAAGACCTAGAAGATGGGGCCAGAAAGAATTAGGCAGGAAATAGGTCTCAGGCAGATGGCAATGTCCTATAGTAGGGAACAGGGGGACTTCAGGTTTCCAGCTAACTCAGCAAAAAGGCACCAGGCTAGTAGGCTGAACAACTCAGAGGGTTTAGCATTTGGAAGGAGTAATCCTGAGTTCCACGCAAGTCCTTGGTACCTGAGTCGACTCACTGGGATCCATCAGAGACCACAGCAGGACAGTAACAAACTGCACTTAGGGGTGTTGGCACCATCTTGTTCTGGTTGTAATCCTATGCCAGCAACTGGCCTGCAGGATGTTGGGGACTTTTTTTTTTCTTTTCCTTACTGCCAAATATCCTTTGAACCCTTTGTTTGGCAATAGCATGTAGGTTTCTTTGGGAACCCACCACTCTCTCCCCAATACACAGTCTTTCAGTCCATCCCAGTTCCAGGGAAAAAAGTAAGAATTAGTCACCAGTGACAGTCAGAGAGATTGCATCAGGGATGGCCGTGAGGCCTACTCTGGGCTCTCAGACTTTACCTGGAGCTATGAAGGGGGAAGCACACTCTTTCTGCGGAGATTGTAACTTGGAGCTGTTGCTGACCCTCTTTGCCACCAGTTAGGAAGAAGCTGCCCAGAAAATAAGGCCAACAGAGAACAGAAAAATGAAAGAAACTATCCTGGTAATAATATCATGTGAAGACCTAGATAGAGCTATTCCTGAAGTGGAGACATGCCCAGGCCTTTTAGTTACAGAAGCCAACACATTCCCTTTTCTGACTCAAGCCAGTTCAAATTCTTCTGTCAAAAGAGTTGGGTAAGTCATTTTACCTCTCTTGAGTCCTCTCTATGATCACCTTTAAAATTATGGCTCCCGAGGCTTTGTTCAACTTTGACCACATGGAGACTGAAGGTCTTTCCCTGACTATGAAACAAGGGCAAAAATGGCTACTGTGGGATTGTTCCCAGTCTTCCTCATTACCCAGCCCGGCAAAGGGAACACTGCAACTGCCAGCACAGATTTTCTCTCTCCTCCTTCCACCCCATTTCAAAAGAGGAAGAATCCCTCCCTGTTGGAGAAAGTCTGTCAATCTGCATAGTAAAGATTGAGATCAACGTTTTTGATTCCACGTATGAGTGAGATCATGTAGTATTTATTTTGCTGTGCCTGGCTTATTTCTCCTATCATAATATCCTCCAGGTTCATCTGTGTTGTCACAAATGATAGTATTTCCTTCTTTTTTATGGCTGGATAGTATTCCATTGTGTTATCTATACCATATTTCCTTTATCTCTTGATCTCTTGATAGACACTCAGGTTGACTCCATATCTTGGCTATTGTGAACAGTGCTGCAATAATGTAGGTGTGCAGATATCTCTTTGACATACTGATTTCATTTTCTTTGGACATGTAATGGTTACCAGAGGCTGGTGAAAGTAGTGGGGAGGTGGATTGGGAGAGTTTGTCAACAGGTACAAAGTTACAGTTAGGAGGAATAATTTCTGGTGTTGCATTGCACATTAGGGTCACTGCAGTCAAGAATAATGTACTGTATACTTCCAAATAGCTAGAAGAGAGAAATTTGAATGTTTTTACCACAAAGAAATCACTAGTGTGCAAGGTAATGGATATGCTAATTACCCTGATTTGATCATTACACAATGAATATATGCATCAAAACATTACATTGTACCCCATAAATAGGTACTATTATTATGCGTCAATGAGAAACAAACAAAAAACAAAGAAATGGAGAGAATGGAAGAAGGAGATAGAAGCAGAACAGGCCTAAAAGTTGAGAGAGGTTTGGTGGGTGATAGTGAAGACAATGTAAAAGAACCTCTCCAGGGTGTGCTGGAAGTCAACGGAAGCCAGGGCTGCCTGCATGAGTGGATGCCCATTTGGCTTTTTCAGAGTGCAAGTCAAGGATTTGGCTGACTTGTACAGGACTGTTGCCTTGACCATGAGTGCTGTCGAAGGCCGAGCCCTAGGAGGCTGAGTTTGGAGTTATGGTTGCTGCACTGAGATATCTTACGGACCATCACATCCCTCAGAGACTGTGACGGGGCTGCCTCCAGGAGGGTCGCTCTGAGTCCTGAGAACCACTGCGGTTGGCACCAGGCAGAAAAGGAAGGGCCCCTGCTCCTCGGAGCAGCCAAGTCTGAGGAATGGCAATGAATGAACTGTTGGGAGATTATTCTTATGTTTCCCAGCTGTCATAAGGGCTAAAAAAAATCAATTGATGGATGAGTGGTTACACCAGCTCTGTGGTTAAGCATTTGTAGTGGCACTTGCCTAGTTGTTCCGGTCATTTCAACAAATAAATTGGATTGGATGCTTGGCAGTTGATCAATGGCTCCATGCTCAGCCCTTGCCATGCACACAACACCTGAAATACGATGGTCCCCAATGCCTTTGCTGCAGGCCCTGCCAGAGCTTCCTCAACTATTGATTCCCTTCACAAAGTTTGTAAGCAGTAACATTGCATTACTAAGAAATCACATGCAAAATGCATTATTCAGATTCTACAGGTATTTAGAAGATTCATACATTTGTAAAAACTAAGTTAAGGAACCATTAAAAACAGACTATTTCACTTTTAAAGAAATCGTTTATTATAAGTCTTCTGAGATCACATCCTCAATTGCATTCTTTTCTTCTGAAAACTCTCCATGGACTTACATGGGCTTTCCTTTTTCTTGTATAGGTGAGAGGTAGGAAAATCTACAACTAACATCAGATTCTAGAAAGAGTGAAGAAACCCAAAGAGATGAAAAACTATTGCTTTGTGCCAGGGGTCTGTGAATTTAGAGGAAACAAGTGAATCTTTATTTGTACTAACCTCTAACTGAACTTTAGCATTTCTTTTCTTTGTGAATGTAGGCCGCAAAGCACATAATTAATTGTAGTGCCTATGATTTTGCTATTGGTAGAAATTAAAGATGTTTTCCAATTGCACCACAGGTATGGCAGACATCTCAAAAGATCAAATGTGTTAAGTATTACTTCAAAATTATGAGAGTTCTTAGACCTGCCACTAGATTTAGTATTCTAATGCATTAATAAAGAAGCACATGTATTATTTATAACATACCCTAATTTTTTAATATTTTGATGATTGCTATTAAACAATTTTTTTGTATTTTTTATGTAATTAAAAACATTAATCTACAAAAGCATTCATAGAATTCACCCTATTGCTAAAGAGTTACATGCCACATACACAAAAACGTTTAAGATCCCCTGATCTAGACCCCTACATGTATTAACACTATCCAGGCCAGGTCAGCTCCTGGTGTGATGAGTCTGCCTCAAGCTTTCCAACCACAGCACTCTTGTTTCTTCTGTTTGTGTCCTGTGAAATGCCTTTTCCCAGTTGTTAGAATCTGTCCAAATTCTTCTCACTTGCAAGGACTATATCAAGTGCTGCTTCACACAGGAGCCTTTTTCTCCCCCCAACCAAAAGAGGCAATTGCTACATCTTTTGCATTTCACTGCCACATGCTTGCATCTCTCCTGTGTTGCTCTTAAGTTAAAGGAGACAACAGAGTCAAACACAGGATGGTGAAGAACTCGCACACCAGCCAGTCTGGGTCTGAATCCTGTCTGTGTGAGTTAGCTAAGGCTGACATAGCAAGGTATCACAGATGGGGTCTTCAACAACAGAAACTTATTTCCTTGTCTTTTTTTTTTTTTTTCAGATGGAGTTTCACTCTTGTCGCCCAGGCTGGAGTGCAATGGCGTGATCTCAGCTCACTGCAACCTCCACCTCCTGGGTTCTAGCAACTTTCCTGCTTCAGCCTCCTGAGTAGTTAGGATTACAGGCACGTACCACCATACCTGGCTAATTCTTGTATTTTTAGTAGGGATAGGGTTTCACCATGTTGGCCAGGCTGGTCTCTAACTCCTGACCTCAGGTGATCTGCCAGCCTCCGCCTCCCAAAGTTCTGGAATTACAGGCATGAGCCACCACGTCTGGCCCCTAGTAATTCTGGAGTCTAGAAGTCCAATATCAAGGTGTCAATGGGGTTGGTTTTTTTCTGAGGCCTCCCTGCTTGGCTTGTAGAAGGTCATCATCTTTCTGTGTCTTCACATGTTCTCTCTGTACCTACCTGTGTCCTAATTTCCTCTTCTTACAAGGAGACCAGTCATTGGATTGGGGCCCATGCTAATGATCTCATTTTAATTTAATTACCTCTTTAAAGATTCAATATCCAAACAGAGTCATTTTCCAAGGTCCTGGGTTTAGGACTTTGGCATATGCATACAGAGGGAGGAGGAAGGACACAGTTGAGCCCATGACCTTGTCCATACCACCGTCTGGGTATTTTAGCTTGGGAAGAGTTCTTAACATCTCTGGTTAGCCTGGTTAACCGTGATCCCGAAAAGGAGGAGGGGAAGGAAACGGGAGGCACAATGGCGTTGGGAGAAGGCAGGGGCCACACGAGCCAGCAGAAGGTGGCCGCGAGGGCAGAGAAGGTCAGCAGAAGCTAGCTCTTTCTTTAATACTCCGCCTTCCTCACGCCTCCTCCTCTCTAAGTCTCCTTCTGCCTTCAATTCTCGACTTCTCCTTCTCCTTCTTCATCCTCGCTCCTCCTTCTCTTCCTCCTCCTCCTTCTCCTTCTTCTTCTTCTTCTTCTTCTTCTTCTTCTTCTTCTTCTTCTTCTTCTTCTTCCTCCTCCTCCTCCTCCTCCTCCTCCTCCTCTTCTTCTTCTTCCTCTCCTTCTTCTTCCTCTTCTTTTCTTTTTGAGATGGAGTCTCGCACTGTCACCCAGGCTGGAATGCGGTGGCACAATCGTGGCTCACTGCAACGTCTGCCTCCTGGGTTCAAGTAATTCTCCTGCCTCAGCTTCCCCATTAGCTTGAAATGCAGGTGCACAGCACCACACCTGGTGAATTTTTGTATTTCTAGTACAGATGGTGCTTCATCATGTTGGTCAGGCTGGTCTTGAACTCCTGACCTCGTGATCTGCCCACCTCGGCCTCTCAAAGTGCTGGGATTATAGGCGTGAGCCACCATGTCCAGCCTCTTTCTTCTGTTTTTCCTAAGACAGTGCCTTCAACATGATAAATATAGTTAAACTGAATGCTTAATCTTTATTATAAATGCTAAATTGGGTGGAAGCTATCCTGAGAGGAAAACATAGTAATTGTATATAACTCTATTAAAAAAACAAAACCCACGTTTCTTTTCTTGCCCCTTTTGAAAATGCCAAGGCCAGTGTACCCAGCCTAATCAAGTATGCAATAGCACTTAAACTCCACAAGGAATTTTTTTTTTTTTCTAATAGAATTACTAGGGGTTAGAAAAGAAATCTTCAGTAAGCATTGTTTCTGTAATAAATTTAAACAAGGGATGTTATCCAAGTTTTGTAATATAAATAAAAGGAAAATTCTCTGGACACTGAGGATATCACCACAGTAAACCTGTTTCCAATTTCATCCTATGAGACTTAAATGAGTAGCCTACTTTTGGGATACAGATGATGTTATATGATGTACAAAATGCTGGGTGAATTCAATGTAAAAACCACTTAATTCAATTTCTACTCTATTTTTTTTAAATCAAATACATATATGCTTACAAGACCAGTGCATGCTTAATGGAAACTTTGGAAAGACATTTTGTTTTGCAAAAATTTAAATTGATATGCTGCCATGGAATTAGCTTTATTTTGTGAGATTGCCTTATAATTATTAGGAGTTGGCTCTACATAGCTGCTTCAGATGAAGCTGAGTTCTGTGCAAATAATTTTCTTAATGTTTACATAGCATAGTTATTTAAAAAAAAAAAAAAAGGAAGAAAAAAAGAAAGCACCCACAACAGAAACAAAAAGACCTTAAGATGGTTAAATGTACTTTATTTCATGCTCTTATTTTAATGGTGCTTTTGGCTCAAAGCCTTTTATTACTACCATTTTATTTCTCCCTTTATATTTGATCCCACTTTCTCCTACCATAAAATGCTCTAAGCATGATTGGATTCAGAATTAGGTTGGCTTATGGCATAGCAACATCTGTGACCCCTCTCTCTATGAGCAGAGGGAGAAAAAAAGGCACCGTAGAAGGAAAACAGTCCCTTTTCTGTCTGTGGAAGAGAGCTCTGGGATGCTAGTTTAAAAGAAGGATCCTTCTGGATGGATTTTTCTAGAATACATCTTCTGCCCCAATCGTAGTCTGTTTCCTCCACTGTCTAAAGACATCTTGTTTTCAAAGTGTGAAATAAAATACTATTGGGACATTTCTCTTCCAACACTAGCATGTAATTTTGCCAGGATTGAGAAGACCAGGGGGTCTATCACAGCCTCCAAGTGAAACTCAGAAGAAGGCTTGGTGGTTGAGTCAGGACATGAGTGGCAGTGCAGCAGGTCCCTAGGCAGGGAACCAACAGGACTTAGAGGGCCACCCACTAGCTTAATTTCTGAATCCATGCTTTTCAGAGTTATTTGCATTGTCTTCATTGGAATGACGACCATCTTTTGAGCAAGGTTCAAGCTTCTCTGCTACCTTCTTGCAAGTTTTATAAGCTGCTCAAATATACATTACAAATGAGAGTACCTATGTTCCCTTCCAACCCATAATTCCATGCTTTTGGGAAGAAGTAAGGATATGGTTGGCAGTCTGTAAATACAGCCTCCAATGATTTCTACTTCCTGATTTTCACATCTTTGGGTAATCTCCTCCCTTTGTGTAAGAGCTGGACACACTGCCTTGTGATTAGAATATGGCAGAAGTATTGGGGTGTGGGATATCACTTCCAAGTTTAGGTTGTAAGAAGACCGGTTTCCATAGTGGGTGTATGCTCTCATCTTTTCATGGATGGCCCTTCCAGAATAGGCTAACTGCCATGTCAGGAGGCATTCCTGGGGAAGAGACACACATGGCAAGTGCCCAAAGTCAACAACTCTGTGCCAGATTCTATAAGTCAGGTTCTCCAGAGAAACGGAATCAATAGAGTGTATACACAGATTTATGACAAGGAATTGGCTTATGCAGTTATGGAAGCTGAGAAGTCCCAAAATCTGCAGTCAGCCAGCTAGAGATTCAGGAACCAGGAGAGCCAGAAGTACAGTTCCAGTCCAAGTCTTAAGGCTTAAGACCCAGGACAGCCAATTGTGTAGTTCCAGCCCAAGTCCTAAGGCCTGAGACTCAGGAGAGCCAACGGTGTGTTCTAGTGTGAAAGCCAGCGGGTTCTAAACCCAAGAATAGTCAGTATTTCAGTTCAAATCCAAAGGCAGGGAAAAATATGATGTCCCAGCTCAAGGGAGTCAGTCAGGAGGAGTTCTGCCTAATTGCAAGAGGGGCAGCCGTTTTGTTCTCTTCAGGCTTCCCGCTTGTTTCTGTCAGTTCTCACACTGCTATAAAGAACTGCCTAAGACTGAGTAATTTAAAAGGAAAGAATTGGGGTGTTGGATATCACTTCCAAGTTTGGGTTGTAAGAAGACTGGTTTCCATACTGGGTGTTTGCTCTCTTTTATCTTTTCATGGATGGCCCTTCCAGAATAGGCTGAGACTGAGTAACTCGAAAGGAAAGAGGTTTAATTGACTCACAGTTCCACAGGGTTGAGGAGGCCTCAGGAAATTTACAATCATGATGGAAGGGGAAGTAAACACGTCCTTTTCACATGGTGGCAGGAAGAAGAAGTGCCGAGCAAAAGGGGAAAAAGCCTCTTATACAACCATCAGATCTCGTGAGAACTCACCATCACAAGAGCAACATGAAGGTAACCGCCCCTGTGATTGATTCAATTACCTCCCACTGTTTCCCTCCCATGACACACAGGGATTCTGGGAACTACTATACAATTCAAGATGAGATTTAGGTGAGGATACAGCTAAGCCATGTCACCACTGATGGGATGAGGGCCATCTATGCTAGATAGTGCAATCTGCTTTACTCAGTCTACTGATTCCAATGTTAATCTCAGTCCAAAATACCCTCACAGAAATATCCAGAATAATGTTTGACCACATGTCTGGGTACTCCATGCTCTGGCCAAGTTGACCCATGAAACTAACTATCACATAGACCTTTGAGATGACTAGAGTCCTGGTTAATGGCTTAACTGTAACCTCATGAGAGACCTTGACAGGGCTGCCACAAATAACTTTTTGTTAGAAATGTCTCAAATATTAAATAGGACTTAAACATTGTCCATTATTTATCCGAAATTCACATTTTTGTTTTAGATAGGGTCTCACTGCCCAATGGCGTAAACCCGGGAGGCGGAGCTTGCAGTGAGCTGAGATCCGGCCACCGCACTCTCCAGCCTGGGTGATGAGCGAGACTCCATCTCAAAAAAAAAAAAAAAAAAAAAAAAAAAGATAGGGTCTCACTGCCACCCAGGCTGGAGTACAGTGGAATGATCATGGCTCACTGAAGTTTACACCACCTGAACCCAAAGGATACTCCTGCCTCAGCTTCCAGAGTAGCTGGGACTACAGGCATGCGTCACCATGTCCAGCTAATTATTATTATTATTATTATTATTATTATTATTATTATTGTAGAGACAGAGGTCTCGCCCTGTTGCCCAGGCTGGTCTCGAACTCCTGAGCTCAAGCGATTCTCCTGTTTCAGCCTCACGAATTGCTGGGGTTACAAACATGAGCCACCATGCCCGGCCTGAAATTCAAAACTTGGTATCCTGTATTTTAATTTGCTAAATCTGACAATCCTAGACCTTGGGTCAGAGGCACCCAGTCAGTTAAGCTGTATTGCACTTCCCCTGACCCACAGAAGCTGCAAGATAACAAACGATTGATTGTTGTTGTGTTTAGTCACTACATTGTGGAGTAATTTGGAATGTAGCAACTGATAACTAGTACAAAGGAGTACTTGCAACAGAAGCAACAGAGCAATGCAACGCTAAAGAAGAACAAGTGCTGGTTGCAGAACCAGAGAACCAAACACTGGCCCAAACCATTTTTTCAATGTTCTGGACTTTGTTGAAAACATACCCATTCATAGGGCATTCTATGTATCTGATGAGGTACGAGCTGTAGTCAAGAATTCCTGGGTCCCCAATTAACAGGAAATAAAAAACATCCTCGAGCCCAGAGGTGGTATGGAAAGCAGTGTTTCTCAAATTTTAATATTTCCTTGAGCCTCCTTTCAATCTTGCCAAATGCGAGGTCTGATTTAGCAGGCCTAGGTGGGCCCTGAGTTTCTGCTTTGTTAATAAGCTCCCAGGTGATGCTGATGCTGCTGGTTCTCAGAGGACACTTTCAGAAGCAAGATTTCAAGACATTTTTCCTGCGAAGGGCCCAACTGGGCAATAAACCAGATTGGTGGAAGGCGTGGCCCTTTAGAGGATGTGGATGTGGACTCACTGTTCATTCTCTCTTGGACTTAGAGTATCTTAGGCTCTGGGCTGGAAGGAAAGATAACTATCTCTGGAAGAGAATCTATTTCTACCATCTCCTTTGTTTTTCCCTTTTCATACATTCAAAAGGGATTCTGTAGTGGTTACAGATCAGAATTTCTGGGGATGCAAGTGTAGTGTGAAAAGAAACCAGAATTTTAACTCACTCCTTTGATATTTTTTTTTTTTGCCACAAACTTTAACTGGTTTGAAATTTTAATAGTGTTAAAAAAGGACACTGACTTTTTCTTCTTTAATTTTTATAATTACAAAAGCAGTATACGTTCCTTGTAAAAGAAATGAAGTAAAAATGTGAAAGCGAATACATCATATCCTCATAACCAGAGCTTAATACTACTAACATTTTAGTGTATATGCTACCAGAGCTTAACAATCACCACCTCCTGTGTCAATTAATTTTCACATCAAATACCCAATTCACATTCAAATTTCCTGTGGTTGCTCCAAAGATAAAATGAACATAACTTCAGAAAATTATTTTGAGAGATCCTTCAAAGATAATGCATTTCAGTCACTGACATTTGAAGTCCTATATGTGACTGATATTTCAGAGTTTGTCTTGGAGAAGGTGGTAGGGAAGACTTTGGGAGAGGTCAGTGAGAAGAGATGGAAAATAGCACACAATAGAAGACACGTATATGTTGTCCTCTGCTACTGGCCTGGCAATCAACCATTTGAAAAATTGCTTCCTGATTGGTGAGTTGAATGTGAAACGAGGTAGCAAGAGTGAGTGGCAAGTATCCAAAAAGAGAAAGTGATTCACACAAATGCTTTTAACTGTGAGGGGGGAGACACGTAGCCAGTTACAATACTGTAACAGTCACATGGCATAACTTTTGGTCAAAGATGAAGCAAGGCCTAAATATCCTCTATGTCCTAAATTCTGCTGCAGTTGCCATGGTGACTGTGTCCTGCCTCGGGCCTATGAAAGATGACAGTGAGATGCAGAGTCCGTGTTTTTATTTCTTGAAAAATAATGAAGGGTGTAGCACAAGGGGAGCCTGCCTCCGGTCCGGCCATTGGCACAAATCACGTCAAGATGTCTGGGATCTTGAAAAGGGAAAGTGACTCTCTTCCTGAAAAATAAGCCAGGTATAGATTCGAGTTTTCATTCAGGGAGACCGAAAGCCTCAGTTTAAGAGGCAAGATTTCATAACGATTAGGAAGCTAGATATTTCTGGAAACGTTACATATGAGCCTCAGCTAGATGATCCAACCAGCCCCCATCACATGCCTCATCTTGAGAAGGCACTCAATACACATGTGCCTTCCCTGTCTCCCTTGGTGCATTTTTCCCGCTGGGTCTCAGTAAGAATGTGGGAAGTAGTGCAAGAATGTGAGCGCGTAGCTTTGGGGACACTGAGGACCCCTTTCTACACCAGATCCCTCATCTCAGACCTCAGTTGCAGCAGTGGATGTAGCACAGATTACCAGCTTCATTTGCCTCAGACATGTACTAATGGTGTGACCTTGGGAAGGTGACTCGCTTCTTTTGGTATCAGTTTCCTCATGTATTAAATGGGAATATCAGTGACTACCATACAGCGTGGTTTCGGTGAAGATGAAATCAGATGCTCCACGAAAACATCTACCATAGTTCCTGGAATATAGTAGGTATTCAATAAATAATAGTTTCCCTTGGCCAGGTGCAGTGGCTCATGCCTGTAATCCCAGCACTTTGGGAGGCCAAGGAGGGCAGATTATGAGATCAGGAGATCAAGACCATCCTGGCCAACATGGTGAAACCCCGTCTCTTCTAAAAATACAAAAATTAGCTGGGCGTGGTGGCACGCACTTGCAGTTCCAGCTACTCGGGAAGCTGAGGCAGGAGAATCACTTGAACCCAGGAGGTGGAGGTTGCAGTGAGCCGAGATCGCACCATAGCACTCCAGCCTGGTGACAGAGTGAGACTCTGTCTCAACAATAATTATTATTATTATTACAATTTCCCCTTTTGCTTTCCTTCAGCGGACACCCCAAGGCTCAACCAGCTGTTCTTGGCCCTTACTGGCTGACATGATCCTTTCAGTTTTCCAAGGTTATTCTCCTCAGAAGAGTTAGTAGAGTTTCCTCAGCTCCCTGCTAAGAACATGCCCCCAAGATAACTCCCACCCTGTGGACAGTTCAGCAAGTCTCCTCCCTCCCTCAATGCTTTTGAGACCTACTACACCCAAGGCAGATCTGCACTAAAAGGACAAGCAATGCAGAAACAAGAGGTGTTTGCTTGTCTCCAACACGCAATGCTGAGTCCCTGGTCTTCATAGTTTCCCAGAGCTCTGTCAATGGTCCCCCTTTCTTTATCACTTGCTGCATCTCTATATATGGTCCCATCATAGATGAAGCATCTATCCCTGCCCCTTGACTTTGGACTTGGGTATGTGTCTAGCTCTGGTCAAGGGCATGGGACCAGAAGTGGCAATGTACCAGTTTTGAGCCCAGGTCTTAAGAGACCTTGCACATTTTTCCATGTGTCATCTGGTGCCTTTGCTGTTGCCATGAGAACATGCCTGAGATAGCCCACTGGTCCCAGGAAGAGGATGGAACAATGGAACAGAACTGCCCCTACCATGGTGGCCTGAGGTAGAACCATGCCATCTCTCCCCTAGACCCACCCTGAGAAGCACAGCTGGCCAGCTGAGCCCTGCCAAGATAAGCCGACCCCTTACTAAGCCATAGGCATGACAGCCAGCCCAGCATAGAGCCACCCAGCCACCCAGTCAAGGCCAGGCTAGGTCCACTCACCCTGGCCAACAATAAAAGCTTGTTGCTTTAGGTCATTGAGTTTGTCATGCAACGGTAATTAGCCAATCAATATACTGCCTCACACAAGAATAATTGCTTTGGGCCATTTCCTTATAAAGGAAAAGAACATTTTGATATTAAATATTTGATAATAAAAGGTAGGCCTATCCAGTAGCTTCATCATTCAGGGATGGTTGGACTCTAATTTTATATTGGAGGAGTTTCCCAATAATAAAAACAAGTATGTTCTTCTGTGTATAGAGTGTTGTGATTGATAGATTTTGTCAAGGTTTCTTATATTTATTATAACCTGAGTAATTCTTGGACTCTGTAGCAGGGAAGGTACAAAAGTTATAGCCGTTTCATAATGAAAAATAAGCACGTTAGTGTCTATTTAAGGCTAAAATTTTTTTCAGACAAATAACGTTAACTTGGATGTTGAAAGAGTAAGATGCACATTATCAAATCACAAGGCAGCTTTATTTTTCCCACTGCCTGATCAAACCTGCTCTATGGCTACTTCTTCTCCTGCCCTAGAAATAATCTCCAGCAGGCATCGGGGCTTATCTGCTCCCCTGGAGTAATAAAACAACCTCTGTCACTTTAATCTCCCAATCCATCTCATTTCAGTATTTAAATATGCAGTCCAACATAACAATCAAATGCTAAACTTCACTTATAAATTAAACTTCTTCTTTTTCCAGTCTAGGCCTGCTTCAGGTAGAAAGCTCATGGGGCAGGAGCTCACGGTCAGCTTCTTGATTTCCCTCACTTACAATCTCTGCAAACCCTCCACCTACCAAGCTGCTTCTAACCCTTTGGGTGGGGAGGGCGAAGGTGGGAAGAGGATGGGGAGAGTAAAGAGAGAAAAATTCTTATGTCACTGACTTTGATCTTGTGACAGCATTTTCTGGCTGTGGGAATTGCCCTCTCATGAGGTGCTTTGCTGGTTTGGGGATACTCATTCACTGGACTCCCCTAGCCATAGGTCTCTGGCAGGATGACATCATGTTTTCCCTGCCAGTCACCTGCCTCTCACTCTGGGAGTCCCACTGCTTAATGCGAGCTTCCACTCTACTAACACAGTGATATGGTTTGGTTCTGTGTCCCCACCCAAATCTCATTTGTAGCTTGCATAATTCCCACACGTTGTGGGAGGGACCTAGTAGGAGGTCATTGAATCATGGAGGTGGGTCTTTCCTGTGCTGTTCTTGTGATAGTGAATGGGTCTCATGAGATCTGATGGCTTTAAAACTGGGAGTTTCCCACACACGTTCTCTTTTTGCCTGCTGCCATCCATGTGAGACGTGACTTGCTCCTCCTTGCCTTTCGCCATGATTGTGAGGTCTTCCCAGTCACGAGGAACTGTGAGTCCAATTAAACCTCTTTCCTTTGTAAATTGCCCAGTCTTGGGTATGTTTTTATCAGCAGCATGAAAACAGACTAATTTACACAGACTGTATGAGCCATCCAGAATCAACACTATCCCCCCCAGACCAAGGTCTCCAACGGTCTCTTGAAGCCCAGGTCACTAGGAAAGAGAGGAACACCCCTAGCCCTCCTCCATGAGGGGTGGGAATGGGACCCAACACAATGGTCTCTCTCCAAAGAAATTCTTGACCTCATGTTCAGCCTCTTTTGTGGCATCTCTAGCTTCTTGTAGATGGGAGTCAGTGGTCTCTATATCAGTACCTAAATGTCAGCTTAGGAGGCTGAGAGAGCACCTGGCTTTGGAATGTGAATGTGTTGACACCAATTGTTGTCTGCCTTCAGCCAACTCTAAGACAGAATTCCTTTTGTAGTAATTCTATCTCTCTCTCTCTCTCACACACACACACACACACATACACACACACAACCTTTCTTCACCTTCCAAGGAGGGTCAGCAGAACGGAAAAGCAGGGAAGACCACCACCCTGCAGTTTACTGAAATATGTATGAGGAAGCTAGTAACCACGCGTGATGGTTTCCCCACCACTTCACCCCCACTCTTCTCTCAGTTCTAATCTTTCACAACTGCATGAATTTAACATTGCTGGTCCTATACAGGATGTCAGAGCAATGCCTTCTGAAAGGAGGAGGGCCTTGTGCAGACAACAAACCAACCGTGCAGAGCAGAAGAGGAGAAAAGAAGGTGACAGGATGGTTTTGCCATCACGCCTGACATCAGGACACCCAGACAGAGCAGAAATCTCATCAGCTCTCCTCTCCAACCAACCGTGTTCTCACCTGTTACATTGTTAATTAAAATTCAGAGAAATAAGCATTTCAAGATAAGCATGGTTTCTGGAGATGTTACAAAGAGTTGGGAAAGTTGCATAGCTAGAAATAACAAATAACCATTCCAGATGGCAGGAGCTATCAAGATGCTTTGGACAATCACACACATGGAAAACATTTCACTCCCAGGAATATTGTTAAAATAATAGTTTTAAATGATTCATTAACAGTTAAAAGCATATGGTTCTTTCTTAGGGAATTTTGGATTGTTTAGTCTTTTTTTCTTCTTGAAGAAGCACAGATAACATCAATGGAGATGAAATATCTTGATGGTGGCCCTCAGTGGCATGTGGCCTGTCTGCTGGCCATGGCTATCGTGTTGCTTTACTAGTCCTCCAGGTTTCCGACCATTCAGAAGGGTAGCCCTGAATTAAATTGAAGAAAAGGCAAGGAGGTGAAGAGAATGTGAAAAGTAGATAAGAAAGAACAGAGGAACCATGGTGAACCAGAGACTTCATCTTTCCTTATTCATTTTGATGTTACTTCTTTTCAAATAAAGAGAACCAGCAAATGGGACCAGGGAAGCAAAGAGAGGAATATTACTTCTCTTAACTCCATCTGGGCCAAGGCACTCAGAAAAAGAAAAATGCGAGACACTAAGGCAGAGATAACTGAAGCAAGAAATAAGGAAACTACATTTTGTAAACAGAAAACAAATACCCAGTGGCTCATGCCTGTAATCCCAGCACTTTGGGAGGCTGAGACAGGAGGATCACTTGAGCCCAGGAGTTGGAGACTAGTAGCCTGGGCAACATAGTGAGACCCCATCTCTACTAAAAATTTTAAAAAAATTATTCTGGCACAGTGGCATGTGCCTGTAGTTCCAGTTACTCAGGAGGCTGAGGTAGGAGGATCCCTTGAGCCCAGGAGGCCTAGACCACACACAGTGAGCCATGATTGTGACACTGCACTCCAGCCTGGATGACAGAACAAGACCCTGTCTCAAAAAAAAAAAAAAAAACCACAAATAATAATAATAATAATAATAAAAACCCATACAATAAATATTATTTTAAATGTTGTATGCCAAGATTTAGCCTCAATTATATTTATCTTGAGATTGCTTATAACTATCATAAATTAGAAACCACCAATGTGGCCAACAATATTTTTTAAATGGCTAAATAATGGTCAGTCAGACAATGCCATGATATGCAGTGATTACAAATTATATATACAACTCTACTTTCTAACAGGGCAGTAAGCTTGTATATATAGTTAAGTTATAAAATGTAAATTATAAGAACTACAGGCTGCGTGATCACAATTTGGTTAAATAATTCATATAGATAGATAGACACAGATGTATAGAAGAATGCGTTAAGAATTTACACCAAAGTATTACAAGCAGTCAGCTTTTAAAAATGAAATTTTAGGTGATTTAATGCTCTGCTTTTCTCTAATAGTTTTGAGATTTTCTCCAATAAGAATTATCTACACATTCATCAGATAATTATACAGTCTTCCCTTGGTATCCATGGGGGATTGTTCCAGGACCCCAGTGGATACCAAAATCCTCAGATGCTTAAGTCCCTAGATATCAAATGGCATTGTATTTGCATATAACCTACGTATATCCTCCTGTATACTTTCAATTATCTCTAGATTATTTATTATACTTAATGCAATGTAAATGCTATGTAAATAGTTGTTATATTATATTTTAAAAGTTGTATTATTTATTGTTGTATTGTTATTTTTACTGTGTGTTTTTAAATAGTTTTGACCTGCAGTTGGTTGAATCCACAGATGAGGAACCTGCAGGATATAGAGGGTTGAATGAAATATATAAAATTGTCATGAAAATAGGGAATTCTAGAAAAGATAAAAAGCTGCCTTTCACTGAGAAGCTATGCCTAGACACCAGATACCACATATATTCCCTGAAGTCCATTAGCCCTGCAGCGGGAGCTGTGTGCTCATGTATGCTAGCAAGGCCTTGAGACTTGCAAGGCTGGAGGGGCTCCCACTCTAAGGCAGTGAGAAGTGGGGAAGGGTCTTTCCTGTCATTTCTGTGCTGCTTGCCTGAGTACTAAAGCAAATGGAAAACCTGAAGAAAGATTCCATCTGTTCACGATTCCTGTTTATATCACTTATTACACAGTCTATGACACTAGGCTACCATTTATGATTAACACGGTGCTACAGTTTTTAGGGATACCGAGATGTCATAGAAGGAGTGATGGTCTGAAATATAGGAGAGGTGGGTCCTCTCAAAACTCTGCCACTAAACTTGTTGAATCTCAGGCAATTTCAATTCAAATCAATAAACACTTAGTGAGCATTTATTATATGTCAGGCACAGAACTCAACACTAACATACAAAAATGAATATGATACTCTTCCTACACTGAAATACCCCAAGCCTAGCCAGGGAGATAAGCAAACGAACAAATGGGTATAAAACAATATGGCACACATGATGGTAGAGATACTAATACAATTCTATGGGATCACAGTGGTGGGGACGCCCTACCTTCTGTAAAGGTGGGTAGGGTTTGGGCGTTAGGTGTCAGAGATGATTTAAAAAGAAAGATAATTCTTGAGTTGGACCTTAAAAAACAAGGCAGGAAAAGATATGCCAGACAATCACTTCCCTCTCTGGCCTCAGTTTCCTCAGCTTTAAAATGAGGGCTCGACCTGAATACTCTCCAATATCTGTGTTGCTCGGGGCAGAATGACTGCCAGCCACACCACCAAAGCTTCGATGCCAGCCATGTTGCTGATGCAATCCTGAATTCCTGCTCAGAGCCAGCATATGAGAGGATTATCAGGTTGCTGGAGCTGTTCCCCTACATTGGAAAAATTGGAAAATTAGATTTAATCAACCACTTGTCTTAAGAAAATGTACCCAAACTTGGAAACAGGGCCAAGAGGATGGCTGCAAACTCTTTAATGCCATTCTGAAACACTGAAGCATTGTTCAACTGGCCCAGTAGGGGTTAAATCTCTAGGAGAATATACCTCTGTTGACATTTCTATTTACTATTGATTAGAGCCCAGACACTGTGATGTTATATGCTAAATTGTAGATTTTAGTCTGGTGGAAATGCAAATTACTTCTATTCAGAAGAAAAAAAAAATGCCCTCAAAGGTTATAGTTGCATGGCCCTGTAGGATAGTATCCAGCTTTCAGTGTGCCCTCCCTAATGGTCTGTGAGAACCCCAGTTTCTCAAATGTTCCTTGCAGTTTTATCATCTTACTGGTACCTTTAGTAATGAATTAATACATTTTGATATTTGTTCATTCTATATTTGAATGAGTCCTGTTTTTAGATTTTTGAAAATTATCTTTTCACATTTAGAGAAAGAAAAGAATGTCTTCATTCTCTAACTGGGAATCAATTGCAGAAGTCTTGCTCATTCCAACATTTAACTGCAATATTACTGCCTTTTTGTGGACTCATTTTAGCTGCCTGCATTTATTTCTTCCTGAACCAGAAAAGCATTTGGGTTCATTTTTATGACACCTACTTTGTGACAGTGATTGAAGCAAAGGAATCAGCAGTCTTCACACAAAGACTCACACACACCTACATGCACACACATGCACTCAGACGCACAGGCTGGTTTGCTGATTTGGTTCTTTCCCGGATGTGTCTGAATGAATGAGTCACGCACCCACTTTGCCACTCCTCATGATCATTACTGGATCTTATTAAAGGAAAGGTAAATTCCTGAGACCCTTTTATTCCTGAGATCCGCCTCACACTTGGAGGCTATCACATTTTGACAAATGACCTTCAGACTGCTTTCACTTGGTAATTAGCAATAACAGCATTAACAATATGGTGTTCTGTGTTTTATAAAAACATTCCTGTGTGAGAGGCATTGTGCTTCTAATTTTATTAAAGAGGAAAATGAGGTTCAGGTAGATTCCTCGCCTAAGATCAACTGCATAGAAAAAAAGGAACCAAAAATGACGCCCAGTTCTAACTTAGGGACTAGTGCTCATGGCGTTACCAAACTGCCTCAAAGAGTCAGCTGAACAAACGTTACTTTATTTTTCATCCTGCTGACTTAAATTTAGTTTCATTAGAGAATGTTGTTTATAAGCCATTGCATATTTTCAAAGTATTATGTGAAATTCCATATGAATCTACTGAAATGATCAGTGACTTTATGGATTAGTTTATTTTGTCCATATGCATACATTTACCCCTGGGAACTTGGAGGAGCAATGTGTTAATTAAATCATTGATCATTTTTCAGATATAAGAAGCTGAATGACTCTGCCTGTGAGTCATTACCACAATCAAGCTACTCTGGTAATACCCCCCCAGCACACACACACTATGGTACATGAAGGAAGCTACTGGGTGGGAATGGTTGGAGTCTGATCTCATGGTAGAGAAATTATACGTCCACTGATACTGTCTCAGTATCCAAGAGGATGTAAAGTTATTGAGAGTGGAACACATTGGTGGAACAATGCTTTTGTCATTCCCATCATAAATTTTTTTTTTAATCACTTAACAGCACCTTTCTGCTCAGGCTGCACTGATACACACTACAAAAAGAGACCAATAAAACCAAAGGCACACCTTTTATGAGATTTTAACATAATTTAGAAGGCACGAATGAGGAAAAAAGGAGAGACTACAAAGAAAGACCACAGAGAAAATATAGACAAAAGAAAGTCGAAGTAATATCAACTAATGGTCTCAGGTTTTAGACTAAAAATTCTTAGAAAATAGCAGATAGGAGAGAAGCAGTTTGCTTCCTGCTTTGAAACAGTGGAGTTGTTCATTCTGGGGAAACTTTGTATAACAGGTAGAAAATTACAAATTATCAATTTCCCAAATATGTATTGAGCTCCTCCTTGTGGGATATGTATTAAAAAAAAAAACTGATGTATAATTTTGAATATATATTTTTGAATGTGTATTTCTGAATTTGAATACATATATTTTAAAGATAGATGATGGATAGATAGATGATTGATAGATGATGGATAGACAGATGGCCCTTGACTCATGGCAATTATAGTCTAGTAGTAGAGATGAATATGAATTAAGTCATCACAGAAATACTTACAAAATCATAATTAAGTGAAGTGCTGTGAAGGAGGGGAAGGTGACTAAGACCATGTAATGGGCAGGGAGGAATGGCCTGGTCTGGGGGTCAAAAAGCTGCAATGAGGACACGGTGATTGACCTGGAACCTAAAGGGTACATAGGATTGTAGCAAAGATGAGGAAAGAGGTTTCAGGCAGAGACAAGAGCATGTGCACAGGACAAGAGGGAACAGGGTTTGTGCAAGAGCCTGAAAGAAAGCAGCCTGGCTGGAGATCAGAGAGAAAGGAGCAGTGGAGATGAGAGGAAGCCAGAGCAGGGGGAGATGTACTGTTGTTAAAACGACTTGTTGCTGAATTTTAAAGTGATAGGGCGCCATCGCAGTGTTTTATAAGGGGAGAGGGGAAGATGTCCTAAGATGGGCATTTTGAGGCATATGCTAATTCTGGCTGTAGCATAGGAATCAGACTGAAGGTGAAAATGTAAGAGAGACCATTAGCAGGCTACCGCAGAGGATCACACAAGAGAGGGGGTTGGCTTGGACTAGGACAGTGGCAATGAAACAAAGAAATGCCGTTGAATATTATCTAGAGGAGAAGTAAGTCTTTCCACTGGGCACTGGAGAGTAACTCAAAGGATTTGGTCTTGTGCTACCAAATGGATGTTGGTTCCATTCACCAAGGGGAAAAACACTGAAAAGAGGGATAAGGAAAATGGGAGATGATGGTAGTGATTATTAGTTCAATCATAGTCATCTTGAGTTAGGTGCTTAAAGAGAGAATTATTGGTATATTCAAAAGCAAGTCCACTGAGCTACTTTGAGAAATCTACTGTTAGATAAGTCAGTTTTGGGTACTCCCGATGGCCAGGAGGTTTGATCACTTCCAAATATATATTCATGTACCAACTTCCCTTGAAGACAGTTTCCAGTTTCTATTATGATACCTCTTGACATCTTCTGCCTCCAATTTCTCACTTTTCCTTCTTGAGATTGCATTAGAAATTACGTAATCGGAATGACATTGATTCATTAAACTAGGTCTTGGCATGACAGTTCAATTGTCTGTACATTCCTTCCCAACTTCTCAAGTGTGGAAATGTTTTTAAGAGCTGTAGCACACGCCACCATCCCAGTGAGGAAATTAGAAGTGTTTCAAAACTGTAGAAGACATAAAGGTAAGCACACCAAGCACTGCATGCAAAACAGGAAAAATAATATCGTGTTAGATAAAATGGGGAAATACAAACAATGCTTTTTGAAATCACATTCTAATTAAAATAATGGAAAGAACAACAAACCAAAGCTGTTCAATCTAGTATCTCTGATTTTGCACTGGTAGGATAGGAGATAAGCCTATATATCAAAAGGCATGATTGTCAGGCATTTCTCAACATGAGAAACACGGAGCAAGTCTGGGGTAAAAAGGAATGCGGAAAAAAGAGGTGGAAACAACTACCTTTGAGACTAAGCCTAAAATGAAAGCTGATGGTTGCTGGTGCAAATTTCATTATTAATTGCCCAAATCTGTTCTTCCATCATCCCATTTCTTCCGTTCCATTCAGCACTTTTAGTCGCAACTGAACCTATGTTACATAACGTAATGAAGTCATACGTCTCAGCAAGCAATTTTTTTAAAAAAAATTAGCACATCATCTGCGAAGAAAGAATTGAGCAAAGTCTTGTGGGATCCCTCATCAAGTTTGTGGATGGGAATGTTTAGGAGGATGCCAATAATAGAATCTAAGTACAGCTCCCCTCTGTGCGTACTCCACACATTAATATCAAAGGGACGAAGCAATTACAACCCACCTGTGATGCATTCTATGCAGTTCAACTCCTTTAAACCTTACAAGTTTTCTAAAATCTCTCAGGCTAGCACCACTCTCTGATCAAACTAACCTGGGCTACCATTAACTCTACCACCCTTATCCTCTAATTAATTCATTTCGGGTGCTAATTAAAGCTATGAATGCAGGGGTAATTAGGCTAAGTAAAGGGTGCTTATTAATCAATAATTGACAGCTAACTCTTAACAACTGTATTTCCCAATAAGTGAATGCAATTTAATCAAATACAATGCTTGCAAAATAGATAACTGCTTTTTATGATACCCTTGATGTATAGGTCAATATTTCTGTCTTAATTTTCCAGTTGAAAAAGAAACAGAGATGTAACTTACTTCGGTTCATCCAGTGAATCTGAACTTGTTATTGTCGGGGCTGTATTTGGACCTCATCCATAAGGCATGAGTCTATCGTTCTGAGGTTTAAGAAATACAGATACAGGGCGGAGCAAGATGGCCGAATAGGAACAGCTCCAGTCTCCAACTCCCAGCGCGAGCGACACAGAAGACCAGTGATTTCTGCATTTTCAACTGAGGTACTGGGTTCATCTCACTAGGGAGTGCCGGACAATCGGTGCTGGTAAGCTGCTGCAGCCCGACCAGCGAGAGCCGAAGCAGGGCGAGGCATCGCCTCACCTGGGAAACGCAAGGGGGAAGGGAATCCCTTTTCCTAGCCAGGGGAACTGAGTCACACAACACCTGGAAAATTGGGTAAATCCCACCCCAATACTGTGCTTTAAGCAAACAGGCACACCAGGAGATTATACCCACATCTGGCCAGGAGGGTCCCACGGCCACGGAGCCTCCCTCATTGCTAGCACAGCAGTCTGCGATCTAACCGCAAGGCAGCAGCGAGGCTGGGGGAGGGGCACCCGCCATTGCTGAGGCTTAAGTAGGTAAACAAAGCCCCTGGGAAGCTCGAACTGGGTGGAGCTCACAGCAGCTCAAGGAAACCTGCCTGTCTCTGTAGACTCCACCTCTGGGGACAGGGCACAGCTAAACAACAACAACAACAACAAAAAGCAGCAGAAACCTCTGCAGACGCAAACGACTCTGTCTGACAGCTTTGAAGAGAGCAGTGGATCTCCCAACACAGAGGTTGAGATCTGAGAACGGACAGACTGCCTGCTCAAGTGGGTCCCTGACCCCTGAGTAGCCTAACTGGGAGACATCCCCCACTAGGGGCAGACTGACACCCCACATCTCACACAGTGGAGTACACCCCTGAGAGGAAGCTTCCAAAGCAAGAAACAGACAGGTACACTCGCTGTTCAGCAATATTCTATCTTCTGCAGCCTCTGCTGCTGATACCCAGGCAAACAGCGTCTGGAGTGGATCTCAAGCAATCTGCAACAGACCTACAGCTGAGGGTCCTGACTGTTAGAAGGAAAACTATCAAACAGGAAGGACACCTACACCAAAACCCCATCAGTACGTCACCATCATCAAAGATCAGAGGCAGATAAAACCACAAAGATGGGGAAAAAGCAGGGCAGAAAAGCTGGAAATTCAAAAAATAAGAGCAAATCTCGCCCTGCAAAGGAGCACAGCTCATTGCCAGCAATGGATCAAAGCTGGACGGAGAATGACTTTGACGAGATGAGAGAAGAAGGCTTCAGTCTATCAAACTTCTCAGAGCTAAAGGAGGAATTACATACCCAGCACAAAGAAACTAAAAATCTTGAAAAAGAATGGAAGAATTGATAGCTAGAATAATTAATGCAGAGAAGGTCATAAATGAAATGACAGAGATGAAAACCATGACATGAGAAATACGTGACAGATGCACAAGCTTCAGTAACTGACTCGATCAACTGGAAGAAAGAGTATCAGTGATTGAGGATCAAATGAATGAAATGAAGCGAGAAGAGAAACCAAAAGAAAAAAGAAGACAAAGAAATAAACAAAGCCTGCAAGAAGTATGGGATTATGTAAAAAGACCAAATCTATGTCTGATTGGGGTGCCTGAAAGTGAGGGGGAAAATGGAACCAAGTTGGAAAACACTCTTCAGGATATCATCCAGGAGAACTTCCCCAACCAAGTAGGGCAGGCCAACACTCAAATTCAGGAAATACAGAGAACGCCACAAAGATACTCCTCCAGAAGAGCAACTCCAAGACACATAATTGCCAGATTCACCAAAGTTGAAATGAAGGAAAAAATCTTAAGGGCAGCCAGAGAGAAAGGTCGGGTTACCCACAAAGGGAAGCCCATCAGACTAACAGCAGATCTCTTGGCAGAAACTCTACAAGCCAGAAGAGAGTGGGGGCCAATATTCAACATTCTTAAAGAAAAGAATTTTCAACCCAGAACTTCATATCCAGCCAAACTAAGTTTCATAAGTGAAGGAGAAATAAAATCCTTTACAGATAAGCAAACGCTTAGAGATTTTGTCACCACCAGGCCTGCCTTACAAGAGACCCTGAAGGAAGCACTAAACATGGAAAGGAACAACCGGTACCAGCCATTGCAAAAACATGCCAAAATGTAAAGACCATCGAGGCTAGGAAGAAACTGCATCAACTAACGAGCAAAATAATCAGTTAATATCATAATGGCAGGATCAAGTTCACACATAACAATATTAACCTTAAATGTAAATGGACTAAATGCTCCAATTAAAAGACACAGACTGGCAAACTGGATAAAGAGTCAAGACCCATCAGTCTGCTGTATTCAGGAGACCCATCTCACATGCAGAGACATGCATAGGCTCAAAATAAAGGGATGGAGGAAGATCTACCAAGCAAATGGAGAACAAAAATAAGCAGGGGTTGCAATCCTAGTCTCTGATAAAACAGACTTTAAACCATCAAAGATCAAAAGAGACAAAGAAGGCCATTACATAATGGTAAAGGGATCAATTCAACAGGAAGAGCTAACTATCCTAAATATATATGCACCCAATACAGGAGCACCCAGATTCATAAAGCAAGTCCTTAGAGACTTACAAAGAGACTTAGACTCCCACACAATAATAATGGGAGACTTCAACACCCCACTATCAACATTAGACAGATCAACGAGACAGAAAGTTAACAAGGATATCCAGGAATTGAACTCATCTCTGCAGCAAGCAGACCTAATAGACATCTATAGAACTCTTCACCCCAAATCAACAGAATATACATTCTTCTCAGCACCACATCACACTTATTCCAAAATTGACCACATAATTGGAAGTAAAGCACTCCTTAGCAAATGTACAAGAACAGAAATTATAACAAACTGTCTCTCAGACCACAGTGCAATCAAACTAGAACTCAGGACTAAGAAACTCAATCAAAACCGCTCAACTACGTGGAAACTGAACAACCTGCTCCTGAATGACTACTGGATACATAACGAAATGAAGGCAGAAATAAAGATGTTCTTTGAAACCAATGAGAACAAAGATACAACATACCAGAATCTCTGGGACACATTTAAAGCAGTGTGTACAGGGAAATTTATAGCACTAAATGCCCACAAGAGAAATCTGGAAAGATCTAAAATTGACACTCTAACATCACAATTAAAAGCACTAGAGAAGCAAGAGCAAACACATTCAAAAGCTAGCAGAAGGCAAGAAATAACTAAGATCAGAGCAGAACTGAAGGAGATAGAGACACAAAAAACTCTCCAAAAAATCAATGAATCCAGGAGTTGTTTTTTTGAAAAAATCAACAAAATTGACAGACCGCTAGCAAGACTAATAAAGAAGAAAAGAGAGAAGAATCAAATAGACGCAATAAAAAATGATAAAGGGGATATCACCACCGACCCCACAGAAATACAAACTACCATCAGAGAATACTATAAACACCTCTACGCAAATCAACTAGAAAATCTAGAAGAAATGGATAATTTCCTGGACACTTACACTCTTCCAAGACTAAACCAGGAAGAAGTTGAATCCCTGAATAGACCAGTAGCAGGCTCTGAAATTGAGGCAATAATTAATAGCCTACCAACCAAAAAAAATCCAGGACCAGATGGATTCACAGCTGAATTCTACCAGAGGTACAAGGAGGAGCTGGTACCATTCCTTCTGAAACTATTCCAATCAATAGAAAAAGAGGGAATCCTCCCTAACTCATTTTATGAGGCCAACATCATCCTGATACCAAAGCCTGGCAGAGACACAACAAAAAAAGAGAATTTTAGACTAATATCCCTGATGAACATCGATGCAAAAATCCTCAATAAAATACTGGTAAACCAGATTCAGCAGCACATCAAAAAGCTTATCCACCATGATCAAGTGGGCTTCATCCCTGGGATGCAAGGCTGGTTCAACATTCGCAAATCAATAAACGTAATCCAGCATATAAACAGAACCAAAGACAAGAACCACATGATTATCTCAATAGATGCAGAAAAGGCCTTTGACAAAATTCAACAGCCCTTCATGCTAAAAACGCTCAAGAAATTCGGTATTGATGGAACGTACCTCAAAATAATAAGAGCTATTTATGACAAACCCACAGCCAATATCATACTGAATGGGCAAAAACTGGAAAAATTCCCTTTGAAAACTGGCACAAGACAGGGATGCCCTCTCTCACCACTCCTATTCAACATAGTGTTGGAAGTTCTGGCTAGGGCAATCAGGCAAGAGAAAGAAATCAAGGGTATCCAGTTAGGAAAAGAAGAAGTCAAATTGTCCCTGTTTGCAGATGACATGATTGTATATTTAGAAAACCCCATCGTCTCAGCCCAAAATCTCCTTAAGCTGATAAGCAACTTCAGCAAAGTCTCAGGATACAAAATTAATGTGAAAAAATCACAAGCATTCTTATACACCAGTAACAGACAAACAGAGCGCCAAATCATGAATGAACTTCCATTCACAATTGCTTCAAAGAGAATAAAATACCTAGGAATCCAACTTACAAGGGATGTAAAGGACCTCTTCAAGGAGAACTACATACCACTGCTCAGTGAAATAAAAGAGGACACAAACAAATGGAAGAACATACCATGCTCATGGATAGGAAGAATCAATATCGTGAAAATGGCCATACTGCCCAAGGTTATTTATAGATTCAATGCCATCCCCATCAAGCTACCAATGAGTTTCTTCACAGAATTGGAAAAAACTGCTTTAAAGTTCATATGGAACCAAAAAAGAGCCCGCATTGCCAAGACAATCCTAAGTCAAAAGAACAAAGCTGGAGGCATCACGCTACCTGACTTCAAACTATAATACAAGGCTACAGTAACCAAAACAGCATGGTACTGGTACCAAAACAGAGATATAGACCAACGGAACAGAACAGAATCCTCAGAAATAATACCACACAGCTACAGCCATCTGATCTTTGACAAACCTGACAAAAACAAGAAATGGGGAAAGGATTCCCTATTTAATAAATGGTGCTGGGAAAATTGGCTAGCCATAAGTAGAAAGCTGAAACTGGATCCTTTCCTTACTCCTTATACGAAAACTAATTCAAGATGGATTAGAGACTTAAATGTTAGACCAAATACCATAAAAACCCTAGAAGAAAACCTAGGTAGTACTATTCAGGACATAGGCATGGGCAAGGACTTCATGTCTAAAACACCAAAAGCAACAGCAACAAAAGCCAAAATTGACAAATGGGATCTAATTAAACTAAAGAGCTTCTGCACAGCAAAAGAAACTACCATCAGAGTGAACAGGCAACCTACAGAATGGGAGAACATTTTTGCAATCTACTCATCTGACAAAGGGCTAATATCCAGAATCTACAAAGAACTCAAACAAATTTACAAGAAACAAACAAACAACCCCATCAAAAAGTGGGCAAAGGATATGAACAGACATTTCTCAAAAGAAGACATTCATACAGCCAACAGACACATGAAAAAATGCTCATCATCACTGGCCATCAGAGAAATGCAAATCAAAACCACAATGAGCTACCATCTCACACCAGTTAGAATGGCAATCACTAAAAAGTCAGGAAACAACAGGTGCTGGAGAGGATGTGGAGAAATAGGAACACTTTTACACTGTTGGTGGGACTGTAAACTAGTTCAACCATTATGGAAAACAGTATGGCGATTCCTCAAGGATCTAGAACTAGATGTACCATATGACCCAGCCATCCCATTACTGGGTATATACCCAAAGGATTATAAATCATGCTGCTATAAAGACACATGCACACGTATGTTTATTGCAGCACTATTGACAATAGCAAAGACTTGGAATCACCCCAAATGTCCCTCTGTGACAGACTGGATTAAGAAAATGTGGCACATATATATCATGGAATACTATGCAGCCATAAAATGGATGAGTTTGTGTCCTTTGTAGGGACATGGATGCAGCTGGAAACCATCATTCTTAGCAAACTATCACAAGAACAGAAAACCAAACACCACATGTTCTCACTCATAGGTGGGAACTAAACAATGAGATCACTTGGGTTTGCGAAGGGGAACATCACACACTGGGGCCTATCATGGGGAGGGGGGATGAGGGAGGGATTGCATTGGGAGTTATACCTGATGTAAATGACGAGTTGATGGGTGCTAACGAGTTGATGGGTGCAGCACACCAACATGGCACAAGTATACGTATATGTAACAAACCTGCACGTTATGCACATGTACCCTAGAACTTAAAGTATAATAATAATAATAATAATAATAATAATAATAAAAAGAAAAGCAGAACTACAAAAGGAAAGTCAGATCTTTCTTTTCATCTGACAGCTGTATTGACAAATTTTGTCTATTTGTAACTATGTGTTGTGTCAAAAATCTATGTTTTAAAGATTGCTAATGAGAAATCAATGATGCTAAACAGTTCCTTCTGTCAATAAAAAACACAAATAAAAAAAAAAGAAATATGGATAAAAGCCTTTCCTGGCCTTTCCAGGTAGAAAAATATTATGTTTGTCTTCCATAAAACTTAGTGAACATCTCACTTGAAACCCGTGTCACATCACAATATAATTAGTTATTTGCATTATCAGTTGCACCAGTTCGGATTTCCAAATTTGTTATCTTCAGAGGGTAATATGCATGCCTGCAAAAGGGAATTAAAAATGCAATGAAAAATAAATTTGGGGAAATCTGGGTTAAACACATTTAAACAGATTTCTTTAGTGCAGAACTTCTCAAAGCCTTTAAAATGTTCATATGCATTATGAACCCTAAGAGTGACACACAACGTTTCTGCAATTTATTTGACTATAGAGCTTTTTTTCCCCCTCAGAATATTCATTTACTTATGCAGAACCATGGTTGGAAAGCATAGTTTGGAAAACTTTGCACAAGATCTTGAGTTCATCTTATTCACCGTGTATTCCTAGCACCTAGCATGATATCTGGCACATAGTACATGCTCTCTATGCTAACAATTTCCAAATTTTTATTTCCAGCTCCATTCTTTCTTTGGAACTTGAGACTGATATATTCAACAGCCTATTCAACACCATTGCTTGGTTACCTGGTGGGCTCCTCAAACTGAGCATGTCCAAACCTGAACTTTGGCTCTTACCCACAAAACCCATTCCAATTGCAACCTTTCCATCTCAAATGATGCAAACTCCATTTTTCCAGTGACTCAGGCCAAAAACTTTGGAGTTATTCCTAACCCCTTTTTCTCATCTAATTTACCAAAGAACAGCATTCTCTACCTTCAATATATATCCAAAATCTGACCCCTTCTCACACCACATGGCTCCTACCCAGGTCTGAGCTGCCATCATCTCTCACCTGGATTCCTGTAATGGGCTCCTACCCAGTCTTCCTGGGCACTCTTTTGTCCTTTCTTGAGGCTCAACATGGGAACCAGACTGATCCTGTTAAAGCATAAGTCAGATCATATGCCTCCTCCCTTCAAAAGCCTGCGATGGCTCCCCATTTTCCTCCAAGTAAAAGCCAAAGTCTTACAATGACATGGAACGCCATAGTCTAGGTCCCTGTTATTTTTCTGACTCTCTTTCTCTTTCTCCCCACCCTCCATACACTCTGGCCCCCCAAGCTAATGGTCACATACATCATGTACACTCCTTCCTTAGGCCTTTGCAAGAGTTGCTCCCTCTGATCAGAACAATCTAGCCGTATAACCAACTGTCTCACCTTTCAAATATTTGCTCAAAGCTCACCTTCACAATGAGACCTACCCTGACTACTGTAATTAAAATTGCAACCCAGCCCCACTCCCACCCCACCCCCACTACTCCTTAGCCTGCTTTAACTCTTTCATAGCACTTACCTCTTCTAATATTCTACATAATTTACAGATCTATGTATTTTTCTACCTCCCTCCACTAGAATATACGTTCTATGTGTAATTCGTTGATATTACCCAAGCGTCAAGAACAGTACAGGGCACACAGCACATGCTCAATAAGTGAATGAATGAGAGTTGAATGAATATTGCAATTCATGCAAGATGTTACATATACTCAGATAGGTTTAATGCACACCTTTTATATGGCTCAGTTCTATGGGCAGAAGACCAAACACTATGGTCATTTTAAGTGAAACAAAGATTATATATTTTTTGTAAATTAGACAAAGCCAACATGCTTTAATTCTGTGTTTACCTGACCAAGGCAGATACTATCCAAAAGACCTGGCAGCCAACAAAAGGTTGGTCTTCACAAATTTATTGAAATATGATTACTTAAAAGAATGGCATATGACAGTTACAGATAGGAAATATTAAAACTTCTACATTTTTCTCTTAAAAAATAAGAATGAAAGGCTATCTCAATATTTCATTGACTCGGTGACACAGACGGTCTCATGCAGATCATGTATCTCAGAGCATGTCTAGGATTACAGGCATCTGAGGGAAAACTGGGGGGTTTGCAGTGGTGGTTCCTTCCTTCATTTGCTCATTTTCAACATGCAACTTATTGTCGTTAAGTGTGCCAGCAAAGAGAATGTATAATTTCTCTAACACTCATTTCTCTAGTGTTACATAAACTATCAAAAATTAGACCAGCGCTATGGACTGAATTTATATGAATTCTGAGTCACCCCAAAATTCATATGTTGAAGCCCTCATCTCCAATGTGATGATGGTATTTAGAGATGGGAACCTGGTGAGGTAATTCGGGTTAGACAAAGTCATAAGCGTGAGGCATAGTGAAAAGAGACAGCAGGGGGCTCGCAGTCTCCCTATCTCCATGCATGAACTAAAGAAGGACCAGGCAAGCATACAGTGAGAAGGAAGCCATCTACGAGCCAGGAAGAGGGCCCTCTCCAGAGTTTATCCATGCTGACACCCTGATCTTAGTCTTCTAGCCTCCAGAACCATGGGAAATAAATTTCTGTTATTTAAGCCCGGCCACTCTGTGGTATTTTATTATGGCAGCCTGAAATGACTAATACAAAGAGTATCTTAACAGATGTCTTCTTGGCTGGGCACGGTGGCTCATGCCTGTAATCCTAGCACTTTGGGAGGCAGACAGATCACTTGAGGTCAGGAGTTTGAGATCAGCCTGGCCAACATGGCGAAACACTATGTGTACTGAAAATTAGCTGGGCATGGTGGTGCATGTCTGTAATCCCAGTTACTCAGAAGGCTGAGACAGGAGAATCGCTTGAAATCAGGCAGTGGAGGTTGCAGTGAGCCGAGATTGCACCGCTGCACTCCAGCCTGGGTGACTGGGTGACAGAGCAAGACTCTGTCTCAAAAAGAAGGAAAAAAAAAAAAAAAGATGTCTCCCATGAAATCTTGGAGCAAAAAGAAAATGGCAGAGCTGAGACCTCACTTCCACTAGGAACTATTTACTAGACACATTACCAGATAAGAATAATAATGATCTAATTATGATGATTAAAAGTGTAGATAATGTTGAAGGTGAGTGATGAAATGTGGGGTTTCATTATACTAGTTTTTCTTCTTTTGTGCGTATTTAAAATTTTTCAAAATGAAAAGTTTAAAAAAGTTTAGGTTAGCTAAAACTGTGATGAAATTATCAAGAACATTATTTTATTTACCTCCAGTATCATTCACACTAAATTTTTCTCTAGGTATTTACTGTGGCTTGAGAGATTAGTTAATGAAGATGAGAAGCCATCAGAAATATTGCAAAATGTTTTGTATTTCAACTTCGTATAATCAATTTTATATATTTCTAGGTATGCTTTACAACACACACAATACATCAGTACCACAGTATGGAAGAATAATTTTTATGTAACATACACAGACGCACACAAACGCACATAGTAAAGGTGCAGGTTTCATCCCTTTTTGTTGATGGAAGTGCACAGAAAAAAGAGTTTGGTGGCCCCAGTGCTTAAATGGTAAGAGGAGAAGACAGACAACAGATAAACATGGAGAATACCCATAAAGACATTAAGGCCCAAATTGGGGGTTGGGGGAGAACTAATAATATTAGGAACTACCTAGAAGATTAATGCATATATGCATTACTTGTATACACAAACATTATTTGTAAAGTTGGTAAAGCTCTTTGAAACCCTTTGGAATAAAAGGCACAGAAAACATTATTAATATTATTATCATAGTGCATGTTTGTGTTTCTGTATTAAGCTCCCAGAGCAGTCTTTTAATGATCTCATTTTTTATGCAACATATACATAGATCAATTGAAGAGACCTACATTAATCTAAATTATTGAGATGAATTTTAATTTGTTTGGACAATACTAAAGCTTGGAATGACTAAAGAGAAAAAAAAAAAGAAAGAAAGAAAAGAAAAGAAAAAAACGCCCAGCTCAGCAAGCTCAGCATGCTAACAAATAAATGTTAAGTGACCTGGGACAATGGAGTACATATTTTCATCCTTCCACATATTCATTTCACAAATTGGTGGTGTCCAGATGTCCTACAGCAAGGTTCTTAAAGTGTGGTGGAAGGCCAAATGCGGTGCTAAAAAAATCCCCATTTTTAAAATCTTTTTAGATGATATTTTTAAAATATCTGTTAAATAACAGACACCTTAACTAAGATTTTTTTCCTCTTTTTGTGACAATGACTCTGCATTTTTTTCCAGGAATGATTGAAGGCTTTCACTTTGTAGTTTTAAACGAAAGCCAAGGAGAACACCTCACTGGTTTCTCATCAACAGCAACACAATTTGTTTGCTGATTTCAGTGCAGTGATTGGGTTTTTCTTTGTTAAATTAGAAAGCCGAGTGGAAACAGATGGATAAGGGGTTCCCATGCCTGTGAATGGTCTGTAGCCCAGAAAAGTAAGGGAACCATGGTTGTGGAAACTAAGCGTCAGGGCTGTCTTTCTGCTTTTATCCCATGTTCATGGCAGTTTTTGGCAAACTGTGCACATTCCCACCATGCTGAGCCATACTTTTGGCTTCAAGAAATAAAAACATTGCTTTTATTAAAATAGGTCATAGAGGCCAGGCACAGTGGCTCATGCCTGAAATGCCAGCACTTTGGGAGGTCAAGGCAGGCAGATTACTGGAGCCCAGGAGTTCGAGACCAGGGAGCAACACAGTGAAACCTTGTCTTTACCAAAAAATACAAAAATTAGCTAGGTGTGTTGGTGCATGCCTTTAGTCCCAGCTACTTGGGGGGCTGAGGCTGGAGGATCACTTAAGCCTGGGAGGTCAAGGCTGCAGTGAGTCGTGTTTGCCCCACTGCACTCCAGCCGGGGCAACAGAGAAAGACCTTGTCTCAAATAAGTAGGTCATAGGCATGGAGAAGGGAAAAGACATGGGGGTCTACTTGAGGGTGGAGGATGGGAGGAAGATGAGAATTGAAAAACTACCTATTGGCTGGGCGCGGCTCACACCTGTAATCCCAGCACTTTGAGAGGCTGAGACCCCCTGAGGTCAGTAGTTTGAGACCAGCCTGCCCAACATGGCAAAACCCCGTCTCTACTAAAAACACAAAAAATTAGCCAGGCATGGTGGCAGGTGCATGTAATTCCAGCTACTCGGAAGGCTGAGGCAGGAGAATCACTGGACCCGGGAGGCGGAGGGTGCAGTGAGCCGCTGTCGTGACACTGCACTCCAGCCTGGGCCACGAGAGTGAAACTCCATCTCAAAAAAAAAAAGAAAAGAAAGGAAGAAAAATTACCTATCAGGTATTGCACTGATTACCTGGTGATAACATTATCTGTACACCAAACCCCTGCAACACGCAATTGACCCACTTCACAAACCTGCACATGTGCCCCTTGAACCTAAAAGTTGGAATAAATAAATAAATAATAAATAAATAAAATAGGTCAATAGGTCATAGAACGAGAGACAGCAAGTCCATTCACCACTGGCTGCCTAGGACTTCTGTCCTGCCATTGCATGTCCTTCCTCCTCCAATCTCACTGCGCTTCCCAATCCCAACCTTTCTATCACATGCAGCTAGAAAGCTGTGTCCCTCCAGACTGGAAGCATTTGTGTTTCTCAGCCAGCAGATAACCCACTGAAAAGCCCCGACCCTGTGAACCAAATGCTCTTGCTTTACCACTACCTCCTCAGGGCTCCAACTTTCTCATCTGCAAAATAGGCATCCTTTCTAAGTGGGTAAAGCAAGGCACAGTCTATCACAAAAGTCAGGAGGACTGAAGGGCTTTTGAAATCGGCTTGTGTGAATCGTAATTCCACCACCATCAAGCTGTGCGTGACTTCACTGCTCTGAGTCTTGGTTTTCTCATGTAAAACAGGGATGTTGATGGTACTTATAGCCTTGATGTACTGATTCAAGAAATGGCTCTTTGTGGGGCACCTAGAGCAGTGACTAGACCCGTGGTAAAGGTTCAATAAATGATAGTCATTATCAAGCAACAACAAGGACAAAATTACAGTACAGATTGTCCACAGCCAAGGAATCCCAAGTACGGTTTGAAATAAAACCATTGTATCCATGTTCTCTGGCTACTGTAACAAATTGTCACACACTTAACAGCTCGCAACAATGCAAATTTACGATCATACCGTTCAGTAGGTTAGCAGTCCAACATGGATCGCGCCAGCTGAAACCCAGGTGTGGGCTGTGTTCCTTTCCGAAGGCCCAGGAAAGTATCAATTTCTTGCCTTTTCCATCTTCTAGAGACTGTCAGCATCCCTGAGCTGGTAGCTCGTTTCCTCCATCTCCATCATCGGAGGGTCAGGTCCTCCTTTCACATGGCATCTGCCCCCACCTTCCACTTTTCAGAACCCTTATGATTACATGGGGCTCACTCAGTAACCCGGGATAATCTTCCTATTGTAAGGTCAGCTGATTAGCAACCTTGATTCCATCTGCAACCCTAACCCCGCTTGATCATTTAAAGTAACATATTCACAGGTTCTAGTGATTAGGATGTGGACATCTTTGAGGGGCATTATTCTGCCTAATAGAATAATTAAACAGAAC
This sequence comes from Rhinopithecus roxellana, assembly GCF_007565055.1. NCBI lineage: Eukaryota > Metazoa > Chordata > Mammalia > Primates > Cercopithecidae > Rhinopithecus > Rhinopithecus roxellana. Next base: position 34,072,647 of record NC_044564.1, read on the forward strand.
CACCCTACCCACAGGGTGACATGCATAGATTTCTTTTTAATTAATTAATTTATTTTTGAGACAGAGTCTCACTCTGTTGCCCAGGCTGGAGTGCAGTGGAGTGATCTCGGCTCGCTGCAACCTCCACCTCTCAGGTTCAAGCGATTCTCCTGATTCAGCCTCCTGAATAACTGGGACTACAGGCACGTGCCACCATGCCCAGCTAATTTTTGTATTTTTAGCAGAGATGGGGTTTCACCATGTTGGCCAGGCTGGTCTCAAACTCCTGCCCTCAACTGACTGGCCCACCTCAGCCTCCCAAAGTACTGGAATTACAGGCGTGAGCCACCACACCCAGCCGATATGCATAGGTTCATTTCAATTGCCACTGGGAAACCAGAAAGAATAACAGAACAAATAAGAAACTACCAGAAAGTAGAAGGGAATGGAAGTTCTCAGTTCTCAGGTATCAATCACTTGGCACAAAAGTTACCATCTTCCCACCAAGAATCAGGTAGCGTTGTAAGACTTCATCACAACAGTATTCACAGGAGATATTTGCAGAGAATAATTGAATCTGAGAAATGTCCTCCTTCAAGCACTTTGTCGATGTATAGTTAGATAAATTAGGAATCAAAATAGCATTAAAGAACTATGAAAACTGAAGGCTGTGTTTTAGGACTGACTATTGAGTCATTGCAGATTCATGACTAAGATACCTTAACATTTACTAAAGCAAGAGGAAGCGATCAGTGTCACAATTTTACTATGGGATGTAGGTTGCTTCAACCAACACAGAATCATCCAGAAAAACAAAGAGGAAGAGGGATCAGATTAGAGCAGGACCAACAGGGGCTTTGTCAAAGGCCCCATGAGGAGAGATTGGTGGTTAACACCAGAGCCTTGCATTTTGCCTGGTAAAATGTAGAGGAAACACATTCTCTGAGGTTTGTGAGGCTGGGCTGCAGGTGTAACTAGATACAATGAGAATGTTGGTAGCTGGCGTGTATATGTTTCTACTTAAACCCTTGTTGCTGTAAACAGTTTTCCTCATAATGTGCATTTATAGAGGGTTGACTCTAAAACTTAAGTGTGGCCTAAATTATCCTTGAAAATCTATTCAACAGATTAGAATTCACCAAGACAGAGATCCTTGGAGTTCAAAAACCGAGAAGTAACTTACATTGTTTCTCTTTGCATTTTGACTATGGCCTTCCTTCCTCTGGCACTATGAAGGCCAAAACGTAATTTGATTGGGGTATCTTTTTTACAGCAAATAATAGAAATATCTTCCATTTTGCTTAATGAGAGTGGTTGATTTCATATTAGTTAAATGCATGTATCATATGGCTTGAGTGCATTCAGCCATTATCAATTATTTATTTTGCTGTATTTACATGCTATGTACTTTTATCAGATGGAGCTGACCAAACTTCATGATCAAGAATCTGGGCCGGGCGCGGTGGCTCAAGCCTGTAATCCCAGCACTTTGGGAGGCCGAGACGGGCGGATCACGAGGTCAGGAGATCAAGACCATCCTGGCTAACATGGTGAAACCCTGTCTCTACTAAAAATACAAAAAACTAGCCGGGCGACCTGGCGGGCGCCTGTAGTCCCAGCTACTCGGGAGGCTGAGGCAGGAGAATGGCGTGAACCCGGGAGGCGGAGCTTGCAGTGAGCTGAGATCCGGCCACTGCACTCCAGCCTGGGCGACAGAGCGAGACTCCGTCTCAAAAAAAAAAAAAAAAAGAATCTGGTATCTGGTTGGGCAGATCATCTAGGAGCATTCCCTATAGAACGGAGCCCAACCATGGATAGCTGCTGTTCTAGGGGTGCACCCCAACTCTAAATCAGGCAGTAAAAGCAAAGTCCAATGCTCTCTGCATGGTCTCTGCCAGCACCACCACTCCTGTGACATGTTCTGGGCCTCAGGCGATTCCAAATCCATCATCAAGGCCAGCTGTGCCTACCAAATACTTCCCATGTCTGTCTCCAATCATAATAATGGTGCTTCTCATTTGTAGAGTAAATTTCAGTTTTACAAGTATCTTGCTTACATGCTGTCCAAAATAAACATTTTCTTGATATGTTGGTACATTCAGAAAATAGACATCTCTTCAGATCACTCCCTTTATGCCAATAGTAACAAACACAGAAGTAACTAAGTTTGCGGTTTAGGCATTACCAAGGGTTGTGCCTTTAGCCAGTCATGAAAGATTTCTGAGCACTAAGTCAACTTTGCAAGCTGCCAGTAGTTAACTTAGGCATGTTTTATAACCACTTCATTTTTTGTTTCTAATTGTAGGAAAGGATGACTCAAAGCCCAATCTGAAGAAATTCAATCACCTTTCTCCTTGAAACTCACAACCCCTCTCATAACCATTATAAATCAACTTCTAGATTTTTCTTTTTTCAATAAGGCTTGCCTTTTTTAAATTCTCCTGGAAATTAACAAAAGTCACAATTATCTTTAGAAACACAGGCAAGATTTTCAACATTAATGCTACCATTCAAGAGAATTTTCTTCAGAATACAAAAGTGCCTCTTGGAGGAGAATCCGGGCAAGGTTTCTTTGAGAAGCAGGGAATCAAGGGTTTGTTGTCCTTTTTTGCAATGTCATAAATTAAGGAGGAGATCAATTCTGCCATTTCAATTTGTATCACCCTGAAGGTCAAACAGACACATGTAATAAATTCTGACTCAGGCAATTACAAATCCAACTGACTCCTTCCATTCTGAAAACCTTAGTGTTGATCTCTACCATCCCAGAATAACTTCCCCAACCATTAGTAGATTATTCTCCTGGGTAGAAGGTGTACCTTTTTTACCTTCCGCTCATTACAATTCCAAAAGGAGGACATAAACAAGAGTGATTTTACATTCCATTCAAAATCCTGGATGTACCCATACATCATCAACTGCTGAATGCTGAAAAGGTTACTCAAATTGCCCAAGTAATATCCTATGTAAAACAGCAACCACCTGCTTGGGAACATATTTTGAAGCCCTCTGAAGATGAGGCGAAGACCTTTTTATTTAATTACAACACATTAGGGAAGAGGAAATGCCACGTGACACGTCAACATATAAGTCTCCGCAGTCAGGGACACAGCTACCCCAATTTTCCTGTCTCCCTGGCTTGTATATCTGGCTTATTCAAAATCATGTCTAGGGAGAGGGAAAGGATGAAAACAACAGCGATAATATTTGTTGTCAGATACTCTCTACATGACATTAAATGTGTCTTGAGTGTGTAAAACCGCCACCCAAAGAAACATTTTAACTAGCTATTAAGCACTGGAACTGTGATAGGAAAAAGGAGTGTCATAAATGCTGTCATTTCCCACCGGCACCCTTTCACCTGCCAGCGCACCTGTCTCCCAGCCACCATGAGCCTCCTGAGGCCCCTTCTCAGGAAGTCGCCGATGATATGCGCTGCCCCCACCCCACTCCCTGAGGCCTTAGTCCATGACCTGACACCAAGGAATACAAAAGGTTGACTCATGTCTCAAGACAAACCAGTGCTCTTGTGTGTGTTACTGTATCTGTTCTCATCCCCATTTTCACAAACTCCTGCCCTTCGTGCAGTAAGTAGGCTTCTCTGGGAAGGATTCAAATTTTTTGATAAGAAAAATTGCTAGCCACTGCACAGAGGAGACAGAGACACAGCCTATTCCTGGAGATGCTGAGAATGGTCTGCCTGGCAAGGTGTAGTGGATACTCTCAGTGTCTCACCCATCACCTCAGCCCTTTCAGGATCCACTGCAAATGTTTCCCTACTACACCAAGGGCTTCCCGAGTCTCTCTGCTTGAGGGTATCCTCTGTCTTTTTTTTTTTTTTTTTTTTTTTTTTTGACAGAGTCTCCCTCTGTCACCCAGGCTAAAGTGCAGAGGCATGATCTCAGTTCACTGCAACCTCCACCTACTGGGTTCAAGTAATTGTCCTGCCCCAACTTCCCAAGTAGCTGGGATTACCAGTGCCCACCACCATGCCCAGCTAATTTTTTTTTTGTATTTTTACTAGAGCCAGGGTTTCACCATGTTGGGCAGGCTGGTTTTGAACTCATGACTTCAAGTGATCCACCCGCTCAGCCTCCCAAAGTACTGGGATTATACGTGTGAGCCACCATGCATGGCCCATCCTCTGTCTTTAAGGGGTTGCACTGCCACAGAAAGGACCAGCCAGGAGGGCTAGGGAGTTACCATGATCCTTAACAGATAAGGGTTGCTAGTGGATGGATAAATATCCCAGCTTCCTTGTGTCTCAGTGTAACAGCCCTGAGGTGGATTCACAGTCTCCTACAGGGTCCTTAGCAGGTTGAGTCCCAGTTGCCCTCGTGGATTACCTGCTCATGAACACACCTTTTAGTATCCTTCCTCTCTTCTGTAATCACTTCCTAGCCTTGCTTCCTGGAACTCCTCTGAAATAAACGACACCCATGGTCTTACCTCCTGGTCTGTCTTGGAGGCAGCCCAGACTGAGGCATAAGGATCAGGTGCACAGCCTGTGGCCTAATGGGCTTGGAGAAGGGGTGGCCTCTCCAAAGAGGTAGCACTGGCTGTGAGTGGCTGGGACATGACACCAGCCCCCATGGCTGGATGCTGGAACTGCCCTTAATCCAGCACTCCTCATGCCTGCTTGCTCCCTGAGAAGCATCTGTATATGAGAACTGAAAGAAGCGATGGCTAAGTATGCTAGGTTTCAGATGCAGGTGTGCAACAAGTGTACAGTTACCCCAGCACTGCTTCCTTACCTGAGGAACATGGCGTCCACCTCTGGAGAGACTTCACTGCTCTCATACTGTTGAGAAGCTTCTGGACTTCCTCTGGGAAGTCCAGGGCTCTCCACTGTCACACTGCTCAGGCATCTTGTCTCATAAGGTCTTAGGCTCCTTGGCAGCCCTGGCCCTGTAGCCTGGAGCTCCACAGTCTCACACCAGCAAGAAATAAAGATTTGGAAGATCTGGAAGCTAAAGATTTCTGGTAATTCAGCCAAGAATCCTTCCACAAGAGGGATGCGGGACAGAGGGAGCTGATTAATGAAGATGAGTTACCACGAGGGAGCAGCCACCTGAGCACTGGGACTGTTGGGGAAGGGAAGGACTCCTGCATTTGGGCCCAGCTCACTGAGGCCTCTGTCATCTGAGCAGCTGTGACCTTACTTTGTGGTTAACATAGCCATATAGGACCAAAGAAGACCAGGCATCTCCCCTCCAGACATTCGTAGATCTCCAACCAAACAAGATTGCACTAGGAACCTGAAGGGGACAAGTGTCTCTGTATTTCCTTCTGGATGTGGGTATCCACATGATGTATGCACAAGTGTGGGCTGACCTGTTGAATAACACAAGACGTGTGCCTCGGTTGCTATTGTCACCCACCCTAGACCAGCCAGCCTCCAGCCAACCTGCCAGGTGACTGCAGGCACATGCATGAGCCTAGTGAGATGGGCAGAGCTTGGCTTAAATGAGCAGACCACACAGCTGACTCACATACTTTACCCCACTAGTTGGTGGAAGATTTGTTACATAGCAATGGGTAACAGATACATCTAGGCTCAGGGAAAGGATGGCCAGGGGTCCAACATTTGGCTGAGTTTGGGAACCCTTTGCCACTCAGCCATCCAGAGGAGAAAAGGCCAGTGTGGGTGTCTGTACTGAAGTATTCATATAACCAAAGAACTGGGGGAGATAGCCTCCAGACCCTGCTGCAGAGCTCCTCACATGGGAACATGTCTAAGTGCTCCAGGGCTGGCCCTTTGGACACTGCCTCCAGCTCTGATGTAAGAAGGATGGGGAGAGGCAACCTTATGGAGGATTAGTCCCCTTCCCAATTCAGGCAGAAGGTGTCCAACTGGCAGTGTGGTTTGCATTCCCAATTATAACACAGGAGACTCCAGTGATGTGGATGAGATTACATTGGACTGTTGGTCTTGACCACTTTCACCTTAGTGTACCTCCACACACACCCTGCTGAGCTCTAAATCACAGGTCACATGTGGCAGGTCGTCCATATTGTTAGAGTGTTATATAGGGTGGAGAGAAGAACGAGCGAGAGGGCGCAAGCCCAGCACTTGGTGGTAATTGAGGATGAAGTCACTGGAGGAGCAACGGAATAAGGAGCTCCTAAGCTGCAACCACCACACTTACTTAGGCCCTCTCTTCCCCAAAACCCCGGCTCTGCTCTCTACACTCATCTCACTCCTGCTTATGACCTGGGTCAAGAATTTCAGGCCTTCTTCGTTCAGTCGCAGAACTTCTCATGGGTAAATGCTGGGATTAGGACTTGAGTTCATTTTAGAGATAAAGGCTCGGAACTAAAACCAGTACTCTCTCTGTGGTTGCGTGGCTTTGTGGTACAATTCAAAGGAAATCATGCATTTGGAACAAGCCTGGGGTGGTAATTTTAGAACGCTGATGTGTCTCAGTCCCTTTCTTGTTCCACAGAATGCAGGAGCTTTAAAGACTGGCTGATATCTGGAAAATAGAAAAGACGCTTCCTGGCTTCTGAAGATGACTGTGTGGCATTGCTTCCAGCCTTGTTTACTGTCTTTTGGTCCTAATGCTGAAGGCTCAGTGAGTTTTGCTCAGAGCACTTTGCCGCGTGTGTGGTTAAGCATTCTTGACTGATTCAACAGATGACCGGTGTCCACTTTCAGTGCCTATCCTTTCTCTTTCTTGAAGCTTTGCTCATATCTGATTTGCTCTGTGGTTTGAGTTTCAGACAAATATTTTGGAAATATGTCCTGAGAAGAACTACATGTTCTAATATTTAAAATTTTGATTGTAGTTTCTCTCAAAATATTAATATTTTCTCAGTTGAGTAAGTCATTACATATTTGCTTCTATATATTTGTCTTGGTTCTTAGTCAGAAATTTTAAACTCAGTTTAGCAGGTTTTGTTTGACTCCAAGTAGCAAGGGGATAAGGAAAAATTACTATAACAGGCATGCCCTTCCCAGGTTAGGGTGCAAATGGCTTCAAGCCCAGTCCTTCCCACCTCCATATATTATGTGGGTACCCACATCTAGAAGGAAATACAGAGACACTGGTCCCCTTCAGGTTCCTAGTGCAATCTTATTTGGTGGGAGATCTGTGAATGTCTGGAGGGGAGATGCCTGGTCTTCTTTGGTCCTATATGGCTGTGTTAACTACAAAGTAAAGTCACAGTCGCTCAGATGACAGAGCTCTCAGTGAGCTGGGCTCAAGTACAGAAGGGCTGTAAATGAAAGTATTGAGGTTGTTGGCTGTCCAGCAAGAAAACACTGAGACTCATGCTCGTATATTCAACCATGCTAAAGAAAACAAACGGAACTTTTTCTCTCGTGTGGATACATTTCTTCTTTGCTGCCACAGAATCTTTTGATTTTAGCAGGTTTAATGGTCAAAGAAAAGATGTTCTTCTTTGCATATCTGCTCTTCTCCACCTCTCAGTCCATAAAGCCATGGAACACTGCTTTCTCTTGAAAGCCACTGAGCCTAGGCTTGGGCTGATACACTGCCCTTGCCACTGCACTCAGAGGTAGGGCAGTAAAATGCACCCACTGGCCAGCAAAATGCAAAATCACATTGTAAAGGGTGTGCATACAGGGGGTGGGTGGAGCGTCTTCCCATTTTTGTGAACAATCTATCTGTTTTAAGAGCGCAAAGCTAAGTTGGGTTTCCAATACCAGGGTGACTACAATCCTGCCCTCGTAGGAAACAAGAGAGGCTTGGGCATAGGTATTGACAGTGTGCCTTCCATGAGCTGTCTTTATTATTCGACAGATAGTATAATGCCTAGTTGTCCAATCTGCTCCCAGGAGTCCCTCACATGGGAAACTTGTTTATACTGGCAGATGCCCTTGTGGCTCTCATCTGACCCATGTTCAATTTATACTTGTCTGACCATTGCTCTGGTGCTGGGAGCCTAACCTTGTTTCCTCCCCAGCAGCCTGGAGCAAACCCAGGCTGGGGCAGCCCCTAGTTCTTCAGATAGAAGGTGCACATTCATTACATCACCACAGTAGGAAACACGTTCTAAGGTTTTATTTATAGACACTGGGCAAGGAGGGTATACTGAGTCAGCAGAGCAGTCCTCCATCCCTGGGTCATGCAGACATGAAGAGGCAGGAATGAAGAGTCAGGCAGAGAGCACATCTGGCAACTCGCAGCATGAACAAGGGAGTAGGGTGTGGTACACTAAGCTCACAGGCAAATGCCTGATGATCCATGTACGGGAAGCTGTGTGAGAGTGGGAGGCCCAGTCTTCCAAATAGGAGAGATGCTTCTAGGTTCTTATCTCTGGCCACCAGCTTGAGCCATTTGGATGTGATCCAGAAGTAGGAATTGAGTCAAGGGTGACTGAACCCTGCTTCTGGTCTGAGAAAGTTAAACCTGTATTCAAAATGGATGTCAAGGCAACACAAAATTGTAAAAATTCACTACACTATCCCATGAGGCATCCAGGCTTTCTCAAGTACAAAGGAAACTATCTCTCCCAAGATCTGATCCCATTTCTTGTCCTAGGAATAAGTGAAATTTATTTCAGCAAGTCTCCATCTTCTGATACCTAAGCGTGTTGAAAGCAGATGCCAATAACCTTCAGAAGAACTGATGACTCATGATTCAGACCCTGTAACTTCTTTTATTTTGGTGCAAAATAGTTCAGGGTGGGAGAAAGGCTACCACCTTAGCAGTGTGGAGGGAGAAAAAGCCATAGGCCATTATTTACATTTTAAATGCTGGCTCTACGATGTTTAGTTTTCCATTTCTGAGTTACTTCATTTAGAATAATATCTACAATCTCATCCAGGTCATCGCAAATGCTGTTGATTCATTCCTTTTTATGGCTGAGTAGTATCCCATTATACATATATACCAGTTTCCTTATCCACTTATTGATTGATGGGCATTTGGGTTGGTTCCACAGTTTTGCAACTGTGAATGTTCTCACTGATATGTGGGAGTTAAGCTATAAGGACACAAAGGCATAAGAATGATACAATGGACTCTGGAGACTTGAGGGGAACTCTAGGAGGGGGGTGAGGGATTAAAGACAACAAATACAGTGCAGTGTATATCGCTCAGGTGATGGGTGCATCAGGATCTCACAAATCTGCACTGAAGAACTTACTCATGTAACCAAACGCCACATGTACCCCAATAAGTTATGAAAAAATAAAAAATAATAATACAAAATAAAAAATAGGCCAGGCGCAGTGGCTCATGCCTGTAATCTCAGCACTTTGGAAGGCTGAGGTCATGAGATTGAGACCATTCTGACTAACATGGTGAAACCTCGTCTCCACACACACACACAAAATTAGCCAGGCATGGTGGCACGTGCCTGTAGCCCCAGCTACTCCGGAGGCTGAGGCAGAATTGCTTCAACCTGGGAGACGGAGGTTGCAGTGAGCCAAGATCACTCCACTGTGCTCCAGCTTGGGTGACAGAGCGAGACTCCATCTCAAAAAAATAATAATAATAAATAATAAAGTAAGTAAATGCTGGCTCTATCTCTGCAATGTCCACACCTAGGCCTGAGGCACTGCACTTCCCCATGTTCCCATGGTGGCTGAGATCACTGTGACTAGTGAGGAAGGGGAGGAGGTCACTGTCATGATCACCTTTCCCCTTCCAGCTCGGATAATTTCTGGGGAAGGAGGGGGCTACCATGAGAATGGTATGGCTGTGTGTTGGAAGGACAGAGGGAGAAGGAACAGGAAAAACCCACTTCCCATACTCTAACTCCAATCTTGGTCAACACAGGTCTGGTGGTTTACTTGTATCCTGACTTTTCAACACCACCATCCTCCTCATGAAACTCTCCCAGGAACTAGAGCTTCTATGTGTGCAGCCGCGCTTCCCCGTGCACCTTCCCTTAACCAGGCACATGAGGATAACAGGCTACCACACTTCACATACCCTGGCTGGATCTGCATTTGAATTCCTAGAATTGGAGATGCCGTGGTCCTGTAAGCCATCTTCATTTCATATTCCCTCTCTATTGTGACCAATGCGTTTCTTCTAGATGCCTAAGTTTTGATCCAAGTGTGGTCTCTTTAATTTGTTTTTAAGTCCAAAGATCTGATACCTTTGTCTCATTCATTTCTTTATTCATTCCACAAATATTTTTTAAGTACTTGCCATGTGTCAGGCACTGTTTTAGGAATTGGGGTTACAATGGCAAGCGAGACCCAAAGTCCCTGCCCACTCTGAGCTTTCATTTCAGTGAGGGAGAGAGACAAGAAAAAAAAAAACTAAGTAAATGATGGTAATATCAGGTAACTGCTCTAAGAGAAAGTAGATAAGGGAAGAGAGTGTGAGGAAGAAGACAGTTTTAGCTTGGGTGGATGGAAAAGGCTTCGCGGAGGAAGTGATGTTTCAATGAAGACCTAAAAGAGGTGAGAGCACAAATAAGGAGGCGTGAGAGGAAATAAGATGCCCGGGGGAAGAGAATTCCAGGGACAGGAAACAGGTCTTCCTTCCCTGAGACCTGCAAAATCACTCAGGAAGAAAAATATATATATATATTTCTTGTAGCCATATTTCTTCTGCTCTTCAAACATTCCATAAAACATTTTGAGGTTTATGCTTTTGCTACTAAAACATGGACAAAAATATGATTAGACTAGAAAATTTGTCAAATATCAGGGGAAGGCCACCCTAGCATACTCTGTTTCTAAATTTTTCTCAGCCAGTGTAGACAACGAGGTCTTACTTGCAGTCCTGAACAAAAAAAAGTCTTTGAAACCATATTCAAAAAAAAAACATATTTGTGCACTCCGTCTCTACAGCTGTGACTCACGGGGATGGAAGATAAAGGGAGGGCAAACTCAGAGACTGATCTCAACACTGAAGGTCTCCCCTCAACACCTCCCCAAGGAGAGTCCAAAAGCCAGGGCATGAGAGCAGGAAGGAGGCGCTGGGATCTACAGCCAGGCCTCCTCAGAGTGTCCACCTCCATGCCCGGATGGCTCACGAGGGCAGCCATTAGCCAACCTGCAGAGAGAGGCCATGAAGAGAATCAGAGGCCTTGTGGAAAACGTCTTTAAGAGAAATGCAGAAACTTAGGTGGTCACCAGAGCTGAGGAGATGGAATGGGAATTTTCAAACCAAAGCCTCCCAGAAACTCTCAGAGCCTTGGGAGCGATTAGGTTGACGGCATCTAGAAACCAAAGGGTTCCGGCAGGAGCCTTCACTCTTTCACCACAATCGTATCATTCCGACACGGTCTCCCTTTTCCCCTCTCTCCATCACAGCTGTCCATTGCTTTCTCCTCCCTTCCTTTTCCCATCTCCTTTCCCTCACCCCCTCACCTATCAACTGCTTTTCTTCCTGATCCATTTCAGCTTCCTCTGTCCTCAATATTTTAAAAGAAAATGTAAACAAAACAAAATGTATAGTTGCACAGAAATTCCACCAAAGAAAATGGGATTTTACCATCAACAACAGTGCTTTTTTCCTGCCCAAATTGGAGGTGACAACGCCACCCTCATTTCCTGTTGGTGCCATCTTCAGTCAGTATGGGCCTTTGCAGGGCAGCCTGATATTACACAGAAAGGGTTGCAATGTGTTCCTGTTCCGTGAATCAGTAATCACACTCTCAGGAATGTGCTCAGCAATTCAATAGAAGACCAAAAAAAAAAAGTCATACACATGCCAATATCCTTTGTAGCATCATCTGTAACAACAAAAAGTAAGAAACCATGTAAGTATTCAATAATACTCTAATGCGTGAGCAAAGTAACCCAATGGGATACTATGTGTCCATTAAAAATAATTAGTATAAACACCATGTGGAAGCATGAAAAATTCTATATTTTTATATAAAAAGAGCAGAACACAAAATCCGATTACCTGCTCATTACAATTATGTGAATCCAGATTGGAAGAGAATACACAAAAAATAAGACTAGTTCCTCTCTCTGACATTAGAGTGGTGAAAATACAGACTTCTTTTCAAAAAAAAAAAAACTTTTAACACCATTATATTGCTTTTACTAGTATGTGTGTAAATAATATCAATAAAAGATATTGTTGGGAAGTCCAACATGAGTTGATCATAATAGTTCACCTACAACCCCACAAGGCATTTCTTTTTCTGTATTTGTTGTTATGATGTTCTCCATCCTTCCTATTCTACCTGTCCTAAGATCAACAGAAGGGCAGGAAGCATTCTTTATTTAATTCTAGCCATTCTGTGTTATATTGGACAGACCTGCTACAGAGCTTCCATATCATGGTCCCATATTACCCAGTGCGTGTATCCCCCATCATGCCCTAAATGGCATCTGCAGCAGCAGGGCAAATCTCCTACTGTTCCAATGGCCACCATGCTCATCCCTGGCCCCTGCCTCCATCTCTTCTCGTGAGCACCTAAAATACCTACTCCCTTCTCCTCTATCTCCAAATCCTGCCCACCCTCTGAGTGCACAAGACTTTTCCTGACCTTCTTAGCCCTTGGTGATCTCTTCAAACTTCAAAGTCCTACAACACATCATCTTCTCTATATGATCCATGTGAGGTTCTAGGACTTCACATTATCTGTCCAACTCTACTGTAAAACCCTTGAGGGTAGGAATTGTGTCTGTGCTTGACCTTCAAGTAAGGCTCTTCACAGCACTAAACCCAGAGTTACTGATACTATTTATTAAGTGATTAATAATGGAACTGTAACAAGGGAGCACATGGAAACTGAGACATAGATTTCTATACCTTTTCTGCATTGCATCTACCTGTCAGGCACATATTCAAGCATCCAAAATTGATCCTCATTAACTACTAGAAAATGCACGTGGACATCCATAAACATGAAGCCATCTGTAGCTAATTTTTCAAATCTATTAGCCAGTGCAGATGAATATGTATTACTGATGGTATCAGTACTGGTTTTATGATGTTCTAAAGTAGACTAAAAGCTATAGGCAATATTATTAATAACTAATTTATCAGTGGGGTAAGTTTGTAAATTTAATATTGTGGTTATAAAGAATAGCACAAAAAGTTTTCCGAAAATACATGTTTCAAATAATTTCATCTGCCATATTAAACCATGAAAAGATCTGAGTTAGAATTGCTTAATAGAACACTTATGCATACATATTAAATGAATCATATTTGTGACTTCTCAAAAACTAGAGTGTTATATATTTCTAAATGAGAAATTTATGCTGTACAGTTAATGTTATATGTTGCAGAGGCATCTATCATTGGCTCTATTAAAGGCAGAATAATCTGGTTGAGAGAATTTTTTTTTTTTTTTTTTGAGACAGAGTCTCACTCTGTTGCCAGCCTGGAGTGCAGTGGCACGATCTCAGCTCACTGCAACCTCTGATTCCCTGGCTCAAGCTATTCTCCTGCCTCAGCCTCCCAAGTAGCTGGGATTACAGGCACACGCCACCATGCCTGTATTTTGTATTTTGCAAAATACAGTCTTTATATGACCTTGATGGAGTTACTATACCTCCTTGTGCTTCAAATTCCTCATTTGAAAATGAGCTGAGACTGCCACCTTCACAATGTTACTATGAAGATTACATGGTATCATATAGGCAAAGCACTCAGCCTAGGTTCTAGTACATGGAAAATAGTCCATAAAACATATGTTGTTATTGTTATTGTTGTTATTATTGTTGTTATCATTTATCATAAAAGACTACCTTCACAAAATTATTCTTAGCATGTCATTCCTGCACGAAAGTTAATACGAAGTTTATTTTCAGTCGGACAGTAGCAAAGACAATCTTTACAGTCCTCTTGATATAATGAACCCTTGCTAATGTCCCCGTTGCAACCAACAGAACTCTATTATTAGGAAAAAGCCTGTACTTAATGGAGTAATGTTGCAGCAAGGAAATGTCTTTTCAAGAAATCATAAATATTATTGATTTTTTTTCTCTTCCTCGAGAAAGCTAACTGGAAGCATGTTCGATGGATGGATGGTGAAGGAGAGAGAGTTATTGTCTCTGAATCTGTTGGAGAAGATTTATCTCAATATGTCAACCGCAAGTAGAAACTTTACCTCCCTGCCAAGGGAACCTCTTAAATGACTAGGTGCTATCCCTAAATGCAGGCTATTACATTGGTCCTTAATATGCCACCTGGAAAAATGTTCAGCTTTAATTGAGCTTGACAGTCTCCGAAGACAACACCATTTAGGCAACAAGGATTGAGTTTGTTTTCAATATAAGAGAGAATGGCAGTTCAAGAGAAAAGAAAACAGTTCAAGAATACAATCTGCCATGTGCAATGTTTTTGGAGGCAGCTAATGAGAAAAAGAGACAGAGAAGAAAGCAGAGAAATGTTTATCCAAAATCCTCTTGGAAGCAGTCTCAGTACTGAACCAAAGAAATCATGCAAGTAGAAGAAAACTATGTAGACCATTCTATACATAACTATAATAATAATGATGATGACTCTATAACTGCACATAGCAGAGCAACTTTTCATCTTTTAATACCCAAAGTCTTGACTTTTATTTTACTTTTATCATAAATTTACAAGGGATATCTTGAAAGCTTGAGTAACGCCACAATGGCCAAACCTAACAGCCCCTTCTCTGGTTCTCTGGACCTCCGAGAACTTTCTGATGCTGTGGACCCCTCTGGGCCTGTTCCCCACTGGCTTTGGAGACTTTTCTAGTCTCTTCATATCTCCCTCAGCCTGCTCTTGCTACTAAATGTGCAAATCCCCTTCAAGTACACACTTTTTTCTCTTTCTGTCTCTTTACCTCTTTCCTGTAGGGATGAATCCACCTCTTCCTGCACCAGCTGTCAACGCTGTAAGAAAGATTCCCAGAGCCACCTGCTGAGCTCCTTTCTCTCCCTGAGTGCCAATTCTGTGCCTGAGATGGCTCCATGGAGAAAGTGTGGTTTGAATTGGGTTTGAAAGCTGGCCAAATTCAAATATTTAAAGAAGTGGAATTGGGAAAGGAGCATTAGAGGTGGAAAGATTGGCAGACCAGGGGCAGAGATATAGAACAAAGAATAGGTGGGTGACAGCAAAGATTCCCAAAGGATTCTTATTCTCTTTTAAAAGTGGAAAGAGGATTTTTCCATCTTCTAGGACCTTCTGTTTTTCTAAATGCCTGAGGCACTTTCTAGTGCTTACTATCCAAAGTTTAGAAATGATTAAACAACAGATAAATCCTTCCTTCATCCTTACCTTTAATGACATCAAAAAGAATGTCACACCTCCCCAGAGGCCCCATTTACAGAAGCCTCACTTCCCCAGATGCCATCCCTATTGCCGAACTTCATTGGAGATGCTCCAGGCTCTCTGGGCACTGGTGGTCTGATGTTATTTGTTCCCCACTTCCAGTTCTGAAGCAGTGGCTTAACTTCTGCTGAGTTTGACTGTTGGTCTTTAAACTTTTTCTTGCAGGGTAAGATCACTTCACCAATGTCAGAATTTTATTTCAGTCAGTAGGAATTTCAGTGAGCATCCAAGATACCCATTGTTATTGCCTGATGTCTGTCCCATGGCTTATTACACAAACTTCAATACCAAGTCTGCAGAAGAGACAATACTTTTTAATATTTTAGAAAAAAAATGAAAATGGCATTGTTCCTCTCATTAGCTCTTTATTTCATTACACAGTGCAAAGCATGGTCAATAACTTCCAGAAACAGAAAATAACAACAGGATAAACTTTTTCAGTGGGTCATCTTGAGTCCTAAACTGGAAATAATCTAACCTTAACCCATATACTTTGTGAAAATAACTTATTTCCAAGGAAAGACATCATTTAATGCAGATTATGTGGCACTCAAGTAGAGACACAGCAACATGAAATATCCTTATATGTAAAATCAGAAAAATCACTTTCAGCAACTTATGACTATTGAGTATATTTCAAGGTCTATGGCTTAGATCAGAATGTTTGCTCTTTATCTCATGTTATCTCTGAATGTGATGTATGAGCATACGATAAACACATTTTAATCTATTCTTTGCTCCATCGCCACCTATTTAACTCTAAACTATATATTTTAAAGGGAGTTATGGATTTCATGGTCAAAGCATAGAATAAGAGCATTGTTTGCCTACTCAACACTCTGTGTTCTCTAATTTGCATTAGGATTAGATATAAGAACAGTGTAACTCTATTTCAGAAGCCCATTTTTCCACCTTACTTTGTAACTACCTTTCTTTACCAAAAAATATTTTAACATCCACAGTTAAAGTATACTCCACATGCTAGTAATCAGGCTTTTACTAAAAGAAATCTACTGATATCTGCTTTAGATGATGATGGCATAGTTCCAAAACTAACGAGGAAATCAGATAAAATACTAAAACATTTACCTGAAGGTATTGAAGGGCTGCCAAGGTAACAAGGACTCAAGGGTGCAAGAGCCTAGAGAAAAGAGAACTGTAGGGAGGTGAGCTGACCTTCTGCCTTTCCCATCAAGACACCTGCTGACTCTTACTTTTATCATGTGCTAGACTCTGAAAAACTGGGCAGAGAGCTATGGCTAAGAGATAAAGAAGCCACTAGAACTTTTGCAAATCTCAGAAATAGAGAGAAAAAATAGGATTTTGAGCTTGTCTTAGTCCATTTGTTCAATTATAACAAAATACTTGAGACTGGGTAATTAATAAACAACAGAAATTTATTTCTCACAGGCCTGGAGGCTGGAAAGTCCAAGATCAAGGCATGGGCAGGTTCAGTGTCTGGTGAAGGCCCATTCCTCCCAGATGGCGCCATCTAAGTATCCTCACATGGCAGAAGAGTAGAAGAGAGTGGACCTATTCCCTCAAGTCTTTTAATAAGGGATTAATCCCATCCATGAGGGCAGAGCCCTATGGACCCTATACCTCCTAATGGCGCCACCTCTTAGTACTGTTGCATTGGGGATTAAGTTCAGTGTAAATTTCGGAGGAGACAGGAACATTCAGACCATAGCACAGCAGCCTGGCAGGCCATATTGGAGTGGCCAAGAACCTGTAGCAAAGGGAGCACAGGAGCAAATCATCAATCTGCTCAGAGCACGAGCCTAAAAAGTTCAACAGGAAACAGAATACATCGGAGTTGTTAACAATCTGATGTGTTGATGAGAAGACAAAAGTTTCAGTTTAGTAGCAGCCAAAATAAAAGGGCCCTCATGAGCACCGCAGGCCTTCAATAACACCAGTAGGCTCTACCGTAAGAGCATGGATAAACAAGGGGTAGATGGAGCCTTACCAAACCTGAAATCCAGCCCTGAGTCAGCTCTGTACCTGATTAGATAAAGATTCAACCTGCCTACCAGAGGATGTGGTGAACTCTTTCTAGAAGAAGTTGAGATAGTCCTGAGTCTCCACAGTTTTCATACACCATGTCTGGCATTCAGTAAAAAAACCATCAGACATGCCAGATAAGAGAAACAAGAGAACGAACAGACAAAAGAAACAAATCTATAGATGACCCAGTCATTTGACTTACTAGACACAGATTTTTAAGCAACTATGACTAATGCTTTATTTAAAAATGTGAGTATTTCACCAGAGACCTGTAATATCAAATAGAAAAAGGATCAAATGGAAATTCTGGAATTAAAAATTATAAAAATTGAAATTACAAACTCAAAATGTTGGTTTCATAGCAGATTAAATACAGTGAAAGTGGAATTGGTGAACTGGAATACAAGTGGGTATAAAATATCCAGGCTCAATCACAGAGAGCAAAATGAGTGGAAAATACAGAAAAGAGCATTAGTGTAATATAGTACCCTGTGAAAAGCTCTGACACATCATAAATGAGTCCCAGAAGGGTATGAGAGTTAGATTGGAACAGAAAAAATATTTGAATGAATAATAGCTGAGAATGTTCCAGTATTTCTGAAATATAGCAAACATAGTTTCAAGAAGTTCATGATTAATATGATAAAATCAAAATTTAAAGCATCATAGTAAAATCAATGAAAAGCAAAGGCAAAGAGGAATCTTGAGAAGAGCCAGAAGAAAAAAGACAAATTATCTTCAAATGAGCAACAATAAGACTAATAATTGAGTTTTCAGTTGAAAACTGTAGAAACCAGAAAATAATGGAATACCATCATTAAAGCTCTAACAGGAAACAACTGACAATCTAGACTCCCACATGGACGGAAAATATCCTTCAAGAATAAAGATGAAGTAAAACATTTTTCAGACAAACAAAAATTGAGACTATTAATCACCAGTAGGCTGACATTGAAAGATAAACTAAAAAAATTCTTCAAGCAGAAAAAAAAAATATTCCTAGATGGACATAAGGCAATAATGCAGGAAGGAATAAAGAAAATCAGAAAGGTAAAAATTCAGTAAAGTAAAAATAATTATTAACAGTAAAATCAATACTATATATTAGAATTAAAATATATGTAACACTAACAATATGACAATAATAGTGCAAAAGATGGGAGAGGTGAAGTTAAAGCATTTGAAGTTTCAGTATTATTAGGGAGAAGGTAGCATGATAATAAGCCAAGTGAGCATGTTGTAATGTCTAGGGTAACCACTAAGTAATGGTAAAAGGATATATCACTAACAAATTAATAAAGAGGGGAAAATAGAATAAAACTGAAGCAAAAGACACCATTAAGTTGATTCCAAAACCAGATAAAAGTATTACCTGAAAGGAAAATTATTACCAATCATTCCTGTGAACACATATGCAAAAATTCTTAACAAAATAATAGCATGCTCAGCTATGCATAAAAAGGGTAACACAGCACGCTTAAATGGGTTTTATTCCAGGAATTCAAGGGTGGTTAACATTTCAAAAATCACTCAATGCAATTCCCACATTAACAGAAAGGGGGGAAAGGGGAGAAAATTTGTAGTCATACAAAGCACATTCGGTAGCATTTAATACCTATTTGTGATTTAAAACAAATTACTGGAAACTAAGGAATACAATAAAACTATCTTAATCTCAACAAAATTGTCTACATAAAGTCCACAGTTTACATTATGTTTTATGGTGAAATATTGAAAGCTTTCCTTCTGCAATAAGGAATGAAACAAGGATGTTAGCTATCACAACTTCCATTTAAGATGGTACTGAGGGTCCCAGAAAGAAAACTAAATATAGGCATACGGTATTAAATGGAAGAAATAAAACTATAATTATTTTCAGATAATATGTTTGCATATGTAGGAAAAAAACACAAAAGAATCCACATATAAACTACGAGAATTAATAAGTAAATTTAGTAAGTTTACTAAAATATACTGTACAATACAGTATACTACACAAAATATACTATGCAAGATATCCTGATCACTATACAAAAATCAAGTGTGAAATGCAAGTTAAAATAACAATAAAAGACCATTAAATATCCATCAGAATTGCTAAAATGGAACAAAAATGAGCATGTAAAATGTTGGCAATGATATGAAGCAGCAGGAATTCTCATACACTGCTGTGGGAGTCTAAATTTATACAACTACTTTGAAAAACCACTTTAGTAGCATCTAATAAAGCTCAACATATTCGTACCCAATGAACCAGAAATTTCACTCCTAAATGTATACACAGTAGAAATACATACATACTTGTATCCCTGCAAAAAAAAAAAAAAAAAAAAAAAAAATGCTCATAACAGAATCACTTGAAATAGTCAAAAACTGGAACAAACCATTTGCCTATCAATAATATAATGGATAAAAATTATGGTGCTTTGATACAATGGGTTGTTGTTATACAGCCATGAGAATAAACCAGCCACATCTATAAGGACGAATGTGACCAATATAATGCTGAATGGACAGAAGCCACACACTAAAAGCACATATTCTACGATTCCATTTGTATACAGTTCAAAAAAAGGCAAAACAAATCTATGATGATGAAGTCAGAATAGTGATTACATTTGGGAGTGGTGATTTTAGGGGGACGTCATGAAGGAGGCCTCTTGGGTGCTGGCAACATTGTATATTTCTGTTTGGGTGGTGGTTAAATGGGCATGTTGTCCTTTCCAAAATGTATTGAGCTGTGCACTCACAATCTGTGTGTCTTTATATATGAATGCTGTCCTTCAATAAAAAATTGTAGAGTCCATCAACAAAAATAACCATTGCTTCAGTGAGTGTTTTTTATGTACAAGAGATTCTGCTAAGATTGATGAAAAATGAAAGATGTTTGGAATGGAAGGAATAAATAGCCCGACTGGGGAGATCACACACATGTGAAAATACAAGTTCGAACACAAGCACAGGTATGCGAAATGAGCAGACCTCTGCCCTTAAGGGTCTAAGCATGGAGGTCACAGGGCCTGCATGAATTTAGAAACTGTGGAGGGAGAATTGCCATACAGCTAACCTGTAAGTTCCTGAAAGAGGAGTTAGCCTCTCAGTCAGTTTGGGGTCTTTCTTTCCATATGTCAGTCAAGACAGATTTTAAACACACCTGTGGAAAAGCAATGGTGACCACGAGCCTGGAGTCAGAAACCACACCCACTGGCTTCAAATCATGGCTCCACTTCTCACAAGGAATGCAACTTTGGGCAAGTTAATTCTCAGCACTAGAAAATAAGAATAACAATAGTTCCTAACTTGAAGCCTAGCTATGAGCATTAAATAATTTAATGCAGGCAAACTCCCCACCAAAGTGCTTGGTACGCCTGGTGGCGTGAGTCTGTAATCCCAGCTACTCGGGAGGCTGAGGCAGGAGAATCACTTGAGCCCGGGAGGTGGAGGTTGCTGTGAGCTGAGATTGTGCCATTGCACTCCAGCCTAGGTGACAAGAGGGAGACTCTGTCTCAAAAACAAAAACAACAAAAACAAAACAAAAGTGCATGGCATATAGAAAGTTCTTAAGAAGTTCTACAATGAGAACACTTGGACACAGGAAGGGGAACATCACACACTGGGGCCTGTTGTGGGGTCGGAGGGGAGGGAGGGATAGCATTAGGAGATATACCTAATGTAAATGACGAGTTAATGGGAGCAGCACACCAACATGGCACATGTATACACATGTAACAAACCTGCACGTTGTATACATGTACCCTAGAACATAAAGTATAATTACAAAAAAAAAAAAGTTCTTAAGAAGTTCTTAGCTACCATTGATCAGCGCCTGTGTAGTAATTTGGGACAAGGTGGGTAACACATGCGGCCTCCCTCAAGAAGCTCACACAGCAGAGAAGTAAACTGGCTACACACAGCCTGATAAAAGCTGTGCTATGAGCGGAGAGTAAGGAGCAATTTGTTCTAGCTACAAAAACCAGAGCAGGAGACATTTGAATTTCAAAGACACATAGCAATGTGCCATGCCTAGAAAAAGCTGCAGCAGGGAGAGGCTATTAGTTGGGAAGAAAAAAAAGTAAAAAAGAAGGTGCATCCAACTAGAGGAACCAGCTTGAGCTAAAATAAACCTTAAAGACTGAGTTATATTTAGAAAACAACAACGTGATTCAGTGTGAAATAGAAACTAATTTAACACCAAAATGGATACAAATCAACTAGCATATTAACAACAATTCTGTACTGTATTTCAAAGCCAAGTAATAGATAAATATCTCTTGGTTTACCTACTTTAGGTAAATGATCTTTATACATTCACTTATTCATTCAGCTGCCAAAAACGACAATGGGTTACTTTTCTTTCAGTCAGTTCTCAACCCCAGTGAATTGTCTGTAGCCTCATGTTGACAATGCATGCTCCAAGATAGAAAAGAACCACAGTAGTCAATTCTAAGGGGCCAGTCCTTGTCTCTAATTATTTGGACCCACAGGACAGGTGTAGATTTAGAAGCAATTTGAGAATTACCACAACAGGCACTGCCTCCACACTGCAGTGATTGGGGAGATGCTCTGAGACCATGAAAGAAAACAAACATGATCTGTTGATCATTAAAAGCAGGGGGCTTCTCTGAAGCTACATGTGGAAGCAGCATACTGTGTGGCATTTAGTCACTGCTAAATCCCAGGACCACCAAATGTTAACAACCGGATTAACGAATTTTATTCACAAAGATCCTGGCTCCACCCAGGACATTGACCTGGAGCCATGGAGAGCAACCTGACACATGATGGTGTGATTTAGTTAGCATCGATGGTGCTTTCCAAATGGGAAACCCAATCCCCTGCATTGCCTCTCAGAGAGTATCACAGTACCACTGACTCCTGACTTGGGGAACCTGGGGGCCGAGCACAGAGCCAGAGTGGGGTGAGGGGTGATAAGGAAACAGGACTAGCGGGCAGGAGGATGGGTGGGGAGCACAGAGACTTGAAGATGGGGGTTCTTTGTCCATCATTCAAAGACTTTTTATGTGGATTGTGTAACTTGTCCAGTTCTTGTTCAGGTGCTGGGAATAAATCAGTGAATATAATTTGATTCTGTCCTTGTGGAGTTCAAATTCTAGATGGAGGGAAAGCAGCACAAACAACTGTGAGACAATATAGCACGTGCTGCAATCGAGACTGTACAATGTGCAACGGGTAAAGGGCAAGAGATGCTCAAACCTTCCTAATCTGTGGGCTGGAGCAGGAGAAATGCCACTGGAGTCGGTGCCGAAAGGACAGACAGGAATTTAACAGTCAGAGAGGAGCAATATACACACAGAGAAACATGCACAAAGATCTTGAAGTATGCAAGTGGACAAACCTGTAACTCTATATAGGACCTGCCACAAATTAGTTTGATGACCACAAAAGCATAATCTATGTCAGTTTCTTCTAAGATGGAAAATGTTACCACATCCCTGTCAGAAAATAATTCCATGATCCCAGGGCGAGGACCAATGGCTGACTTGGGATAATAACGATGTAGGGCTCAGAGCTAAAGGTCAGGAATCCAAAGAAGCCCTTTGTTCTTTTATTGGTTGCTAACTCCTTCCATCCTCCTCCTCATGAGCCTGATCCCTCTCCTTTGACACAACACAGTAGGATTTGTGTGACTGGTAGAATTTGTTCTGTCCCAACAGTGTGATTGGCAGGATTTGTTCCATTCCTAGAATCTTAGATTTGAAAATCAAAAGTCATCTCCACACATCAATTTTGCACTGGAAATAGATTTATAAATATTCACCACTTGGAAATTCAGTGTAAACATCTGATTTGTACACTTAATTGTATCACTTAATTGAAAATTAAATTGAGTATTTACTTTGAAGTGCATAATTCTAAATTTATACCAATGAAGAGAAAAGCAAAGAGTAAGAAAAACCTATCACCCATTTTATTGCTAAGGAGACCCAATGTCCTTAAAGGGGATGTAAGAGGTGAATGCAGGCTGGGTGCGGTGGTTCATGCCTGTAATCCCAGCACTTTGGGAGGCCAAGCCGGGTAGATCACCTGAGGTCAGGAGTTCGAGACCAGCCTGACCAACATGAAGAGACCCCTGTTTCTACTAAAAATACAAAATTAGCCAGGCGTGATGGTACATGCCTGTAATCCCAGCTACTCAGGAGGCTGAGGCAGGAATCACTTTAAACCTGGGAGGCAGAGGTTGCAGTGAGCCGAGATCGAACCATTGCACTCCAGCCTCAGTGACAAGAGCAAAATTCTATGTCAAAAAAAAAAAAAAAAAACAGAGGTGAATGCAGTGAAGATAGTAGGTACTCAAGTTTTCTGAAGCTCTGTGGCCATTAGAAGTCATTGACTTGAGCTGATGTTTTTTGTTTGATGGAATTTTGAATTGTATAAATTTTTATTGCAATCAAATTGTATAGTCTTGAAAATAAGTCCCAAAAATGTGCCAAGTCCAGAAAAATGACTTTTTAGAAGTCTACTAACTTTAAAATATTAGGCATTAATTCAAAACTGCTCTGAGCTAGGAGCTACTGATGTAGCTGAAAAACAAAAAAAGAAAGAAAGAATTTGTCTCCAGAATATAAGGGAGGAATTCTAAAAAAAACACCTTCATCAGCTTTTAATGCATAATATAAGACCTATCACATTCTATCATTAGTAGCGCCACTGACTTTGCAGGATGGAAAAAGGTATCAGATAAGCCACAACAGGAAGATCCTCCTGGAGGATCAGCTACAAGTGATTTGGACTCCGGGAAGCCTTCAAATCTTGATTTACGCTGCACCAAGCAAATTCTGGAGGATGTGAGAAGGACAAATGCCTAACTCTTATTCAAAAGAGAAAAAGCTGTGATCATTTTGCCTCTTCCACCCTATTATTATAGGAATTTCTCTTGTGAAAGTGTGGCTGTAGCTCTCTTGATTTTCTCAGAATTGAAGAGGACAAAAATAGCCTTTAATTAACCAGCCACAAAGTAGGATAATGGCTTTTCTTAACCCCCAGGCAATTGCCTTGTGCTGGTCTGACACGTGTATCTTCAAGGTCATTCTGCAGTCTTTCAGAAAAGTCATTTATTTACTGTCATTTAAAAAGTTTTTCCATGTTCAAGTATTAAGATGGAGTCCTGGGTGTGAGAGGGAAGGGGCCTGGCTCCCGAGAGCCAGCAGATTCATCCGAAGGTCCTGACCTGTGTGAAGCTTTTCCTGGCCTGTAAACACGTCAGAATGACATTAGCCGTGTATTTACAAAGTATGTCCTGAGTGCGTCCATTATGCCTGGTCTAATGGAACTGCATTCCTCTAAGTGCTTTTTAAGTTGTGTAGACAGCATAGCCAATATCCCTTCAGGGTACTCAGATGCTTGACGACCATAAACAGCAAGCTAGCCCCCACCAACCCAGGGTAATGCTGGGCTGCTTTGAGATCTACTGAGACAGGAGGCACTCCTCCAATTTGCCTTTTGTCACCATCTTTCCCATTTGTCTGAGCCTCTGATATCCTTACTTACTCAACTTTCCTAAACAGAGAGCAAACTAGGTGTGTTCCATCATTCTTCCAGGTGATTTCCATCAGTTGACTATCTCCCATCCACACACAACGTGCCAAACACCTCACCTGGGCTTTCCCATTTAATCTGTCCTCCACTCCAACCCAGTGAGTTAGGTACTGTTACTAGCACATCATACAATGAGAAAACTGAGAATTAAGAAGTTTAAATAATTAAGCCCAAGGTTACAGAGCTAGGAAGTGCTGGAAGTTGAACCAGGTCCCTCTGAAGTTTAAGCTATACTCTGTTTCCTCTTATATTTCATAGACCCCTGGAACTCTGAAGGACCATTAGAACCATGTGATCTTCACTTGTCAAGAGGAGTTTTAACTAGCTAAAGTTAAATAGCTCATGGCTGGCAAAGTATGACTCCATTCAGATCTCCTGTCTCAAGACTGCTCTATGTCCCTGAACAAACTCTCACCTGATTTCATGAAATGAAAATATCTAAAGACTTAAGAGGGTCAATTGGGGTGTGTGTAAGTGTAAGCCAGAAACAATCAAAATACAATTATTGGATAATCCTAATTCATTAAGAATAAAAATTCTCTTTATCATCTACTTGTTTTTCCTTAGCTATTAATATTTTACGAAGTCATTCATTTTGAACATTTTCCCTTTCTTGTGAAGTTAATTATCTAACCAAGATCCTCTACCTTCATTAAAATCAGCAGGGTTTCCAGTAAGTGATAATGGACTTCACATTTTTCTAAGTTTATGTGTATGCATATGGATATTTATATTTATATATCCATATGCATACATGTATATAGAAATAGTATTTTCACATCTAGAACAGAAAATTGGCCAATATTTGAAATACAAATGCCTTTACATTTAGGCACAAAAATATCTTGTACTAATAATATTAGTAATATTTAAGCAGAGTGTTTGACCTGTAAATACTCTTAAGTATTTGTGGAACAAATAAACTTGCCGAGCATCCCTTCTGATTAAAAATAGGATTCTAATTTGTAAAACTTTAACTTGCATTGAGTCACTGGGCTTTTAGTTGTGACTGATAATACATCAATTATATGTAACATATCCTACAGCTTCTGATGTGCCAGTAAAAATAGGTCTAAAACACTGGAAAGAGACAAAACTTTCTGGAAAAAAAGATGTTCAGATATTCTTGAGAACTACTTTGAGGCTTAAAAAAAATGACAGCTTATTCAGAAAGATAAAGCAGGAACTACATGGTTTTACCAATATAAACTGAAATAGACCAATGGATTTGATCCCACTATACTAGTAGTGAAATGTGAGGACAAGAGAAATTCACTGTCATCTACCTCTCCCAGAAGATACCAGCTAATGCATATTTAGTGTCTTACACTATTTCAGGGAGTCCAGTTAATCAACCCTTCCAGTTAATCAACCCTTCTAGCCCATAGGAGTATGTGTATGTGTGTGTGTGTGTGTGTGTGTGTGTGTGTGTGTGTGTGTATCTTGTGTTTTTAGATTATCTTTCTTTTAAACTTTGTACAGAAATACAATTTTGATGCATTGGAAAGTTCTGTGAGAGTCCAAATTTCATAGCCTCCAGATAAACCTAACATTGAACCCTAGATCCGAGGTCAACATTGACATATGCTGTTGCTGAGCTCCAACAGAAAAGATAAAGGTAGTTTATATCCAAGTCTGACACCACAACAAACCACATCTTTTCCTAGTGGCACTCCAACAAACTAGAATCATCATGATGCAATCAGAGAAGCACTGTTTATTAATAAATGCTTTTATCACTGTTTTCTCATGTGGCAGGTCAATATAAAAAGCAGCATAAAAATAAATTAGCTAAGGATATGAGATCTTCCTTTCAGAAATAATATTCCACAAAAGGTTTAATGTCTGCCACTCAACTCAGGGCTGAATCCCTCAGGTCTCTCGCACACTGAGGGAGCCCTGTCTGCCCTGCGGGGGAGCTTGCTCTTGTGAAAGAATGCTTCCCAGGCCCTGCAGTTTCCAAACTGGCTTGGGGAATGTGTTTGATAAGATAGCAGATCATCTGCTAGGCAAGGTGTAAAACAAGTAGCAGTAGACCAAAAACTGAAATGAAACGTGCCCCATCACCATGAAGCAAAACATGTGTCAACTAAGCACCTTGGGACTCAGTAAATGGCCCTGCACCTAGAGTATTTACACACGCAGCAAATTTCTCACTGCACTTTCAAATGGGAGAGTTTCCTGATCCCTCTCGCTGGATGTGCAACAGGGTTATGGCTTGCCTGTTCAGTTGCTCAAACCCCTTGTGGGACGGGGAGCATGCAGATGGGCAGGTGCAGAGGCCAGGATGAGCGCTTTGGTCTCCGGCCCCACGGTAGCGTCTAGGCGTGGGAGCCTGCAACCTCAGTGTTACAATGCTCTCTTAGCCTTGCCGTCCATAGATGACTTTTTTGCAAGAGCAGAAGGCCAGTGTGACAGTTTCTGTATCCCGACCTCTTGCCCAAGGTCCCAGAAGAATTGGGTCACACACGGGCTTGAGGGACGAATGCAAGGTTTTATTGAGTGGTGGAGGAGGCTCTTAGCCAGAAGGGAGGGATGGAGTGGGAAGGTGATCTTCGCCTGGTGTTGGGTCATCCAGTGGCTGAATTCCTCTCCAACCACCCCTGGCCAAACTCCTCTCAGCATTCAGACATTTCTCCTCTCCTATCTTTCTCTGCTGTGTTGTTCCACTGTTTGTCTGCTTGTCTCATCTCCTTTTCTGCTGGTCTCCTCTGGAGCCTGGGGTTCGGGTTTTATATAGGTACAGGATAGGGGGCATGGCAGGTCAAAAGGCAATGATTTCGGCCTGAAAACAGGAATGCCTCTTCTCATTTAGAGCCATGGGCATCCAGGCTTGAGGGTGGGGCCTTTGCCAGGGAATGACCCTCTTCTACCCAGTAGTTCCCTGTCTTCTGTTCGTATCACTTTGAAGGGGACAAACCATGTGTTGGACACTAGCTGTGACATTGGCATGCTGTCCATGAAGCTCTTTCATATCTTCATACATCCTAAGCTCTCCAGAAAATGTCGAGGCACAGAAGATGCCAAAAAATTGTCCTGCCAGGTGTTTACCAAGCCTTTCTTTATCCTTTAAAGTCTATCTTCGTGACTTCAATCACATCAACCTCTCTCTCCCGAAACCCTCAAATCACTTTGGACCTGAGATATTTGCATTTACCTTTTCTGCTTCACCCTGCTCATTGTGCTTGTGCATGTGTGGTCATTTGTCATCTCCTGGTCACCCACATCCACTCACAGGGCTTCAGGTATCAGCCTCTAGTTCTCATTTGGGCAAGCCCTGCTCATCAGCCCTCTCAGGGTTCACTGCAGGGCTTCGGTCTGTTGGTTTATTGTCAGGCGCTTATTTTCAGGCCTGAAGTTAGCTTGAAACTTTAACAGAAGTTAAGAGACAGTCAATTCCTATGTTCTGCCTAAGCCAATTCTAGCTGAATTTTCTTTTGTCGGAATTGAAGCATCCCACTGAAATGTGTGTGCCATGTTTTCTCAGCGTATTTTAACCTCCTCAAAGACAGACCCCTGTTAAGTGCTCTCCAATAGCCTTAGTCTGATACAAAGTACATGGTAGTTACTCAAAAATGTGTTGCTTCATCTGTCTTCTGGATTGTTCTATTCCATTTAGTACTGAAACTAGAAAGCAGGCATAAATGTATAATGCACATGGCAAACCCACTTTGTGGCTCCAGTAAGTCTGGTGCTCCCCAAGTCAGGCACCGATTCTGAATTCTCAACATCCCACCTGATGCTGGCCACTCCTACCTCATTACCATGTTATTCAAAACTCACAATCCAAATTAAGATTGACATAAACAAATGATCATATTTCTCTTTTGAAGTCACTTTAATATTTTCTTTATATGTATAGCAGTCGAATCTTCTGAACCCCAAAATAAAGACACATAGGGGTTTCCTAAATAATTCTGGCCCTATAATCACTTCTTTTGACAGGTGGGACAGTTGTATACCCAAATTCCCATGAATTTCACCAGATAATGTGTTTCATTAAATGTTGCCCCATAGAATAACGCATTTACTCCAAATTCTAGGACAATTCAATATGCATACAAGCACTCTTTCTACAATTATAAATTAAGGAATTAATAAATATTTATTTATAATTTTAAGATTATATTTATATAAAAATATTTATATATAATTATATTATATATACATATGTGTGTGTGTATATAATTATGATATGTGTGTGTGTGTTTGTGTATGTTTGTGTAGATGGTAGATGGCCACTGAGATGACCACAGGGTCTCCTTAATCAGAAAAGCAACCCATTCACTTTGCCCATATTCAAAACCCACTGGAGCCTGCTGCATTACGAGTTGTTTTCAGTTTGTCGGAAGCCACAGCCCTTCATTGAACATCCTCACTTTGGCCATCTTTGTAAAATGTCACTTTGGCTCTCTTTGTCAAATGTTGACTACTTCAGGCATTATTCTTCACCCATTCGATGTTTCTTGGTGACTGCTGTTTCAAGCAGTGTTTCCAGGAGCAGAGGCTATAGCGGTGAAAAAGGTAGCCAAGGTCCCAGTCCTCACTGAGTTTATATTGCAACAAAAGTAGTAGGCAATAAATAAGCAACTAAATGATTATGATCACTTCAGATAGTGGTAAATATTATGAGAAAAATAAAACAGAATGATATGAAGGAGGGTGACTGAGAAGTGTGGGGAGTTTCACTAGGTAATCCATTTTGAACTAGGGTATTATGCTGTTGACTCCTGCTTGAAAATCTATATACGTGGAGGCCTTGGCTGTCTTTTCTTTGACTTCACGTCAAAAGACCTTTCCCGACTTAGGGTGAAAGGTACACAAGAACATCCATTTCACTGGAAAGTGTCTGCTCTCTCCTTTCTGCTTTTCTTTCTACACCTTCCCTCCACTGGCAGAGTCCCTCTTCTGTTTTTTGTTGTTGTTATTGTTGTTTGTTTTTTTACTATACTTTACGTTCTGGGATACATGTGTAGAATGTGCCATGGTGGTTTGTTGCACCCATCAACCCCTCACCTACATTAGGTATTTCTCCTAATGCCATCCTTTCCCTAGTCCCCCAAACCCTGACAGGTCCCAATGTGTGATGTTCCCCTCCCTGTGTCCAAGTGTTCTCAGTGTTCAACTCCCACTTATGAGTGAGAACATGTGGTGTTTGGTTTTCTGTTCCTGTGTTAGTTTGCTGAGAATGATGGTTTCCAGCTTCATCCATGTCCCTGCAAAGGACGTGAACTCATCCTTTTTTATGGCTGCACAGAATTCCATGGTGTATATGTGCCATATTTTCTTTATTCAGTCTATCATTGATGGGCATTTGGGTTGGTTCCAAGTCTTTTCTATTGTGAACAATGCTGAAATAATCATACGTGTACATGTGTCTTTATAGTAGAATGATTTATAATCCTTTGGGTATATACCCAGTAATGGGATTGCTGAATCAAATGGTATTTCTTGTTCTGGATCCTTGAGGAATTGCCACACTGTCTTCCACAATGGTTGAACTAATTTACACTCCCACCAACAGTGTAAAAGTGTTCCTATTTCTCCACATCCTCTCCAGCACCTGTTGTTTCCTGACTTTTTAATGATTGCCATTCTAACTGGATGAGATGGTATCTCATTGTGGTTTTGATTTGCATTTCTCTAATGGACGAGTGATGATGAGCATTTTTTCATATGTTTGTTGGCTGCATAAATGTCTTCTTTTGAAAAGTGTCTGTTCATATCCTTTGCCCACTTTTTAATGGGGTTGTTTTTGTTTTCTTGTAAATTTGTTGAAGTTCCTTGTAGATTCTGGATATTAGCCCTTTGTCAGATGAATAGATTGCAAATATTTTCTCCCATTCTGTAGGTTGTCTGTTCACTCTGATGGTAGTTTCTTTTGCTGTGCAGAAGCTCTTTAGTTTAATTAGGTCCCACTTGTCAATTCTGGCTTTTGTTGCAATTGCTTTTGGTGTTTTACTCATGAAGTCCTTGCCAATGCCTTTGTCCTGAATGGTATTGCCTAGGTTTCCTTCTAGGGTTTTTATGGTTTTAGGTCTTACATTTAAGTCTTTAATCCATCTTGAGTTAATTTTTGTATAAGGTATAAGGAAAAGGTCCAGTTTCAGCTTTCTACATATGGCTAGCCAGTTTTCCCAGCACCATTTATTAAATAGGGAATCCTTTCCCCATTGCTTGTTTTTGTCAGGTTTGTCAAAGATCAGATGGTTGTAGATGTGTGGCATTATTTCTGAGGCCTCTGTTCTCTTCCATTGGTCTATATATCTGTTTTGATACCAGTACAATCCTGTTTTGGTTACTGTAGCCTTATAGTACAGTTTGAAGTCAGGATACCTCCAGCTTTGTTCTTTTTGCTTAGGATTATCTTGGCTATATGGACTCTTTTTTGTTTTCATATGAAATTTAAAGTAGTTTTTTCTAATTTTATGAGGAAAGTCATTGGTAGCTTGATGGGGATAGCATGGAATCTATAAATTACTTTGGGCAATATGGCCATTTTCACGATATTGATTCTTCCTATCCATGAATGTGGAATGTTTTCCCATTTGTTTGTGTCCTCTCCTATTTCCTTGAGCGGTGGTTTGTAGTTCTCCTTGAAGAGGTCCTTCACATCCCTTGTAAGTTGTATTCCTAGGTATTTTATTCTATTTGTAGCAATTGTGAATGGGAGTTCACTCATGATTTGGCTCTCTATTATTGGTATATAGGAATGCTTGTGATTTTTGCACATTGATTTTGTATCCTGAGACTTTGCTGAAGCTGCTTATCAGCTTAAGGAGATTTTGGGCTGAGACGATGGGGTTTTCCAAATATACCATCATGTCATCTGCAAACAGAGACAATTTGAATTCCTCCCTTCCTATTTGTATATGCTTTATTTCTTTGTCTTGCCTGATGGCCCTGGCCAGAACTTCCAATACTATGTTGAACACAAGTGGTGAGAGAGGGCATCCTTGTCTTGTACTGGTTTTCAAAGGGAATGCTTCCAGCTTTTGCCCATTCAGTATGATATTTGCCGTGGGTTTGTCATAAATAGCTCTATTATTTTGAGATATGTTCCGTCAATATCTAGTTTATTGAGAGTTTTTAGCATGAAGGGCTGTTGAATTTTATTGAAGGCCTTTTCAGCCTCTATTGAGATAAT
Source organism: Rhinopithecus roxellana (assembly GCF_007565055.1). Lineage (NCBI taxonomy): Eukaryota > Metazoa > Chordata > Mammalia > Primates > Cercopithecidae > Rhinopithecus > Rhinopithecus roxellana. Next base: position 34,104,537 of record NC_044564.1, read on the forward strand.
CATGTGGTTTTTGCCATTGGTTCTGTTGATGCGATGGTTTATGTTTATTGATTGGTGTATGTTGAGCCAGCCTTGCATCCCAGGGATGAAGCCGACTTGATCATGGTGGATAAGCTTTTGATGTGCTGCTGGATTCAGCTTGCCAGTATTTTATTGAGGATTTTCACATTGATAGTCATCAGGGATACTGGCCTGAAACTTTCTTTTTTTGTTGTGTCTCTGCCAGGTTTTGGCATCAGGATGATGCTTGCCTCATAAAATGAGTTAGGGAGGAGTCCCTCTTTTTCTGTTGTTTGGAATAGTTTCAGAAGGAATCGTATCAGCCCCTCTTTGTACCTCTAGTAGAATTCGGCTGTGAATCCATCTGGTCCTGGGCCTCGTTTGGTTGGTAGGCTATTTATTACTGCCTCAATTTCAGAACTTGTTATTGGCCTATTCAGGGATTCGGGTTCTTTCTGGTTTAGTCTTGGGAGGGTGTATGTGTCCAGGAATTAATCCATGTATTTTAGATTGTCTACTTGATTTGCGTAGAGGGTTTATAGTATTCTCCAATGGTAGTTTGTATTTCTGTGGGATCAGTGATGATATGCCCTTTAACATTTTTTATTGTGTCTATTTGATTCTTCTCTCTTTTATTCTTTATTAGTATGGCTAGCAGTCTACCTATTTTGTTAATCTTTTCAAACAAACCAGCTCCTGGATTCACTGGATTCTTTGAAAAGTTTTTCATGCCTCTATCTCCTTCAGTTCTGATCTGATCTTAGTTGTTTCTTACCTTCTGCTAGCTTTTGAATTTGTTTGCTCTTGCTTCTCTAGTTCTTCTAATTGTGACATTAGGGTGTCGATTTTAGATGTTTCCTGCTTTCTCCTGTGGGCATTTAGTGCTATAAATTTCCCTCTACATGCTGCTTTAAATGTGTCCCAGAGATTCTGTTACTTTGTGTCTTTGTTCTCATTGGTTTCAAAGAACTTCTTTATTTCTGCCTTAATTTTGTTATTTACCCAGTAGTCATTCAGGAGCAGGTTGTTCAGTTTCCACATAGTTGAGTTATTTTGAGCGAGTTTCTTAATCCTGAGCTCTAATTTGTTTGCACTGTGGTCTGAGAGACTGTTTATTATGATTTCCCTTATTCTGCATTTGCTGAGGAGTATTTTACTTCCAATTATGTAGCCAATTTTAGAATAATTGTGATGTGGTGCTGAGAAGAATGTATATCCTGTTGATTTGGGGTGGAGAGTTTTGTAGATGTCTATCAGGTCCACTCGGTCCAGAGCTGAGTTCAAGTCCTGAGTATCCTTGTTAATTTTCTGTCTTGTTGATCTATCTAATATGGACAGTGGAGTGTTAAAATCTTCCACTATTATTTTGTGGGAGTCTAAGTCTCTTTGTAGGTCTCTAAGAACTTGCTTTGTGAATCTCGGTGCTCCTGTATTGGGTGCATATATACTTAGGATAGTTAGCTCTTCTTGTTGAATTGATCCCTTTACCATTATGGAATGCCCTTCTCTGTCTTTTTTGATATTTGTTGGTTTAAAGTCTGTTTTATCAGAGACTAGGATGGCAACCCTTGCTTTTTTATGCTTTCCATTTGCTTGGTAAATATTCTTCCATCCCTTTATTTTGAGTCTATGTGTGTCTTTGCCCATGAGATGGGTCCCCTGAATACAGCACAGCGATGGGTCTTGACTCTTTATCCAATTTGCCAGTCTGGGTCTTTTAATTGGGGCATTTAGCTCATCTACATTTAAGGTTAATATTGTTATGTATGAATTTGATCCTGTCATTATGATGCTAGCTGGTTATTTTGCCCATTAGTTGATGTAGTTTCTTCATAGTGTCGATGGTCTTTACAATTTGGTACGTTATTGCAATGTCTGGTAATGCTTTTTTCCTTTTCATATTTAGTGCTTCTTTCAGGAGCTCTTGTAAGGCAGGCCTGGTGGTGACAAACTCTCTTAGCATTTGTTTGTCTATAAAGGATTTTATTTCTCCTTCCCTTATGAAGGTTGGTTTGGCTGGATATGAAATTCTGGGTTGAAAATTCTTTCTTTAAGAATGTTGAATATTGGCCCCCACTCTCTTCTGGCTTGTGGGGTTCTGCCAAGAGATCTGCTGTTAGTCTGATGGACTTCCCTTTGTGGGTAACCCAACCTGTCTCTCTGGCTTTCCTTAACATTTTTTCCTTCATTTCAACCTTGGTGAATCTGATAATTATGTGTCTTGGGGTTGCTCTTCTTGAGAAGTATCTGTGGTGTTCTCTGTATTTCTTGAAATGGAATATCGACCTGCCTTGCTAGGTTGGGGAAGTTCTGCTGGATAATATCCTGAAGAGTTTTTCCAACTTGGTTCCATTCTCCCCATCACTTTCATGTACACCAATCAAACATAGGTTTGGTCTTTTCACATAGTCCCATATTTCTTGAAGGCTTTGTTCATTCCTTTTCATTATTTTCTCTCCAATCTTGTCTTCACACTTTATTTCATTAAGTTGATCTTTAATCTCTGATATCCTTTCTTCTGTTTGATTGATTTGGCTACTGATACTTGTGTAGGCTTCACTAGGTTCTTGTGCTGTGTTTTTCAGCTCTATCAGGTCATTTATGTTCTTCTCTAAACTGATTATTCTAGAAAGCAATTCCTCTAACCTTTTGTCAAGGTTCTTAGCTTCCTTGCAATGAGTTAGAACATGCTCCTTTAGCTCAGAGGAGTTTGTTATTACCCACCTTCTGAATCCTACTTCTGTCAATTCGTCAAACTCATTCTCTGTCCAGTTTTGTTCCCTTGCTGGTGAGAAGTTGTGATCCTTTGAAGGAGAAGAGATGTTCTTGTTTTTGGAATTTTCAGCCCTTCTGTGCTGGTTTTTCCTCATCTTCGTGGATTTATCTACCTTCGGTCTTTGGTGTTGGTGACCTTTGGATTGGGTTTTTGTGTGGACGTCCTTTTTGTTGATGTTGATGCTATTGCTTTCTGTTTGTTAGCTTTCCTTCTAACAGTCAGACCCCTCTGCTGCAGGTCTGCTGGAGTTTGCTGGAGGTTCACTCCAGACCCCGTTTGCCTGAATATCACCAGCGGAGGCTGCAAAACAGCAAAGATTGCTGCCTGTTCATTCCTCTGGAAGCTTCATCCCAGAGAGGGACCCACCAGATGTCAGCCAGAGCTCTCCTGTATGAGGTGTCTGTCGACCCCTGCTGGGTGATGTCTCCCAGTCAGCAGGCACAAGGGTCAGGGACCCACTTGAAGAGGCAGCCTGTCCCTTAGCAGAACTTGAGCACTGGGCTGGGAGATCCACTGCTGTCTTCAGAACTGACACGCAGGAATGTTTAAGTCTGCTTCTTTCCTCATTAATGCTCCCAATGACTCAAGACAGCTGCCCCTTCCCCCAGGTGCTCTGTCTCAGGGAGACGCGAGTTTTATCTATAAGCCTCTGACTGGGGCTGCTGCCTTTCTTTCAGAGATGCCCTGCCTAGAGGAGGAATCTACAGAGGCAGGCTGGCTACAGTGGCTTTGCCAAGCTGCACTGGGCTCTGCCCAGTTTGAACTTCCTGGCAGCTTTGTTTACACTGTGAGGGGAAAATGGCTTATTCAAGCCTTAGTAATGGTGGATGCCCCTCCCGCCACCAAGCTCCAGTGTCCCAGGTCGACTTCAGACTTCTGTGTTGGCAGCAAGAATTTCAAGCCAGTGGATCTTAACTTTCTGGGCTCCATGGGGGTGGGATCTGCTGAGCTAGACCACTTGGCTCCCTGGCCTCAGTCCCCATTCCAGAGGAGTGAAAGGTTCTGTCTCACTGGTTTTCCAGGCACCACTGGAGTATGAAGAAAAAAAAGAACTCCTGCAGCTAGCTCGGTGTCTGCCCAAACAGCCGCCCAGTTTTGTGCTTGAAACCCAGGGCCCTGGTGGTGTAGGCACCTGAGGAATCTGCTGGCCTGTGGTTTGCGAAGACCTTGGGAAAAGTGTCATATCTGTGCCGGAATGCACTGTTCCTCATGCCACAGTCCCTTATGGCTTCCCTTGACTGGGGAAGGGGTTCCCCGACTCCTTGCACTTCCTGGATGAGGCGACACCCCACCCTGCTTCTGCTCGCCCTGTGTGGGCTGCACCCACTGTCTAGCCAGTCCCAGTGAGATGAGCCAGGTACCTCAGTTGGAAATGTAGAAATCACTCACCTTCTGTGTTGATCTTGCTGGGAACTGCAGACTGGAGCTGTTCTTATTTGGCCATCTTACCAGCCACCCGAGAGTCCCTTTTCCTTCCTTTGGAGGGCTTCTGCAGGGGGCTGGATGGGGGGTCCTGGTGCCTCTTTCAAGTATCATACTGAATTACAGACTTGTTGCACTAATTGTATAAAAACCCATTACACCCAGCACTTGCTCTTCCACATATGGGCAGTAAGTTTATCAGTTGGCAGCCAGAGTCTGAAGACCACAGATCTACTAATGGGCAGAAGGACAGAGCCCCTGAGGTTCCCTCTGTGTAATTTCCATTGCACACAGCCGCATCTGTGGTACAAGTGGCCAAGCACTCCTGATCTATCTTCAGATTCTGGCAAGGGCAAGCTGGAGCACCAGTGCCCTCTCATGGACAAGCCATGAAGCATCTTCAAGGGAACATGCATATCCCAGCTGGCTCCATGACGGAGCTAGAAACACACAACACCTCTCAGCCACTGCCATACGCCAGGGATGGGGAAGATCGTGGTGTGCTGTCGGAAGTTGGCTCTGCCCACCCTCTCCATTGTCACCCACACCCCAAAAGAATCTGCCCCTGCCGGTGTCTCACTTCTGGATCCATCATCTTTAAGGATCGTTTCTTAAGCTTCCATCTCAACCAAACATACATCTTCTTAGGATAATTCACTTTCAGAAGTTATGAGTCATCTACCAGTTAGTAAGCACGATTATGTAGTTCTTCCTTAATAGAAAACTTTGACCCAAGGACTTCAGGGACACTACTCAGAATACCGAGATGGTTCAAGAAGTGAGAACCTGCCCCAAAGACAATCTTGCCTTACTAGACTCATCTATATTTTCCTCATCAATACTCCCAATGACTCAAAAATGCATGCATTATTATTATCCTGATACATTTTACAGATGAGGAAATCAAGTCTGACACCACAGAACTTGGCATACGGCTGAAGTTCAATGCATTAGTCCCTTCTTTACTCTGCTAGTTCACACAGTGCAGCTGCTGTTCTAAGAGGAAATCTGCAAGAATGTGGTCACTGTCTTTTAATGCCTACTGATATGGTAATGCATGATGGGAAAAGTAGAAAGGAAAATATAGCCAAATACTGACCATTTCCTGAGTTTAATATGATTTTTATGCCATTTCTTTTTAATTGACAATTTAAGAAAAAAGTCATAGATTTCTAAACAAAAGACATCTACACCAAGAATCATCATATTTTTCTGGAAGTGAAAGTTTACAAAATTCTTTCTTTCTCTTTCTTTCCTTCCTTTCTTTCTTTCTTTCCTTTCTTTCTTTTTTTTTTGGAGACAGGGTTTTGCTCTGTCACCCCAGCTGGAGGGCAGTGATACAATCACAGCTCACTGCAGCCTAGATTTCCTGGGCTCAATGCAATCCTCCCACCTCCACCACCAGAGTAGCTAGGACCTTGGGCATATACTGTGCCTGGCTAATTTTTTACAATATATGTATATTGTAAAAATATATAATACATATACATATATATATTATATATATATATATATTTTTTTTTAAGATGGGGTTCCACCATGTTGCCCAGGCTGGCCTCGAACTCCAGAGCTCAAGTGATCCACCCACCTCGGCTTCTCAAAGTGCTGGGGTTAACAGGTGTGAGCCACCGTGCCCGGCTGAGACTTTTCTTATAAGCACGTTTGCTAACAACATTGCTCACTTTTATCAAAATTTAGGCGACTTCCTAACCCCATCGTGAAACAGACATCCATCTCATTAATCCAGCAGCTCATACCTTGCATACAATCTTTAAAAATGGGGTTAAGGGAATCCAGCATCTCCATATAAAATCAAGAATCTGAGGTTGCTGGAGTGTCAAAAGCCATGTCACACTTATCACTTGTTATTATTAACACCATTATTATTACCCTCGATATTGTTGGAGGCTGTGATGATACGTGTTGGCAGGAGGAGGCCTTTAAGGGATTTATGTAGGACCAGGAATGTTTAACATCAGGATAAGATAAGAGAGGCCACTGGAGGTTTTGCTCCACATATAGCTTGGAAGGTGTGCTTTTTCTCCTTGAACAGTGAGAGCATGAGAATTTAGCTATTTATTCCCATAAACATACTGGCTGTTTGGCAGGGGGAATTTGCTTGGAAATGTCCCAATAGCAGCAGAAGCCAATTTAGGATTGAAAAGCATAGTAAGAAATCTACCTTATGGATAATTTATAGGATGAAATCTGAGCGATGCATCTTTTCTTTAAGGGTCTTATTGTGAAGGGCAAGATTTTCCTTCAGAAAAATCCTATAGGAGCCCTGATAATGTTGTTAAGGAGATAAATAACCAGGAGTCAGACAAGTCAAGCAAGTTCCTCAAGGTTAAATCCAGCTAATAAGTGACAGAGTTAGCACTTAAATTCAGGTTTCTCATCCCAGTCCTAGTGCTTTTTTCACTACTGCATGCTACATACCCAGGTAAACCAGATAGACTATGGCCAAGCCTCATGGACACTAGCCAATTACTATTTGCTGATTACAATTATTTTGTGTGCTTTTCTATAGGTCCTTTTAAACTGTAGGCAGCAGCAAAACTCTTCTCCTATCATCCATGTAGCTGAGCTATAATGTCCTGTTTAACTATATTCCATAATTGTCATTGTTTTGTGACCAGTATAGAGAAGTGGCCATCACCACATGATCTTTGCCCATATATCCCAGTTAAAAGTCACGTCAATCTCAATGGGCACAAAAACAAGTTGCCAGTCAGCCATGATTGGCATCAATATTTCGCAAATGAGCAAGGTACTTGTTGATTCTTCCATTAAAAAAAAAAAAAGTTTCATAGGCCCTAATTTTCACCCCCAATAAATCAGAGCTTCTTTAAAAGATTTAACACGAGAACTCAAACCTCCAGCCCAGTTTATCTCCATTATCACAATACGCTTACCATCACTATGTTCACCACATTCCAGTGAACGGGTTTGCTTCACTTTTTGAGAGAAAATGCACCAGGAGACTTTAAGCTGGCAACAGAGATGACCTACCTCTCCACTTCTCTGGGCATTAGCAATACATTCTGGGAAAAAAAAAAAAAAAAAAAAAAAAAAAAAAAAAAAAAAACAAAGCTTCCATCCTCAGGAATTTACACTACCTCAATATTCATTTAGGCCCCCAAATTGTAGACTGTAAAGAGTACCCTTGTCAGTTCTACTAAGGTTTTGGGTTTAAAAAAATAAAAATCCAAGTCTAGATTTCTATTACAAGTAGAAATTCAATTTCTAATCTACAGTGGAAATAGCTTTCAGTTTATAGACCTTGTTAAGAGATTAACAGTTTAACGATGGTATAGCAAAACTGTATGAAATGTAAAGCTTTTCCGTGCAATATTGGACCTGTATCCCTCCATTGAGTAGCCATGCCTCTCTCCCCTTTTCTTTTTCAGAACGCCCACCCTTCCCATTTCTCTTCAGGGTTAATAAGTAAAAGAACAAACAGGCAAATCATATCTGTCAAGAGCTCTGAATTATAATTCTGGAGAAGATGGTTGTGGGAAAGCAGGACCTCAAGGATCTGTTTATCGCCATCCAGTAGGACCGTGGTAAATGGAGCCTTGGCTTTGGCATTTCCTCTTATTTCAAAAGAGAGAAATAAGGAAGTACATATCCAAACATGCATTTGCTATCTCAACAAAAAGCTATTTATCTCCCCCACAGCTTCCTGCCAAGCCCCAGAAGGTTTCAGGGTCAATGATTACCATCTCTTCGTTCAGACACTTTGACATTTGTGAATATGTTGACCTTGAAGACTGGACTAAGTCAGTCCTAACAGATGTTAATTTGATTACTCAGTTCTGACCTCTCCTGAGGTCTGGCTTTTGTCTTCATCACTATATTAAGATGGTGATAACCTCCCTGAAGTCATAAAAATGTTCTGATAAGACTTATCGATTTTGGGTTTGAAATTGTACAGATAACCAAAATGTATTTGGGTAAACTTTTAACCTACTCACTAAGACATATGTCCACTGAGACAGAAACAAGAGTTCATGCTTTTTGTCTCATAAAAGACTCTCTCTCATTTGTTTTTACATTAATAATTATTACTTTAAAAGTAATACAGCCTACTCTGTCTGCTTTGCATTTATTTTTGCCAGCTTCTGGCAAGAATCAGGACCATTAGAATCAGGAAATTAATGAAACTCCTTCTCTCAGAAAATTTTGGACCGAAAAATTTGGAAGACAACAATCAGATATTAAAAATAGTGATACTAATTGGCTACCTTTAAATAAGTCCTGCAGATTTCAGCCCAGTGTTAGAAATAATGATTATCTCTTTCTTGGTACAGCTAAAGATACAGAAGCCCGGGGGAATAAAACCATTTTTTACTGTTGTGCCATTGTGGGAAGAGCTGACTTGGAAGCGAGGCATAACTGAGCTCAAATCTTCACTCCACAACTTACCAGCTAGGTGTTCTTAGGCAAATGACTAGACAGCCAAGTATGAATTTCCTCATTGGTGAGACAGGGATAACACTCACTTTGGATATTAGGACTCAAAAGAAAACACTTCTTTCAAACATATATATCCCAAAGGGACACTGAAAACCCAGATTCTTCATTCCCAAGCTTTCTTGGTAACCATGCCTTTAAACTCTAAATAATGAGCTATGTATTAATGACATATTTTCTGTTGTTTTTACTTCACCTGAGGTAGAGATAATGGCCAAATGTGCTTTCAGTATGACAGAAGCAGGAGCTTAAGACAGGAAAAAAGTATTAAGTAATCACTACACTACACTACCAGAATACCCTCAGAATGGGTAAATTATGTGTCATGAAAACTTGAAATGAATGAGTTCAAGTCAGGGATTTCATTGAGGTAGTGAGGAACAAGATTTGACTATGGTGAAGCAGGGAAGGTGGGAGCAAGATCTAGAAGGTTCTAGAAGTCACTGCCTATTCTAATCTAAATAATCCTTGGGCTGGCTTTATCTCTGCCAGCCCCTGCATTATTCTCCACACTGGAGCTATGGATTTATTGTAGGAAAAAATACCCCCCACAAAAAAGTCAGGATCACATTCAGAGGTGGCTGAGTGGACCTTCACCTCTACCTTCCCATCTGCTGATGCCTGAAATTCTTTTAATAGAATGAAACACCTTTCATCCCATAATTATAGCTAAAAGGCTTAAACTTCACAAGTCTGTTTCAGACAGGGTGCTGATGAATTTGAGTTCCAGTCAAAATACAATCAGTCAACATCAGTCCACAAATGTCAATGACTGGTTATCAGATCTCTCTCTCTGTTTTGGTAGAAGAAAGAGGTGAAGAGGGCAAGGTCCCAGATACCTGAAAGAAGAGAAAGGGTCACCACCAGATGGAAAATTTACAGGAAAAAAGTTAGTTTATGTCACAGGTTCACCTCAGGTAGGTCCTGTTTGCAGCTGAGAGGGTGCAACAGAAGCTGCCTAAACTCAGAGATTTGGTTTGGGGAAGTTTTCAAGTTTTTTTAAATCTTTTGTTTTCTTTTAGTTTTTGTTTAATCAGGCCTCTGTAAATACCATAAATCTGTTATCAATAATTCATAAGTTGCTTTTCCTTTGGTGTTATTTATTTTTCATGGGGATGGTTGGCTTCTTATTGAAAAAAAAAAAGCTTCTTTTGATAACTTGGGTGCTGAAAGGCAGAGTCCAACCTGCATCAGATGCCACAACTCCCACTTTAATATATTTCTTCCAGGGTGATCCAGGCCCATCAGCCAGTCCATCAGCCAGTCAGTCAGCCAGTGAGTCATTTGGTCAGCCAGTCAGTCAGTCAGTCAGACAGTCAGTAAGATAGTCAGTCAGTCAGTCAGATAGTTAGTCACTTGTCAGTCAGTCAGTCAGTCAATTGGTCAGTCAGATAGTCACTCAGTCAGCCAGCCAGCCAGCCAGCCAGTCAGAGAGTCAGTCAGTTATACAGATAGTCAGCCAGTCAGACAGTCAGTTAGTGAGTCAGTCAGCCAGCCAGTCAGCCAGTCAGTTAATCAGTCAGTCAGTCACTCAAATAGTCAGTCAGTCAGCCAGATAGTCAGTCAGTCAGCCAGCCAGTCAGTCACTCAGTCAGTCAGTCAGTCAGTCAGCCAGTCAGTAAGACAGTCAGTCAGTCAGTCAGCCAATCAGTCAGATAGTCCATCAGCCAGTCAGTAAGACAGTCAGTCAGTCAGTCAGCCAGTCAGTCAACCAGTCAGTAAGACAGTCAGTCAGTCAGTAAGATAGTCAGACAGACAGACAGTCAGCCAGTCAGTCAACCAATCAGTCAGCCCTTCAGTCAGATAGTCAGTCAGTCAGTTGAACATTTAAGATTATGCTTATATTGTATATCAAGATGCTACTATAGTTTATATGTTTTCCCCTTCCCAGCCTCCAGAACTGTGAGAAATTAATATCTGTGTTCATAAGCCAGCCAGTTTATGGTGTTTTGTTATAGCAGTCAGAGCAGACTAAGACAGGGTATTTTGTTTGTTTTATTTTGTTTTTCAGAGGAGTTAATTGGTCTGAAAAAGTAAAAGGACTTATAAAGTGAAGGCATCCAACATAGCCTTTTCTCAGATGAATTTTCCCCTAGAATGGCCGCAAAACAAGTTTGAGGACTGTGTACAATAAGCACAAATAATACAATTGGGATCAGTTAAAAAGATAAAATCGTTCTTTTTTCTTCAAATTTCTCTTCTTTTTCTTCAACATTAACAATGGCATACATAAGAGAGCATATGTGATGACTCAATTTGAGACTCCCTTTGTCCAACAAAAGGAAGGCTTCACAAATTAATATCATCAATTTAAATTATTCACACATGCACAGTAATTTATGTACATGGTTATTCATTACAGCATTACTTATAATAGTATAAGATTAGAAACAATCTAAATGTCCCTGTTTCAAATTATCCTAAGGCAATTTGGGTCTTCAGGAAATATTAGTTTTTTAGATAACTGTTTATCGTCTCTGGTTATTAGAGGTGGATGGGGCTTACATGTCCTCTACCTTAGAATTTCTCTTTCAAGGGCTATGTTGCAACTCCAGACCAAATTCCAGGTGCTGTGAAAGCAACTATCAGACCAAATTTTGCCAAGCATACAAACATTTCCTAGTAAGCAAGTCAAAATGCAGACACATGATATGTTCTATAGCTGGTGATGTTTGTTTTCTGCTGTAGGTACTTTGAACAACAGAAGCCAAGATATTCAGAGAGAAGGCCTGGCCAGCATACCGATTAGGTTAGGCCACAAGGTGCTCTGCGGGGTGAAGGACACAGACTGTGGGGGCCACCTCGGTACCTGGAGAGTTATACTGTTGGCAATGGATGGCTTACTCAAGAGATTTCTTTACTCTGTTCATTCAAAGACTATGAGGTATATATAATCTTCTTAACCAACCACCTATTTTGACCTCTACTCATTTCATCCTTATGCTAATTAACAAAGCTTCTGATGTAGATTTCAATGAGGATACTTGAAGTCTAAGTAATCATCCTTAAAGTGTTGATTGTTGATCAGACTACTTCAAATGCTGCTTAATCACTCCCAAGGCCCAGATCAAATTTCACTCAGACACATATCACAGAATGTACTCAAAATTATTTCAAAAAAAAATTACTATGGAGGCAATAAACTTGTCCATCAATTGGAGACTAGTTAAATAAATTATGATGTACCAATAAAACAAAATACTACATAGCTTTAGGAAAGAATGAGGGCTCACACATGAGTAGCTATGGAAATCTGGAACACTCTTTGGGTTATATAGTCACATGAAAATAGATAAGCACAGGGCATTCTGTATAGCATGCCTCCACTTGAGTAAGAAAACAAGAATTCATATATTTTGTACATGCATACATATCTCTAGAAAATGCACAAGAATTGGATTATATTGGTGACATGCGGGAATAAGGTAGCATGAGGGTACTGGGTTAGGAGGAGACATTTCATCATTTTCCCTTTGTATCATTTCAAAAATAATTTCAATATAAAAGATGAAAACATTAACAATCTTTAAACACACTTTGCAGAAAACTTTTTTGAGGAATACCTCAGTGAATATTCACATATTTATTCATTCTGTTGATGTAGCAAAAAGACTGTGTTCACAGACACTCCTAATGCCTGGCTGTGGTCAAGGACACTTCTGTCATTCTTTACAAAGTTGTCCCCTTCTCCCTCTATGACTGCATATACTTTAACTTTGCAGTAGTCACCTGTCCCCTCGTTCTTTTGTTACTGGTGGCAAATCCTTATGGGTTTGGAGCAACCTCAGTTCTTGCCTCCTCAGAAGAAAGAATCTGACCGAGGAGGCATAAGGCAGAGTGAGAGGCAAGTTTTAGAGCAGGAGTGAAAGCTTATTCAAAAGCTTTAGAGCAGGAAAGTATACTTGGAAGATGCCCAAGCAAATGACTTGAAAGACAAGTGGCCCGTTTGATCTTTGACTTAGAGTTTTATATGTCAGCATACTTCCATGGTCTTGCATCCCTTCTCCTCTGATTCTTCCCTTAGCGTGGCCTGTCCGCATGTTCAATGTCCTGCCAGCACTTGGGAGGTGAGCGTGCGCAGTGTGTTTACTGGAGTTGTGCGCATGCTCACTTGAGGCGTTCTTCTCTTACCACTCAAATGTCCCTGCAAGTCATATACCAGTAAAACTCTGCCATTTTGCCCCCTAATGCTCATGCTTGAGCCCATTGGCCCAGCTTCTGAGATCTTATGGAGAAGCTGCTGATCACCAGTTTCAGGTGTTTGTAACTACTGGAGACTGCCTACCCTTGGCGTGGGCTGCAATCGATTTTTATTTTAAAGAGATAGTGTGACAACTGCCTGACCATCACCCGATGGTTGCCCGACATCCCTGGTGGGGTTGGAGGAGCCCTCTCCTGCCCTGCTCATGCCTGACTAGCTACCCACTGTAACACTCTGTCCTTCTGCATCCCACACTCAGAAGCTGCAGTGGCTGCTTGGTCTTCAGTGGTGGGATCAGCAGCTCTGTTTTCTGCCTCATTCACACACTGAAGAAAGTACACAAGAAAATGATACAGAATGATATGCAACTTTTTCCTCTACAGTTTTAAAGGTGAATTCATTAAGGCCGAGAGCAAAACATTCTCAAGGAAAGCTGAAAATAATGAGGTACTGTTTAAAAAAATTTTTTTTTAACTCACTGAAATATGTGTTGATGTCATTCTGTTGCTCTTAAACTGACTTCAAGGGAAAACTGGTGAACTTTTGTCCTCCACGAAGTTCCCCTGTATCACTCCTCCTCCCATCCTGCTCCCTTCAACTCCTTTCATTTCCTCCCAATCAAAACACCAGGAACAACACCCCCCTAATCACTATTTTGCTGTCAGGCTTAAATGGGTCAAAGCTCCAGCCACTAGTAAAATAAGAAGCAGTTTGCTTGGCTTGGATGTGGGATTGTAGAAATGCTTGCTTAATGCTGGTTTTCAGATGCTAATACGTTATACAGGAAGCGTTCCTGCAGGGCTGGAGGCCAGTTAGGGCTGATAGCCCCAGTTTGCAGGAAGGCATTGGATAGGTCGGATAGGGTAGGAGTAAGCAGGCCCTCCCTCTCTTCTATGGACAACAGATGTGGCAAATTGGCAGCTCACAGACCTTACTGGCAGCTCTGCTGTGATGCATACTGGTTTTCAAAAGCTTTTAATTAGTAACCGATATCTAAAAAATTTGGAGATTTCACAAAATTCTGGAACTGGCAATTTTAGTCGTACATCCGGCCAACCAAGACCTGCATACCTCCAAAGCAACACTTGTCTGAGGAGGGGCTGCCCACTTTAGATAAAGCACACTCTCTGATTCCACAAGGTCCCAGGGACCTGGCTGCTCTGGTGGCATCTATTGCTACATAACAAATCACTCCAAAAATCAACAGTTTAAAACAGCTCTCTTACTTTGCTCATGATTTTGTAGTTACAATCAGATATTGGCTGGCCGGCGATCATCTGACCTTTGATTTGGGCTGGGGAGCCCACACCTGCACAGCTGTGGTGGAGGTGGCTGATGTTGGCTGGGGGATTAGCTGGGGCTGTATATTGGAGCATGTATTTGTGGCCTCTGTAGCATGACAGCTGAGAGGGTCTTCATCTCGGAGAGACTTCTTACATGGTGGCTGGCTTCCTCCATAACGGCATCCTGAGAAAACTAGAAAGAGCTGAGTCGTCTTTTATAATCGAGCGTCAAAAGTTAAACTCTGTTGGCTGAAGCGTTTATGAGCCACCCAGTTGCAAGTGGGAGGGATATAGACACCACCTCTCCATGTGAGATGTGTCACATAATTTGAGTCTCACTTACTTGACCTGCTTAAGTCCTATAAACTTTTGTGTGTGTGTCTCCAGGGCCTGAATGAATATTGGCAGAAATGGATTTTCCCCTTTCCCTCTCCTGCCTGCTCTCTGTTTTCTGGTCATGTGAGTTGGGGGACAGTATTTACAGAGTATCACCCACACGTCATTTCATCTTACAAATGTTTGCAGAGTACCAACCTTGTGCCAGGTACTTTCCATACTTTCCAGGCACTGCACATACTATAACTTTGCAATAGTCACTTGTCCCCACGTTCTTTTGTTACTGGCGGCAAATTTCCATACATTTTTTTCATTTAACACTCACAATAGTGCTGTGAGGTAGGTATTATCTCCATTCTGCCACTAAGGAAATCAAGGTTCAAAAATCAAATACTCTGAGTGGGGTCATACAACTTCAAAAGGACAGATTCAGAACTCTAACCCAGCTTTTGCAGTGTCTAACATGACAAGGGGGATTATAATTTTTGCCTGGGTTCCTGAGCAATATCTATGAATGTATGGTTATGTACCTCATTTCTGGTCAGAATAAGAGACTGCCCACTTGTGCATGACTCTCCTGGGCAATGTCTCACTGGAGATACTGCAGAAGGTTCCTCACGTTGAAAGGCAAGAGTTTGGGAATTCACAAGCCTTTGTCGTCAACTATACTCTGAGAAAATCAACAGATCTTCTACTAGGATCTCCCTTCACCCCCAACAAAGCTAAGTGATGCAGAAGCCGTCATTCACAAACAGGATTATGTCTTCTGGCAGTAGTTCGGGCGTTTCGGCCTGCAGCCCCGGTCTCTGGAAGGCAGACACCTACGCTCATCCGTGAAGCGGGCTGGCTTCTCACACATCCACATCCGGGGTGGCTGGGAATAGACAAGAAACAAATTCAAGAAGGAGAGATGTAGGAGGGGGTGGTGAGGAGAATATTAAGTATTTGCAGCTGAAGAAAAGCATGATCCTGGGCAGAAGTGTTAGGGAGGATGCACAAAATCTAAGTAGGGTCTAGGAGCGCGCCAGACCAACATTTCCGGGTTCTATACATAGATGCGTCTTCACTTTGTTCTCTGGTGTGAGATTTTCAGAAACAGACCTCTAGGTCTCCTCTCTACTTTGTTCTCTGGTGTGAGATTTTCAGAAGCAGACCTCTGGGTCTCCTCTCTTTCCAGCCAGTTCTCCTTCCTTCTATTCATACTGTTTCCTGGCATGATAGGAAGGCTACTCTGTTCCTACTAACACAAGGCATAGGTAGAGGAGTAGTGAGAATTAATATTTACTAAGACCCTACTATGTGCTAAGCATTGCCTACATGCATTCAACCTCTGCCAGCCTCCTGTGAATTGTATATTATTGTCCCAGTTTCATGGAGGCTTAGAAAAGAGACCACACAGCCAGAAGGCGTCTGACTGAGAATTCTAATTCAACCCAGAATGGTTACTTTTTCCTTTCCTTTGTCTCTTTCCTTCTTTCCTTCCTTCCTTCTTTCCTTCTTTCCTTCCTTCCTTCCTTCCTTCTTTCCTTCTTTCCTTCTTCCTTCCTTCCTTCCTTCCTTCCTTCCTTCCTTCCTTCTTTCCTTCTTTCCTTCTTTCCTTCTTTCCTTCCTTCCTTCCTTCCTTCCTTCCTTCCTTCCTTCCTTCCTTCCTTCCTTCCTTCCTTCTTTCTTTCTTTCTTTCTTTCTTTCTTTCTTTCTTTCTTTCTTTCTGGTGGGGGACAGAGTGTCACTCTGTCACCCAGGCTGGAGTGCAGTGGCACCATCTCAGCTCACTGCAACCTCCGCCTCCGGGGTTCAAGTGATTCTCCTGCCTCAGCCTCCCGAGTAGCTGGGATTACAGGCGTCTGCCACCATGGCTAATTTTTTTTTTTTAAGACAGAGTCTCGCTTTGTCACCCAAGCTGGAGCGCAGTGGTGCTATCTTGGCTCACTGCAAGCTCCGCCTCCCGGATTCATGCCATTCTCCTGCCTCAGCCTCCAGAGTAGCTGGGACTACAGGCGTCCGCCACCACGCCTGGCTAATTTTTTTGTATTTTTAGTAGAGACAGGGTTTCATCATGTTAGCCAGGATGGTCTCGATCTCCTGACCTCGTGATCTGCCCCCTTGGCCTCCCAAAGTGCTGGGATTACAGGCGTGAGCCACTGCACAGGCTTAATTTTTGTATTTTTAGTAGAGACGGAGGTCCTTTTCTTTTTTTAAACAGGGTCATGTTATTCTTTCTTTCTCTCTTTGTTATTATAAAAAAAAGTTTAAGCATACACAGAAGTGGAGACAATAATACAAAACTCCCATGTATCCATAACCCAACCTTAAAAATGGTCAAAACAAGGCCAGTCTTATTCAGCCCAGAATGATTCACGCTATGGTCGATGTTGTTTAAACAGAACCTGAGAAACTTACAAGTGGAACAGTGGGCTGAAATAAGATTCTTGGAATTCTTTGGCAACTTTCTGGCCAAAGAGGGAAAGAAGGAGCTAGCAGAGTAGACAGATGTGGGAACAAACAAACAAAAACAGGAGAAAAAGAAATCTTTATTCTTCAACTTTACTATTAAACCTAAATGTGAGAGAAAAATTTAAAAAACAGGAATAAGAGTTGAAATACACTGCCAAAGAGGGAAAATTAGTTTTCTCTAATATGTCTTATGATTATATTTCTCATTTCTCTATTCCTGCATAACAAACTACCACAAAATTTATGAGTGACTGAAAATAATGAGTTATGCTTTCTCCTGATATTATGTGTTAATGGGGTGCAGCTGGCGGGTTCACGTACCTGCCTCTAGCAGCTAGGATTGCCTGGTTGGCTGCATTCAGCTAAAAGTTTAGCTGAATTGAAAAACCTCAGGACGATTTTACCCACCAGTTGATATCTCTGTGCTCTTTTGCGGTAGACTGAAAAAAATTTAAAAATGGTTCTGTCCAAAATGTATTTACTTTCTAATCCTCAGAATTTGTTGCTACAACCTTATATGGCAAAAAATGTAATTAAGGATCCTGAGAAAGGAGCTTATCCTGAATTATTCCGGTGGGTCTGTAATGCAATCACATGGACCCCTGTAAGAGAAGATCAGAAAGGGTTTTCACACAGACACAGGGACAGAGGAGAAGGAGTTGTGAAGACACAGGCAGAGACTGGAGTGATGTGACTACAAGTCAAGGAATGCTGGCAGCAGCTGGAAGAGGTAAGAAACAGTTTCTCTGCTGAGGAGGATGCAGAGGGAGACTGGCCTACTAACATCTTGATTTCAGACTTCTGACCTCCAGAACCAGGACAGAATAAATTTCTGTCATTTTGAAGTCACGAAGTGTGTGATAATTTGTTACAGAAGTCACAGGAAACAAATGCATTTTCCATTTGGTTGGTCCATGTGACTAGCTTGGGCTTTCCCTCAGCAAGTGGTCTTCCCACAGCAGGATTAGTTACATGCGTTGCATGGCTTTTGGTTTCCGTTGAGCTAAAGCAAAAGCTGCCAGGCTTTGTAAATGCTGGGTTCAGAGCTGGCACAGTATCATATGGATTGCCACAAGGGTAGGGCAAGTGCGCTCCAGTCTTGGTGGGTGGAGCGATGTGCACTCACAGGAAGAGGGGAAAGGAGTGGCCACCATTTCTGCACATGATCCTCCACAGTAGGTAACATGCAGTAATGCTCCAAGAGGGTACATTAAGTTCTCTGAGGACTGAGAATTATTTATTTTAATTTAAAAATCATTTTTATTATAAAAATAATGCATACACTCAGAAAAACTTACAAACGATATCTGTATGGGATAGTAAGTCAAATTATTTATTAAAAAGTAAAATTCCAGCTGAGAGTGGTGGCTCACGCCTATAATCCCAGCACTCTGGGAGGCCAAGTTGCATGGATCACTTGAGGTCAGGAGTTTGAGACCAGCCTGGCCAACATGGTGAAACCTTGGCTCTACTAAAATATAAAAATTAGCCAGGCGTGGTGGCAGGCACCTGTAATCCCAGCTACTCAGAACGCTGAGGCAGGAGAATCGATTGAACCTGGGAGGCGGAGGTTGCAGTGAGCCAAGATCGCACCACACCACTGCACTCCAGCCTGGGTGACAGAGCGAGACTCCATCCCAAAAAAATAAAAAATAAAAATAAATAAAATTCCTACCCAGTCCCACCTCCCATTTCTGGGCTCTTCCTCAGCTTCTTTTTCCCCATTTCATTTTTATATCACATCAATACATGTATACTGTGTTTTTCCAAATCTAATATGTATATGTAATTTTTAAAATACGGGTTTTTCAAAGTCAGCCCCACTTACTTCCATCAATCCTTGTGCTAAGCAAATATGATCACTTTAGTTTTTGGTTGCTTTTTGAGAACTATCATTAACCTTTACATCCCTCAGATTACTTGTCACGGTTCTTGGCTAACAGGAAGTGCTAAATTGATTTTGGCTAAATAAGACTGAGTTCACGCAAATTTTCACAAGAATACATTATCTTGCCTTTGAAATTTTCTTCTTCCTTTTCTGAAACTTTCAATACCATTTTATTCTACATTTTAATTCCTTTTGGCCTTCCAAACCCCTTTTTTCCTTCGGAAATACAGCAAATATCATTAAACATGAAAAGCAATATGGGGAGACAATATAAAATAGTGACAAGTCCACATTACAGGATAATTACTAAGAACTGAAGAGCTTTTTTTGTTTGTTTTGTTTTTTGGGTTTTTTTGGGGGGGATTGTTTTGTTTTTGTTTTTCCAACTGCACAAACTAATAACTAAAGTTTGGAAAAGTCAAGGTCTATGATCAATTCCTTTCATAAAAGGTGAAGGTCAATTTTAATTAGCGAGTCAATTATTTCCATTTAATGGATGCATGAAATTCTTAAAAATTCAACTCAACAACCATTTACTGAGCATTCAGCACGTGTTCATTGTTGCCTGGAATCTAAAGATGGCTAAGATATAGCTATGTCCTTAGAGGAGCCCGCTATCCAAAGCAGGAGATAGAAACATATATGAAGATACAAGGTAGTGATTGTGGGGCTGGTAGAGAGAGGAAGACTCAAAGGACACCTGTGGATATCCTCAATTTCAAGGTGGAAAATGATGATTATGGCGCCACTTTCAGATTCCACCTGGTGGCAGAATTAATAGTGCACTCTGAAATATAGTTACACACTTCCCCTACTTTTTTAGAAGATGTAAGGAAGGTAAACTTAAGCCTAATGTATCTCTAAACCATCACACATCCAAAAATCAGTGAAGTTCAAAAGGATATCATTTTTAATTATGCATATAAATATATTCCATTAGTGCCACAACTTCCAGCAATCATTAGGAATCATTTTTTACTTTCTCTGGGGTCTCAACAAGTATTGACCATTAACTGTCATGGGAAGTCCCTTCACTATTTGTTTTCTGACTATTTACTATCTTCAGTGCTGTAGAAGAATGTTTGACACTCGATCAGAACATTAAATATAAATATAGAACACTGAAGAAAATCTTTAAGAATTCATCTCTTGTCAAGGACATCTTGAAGACAACCCAGGTCAAAGGCAAATTGTCTGAAACCTGAGGTATAGTTGTCTGGATTTATGAAGTGAGGGTTTGGGGGGTGAGTAGAATGTTAAGGAAGAAATCGATCAGAAATAGATTTTTGTTCTCAGAGTAGCATACAAAGCATGAACTTCCCCCTAAGTCTTTGTCTTTTAAATGTGATATCCCATCCATTAGATGCTCATCATATGGCTATTTTGTCTTTTTATTTTAACTAGCTTAGCTAGAACAATGCTGTTCTTGCAAAGCCTTACCACAGGAAAAGAATATAGGAGAAGGGGAAGATCTGAACCAAGTCACAACAAAGTAGGGAAAGTTTGTTTCTGATGTTCTTACTCCCCTTTCAAATGCCTTCCATAGCCACCTGTCTCAGGATGACTGCCCCCAGAAACAGATCCTAAGATAAGAATATCAGTGTAAGTAATTTTCAATTAAAAAAAAAAAAAAACTCAGAAAGCTCTGATAAGGGAATAGGACAATAAAAAGGGGAAAGGAAGGAAACCAATAAAGGATGTATTATCAAGTAAATTACTACTAGGACCACTGGGGTTCAACTCCAGTGAGGACTCTGATAGAGAGTACAAAACCTTTCCAGTTATTCCCAGCAAGAAATGAGAAAGCTAGGGTATTCATCCACCAATCCCCACCCATCATTGATTTCAAGCTGTTTCCGGAGGCATGAATTGCCCAGTGCTTCTGACCCTCCCCATACAAAGCCAAGAGAAAGCCCACACGTGGAGAGTTGGAGGTACCTGAAGTAGGAGGACATGAGTATGCACTAGAATGGCGCTGGCCAATGTTGCATGAGCAGAACATCAACACTGACTACTATACCACCTTATCTTTTATTTACTCAGCATTTTCTTTCTTTCTTTCTTTCTTTCTTTCTTTCTTTCTTTCTTTCTTTCTTTTTCCTTCCTTCCTTCCTTCCTTCCTTCCTTCCTTTCTTCCTTTCTTTTTTTTCCTTTTCTTTTTTAGACGGAGTCTCAATCTTGTTGCCAAAGCTGGAGTGCAATGGTACAGTCTTGGCTCACTGCAACCTCTGCTGCCCGGGTTCAACCAATTCTCTTGCCTCAGCCTCCCTAGTAGCTGGGATCACAGGCATGCGCCATCATGCCTGGCTAATTTTGTATTTTTAGTAGAGACGGGGATCCTCATGTTGGTCAGGCTGGTCTTGAACTCCCAGCCTAAGGTGATCCACCCGCCTCAGCCTCCCAAAGTGCAGGGATTACAGGTGTAAGCCACCATGACCGGTCTTACTCAACATTTTCAAAGCCTGTTCTTTTCACATATTTCTCTCCTTCCCTCAGCACTTTAAAGTTAGAGGTCTGTTCCTCTACAGGGGGGAAAGTGGGGAAAAAGTTGAGTAAAAGGGGAGCCCTTGAGCATGTGGTGATTTAAAAAAAAACTGAACAAGTATTATTTTTATGAAGTTTGGGCCACAGGGGAGAGTTATTGCAGAACTAATGGGAGTTTAGGGGGAAATTCTTGTCTTGTATTTGTACGAAATAGCTCTGCTTTGATTAATAATAATGACTTATGGGAATAATTCAGTAAGACTTGTCTCTCCTTGTCTCTTTGTATCACAAACCAATATCTGCCTACTGTCCCAGGTTAAAAAAAAAATCAGGGCCAGGCGCGGTGGCTCACGCCTGTAATCCCAGCATTCTGGGGGGCTGAGGCAGGCGGATCACAAGGTCAGGAGATCAAGACCATCCCGTGAATGGTGAAACACTGTCTTTACTAAAAATACAAAAAATTAGCCAGGCATGGTGGCGGGTGCCTGTAGTCCCAGCTACTCGGGAGGCTGAGGTGGGAAAATGGCATGAACCCAGGAGGCAGAGCTTGCAGTGAGCCAAGATCATGCCACTGCTCTCCAGCCTGGGTGACAGAGCGAGACTCCGTCTCAAAAAGAAAAAAAAAAAAAAAAATTCAGTAAGTTCAGAAAACAAAACAGTTGAAGTCTTTTATTTGTAGGGCAAATTTTTATTTTTATGAATAACCTAAATGTAACTGGGGAACCTTTGGTGCAGGTTCAGGATGCTGTCATACTAAGAGAAACATAGCTGGTTCCAATTGACAAAAAGTAATTCAAATCTTTACTCAGTCTATTAAGGCTTTATGACCAGAAAACCATTTTTATAATTTTCTCTCCCAATTTCTGCCTTCTCAATCTCATTCACAGGAATAATAACTGTTCTCCTAAACTTCCCCACTGTTTACTTCTATACATCAAAACCCTCCCAACTCTAATTCTCATAGCTTTTCTCTGTCTCCCTGTCTCTCTCCCTTAAAAATAAAAACAAATCAACTAAGATATTTTATTATCTTCATTTTTCCATTGCACATCATCTCTTCAAGTGCTACACAGAAATATACACTACACTTTGGGAGCCATAATGAGATGTGTGTGTGCTGGGAGGAGAGAAGAGAGTGGGTTATATAAAGAGAGGAAGCTTGTGAATACTGATGCCTATATTAATAATTTTGTTTTTGTTTTACTTTTTATATCTATCCATCAGTCTGTATCTACCTATATCATTCTATCTATTGGAAAAGAACTAAACCAAACATTATACAGAGCCCCCCAGTTTCCTGTTGCTTTCTACCTCTGACCCCTTTTCTTTCTGTCTGCCAACTAACTACCTCTTCCACCTCGTGAACATTGACTAGCCAACAAACTATAAGACTTACATAAAAAGTTATTGGAAAATACTGTTCTGAAGGTTACTGAGCAAGGAGCACAAAACAGGGATGACTCCCAACCGTGAGTTTCAGTTAAAGTGGCAAACTGCTGTCTAAGCCCAAACTGCAAAGATAGGTACTCAGTTGTCCCTCTCCTCCAAAAACTCCAACTCTGATTCAACGGAGGAGTCACCAGATCCTCAGATGGTCCCTGAATAAAGGAATCAGCTAAGTAGAGACTGGTTTTGATCAGTCTCTGTTTGAGTCCCTTAAAATCATTTTCTTTTCACTCTGCATGCAGACACACTAGAGATATATGAAGTATAATAAGAAGTGTATATACACATATATATATGATGTGTGTGTTACGATAAATTAAGTTATAATGCACTTTCACACTCTCTATACTTTTAAAAGAGCCAGCAATCCTATGAGGTAAGCACCAGTTTGAATTATGTTCCTCATTTTACAAGTGAGAAAAATTAAAGCTCAGAGGAGTTAGGTGAACTGGCTCAAGTTTACACAGCTGGTTACTACATATTCATACCTGGGTCCCCACATCCCCTGGTTTTTGCTGTATTACATCATGGTATTCCATGTTCATTCTGAGACTTCCCTAGTGATTCTGCTTGCCATTCTTTATCTCTGGTACCAGAGAGCACCCTAAAATCCAGAACTAAAGCAAATGATCCAGTGTCTTAGAATCAACAGTCAGACCTTATGTTAGGCTATATGCATGTATTCATGGTATGTCGATGCTTGAGTGAATGATTTATGATTGTGTATAATACTATCTTATTGTGGGGAAACAGAAAATGCAGAAAACTGGCCAGGCGCCGTGGCTCACGCCTGTAATCTTAGCACTTTGGGAGGCCAAGGCAGGTGGATCACATGAGGTCAGGAGTTCAAAACCAGCCTGGCTAACGTGGTGAAACCCTATCTCTACTCAAAATACAAAAAAAAAAAAAAATTAGCTGGGCGTGGTGACAGATGTCTGTAATGCCAGCTACTTGGGAGACTGAGACAGGAGAATCGCTTGAACCCGGAGGCAGAGGTTGCAGTGAGCCGAGATTGCACCACTGCACTACAGCCTGGGTGACAGAGCGAGACTCTGTCTCGAAAAAGAAAGAAAGAATAAAGGAAATGCAGAAAATTATACAGAAAACAAAATCACCTTTAATGTAGTCAATCAGTCATAATCACTGTTGGTAGCGTATATCTTGTGTAAACACGCAGACACATGCTATAGTCTATCATCAAAACAAAACATGCATAATATAAGAAAGGGCAACATGAGTCAATCCTACTTAAGAACAAAGATACGAAATTCTAAACAAAAGTATTAACAAGCTAAACCTCACAATTTATAAAATAATAAATCATACACATCATTACTGTAATGGTCCACACTAACATTTTTTAAAGTATGACCTCAATAGATGCCAAAAAAAAAAAATTCAAAAATTAACATTCACTCTTGAAAGAAATGGTAAACTGGGAAGAGAGGGAAACATCCTTAATGTGATACAGTGTATCTACCAAATCTTTCTGTTTTCTATCAGAAACAAGACAAAGATGGCTGCTTTTTCCTCTTCAATATTGTCTTAGAGGCCCTAGCCAGCACAGCAGAAAAAGAGAAAAATATAAACATATACTAATTGGAAAGGAACAAACAAAACCGTCATTATTTACATATAATCGTCTACGTACAAAACTCAAAAAAAAAAAAAAGCCTACAGAGAAATATATTAGGATTAGCTAGAGAATTGGGCAAGGTTTCTGGAGGTAAGTTCAATGATGAAAGAAAACTGCATTTTTATATATCAACAACAAACTATTAGAATGTCTGGTTTTAAAAATTAGAATAATAACAAACACGAGGCTCTATTAAAGACTTGCCTTGAAGATTTCCTTGTAGAAATATTTCTCTAAAAACGCAAATATCCTGGGGGAAACAATAGGTCACGTGATAGAAAATAAAAGTGGTCCTTTTCCTGCTGACACCACAGGAATGAGCTTGTATTTCTAACTTATGTTTAGATGAAAAGCTGTTTTTGTTTTTATTTTACTTGGAAAGACTATTGAGAAATGGAAAGCACGAGCTCTCGCTTAAAAGAGGCTGAAAATTTTGAAACTTTAGTATGGTAGAAGCTGGGGAAATGGCCATGTCAAAGCTGCAGGCTTCTTAATTGCAAGAGGTAGAGTTTTGAATGTATTTCCATTGCAGGCTATTCCTTTTTCTGAAAGTCAAAGCAAATAGACCACGTTTCCATGCACAAGTCAAGCAGTGGCTCCACAGAGTTGAGTGCCCTGTGTGATTGTGTGTGTTGTAAGCAGCTACATCTCTACAGACCATCTAATGTCTCTTAGGTGGTGCCATACCTGCACCTCACTTGCTCCTGAGATTGACATATGCTCCATTGAAATAGATGCTCGCTAGAAAATCACAAGCTTGAACATCAGAAACCTGCAGGAAGGACACGGAGGATGATCTCGAGGGAAGACCACAAAAAGAAACTTGGGTGGGCTTAGTAGAACTCAACCTGGAGTGAAGGGCTAATGACCCACATGTGGTTTTACTTAAGTTCAAACATCCCAGATCCAAGAGAATATTTTAAATGAAAGGAGCACACTTCTTTGCAACACAGAGGGACAGATGCAAAGGAAATAGCATTGCACCCATTCCTGCCTTTTGGTTTCTTTTTTAAGGATGTGGCATTAGTACTTTCTGCTGTAATTGTGCTGCAGGACCACACATTTGTGGGTTTGGGTCAGTGTGTCCCAATAAGGAAATGGATATTATTTAATTTTCAATGATCTAGGAAGAAGAGGATCCCAAGGGAGGAAATGAGGACTTAGAAAACTGATCTTAGAAGGAAGAACAAATTCTCTCTGGGCCTTACTATCTTTATCATGAAATCTAGAAACATGTTTCAAGAATCTTTCAGCCAGTAAAAGGAATGTGGCCTCTGACGTAAGGAAGCAACCAAAAGGTGAAGAAGAGAGGCCCTGAAGTTACATGGTGAGGCTGGTCCTGACCCTGTGGGTTCCGAAAGCAACCATCCCCCTGGCTGGAGTGTGTAGTCCTTCCATCCGTTCCCCAGAACAAGCCATGCTCTGGCATTTACTATGATTTTAGTGAAGGCTTAGATGGACAAAGACAGGAAACTTCCATTGGATTTTCCAAGACAAGTGATTTTCAAAGTGGAGTTCCCAGATAAGCAGCATCAGAATCCTCTGAGAACTTGTTAGGAATGTAACTTTTGGGGTCTCCCACCTCCCACTTACTGGACCAAGAACTCTGGAGGTGGGGCACAGGGATCTACGGTTTAATAAGCCCTTCTGGTGATTTTAATGCACACTCAATTTGAGGGCAACTAGGCTGATGGTAAAATCTCACACAGGTGAGAGGTATCAAGTTGAATTTAAATTTAATGTGACCACATTTGAGCAGACCACATTAGTGAAGTCTGAGTTAGAGTCATTAGTAGTATTCACATAATATTTTCAGCTATCTGCTCTCTAGGCATAGAGTAGGATGATATTTGTAACTCCTTTTCTGGTTAAATGGGACCACAAGACTGGTTCTTGCCAATGATTCATAAAAGGAAGCATTTGATTGTTAGCACATGACTTTACAGAGTTTTATACTAAGGTTTGAGATAAAGGCTGAGCATTCCTAATCTGAAAAGTCTAAAACCCAAAATGATCCAAAATCCAAAATTTCTTCAGCCCCAAGTGAAAAATGTCATAGTTGACCTCATGTGACAGGTCTCAGTCAAAACGCAGGCACACAACAGGCAGTTTATTCAGTGTTCCCAAGGGAAAAATAAAACTACCTTCAAGCTATGTGTATAAGGTGTATATGAAACAAAAATAAATTTCATGTTTAGACTTGAGTCCCATCCCCAAGACATCTCATTATGTATATGCAAATATTCCAAAATCCATGAACACTTCTGGTTCCAAGCACTTAGGATTAGAGAGTCCTAACCTGTAGTGACTGCTCCATCAGTCTGGGTCCCAGAGCAAGAAGATCTAGAAAAGGACTTGTTGGTATAAACCACTATGATTTGGGGGCTATTTGTTGCTGCAGCATAACTCAGCCCATCCTAACTCATATTACTTAAAACTATGACCGTGTCTTAAATTTCTGTCAATGTTCTTATTCAAATGTTCCATACTATTTTAAACTGCAGATGCCAGTTTTTGTTTCAGTCACATATAATTTGCTAGTTGTATCCTGTGTCCCCCAAATGGTCTAACACAGAGCTGGGGACACTGTAGGAGCTTCACAGATACTAAGTTATCCATCTACCATAATCCACACTCATTTCAAAAGATCACTCTCCTCTACTCGGGAGGCTGAGGCAGGAGAATTGCTTGAACCTGGGAGATGGAGGTTGCAGTGAGCCAAGATCGTGCCACTGTACTCCAGCCTGGGCAACAGAGTGAGAATCCGTCTCAGACAAAAAAAAGAAAAAAATCATTCTCTCTTTAGAGCCCATGTTTCTGTCCATAAAAGTCTATCTAC
Source organism: Rhinopithecus roxellana (assembly GCF_007565055.1). NCBI lineage: Eukaryota > Metazoa > Chordata > Mammalia > Primates > Cercopithecidae > Rhinopithecus > Rhinopithecus roxellana. Next base: position 34,131,778 of record NC_044564.1, read on the forward strand.
CACAAAACACTCCTCATATTTTCCCCCTCAAATGGTTTCTTTCTCTCTTGATAATACTTAAATCCAACATTTGAGTCTTCTTGCTTTGCTTTAATTATTAACTGTGATTAGGCACTCCAAGAGTTCTGGAGCAACCGGGCAATTGAACATGGGTAATTTTCCTGATTGTTTCCCTGAGTCAACCCGGAACAAATATAAACAAACAACAGAAGTCAAATAAGGAGTATTTGTTTTCTCAGCTAGATCACTGTGGATTTACACCTCTTTCCCATTTGCACTAATGAGAATTAGATGAGTAATTCCCCCACAGAGAACACAAACCCTGAAGTCCTTTCAGCGCTATGCTAAAGTGGTAGCGAGAATGTAAAGCTATTTTGGTGCATGCAGCTAAAAATTACCAACTACCATGTAGCATACTTGAGCCTAAACATCTTTCCAGAATTAGGCTGTGAGCTCCTGGAAATGTGAGATGCATTTTATCTTATCTTTGAATCCTTAAGGTCTAGCACAAAATGTGGCATATTGACAGACGTCAGTGCATGTATTTTGTTGAATAAGTGAATGAATGAATGAATGAATGAAATCAACATTTTCTTTTCGGTTATTTCACTAGAAGAAACTAAAGACCAAATTTTGGTTAATGACTCCTATAAGAGAAACATAATTATTAAATTTGTTCTATTCGAGACTAAAACTTTGTTTAAGGGTTTCTGCCTTGACTTGAATCGTTAAACTCTGAAAATGTATTTGTCTCATTCCAGGAATCCCATTCTGCCAGTTCAGTGAAGGCAAAAACCCCTATGAAACAGATAATGCACCTGTGATTAGAAGACTAACTAGGAACATATGACAATGATTCTTATATTATTTTTCAGTAAATGCTGACAATTTTAATTAAACAAATAAACCAGTGAAAAATTAGCAACTTCATCTGAAAAAGAACAGTGGTCACACAATTTCCTTAGCTCCCCAATTCACATTCAGTGGTCAAGGTGTCAACAGAATAACCATAACAAAGGTCAAAGTTCCCAGTGTTCCCTTGTGGCCAGGGAGATTTCAGGGTTTTGCCCTAGGATATTTAAACATTTAATTACCTGACTCGGATTCCATAGTCTAAAGTAGACCAAAGGACTCTACTCTCGGAAGGACGCTCTAGTGAAGGAAACTCTGGAAATGAAATGAACCCTCCCTATGTCACCATCTCTTTCTTCATGTCTGTTCCTATGTGGAATACTTTTCTGGGTAACTAAGGAAATTTGGAATGAAATGAGACAATGTGCCCAATTAACTTGTCCTAAGAATCTTTCCAGTCTGCCTTAATTACAGAGACGGGCGGATCACGAGGTCAGGAGTTTGAGACCATCCTGGCTAACACGGTGAAACCCCGTCTCTACTAAAAATACAAAAAACTAGCCGGGGGAGGTGGCGGGCGCCTGTAGTCCCAGCTACTCTGGAGGCTGAGGCAGGAGAATGGCGTAAACCCGGGAGGCAGAGCTTGCAGTGAGCTGAGATCCGGCCACTGCACTCCAGCCCAGGCGACAGAGCAAGACTCCGTCTCAAAAAAAAAAAAAAAAAATACAAGTTTCTATTTTCAAATGCAAATTAGTCATAGAGTAATTTATACATTAGTGCGAATTTGTTTCCATACCATGCAATTTTTTTCCAGAATCCTTTGCCCACTTAGAATAACAAAACAGTAAACAACTCAGCTGTACTCAAGTCTCTTTATCCTGTTTCCCATACATCATGTGAGCAATTATTTTATTAGAGAGAGTTTAACAGTGAACAAAGAGAGCATTTATCAATGAAACCTTTTCATGTTTACCATTCTAGAATCAGGTCATTAGAGTGCAGTATCTCTTTGCATTGTCCTCTTTTGATAAAGATTAGTTGCAAGCAATGAATATAAACTCTGGTTGATTTGAAGCAAAATATGAATATATTATAAGAATACTGGGTAGTTCACATAATCACCAAAAGAGGATAACAACAAGACTCACAAACTATGCAGACAGAACAACACCTTAGATCAGGTCAAAGAACTGGTGATGTCTCCATTGCTAATGTTTTTGAGCTAGTTCCCACAGCTTGTCCCACAAGTCTGCTCACAGGAGTGTCAACCATGACCTCACTGCCACCACTTCCCTGGGAATTCAGTCTTCCTGGCTTGCCACCAAAGTACAGTGTTTCTTGGTCTCTACTAGTTCCCATGTTAGAGTTTGTGGCACCTTCCGTTGGTGAATTGATCCTGTGCCTGCATACTAGCAGCAAAGGAGACTAAGAAAAGCATTTAGTGCCTGGCAAGGAAGGCAAACTCTTCTTCCTAGGAAGACGCATAAAGTAAAGATAGTGACTGTTTCCTAAAACTTGTTAGAGATTGTAATATTTCCCTAAGTTTAGATTTCTGTCATGGAATATTACCATTTTATTGAGATTGTTGGTATATCAAAAATGTGTGTACATTTATGCCCTAGTTAAAATCTGATCTTCTGCATTCTCATGCCCATTACATCCTCTCCCTTGAATGATTCCTGGTGCCCTGTGAGACCTTCCTACCTTGAGTCTTGCCCCTTCTAATCTTCAATCCACTGGTAAATTAGCCTCAAAAATATTTCCAACATCAACATCTTTAAAAAAGTAACACCAGATAGCTTCTTACTGCCTTCAAAAGAAAGCTCAATTTTTAATCCCCGGTAGCCCTTCATTATGTGTTTCTTGGCTTCTTTCTCCAGGCCCATTGAGAGGTGACAATATGCTAGTAGCTCTCACTCTTGGCACCTCCTTCACCTCGGCATCCACTCTGGCAGCACTTGAGGAGCCCTTCAACCCGCCACTGCACTGTGGGAGCCCCTCTCTGGGCTGGCCAAGGCCGGGAGCTTGCCAGGAGGTGTGAAGGGAGAGGCGCCAGCGGGAACCAGGGCTGTGCACGGTGCTCACAGGCCAGCCCGAGTTCCGGTGGGCACAGGCTCGGTGGGCCCCACACTCAGAGTGGCCAGCCAGCACTGCCGGCCCAGGGCAATGAGGGGCTTAGCACCCTGGCCAGCAGCTGCAGAGGTCCCCCAGCACTGCTGGCCCACATGCACCACGCTTGAATTCTCACTGGGTCTCAGCCACCTCCCCGTGGGGGGCAGGGCTCAGGGCCTGCAGCCCACCACGTCCCAGCTCCCTCTAGTGGTGGGCTCTCACGCAGCCTGAGCCTCCCTGACAGGCGCAGCCCCCTGCTCCATGGCACCAGGTCCCATCAACCACCCAAGGGCTGAGGAGTGCAGGTGTGGCTCAGGACTGGCCGGCAGCTCCACCTGCAGCCCCGGTGCGGAATCCACTAGGTGAAGCCAGCTGGGCTCCTGAGTCTAGTGGGGACTTGGAGAACCTTTATGTCTAGCTAAGGAATCATAAATGCACCAATCAGCACTCTGTGTCTAGCTCGGGGTTTGTAAATACACCAATCAGTACTCTGTATCTAGCTAACCTAGTGGGGACTTGGAGAACTTTTCTGTCCAGCCCTGTGTGTCTAGCTCAGGGATTGTAAATGCACCAATCAGCACCCTGTCAAAATGGTCCAATCAGCTCTCTGTAAAATGGACCAATCAGCTCTCTGTAAAATGGACCAGTCAGCAGGATGTGTGTGGGGCCAGAAAAGGGAATAAAAGCAGGCTGCCTCAGCCAGCCAGCGGCAACCCGCTTGGGTCCCTTTCTGCACTGTGGAAGCTTTGTTCTTTTGCTCTTTGCAATAAATCTTGCTGCTGCTCACTCTTTGGGTCCATGCTGTCTCTAAGATCTGTAACACTCACCACGAAGGTCTGCAGCTCCACTCCTGAGGCCAGTGAGACCAGGAACCCACCAGAAGGAAGAAACTCCGAACACATCTGAACATCTGAAGGAACAGACTCTGGACACACCATCTTTAAGAACTGTAACACGGCCGGGCGCGGTGGCTCAAGCCTGTAATCCCAGCACTTTGGGAGGCCGAGATGGGCAGATCACGAGGTCAGGAGATCGAGACCATCCTGGCTAATACGGTGAAACCCCGTCTCTACTAAAAAATACAAAAAACCAGCCCGGCGACCAGGCGGGCGCCTGTAGTCCCAGCTACTCGGGAGGCTGAGACAGGAGAATGGCGTCAACCCGGGAGGCGGAGCTTGCAGTGAGCTGAGAGCCGGCCACTGCACTCCAGCCTGGGCGGCAGAGCAAAACTCCGTCTCAAAAAAATAAAAAATAAAAATAAAAATAAAATAAAAAATAAAAAATAAATAAAGAACTGTAACACTCACCGCGAGGGTCCGCAGCTTCATTCTTGAAGTCAGCGAGACCAAGAACCCACCAATTCCAGACACACCATCACTCATCTTTCACACAAAATCTATCAAACTCTCAACTACTTTGAGTTCCCAAGCCCATTTTTCTCTCCCACATGCACTTTAATATACAGTCTCTGCCTATAATGCCCTCTTTTCCCATCAAATGAATCCCTCCTACTTACAGTTTCAACTCCCGCCCAACCATCCCCATCACAAAGCAGAATCAGGCGTCCTTCTCATGGCATTCTGCTCTTAATCTATTTTATAAATATTAATGCACTACATTAAAATCATTTATTCACTTGTCTGTCTCTGCCACTAAATGGTAGCTCTGTGAAGGAGGGAATTCTACTGCGTTGCTCACCACCATCTCCCCAGAGCATGGCTCAGTCCCTGGCATATTGGAGGAGTACCATCACTCCACTGAGTATGGAATCCAGCTTCTTCAACCTTCCCTTCTATGACTTAGTCACTAGATTAGCCACAATCCTTGTTGCTTCCCCAACCGCCTCATATATCTGCAAGTTTTTCAATGTTCCGGCTAAAACTGGATGCTCAAACTCAGCCTTGATTCTGAAGCCAAATGAGGAAGGAAAAAACCCTAGGAAAAAAATTTAAAATTTTGTATGACTTGTGCTGCAAGTCCAGCTATTCCTTTTCCTGCTCGTCTTACTCTGAGGCTACCACTGGCTAAGTCAGGATCCCAGAATGTGGGATCCTAGAAGATTAGTTGCTCTGCCAAACACCTATTAGAGTTTTCATTTCTTTATATGGGAATTAATAATAACTTTGCCCATATGCTACATAACATATGCATTAAGCAAAGCTTAATAGCTATTAATAAAATATTGATGCATTTGTTTTTCTGGCCAAATATTTGAAAATAGCTTGAACCATTTCCAGATGGTGACTTTATCTTGGTATCCTGTGACGTGAAAGTCATTGCTAAGCTGTGTTCTTTAGTATACACTCTGTAGGTTATTTTCTTCACGTGTATACACAGTGATTTTGTTATTCAGTGGCTGTCACAAACAGTGATCCCAGAGGAACCTTTCCATCTTGACAACATTTAGGTAATTTATTTAATATATTTAAAGATTGTCCCCAAATCTTCCATTCTCAAGGTTTTGCAGATTTCTAACATCATGCTCCCAAACTTGTGTACTGCTGGATTATCCATTGCATTTTACGCTCCTTAATGTTTCCAGTTTTTTTTCTCATTATTCCATTTTTTTATCCATCTTTATTATCATCAATAGTCTTATTTCAGCATAATAGTCCATTTGATTTTCCTCATCAACATTTCTTCTTTGGATTTTTAGAGTTCTTGTAGATGGTTCAACCATTTTCACACATCTTAAAACTTCCAATCCTTTGAAAGGTAAATAAATGCAAAAAAATGCAGAAAACTCTGTGGTTAAATAACAAAATACACAGAAGCATGTAAAATTCTTGCAGTTACTGCATTTTTCATTATTTATAACATTTATAAGTAAACAGACATGGTAGTCACGTTATGATTGGATACCTCCATATAAATTGGCAATATGACTAGTATGATCCAAGGAAATTTATGCCCAGCTGCACTTTGAGAAAACTTACCTAAGCAATTTAGGTGATGGTAAGATGAATGAATGGAGAGAAAAGGAGAGAGAGAGACACACACGCAGACTAACTTTCCTTTTACCCACTTCATGATTTAAAATGAGCTTTAAGATGAAAGCCATCTTCTCTTTTATGGAGCACAGAGTGATAAGTGGGAACTTGGAAGAATCCTCTCTGAAGTCTAGTACCAGCTAAACAGACCAACTGTGCAATCTTAGGGAAGTAGCTTCATCTCTCTGGTCAGTGTTCATATCTTCAAAAACCAAAAAGTTCTATGAAGTTCCACTTCTTCTACTTCCAAAAGTATATAAGCCTATGATAGTAAAAATCATTCTGCAAATATCAGATCTTGTGTGTGGTATATAATTTTATTACAACTGAAGGAAAGGATATGTGGAAGAGAAGTATTTGTGGGAGAGAATGTGGAAGAGACTGCAGACAGGGAATAAAAACAACTGCAATTAATTATCAAAACCTGGTTTAGTCAGAGGTCAGACGAGCAAGGCCTATGAGCTGGGAAACCAGAAATGGTATGCATCCACCAGTACAGAAGAATCATAATGACAGGTAAATAGAATCTTATTCTACTTATCTACATCTGGATAGGAAGAATGGATGAAAATAGTCAACATTTGTTGGTGATGAGTTAATACTTGTAAAGCATTAGAAGAGTATTTAGCACACTGTAAGTGCTCAAAAAATATCAGCTATTACTATTACCATTGTACATTTTTACAATAGGTAGACTTCTATAAATATCATGTAATGCAAAAATTACCACAAATGCTTTGGTTTGTTGCTAAGGTTTGGGAAAGCTGGAATGTCTACTGACCCATGGGAATTTGGAAATTCTTTTATATCATCAGCCTTTCCCAAGATAGGCATGTCCACAAGTGGAAAGAAGAGGTGGGACGGTTCTAAGAGATGTTTCTTGCTTATCTCCAAAGCTAAGGGGTTGTGCCCTGTGTGTGGAGCAAACCTACGGGAATGCTAACATGCTGTGTCCTGGGTGACTCTTGAAGGGAACTGAAGTGAGGACATTCTGTGATGTTCTGGAAGGTCTAGGAGATCGAGAAGTAACATGCACCAGGAGCTTCCAACAACAATCCAAAGTGGGGATGGAGAGCTAAAAGTCCCACATGAGGTAAGCGGGGGTTCTGAGCTCCAGGTGGCTGAGAAAGCTCACTATTTTTGCCCAGTTTACTCTCATGTGAGGTGTATTCAGGAGTACTACCTGCCAATGAAATGAGTGGTCGGAAGGAATGTGCAAGAGAGCAAAAAGGGCCCTGCCTGAGCCCCTGGAATGACTTTTCCTAGGTGCACCACATTTCAAGTGAACTGGATGGTCTTTGAAAACCAGGAGCTGAGGGGCCTCTGCATGAAAGTAATGCCCATCTTATTAGGTTAGTCATATCTCCTAAGGAAACCTGATACTTTTTTTTTTTTTCATGCTAAAATGGATAATTCAGTGAAGTGAATAATCCTCTTGTGCTGTGGGGATAGTTACCTGTTTTATCTGTTGGTGTGAGCCTGCACTTTCATACATTGTGGATTTTTGTTTTTAACGATGGAATATAGCTCTACCATAGTTGTTATGTAAAATGCATCCCCAAAATATAATGTGCCCCTAAATGTAAGAATATTTGTAATCTTGTCACTAGCAGCAAGCTCAGTAACACAAAGGGCATTCCTAGTAAGCCGACAAAATGTGTCTGTGTGTGTTCATAAGGGCAGAGCATTACGCAAAAGAACCTCACATCTTAATGGCTTAGTACAATTTCAGAAGTTTGTCTTTTACTCATGTCTCAGTTCAAGATGAGGTTTTCCTCCAAGTAATGACTCAGAAATCCAGATGGCTTCTTTCCTGTGGCTCCCAATGCTAAGATTCCATGGCGGAGGAAATGAATACACAGAGGATCATGCACCCCGTACCAACAACCTCAGGTGAGAAATGGCATCTGTTGCTGTTGTTTACATGTCTTTAAGGGGAATTAATCACATAACCCTACCTAGATGAAATATGCATTCCCTGGCGGAGCTGCCACTTGTGGGGAAAACAGGAACATTTGGTGGTCAGACACCTATCTTTGTTACAGTTGTTCAGGAGTTAGGAATCTCTCATAGCACCTCTGCTCCATGATTGGTATATGGAGATTTGACTCTCACTCAAGCACCTGTAAAAATAGACAGGTAATATGAAAAAACAGGTGTAACTAGAGGATCACTCTTCATATACATATAATCTTGAGGCTGATATTTGTTTTCATGATTGCCCCTATTTTCTTGGCTTTGAACTCCTAACCCATCTGGAGAAGACAGTTTGCTCTATCCTAGTTCAGTGAACTTAATCAGGAATGGTAATTTTTTAATCTAGTTATTAAAATTTTAGTCACCAATCAGATTTCCAAGCCTCCTAGTTTTTAGCCTCCCATCACAATCCCCCAATTCAGCTTTCTTTTCTATGCACAATACTGTGTTGCCTCCACAGGGACGGAGGGCAAAGACACAGTGGCACTGTCCACTTGTAGGCAACAGTATATGGTGGAGACAGGAAGCTGAGAAGCAGATTTGGGGTCACTCTGTGGCTAGCTTGGCCTATGAGTGATTGCTCCTGTTAGGTTTCTGACCCTGGGATTTCATAGCTGTCCTGATGTGGCAGCACATTAACACGTCTTTTAATCCCCAGTCTTTATAGAATGAAAGAGAAAAAAACTTGGATGTATGCACACATCATGAGATAAATCAATATTTGCTTCTATGAAGCACGAACAGAATGCTATAGAAAAGAAACATTCAGGCATTTTTAAAAGCTTCTGAAATGAAACACGAGAGCAGAGGAGAAAAATATCACTAGAAAGCTTTGAAGGTAAAATTGAGAAAACCTCGCAGAACTTAAGTAAAAAGTCAAAGATAAAAAATAAGAGAAATGAATTAACAAAATCGAAGGACAAGTATTCCAAAACTTGCAAATATAAATGATAGGAAGTCTAAAAAGACATAATAGAAGAAGTAGAGGGAGGAAACAGTCAATGAAATCATTCGAGAAAATTACTAGGACCTGAAAAGCATATTTTTTTTAGGTTAAGAAGGTGCCCTTAGTGCCCAACAAAATGTGTAAAAATAAATCAACAATACAGTACATCATTGTGAAATTATAAAACATCAGCATCAACAGGATCTTTAGAGTCTGAGGGAAGAAAAAGGAGGTCCCTTATAAAGGATTTGTAATCAGAATTGTTCAGCTTATTCAAGAGCAACACTGGGAGCTCACAGATAATTGAAGAATATCTTCAAAATGCTGAAGAAATTTATTTTCTATCTTAAAATTCTATACCCAGTCAGGCAGTCTATTATGTGAGAAGATGGAACAAAAATATTTTCAGACATTCAAGGTCTCGGAAAATTTACCTCCCACAAACCTTTCTTTCAGGGCATTATTGAAGGATGTACCTCACCTAACGTTGAGAGTAAGCCACTTGCTAAAGGAATTCGAGGACACAGGCAATAGAAGATCCACTGCACACACCCATGCACACGCACACAGACACACACACAGAGTCTCTAGCATGATGGTTAAGGAAGATCTCAGAATGATTGACAAGCACCAAAGACAAAAGGAAGCAAGGACCTATGGAACAGGTTCAAAAAATTGTGGCCAAGGGCAGTATAGGACTCTATACCCATAGCTGCCCTTCCCTACATGAAAGGCATGGGGAAGCCAATAGAACCAGCACTTGTATTAATGGCATCCAGGGCAATGATGCCATATGGCAGAAATACAATGATGAGACAATAAAGTCTGTGCATCCATATTATGTGTGTGTGTGTGAGTTTCTGTGTGTGCGTATGTGTGTGCATGTGTGTAGTGAGAGACAGAGAGTGTCTGGAATGATATACAAGAAAAAAAGCAAAAAGTAAGTGACATTTGTGTCCTTTGGAGAAAGGAATTTGATGTTGACAGAAAAGAGATGTGAGGAGGACCTAATTTTCATTATATGCAATTTTGTTTATGTCTAAGATTTATTATGTGTACATATTACCTATTAATAAAAGCTATAGCATAAAATTCATTCACTTAAACATTACAAATATACATACTTATGACCTAACAATGTAACCTCTGACAGTTAGACCTTTGCATGTGCAAAATGATGTATGCAAAAGGATATTCATTACAGCATTGACTGAGAGAGCAAAAGACTAGAAATGACCTAAATATCTATCAAATAAGTCTGGTGAAATAAGCTGTGTACCCCTGCACAACGGAATATGTTGTAGCCATATAAGAATAATGAAGAAGTTCATTAAGTAGTGATAAGGAATGATCTGTAAGATATATGGCTAAGCAGAAAAGAGATGGCAGTAAAAATGGATATATGGTACAATATGCCAAAAATTTTGCATAAGAAAGGGGAAAACTGAATATATATTTGGAATTTTTATATGGGCATACAATGGCTCTGGGGAGAAAAAAACAAAACACACACAAAAAAACATTGGTTGCTTATGATTTCTGCTTTATTTTCTTCATAGCATTGTCATTATGTTAAATTATTTCACACACTGATTTGTTTGCATGCTTGTTTTCTGTTTCCTCCATTAGAATTTAGTCACCAAGGGGGTAAAGTCTAATCTGATATGTTTACATTGGTATCCCCTACACCTTGGACAAGTGTCTGGCACATAATAGATGCTCAATAAATGGTTGTTGAATATTGTTTGAAAGAAAACAAGAAGCCTTTTCTCTGACCATGTTGTGGCCCGTTAGGGGATGATAGCATTGTGATCACAAATCTTCAAAGGATATTCTGTCTTCAAGGCAAATTTTTTTTTAAAAGCCAAAAAGTAGTCATAAGAAACTGCTAACAGAATAACAAGGAATGTAAAATGTCAGCCTTCACCTATTAATAATTGTTACAGCATATCATGTCTCTGACTGAATGTTCTACAAACAAGCAATTAAGGTAATCTTCATCACAGGAGGTAGTTTGAAGAATTCAAAACCACAATGTATTTCAAACAGCTGGGGAACAGCAGAAATACTGGAGGAAAAAACCAACATCCTGTGAGCTGGTGTTTTCGTAGAATTTAAAAATAAATGTCAAGAGATGGAACACAATCATTTATGAGTCACCAAATTAGATTCTTGGGTCACTACAGTTGTTCAGAGGACAGAAAGGAGATTTCTAGATGTTACTTTGGCAATGAAATAAAGCAACTGCTTGTGGACATTGTTAGCTTGTGAAGGTGGTCAAGATTCAAATTCATAGGTCATCATAGAGGGGAAAATAAAACTTTCAAAGTGTTTCTGATTTGTCCTATTCTTGAATATATATTTAAAATTAGGAGATGTGTATTTTCACTAAGTTCTTCAAAACAGGACTTCAAAACTCTCCTACTCTTCAAGCTCTTGTAAGGCTAATAGCACACACATACATACCCACTCAGGCATTGATAAGACCATTCCTTGCCTCTGGTTTAGCCCTGATTCTGGCTTAGCCACTTTCATTCCTTTATTTGGTGTTGTGTGATGTTTCACTGGGCAGGTTTAATGACCTTCACAAAGCATCCATCGGATCTATCCACTTGTTGCAGGAAGTCAGGGACCCCGAATGGAGGGACCGGCTGGAGCCATGACAGAGGAACATAAATTGTGAAGATTTCATGGACACTTATCAGTTACCAAATAATACTTTTATGATTTCTTGTGCCTGTCTTTAATCTCTTAATCCTGTTTTCTTCATAAGCTGAGGATGTACGTTACCTCAGGACCACTGTGATAATTGTATTAACTGTACAAATTGATCGTAAAACGTGTGTTTGAACAGTATGAAATCACTGCACCTTGAAAAAGAACAGAATAACAGTGATTTTTAGGGAACAAGGGAAGACAACCATAAGGTCTGACTGCCTGCGGAGTTGGGCAAAAAGAGCCATATTTTTCTTCTTGCAGAGAGCCTATAAATGGACGTGCAAGTAGGAGAGATATCGCTGAATTCTCTTCCTGGCAAGGGATATTAATATTAATACCCTGGGAAAGGAATGCATTCCTTGGGGGAGGTCTATTAACAGCCACTCTGGGAATGTCTGTCTTATGCAGTTGAGATAAGGACTGAGATATGCCCTGGTCTCCTACAGTACCCTCAGGCTTACTATGGTTGGGAAACCCTGCCCTGGCAAATTTGTGGTCAGACTGGTTCTCTGCTCTCAAACTCTGTTTTCTGTTGTTTAAGATGTCTATCAAGACAATACCTGCACCACTAAACATAAACCCTTATCAGTACTTCTGCTTCTGCCCTTTGTCCTGTTCCCTCCGAAGCATGTGATCTTTGTTAGATCCTTATTAGTAGTTCTGCTTTTTGCCCTTTGAAGCATGTGATCTTTGTACCTACTCCTGTTCTTACAACCCCTCCCCTTTTTAAAACCCTTAATAAAAACTTACTGGTTTGAGGCTCAGGTGGGCATCATGGTCCTACCGATATGTGATGTCACCCCCGGCAGCCCAGCTGTAAAATTCTCTCTTTGTACTCTTTCTCTTTATTTATCAGCTGGACGACACTCACGGAAAATAGAAAGAATCTACATTGAAATATTGGGGATGGGTTCCCCCAATACCCACCCAGTTATTTTTATCATTGCAGATAACCTTTGCCTATTCTACCTATCTCAAAAAAAGATACATTGACTTGAAACTAACATGGTCTTGTGATTTCTAGCAGGCACCACTCCCCATTTCACCAATTTTTTGTTAGCCCAAGTGTAGCAGATCCTGTCCCTGTCTGGCCCATTTCCCCCGGTCATATCCTCCATGATCTTAAAGTTTAAAGCAAACACCTGCAACTGACTCAAGCCTCTTTTGCCCTGACTGAGAGCCCACTCAGCCTGGGACATCACAGGACAGAACTGCACAGCGAGTTAGTGCCCCAGGAAGCAGCCCCTAATGTGACTAATGGATGGATACCCTGCTTCCTCACCCCTGGTTGAGATAACCCTGAGGTAAATTTTACTGATTTCCTAAGCTCTCCAGCAGCTCACAGGAGTAACCAGCTCCAAAACTCAACCTTACTTGGTTACCGTCCTTTATTGGTGCTCTGACTCCCCTTTTGGCATTTCTTGGGATTGATTTTCAAATAATCTGCTTGCAAATGAGTCCTCGTTTTGGTATCTGCTTTTGAGAGAACTTGTACTGAGACAAAACACTAGAGAATTAACAAAATATACAAATATTTCCAAATAAATAATGCAATTTGTTCAGATCGTGTTTTCTGATATTATACTTGTGTAAGAATGGTCTTTGAAATTGAATAGCACCCTTCTGAAATTCAGAAATAATGTTTTCTTAGAGAAGAATGTTCCCCCTTCTCAATGGGACTTCAAACAATACTAAATATTGTAGTTTGTCTAAAAGGGAATATTGAAATGTTTGAAAGACAACAGGAACACAAGCACATGTGACTTGCTGGATAAGCCAGAATAAGGCTGGAAGCTGAGGGTCTCCATTTAAACACAGAACACCGGTTCACATCTTCAGAGAATGCCCAGAACACTTGGCCCATGTAATTAAATAAAAGCTGTGATCCTTGCCACAATAGATGTTATTGTCTAAGAGATAGAAATGTAATACTCAAATTCTCATACTGCAATTGATTTAAAATAGCTATGTACTCCCCATAGCAATAGCTGAAATAATAGTCAAGATTGTATATTTTAGTCACTTTATTATATTACTTTACAATAAGATATGGAGAGTTTGTAAAACTATGTCCTGATTTGAAATCATTGTATACTTAATTTCAAACTGTATTCAGATGGTGGCAATGATGACAAGAAAAGTCATGTTAGTACTAACATTCATTATAGTATCTCATAATTCAACAAGTACCTTCTCTAACAAGCAACTTCTGTACATAATCAATATGTTACACAAATTTAACATCTGTCCCCTGGAATTTATTCATTGTCACCTGGCAGCCTATGCTCACAACCCAATCAGAATACAATGCCATGGCAATGTCAAAGGTTAGCCTCATGGAATAACTTCTTGCAACTTTAATAGAAATGATTTATCAAGTCTATGAGTGATAAGAAATTGGATGAGACAGCAAATATGTGGAAAGAGGGAAAGAGCTTTCTTGGTTATTACAATTGTCCTATTTTGTTCATTACTAACTGAACAATTGGCATTGATAATGTGTAACAAAGCAAACTTAATTTAAATGTTATTTTCTCACTACTTCCTTCTAAACTTACTCCATTTACCCATTCTTTTTCTCTTTTCTTTTGAGAGACAGAGTTTCACTGTATAACCCAGGCTAGAATGCCATGGCACCATTATAGTTCACTGAACCTTGAATTCCTGGGCTCAAGCAATCCTCCTGCCTCAGCTTTCTGAATAGCTATGAATACAGGCTCATGCCACAATGCCCAGCTTTTTTATATATATTGTAGAGACAAGGTCTCACTATGTTGCCCAGGCTAGTCTTGAACTTCTGGCCTCAAGCAATCCTCCTGCCTTGACTTCTCAAAGTGCTGGAATTATACCCATGAGCCACCATGCCCAGGGTAGCCATTGACCCATTCTTTACTGACACTGGATGACATCTTGGACCTGTCCTATGGCATTTCAGGGGTCACTCTTAGAAAAGAATCAAGTAGTTCCTTCACTATGGCATTAAAATGTCCAAGGCGCTCTGATGATCTCACAGTTCCCAGTCCACTCCACGTTGATCATCAAAACTTTGAACTTATCCAATCAAAGCTTCTGTTTTCCCTGACCCAGCACAGCTATATCCAAATTCAAAGGTCAATAATGAGAACAGTGGAGTAGGTCGGCTTTGTGACCATTTCCTATGTCCACTCCCACTCACTAGCTGTAGTCCCTGGAGTTTCTCTGCTCTCTGGGAATAGAGCAGGTAGAATGCGAAGGGAGATGGGATGTGAAGAGTTCTGTCTGACTGGCACTTGGTCACTTGCCATTGGTACTCTCTGAGGACAACGGATATCCACATTTAATTCTCTTTTGTGGGGTGCCTTTGTCGGTCCCTCAGAGACCCTCTGCTGGGGGATTCCACCTACAGGTCCCTCAAATGAAAAATGCCTTTTCCACAGCTAATCACTTACTACTCCTCCCCTACTGCTGGGGGATTCTGGCATCAGTCCCTCAGCCCACTCTCCAGAATTTTTCTTGCACAAAATACTTTTTAAGACAACCCAGGCCAGTTTCATTTTGCAGGGTCCACACCTAGGCAGTGGAAAACATGGACCTTTGCCCTTGCTCGGTGAAACTGTGACTCTCTCTAGACCTGACTTTGCTACCTCTGATTCATCTGCACACACCCTCCTGCCTTAGACTTTTCCTGACAAAACTCCAACACCAGCCCTTATGTTCCCAAACTCCATGGGACACAAGACAACTCTCTAAATTGTCACCTTAATGCTCTTCTCACATAGTTGGAAATGAGAGAGAGAAATACTCCTCTCTCCTTGGGGGCAGGAGGTAAATACAAGATAACTTCAACACCCTGCCCCTCCTTGGCTCTTCCAGAACCTCATGCTGGGTGAAAGCCTAGTTCTGGCCACACTTTTATAACCTTCTGATGTAGTCAGCAATCTGTATGTGCACTCTAATCCTTCTGTCTAGGATGTTTGGGCCTTTGAGGCCTCCTTTATTATTCACAGCTTTTGTAGACTCGGCCAAAACTGAGGGAGAAAAGGTCTCCGTTTAAATATTATACAATAGGCCAGGCGCAGTGGCTCACGCTTGTAATCCCAGCATTTTGGGAGGCTGAGGCAGGCAGATCACCTGAGGCCAGGAGTTCGAGATCAGCCTGGGCAACATGGTAAAATCCCATCTCTACTAAAAATACAAAAATTAGCCAGCCTTCCCTCCTTTCTTCCTTCTTTCCCTCCTTGCTTCCTCCCCACCACAAGTAAAAAAAGTAGGTAGTTCAATTGAAAATAAATTCAATTAGACTCAATAATATAATATGGCTTCCTAAAACGGTAATGCAAACTTAGATTATCTTTATAGAGGCAGAAAGTCAGGAATAATGGAGATGATGACCCCACTAATACGTTGAACAAAAATGAGCTCTGAGTACAACATTTATAAATGTGTACAAACAATTTCAAGTATATAGAGAAGAGGGTAAATGAGGATGCTTAAGAGCTTTGAAAGCCTTTTATTCGAGGCACTATTTTAAAAACTAGGAATGTTACTCATGAAGAAGAGAAAACTCAGTGGAGATACAAGAGTACTATTTGCTGTCTGAATATGCAAGAAGAATTAGGCTTCTTCGGCAAGGCTAATGTTGTACCTCAAAGAGCACTAAATGTAGGTCAAGAAAATTCCAGCTGGACTCTTCCTTTGGCCAGCTGGGGGATCTTAAGCAAGTCATTTTACTTTTCTAGGTCTAATTTATCTCATCTGCAAAATAAGGAGGTAAACAACATCAGTGTTTTTTAAGTTTCTAAAATTACTCATAGCAAAAATAAAGTTTGCCTTGAAACCCAACACACACACGCACACACACACACACAATTTTGGTATATATATATATAACAACATTTTACAAAACAAAATGCTTCCTTGCTACAAGTTATGTATTCTGATACTCTTTTTTATCTCATTTTGGTAAAATGTTGGTTGTACCCTACTAAATGGATTTTTATATTCCACTAATGGTTCTGCAATTTGAAAAACATCAGATGATGACGTCTAGAAAGTCCTTTTCAGTTCTGACTTTTGACAGTTCTGGGGATAATAACTGATGGTCAACAGTTTCTAGGAAACCTATTTCACCTCAATGTAGAGAAGATTAGGGATGGTCAGAAATGGCCAAAGAAATAATGAGCTTCATATCAGGTGGTGTGCTACCATTTTCACAGGCATGCAAGCTGTGGGATGAGGCTTGGCTTTTGAGATGGCTCAGAGATAGGAAATAGGCTCCATCTAGGTCAGGCTGCAGCCCCATGCTCCTTTCCTCTTTCTGTCCTCACTTACCCTCTGCATTAGTTTCCTGTGTCTGTTGTCACAAATTCCCACAAACTTGGTGGCTTTAAACAACAGAAATTTGTTTTCTTACATTTATAGAGATCAGAACTCTGAAAGCAGTACTATTTGGCTGAAATGTGGTACTGATAGGGCTGCACTCCCTCCAGAGGCTCCAGGGAGGAACCCATCCCTATCTCTTCCCACTTCTGGGAGCTGCCTGCATTCTTTGGCTTGTGGCCCCACCACCAACTCTCTGACTCTATAGACATGTTGCTGCCTTCTCTGCTTTCCTCTGATAAAGATCTAGGTGATTGCATTTAGGGTCCACTTGAATAAATCCAAGATAATCTCCTCATCTCAAAACCCTTAAATTAATTACATCTATAAAGCCCCTCTGTCCCATATACCAGTGGTCCCCAACCCTTTTGGCACCAGGGACTGGTTTCATGGAAGACAATGCAAAAAATTGTCTTTCACTAAAGTCTTCCCAGAGGATGGGGACTGTTCCACCTCAGATCATCAGACGTTAGTTAGATTCTCATAAGGAGCATGCAACCTAGATCCCTGGCATGTGCAGTTCACAACAGGGCTCTGGCTCCTATGAGAATCTAATGCTATCCCTGATGTGAGAGGAGGCGAAGCTCAGGTGGAAATGCATGCTCACTCACCTCATGCAAGCCACTCATCTCATGCTGTGCAGCTCGGTTCCTAACAGATCATGGACTGACACTGGTCTGTGGCCCAGGGGTTGGGAACCCCACCATATAAGGTAACTTCCACAGGTTCTAGGGATTGAAGCATGGATATCTTTTGTGGGACCATTATTCAGCTTACACATTTTCTTTCCCAGCTCACTGCCTGGGAATTCTGATGGGCCACTCTCAGGCCTAAGAGCTCCTGGTTGTCCATTAATCCTTCCTCTTGTGTAAAAGAACAACAGGCAAACGTTAATATAAAGAACCTTCACACTCTTTAGAAAAATAATAGCAACCAAGAACCTTTGGCTCACTTCACAGTCTGGATGTCATGGGATTATTTTCTTTTAGGAGATTAATGTCTTTAGGGAGACTCAGAGCCCTGACTTGGTAGTCACGGAGGCAAGGATTTGACTGGGATTTATTTGCAAGGTGATCCCAGGAAACACCAGCAGGGAAGTGGAGAAATGAGAGAGGGAAAGGAAGGAGACCAAGCAAAGGTGTGTGATCAAACCAGCCACTGTGGTGTGCAGCCCAGCTCAGATCCCCTGGAGAACTCAGGAGGAGAATAAAGAAAATGCCCCAGGGTGAGAAAGCCGGAACAGTCACTCGCCATTCCCACACCTCAGCTGCAGGGCATGAGCTCTTTGACCGTCTAGAGTCCAGTGTTCCTCACTCACCAGCTGAGTCCAGCAGCCAGAATAAAGACTCAGGCAAGGAGGTTTCCTGTTGTAACCAGACTTTGTTGTTTAGAAGTGAATTCCTCAGGGTCTCCTCAGCCTTTGCTGTAGCACCTAACACCCTATCTCCAATTTCCTTCATGATAATTATAATAGTCTGCATTCAAATTCATATTTGAGCTTACAGACTTGTATTTTTATGTTATCTCATTTATTCTTCCCAGGATAGACACAAAGAAGATTTTATGGGAAATGACAACTCCAAAATCAAATTCCTCATCCAGGATGAAACCATATGTAATTAATAGCAGGGATGTACCCCCAATTCCGACTGGGATCCCTTTGTCTGGGACTGGAATGCCTGTTCCTTTTGTGGACTTGACAGACTCCTACCCACCTACTTTGATGTTGCTGAAAAGTCGCAACTTTTAAAAATCAAGCACATAAATACAGGTAATTATGATAAATCTAAACAAGGAAAAAAGACAAGAAAAGGAAAAATGGCCGGTGAGAGATGGGAGACTTCTTCCTGCATATCCAAGAGAGAGGAAGGAACTTCAATTGCGTAACAGATGAGGGAAAATGTCAAAACATGCAGCACATAGGGTAAGGTACCGCAAGATTTTATCTTAGAATCCAGAGACAGAAGCCAAAGTAAAAAGAAGTTTTACCAGATTTTAATAGGGACTCTAAAGAAGACTGCAAAATTGCTGTATCCTATAATATGGGAGTTAACAGCTGGCAGCTGATGACAGCTGCAAGGAACAGGGAGAGCCAAGGGTGAGCCCAAGCCCACAGGGACCTCCAGCACTGGGGGGAGGCGGCAAGAAGGAAGACCCATTCCAGTCAGTACCGTACAGTGAAAACTGCAGTGTTGGTCTCAGCTGCCCTTATGATGCTCTACTGTGGGGAAAATTCGATTTTCCAGTCCTATCAACTCTGCCTGATGTATACATGTCAACCAAAGAGAGAAATCAAAAGAGACAGAGAAAGCTTTAAGGGGTGAGATGATGTTGAAGAGGCAGTGGGGATGGTTTGAACATCAGGAGGAGGAGTGTGGGCTGAGGGCAGGCGGGAAGTTACCTGGAAGATCAGCAGGTGCTCAGGCAGGTGTAGGGCAAAGACTCACAGGTCAGAGACGCAGCCAGGCAGGAAAGGAAGGAAACATGGCTTGGAGCCCTGAAGGTTGAAGGGGGCTTCCTGAGAGCACAACCCTCCCTCCATGTACCCCAGGAAGAAGTAAAGTGATCCACCATACCCAGGCGGATGGTCAGTTCACCAGGATGGAAATTCGGGTGACCTCACTTCCAGCCCTAGGAGAGACACTAAAGGAAGCATTTACAGGGAACAGACTTATGGAGGCGCTGGACCCAGGGCACTGCACAGATTCTCCTTGCAACAATCCTCTGAGGTGGTTGGATTTTCTCCATTTGAAAAGCGGTGCAACTGAGGAATCACAGAGTCGACGTACCTGCCCAAAGTGACAAAGGTAGGAAGCTGAAGATCTGGGACAGGATCCAGACTGACCCCTGCACTCCAAAACCAGCACCATGGACACGCTCACACCACCTCTCCAGGCATGAGGAAGCCATTAGAGTTCTAATGACTAAAGGGATAAAGTTAGGCAGCTAGCCATTCCCTCCCAGGATCTTCCCTCTTCCTCTCACTATATATATGTATATACACATATATATACACACATATATATATATAGTTTTTTATTTGTTTTTGAGACAGAGTTTCACTCTTGTCGCTCAGGCTGGAGTGCAATGGCACGATCTTGACTCACTGCAACCTCCACCTCCGGGGTTCAAGCAATTCTTCTGCCTCAGCCTCCTGAGTAGCTACAAGTACAGGTGCCCGCCACCATGCCCAGTTAATTTTTGTATTTTTAGTAGAAGCAGGGTTTTACCACATTGGCCAGGATGGTCTTAAACTCCTGACCTCAGGTGACCCACCCGCCTCAGCCTCCACCACGCCAGGCCCCAGCACCGTATATTTTTACCAAAAGTGTAAGGATACAAGAAATAAGTAACTTTAGAATTTTAGGCCAGGCCAAGTAAGGTGGCTCACACCTGTGATCCCACCCTGAGACATGGCTTCCTACACAAATTTGGTAGGGTGAGATGGAAGGATGGCTTGAAACTAGGAGTTTAAGACCAGCCTGGGTAACATAGCAAGACCCCCATCTCTGAAAAAAAAATTTAAAATTAGCTGGGCATGGTGGCACGTGCCCTTAGCCCCAGTTACTTGGGAGGCTGAGGTGGGAGATAGCTTTAGCCCAGGAGTTTGAGATTTCAGTGAGCTATGATCTTGCCACTGCACTCCAGCAAGACCCTGTATCAAAATTTTTAAAAAAGGAATTTTAAGCAAGAAAAATTGGAAATACCTAGGAGACAAAAACCTTTATGAAACCTCATAATGTTTCCAAAAACAGATGGAATTACTCCTGAATTCCACTAAATCTTGTTTAGTCAGGGTTTTGACAGAGGAGTAAATGTGATGTATCAATTATTTTGTTAACAAGGAGGAGAGAAAAGAATTAGGAATTGTAAGCCTTCAATCCCATGAAAAGTAAAGTATAAAAAATATTTTTGTGAGCCTAGCGGCAGCTTCCTAAACACAAAAAATGACATATAATCCCTATGGAGTGTAATTTTTAAAAACTCAATGTCCAACTACTTGCTTATTCATCCTGAAAGAAACGTGATGCCCGTTAAAGAGGGAAGATAGACGCCACATCGTCTCACGCAAACAGGTCAGAAGGAGGCCCTGGACAGGATGAAAGCTGGCAATGTTCTTTTTGTTTTGTTTTGTTTTAAGTAAGGCAAGCAAGGGAGACGGCATGGAAGTTTCAGGGAGGTGTGTCCTAACACTGTTCCTAATTGTGACGATTGTGTTGGGTCAGCAATGACTAAATCAGAAACTCAAAGCTGGAACTGGACATCACAGGCTTCTGGAAAGATAAAAAACCACAAGATGTGTAGAAGCCACATTGCTGCCTGTGTCAGCGACAGATTGCCCTCATAAAAGGTCTTGTCTGTTCCAGGGTACAAAATGGCATTTGAATCGTGGAGAACAGAGAGCTGTGTACTGGACCTGATTCTTAAATTTTGTGGTCGTAAAAGGTCTGAGTCATTGACGTAGACGCTTTCAAGAGCATCCGCGGTAAGAATTCCTAATCCCCTGTCCCCCAAATAACCCCATTCTCCCGCATGAAATTCCATTGTTAGAGTTTCATTGTTTCAGCAGGGAGGCAATTCTAGGAGGAGATCCCATCAATTATACCTCAGAAGTTCCAGATCATTTCTCTGAGGACAACAGACTTTGAAAGAAGGAGAGACAGGATCCCTGAGGAGGGAAATTGGCACGAAGAGAAAAACCCTGCACACAGGGAGAAGACGATTCAGGCACCTCCAATTAGTCCCATGGCCAGCATGACCCTATGACACTGCTCTGCTCCCCAAAATTTCTTTTCAATAAAATCATTCATCAGGATGTGAATACGTCGTGTTCCAAGCCTTAAGAAAGAAAAGCCAGACACAAATTCCAGACTCTAGCATGGCTTCTATCGTAGCAAGGATGTGTGGTTCGAATACTGACGATTTACCTGTCCAAGAGCTTGGTTGGAAGCCTTGTATTTTTATGACAAATAATGCCTTTGGTTGGTGCATGAAATGAATAGTGGGTGTGTTTGTTACATCGTTTGTGTGGGAAGCCACATCTCAGTTTAGCACATGCCTATTCATATTCAATCAAATATCCTAGGGGAACCCCATTCTGAAGAAAGATGCACATCCATTCTGTAAGCATCATTTATCTGTGTCTGAAAACTGAGCTCTCTGAGAAGAATTTTTCATATGTTCTTAATAACACCATTTTTTCTTTACAGCATACACTATGTACCAGGACAACGGAAGTGAATGTCATAGAGTGAATTGGCGATGTTTGTATTCAGTCATCACTTGGGGGCTTTTTTTCTCCATTGTCAAACACCAAATACTAAATGCATATGGAAATAATTGGCAAGTTTTATTTCCATGCTTTTCAATGTTCTGCCCCTGAGAGGTACCATGTGTCATCTGGCCGCCAGTCACTCAATGACTGGAGCCTTCCATGTGCTGTGTGAGGCAGGGGGAGGGTCTAATGCTGAATGGTCCTTGGACAAGCTGAGGGGTAAAATGGGGCCTGACATCTGACCACACCTCTACGGGTTTTCTTTCTGCGGACTTTCCCTGCTTTTGTAGCATCCTCATGCTCATTTTCTGTCAGAAATTTTTCTCAAGAAGTGACTTGAACTTTATTATTCACAGGAAGGATTAGATGAAGGGAAGGAGATTAGAGGGCCAGGGAGTCCTGCTGTGCAAGTCTCTGAGGGAGGCTAGGCCTGCCTGTCTCCCAAAACCAGTTCTTGAAAAGGCCTGGGTTGAAATGGTGTGGAGAATGTCTTAGCGTTCTAATTTTGTCCAAGTGTCACAGTGTCGAAAAATAGATCAGACTGTAGAGTCAGGAGCAGTGCCAGACCCAAGTGTAGGGTTTGTTTTTTTTTTTTTTTTTCTGTCTGATTTCTCTCAAGAAGAAAGCAGCGTCATGCTGTTGTCTGGATCCTTCTTGTTGACCTTGGTCACTAGGAGTTAGGAGGGCCAGCATTTTGTTTTTATTTTATCTGTGTTTTTCTTGTTTTAAAAGGCAATTTGTATAAAGTCTTAAATGTAATGAGTTAAAAGCACAGGATAAGCCGGGCACAGCAGGTACTGGGGCCCACCCAAACACAGTAACTGAGAATAGCATAATTATTATACATTTATTATACGAAGGGGTGGGCAGGGTGAAGGGGGCATGAGAGGGGCACTGCAGCCTCCCTGGAGAGGAGCCCTTTCCACTCCTAGACCTGCTGGGGCCCAGTTTCTCAGAGAGTGGTGCTAAACTAGGAGCACCAACGTCCCTGGGAACCTGTCAAAGATTTAGGCACAAATGCAGTCACTGGAGGGTTACACACATTTTAGCATTTGTCATGTTAAACAATTTTTAAGCAACCCTAACTATCAAAAGTGAGCAAATGTTACACTTAATTACATTTAATAGATTATTGGCAGCCCATTTAAAAGGGTAGTGTTTTCAAAGAAAAATTTAAGTAAAATATCTTCTCCGTTTAAAAAAGAATTATTCTCATTCTCTCGCTCTCTCTCCACACACACACACATACACACACACACGCACACACACACACAGATTAGATAGATAGATAGATAGATAGATAGATAGATAGATAGATAGATAGATCTGAGGATGAGAAACATTTAAAAACATCATAAAAAGTCAAATATCCATTCTTTTGAAAGATTCATTTCAAAGCGTCTAGAAAAAGAAAATGCCTTTTTACTTTTTGACTAAAGATTTCTGATGAAGAAAAATGTTCATATTCTTTAAAGTTTAGAAAATCATTCATACTTCAAAGCCCAGGTCCGAGTTTGTGAGCTGCCCCAGGAATACTCTCCCCAGGTGGCAGCACCCGAGGTGACATGGCAAAAGCACGCTGTGGACAAAGAGAAAATTGATGTGGAGCTACAGACTGTTTGCCTGCCAATATCTACAACAGGGAAGAAAGTACGAGAGAAGATGGGTCTGTCTCCCTATTACTGGAAAGGATAAAATCTTGGGTTACAAAAGATCTTATTGATTGCAGATGCCAGATATTTGCATATTTTCTGTTGGTTTGTCAGAGCTTCTAAAAAATTTTTTTCGGGCTGTTTATATAATTTGAGTAAAGATGTTTAGTCTTTTCCCCATCTATATATTGGTTTTGGTGGACAGAAATTCTTCATTTTAATGGAACTTGAATTTTTTTTTTCTGTATGTTCAAAGTCAGGAGAACAGGTAGCCCAAAAAACAAGGGAAAAAGAACAATCACCACATGGTTCGATAGAGAGAACTGACTATGGAGAACTCATCACAAAAGTGTTGGACTTGCTGAGAAGCCACACAGGGGATGCTGAGGCAATCAGAGAGGAGCTACAGCAGAAGTGACTGCCACTCCCAAGGGCTGCAGGGACAAAGGGAAGAAGTTGATTGACCAGAATGGAGGTGATACTACCTGTGGGAGCTGAACCCATGAGGTGGGCTACCTGGTGGGAGCTGGGACCTGGGAAGGACCTGGAGTTGCCTGGGCGGAGATGAAGTCACTGCCAGAGGAGCCACCTCACAAGCTTCTTTCTTCCTCCTACCACCAAGCACCAGCCAATGAATCCTGTTAACCCAACCCAGCCAGATGCCGGCTGCAAGGGAGCATGGACTCCACAGATTCCAGGAGTCAGCCTCTCCTGTACAGAACAGAGCAGAGGACAGGAAATGAACCAGACACCAAACTGCCAGATAGCACATTCTTGATGGTCAGTGCTTGTTGGGTCTTCCTTCTTTAAAATTCCTTTCTATTCTGAGGGCATGAATGTATTCTTCTATGTTATCTCCTACAAGCTGGATATAAGGTTTCACATTTAAGTGAACAATCCATCTGGAATTGGTATTCGTATATAGTGTGAGGTAGGGATGAAATTGCAATTTCCTGTTTATGAAATGTTGATTTACCTCAGCACTGTGTACCAAAAATACCATTGTTTCCCCCTGCTCTGTTATGCTAACTTTGTCACAAGTTAACTGTATATGAATCGTCTGTTTCTGGATTCTCTACTCTGTTCCAATAGTCTATTTTTTATTCCTATGCTAATGTTATAATTTGTTGTATTATTGCTTTATAATAAATTGTGTCCTTTTTTTCTGGTGGAGCAGTTCCTCCCACTTTTTTGCATGAGGATTTTTCAGTTATTGGCTTTTTGTATTTTATATAAATTTTAGAATCAGTTTTTCAAGTTCCATCAAAAATATCCTCAATTGAGATTTTGACTGGGATGACTGTGAACCTATAAATCAAGTTGGAGAAAATTAACATCTTTAAAATGAATTTTCTAATTGATAAATATGATATGCCTTTTAATGTTTCTTAATAAAGTTTTGTAATTTTCCTCATGTCTTTTATGATGTTAGTAGACACTTGTATGGTCCTGACACATAGAAATACAATTTATTTTTATACTTTTTATGCAATGAACTTGCTGAATTTTACTTAACATTCTAATAGTTGATCTGAGCATTCTTTTGGATTTTCCACATACTCAAATATGTCATCTGCACATAATAATGACTTGTTTCTTCCTTTTCAATAATTAAAAATTACAATCCTGTACTGCCTGGGAATTCCACCACAATGTGAAATATAAGAGGTGATCTCAGACATCTTTGTTTTGTTCCCAATTTCAAAGGAAATTTTCAGGATGATTCAATTAAGTAGAATATTTGCTGTATGGTTTTATTGATAATTTTTACCCAGCTTAGGAAGTTTCCTTCCATTTCTCATTTTCTTAGAGTCTATGTATTAATAAAAATATAAATGGATGTGATCATTACAAATAATAAATAAATAAATAACTACAAATCACTGTTGAATTTTGTCAGGTGCTGTTTTGCATCTTCTAAGGACATCACATAATACATTCCCTTAAATCTCTCAATGTGGTGAATTATATTGATTAATTTTCTGGCAACCTCACATTCTTGATAGAAGCACATTTGGTTACAATGTATTTTCCTTTTTATATATTGTTGGATTTAGTTCACTTACATGTTGTATAGGATAACATTTATGTTTATGAATAAACTTGGCCTGATACTTTTCTTTCATTTACTGTCCACACCAGGGTTTGATATGGTTATACCAGCATGCTAGTTTTCTATTGCTGCTGTAACAAATTACCACAAACTCAGTGACTTAAACAACACAAATGTATTTCCTTACAGTTCTAGAGGTCAGAAATCTGGCACGGGTCTCACTGGGCTGAAATCAAATCAAGGTGGCCACAGGGTGGCATTCTGATCTCAAGGCTCTAGGGGAGAGTCTGTTTCCTACTCATTTAGATTGTTGGCAGAATTAAGCTCCTTGAGATTTTAGTACCTTGGTTCCTAATTCCTTGCTGGCTGTAAACTGAGGCTCATCACCAGCTTCGAGAGGCTTTCATACCTTTTGCTTGAAAACCCCATCCTCCATTTTCAAAGCCAGCAACAGCCTATCTGAGTCCCTCTCCTGTCACATCTCTCTCATCCTCCTTCCGCAGTCATACCTTGCTCTGATTGCAGCCAGAAAAGTTCATTTGCTTTTCTGAACTCATGTGATTCGGTTGGGCTTGCTTGGATAATAGGGTAATCTCCCCATATCAAGGACAACTTTAACACTTCTACAAAGCCCCTTTTTCCATGGAAGGTAACGCATTCACAGGTTCCAGGAACTAGGCCGTGGACATCCTTGGGGAGCCATCATCTGCCTACTACGACCAGTAAACCAGGGAGTTTACGAAGGTTTTCTAGACCCTGACATAGTTTGCGTTAAATTGGAATTTTTTTACTTCTATGAATATTTGGTCAAGCTTACCAGTGAAACTACAAGAGCCTGGAAATTTTTTAGAGGATTTTTTTTATTGCTATTTATACTACTAGAGATAAGATAGATTATTCTGTAGTAAATGGCTTATTTCCTGCTCGTGTCACACTTGGCTGGAGGTTGGATGATCTTCTTGTGGCTATCCTTGAAGCTGCCACTCAGTGATGCAGATTTCTTCCAAAAAGGGGATAAAACAAAATATGCATGAATAGTAGAATGGAGTAATAAATTATTCTATATTTACATTTTAGAATGATGGCAAAGAAAATGAGCAAATTAGGACTACACACAACAGCCTAAGTGATTCTTACAATGCCATGCAATAGGCAAAAAATGAAGAAATTATGCAAGATTATTTCATTCAAATGAAGCTAAAAATCAGGCAAAACTCTATTTTTCAGGGATCCATAAACAAGAGGTAAAAGTAACACATGAAAGTAAGTACAAAAATTAAGGACATTGGTTACTCTAGGTATAAAGAATATTTAGATCCCTTGAAGTTCAAAAATCCTGTCTTTAAAGTTATCTTTTACCTAGTCTCTCTTAAATTTTGATTATTACTACCAGAAGTTTCTCCTTGCCTTGAGAATGGAGTGGACCTTACAGGCATATTTCCCAAAAAAAGGGAAAACATCTATTAAATTATCTTAAGCAGCACTACATACAAGAAGACAGTTATTAATATGGAAAATGGCTTTGAAATAGGTGGAGGCAGAAACAAATTGCTTTTTCTAAGCCCTCACCTGTTAGGTTAACATGAAGTTGTCCTTCTATTTCAATGGTCAAAGGTGCTCAGTGAGCCTGACCAACGTGGCAAAATCCCATCTCTACTAAATATACAAAAAAATTAGGCAGGCATAGTGGTGGACACCTGTAACCCCAGCTACTCGGGAGGCTGAAGCAGGAGAATTGCGTGAACCCAGGAGGCAGAGATTGCAGTGAGCCAAGATTGCACCATTGCACTCCAGCCTGGGTGACAGAATGAGACTCAGTTGCAAAAAAAAAAAAAAAAAAAAAAAAAAAATTTAGTGAATTCACTTTGATTTCCTAATTCTGGATGTGTGAACGTGTGTGAATACACTTGTGCAAACCTGCACATGTGGCTTACTCCAGGGAGTGCCTTTCACATACAATATGATGTGAATTGTTCCCTTGAGAAATCACGTGTGTGTGTGTATTTGTGTGTGTGTGCATGTGTAAATTGTCATATGCATCTTAGTCATTTGTAGGTCTTTCATCGATAATTCACATAAGTCTCAATCCACACTCTTTTTTAACTTTTATTTTAGATTCAAGGATACTTGTACAGGTTTGTTATATAGATAAACTCATGTCATGGGGGTTTGGTGTACAGATTATTTCATCACTCGGGTACTAAACTTAGTACCCAATAGTTATTTTTTCTGTTTGTCTCCCTCCTCCAACCCTTCACCCTCAAGTAGGCCCCAGCGTGTGTTGTTTGCCTTTTTGTGTCCATGTGTTCTCATCATTTAGCTCCCACTTAAAAGTGAGAACATGCAGTATTTGGTTTTCTGTTCCTGTGTTAGTTTGCATAGGATAATGGCCTCCAGCTACATCCATGTTCCTGCAAAAGACATGATCTCATTCTTTTTATGGCTACATAGTAATCCATGGTGTATACCACATTTTCTTTTTTTTAAATTATTATTATTTTTATTATTATACTTTAAGTTCTAGGGTACACGTGCACAACATGCAGGTTTATTACTATACATGTGCCATATTGGTTTGCTGCACCCATCAACTCATCATTTACATTAGGTATCTCTCCTAACGCTATCCCTCCTCCAACTCCCATCCCCCAACAGACCCCGGTGTGATGTTCCCCAGCCCCTGTCCAAGTGTTCTCATTGTTCAGTTCCCACCTATGAACCACATTTTCTTTATCCAGTCTACCATTGATGGGCATTTAAGTTGCTCCTGTGTCTTTGCCATAGTCAATAGGGCTGCAACGAACATATGTGTGCATGTGTCTTTTTGGTCTAACAGTTTATATTCCTTTGGGTACATACCCAGCAATGGGACTGCTGGATCAAATGGTAGTTCTCTTTTTAGCTCTTCCAGGAATTGCCACACTGATTTCCACAATGATTAAACTAATTTACATTCCCACCAACAGTGTATAAGCATTCCCTTTTCTCCACAACGTTGCCAGCACCTATTTTTTTTTTTTTTTTGACTTTTTGATAATAGCCATTCTGAGCGGGGTGAAATGGTATCTCATTGTGGTTTTGTCAATCCCCATTCTTTAATTATCACAGTCGAAATAATCATAGCTTAAAATAGCCAAAGAACAAATTGAAAAGGGTGCAGTGACACTTTATAGTTAATGTAGCCAAGTTTGTGGGTCTGTGACTGACTGGCTACAATTATACACAGATTTAAACCGGTGTTTTCTTCATTGCCCCAAAGCTATCAGTTTTCAAAATTTTTTTTGGAATTCTGATAATCTTCAAGTTGTTATTATATATTTCATGAGCAGGAACAAAAGTGGCTTTGATTCAAAGTAATTGGGGGAAAGGGTTAAGCAATGTTGAACACTTACCTCAACCACTTGGAGTCTTCATTATGCTCAAGTGCATTTTGCCTCTCCAAGTAAGGATACAAGAGTCAGCCTTTCTAAACTTATATGTGATCTTGGCTTGGAATTGCTGCCCAGACTAGTGATCCTTAGACAATTTTGATGGTGACACATGTCAATAGAGCCAAAATAGTAAAGAAACTACATAGACTTCATTGGCTTACTTTACCTAACCCTTCCCAATTTTTACTGAAAAGAAGAAATATCAATGGAATTGCATGAGAAACATAATACTTTGATTCATTTTATGGTTCACCAGCAGACTGTCATGGCCTACCATAGACATACCTGAGGAACACTACCCTGCATCATATCATTTTCTTATAAATATTTAAATGGCTACAATTTCATGGAATCCATTGTGAAGATGTAAACTTAGTCCGAATAGTTGATTATGTCATCCTAAGTACAATAAATTATAACCAGCTACACAGAATAAAAATATCTTTTCTCTCTTTAATAACTATAATCTGTTATCTACAGAACTAACTCTTGACTTTAAGAATAATATTTCCTTAATCATCTATAATTAAGTCAAAAACTGTAAGATTATTTTGCAAGTATCCATGCTGTCAAAAAAGCCACACCATTTAAGAATTAGGTATCTCACAAGCTATTTATTGATAAGCGTTTATTTTTACCCCATGGTTGAAGTAATTTGCCTTCAAAATAACTGAACTCAATAACCCCACAGAACGTCAAAGGGGGGAAGTGTTTCCATATGTTAAATAGCGTCCTCTAAGGAATATGGGGGTGGGGGGCTGCTCAAACCACGTTAGTCATCTCCAGCAACAGCCAGGAAACCATGCCTGTGTTGCAAGACGAGTGAGTAGAGCATTGAAATAGAGCACGTGTGGCCTTCAGAACTATTTTCATGTTTGTGTGCCATCCTTGCTCCTAATCTCTTCCTTGGATTCACATGGGCTGTGCTCTCAAGGGAACTAAGGCAGAAGTGTCACTCAAGGCCAAATACAGCCACAGCTTACTTACAAACCATCAAGGACAGATGCGACTTAGCCAGATGAAATTTTTCTCTGCAATTAGCTTTAGCCAGTTCCTTTTGTCCTCCATAACCCCCTCCCTATTCATACTCTGGATATTTATCCTTTGAGAGTCACCTGTTAGCAACCACATGGCCATTTGGTCTCCGGTCAGGAACAAGCTGCTGCTGTTATTGCAGTGTGCTTAAACCAGAAATAAATGTGAGTTACCAAGCAATTCCTTAGCCTAAGAACAAAGGGGTCTATAATAATTAACTGGAAATGGACTTTTTTATTTTTTAAGTTTATTCTTGGAATGGCAGGAACTCTTTCACTATTAACTATTGAAAATAATGCTTAGATCCTGTTGGCATCCTCACATTCTCTATCTCTAGCTTCAGCCACTGATGTGGTGATCACTTCTACACAGGCTCCTATCATCTTCATGCAAACGTAGACTGAAATTGTCTGTCTTACCTGCAAGCTGTCTCTTTCCTTCTCTGCTAGAACATCTCTGGCATTTTTCTTTTCTCTACTTTGAAATCATTTCCAGTTGAACTTTTGTTCTCAGAAATGTCCCTAATGTATGTGTGTATGTGTAGTTGTATATCAAATATCCCTTGGTATATGATTACTTGCAAAAAAATTCAAATCATTCAGAAAAGTTCTAAGAAGTAAATAACTTCTAATCCCATGGCTCTAATCATTTGATCAATTCCTCTTAAAACCACCACTCTCAAAACAATCTAACTATTTTGACTTCCAAACCTATGTTATCAGCCTGAATCTTGCTCCTGCAGTCCATAGAAGTGTATTCTACTGCTAATGAGCATCTCTAGGTGATTAATGCAGGAACACACACTCAACACAGGTACAGTTAAGCTGATTATTTTCCCCACATTTGTGTCCCTGTCACAGTTGACAGTTTAAATACTCTACACCTGTCATTCCTAGGTTACTTCCCCTCCCTCACTTCCCATTGCCATGCACTTAGTAAGTCCTGTGAATTCCTTCTCATCCCATCTCCACCATCCATCTCTTTCTCCCAGCTTTTCTTCTGAAAAGTGTGGCCCTGGCTATCTATTTTGTAAGACCTATGGAACAGTCTCCTCAGTTGTGTCCTTGCATGCAGCCTCAGCGTGTAGTCCATGTGTAGTTCATTGTTCAGAAGGTTGATTTTAAAACAAAAGTCTGTGGGTGGTGGTGTTCTGCTAAAGCCTTCAGTGGTCTTTTATCCCAGCAAGTGAAAGCTCCAGTCCTGTCCACTTTCTGAGATAGGCCCCTTGTTGATTGCACGGTTCCATGCATATCTCATATTGCACTGTGTCCCCTTAGCATATCCTGGGCTTCGGTCATGTCAAAACCTTACAACTTCCCCAAATAAGCAATTCTGCTTTATGCACAATTCAATAGAAATATAATACAGGCCACAAATACTACTAGTCACATATATAATTTTAATTATTTAATAACCACATTAAAAAAGCAAGAAGAAATAGGTAAAATTAATTTTAATAATGTATTTAACTCAATACACCCAAAGTGTTATGATTTTAACATGTAATTTAAGAAGGATTGAGCCTTTGATACTTTGATCAACATATCAAACATGAGGAAAAAAAATGAGAACCAGGAACAGAATCTTGCTAGAGGGAGAGGGAAGTGGAACAGAAAAGGGAAGGAGCATCTATTTTTTAGAGACTTCTGGAGACAGTGGAAAAGAAGACAGTGATGGTGCTGGAGAACAATACTCAGGGGGCATCCAGAGAACTGGAAAGGGTGCTCCTGTGGAATCCAGCAAGTACACTGGTTTGAAAAGAGCAAGTAGTGAGTAGAGTCAAGTGCCTGATAGGTCAGCTTGGGCTCTGAGAAGTGGCCACTGGCAGTGGCCATTGGTGACTTCAGAATGAATGGTTTCGGAGCATGTGGGTCGGAAGTCAAACTGCAATGGGCTGAGAGCAAGTAGGAAGAGGCGGTTAAAAAGGCAAAAAGAAGACACGGCACAGCTGGAGAAGAGAGGATGGAGGAAGGGTGTGTCACTAGTTTTCACACAAGAGACAATATTTCCTGCAGGAAAGGATGCAGTAGATAGGAGGCTTTGAGAGGAAGGGCACTCCCTCTAGATGGGATGAGGGCAACATGAATGCAGATGAAGGCAAGTGTGCACGCAGGGTTCTTACACCTGGCAGCCTCAAACTCTCTCCCAGGCATTGCCTCTGCTGGAGGGAGGGCTGGGGAGTGGGCTGGAGGACTGGAAGCATTAGTCAACAGATTTTTAAATCTTTATCAGGAAATAAGTAAGAAGCCCCTGAGAACTGTTAACATTCTGAAGTCTCAACACATTTATTTTGCTCTCTTCATCGTTAGTCTACAAATATTTCTTTTACTCCAGTTTCTACTTAACATTTTTCTGGAAAACCTCTCATTCTAGCCTCTATTTAGCTAATACTAATAAGCCTTGTGCACCTCAATATCTGAGTTATGCACATGTTGTTCCCAAGACTTCAAAGGGAGCTTGAAACACAGGAGAGATTCATTAAAGTCCAAAAGTAAGATCATCGTCGCAGGAACTTTGTCAAAAACCTCTGATCTTTAAAGAGCCTATGGCCATCTGAGG
Source organism: Rhinopithecus roxellana (assembly GCF_007565055.1). Classification (NCBI taxonomy): domain Eukaryota; kingdom Metazoa; phylum Chordata; class Mammalia; order Primates; family Cercopithecidae; genus Rhinopithecus; species Rhinopithecus roxellana. Next base: position 34,164,736 of record NC_044564.1, read on the forward strand.
TTTCTATTAATCTGACTACAACAGGTTTGAGAAGTAAAAGACTAAAAATTCTTGAGACTTAATCAAGCTTATCTTGTCCGAATTGTGTATTTAACAGTTAGGGAGAAATGGTGAGGGAAGTGATTCCACAATACGGGGTCTCAATGAGAGAAGTACAGAAATAGACCCAAGTATACGTACAGAACTTTAGTATATGAGGGGTGTGGGGAAGGAAGGGCAGCAATGGAAAATTGACTCGCCTTTTGAAGAAGAGCTGCCTCCCTACCTTATTCCTCCTGCAACATAGACTCCAGACAAATGTAAAGATTTTCAACATTAAAAAATACACCATAAAATTAGCGGAAGAAAACACTAATAAATATCTTCTGTAGAGCCTTGGGTCTTTCTAACTTCTTATTAAAAATTACATAAATTGGCCGGGCGCGGTGGCTCAAGCCTGTAATCCCAGCACTTTGGGAGGCCAAGGCAGGGCGGATCACGAGGTCAGCAGATCGAGACCATCCTGGCTAACACGGTGAAACCCGGTCTCTACTAAAAATACAAAAAATTAGCCGGGCGTGGTGGCGGGCGCCTGTAGTCCCAGCTACTGGGAGGCTGAGGAGGGAGAATGGCATGAACCCGGGAGGTGGAGCTTGCAGTGAGCCGAGATCGCGCCACTGCACTCCAGCCTGGGCGACACAGCGAGACTCCGTCTCAAAAAAAAAAAAAAAAAAAAAAAAAAAAAAAAAAAAAATTACATAAATTATAAAGTCTGTACAGACTTTAAATTTCTGTATAGTATAAACACAACAAAACAAAAATCAGTAACAACTCAGAAACAAGGATGAAGAAAAAACAGAAAAATTTCAACTCATATGACAAAGGTTTAATATTTCTTTTATTTAAAAAACATAAAATAAAAATATCTAATAACTACATGATATTAACAAGAAATTCACCTCAAAAAATAATAAATGACCAATGGAAATGAAAATCATGTGACTTCAGTGTCACTAGCAATCTGAGAAATGCAAATTAAAAACTAATAAGGAATTTCCCACCAACTAAATTGGCAAAGTTTTAAGAAGAGTTATAAAATCCAGTGCTTATAAAGATATGATACTGAAGGTACATTGACAAGTGGAAAGGGAGAATGCTGCAATTCTTCAGAAGGGTTGGCCAATTATATCAAATAATAAAATTGTTAAGTCTGTACATTCTTTGACCCAGAAAGTTCAAATTCACTGCTAGGAATTTGCTCTGAAGAGAATAATACGCAAGTTTGTTTGTTGAAGCACTGTTTATAATAATTTAACAAATGGAAATAACTTACATAGTCACTGATTGGAAAAAACTGATATAAATTGTTGCATGTACATACAGTGAAATAAGTAATCAATAAAATTACGATGTTGGATATAGACCAAATTATTGACTTGAAAAGGTAGTCATGATTTCATGTTTAAAACAATCAGTTGAGAAAGCAGCATGCAATATGACCTCATTTACATAAAATTTCATACACACACACACACACACACACATCCAGATACAGAAAGAAAGATGATATCTGGAAGAATGTTCAACAAAATGTAAATCATATCTATCTCTGAGCCACCACAGGATTAGAGGTTATTTACTTCTTAGAACTTTTCTGAAAGATTTTAATTTTTTTGCAAATAATAATATACAAAAGAGTATTTGATACACAACTACACATACACACATACATTAGGGACTTTCTGGAATAAAAACTTCAATTGGAAATGATTTCAAAGTAGAGAAAAGAAAAATGTCAGAGAAGTACTAGCAAAGAAGGAAAGAGAGAGCTTGTGGGCAAGGCAGACAACTTCAGGCTACTTTTGCATGTAGATCATAGGAGCCTATGTAGAAGTGATCACCACATCAGTGGCTGAAACTAGAGATAGAGGATACCAAGAGGATCTAAATGGTGCAGACAACCAGCCTGACACATTCTATCCCTTGCACCACAAATCCATGCATATCTTCCAAAATTACAGTACGGTTTTCCATTTTTACGGAACAAGAGGACCTCACTTCTTTTATGAGAGGAAGAAGGAAGCTTAAAACAGTCAGAGTAGCCATCAAGGTACTACTGGCGAATGCAGTATCTGAAAAAACATGATCCAAGAGGCCTCTAAATGTAGTAAGACTAGAACTGTTGATTCCAGTGCTGCAACTTGTCCCAAGGCTAGAGCTGATATTCATTGTCACCTTCCTCCACTATGTATATTAGATTTCCCTCTGCAGCCCTTCACCCGATCTGGATTGCATACCTAATAGATGAGCCAGACCTTCAGGCCTGAAGCATATGAGCCATGAGTTGACTTTCTCTTGTTAGGCTGAGTTTGGTGCAACTGCCCATTCACCATTTTCACTAAGCATGAAAGATTCTGTGACTCCTTTGGGTTCTGGGTATACTCTTTCCTGCCACCCTCGTGTAGCACAAGCCTACCTCTTCACCGAAATCAGGAAATTACCCTGCTATTTACAAATGTGTACACCATTATAATAATACAGTTTGGCTGTGTCCCCACCCAAATCTCATCTTGAATTGTAGTTCCTACAATTCCTATGTGTTGTGGGAGGGACCAGGTGGAAGTAATTTAATTATGGGGGAGGTTACCCCTTTTGCCCTGCACTTCTCCTTGCTGCCACCATGTGAAGAAGGACATGCTTGCTTCCTCTTCTGCCATGATTATAAATTTCCTGAGGCCTCCACAGCCATGCTGAACTGTGAGCCAATTAAACCTCTTTCCTTTATAAATTACCCAGTCTCTGGTATGTCTTTATAAGCAGTGTAAGAATGGACTAGTACAATATAATCTACTGCCTAAGGAGGACATAGAAATTTTTTTACAATTTTCCGTAATCACAGAAAATTATCCTATGCCCTTTTCTATTCAATCCCCGTTTCCAGAAGCAATCACTATTCTGTTGTCTATCAATATAGGTTTGTTTTGGCCATTCATTAACTCGATATAAATGGATTCATAGATAACATAATCTGTGCTTATATCCTTTTGCTAAGCATATCATCTTTGTGATTCATTTATACGGTTGCATGTATTGGTAGTTCCTTTCATTTTAATAACTCTAGTATCTCATTATATAGATACACAAATGGTTTATCTATTCTACTAAAGAAGGATACTTGAGCTGTTCACACTTTCCTAGCAATTACGAATAAAGCTACTATGGACATTTGTGAATCTATATTTTCATGTCTCACACAAAAATCTAGAATTGTTATGTAGTAGGGCAAATGTTTAATTGTCTAAGTAAATGCCAGCTTTCCAACATGAATGTACATTTTAATGCCCTGATCAGCCATGTATGAGAATTCTAATTTCTCTACACGCTCACTGAAAGTTGCTGTTATTAGTTGTTGTTGTTGTTTGTTTGTTTGTTTTCTTTGCTTTGTTTTGTTTTGTTAGCCACTCTAGATGTGAAGTGGTATTTTACAACAGTTTTCCTAGTGACTAAGTATGTTGAGCACATTTTTATTCATTTATTGGTCATTTATATATATTTTTTGTGAAGGATCTGTTCAAGTCTTTTGCCTATTTGTTAAACTTGGAGTATTTAACTTTTTAGTCTTAAGGACAAAAGTTCTGTATGTATTTTATTTTTGTTTGTTTGTTTTTGAGGCAGGATCTGGTTCTGTCACCCAGGCTGTGCAGTGGTGTCATCACAGCTCACTGCAGCCTCGACAGTCCTGGGCTCAAGCTACCCTCCCACCTCAGCCTCCAGAATACCTGAGAAGACGGGAATATGCCATCACATTGGGCTAATATTTTTTATTGTTGGTAGAGATGGGGTCTTTCTGTGTTGCCCAGGCTGGTCTCGAACTCCTGGACTCAAGCAATCCACCTGCCTCTCAAAGTACAGGCCAAAACTCTCAAAAAAATTTCAAAAATAAGATAACAGCCCAAATGGAAGTGGGCAAATGTTTAAACAGACACTTCCCCAGAAAGAACATACTGAAAGGTAAATAATCACCAGGTACATATGCTCAACATCATTAGTCACTAGAAAATTGCAAATTAATACCACAATGGGATACCACTACACACCTATTAGAATGTCTAAGACTGAAAAGACTGGGCATGCCAGTTGTTAGCTAGAAAGTAGAGAAACTGGAAGTCTTAAAACTGTTAGTGAGAATATAAAATGGTACAACCACTTCACATAAAAAGTTTGAGATTACAGCAACTCATAACAGAACAACCCTGTTACAAAGAAGGAGAAAACAACAGCTAATTTCTCTGCCTGCAACACCTTGGCTAACCAGAGGTCCTCAGTCTGTCCATATGACAACTTCACTGCTAGCATAATCAGTATTTGAGAAAACTAGTGCACTAAACAAAACTATAACCAAGGACTCCCACAGAGTCCACTTCACTCCCCTGCCACCTCCACCAGAACAGGTGCTGGTATCCATGACTGAGAGACTTGAAGATGAATCACATCACAGGACTCTGCTGACATTCCCCAGCACCAGCCTGGAGCCCAGTATACCTGCTGGGTGGATAGACCCAGAAGGGCAATAACAATCACTGCAATCTGGCTCTCATGAAGCCCTATCCCTAGAGAAGTGGGGAGAGCATCACATCAAGGGGTCACTCCATGGGACAAAATAATCTGAACAGCAACCCTTGAGTTTCAGATCTTTCCACTGAAACAGTCTACCCAAATGAGAAGGAACTGGAAAAGTAATTCTAGTAATATAACAAAACAAGGTTCTATAGCACCCCCAAAAGACCACACTAGCTCTCCAGCAATGAACCCAAACCAAGAAGAAATCTCCATATTGCCAAATAAACAATTCAGAAGGTTGATTTTTAAGCTATTCAAGGCACCAGAGAAAGGTGAAAATCAACTTAAATAAATTAAAAAAAAAAAAAAAGATATGAAAGAAAAGGTCTCCAGAGAAATACACATTATAAAGAAAAGACAATCACTTCTGAAAATGAAAGACACACTTAGAGAAATGCAAAATACACTGGAAATTTTCAACTATAGAATTGAACAAGTAGAAGAAAGAATTTCAGAGCTTGAAAACAAGGCCTTTGAATTAACCCAATCTGACAAAGACAAGGAAAAAAGAATTTTAAAAAATGAACAAAGCCTCCAAGAAATTTGAGATTATGTTAAACAACCAAACATAAGAATAATTTGTGTTCCTGAGGAAGAAGAGAAATCTAAAAGTTTGGAAAACTTCTTTGAAGGAATAATTGAAGAAAACTTCCCTGGTCTCAGCTAGAGATTTAGACATTCAAATACAAGAAGCTGGAAGAGCACCCAGGAAACTCATCACGAAAAGATCATTACATAGGCACATAGTCATCAGGTTACTTAAAGTCAAGATGAAGGAAAGAATCTTAAGAGCTGTGAGGCAAAAGCATCAGGTAACCTGTAAAGGAAAATATATCAGATTAACAGCAAATGTCTCAGCAGAAACCCTGTAAGCCAGAAGAGATTGGGGTTTTGTCTTTAGCCTCCTTAAGTAAAATAATTATCAGTCAAGAATTTTGTATCCAGCAAAACTAAGCTTCATAAATGAAGGAGAGATAAAGTCTTTTTCAGACAAACAAATGCTGAGAGAATTCGCCACTAACAAGCCAATGCTACAAGAAATGTTAAATCCTAAATATTAAAACAAAACCTCAAAATACACCTAAGTAGAAACCTCTTAAAGCATAAATGTCACAGGACCTACAAAACAATAACACAGTGAAAGGAAAAAAAAAAAAGGTATTCAGGCAACAACTAGCAGGATGAATGTAACCGTACCTTGCATCTCAATACTAATGTTAAATGTAAAATGGCCTAAATATTCCACTTAAAAGATACAGAATGGCAGAATGAATTTAAAAAAAAAAAAAAGAAAAACACTAACCAAATATCTACTGTCTTCAAAAGACTCACCCTAACACATAAGGACTCACATAAACTTAAGGTAAAGCAGTGGAAAAAATATTCCATGCAAATGATAACCAAAAGTGAGCAGGAATAGCTATTCTTATATCAGACAAAACAAACTTTAAAGCAACAATGGTTAAAAAAGACAAAGAAGGACATTATATAATGATAAAAGGATTTGTACAAAAGGAAAATATCACAATCCAAATATATATGCACCCAACACTGGAGCTTCCAAATCCATAAACCAATTACAATTAGAACTAAGAAATGAGATAGATGGCAACATGATAGTAGTGGGGGACTTCAATACTCCACTGACAGCACTACACATGTCAAGACAGAAAGTCAACAAAGAAACAATGACCTTAAACTATACCTTACAATAAATGGACTTAACAGATATTTATACAACATTCTACCTAACAACTGCAGACTATACATTCTTCTCTTCAGTATGTAGAACATTCTACAACATAGACTGTATGATAGGCCACAAAACAAGTATTAATAAATTTAAGAAAATTAAAATTATATCAAGTACTCTCACAGACCACAGTGGATAATATTGAAAATTAACTCCAAAAGGGCCCCTCAAAACCATACAAATACATGGAAATTAAATAATTTTCTCCTGAATGATCCTTAAGTCAACAATAAAATCAAGATGGAAATTTAAAAATTATTTGAAATAAATAATTCTGACAAAACCTTTCAAAACCTCTGGGATACAGCAAAAGTGGTGCTGAGAGGAAAGTTCACAGCATTAAATGCCTACATCAAAAAGTCTGAAAGAACACAAATAAACAAGCTCACACCTCAAGGAACTACAGAAACAAGAACAAACCAAACACAAACCTACCAGAATAAAAGAAATAACAAAGATCAGAGTAAAATTAAATGAAATTGAAACAAACAAAAAAACCACACAAAAGATTAATGAAACAAAAATCTGGCTCTTTGAAATGATAAACGAAATTCATAGACCATTAGGAAGAGTAACCAAGCAAAGAAGAGAGAAGATTCAAATGTGCCCAATTGAAACTGCAGATGTTACAGCCAATACCACAGAAATACAAAGATCATTCAAGGCAGCTATGAACACCTCTATGCACACAAACTAGAAAACCTAGAGTAGAAGGATAAATTCCTGGAAATATACAATGCTCCCAGATTAAATCAGGAAGAAATAGAAACAATAACAAGTAGTGAGATTAAAAGAGTAATTTTAAAATTGCCAACAAAAAAAGTCCTGGACAAGATGGATTCAGAGCTAAATTTTGTCAGATATTCAAAGAAGAATTGGTACCAATCCTGCTGAAACTATTCCAAATGATAAAGGAATCCTCCCTAAATCATTCTGTGAAGCCAATATTACACTAATACAAAACTAGGAAAGGACGTAACAACAACAACAACAAGAAAATACAGACCAATATCCCTGCTGAACGTAGATGCAATGGTCCTCAACAAAATACTAGCTAACCAAATCCAAAAGCATATAGAAAAAAATAATATGCCACAATCAAATGGGTTTTATACCAGGGATGCGGGGTTGGATTAACATAAACAAGTCAATAAATGTGATACACCACAAAAACAGATTTTTTTAAATCAAGTGATCATCTCAATAGATGCAGAAAACTCGTCTGACAAAATCCAGTATCACTTTTTGCTTAAAACCCTCAGCAAAACTGGCATAGAAGGGACATATCTCAATGTAATAAAAACCATCTATGTCAAATCCACAGCCAACATTAATATACTGAACAGGGAATAGTTGAAAGCACTTCCACTGAGAAGTGGAACAAGAGAAGGATATGCACTTTCACCACTTCTATTCAACATAATACTGGAAGTCCTAGCCAGAGCAATGAGACAACCAGAAAGAAATAAAGGGCATACAAAACAGTAAAGAAGAAGTCAAACTGTCGCTGTTTGCTGATGTGATCATATACCTAGACAATCCTAAAAACTCATCCAAAAAGCTCCTAGATCTGAAAAAAGAATTCAGTAAAGTCTCCAGATACAAAATCAATGTACATAAATCAGTAGCAGTGCTATATCCCAACAGCGACCAAACTGAGAATCAAATAAAGAACTGAACCCCCTTTACAATAGCTGCAAAAAATAAAAATAAAATAACTAGGAATATACCTAACCAAAGAGGTGAAAGATCTCTACAAGGAAAACTACAAAAGATTGCTGAAAGAATCATAGATGACATAAGCAAATGGAGACACATGCCACGCTCATGGATGGTTACAATCAATATTGTGAAATTGACCATACTGCCAAAAGCAATCTATAAATTCAGTGCAATTCCCAATGAAAATACCATCATCATTCTTCACAAAACTAGAGAAAACAATCCTAAAGTTCACATAGAACCAGAAAAGAACCCACATAGCCAAAGCAATACAAAGCAAAAAGAACAAATCTGGAGGCATCACATTACCTGACTTCAAATTATACTACAAGGTTATAGTCACCAAAACACCATGGTATTGGTATAAAAATAGGTGCACAGACCAGTGGAATAAAATAGACCGCCCAGAAATAAGGTTATATACTTACAGCCAACTGATCTTTGACAAAACAAACAAAAATATAAAGTAAGGAAAGGACACCCTGTTCAACAAATTGTGCTGGAATAATTGGCAAGCCACATGTAGAAGAATTAAATTGGATCCTCACCTCTCACCTTATACAAAAATGAACTCAAGGTGGATCCAAGACCTAAAACCATAAAAACTTTAGAAGATGACATTGGAAAAACTCTTCTAATTAGCTTCCACTTATAAGTGAGAACATACAGCCTTAGGCAAAGAGTTTAGGACCAAGAACCCAAAAGCAAATGCAAGAAAAAGAAGTATAAATGGGTGGGTCTTAAACGACAAAGCTTCTGAACAGCAAAAGAAATAATCAGCAAACAGACAACACACAGAGTGGGAGAGTATCTTCACAAACTATGCATCTGGCAAGGACTAATATCCAGAATCTATAAGGAACTCAAACAAATCAGCAAGGAAAAAACAAATAATCCCATCAAAAAGCGGGCTAAGGACATGAATAGACAATTCTCAAAAGAAGATACATAACTGGCCAACACACATATGAAAAAAACACTCAACATCACTAATTATCAGGGAAATGCAAATTAAAACAAATATGCCATACCACCTTCCTCCTGCAAGAATGACCATAATCTAAAAGTCAAAAAATAATACACTAGGCATGGATGTGGTGAAAAGGGAACACTTTCACACTGCTGGTGGGAATGTAAACTAGTACAACCACTACGGAATACAGTACGGAGATTCCTTAAAGAACTAAAAGTAGAAATGTCATTTGATCCAGCAACCCAACTACTGGGTATCTGCCCAGAGGAAAAGAAGTCATTATATGAAAAAGACACTTGCACATGCATGTTTATAGCAGCACAATTCACAATTGCAAAAATATGAAACCAGCCTAAACGTCCATCAACCAATGAGTGGATAAAAAAATGCAGGATATATGCACCATGGAATACTACTCAGCCATAAAATGGAATGAAATAATGGCATTCACAGGAACCTGGATGGAGTTGGAGACCATTATTCTAAGTGAAATAACTCGGGAATGCAAAACCAAATATTGTATGTTCTCATTTACAGGTGGAAGTTAAGCTATGAGGACACAAAAGGGTAAGAATGATATAATGGACTCTGGGGATTTGGGGGGAAGAGTGGGAAGGGGGTGAGGGATAAAAGACTACACTTTGGGTACAGTGTATACTGCTTAGGTGATAGGTGCACCAAAGTATTGGATATCACACCTAAAGAACTTATCCATGTAACCAGACATCACCTGTTCCCCAAAAACTATTGAAATAAAAATAAAATAAAATAGTTTAATAGTTTCTTTAAAAAGTTAAACACACACCTATCATGTGATCCAGCTATTCCACTGTAGGTATTTACCCAAGAGATAGGAAAACACATGTTCTTACAAAAACTGGAACAGAAATGACCATAGCACCTTTATTTGTAATAGCCAAAATATGGAAACAACCTAAATGTCCATCAACAGGCGAATGAACAAACTGCGATATACCTGCACAGTAAAAAACAACTCAATAATAAAAAGCACTAATCTACTGACACACCTTAGAACATGAATGAATCTCAAGCAAATATGCTGGGGCAAAACAGCCAGGCATAAAAAGAGTGCATTTGCTCTTTGTGTCCATTTACGTAAAACTTCAGAAAATGCAAACTAATCTCTAGTGACAGAAAGCAGATGATTGATTGCCTTGGTGGGAGAAGAGGAGCAGGAGGTGGAATTTTGAAGATGTGTGAGGAAATTTGGGGCTGATAAATATTCTTGCTTTCTTGATCATAGTGATGGTTTCATAGGTATATATATATGCCAAATCTTGTCAAATCATACACATTAAGTATGTGCAGTTATTATACTAAGCACACCTCAATAAGTCCTTAAAAATACAATGGCTTGAAACAACAGTTATTTTATTACCTCTCATGAGTTTTTGGTTCAGGAATTCAGGCAAAGCTCAGCTGCACTATGTTTCTATTCCAGCAGCATTGACAAAGGACAGGCACCCTATTCATTAGCATCTGGGTTTTCTGGAAGCTCCAAGACAGCTCCGCTCACATGTTTGGTGACTTTTCAGGGCAGCTAGGAAGCTGGAATCAGCTGGGACTGTTGACCAGAATGACCACACGCAGCCTTTCCAACATGGTGGTATCAGGGTTGTCCAGGTTCTTGCATGGTAATTCAGAGCTCTAGAGGCAGTGTTCCAAGGTGCTCATGCAGAAGACACAAGCCTTCTCACGGTTCAGCTTCAGGAATCTCTGGACATCAGCTTCCATCATATACTACTAGTCAAGCAAGTCACTAAAGCAAGGCCAGATTCACAGAGGAGGAGAATTAGACTCCACTTCTCAGGGTCTATTTTTTTTCCACTACAATAGCATGGTAGAGTGGAAAGAACAGGAGTTAGACACAAAGATCAACTAATCCTACATCTGCCACTGCTAGCATTATGGCTTCAGAGATATCATCCAATCTTATTCAGACTCAGTTTCCTGACATATGAAAAGGGAATAACCAAAAATACTCATAGAACGGTTGTGAGCAGTAAACCCTCAGACACAATCCATTCTTTGCCAAAATAAAACAATCAATACACTGAGATTTCATTGACTAGAGTCGAATGAGTAAAATGAGCACTGACTGACAGTGCTGAACTCAAATTCCAGCTCCTATCATTCTTGCTGGATGACCTAGGCAAGTCACTTCACTTCACCGAGCCCTGAATTGCTCACGTGTAAAATGGAGTAGAAAATGTCTATTGTTTAGGGTCCGTGAGAATTAGAGATAATACCACAGTGGAGTGCCATGACGCAAAAAGCAGTTTTTAAAGTCATGTGATCAAAGCACTTACTGAACTCAGGAAAGTTAATTCCCTCTCCCTGTTCCTTCTCTTCATCAGCCTTCCATCTTGGACTCATGGGTGATTCCAGTGCTTTGCAGAGGTAAGCAAGAGTACTGATGAGTTTTGGGGAAGCAAGGGAGGGTTGGACATTGTCAGAGAGAGAAGTTTAGAGGCCCAGGCATGAGAGCAAAGCATCAAGGGTGAATGCTATTGAGCTCATGATTTGGCATTAGGAGTCAAAGTATAAATGCAGATCTTTATCTTTTGCTGTAAGTGATTCTGTCTTGTGTGCACTCAGGGCAATTAAAGTTCAATACCTATGCATCCTTTCTGTCCTTGCTAGTACTTTGTACTTTACCATTGTCAGTGTTTGGTAGTGTTATTTTTTTTTTTTTGTCAAGCATAAAGCTACTAGAACAATGTTGGAACCCATAGTTGCTCAATATTAGGTTCCCCTAGCACTGCCCAAGGAACTAGGTGCACGGTAGGACGTGAGGGTAAGAGATGTAACAGGGAGGAAAATTGATGTTTATTTATTGCCTATGATGTGTCAGACACTGTAGCAAGTATTATCCATTGATTTACTCTTCCAAATCTTCAAAGTAGAGCTGATAAAATTACTAACAGGTAATTTTACTATGTGCCACACACTGCTGTAAGTGCCTTAACTTGTTTAGAGTAAATATCTTAATTTGGGTTCTCCTCAAATCAGCCCCTGAGACAAGGATTTTGCATGCAGGAAGTTGATGTAGGGAAGTGAGTATGGACTAATGAATGAGGGTGCAATGTGAGTGAGATACTAAAGGGAGAAAGCACGATAATGGCAATGTCACTAGTGTGGGCAAATGGGCCCAATCCTACTGGGGACTCTCAGAGGAACCCGGTAGGATGCTTTTCAGAATTGTTCCACTAGAAAGTGGGGAAGCTAGAATATTTACCCAGGACTCCCATCCCCATTGCTTCAGGGTTGCCCCCAGGGACACCAACGCCAGCATTCAGGCTATGCCTGTGCAGTGAAGCCAGCTTCCTGGTGCCAGGAAAAAGCCCTCAGACTTCTAGAGAAGACAATTTAGGTGTGTGGGATGGGAAGCTGTCAACACCCGCAGCTCACCTGCAAGTAAATTCAGGTAGGCCAGACCCATCTAGGTCTAAACATCAATGCTGCTACACATTATCCCCTTCATTTGACCAGAGAACAGAGGCATAGAGAGTAGAAGTAACTTGCTCAAGATCCCACAGCTTAAAAAGGGGCAGAGCTGGGATTTCCACTCAACATCCTTACTCCACATTTTAACTATTTTACCTCTTAGATAAGGATGATCAAACACGTTAAGTAACAGATCCAAGGTCACACAGCTAGTTAATGCAGTTCATACATGACAAACTTGTGTTTGAAACCATGATCAACAGAGCCAAATGCCTGAACTCTGCCAGGTAACCTGCTATCTCCCAAGCACACAGCTCTAAATATTAACTTTATCACATCCAGTAGCTCCCTTTACTCTGAAGCAGCTTTCTCTTAAAGCCCATTGGCTCTAGCAAAATTCCCATTTGCAATGGACAATGCCCCATATTTACTTGTACAGCCTAGGCACTTTCTCTGTGCTTCTTTATGGTCTGAGAGCTCTAATAGCTGAAACACAATACCATCTACTTATGGTAAACACAAAACCCCTCTTTACTATTGACAATCTCTGCTGTTGGCTTTCTCTTTGAGTAGCTACCTTAATAAACAAGCAATTACTGGGAAATGAGAGGATAAACAATGTATTTCTTTGGAAGACTAATAAATCTTTGGCTCCACTTTCTCAACTTTTTATTCTACTTTATTACTCCCATTGGCTAAGTCCATATCTTACCATTTAAGGGAACCAATTGATCAATTAGAGAATCGGTGGCCCTGTTTTGACATTCTGCATTAAACAGAAACTAATTGCCAGATTCCAGATGCTTTTTAAAACACATCTCAGCAATCAATAGGTCTGTGACTATGTCTGGAATAGAAGAGCATCTTCGGGTGGGTCAGATGAAGCCCTCCATGTCCCAGGCATGGTAGCCCAGGTACCTCCTGCCTTGTCCTGGGGAGGTTCTGCTTCTTCATTAGTGCTTTCTTTCCAAGGTTTGCTTGGTGACCATGCACCCAATTAATACGTCTCACCTGACACCCTAATGCCTCATGGATCACAGGAGTCTAAGGAGCCTCCCAGGTTTGTGCAGTCAGTAAGAAGGAGACAGAAGAGCAATGAGACATCTGGGGCACTTTGCACTTGAGCAAAGGCTGAAAACAGAATAATGTAAGCAGAGTCGGGGGGTTTCTCCACCCAAGAGAAAGCAGAAATCAATAACTGATGATGCTTTCACGAAGCATGATGAAGCGTTGTCCAGAAATGCTTTGAGCAGGCCTCCGGAGCACACACAGAAGGCCTATTGCCTTCTGCAGCTCTCACCCTGGAGTCACCCTGCTTTAATGGAATTCTCATTTTCTAAGGATGCTAATGTCTGGAATATCCTAGTGGCTTTTTCCTTTCCTGAAACTCCATAGGGGATATCCACCAGAGACAGGGAGTCTGCATGAATGCAAAGGTTCTGTTTTTCCTCCTTCCCAGTGTCCTGCATAAATCCATGGAAAGTGCCTGGGTCTGCTGGGGTTTATTCTGCCTGCCACCCAGACCAATGCTATCTCCCCAGCAAAGTGTGTCCTGCACCCTGTGTGCCCATGTGCTCAGGAATCAACGTGAAGGGTGAATAAATGAGTTTTTCTTTGAAACTCAAAGCAAAGAATGGGACCATCTTGCCTTGCTTAAACTACCTTAAAAAGAAGAAGAGACAAGATTTCTCTCCAAGGAGTCATAGCTGTGGTTCCACAGAGTCTGAGTGGGACTGGCCAAATGTTTCAATGACTAAACACTCCTATCTTTTAAAACCCAAATGCTTATTTCCATGCACGTGCTCTGAGTAATAAAGTTTAAAAGACAAATTGAAATAAAAACATATCTGAAAACAGTTTATCATGGTAAATTGAAGGCTTTTCAACTCTTTCCATAAAAGAGTCATTCCCTATGGAAAAGCAGGCAGGGCAGTCACTTAATGACATCTTGCAGTCTGACGCCTCTTTGTACCATGGTTAATTTGGGGAGGTCCATAGAAGCCACATTTTATTACAAAGAAGGAAAATCTCTCTGTCCTCCAGAGAAACAACTTGTTTCCTTTGGTCTCAGCAGGTCTTCCTTCCCAGGCTCCTCTAAGCAGACATAAGAATTCCATTAGCTACCATTTATTGTCAAGAAGCACCAGGGAGGTTTTCTAAACATGACTGCATGTAATCATCCCAACAGCTCTCTGAAGCAGCTATTATCAACTGCAATCAAAAGACGAACAGAATTTCTAACCAAGTTGGTATGACTCCAAACGCCATGGTGTGACCATCCTGCTGTATTGCAGCCACCACTAGGATGTCCAAGACAAGAGCCCATGCTAAGATGCAAAAAAAGACACTGCACCATTTGCTACCCTGTGCCCAAAACCATTCCTCCTGAGACAGTGCCTGCCACCAGACAGCAAGCGGGAGTTCCATCTCTTGAAACCAATTATTGGAGGATGTGCTCACATTGACCACAGACGAATTCCTCAGAGGTCTCACCATCTGGAGACCCGTCTGGCTGCGTGGTTCACACGTTTCCTTCCTAACTCCCTTCTCCAGAGCAGATGCTCGGTGCTTCTTGGCAGGCTGGTGACTCTGGGTCCTCCCTTCAGGGATCAGAGGTCCTGTTAATAATGAGAAAAATTAGCTCCCAGTCCTCCCCAGCTTTCTTCAAAACTTGGGGACATGTTTGTTTAATAAACACCCTGTAAAATAAAAATTCTGTTTGTTTCGTGAAGCATAACAACAGTTCCACTGGAAAATGTCCTCTCTTTAATATGTATCGAAGAGACATGAGACAAGGCACACCCCAGCCCAAGCTTATCAAAATGAAGAAGGTCAGAATGAATCATTCTTTTGTTAAGTCAGAAATGGTTTTTGATTTCAAGCCCATAGATTTAAAAATAAAAAAGTGAAACAAAGCAGCAAGTATTTATTGGGGCCTAACATTGAGTCGCCGCAGTTCCAGCCATTCTGAGTTCTAAACAAGGCTAACAAAGTTAAAATGAAAACGAACAGTACAAAATGGTATTTAATTAAGTGTACAAAATTTAGTGTACAAAATAGTATTTAATTGTGCGATGCTGCTATAAATGCATAGAATAAGGCCAATGAGGACAGCAAAGTTCAGGGACCTCCAAAGACAAACATGATTTGTCTGGCACGCTGGCCAGAGAACACCAAGAAATTCTGTCCTCAAATATCAGCACCCTTCACCCTCATTCTTGATACACAGAATATACCCAAAATGTCAATAATGCAAATACTGTCATGTAAATGCTATTAATACAGAGGGCAGTTCCTGTCATGCTTATGTTGAAAACTGTCTTTTACTTTATATACTTTAAAAGGGAGAATAAAGAGTCAGTAATAGGAATTCAAACTGAACTATTCTTGACAATATCAGAAGTGATGAATGTCATGTTGTAAAAAGTTTGTACAGAATTATCTAGAAAGCTCTAGACAACCTGGTTGACAATATGCCATAGTACACGTATTTACTCTTGTTTCCAGAGCTAGAATTAACACTTGGAAGGGACCTGATTTGCATGCAGTGTTATGACTAACACTCACTTATTAGATATGAAGGAATCAAAGAGAGAAAAATCAAATATTTTATTTAAACTCCATACAAGTAGGAACTAGAACACTTCAGGAGCCTGGGGTGTTATTTTTTAATTAAGCTTGATAATAAATATAGAGACCTAGAGTAACGTCTAAAGGGAAATGTGATCTCTCATTTGAAAGGAACTTTGAAAGAAATCAGCTTTACAGAGGGAGGAATAGAAATAGAAAGTTGAGGCGGGGCACGGTTGCTCACGCCTGTAATCCCAGCACTTTGGGAGGCCGAGGCGGGTGGATCACGAGGTCAGGAGATCGAGACCATCCTGGCTAACACAGTGAAACCCTGTCTCTACTAAAAATACAAAAAAATTAGCCGGGTATGGTGGTAGGGCGCCTGTAGTCCCAGCTACTTGGGAGGCTGAGGCAGGAGAATGTCGTGAACCTGGGAGGTGGAGCTTGCAGTGAGCCAAGATTGCGCCACTGCACTCCAGCCTGAGCAACAGAGCAAGACTCTGTCTCAAAAAAAAAAAAAAAGAAAAGAAAAAAAGAAAGAAAAAGAAAAAAGAAAAGAAAAGAAATAGAAACCTGAAGGTTACCTATGCATCACTAAACTGAGGAACTAATCCTAGGGGCTGAATTCATTTTTCCCTTTCAGATAAAGACTGAAGTTCCTCTAGGTTGAAAACACAAAGATAAAAAGGTTTTTCGTGCTAAAGCAATGGCAAGAAAAAATATAGCATTTGTTAACTCTCCTGCCTCACTTGTAAATCCTAAATTTAACCTAAATCCCTTATTCCATTGTTTCAGCCCTCTTTCTCAACCTTAGTTTATGCATGCAACCAATATTTACTGAGTAGCTACTACGTGCTAAGCAACAGACCAGGAGCTAGGGATGCAGCAGTGGACATGGCAATGGTGGCCAGGGCTCATGTTGTGGCCTGGGTCAGTGATCCAAAGGAAACTCAGGTTCTGGTGGCATCACAAGCTGGACTAACAGTGCCTGTTTGCTCATTCACAATCATCTGTGGAAAGAGCAGCCGAGGTTCTAGCTTGAGTCTCAGTGTTGACCGCAAATTTCAGGCGTGTCTGCTATTTCTGATGAGGCTCTGGGTGGGCCTCTCAGGAACCTAGTCACAGAAAGGATTGAAGAGCTGCTAGGAAAGAATTCATTCTAAAGGAAAAGACAGTCAGGTAGATAAGTATGGCAAGAATTAATTCTCCTTCATAAGCTCATGTTTGCAGGAAAAGTCATATTATTAAATCAAAAGTAAAATTTGATCAATCTGACTCAGGACCTCTATCTTGCAGGGCTGGTGAGAAAATCCACTAAATTATAATGTAGCTCTGGCCACCCCAGGGTCATGTGGCAGTCCTAGGGTTTTGGAAGAGAACAGAAAATTCAGAGAGTTTATTCCATCTATTATTGCTTATACCAAAAACATAATGGCTTAAAACAACCCTTTTCTTTTGCTCATGGTTTTGTGATTCAGGAATTTAGGGACTACTGGATTGGATGATTCTTGCTCAGTCTCTCATGTGGCTGCAGTCAGATGTTGACTTCAGCTTCAGGCAGCCAAACACTCCACTGGGCGGGATGCCCAAGATGCATCAGCACATGGCGGGCTGATGAGGCTAGATGCTTGCTGGGAGCTCAGCTGGGGCTCTCGACCCTAAACAACTACATGTGTCTTTTCCAGGACGGCAGTCTCAGGATGATTAGACTTCCTACCTGTGGCTTCCCACTGATTGTGTGTCTCAAGAGAACCAGGCAGAAGCTGCACAGCCCTAACCCTGAATGTCATGCAGCATCTTACCCAGCATTTTGTTGGTTTCAAGAGTTATATAGCCAACCAGGATTCAAGGGCAGGGAAAATAGACCTCATATTTTGATAGAAGAGGCAAGGTTGCATTGCAAAACAGCTTTCAAGATAGGAGATACCATGGCCATCTTTGGAATCTGCCCCTGAGGATCACATGGTCTTGCAACACAGTAGTTATTTTTTAGGGTTCACCCTCAAAGATGAAGAGGCAGGTAACTTTATGCTTCTGAGTTAAGCATAGGCGTGGGAATTGCTGTCCAGGCAGAAGTTCTGGTGGGAAGAACATAAAAACCCTTAGGTAGACCAGGTATATCTCCTTTCTGAGAGTCTCCAACCCCGCCGAGGGCATTGCCAAGGAAAATAATCTCCCTGGGGCCCATAGGTATCTACTGCCCTTCTGACTTAAGAAATACTTCTCCCTTCCCTCACTACACAGCATAGTCTCTTCCATGAGTTGAAATTTTTGCAAATGAAAACCAGGCAGATAATTTTTCTGGGAAAACATATCTTTCTGCTCTGCAACCTCCAAGATCTGGGAATATCAAGGTCTGGCTTCTTGAGATGGAGAAGGGGAGAAATAGCAAAAAGAACATTGTCAGAGGGCATAGGGATGCAAAGAACAAGATGGTGTCTGTCACTGAGTGGTCCTATGGGATGGCCCCCATGGGTTCAAATTTTATCCCAGACCAAAAAGGAAAGATGAAGTTATTTGACTTTGTGTGGTGTTCCTTAAACATGTCAGAAGAATATAGGAGACCAAAACATGTTTTATTCCTCAGATGATAAGGTGTAAAAAAGAAGGAGGAGCCTCTCCACCCTGCCTGAAAAAGTGTGGCTTCCACATGTCATGTCCCAGAGATCTCAAAATCACACAGATATCTCAAGGGCTCCCAGGAGGAGAGAGCAGCTATCGCCCAGCGCAATGAGGAGGTGCTGCTGGCATCTAGTGAGTAGAGGCTAGGGATGCTGCTAAGCATCCTATAGTGCTCAGATCAGCCCCATAACAAGAAAGAAAGTTTTAACTCAAAACGTAAACAGCAACGAGGTGGGGAACTTACCATAAATCAATCCAGAAACATTTTGGGGCCAACTTTCCTAAAGTGCCAGAGGTGAATGTCTATGCTAGGGAAAGCTCTTCATAGTTTCCTAGAACAGACATGGGATACCCTGGGATATGTTTTTAGTTCGATTCTCTGTCGTCTTGGGATTCCACTGTGTGCAATGAGTCTTGAACCTTTGAGAATTCTTTCTTAAGTCAACTCCAGCCAAATCATCCTCTCTCCTCTCTGCCCCTTTCCCTACTCACCAAGGCTGGATTTTCTTCATTGCCCTCCCTCCTGAAATCCCAGTATCAGGTGGCACCTCTTGCTTGTCTAAGTTATTTGCTACCCAGTGTATACATGGTGCAAAACTTTGTCAGATGTTGCTAGAAAAAAAACAGGTGAAATGTTTCAGTCAGCAGTCACTGCCTAATTTGCCTTCTCTCTATTGTTCTTCCTGCCTTGACCAGGGAGTCCCTTATTGGCCCCCTGTGTTCTCTATGGGACTTGGGCCCACCTGTTCCTCCAAGTCAACCTGTCTCCATATGATACTCTTATGACACAGTTTTGTTTTACTTTAGTACCAAACAACTTTAACACAAGGCAGATTGGTCCAAGTGTTATAACGTAATAAGGTAACACTCAAAGGGCAATGTGAGAATTGGTGGGAAGAGATGAATGTCAACTGGGGTGCCTTTAGCCTGCTAGGAAATAAGAAATAAACAACTGACTCAAAGAGTTGCATTGGCTATTTCATATGATAACAATTTGTTTTAGTAAATTATCTTTCTTAGAACACAAAATGGTCCCCTAATGGCTTGAAAGATTTGAAACACTTCCAAAGCATTAACATTTTTCTGTACTCAGTCACTGGGAGGTCTGGACTTCAGACCTTATCTTGGCCAATAGCCAGAGGGTACCAACTTAGAATGACTTAGATTTGCAAACTCTGTAGTTACCCAAACAAGTTAGCCTCAGAGGTCAAGATATGGGTTCTGTCAACATTGTAAATTCAGATCCCTCTTGCGTGTACATATAGCATGTACACATGCTTTCTCGTTATATGTTTTTTGGCTTCTTTTGTGTTTTGTGTGCATTTTCAGTTCTATCATGGTAATGCCATCACCTTCTCTTAGAGATGGCCACTGGGAACTGTATATGGTGCCCATTTAAAAGAAATGATGTAACAAAGAGCCATATCCTTGATGTCTGTATGTCAGGGTAGTGAGGTCATACTTCTAAATGCTAATTTGTTTTTCTACCTCATTTTATACCCCTCAAGTTTTTTTCAATTGTACACTAAGAAATTCACTCATCCCTATAACTAAATAGAGGTGAGTCACCCATTGGGAAGACATAAATAATGGTCAGGGATAATATGAGAGACAGCAAGAGTCCAGTACTGGTGTTTCACTCACAGAGTCTATAAAGACATCAAAAGCTAAAAAAGGAGAGAGAAGAAGTAGGCAGAGCCCCAGTAACAGGGAAAATGGAAATGATGAAACTCAGATTCTTAAGGAAAATGCTTTTCTGGAGCAGAGTAAGGAGACATGTGGAAACATAGTCAGCCCTAGCTGTCCATCCAGGGCCAGCCCCCTATCCCCACTGAGGGTCCAGTGGGCATGAAGCATGTCTGGGCTGTAGGAAACCCTGCCCAGGGTGCTCCCTCCTCCATCTGAGTAGGGCAACTATGGGAATGAAGATCATGGCGGTGATGCTGACATGCAGGGAAGACTAGCTAGTGCACCTAGTCAGCATGATCAGGAAGCAATTTGAAGATCCCCACTGAGCTGAGACCAAGAGAAAACACACTTTCTTTCAACATTAGCAAACCATGAACAAGGAGACTTGCCTAATTCCAGCTCTTTGGGGAAAGCCATTGCTCATTATTACCTTCTCCTCTCTTCTTCCCTCCCTTTTCCCTTCTTCCCTCTCCTTTCCTCTCTCCACCCCATGCTCTGGACACACGTTCGAACTCACACAAATTTCTAAGAGCAAATAACCTTCAATTATTCTTAAGTCAGTTTTCTTCAGTCCCATTTAACATCTCAAATCCACCTATCTTGAAGGGGATCAGGATTAAATATCAGTATGTGTACTTAATACATATTCATTAAATTGTCAATAAAAGATTATGAGTTTCTTTTATAAAAGATTCGTTTCTCTAGCTTGTAATTTTATAAAAATCACCAACAGATAAAGTGAGCATGGAAGACATGGATTGTATTCCGATTTCCTTTGCCAGTTGTTGGTGCCATGTAACACTTCCAAAGGGAATTTATACCCCAGTCACACTTAACATATCACAGAATGATAAGGAATAATTGCTTAAAAGGATTAAAAGCTATCTGTGATACATCAGAGGAGCAGAGGATCAGATTTAAAGCTCACAAGGTTGTCTAACTGTTTATGGCCCAGCAGCCTTAGCTCTGTCTCCATTTGATTTTATGATAGCATAGCCATTTACCAAACTTCTCCAGTTCTCACTGTCCTCACCTTTAAAGTGAAGAGGTTAAACAACACAAGGCAGTACATCTTTCTGTCAGTTTTTCATTATCTGCAAGGATATTATTATATTCTCCATTATCTTTTATTCCTTAGTAATTATGCATGGAATTTTCCCTAATTATTGTTCTACTGCTCATTCTGATGTGAATTTCATTTTCCTAAACCTTGAGAAGAAGTCTGGGTTTTGGCAGCTTGTCTAACTTCACAGAGTTCCCTCTTTGGCTATTCCCATGAGGAGTTAAGACATATGGTGTTTGGTGTCTCACATGCCCTCCCTTTGTTTCCTCCTCACTTGTGTCTGGGCCTTTTCTATTCTTCATCTGTCTTAACCCTGTCTTGCTAACCTCACTCCCATCCAGCAGGCCCTCCCCAGTGTGGGCCCTGGCGTGGAGGGAAGCCATGCTGCTCTGCTTTGAGAGTTCATAGGAGTTGGGCCTTCAGACCTTGCTGCCGTCCCTCTCACATAACTGCAATAGGAGTGGGAAAAGCTCTCTCAGCTTCAGACACTGCTCTCACTTGCTTTGCTCCCCGGTGCATCCCTGTTTGGCCATGTGGGGGTTCTCCTATTCTCACATCTATCACATATGTTAATGTCCCCTCTCACTTCTCCCATGCGGAAGTCAGTAGTTCATAGCTCTTGTGGCTATTGGTGGTTTACTCTCGCCCACTTGTATTTTGAAATTCCTGGGGATATTTTGTTTCCTAATTTTGTTAATGTTCTGCATGGGTTTGAGTTTTGCTGTCTAGTTGCCCTACCTCTTGTTGCAGGCAGTTTGAGAAGTTCCAAAAACTATATTATTACCACCAACAACATTTTTCCAGAGCTGTATGTGTTTTCCTAGAGTATGTATTTTAATTTACAGTTTTCGGTCACAGATGTTTTCACACGTTTGTATGTTCTGATGTTCGCATGTGTTCACATCAGTTGTTCCTTGATACCGTAAAAACACAAACAAGTAAAATGAAAAAGCGAGGCAGCTAGTGACATTTTCAAGACAAATGAGCTCTGATTTTCACAGCCCAGATAGTCTTTGTTGTAGAATTACGCTACTCCTTAAATAAGCTAATGTAACCAAAGTTACATTCGTGTACTACTTTCACCTTTCACCTTCCTTTAACACAGTGTAAGAAAGGAGAGGCAAGAGATTCATGTGACTCTCTCTTGATCTATTCACTTGGCAATTGGTCTTCATTGTCATTCTCTCTCTCTCTCTTTTTTTTTTTTCCAGATGGAGTCTTGCTCTGGAGTGCAGTGGTGCGATCTCAGCTCACTGCAACCTCTGCCTCCCGGGTTCAAGCGATTCTCCTGAGTAGTTGGCATTACAGGAGCATGCCACCACGCCTGGCTAATTTTTATATTTTTAGTAGAAATGAGGTTTCACCATGTTGGCCAGTCTGGTCTCAAACTCCTGACCTCATGATCCACCCACTTTGGCCTCCCAACGGGTTTGACTCGCACCCAGCCAGTCCTCATTGTCTCTTATCATGCTTCCTCCAACTTCATGGCTGATCAGTTCCCAGGACACCTTCCTTTGCACAGATTCCCCCAAAGGGTTTAATGAGGGGTAAGACACACCTACCTTCACTGTCCGGTCCTCTTGTCCTCACCACATCACACACAAAACCTTACTGAAGATTGAAACTAACAAGAACAAAAGGGACAAACATCTATATTTTTCTATATCCTAATTAAGGCTTCTCTATTGATCCAAAAGGAAACAGCAACTAAGAAGTTAAAACTTCACAAAGAGAGATTTCGTGAATGCTCCTAGTTCCTAACTTTGCTGTTATGTACCTTTTTTGCAAAAGCACTTTTATCTAATTCTCATCCCCATGTGAATTTCTGCCACCTTTCTAGAAAATCCCATGCTCTGCTCACAGAGATTAGTCTCTTCAGTGTCTTTATGGTGCTGCATTTCCTCAATGTGCAAACAGTTATGCTAGCATAGCTCTTTGAGTTCCAGCAGAACAGAGATCAAGTCTGCATTTGGTCTTTGGGGGAGGAGAGGTTCCCAAGTCCCATTCTTTTGAGGTCTCTCCACCAGAATAAGCTGTGACTTTGCTGCTTTATTCTTTTCATTGCCCAAGAAGTAACTCTTAAGTCAATCAAACAGACCAAAATACACACACACACACACACACACACAAACACACACATACGCCACTTCCAAGGACAAATAGTAATTCTAAGAGACAGTCGAATTTAAAAACAACAGAAAGAACAGGAGCATTGTCGTCCCACACCGTGATTTGCAAGGCCACCTGTGTCACAGTGGAGTTTCCCCTTTGCTTTGCTACACCGAGGAATTTATCTCAATTCCTTGGCCCTCCACTGTCACCACACCACACACAATTCCAGACCTGCTAGTGCAGGACACAGCCATCACAGAGCGAGATACCTCATGATGGCCATTTCCTTAGCTGATTAAAGATACTGTCAAAATCTGTTAGTAACACCTTTTAAGAATCTAATCATGTTCTTAGGCAAAAACCATCTTCCTCCCCAGTCCGTGAGAGAAGAGTAGAAGTCATTTTCACTCTTCCTGTTACATTCAGCTATACCTTGGCAGATCACACTACATTCTCATGAATGGAGACAACTTGCCTGCCCAAGGTAAATACAACATGAGAAGAATTCTCACTCCTGTGTTGGAGAAACACCTCCATAGCCCAAGCTTCTCTCTGCCATCTGTATGCCTGAATTCAAAGGATCTTTGTGAGGGCATCAACCTCAGGAACAAACGTTTCAGTCCTGCTACCTGCTGGACTCAGCTTTGTCCTCATACTCTCACAAAATGAACTTGGAAGCCTGGCCTTCTTCCTCACACCACCAGATGCCAGGTGTCTCCTTTACTGCACTCACACATCTTCATGCAATAAGTTACAGAGATGACACTATATTTCACCACAAGACCGACAGAACTCTCTTCAACGGTTTTCCTTCATGCAAGAAGAAGGTAGCAGCAGGTGCAACATCTAGTTTTGCCCAAAAAGTATAAAGTTTTCTTTGTATGAAAATTTATTACACAGGTTGTATGAAAAATTGAGGAAAAAAATTGGTCTTTGGTGTCAAAGGATCTGACTTTAAATCCCGGCTATGCCAATTCCACATTCTATAACCTCAGACTTAAGCTCATTGAAGCTCATCATAGAACTTAATCACTACTGTCTCAAATTATTGAGAATTAGCCTATATTACTATTGCTATAAAATAGCATATTATATAGAAATATAGCTGTAAATGCCAGAATAAATAGAAGAAAATTGGCTCCTTTAGGAAGAAAAATAGCATGATGATAATCAAGTAAGACAAAGGACAGGTTTTACTATGTCTTGTAAACTATGTGCATACATCACATTAACTAAATTAACTGTAAGCAAAATATCCATATACTAGTTTCCATTTACATTCAAGTTTCTTTAGTATCTGATGCAGAGTCACAAAAAATCTTAATAGTTCAGGAGTCCCTAAATGTTTCTTTGTACAAAACACTTTGCAGTTAGGCAAACATGCAGAAACATAAGCCATGACATAAAAAGATTGCCTGTGACTTTCCTGCCCTAATATAATTTTCTAAGTGTTAATCAAATATTACTCACACCCTTCTCCAAATTCTACCTTTCATTCTTTCTGGGCCATTAGACAAGTTGCTGGGCTTCTATGAGCCTTAGTTTCTTTATCTATAGAATTAGACCATTTAAAAAGGTTTCTTTTAAAGTCTGACATTATTTCCATCTCAGTAATTGACTGTGAAAATGGTGACTGAACGATTTCTGAAGCCTCTTTCAAGTGAAAAATGCTGGGAGCTGAGTACAAGGCGCAGCTCAGAATCCAATTTTGTGTTTGCATCTCTTTGCAACACCTATTTTGTACACGTTATCACACATGTGTGATTCCTTGACCTTCCCTTCCCATCTCTGATATCCTTGTGACCCAAAAATAGTCTCCATGGCAAGACCTGGTGCAATCCACTCCCAGATCTCAAGAAAAGACTCTAAGGAGAGACACAACACAGCACTGTGGGATCTGCAGGTGACTCGGATAACATAAACTGAGTCACTAACACAGAACAAGCAGTGGACAGAAAGGAGCAGCTTGAGGTTGGATGTTTTAGAATTTTTTAAGAAAAAACCAGAACCACATCTGAGGTTCATTTGATACTGGTGTTTCTTTATTGATATCATATTGGGGAATTTGAAAACCTTCAGTATTTACATCTTCAGAAAATACTGAAATTCACTATTTTAAATAGTTCAAAGGAAAGGGAGCTTAGTTTTATTTTACATCGAATCACGCAATTTCAAATGTTAGTTATTCTGAATTCAAAAATTACTCCCCAGACAAGATTTATGAAGGGTAAGGTTTATTTTAGGGTAGGCTCAAGTAGTTTAAAACAATCATGATGCTATTGTATTTTCTAAATAAAGTATGTTTCTGTTTAAAATCTTGTAAACTGTGTTTTTCAACCAGGTTTCCTTAGGAGACAACTATTTTGTTGCTATAGTAAATCTCATCCTCAAGTAATTCTTCCTTTTTCAGGTTTGCTCAGAGCTCCCAGCTATGCAGCAATAAAACCATCCACATAGAGATAGAATAGACCTATTTGGTCATCCAAGGCTTCTCTTTCTCTCACCCAGGGTTGCTCCAGGATTCTTCTCTAAGGCCTCTTCTCCAGTGATTTGTACAACTTTGCAATAGCAAGAAATGGTGCACCTTGGCTTCTTTCAACAGAAGATGCGGCAACTTTCCATCATTGCAATGAAGCTTAATTTTGCCCCCAAAATTCCGTTTTCTCATCAGGCTCAACTGTGCCCTAGGGAGTCTCTCACACAGTCTGGCTTTGCTTGGCAATGACATCTTTAGTTCTTTTAAATGGCTTTCATTGGTGTGTTTTTAAGGCATTTAGCTTCAGCATTTTCACTATGGTAGAGGTCCATCCCAAATTCCTCTACATTTCCATAGCTTCCTGGCATTTCTTCTTTACTGAACCAAATTAATACAGAAGAAAAAAAGAATGTTTCCCTCCCAATGCCTCAGTCAGTGCTGCCAAATACAGGCACACAGCTCTTTCCTTGGGACATCATCCGATTTTCCTCTTGGGATCCTCAAGTTCTTTAATATTTCTAGTCTTTCTTTCCCAACTTAGGAAACACTAGTCATTCACTCAACAAATATTCCTTGACTGGAAAATATGTTTGGGAGGCTGGAGATAAAAAGACAAAGTACCTGCCTTCAGGAAGCTAGCAGTCTAGGGAGAGACAATGGCACACAAAAAGTTATATGACATCATGGCTGGGTGCGGTGGCTCACGCCTGTAATCCCAGTACTTTGGGAGGCCAAGGCGGGTGGATCACTTGAGGTTAGGAGTTCAAGACCAGTCTGGTCAACATGGCAAAACCCTGTCTCTACTAAAAGTACAAAAAAAAAAAAATTAGCCGGCATGGTGGCACACATCTGTAGTTTCAGCTACTCGGGAGGCTGACGCAGGAGAATCACTTGAACCTGGGAGGTGAAGGTAGAAGTCAGCCAAGATTGCACCATTGTACTCCAGCCTGGTGGCAGAAGGAGACTCCATCTCAAAAAAAAAAAAAAAAAAAAAGAGTTATATGACATCAGGTGGAGAGCAGGATAAAGCACAGGAA
Organism: Rhinopithecus roxellana; assembly: GCF_007565055.1. Classification (NCBI taxonomy): domain Eukaryota; kingdom Metazoa; phylum Chordata; class Mammalia; order Primates; family Cercopithecidae; genus Rhinopithecus; species Rhinopithecus roxellana. The sequence continues at coordinate 34,191,820 of NC_044564.1, forward strand.
GGAACCTGGGGTGTCAGAGGGGCCAATCTAGAGAGGGGCCCAGGGGAGTTCCCTGTGAGGAGGTGAAGTCTGAACAAAGACCTGAGTGGAACAAAAATATCAAGGTGAGAAACGTGAGGAAAATATAATAGGGTACTTAGCAGACATGGGTTCCTTTATAGCTGGGCTGCAATCTTCCTTTTGGGTCAAGAGAAACTTCCTAAAATCCTTCCTTTTGCTGTCCAGGTGCTCGCTTCAGCAGAGTAGCATTTCCACCCCTCTCAAATGCAACAAAGCCTTCCTTTCTCAAATGAGCATTATGTGCCTGTCATTACAGAATAGTGCTGATTTCATAGGTGTGAGGCACACACAACCTTGTCCATCAGACTGAGAATCAAGGCATAGTCATTCTGGAAGGGAATCCTAGAAGTGGTTGCTGGGAGCAGCATCTCAGTTATCCATCATAACCCAAACCTTAGTGGAGTACAACAGTTTAATCGTTCTCACAATTCTGTGGGCTGAAGGGCTTGGCAGGGCAGTCCTGCTGCACTCATCCGGGGGCTCTTGTTGGCTGTTATCACACGATGGATGGGTCTGGTGTCCTTGGAGCCTTGACGGGGCTGGAATGTCCAAGGTGGCACCTTCACTCACATGTCCAGAACCTCCGCACTCCTCTCTGAGGCCTCACTCTCCATGTGGCCCCTCATCTTCCAGGGCCCCTGCTTGTGGCCTCCCTCTCCAGCAGGACAGTCACAGTTATGTGCCTAACTGCTTCCAAAAACAAAACACACGGGCTGTAACCCTTCCTGAGGCACAGATAGCATCAATTCCCAACATTCCACTGGAAAATTTGAGTCACGGGGGCAGCCCGCATCACGATGGGGGATCTGCACGATGGTGTTAAAATTAGAGGCAGATTTCTTTGTTGGAGGCCCTCTTTGAAGACAAGCCACCACCTACAGAGATCTTCTGTGAGCTGCCCAGGTCACCCACTTCAGTCAGTGGCTGAACCAGAAATCAAATGACCTGTTTTCTTTGCTCCATTTTCTTTTTTTACCTAAGCTGAGCCAAAATCCCTATTTGAGTCCAAAGTAATAATCACATGATGCTCAATGACACAAAATGCTGTTAGCTCCCTGCATCTCCCAGCCAGTCCCTTCCTCCAGCCAGAGCTCTTCTGCAATGGGCTGTGTGTTTTCCTCAATTATGGTGCATATATATTCAGGCCCCAAAGCACTGATTTAACAGAGTTTATAGCTCTTTGATAAGCTCTAGACACTGTCAGCAGTTTTTCAAAGAGTTACTATTAAGATATATTTTCCAAGACTTGAAAATAAGGCAAAGGGAAGAATGAGGTTCTTTCAACAGGCATGGCTTAATAGGCCTGCCCAGAGAGTATTAAATCGGGAGAAGATACCTGTGTTTGACTTTGCTGACTAGTAATTAGATTCTGTGATGTTTTATAACATAGACTTCTGTGCAGGAGACACACAAATTATTTCTCTCTAGCACATAAAATAACTCCAAAGTTTTCGGTTTTCCATGTAGGCATTAAGAAGTTTTGCATCTAACTTGGCAAATAATTTCAATATGTATTTTTAAATGCTTATCGATACTCAGTTCCTCGAATCCTCCTTAAACCAGCTTTACCGTCTTACTGACTTCCTCATTAATGAGTTGAATATATCTCCAACACAAGGTCATTCTATATGTCTATGAGAATGAGGGTTTCAACTTTCTCAGAAATATCCTTTACACTACAGGGGTTCCGATGGAGCTTCCTCTGGCCTAGAAGCTGAGCACAGCTGTGGCTAACATAGGCCCTGGGCCATTCTCCTCATTTATGCGGAGTCAGGTTACCTTAGCCCATGGAACTGAATGCTTTATTTGGCAATAAAATCTCATCATAATTATTCATGGGAACTTCACTTCACAGTGCTCAGGGCTCTTTCCTTAGGCTTCAAGCAGCTCAGGAAGAAAAGTGCTCAGCACTTCAATTCAGGCATGATTTTACCACCTACAAAGACGTCATAGCCCAGTGGGCAAAAGGGAAGAGCTGGAAGTCAAATTTTCTGGAGAAAGACTGTCATCTCTTCTAATTAATTCAATCCTGGATGTTTGACCTTTCATTGACAAAGTTAACAATCCCTATGCCCCCATATCCCATCACTTGTAAAGATTCCTGCAGGAAAAGCTCACCGAGACCCAGGGCAGGACCTTCATTGGCTCTGCTCAGTGCCTATTGCAGATTCTCAAGAAGTATTTGGGAATTCGTCATTCTATCCACTGCATTACTGGTTGCTCCTCACCTCCTTTTCCTTCCAAACATGTAAGGAAGCAAAATTCCATGCCACATATGTGGGGGGCGTAAGAAATACGATGTGCTGTATTTTTCTTTGCATAAGCTTAGTTTCCATTTTGAGTCCCCATTGTGATGGCTATTGGAAAGGTAATCTGATTGAATTCAGGGCCAACTTTCTCCCTACCCCGGTGGGAACAGGTACAATCCAGAAGGATGCGAGATTGCCAGGGAACAGTGTGTGGCTGCTGCCTGACGTCATCCAACTGCTGTGGCATCTTCTGAGTCACTCTTCCAGCTCTGGTCCACACCAGGTCTATTCTCAAAGAGCTGAATCTTGAGGACTTTGGATCCCAAGCAGATATTTTTCTGTTCTCATGCCTTTGAGGGGAACTCTCTGAAGCTAGATGTCTTTGGCCCACTTTGCCTAGATGCCCCATACAACCATTTGTACTCTATGTCTCCCTTAGTTTCAAGAGAATTATCCACAATTTAGAAATAAGACAAAACATGTCTGGGTGTTCTTTAAAATTAAGTGTGGAGCATCATGTAACAAGGCCTCTTAGGGGTCACTGGGGCTCTAGAGTAGCAGTCCCCAACTGTCGTTTTCATTATTAACCTGCCCAGGATAAAAATTTAATTGTATTCCAATTTAATGTTAATTGATTTCAGCCACTTCGTGTCATGAACAGTCAATTGGTTGGTTGCACACCCATGTCCATAGTAGTATCATTCACCATAGCCAAACATGGAAGCCACCCAAGTGGCCATCGGTGGATGAATTGATAAGCAACATGTGGTGCATATAGACAATGGAATATCTTGCAGCCTTAGAAAGGAAGGGAATTTTGACACATGCTGCAACATGCATACACCTTGAGAACATTGTGCTAAGTGAAATAAGGCACCAAAATACAGAGACTGTATCATTCCATTTATACGAGATACTTAGAGTATCAAAATCATAGGGACAAAAGATAGGATGGTGGTTGCCAGAGGCTGCAGAAAGGGGGAAATGGGGAGTTATCATTTAATGGGTATGGGGTTTCAGTTTTATGTGATGAAGAGAGTTATGGAGACAGATAATGGTAATGATTGTACAATGTTAGGAATGTATTTAATACCACTGAACTGTACACCTAAAAATGGTTAAGATGGTAATTTTTCTGTTATGTATATTTTACCACAATACAAATTTGGAAGAAAATGCCATTTAAAGTTAAAAAAAAATCAATTGACTGATTAATTGGCTTAATTTACCCATAGTAAGATAAAGTAGATAGTCAGGAATAAGACTTTTCTGGTAGTGTTGCACTGTGGAGGGCCACAACATTGTAATATCTAAGATTTTTTCTTACCCACCAAAAACCAATTTTTTTAATACCAGGGGCAATATCATTCCTTAATTGAGCCATCATAGTCTAAGGGAAACAACTTTGTTCGACTTGTTACTGTTAATTAAGGACCAAACTCTTCCTATAAAAAAACAATAAGTTGCAAATTATTTTGGTCAGTAAACTTGCAATTTATTTATAACCAGTAGGACAGATAATCTTGTAATGTCTGGTTGTATTGCCTATAAGAATACATCCATCTGTTATGCATCACGTTCTTGTATTCCCCTTCATATAGCTCTACAGTTCAGTGGTTCCCTCATTAATGATTTAAATCCACCATTGTTATGTGCTCACTGTCGAGTTCTATGCAAGTCGTGTTTTTTAATTAAGAAAACTTATACTTTGGCATTTGCCATTCTAAGGAACTAGAAACTATTGACAGAGAAGCTAGCATAAGTCCTCTCTGCTCTCAAATCCCCTGCCCCCTCATCAGGGCTCAGCCAGGACGTGGAAGGGCGCATGGCCCCTTCTGGCAGAATCTCATGAGCATCTAGCTCTCATTAGCTTTTCTGACATTCTTCTCCACCACACATCCTTGGGAATCTTTATCTTTTCCTGGGGAGTTGGAGTTCTAAAAAATAATTGACTTTTATTGGAAAAAGAATTCTTCCAAGAGTCCATCTGGGTTCAGACTTTATAGCTCAAAAGTCCATGTTCTTAAAAAATCACAACAAGCTTTTGAACTTGAAAAGCCAAGAAATTGTCTACTTTGTTTCCTCCTTCTGCTTATAATAACCTGTATCCAAGGTAAGATGCCCCCAAGGTCTAGTTTGAAAAGGAAAAGGCCAGAAAGTAAAAAGGAACTGCCAAGGAGAAAACAAAGATAAAATCATGCTGTACATAGTTTAACTCTAAAGGTTATTGCCGCATGACTTGCTGCAGGTCATTCACAAATTTTTAAAGTCCAGGCAGGAGACTTGACAGAGGGGTGGATCTTGGTAGACCCAGAACTGTCACCCTCTGATGCAAGAAATCAGAGCATCAGTTCATGTTAGGCCATTCTTGTTTTGCTATAAAGAAGTGACTGAGACCAGGTAATTATTAAAGAAAAGAGGTCTAGCTGGGTGCGGTGGGCTCAAGCCTGTAATCCCAGCACTTTGGGAGGCCAAGGCAGGCAGAACACGAGGTCAAGAAATCGAGACCACCCTGGCCAATATGGTGAAACCCCATCTCTACTGAAAATGCAAAAATTAGCTGGGCATGGCACCACCCGCCTGTAGTCCCAGCTACTCGGGAGGCTGAGGCAGGAGAATCACTTGAACCCAGGAGGCAGAGGTTGCAGTGAGCCGAGATGGCGCCACTGCGCTCCAGCCTGGCAACAGAGTGACACTCCGTCTCAAAAAAAAAAGGTCTAATTGGCTCACAGTTCTTAAGGCTGTACAAGCATGGCACTAGTATCTGCTCAGCTTCTGGGGAGACCTCAGAGAGCTTTTACTCACGGCAGAAGATGAAGGAGGAGTAGGCACATCACATGGTAAAAGCAGGGAAGCAAGGAGGTGCCACACTTTTAAACAACCACATCTTGTGAGTACCCACTCACCATCGCGAGGACAGCGGCAAGTTGCTAGGGATCTGCTCCTATGACTCAAACACCTCCCCTCAGGCCCCATCTCCAACACTGGGGATTACACTTCAACAGGAGATTTGGTGGTGGCATATATCCAAACTATATCATCCCACCTCTGGCCACCCAAACCTCTTGTCCTTCTCACATTGCAAAATATAATCGTGCCTTCCCAATAGTCCCCCAAAGTCTTAGGTTATTTCAGCTTTACTCAATGTCTGAAGTCCAAGTCCGAGTTCAAAGTTTCATCTGGCAATGAGTTCCTTCCCCCATGAGCCTGTGAGATCCAAACAATGTATATATTTCCAAGACACAATGAGGGTACAGGCATTGGGTAAACATTTCTGTTCTCAAAGAGGAGAAATGGCCAAAAGAAAAGGGTTACAGGCCCCACACAAGTCTGAAACCCAGCAGGACAGACTAAATCTTAAAACTCCAAAATAATTTCCTTTGACTCCATGTCTCACATCAACGGCTCACTGGTGCAAGGGGTGAGCCCTCAAGACCTTGGGCAGCTCCAAGCTGTGGCTTTGCATGGTACAGCCCCAGTGGCTGCTCTCACAGGTTGGAGTTGAGTGTGTGCAGCTTTCCAGGCACAGGATGCAGGCTGCCTATGACTCTACCATTCTAGAGTCTGGGGAACAGCAGCTCTTTCCTGTAGCTCCACTAGGCAGTACCCCAGTGTGCAATCTGTGTGGGGGCTGTAACCCCACGTTCTCCCTCTGCACTGCCCTAGTAGAGGTTCTCTGTGAAAGATCAGGCTTCTGCTGGGTGCTCAGGCTTTCTCACCCATCCTCTGAAATCTAGCCAGAGGCTGCCAAGCCTCCTTCATACCTGCAGTCTGCATACCTACTAGCTTAACACCACATGGAAGTTCCAAGAGTCGAGACCCAAGCAATATCTGGGACCCTCTGAGCTGAGCCCAGAGCTAGAGTGGTTGGAATATAAGGAGCAGCTTCCTGGGGTGGCACAGGACAGCGGCATTCTGGGGTTGGCACCCAAACCATTCAGTCCTTCTGGGCCATTGATAGGAGGGGCTGCCATGCAGGTCTTTGAAATGCCTTCAAGGACTGTTTTATACATTTTTATTTTATTTTATTATTTCAATAGTTTTTGGGGTACAGGTGGTTTTGGTTACATAGATAAGTTCTTTAGTGGTGATTTCTGAGATTTTGGTGCACCCATCACCCAAGTGGTGTACACTGTACCCAATATGGAGTCTTATTCCTCCCCACAACACTCCTCCCCCGAGTTCCCAAAGTCCATTACATCATTCTTATACCTTTGCATCCTCATAGCTTAGCTCTCACTTATAAGTGAGAATGCACGATATTTGGTTTTCTATTCCTGAGTTACTTCACTTAGAATAATGGCCTCCAGCTCCATCCAAGTTGATGTAAAGGCCATTATTTCATTCTGTTTTATGGCTAAGTAGTATTCCATGGTGTATACATGTAAATTTTTTTATCCATTTGTATGTTGATGGGCATTTATATTGGTTCCATGTTTTTGCTCTTGTGAATTGTGCTGCTGTAAACATGCGTGTGCATGTGTCTCTTCCATATAATGTCTTCTTTTGCTTTGGGTAGATATCCAGCAGTGGGGTTGCTGAATCAAATGCCAATTCTGCTTTTAGTTCTTTAAGGAATCTTCATACTGTTTGTCATAGTGATTGTACTAGTTTACATTCCCCCCAGCAGTGTAAAAGTCATCCCTTTCACTATATCCATGCCAAAATCTATTGTATTTATTTATTGATTGATTTTTATTTATTTTTTTTTTTTGAGACGGAGTCTTGCTCTGTCACCCAGGCTGGAGTGCAGTGGCATGACCTAGGCTCACTGCAAGCTCCACCTCCTGGGTTCATGCCATTCTCTCACCTCAGCCTTCTGAGTAGCTGAGACTACAGGCACCCACCTCCACACCCGATTAATTTTGTTCTTTTTTTTTTTTTTTTTTTTTTAAGTAGAGACGGGGTTTCACCATGTTAGCCAGGATGGTCTCAATCTCCTGACCTCATGATCCACCCGCCTCGGCCTCCCAAAGTGCTGAGATTACAGGCGTGAGCCACTGCGCCCGGCTGTTTTTTTTGCTTGTTTGTTTTGTTTTGTTTTTTGATTTTTTATTTATGGTCATTCTTGTAGGAGTAAAGTGGTATTGCATGGTGGTTTTAATTTTCATTTCCCTGATAATTAGTCATGTTGGGCATTTTTTTTCATTTTCTTTCTTTCAAAGAAGGTTTTATAAGAGGTTTTGATAAGTTATGTCATTTGTATATCTTCTTTTGAGGATTGTCAGTTAATGTCCTTAGCCCACTCTTTGATGGGATTGTTTTTTTCTTACTGATTTGAGTTTCTTATAGATTCTGGATATTAGTCCCTTGTTGGATGCATAGTTTGCTAAGATTTTCTCCCACTCTCTGGGTTGTCTGTTTTTTCTACTGATTATTTCTTTTGCTATTCAGAAACTTTTTAGTTTAATTCGGTCCCACTTATTTCTTTTTGTTCTTGTTGCATTTGCTTTTTGGGTTCTTAGTCATGAATTCCTTGCCTAAGCCGATATCTAGAAGAGTTTTACTGATGTTATCTTCTGAAGTTTTTATGGTTATAGGTCTTAGATTTAAGTCTTTGATTCATCTTGAGCTGATTTTTGTATAAGGCGAGAGATGAGGATCCATTTTTATTCTTCTACTTGTAGATAGCCAGTTTTCCCTGCACCATTTATTGAATAGGGCATCTTTTCCCCCACTTTATGTTTTTGTATACTTTCTTGAAGATCAGTTGGATGTATTTGGCTTTATTTCTGGGCCATTTTTTTCCACAGGTCTGTGTACCTATTTTTACACCAGTACCATACTGTTTGGGTGACTATAGCCTTGTGTTCTAATTTGAAGTCGGGTAATGTGATGCCTCCAGATTTGTTCTTTTTGTTTTGTATTGTTTTGGCTATCTGGGCTCCTTTTTGGTTCCATATGAATATTAGAATTGTTTTTCTACTTCTGTGAAGAATGATGATGTTATTTTGATGGGAACTGTATTGAATACATAGATTGTTTTAAGCAGTATGATCATTTTCATAATATTGATTCTACCCAACTATGAGCATGAGATGGGTTTCCATTTGTTTGTGTCATCTGTGATTTGCTTCAGTAGTGTTTTGTAGTTTTCCTTGTAGAGCTCTTTCATCTCCTTGGTTAAGTATATTCCTAAATATTTAAGTTTTTTGCAGCTGTTGTAAGAGATACAGTTCTTGATTTGATTCTCAGCTTGGTGGTTGTTGGTGTATAGCAGTGCTACTGATTTGTGTATGCTGATTTTGTATCCTGAGACTTTATTGAATTCACTTATCAGACCTAGGAGCTTTCTGGATGAGTCCTTAGGGTTTTCTAGGTATAGAATCATAACTTCAGTGAACAGTGACAGTTTGACTTCCTCTTTACTGATTTGGATGTCCTTTATTTCTTTCTGTCGTCTGATTGCTTGCCTAGGACTTCCAGTACTAGGTAGAATAGAAGTGGTGAAAGTGAGCATCTTTGTCTTGTTCCAGTTCGCATGGGGAATGCTTTCGACTTTTCCCCATTGAGTATGGTATTGGCTGTGGGTTTGTCATAAATGGCTTGTATTACTTTGAAGTATGTCTCTTTTATGACAATTTTGTTGAGGGTTTTTATCATAAAGGGATGCTGGATTTTATCAAATGCTTTTTCTGAGTCTATTGAGATGGTCATGTGATATTTGTTTTTAATTTGTTTGTGTGATATGTCATATATATTGATATGCATATGTTAAACCATCCCTGCATCTCTGGTATGAAAACCACTTGATCATGGTGTATTCTCTTTTTGATGTGCTGTTGAATTCAGTTAGCTAGTATTTCATTGAGGGTTTTTGCATCTATGTTCATTAGGGATATTGGTCTGTAGTTTTCTTTCTTTGTTCCCTGGTTTTGGTATTAGGGTCATACTGGCTTCATAGAATGATTTAGGGAGGATTCCCTCTTTCTCTATCTGTTGGAATACTTTCAGTAGGATTGTTACCAATTCTTCTTTGAAAGTCTGATAGATTTCAGCTCTGAGTCCCTTCAGTCCTGGTCTTTTTTGTTCTTGTTGGCAATTTCTTTTTTACTGATTCAATCTTACTGCTTGTTATTAGTCTGTTCAGAGTTTCTATTTCTTCCTGATTTAATCTAGGAGGGTTGTATATTCTGAGGAATTTATCCATCTCCTCTAGATTTTCTAGTCTGTGTGTAAAGGTGTTCATAGTAGCCTTGTATGATCTTCTGTGTTTCCATGGTATTGGTTGTAATATCTCCAGTTTTGTTTCTAATTTAGCTTATTTGGATTTCTCTTCTTTTCTTGGTTAATCTCACTAATGTTCTACCAATTTTGTTTACCTTTTCAAAGAAGCAGATTGTTGTTTATCTTTTGTAAATTTTTGTTTCCATTTCATTTAATTATGTTCTGATCTTTGTTATTTCTTTTCTTCTGCTGGGCTTGGGTTTAGTTTGTTCTTGTTTCTCTAGTTCCTTGAGGTGTGACATTAGACTGTCTCTATTTGTGCTTTTTCAGGTTTTTTGATGTAGGCATTCAGTGCTATGAACTTTCCTCTTAGCACCATTTTTGCTGTATCCCAGAGGTTTCAATAAGTTGTGTCAATATCATTCATTTCAAAGAATTTTTAAATTTCCATCTTGATTTCATTGTTTACTAAAATATTATTCAAGAACAGGCTATTTAATTCCCATATGTTTGTAAAGTTTGAGGGTTCTTTTTGAAGTTGATTTTCAGTTTTATTCTACTGTAGTCTGAAAAGATGCTTGATATGATTTTGATTTTCTTAAATGTATTGAGATTTGCTTTGTGGCCTGTCATATGGTCTATGTTATAGATTGTTCTATGTACTGATGAGAAGAATGTATAGTCTGCGGTTGTTTGGAAGAATGTTCTGTAAATATCTGTTAAGTTCATTAGTTCCAGGGTATAGTTTAAGTCCACTGTTTCTTTGTTTGACTTTCTGTCTTGATGACCTGTCTAGTGCTGTCAGTGGAGTACTTAAGTCTTCAATTGTTGTTGTGTTGCTGCCTATCTCATTTCTTAGATCTATTAGTAATTGTTTTATAAATTTGGAAGCTCCAGTGTTAACTGCATAAATATTTAGGATTGTAATATCTTCCTGTTGGACTAATCCTTTTATCATTATATAATGTCCTTTTTTGTCTATTTTTACTGTTGTTGCTTTAAGATCTGCTTTGTCTGATGTAAGAATAACTATTCCTGCTCACTTTTGGTTTCCATTTGTGTGGAATATCTTTTATCAGTCCTTTATGTTAAGTTTATGTGAGTCCTTGTGTGTTAGGTGAGTCTCTTGAAGATAGCAGATACTTGGTTTGTGGGGTTTTTAAATCCGTTCTGCCATTCTGTGTCTTTTAAGTGGAGCATTTGGGGCATTTATGGTTAATGTTAGTATTGAGATGTAAGGTACCATTCTATTCATCATGTTAGTTGTTGCCTAATGCTTTGTTTTTTTTTTTTTTTTTTTTTAACACAATTAAGGACTTGTGAGATTTATGCTTTAAGGAAGTTCTATTTTGGTGTATATATTGAGGTTTTGTTTCAAAATTTAGAACTCTTTTTAGCATTTCTTGTAGTGCGGGTTCGCTAGTAGCAAATTCTTTCGGCATTTGTTTGCCTGAAAAATATTTTCTCTCTCCTTCATTTATGAAGCTTAGTTTTGCTGGATACAAATTTTTTGGCTGATAATTATTTTGTTTAAGGAGGCTAAAGATAGACCCCAATCCCTTCTGACTTATAAGGTTTCTGCTGATAAATCTGCTGTTAATCTGATAGGTTTTCCTTCATAGGTTATGTGAACCCTGAATATCTGAGACTGTCTGAGTTAATTTAGAAAGACTGAGCACCAGCTGCAGTAGTAGCAGTGGAATTTGAGTTTGCCCTAAGTTGGCCAGGGGAAATATTCTGGTGTTTCTCACGTGATGCGGGGGGGGCATAAAACTCCCAAGAGTTTATGACCTTTGTATTAAGCTGTCATGGTGGGTAGAGAAATACTATCAAGTGGAAGAGAGTTAGGCAGGTCTGAGCTCAGACTTTTCTTGGGTGGGGACAGCCATGGCCACTGTAGGGGTTGGGGGATGGTTCTCAGGCCAGTAGGGCTATGTTTCAGAGGGGAGTATAACTGCCTCTGCTGTGCAGTAGAGTTCACAAGGGGAGTTGGGAATAGCTGGCAGTGGTAGGCCTCGCCCAGCTCCCATGCAGTTGGTGAGGTCAGTCTCACTCCCACAGTGCCCTGCTAACAGCACTCACTGGGTTTAGATCCAGGCAGCCTGTGCACACAGGTCAGTACTGCCCAAGGCCATAAGCTTTGCCACTGAGAAAGCATGTATAGCTTTCAAGCCACACACCTCTCCATCTGCCTGCAAGGCCAGGTGCCCAACTTCTGCACTCATATCTGCAGCACAGTTTCCACTTGCCCCTGAATTCTGTTCAAGGAAGTTCATGCCCACTTGAAATTATATTACAAAACTCAGTTGGGTGCTTCTTTCTCCCTGCAACCCGTCCCTGAGTTCACGGTCTGGCTTCCCCATGGGACCCTGTGAGATATGGTCAGGGATGGCTTCCTGGGCTCGCTCTGGAGACTGGGAATGCCTACAAGGCTCTTCCCACTGTCTCCTCTACTTCTATATTTCACATGACTCCCTAAATCCATTCCAACTTTAAATAGGGTTAAAGCCTTCTCCTGTGATCTGGATTTCAGATTCCCCAGTGGAGATATGTATGTTTGAAGGCAGGCTCTTCCCCTCCTACACTCCAAAACTCACAGCTTTTCACCTGTCTTACAGAGTATGCTGTGGCCTCTTTCAAAGGATCTGTGAACTCTTTCAGTTTTCCTGGTAACTTCCTATGGTGATTCTTTGAAAAAGTTCACAGTGTGAATCTCCCTACACTATTCTGTTCTTCCAAGTGGGAGAGGCATGCTAACCCTGCCCCCACCCTACCACCTTGGGAAAAAAAAAATCCTTCAAGGACTTTTTCCCATTGTCCTGGCTACTACCACTTGACTCCATCAAGTTATGTGAATATCTCCAGCAAGTGGTTGCACCTCAGCCTGCTTGGATTCTTCTTGTGAAAATGGGCATTATTTTCTACCACATAGCTAGGTTTCAAATTTTCCAAACTTTTATGCTTTTCTTTTCTTTTAAATATAATTTCCAATGTTAAGTCATTTCTTTTCTCCAACATCTGACCATAGGCTGTTGGAATCATCCAGGCTACTCTTGAATGCTTTACTGCTTAGAAATTTCTTCTGCCAGATACCCTAAGTCTTCACTGTTAAGTTCAAACTTCCAAAGATCCCTAGGACATGAATAGAGACAATGATATTTCATAATGATGCAGTAAACAATTCCTTAAGTAGACATAACAATCCTAAATGTGTATGTACCTAAGATACAGGTTCAAAATATATGATACGCTTCCAGAGTCCAAGTGATCTCATTGTTCAATTCCCACCTATGAGTGAGAACATGCGGTGTTTGGTTTTCTGTTCTTGTGATAGTTTGCTGAGAATGATGGTTTCCAGCACACACTGGGGCCTATTATGGGGAGGGGGGAGGGGGGAGGGATGGCATTAGGAGTTATACCTGATGTAAATGATGAGTTGATGGGTGCTGACAAGTTGATGGGTGCCGCACACCAACATGGCACAAGTATACATATGTAACAAACGTTGTGCACATATACCCTAAAACTTAAAGTATAATAAAAAATGAAAATAAAAAAATAACAAAAAAGGAAATCAAAGAAGTAATAGTCATAAAGATTAGAAAGGAAAATGTAAAACTGTGTTTATGCAGAGACAACACAATTGTTTACACAGAAAATCCTAAGGAATTGTATTAGCTTTATTTTGCTGCTGTGACAATTATGACCAACTTGGAGGATCAGAACAACACAAATCTATTGCCTTCCAGTTTTGTAGGTTAGAAGTGTGACACGAGTCTCACCGGGCTGAGATCACCTCTACTAAAAATACAAAATTTCTTTGGACATAGTGGCACAAGTCTGGATCCCAGCAATTCCAGAGGCTGAGGCAGGAGAATTGCTTGAATCTGGAAGGCAGAGGTTGCAGTGACCTGAGATTGCACCACTGCACTCCAGCCTGGGCAACACAGTGAGACTCCATCATAAAGAAAAAAAAAAAAAAACAGCAATAGTATCGCAAAGAAAAATAATTAGAAATAAATTTAGCAAAATATGTATAACACTTTTGAGCTGAAAAACACAAAACATTATGGACATAAATTAAAGAAGACCTAAATAAAGTGAGAGATATGCCATGTTCATAGATTAAAAGCTTCAATATTGTTAAGAAATCAGTTCTCTACAAGTTGATTCATAGATTAAACACAATCCCAATCAAATTTCCAGAAGACTGTTTTTATAGAAACTGATAACCTGACTTTAAATTTTATATCAAAAAGAAGCACCTAGAATGGCCAAAACAATTTTAGAAAAGAACAAGTTGGAAGACGTATACTAACTGATTTCAAAACTTACTACGAAACCTACAGTAGTTAAGACATTCTGACACTGAAGTAAGTTTAGATTTATAGAGCAATGGAATAGGATAGAGAATCAAGAAATAAATACATGCTTATATAGCCAATTGGTTTTCCATAAAGGTATCAACACAAGCAATTTAATGGGATAGGAAAAGGAGTGTCTTTTCAACAAACAATACTGAATAACTAAATAACCACATGGGAAAAAAAGACCTTCAACTCCCCTATGTCTTTCTGTGCACAAAAGTTTATTTCAGAGGGATTATTGGCTTAAATGTGAACATTTACACCAAATGATTCTAGAAAGATTCTAGAAAGATGGATACTATTTTCTCAATCTTGGGATAGGCAAAGAATTCTTAGGCAGAACACATGATGTATTAATTATTCAAAAAAAGTATAAATTAAAATTCACCAAAATGAAAATATTTTGCTCTTCAAAACACGCCATCAAGAAAATCATCAGATGTGGCTGGGTGCAATGGCTCGCATCTGTAGTCCCAGAATATTGGGAGGCCGAGGTGGGAAGATCACTTGAGGTCAGGAGTTCAAGACCAGCCTGGCCAACATGGTGAAACCCCATATGTACTAAAAATACAAAAAATTAGCCAGGTGTGGTGGCTGCAACTATAATCCCAGCTATTTGGAAGGCTAAGGCAGGAGAATTGCTTGAACCCAGGAGGCAGAGGTTGCAGTGAGCAAAGATTGCACCACTGCACTCCAGCCTGGGTGACAGAGCGAGACTCTGTCAAAAAAGAAAGGAAGGAAGGAAGGAAGGAAGGAAGGAAGGAAGGAAGGAAGGAAGGAAGAAAGAAAGAAAGAAGAGAGAGAGAGAGAGAGAGAGAGAGAGAGAGAGAGAGAGGGAGGGAGGGAGGGAGGGAGGGAGGGAGGGAGGAAGGATCAGACAAATCCTAGAATGGAAGGAAACAAACTATCTTTATACACACACACACATGAACATGTATCCGTACATGTATACCTACTGTATAAAGAACTACTGTAACTCAAAAACAGAGACAACATAATTTTTTTATGGCAAAAGGCTCAGACATTTCAAAAGGAATATTCACAAATGGTCAATAGACACATGAAAAAATGTTCAACATCATTAGTCGTCAGGTAAATACAAATGAAATCCATAAGATACCTCTACATACTTATTAGACTGATAAAAATAAAAGCATTACTCTGTTAATAAACAGAGCTTTCAGACATTTTTGTTGCGAATTTACATACATTATTGTTGAGAGTCTAAAATTGTACAATCATTTTAAAAATATTTGTGATTTCTAAAAGTTACATATACATCTACTTTATAATTATGCAGTTTCACTGCTAGGTTATTATTGAAGAGGAACATATACATATGTCCACTAAAGATATGCACAAGAATTTTCATGGCAGCTTTGTTAAACTGAAAACAACCCAAGTCTCCAGCAATAGGAGTATAAATAAAGAAATTATAGCCTCTTCTTACAAAGGAATTCTATTCAGCAATAAAGAATGAACTATTTATTTCACATTTCAAAATAGCTAGAAGAATTGTAATGTTTCCAACACAAAGGAAAGATAAATGTTTGAAGTGATGGGTACTCCTATTACCCTGATTTAATCATTACAGCTTTTACACATGTATAAAAATATCACGTGTACCCCAAAAATATGTACAACTATTACATATCAATAAAAAAATTAAAAGTTTTAAAAGAATGAGCTGTTTATACAAGCTAAAACACAGTTGAATTTCAAAAACATTAGGCTAAGCGAGAGATCCAAGACACAAAAGATTATATACTGTATGCTTCCAATTATTATTAGGTTGCTGCAAAAGTAATAGCAAAACCACAATTACTTTTGCATCAACCTAATAGAAGTTCTAAAAGAGGAAAAACTAATATAAGGTTATAAAAATCAGAACAATGGGCCAGGTGCAGTGGCTCACACCTGTAATCTCAGCACTTTGGGAGGCCAAGCTGGGCAGATCACCTGAGGTCAGGAGTTCGAGACCACCCTGGCCAACATGGTGAAAGCCCTGTCTCTACCAAAAATACAAATATTGGCTGGGCATGGTTGTGGGTGCCTGTAATCCCAGCTACTCGGGAGGCTGAGGTACGAGAATCACTTGAACCTGGGAGGCGGAGGTTGCCATGAGTCGAGATTGTGCCACTGCACTCCAGCTTGGGACATAGAGCCAAACTCAGTCTCAAAAAAGAGAAAAGAAAAAAAGAAAGGTTGCCTGATGAAGGATGTGGGGATTGACTGGGAAGAGACAAAAAGAAAGGTCAAGATGATGAAAATATGCTATAACTTGACATAGTGTGGGTTATAAAGGTGTTTACACTTGTCAGAATTCATCAACCAGTGAACTCAAGATCTGCACATTTCACTGTATGTAAATTAAACCTCAATTTTACAAAAATAAAGAAGAAAAACACAGAGACAATAAGCAAAGTGATTCAGGATATTGATGTTGATGTTGAGAAAGTGAATTCACTTCAATAATTGGACCAATATTTCATTTTACAAATCAAAAGTTTTCTCCTTTTTTTTTTCAGCAACACTGATTGAAGATCAATCAGTTGTCAGCTGACCATAACAAATATTTTCGATAATAAATCATGGTGCATTTTTTATCATATAACCCGGAAGGAGTTTAGATTGGAGTGATATAGCAAAACTACTTCCAATCCATATTTACTCACCTATGTTAAATATTTTCTGGCATTTCTATAAAAATTTAAAACTAGAAAGATTTGAAGAGGAAAAGAGTAATCCAGAGTAAATGATTTGATAGTTCCCAGCACCAAGTTAACTTCTCTCTCTGTAAACCAAGAGAGTACAAGTTTTCTTTCTTCTTTTTCCAACTTTTCTTTTTTGGTTGTTTCTACTTTTACTTTCACTCCCAGGATCCATGTGCAGAATGTGCAGGTTTGTTACGTAGGTATACGCGTGCCATGGTGGTTTGCTGCACCTATTGACCCGTCCTCTAAGTTCCCTCCCCTCACCCTCCACCCCCCAACAGGCCCTGGTGTATGTTTTTCCCCTCCCTGTGACCATGTGTTCTCATTGTGCAACTCCCACTTATGAGTGAACCACCACTTATGAGCGGTGCTTGGTTTTCTGTTCCTGTGTTAGTTTGCTGGGGATGAGAGCTTACAGCTTCATCCATGTCCCTGCAAAGGACATGATCTCATTCCTTTTTATGGCTGCACAGTATTCCATAGTGTATATGGAGAGTACAAGTTTTCATCCCAAAAGTGCATCTGCTCTTGAGTTTTTTTGATGCAAGAAGTGTAGAAACAAAGTCCCCAACAATGTGGTTGTCTCCAGCTACCATTTCTTCGGCACAGGCAAAGCAGAATCTCAGAATAGAGTGCTGAGACGAAGACGGGAATTCAGAGACTTGCCCTTGACCTGATAGCTACAAGCATTTCTTTAGAAAGAGCAGTTTTTGTGGTTTCAGATGAGCCAGAAGACTGCCCTTCCAAAGACACCTGGACTTTATACTTATTCATCTGTATGGCCCTGTGATAAATGGTTCCTCCAATTGTTAGCCAGGAGAATAAAAGTTAGAAAGTTAACTTTCATTAACCCAAAGCACAGAAGAGTCCAAAAGAATAATATTTCTCTGCTCTCACTCTTTTGCCAAAACACCTCCTTTACATCTCTGGGATGACAATAACAGCCATTTTCCTGCTTACAGAGGTTGGCAAACTAACATCCCTGGCTACTACAATGACAGGTATGAAATGTGTGTATATGTGTACCAACTATCCGAACCACCCTCAGAGACAAACACAAACATACATGGGACCCAATATAAGTATCTGTTCAATAAACGACCAGATAAATGTATTAATCTTATTGACTAATAGTTCAACAGGGAGGAGGCTGGCCAGACAGGAGGGAAAGATGCATTTTAGGGTAGAATGAGAAAAAACATTGCAAAGAAAACTTATATTGATTGTTTTAGGAGCAGCTTAACATCCATTCAGTAGATGCAGTGAATTTTGACAGGAAAATGATATACAGAGACTGTGAAACGAAACTAACAGAGCATTAGGCTGCAGTATTTCTTTCAAAAGAGTTGTAGGACTTTGGAGTACGAAGATGGACTGGAAATACAAAATGAATTCATGATGAGGGAAAGAATATGAACAAAACAAACTTTGGAACAGTGAAAGGGCATTTTCATAGAATAGGACATATGAAGAAGCAAACAGGTCTGAAAAGAATAAGTCTCTTCCTTTATGCATCTATCCCCTCACTCACCGCTAGGAGTATTTGCCTAGGACTCCAAGTAAGAGAAGAAGTCAAGAACCAGATAGAATAAAATATAATAAATCTATATATATTTCTTCCAAAGAGAGAGAAGAGAAAGATTTTCTTCTTAACTGTAATATACCAAGAAGGGCTTAGAGGTTAGCAAGAAGGGAGAATAATGGGACATGGGAGAATGACAGCCCTTTTATTTCAAACAAAACCCTGTCTTCTAAAAACCAGATTTGTGTTTTATTTATTCTCAATATTAAAGTCATAACTTTACAGCAATGATGAAAAGAAAGCAATGCTCTGAACACTAGAATCTAGAAGTAACTAATAAGCCCTAATGATCCTACTGCCTTTAAAGGCCTTCAGGTCCCACATGTTTGAAGAAGGAAATTCATGTATTAAAATCATTCTAGAGAAGGCAAGGCAAGGCAACTGTGGGAAATCCTATCAACTTACTCTGGAGAAAGACAGCAGCCTCCAAATATTCACATATTTCCCTCTTGATGAAATTGATGGACTGCTTCTTGATACGCTTAGTGAGTCATCCAGTACCTGGTCCATACAGAATGAATTGAGACCTTAATGAGATGCCACTCAGGTGCCAGCCTTCAAGAATATCAAAATTAATCAGAAACATTCAGCTCTCAAGAGCTCAGGATTTTATTTTTCAGGCAAAGGCCATGTAGTCCAATAAAAATAGAATGATTTAGCATTTAGGAAAAGCATATGAAAAAAGAAAGCTTTTGAGCTCCGAAATGAATTTTTATTTTAGAATCAGACATACTAAAAGCCAAAGGGTTCTAAGAGAATAAGTCCAATCTTTTACAGATCAAAAGTTGTCACCTGGACAGGCACAGTGTTTCACACCTGTAATTCCAGCACTTTGGGAGGCTGAGGCAGGCAGATCACTTGAGGTGTGGAGTTCAAGACCAGCCTGGCCAACATAGTGAAGCCCTGCCTCCACAAAAGAATACAAAAAGTAGACAGGCATGGTGGTGCGCACCTGTAATCCCAGCTACTCAGGAGTCTGAGGCAGGAGAATTGCTTGAATCTGGGAGGCAGAAATTGCAGTGAGCAGAGTTCATGCCACTGCATTCCAGCCTGGGCAGCAGAGTAAGTGAGACTCCACCTCAAAAAAAAAAATTTTTTTTTTAAGTTAAAAAAAGTTAAAAGCTAAATATTTTGTTTAAATGCCTTACACCAACCCCAACCACAATATTTATATTTAATTATTCTAGATTGGGGCCCAGGCAACAGTACTTTGCGTAAGTACCGTAAGGTAATTCTTGCTTGCAATCAGGGTGGAGAAGCTCTAATATACGAACTTCAGGAATGACGGGTGATCTGTCTTTCCCAGGAGCACAGCACCAGTGAGCGACAGACCAAGCCAAATCTTCTCCTCATCCTATTTTATTTTAAATTTGAGGATAGAGCATCTTTTCCTTAAAAGTTTGTAGCTTGGTGTTTATATTGTAAGCATTCAGATGTTTGGTTGTTGTGTCACCATACACTTTTGCCTTGAACCTCACAAATATTAGGGTGTGCCCCAAGCCAAAGGCATATTCTATAGGAAACTACACACATCCTTGCACCTCAGAAGATCCATTTGCAGTCAAAGTCACTTCTAGAAGCTTGGAGGGAGAGATCTGGGGTTGGATCTGGAGGTAAAATGCTAGCCAATTTGAACCCTGGTCTGTGCTGACCCGATCCTTACCCAAGGCTTTGTCTAAGATGATTTCCTTTGGGCCTCTTGGAATGACAAGCTCTTGGAAAGCCCCCAGACCCATCAACCAGCAGAGAGGGAAACTGAGGTTCATGGAAGGAAAGGATCTAAACCAATACAGGGGCGACAGACAGCCTGGGCCGCCCCATGTGCCCCTGCACTCTGGCCATCCACCTCTAGTTAGGAACCAGGTTCCCCAAATAGTCTTCTCCATGCCCCTCCACAATCCAAGCCAAGTTGCATGCATTTTGCTGAATCTTAATTTCTATGAATGAGGACAATCCTGCTTCTTTCCAAATGTACTCAAGGACAAAGACATGTTCCTGGGCCCATTTGTGCAGCCCTAACAAAAAACCTGTCCATGAAGAGGCAGGCAGATGGACTCCGGAGCAGTCCTGGCCCTGTATTCAGAGTGAGCACAGATCACATGGCCACAGGTGACTCTCAGCTCTGACATCCATGAAGCCTGAATGTGTGATGTGATCCTCCAGTGCTAACTGGAGCACTAAGGCTATGCTTCTCACGTGTGAGGGCCTTGTCCCTGGAAAGACTGAATTTGGGAGCAGAGACATCCCTTATTTACCTAACTCCAGTACTCGTTCATTTTGCAATTCTCTTCCTCCCACACAACACCCATTTCACCCTCAAGAATCCTAACCACTCTTTCCCACACTTTTAGGGTGGCGTTCAGTGCAGGGGTGCCAACCATATGCTCTTCCTCATCCACTGACGGTTCTACTCCTGAGACAACGGGAAGCATGTGAGGAAAAGATTGGCAAAGTTGGGGAAAGTGAGGTGTATCACTTTCCACCACTCACTGGGACCCCCTCTCACCTCCAGTCTCCCAATGTCCCCACTCAAAAGAGTTTGAATATTTATCTAATTGTATGTTACACTGTCATCTAATGAAATTGTGTTTTCAAACCCTGTATAATTTAAACACACCTATTTCATTTGGAGCTTTTCAAAATATTATTTCCCATTTCTGAAAATATTCATGAATTTAACTTGAAAAAAAAAAATGCAACCTTGGAAAGATTCCTTGAGAAACTTTGATTATTTTAAAGTTCCAGTTTCACAAAGTGAAAAAGCAAACTATCTGACAGCAACTAAATCCACTGGGGCGGGGAGGGAATGAGACAATTATCTCATTCAAGAAGGCAATTTGAAACATTTTTGCAGATAATAGATACCATAAATCTTTGTCTGATCCACTAACAAATATTTTTTCAGATAATGAACAGCTGATTTTTATGCATAAAACCACCAAATTCCTATTTTATTCTTATAGTTCACATAGATTGATCGAAGTTGACTGCCTGATAAAGCCAATGGAATTTCCCATGATTTTTGTGCACTTTAGTTTCCAGTGCTGACATTGAGAGAAACCAGGGAAAGCTCTTTGGTCCTGGAGCAAATTTTCTTCGACTTTTATTTTAGGTTCAGGGGTACATGTGCAAGTTTGCTGTGTTGTTAAACCGTGTGTCATGGAGCTTTGGTATACAGATTATTTCATCACCCAGGTAATAAGCAAAGCGGCTGATAGGTATTCTGTCTGCTCCTCTCTCTCCTCCCACTCTCAACCCTCAAGTAGACCCCAGTGTCCATTGTTACCCTTAGTGTGTCCACGTGTTCTCATTGTTTATCTCTGTGTTAGTCAGGGTTCTCTAGAGGGATAGAACTAATAGGATAGATATATATTTAAAAGGGAGTTTATTAAGTAGTATTAGCTCACACAATCACAAGATCCTACAGGAGGCCATCTGCAAGCTGAGGAGCAGGGAAGCCAGTCCAAGTGCCAAAGATGAAGAACTTGGAGTTTGATGTTTAAGGACAGGAAGAATTCAGCACAGGAGAAAGATGTAGGCTGGGAGGCTAGGCCAGTGTAGCCTTTTCACATTTTCCTGCCTGCAGCTGATTCTCTGGCAGCTGATTAGATGGTGCCCACCCAGATTAAGGGTAGGCCTGCCTTCCCCAGCCCACTGACTCAGATGTTAATCTCCTTTGGCCACACCCTCACAGACACACCCAGGATCAATAGTTTGCATCCTTCAATCCAATCAAGTTGACACTCAGTATTAACCATCCCAAGTCTGCCCCTTGTCTACTTGAACCCATACACATCTCCTGAGATCATACATAATCTTCAAATAAAGACAATAATAAGGTCATAATTACACCTAACATAATACAACTATCCTTTGTACAACTGGAAATGCACCAATCCCCAATCCAAACGCTATTACAGAAAGTTAGCAATACTTAAATGCTGATGTGAAGTCAATAAATTTTATGTCACGTGATAAAGGAAAAAGGAAATAAAATAAAGATGTTTTCTTAGTACAAGTGTATATATGCACAAGCATGTTTTTAAAAAAAGAAGGAAGAAATACTCATGACAATTACAGTCCTCATTTCTGCAACGGGTACCCTGGTTGTAGCTGGTATTAATGACCACCTTCTTCTACTATCCATTCTGTATTCCCTTTGCCTTCAGCAAGCACTTCAGCAGGTCATGATTTTTTTCCTGGTGGAGTGACTCAAACCTTCATCCCTGAAGGGTCTGGGTCATTTGCAGTCCTGACTAGATTGGGCTGTTGTAGTTTCCCATTGACCTTAATCACAGAGCATGGTAACACTAAGAGACACCCTAATGGATCTCCCGTATTCCATGCATAGTCTTCCTTACCTCCGTTGTAAAGCAGTAGACTGATTTCATCTTCATAGTCCGGGTCAATCACCACAGCCAACGCTGTAACTCCCATCTTAGCCTGTTGACTTAAAGGTAGGAGGAGCCCAAAGTGACCAGGCGGCAATCTTAACTTCCAGTTTGACGGAATTGTTGTCATGTCTCCTGGTGGTAGCATTCCCCCCTCTAGAACTAAGACCTCTAGGCCAGCAGAATGTAATATAGAGGGAATGGGAAGCAAAAAGTTTGCTAATGGATCACTAGAGGTGATGGTGAGTGGTGCCACTTCCACCCCTTGATTCCTGGACCTGTGAATTCTGGCTATGGGAGATTCAGTACTATATATTGGACACTGATTCAGAGTATACACAACCTCAGGAGAACTTTGCTCCAGCCCTGCAAAGTATTGTCATCTAGTTAGCATTGTAATTGTGACTTCAAACGGTCATTCAACCGTTCTATCAATCCAGCTGCTTCAGGATGATGGGGAACATGGTAAGATTAGTGACTTCCATGAGCATGAACTCACCGTCACACTTTTTCAGCTGTAAAGTGAGTTTCTTGATCAGAGGCAGTGCTGTGTGGAATACCATGATGGTAGATAAGGCATTCTGTGAGTCCATGGATGGTAGTCTTGGCAAAAGCATTGCATGCAGGATAGGCAAACCCATACCTGGAGTAAGTAACTACTGCAGTGAGTACAAACCTCTGCCCTTTCCATGATGGAAGAGGTCCAATATAATCAACCTGCCACCAGGTAGCTGGCTGATCACCCTGAGGAATGGTGCCACATGGAGGGCTCAGTGTTGGTCTCTGCTGCTGGCAAATTGGGCACTCAGCAGTGACCGCAGCCAGGTCAGCCTTGGTGAGTGGGTGTCCATGTTGCTGAGCCCATGCATAATCTCCATCCCTGCCACCATGGCCACTTTATTCATAGGCCCATTGGGCGATGACAGGAGTAGCTGGGGAAAGAGGCTGAGTGGAATCCACAAAATGGGTCATCCTATCCACTTGATTATTAAAATCCTCCTCTGCTGAGCTCATCTTTTAACAACTCAGAGAGGTCCATCTGTGTACCTCTTCCCCAACATTCTTTGTCACCAATTCTCCAATCATGCTTCTTCCAAGTCCCTGACCATCTAGCCAAACCATTGGCTACAGCCCATGAGTCAGTATATAATCGCACATCTGGCCATTTCTCCTTCCATACAAAGTGCACAACCAGGTGCACTGCTCGAAGTTCTGCCCACTGGGAAGATTTCCTTTTGCTGTCCTTCAGGGATATCCTAGAAAGGGGCTGCAGTGCCACAGCTGTCCACTTTCAGGTGGTGCCTGCATATCGTGCAGAACCATCTGTGAACCAGGCCCTAGTCTTCTCTTCCTCTGTCAAGTGATCATAGGGAACTCCCCATGAGGTCATTGGTGCAGGCTGGGGAAGGGAAGGCAGGTGGCAGGAGTGGAGACCATGGGCATTTGAGCCACTTCCTCATGTAACTTACTTGTGCCTTCAGGACCTGCTTGAGCCTGATCACATATATAGCATTTCCATTTGATGATGAAATGCTGCTGTGCATGACCCACTTTATGGCTAGATGGGTCAGAAAGCACCCCATTCATGATGGGCAGTTCAGGTCACATGGTGACTTGATGAC
Source organism: Rhinopithecus roxellana (assembly GCF_007565055.1). Classification (NCBI taxonomy): domain Eukaryota; kingdom Metazoa; phylum Chordata; class Mammalia; order Primates; family Cercopithecidae; genus Rhinopithecus; species Rhinopithecus roxellana. Next base: position 34,215,972 of record NC_044564.1, read on the forward strand.
CCATAGTCAAACATTCAGTTTCCACCAAAGCCCAGTAACAGGCCAAGAGCTGTCTCTTAAAAGGAGATTAGTTATCTGCAGAAGATGGCAGGGCCTTGCTCCAAAATCCTAGAAGCCTCTGCTGTGATTCACCTATGGGGACCTGCCAGAGGCTCCAAACAGCATCCCTGTGTGCCACTGACACCCGAAGCACCATTGGATCTGCTGGGTCATATGGCCCAAGTGGCAGGGAGCTTGCACAGCAGCCTGGACCTATTGCAGAGCCTTCTCCTCTTCTGGACACCATTCAAAACTGGCAGTCTTTCAGGTCACTCAATAAATGGGTTGGAGTAACACACCCAAATGAGGAATGTGCTGCCTTCAATATCCAAATAGACTCACTAGGCGTTGTACCTCTTTCTTGGTTTAGGAGGAGTCAAATGCAGAAACTTATCCTTCACCTTAGAAAGAATATCTCGACAGGCCCCACATGCTGGACCCCTAGAAATTTTACTGAGGTAGAATGTCCCTGAATTTTAGTAGGATTTATTTCCCATCCTCTGGCATGCAAATGTCTCACCAGTAAGTCCAGTGTGTTTGCTACTTCTTGCTCACTGGATCTAATCAGCATAATGTCATCCATGTAATGAGCCAGTGTGATATGTTATGGAAGGGAAAAGTGATCAAGTTTTCTCCAAATGAGATTATAACACAAAGCAAGAGAGTTGATATACTCCTGAGGTAGGACAGTAAAGGTATATGGCTGACCTTGCTAGCTGAAGGCAAATTGTTTCTTGAGGGCTTGATGGACAGGAATGGAGAAAAAGACATTTACCAAGTCAATGGCTGCATACCAAGTACCAGGAGATGTGTTAATTTGTTCAAGCAATGAAATCACATTTGGTACAGCAGCTGCAATTGGAGTCACCCCTTGGTTAAGCTTACGAGAATCCACTGGCCATTCTCCAAGATCCATCTTTCTTCTGCACAGGCCAAATAGGAGAGCTGAACAGGGACGTGGTGGGAATCACCACCTTTGAGGGTTCATAGCCCAGTTGTGGTCCACATTGCTAGCAGATTTGCTTTTCAAAGCAATTCATATCTGAGGACCGGTTTACATCCATGAGATGCTGGACTACGGCACAGCTGTTTAAATAAGCAAAATGGATCTCACCAAAGCCTATTCAACCCTGATGATTTACAGCATTCATGACAATGATAGAAATGCTCATATTTTTAAAGACAACTGTGTATAAACAGAGCCTACATCACTGTCTTCATCTTCCACTCTTTATCTCTCCTTCACTCTGTCTTTACCTCTCCCTCTCTCTGTCATAATTTACTTCGTGCATTTTCCCACAAATTGGTTTAAGAGAAAAATTTACTGGATCGACACAGCACTTCTTATGGAAGCTTTGAACTTTTGGCAAACTTAATTAGGCTATAGAAACCAAGACTGAAAGCCAAGGCAGTTAAGCCATAGCCATTGAGTTCTGGAATCAGGGAAACCTCTCGTAGGTATTTAAGCACTTTAGTTTCATAAGGAGGGCTTAAAGACAACGTGGGCTGTGTATTTCCACTTAGTCACTTTGCGGTGAGCTTGATCACTTTAATGTGGCAGGATATGGGGTCACTCAAAGTGAGTAATGAGATGTATTCAAACAACATAAGCTTAAATATATATCTGACCACAAAGTTTCCCCAGACCCCAAGGGCCAGTTTTCTCTCCTTTGTGGCCAAGTTGGCTTTGAGTTATTGTTATAAAATGCCTATTTTAAACAGTAAATAAGCAATCATACTAAACAGCTGCAGGGCACAGCCTAGAAAAACGATTGACAGAGCAGCTGTCAGCTCTGCCTTCTATCTCTGTGCTGGTCTCAGATCCAATGTGCCTGTTTAAATGGGACACACTAGCAGCTTTCCAGTGACTGACACGATTGCCACATAGTAATTTAGAACCTGTGGTGCCTTTCTACTGGGGAGAGATCAGATTTCAAAGGATGAAATTTGAGTTAGGAATGGGGTGATAGCCTGGGCATTCCCTTAGTAGCAAATAGTTTACACAATTGGAAAGGAATTGTGGACACGAGAGGGTACTAGAAGGTGCAGAATTGTATCATTCTACTTTTAGGGGGACACGTTGCTGGACTTTTGTTTCTAATGGTAAATTTACTGAGTCACCTTATATCAGATTATTTTTTGTTTGGAAAGTCACCAAAACGAAACCTTTTAATTATATGTATGTGATGGAAATTCCACCCAATATTCTGAGAGAGGAGTATAACTAGACTTTTATAGTTGGTTGTGGAAGTTTGAGATTCTGACTTAATAGGCAAATGGGGTGTCATAGCGTCTCTTTTTGTACCCTTGGAATATGATGAAAAAGAAATGAAAATATGTACATGATAGCCATGGAAACTTGGGACCAAAATTATCTTGGGAGAAACTTGTTCCGGTCCTGGCATATATCTATTGCCAGAATGCTTCTTGTCCTAGCCTCACTGGTAAAAATGTGTGATTGTTCTATGCTGGTTAAAACAAATTATTTTTGGTGCTTTCTGGTTATCAAGATAAAGCAGAGGTTGGTAAACTGTACCCAGGGGCTGGCCACCTGTTTTGTGTCTGTGTGTGTTCCAATAAAACTTTGTTTATGGGTATTAAAATTTGAATTTTATCTAAATTTTGCATGTCATGAAACATTACTCTTCTTTTGATATTTTCTAATCATTACAAACATGTAAAACCAATCTGAGCTCATGAGACAGTAGGAAAACATGTTGTAGGCTGGATTTGGCTAGAGAGTTTGCTCACCAAGAGAGACAGAAAAAGGCAAACTTGCTCCAACCCACCTCTCCTTCCAGTCCCATGTATTCACCCTTCTTTTTTTATTACCAAAATTATCCTCACCATTTATTTTTATTGCTTTTGATGTGGTTTCCCATTATGTAAATAACTCCTCTTCTTTTTTAAGGGAGGAAACTTTCCATTCAAACTCCAACATTATTATTATGTACTAAATCCCCAAATACATTTGGGTCCATTTATGGATTCAGTTCTATTCCATGGATCTTATTGGTTCTTCCTATACTAGGGCCAAACTTTAAAAAGTGTAACAGTTAGTAGCACACTTAGGCTTATCTTTGTGCATATATCTCTGTGCCAGAATTTTCAGGAAGGTTTCCATAGACCTGGAAGGCTGAATTAAAAGGCATCTTTACCTGTTTATAGATTCTCCCAAAATTGCCCTCTACAAGGTGGCCACCCCTCTTTGTAAATAAACTTTTATTGGAGCACAGCTCTACTCATTCAATCACATGCTGACTACAATTGCTTTTTCACTACAGTGTCAAAGTTGAGTAGTTGCAGTTGAGGTCATGTGGCTCCACAAGCCTGAAATATTTACAATCTAGCTCTTCAAAGAAAAGTTTGCTGACTCCTGGGAGAAAAGGGATTTCATTGTGTTAATAGTTGTATACCTCTTGCTAGAGAATACATTGATTTTCTTCAGTAAGAAGAACTCATCTGAAACAGTAGCTGCAAGTAGATATTCTTCCTATTCAAGCAAACCATCTCCAGCATCGGTCAAACTGGTGAGTTAGGTGGGTATGTAGTGGGATCAGCATCCCTGCACGTTTCAGAGTTTTTGATGGTGACCTTTAACTCTGCATTTCTCCTAGTGGTAGACTATTTACCATTTTGGTAGAGAGAGAGAGAGTCCTAAGGATTTCCATTTAGTCCTTCCTATCATAAACAGCCACTACTCCAGGACAGAAGGTCTTTGTAGGGATTCTACCAACTGATATGTGTATTTATCAAAAGCATGCTCTTACAAACTGCGGAAATAACCACAGAATGTATTTAAGGTCTTAATGAGCCTGCAATTAAAACTCTGCTTACTTTTCAACCACCACAGGCTGTAATCTGACAAAGGCATTCTGAGTTCCAAGAATTAGTATTGCCTTTATCCAGAAAATACTCAGAATGTTTGGATATTCTTTTCCACTGTCTGTTTACCCTGATACATATCTTTCAGTCTCTTTGGAGAAGTCTAGGGGAAAGGATCATGGCGCTATGTTGTAGCAATCCTTCCTCAAGGGCTGACTTCCTTTTACCCAGCAGGTTCTGTGTCTGCACGTGGATGGAAGCTATGCATTACTCATGTTTTTATTTCCTGTGTCTTATAATATTTTGATGTCTTAAAAACATTGCTGGCTAGGAAAGACTGCCCTTCCCAGGGCTAACCAGCCCTTAGAAATTGCCAAGGGCTCAGCCCTTTGATATGCCTTTCATATGCAAATCAATAATCTGGGGAGTTTCCACCCCCCAATCACCCAGTTCATCCACCCTTCACACACCAAACCAATATTTCCACTGCCCTAAATCAGGACCAAGTTCCAAACAACTAGGCCCACTCCTGCAGGCCAGAGTCTGCTGATATTATTTAAACTGTTTCTCCTACCTCACATTTCCTAAAGAACCTCCAGTAACGGCTTTGGCCTGAGCTCTCCCCTTTCTCCTGCTTTTGCCTCTTGACTAATCCCATTGCTTCCCCTATGTCCTGAGAGGAACAGCATGCTCCCCTCTCTCAGGAAGTATTAATATAAGTAATAAAAATCTACTTCCAATGCCATTGGCCTCTCTAATGTCTCCTTTATAAATTAAGACCTAGGCACAAAACAGGGATGTGCTTCCATTCTAGTAACTCAAATCAGGCCTCTATTAGCCAAGTTCACTGTTTTGACAGTAACACAAATTAAATAATATCTTAAGGGATTGGCCATCCATTTCCACCCTACAGTCCCATGACCAATTAACCATCAACAAAGATTCCTGTGGATCAGAAAATTCTGTTTCTGATGCCAGATTTGTTGTCTAGTGTAGTAACTGCATAACCACATTCTGCTTTCCACATTAAAAATAGAGAACCCATTTACACTTCAACATGTTGCACTAAATCCTCAGCCTATGGAGAGCAGACACACGAGACTTTACAAAAGTGTTGCTGCTTCTCATACCAATCTATTTATTAATAGGATATAGTTAGTATATGCAGATTACACATGATAAATCCAGTCCAACATTCTCGTCTTCAAAGACTTTGGATTTCTTCCTCTGTAGAATACTAAGGGAATCCTAGCGTCTTAACTTCACTTAATATGGGCACCATTTAATTCAAATTTCAGACACTAAAGCAAGCAACCAATTGAAACCACTTCTTCATCACTTGCGCTAGTACATTCAATCCAGAATACTTGCTAAGAGTACCCATATTAATAAATTAGCGCCAGCTACTCAGGAGGCTGAGGCAGGAGAATGGCATGAACCTGAGAGGCGGAGCTTGCAGTGAGCCAAGAGCAAGACTCTGTCTCAAAAACAAAAAATAAAAAATAAATATAACTTTACTTAATATTGTATTGTTTCTTCCTTAATCTAGCTACCTTAGAATACACTCCAACACAAATTTGCAGACTTTGAAGACCTATAATTTGGCAAAGTCTTTCAGTGCCTTTCATAGATATTTCATGATTTGCAGCTGTTTTGCAACTATGCATCATTAGCTGCAAGAACTTTAGCCCCAACCAGGGTATATAAAAATTACAGATTCCCTTATGTCTTTGAAATCCCGTTGCTTGCAACCATTCCTGGTATCATTTTAGGCATCATTCAGGATTCTGATAAGAAAGCCACAGTGTTCACTCTGACTGATACGGGTAGAAAAGAAAACTATTAAAAGATACTGCATGTCTCACAGAATTTTTTAAAAGGCTGGAGAACAAAGTTTAGGGATATATCATTAGAAACAAGGCCTAAAATCATGTTGCAAAACTGCTGATGAGGATGCCCCCGGCCACACTCCCCAAGATTCTATGCTACATCATCTCCCACAAAGATCACCAGCCTGGATCCTCGATGCCACCCTGAGCACCACAGCTCTTGCTGTTCCTGGAACTCTTCTAGAAACCATCACTCCCTTTGAGGAGAAGCCTCACAACCTTCATCATTGGAGCAAGTCTCCAATGGACGCCTTTCACGTGTAGATTCCTGATTATATTCCCATGAATTTGTTGCAGGTAAGCCTTAACTACTTAAAAACAGTTTCTGCTAAAGAAGGTGGTGCCTACCTCTCTTCAAGACTTGTAATGTGAGGGAACTTCTAAAAACAGAGGAAGAGAGCTCAGATGTTGGGTAGCCCAAAAAGCATAACATTTGTCCACTGCTAGTGTTTTGTGTACATAGTCTAGCATCACTATGCATGTAATAGGTGCCTAATAAATGCTCATGGAGGACGTCTACACATCCCATTGATGACTGGGAGAATATAGTCCATTTATTTCTTTCTATTCTACTTTTGGACAGTCACATTCATTTTTTTCCTTATGGAACTTGTGCTACAATTCATTTGCTCCTGACATAGAATGCTGATTTTTTAAATATGGTTTTTAAAGTCTATTCAGAATGTTACAGTTGCAAGGAACTTGAGAGATTAGCAAGACCCACCTTCCATTCAGTGTGATCTTCTAAAGAATACCTGATCGATGATTAAATGGTGTCTGTCAGAAGTGCTAATTTGACAAAAACATTAACTATATACTAAAACAACCCAATCTACTTCCTGGATGCTTCCAATTATTACTTGGTTCTTCCTTATATGGAGTTGAAATGTAAATTGCTCTAACTTTCACTTATGTGATAATTATGCCCTCCCAGGTAACAAAACAAATCCCTCTTTTACAAATCATCACTTCAAATATAGGGAGAGATCGTTGACTTCCCCCTCCTCCAAATGTCTCCACTTCCTGCCATGCTTTCTCAGGTGATGAAATCCCAAACCTCAGTCTTGGCTTGTTGTCCTCTGCGGAATCCCACTGAACTGTCAATACTTCATAAATTGGTTTGGACATATGTTTGACAGTAATACTAAAAACTATCTAAAATATATTCATTTCTTGTTTTCATAGGTCTTTCATCAGTCCTGAGTTCCTGTTGCACCAAGAGCACTGGATTTTGTGTGCTATGTTACAAGAAGAAACAAAGAACTCTTTCCTGGACACTGTCTTGCCTCTACAGGGGCTTTGTGTTTGTTTGTTTTGTGTCTTACCATATGCTCCAGAAATGGTGGCTTCTTGAGGAAATCAAATTCCATATTTCTTTTCCTAGGGTGATCTTATAGTTTGAGAGCTAAATTAGGAGCCTCACAAGGAACACTTGTAATGGCTTTTTGGTCAACATTGCAATATACTAGGTGTTCAACGCAACAAAGGAAGTGAATAGAGAAAGAAAAAAATTAGCTTTGTGAATGGAAAGCACTAGGAAAAAAAGACCTTTTCTTTGTTTTTGTTTTAGGTTTTATTTTTTAGTGATTATTGGTTTGCAAAGTTAGAGTGACAAGATGAAATTTTAACATCTGCGAATTTGCTGAAGCGGGGGAAAATATGAGCAGCAATTGGAAGAGAAGAGGATAAATTTGTTTATTATAGCGAAGTTTGTACAATTTTATAGTGTATTTCAATGAATCCACAATTAGAAAAGATCTAACTCCCCCTAAAGATAAATGTATCTTGAATAAACAAATCTCTTAAGGGATCAGAAGTGAACTGCCGACTTAAATAAGGCATGGAAAGTCTATCTGCAATGATTGTTTAGCTTCTGTGTAAGGTGTCATTTGTGTTTAATTTATAATCATTGATATTCCTCAAAAATTTATTTACAGTCATTGAAAGCTAGTCTCCAAAACTCCTGGGTAAATATGCAACATTTTACTTCTGCTTCTGAGATAAATAGCAACCATCTAGTTTTACCATGCACTAAATTTTGTTTTAAGTGTATCTCTATATTAACTCATTTAACCTGAGACACAGAGAAGTAAACTAACTTGCCCAAAGTCACAGAGCTAGAAACTGGTGGAACTGGAATTTGAACCCCAGCTTGCTGATTCCAGAATCCATCCTTAACCATTAGCTATCTTGTCACTTGTGGAAGACCAAATCTTGGTATATTTTACTCGGTTACAAAGGAGAATTGCACTAGTGATCAACTTTTTTCAATCCCTGAGAAAACTGACTTGAGGTATGCCTTCTTAACAATAAGGTGGAATTTTTGAGAGTGTGGCATGAATTATGTGTGTCATTTTCCTTTACCACACCAAATGTCGAGGAGAGCAAAGTAACTTTACAGCTTATGCTGGGTTCAGGCTCTGTTGGGGCCGAGAACTCGTGTTTACAATTTTCAGGTTGACAGCTAATGACTTCCAGTTTTTCAGACTTGAGACACATGTCACTCCAGAGCTTCTCATTTAGCCATAAAAATTGATAGTAGTTGGTTCATGTTGTAAGTTAAATAACGATTTATCAATTCATATAACTAATTAAAGGTGTCTTTCAGAGATAAAGTCACATATATGTGTCCTGATTTGTCCCAAAAGCCAGAGCAAAAGGGCACCGTATTGGCACCATAAAATGTATTTTATCTTCCTGCCTGTACTGCAATATACATCCCAGCTCTACTGAGAAAGCCTAGAAGGTGACGTGCACTGTTCCTCATCATAAACACCAAAAAGACCCATGGAAAAAGAGCAGTAGGAGTCAAACTCAGTCTGAAAAGAGAACGGATGACATAAATTCTGAGCTTTTGAAGGGTTACTTATAGACTTTTCTTTGTCCATAAGAACTATTTTTACCCTCCTAGGACAAAAAGACACAAAGGAAGACTACAGCTTCAAGTTTAAACCAACAAAATCTTTGTTGGGACTCAGAGAATGGACCAAAGAAACAGAGATTCCCAGTGTGCACTACAAGCATGTCAGTGCATAACATTAGCTTGTTCCAGTGCTAGCTGACTAACTTAGGAAAATTCATGCCATGTCTCTGCTCCTGGTCTCTTACCTCACTGATTTACTAAGCTTACATTGCTCAGCTTTGCTGTGTCCCCAATTTCTTCTTTTTATTGGGCAAGAAACTACAATTATCTCCTTTTACTGGATCAGAATGTTATAAGAAATTGGATGATACTTGAACTCAACCTTCTCTTTCTCTATTGTATTTTGATTTAGATTAGTGGCAAAAGAGTGATTTTAAGTAATTTTGAGAGCTCCTTCCTGAGACCCCTGCTCCAATCTCTGACATATGCATAACAGCTCCATGTCTTAGTCAATTCAGGGCTGTCACACAAAACATCTTAGCCTAGGTAATTTACAAACAACAGAAATGTATTGCTCACAGTCCTGGAGGCTGGGCAGTCCTAGGTCAAGGTTCCAGCAGATTCCACTTCTGGTGAGAGCCCATTCCTGATAGATGGTGACTTCTATGTGTTCTCACATGGCAGAAGAGACAAACAAGTTCTCTCAAGCCTCTTTTTTTTTTAGAGAAAAGAATCTCTTTTTTTTTTTTTTTTCGAGAAAAGAGTCTCACTCTGTCACCCAGGCTGGCGTACAGTGATGCGATCTTGGCTCACTGCAACCTCCACCTCAAGGGTCCAAGTGATTCTCCTGCCTCAGCCTCCCAAGTAGTTAGGATTACAGGCACGCACCACCATGCCCAGCTAATTTTTGTATTTTTAGTGGAGATGGGGTTTCACCATGTTGGCCAGGCTGGTGTCTAACTCCTGACCTCAGGTGATCCACCTGCCTTGGCCTCCCAAAGTGCTGGGATTACAGGTATGCACCACCACACCCAGGCTTAAGCTTCTTTTACATAGCACTAATCCCATAGTGACTTATGGGATATAAGGGTGAACTAATCACTTCCTGAAGGCTCCACCTCTTAATGCTATCAGCTAAGTGGTTAGGTTTCAACAAATAAGTTTTGGAGGGATGCAAACATTCAAACCATAAAATGTCATTAGATTTTTACAAATTACTGCTTCTTACTTCTGATTAATGCTATTGACTTACACATTTATTCTGTCAATGCACCCTTCAGTAAATGCCAGGATAGCTGACAATCTTATATTAATTTACAAAGTTTTCCCATTAAAGTATTAGAAGTGAAGGCTGACATGTGATAATCTAATTAAAAACAAGGTATGTTCATATAGACACTGTAGGTAGATAGGTAGACCAAAAAGAAAGCTGTAAGTCACTGTCTAAAATCCTCCAATATATTTTTGGCATTAAAGGAGAAACTTAATTAACTTTGCCTTCAAGAAGTTTAATTTCTGTCAGCCCCTGGTGAGTTCAGAATTGCTTGGGGAAAGAGACTGATAACAGCGTTTTCAGAATAAATAAAGGAAGAAATCTTTCCTGAAAATTCTCAACAGAATTGACTGACTGTAAAACAAGGGTTCAAAAAGCTTCAAGGAGGTGCTCGCTTTGGCAGTACATATATATTGAAAAGCTTGAAGGAGAAGAAATGTCAGCTTGGAAACTCATGATCCACCTTACCAATCTGAAGACACTTTGACTATTTGCCTGTTAAGGCACAGTACTGTGCTAAACCATTTACCTGTAGGTGATGAACAAAAAGACAATCAGCCACTCTTTACTGTGAAACTTAGTATAACCTCATTGAGGCCAAGAGTGGAGAAAGGTCAATTTATAGAGTGTTTTCCAGATCTTCCTCACTACCCATCATGCTTTAGAAGGCACAATCAAACCAGCTTAGCATCCAGGCATGACCACGGACCCTCGTAGAGAGCATGCTCTGTTCCAAGGGGAATTTTACTCATCAGTAACAAAAGCACACAAATATCTTCATTGCAGGGTTGCTCTGGCTACTAAATAGAATCTGTAAAATGCTTATCACAGTAGCTGCAGGTATGAAAGAATGATTGTTATTGCTATTGTCATCATTAATATTTTTAGTAAAGGATGCGAAAATAAAACACCTAAGCCAATCGTTCTGAGTGGAACGACATTCTGGAATATTGGAAGACAAGTAAATCGAGATTGAAACAAGTACAATCTATCTGCCACCATCTGTGCACCAATGGGTAGCTCACACACGACTGTTAAAGGAGGGAATGCTATCCATGTGAGGAGCCAGTTCTGTTGGCTCGTAGGTGAGATTTTCCCAGGCAAGGGGAACAGAACAGAAAGAACCTCCAGCAGCAAAAAAAAGAGCCCTCAGCTTGGCTGCTGTGTAGGCAGGAGTCCTTTTAGTTCAATTTTAAGAAAATTTAGTAATAAAATCAGTGGCTACAGCCAGCCAACCCCACCTCCCACTGCCACCACCACCACCACCACGACCAGCCTTGCAACACTCTCTGCTGTGACAGTCTGCACCTGCTCTTCCATCTGCATGGCCTCAGTGTCCACAGACCAGCATCTCTACTCTAGTGATTTTACGCATTTTGGTATCCCCTGAGGCCGTCTGCAGTCACCTCTTTGCCTCAGTTCTCTACCCAGGTACCAACTGTTTTTTCATAAGGGCTATAGGTGCAAGAGTTTCAGAGGTTTTGAGTGGCCTGCACCTAATTCTAATTTTTTCATAAGCCCTGTTATGTTTGACGCATAGTTTAGCAAAATGCTCTTTTTCCAGAAATGCATGTAGTGTTTTAATAGCAGAAGTGCCTACAGCTGTTTTCCAGCTAAGGGATTTTCATTACATGAATAGCACATCATCTGCAAGAGAAGGCTGAGTGCTAAACATTTATTTCTAAACAAAGCAGTTGTCTATAAATACCATATATCAGGTTCCTACTAAGACCAAAGCTCGTGCTACTGCTAGAGAGAATCAGAGTGTGAGTTTCATCTCTCCTTTCTAAGACTTTACAAACTGCCAATGCAGGCATGCGGAATATTTGTCCTAAAAAACTGGGCAATATGACGCATTTTATGTTCAGTGACAACTCAGAGATGTGAGTGATCAGTGCTCCCGGCATTTAAAGGAGGAAAGCGGGTGTTCTTATGGTTCCACGGCTAGGAATATCTTTAGAATAAAAATGCAATTTTAATTGGATCATCGTTCATTCAACCAAATTATTATCTACTATGCATTAGGCTTTCTACTGGGTTCTGAGAATACAGGGATGAAAAACTCAAATATTGGTCCTTATACTCATAGAGATAGCAGGGAAGGCAAACCTTAAATAAATAATTGCAATAATTTTGAAATTCTATTTTGCTATGGGCTACACATTAAAAAAAAAAAAAATCTCCAAGACCAGGAGAATTTTGTTAGAGGGGCGGAGAGGAGGTTTCCTAGCAGGTTTCCTAGCATACGAATTTAGTTAAGCAGTTTTTCTTGTGCTTCAATTATCATAACCATGTGAACTTTCTGAAGCTTTCTTCAGACTTTTCAGTAATGCAATAGCCAGGGGAGCCATTGGTTACTACCAAGACGACTACCATGGCACCACAATATTCTACATCAATTCATACTGTGTGCTATTTCCAAATTATTTTATGAAGATTCCTCCTTGCCAATGAGAGCCTAAACTATACCTTCCTTCTTCTCATCATATTGTACACATTAATACCTAACTGCGCTGAAACCCAATCAATACTTCTGTTCTGAGTTGTTACATAGACCTGCCTCCTCACTCCAGAAAGCAAAAACATTGCCTGGCACCTGGGCTTGCATACTCAGACCCTGAGAATTCAGGGGTAAATATCATCCATTCAGCCAGCTTTGTGTGTGGGAATTACTTAGGATAAAGCCCCAGATATCTCAGCTACAGGAACCCAGAGATTCACTCAGGGGAGAATAGGAGAATGGGGTGGAATGATGAGTTGAGGTGTTAGTTGGAGTTTGTACTTGCAGTGACGATTCATTCCCTCTCCAACTCCCACCTCCATTTCCATGCAGGTAGCTGAGGATTGGGGCTTCCTGTGTCGACAGAAATTTGTATCGCTAGGCAGAAAAAAAACGAAGCTTCCTAAAGACAGCCTCTCCTCCTCTCTTTCATTAAATCTTGAGTCCTTGAGGAGATTGACATACGCAGTTCAGAGGGGATAGTGGCAGGCATTCCAACGGGAATGGCGAAGAAGTTGCCAGAAAAGAGGGACAGCAGAGGGGAAATGCTATGGCCTGAGTTTGCTAAAGCAGTGGAGGGTTGCTGGGGCTCCACCCACAGCTGGCTCCTTCACATGCCTGGAGAGGCAGCTGAGGGCAGGGATACACCCAAGAAGTCCAGTCCTTAAATACAGTTTGTCCTGCCTCCAGACATATCTCAGAATTTCAGAGACCCTAGAACCTCAACCTGCACTCAAGTATCAGAGAAAGGCATCCCAGGCAACAGTTTATGAAGGATCTACCCCTTTTCAGTGAGGACTTTTGTATGACTCTGGAGGAGGGTGAAAAAAGAATGCTAAAAAACCCTGAGATTAAATTTTGCACCAGCCCCACAGAATGGGGCTTGAAGCTAGATTTGATTTGATATCAGGTAAACAAAGTTTTATGACAGGCTTTCCATGCATACCTGTCTTTGCGGCCTGAGATTCATACCCACTGCACTTAATCTTTTTTTTTTCCACTCTTTACTTTGTACAGCTAAATAATTAATTGCCTAGATAGCCTATCAATATTCTTTTCTTTAATTGTTAAACATGTGTTAATAATTCAAAAATCTACTGGTGACCTCCCAACACTCCTGTGAGTTTTGCAGGCCTCAGAGCTCTTTGAAGAAAGTCTGTCACTCTTGAGTCTAGCATTGACTAAAAGCTTTCTGGTTTTGTCCTCTCTCTAGAAGGCATCCTGCTTGCCAGCAAGGTCTTGGGGTTAAATGGAAGACAGAGTTCAAGGATTTTGAAACTCTGATTCAATTATACTAAATGGGTATAAGAGAATCAGATATGTCATTGTTGAGTGCATTCGCCCAGACCTTAGGGACATCTTTTTTCTTTTTTTTAAACTAGAGAACCCTGTCATTGGAAAAATCTCACCCTTGGGATATTGAGTTGCTCTAAATTTTTTACCCAATTTAACCACCATTTCAAGCAGAAACAAGTGAGAATATATGACTAATGTGGTCAAATACAGGCTGCGGTGGATTAACTATCTGTTTTCTTCTTCCATCTTTTCCCCAAGCTATACTCTGTTCTTGAGGCATTTACGGTGTCATGGTAGTTGAGGGTGGAAGTTGAGAAGAACTTCTTTCTGCTATGAGTTCTTATTGGATTTACCAACACTGGGGGTTCTGGGGTGTAACCCTACGAACTTTAGTACAGATTCTTCTGATAGAAGTCATTCTGGCTACTAGACCTTTGTCATCATATGCATAGAACATACCGTTTTTAAAATATAAAGTACCTTGAAAGATAACAAAGTAAAACCCCCCCTTATAAATAAGAAATTAAGAACAAGAATTGTGTCCAATTAGGATGGGTAAGGAGAAAACTGGGGCATGAACCCAAGTCTCAATCTAGGGTCCTCTTCATGTCACCATCTCTTCAATTCTTCACAAATAATTACACTTTATTTCTACTCCATGTCCTGAATCTCAGAGCTTTGCTTTTTTTTTTTTTTTTTTTTCCTTGCATCTAATTTTCTCTGTGGCATTTTGGGAGCCCTCCAGGAACTGTGCATCAGCAGGAAGATTATTTTAAGCTGAAAAATTTCGGTATTCTACAAGCTCTGAATATCATTAATTTCCATATGTTCTTAGGGTTATTAAATGTTTCTCATGTGTTTTCATCCCTGATATCATTTCCTTCTTGTGTTGCCTGTTTACTGGGACAGTATTGCCTATCCAGGTAAAATTTTCCATTGCTTTAGTGCTCTTCTAGTCGCAAATGATATTTGACATTTGACATCTGGGTTCCATGCCTGCTGCATGGATGGCTCTGAGCCAGACTCGATTTGCTGCTTTCATCAAACTATTTGTCAGCCTTTGAAGTTGGGATATACAGTATTACTCATGTATGATGTCATCGCACTAGGCAGAATTTTAGAAACAAAATGCCCTAAATATTAATCATGAGGAGCACTTTTGTCAAACACTGAAGATTACTGAAATTAATTGTGGCACTGAGTGCTGAAATCAGATGATGCCTAGTTCTGAGGGGTTCTCCAAAAGCTTGAGTCTCAACGCCTGAGCAACTACAGCACCAGAGCTCAGCCTTAGCGTACATCACAAAAGACCTCTCAGACCAAGGACCATGCATCTAACAGAATGCAAAAGATGTTCAGCAGGCCTGGAATCTTCCCTGAAAATAACCCAAGATTTTTGGGGACAGAACTAAGCACTAAAGGGTCTGCCAGTTTCTATTCGAAGGACTCTGAAGGTGTGCCAAGAGAAAACTTTTAAGAGTGCCTAATGCAGGCTGAACCCTGGAACCACAGAGCTTTGGAAGTTTGGCAACATATCCTTGAGGGAAAAGCACATGGTGAACCCTTTAAGAGCCTGGGATATAAACCCCTTTGGCCAAAGACAGAGAGGCCAGTGATCACACTTCCTGCCAAAAAGCTCATGTCCGTGTCTCTGACACGGATAAGATGGTGTTCAGATAAAGAAAAACTCAAAAGCTAAAAAGTACTTTATTTCTTTTATACAAAGCAGCCAACTTCTTTTCACACTGTGAGAAACAGACACATGAAGAATATTTTTATAAATATCATTAAATGTGGTCATTAGTTACTCTTTGCCTGTATACAGGATTTACATAGTAAGTTTCAATTAACAGTTAGTGAGCTAAGAGGAAATTTCATCTATGGATGAACAAGTACATATCGTTTTGTCAGGTAAGCAAAATTAAGCTCCTCATTACATTTTTAAATTTTGATTGCTTAGGAACCCACTACTAAAATTAGTGTGAAACTATATTAGCTATTATTAGCCTAGGCTTATCACTTCATACATTACATGAGCTTTAACTTTCTATCCCATAAGTAGTCTAATGACTTACATTTCTTTTAAGCCTTTTCAAAGATGCCTTAGAAATAGGTAGGAACTAAGTCATAAATACATTTTTAAAAAAAAATAACGACAAACACATTGACCCTGCATTATTTCCCAACTTTGTTGTTGATGCAAATCATAATTAACTGCTACACACCTGGTCTCACGTAGTAAGTCAACCTCATGGTCTAGCTGGTTGGTTGCTGTGGGAATCCTGCCCAGACACAAGGGAAATGAGTGACAAGGAAGTGGGAGAAATACACAGACTCCCACCCGAGCCCACGTGGTTGTTTAAGCAGAAAGGCAACAGCCAGGGTTGGACAGGAGCCACCTCATCTGCATAGAAGAACTTCAGATTCACTGACTTTAGAAACATTTAAAGAGCTGAGGTTGACGGAGTCTGGGTGTATCACACTGCCCACAATGTGGAATGTGTCCAACAGAGTGATGTTCACAGATGCAAAAAGGAAAGACATTTTCCTCTTCAATTGCATTCTTTTCACAGACATATTTCCTCTTGAAATGATCTAAACATTTTAGAGCCCTGCTTCCTTCCTTCTTCCTTCCTTCCTTTTTTTTTTTTTCTTTCCTTCCTTCCCTTCACCCTCTCTCCCTTTCTTAAGATAGAGCCAGACATCAGTGAGATGCAGCTGTGGGTGGTCTTCATGAGAGTCCAGCATTTGTTCAGGATTCCAGATAGGCTGGAGAGTTCATTATCCCAGAGTCAGGCCAGCATTGGTGCTCAATAAGGGTGTGTGGAAATCAATTGAGTGGGTCTTTTCCAACAATAGAGAGTATTGAACCCAAGTAGAAATAACATCCACAAAACAATCTACAATGTACCCATTCATTTGAAAACATCAGCCAAATGGGGAGAAAAGTCAATAGCAAACCTTCCATAGCTAGACCTTTCAGATGTGAGTGTCCTGTAAATGTTCACTTACAAACATAGCCTTTGATTAGAAGGGTGAAGATCAACTAGAACATTAAACTCAGTCAATGGAGATTCCTGTTTCTGGTGTGGATCAAGTGCATTGCCTCATTTGAATTCAGATCTGTGTATATTGTTATATTGTGTGAACAATATAAGGTAGCCTAGGGAAATGCGAAGAGCAATTGCATCCCTCATGCTGAAAGTGTGAAATGCAGTGACAGTCTTTATTAACCTGGGGAAAGTGTTTATGTCCCTTGAAAGACACCTTTTAAATGGTTCTATCATTCTTTAAATAAGTTGGCTCTGATCTCCCCGGCTTGTGCTCTGTACCTTCTGAGACACAGATGACATTACTTTTTAGGAAGAGGACTGCCTCCAGTATTATTCTCCCAAGCTACAAATGTGATTTAAAACCTCTCAACCAGCACTTTATCTGTGGCAAGATGCATCGCCTATCCCCTGAGAAGTCATGAGTGCAGTCTCCCTTTAAGGGCACTTAAAGTGGACTGAAATTGAATAATCTCTGCAATTTACTATGGCTATTTCCCTGTGGTATAAAATAAAGTTGGAGAAGCAGAGAGCTCAGAGAATCAGAGCAAGCCAAAGGATTTGGGGTTTGGAGAAGAGCCCACCATCATTTCCACTCCTTATAACCACCCACCTTACAGCCACAAATGAAAGAGAAGTATCTGTGCCCACAGATAATTTGAATGATTTCTCTGAATGTGACTCATTTAGATGAAACATATGGAAACTCACTTTGACAAAAATGAATGGGGCGGGTGGGGTGGGGGGGCGGAGGAGCAGGAAGAAAGAAAATAATCCATTTGACTATATTACATCAAAAGCAGGGTTTTCTCAGGATGCTTCCTCAACATTACTTATATACTCAATGAATTATTCCACATTTATAAAAACAGCTTATGCTCCATTATAAAGACTAAAAATTGTTATGCTTCTTTTCACTTAGATTCAAAGGAGACGGAAGAAAATATCTAGACCTAACATGTGATTAGGTTCTAGAATTTGAAGTACTGAATTTTTTCACTGGGTTGACTACTCAAATCAAATTAATAGGGATCTGCCAAATCTCCACTCCCATTGGTGTAGTGTATATTGCCCCCGTGTTACAAGAGCTATGTTCCATACAGACTTTTCCACTTAACCCACTGGCTTGACTAGGAAAGTTGTATCAAAGTTATAAATTCGTCATGATGATAACTACTGGCCCAAATGTTGTGGCATGGAAGAAGTTATTCTTATCCTCAATGTGACACCATCAAATGCATGTGAGAAAGTGGTTATTTATATACAGTACTGTGCAGGATTCTGTGCCAATTAAATTACACAAGTCTGATCCACCCTTATTTTGAGAAGCATACGGTTGATGGCGAACACTGATAAAGTTACACATTTGAGTTAGAAGCATTCCATCAAAGAAGGGCTCATGTGTGTTAGAGGCAGGATGTGTAGCAAATGTGGTCAGTGCCCCTCTCATCACCTCTTTGTGCTTTGGATGACTTCTACTAGGAATACCTGCATCTCTGGGATTGACAGCTTTTTCAAAGCCATAGAAGGCCATTCTGTCCACACATGCAGCCGAGGAGTGCTGGGAATCCACACACCTGGCGAGCAGCCCTCACCCAATGGCCCGTAGGAGTTAGGATATAAACACTCCAGCTCCTTCATCTCTTGAGTAGAATAATGCTGAGGTGTGTGCTTTCCACTACTTCCCAGTTTCCCCCTGGGCTTAAGCTCCAGCCACTCACTGCAGTACCTGCTTTACTAATTCACCTGTATTGACTGACTTCCCATCCCTGCCAATGTTCCCTAAACCTCCCAAAGAAACTCCTTGCACATGAATCTTTGTGTCAGGGTCAGCTTCTGAAGATACCCAAATGAGGACAGGGCAAGTCAACCTCCAGATGTGATTAGGAAATGCATCATTGAGGACTCATGTCCAGACAAAATAAAGAGAGGAAAACAGTCATCTCTTCTAGGACCAGTCTTGGGAGGACTCAAAGATAGGCTCATGGGACTGGCACTATCGCTCATCAATCTCAGAGCAATTATTCCTTCTTCCATAGTCAATGGAAACCCATTTGGTTTGGGGGCAACATACTTGGGGTAGCTAAGCCCCTCCTGCAGGCTCCGGGATGAATCAAGTACATGCAAGTCAAGCAAAACCACCCCATTCCCATTTACTGATAATCATTAGGAGTGGGCATGTGACTGGGTACCAGCCCATGAGACATAAGTGGAGGAGGTGAGGAGCTCTTTTTCTCATGGATAAACAAAGACAGCTGGAAAAGCAAAGGGCGTATTTTCTGACCTCCTCCTTGCTGCCTTCTTGGGGCACCACTGAGTGATGTTTGGGGCTGCTGTAGTCATCACCATGAAGGAAAGATCACTGAGTTCCTCAAGCAACCCTGACCCTCCTTCTCCAGATCTCATTTCATATAACATAAACATTAGTCAAGGTTTCTGTTACCTGCACTCAATTTATCCTCATTGATACAGATGGGATTCTGGAAGCCAACTGAATGAGGAGGAATGGTATGCAGGGGACAGGGCTCAAATGTAGCAGTGGAAAAAGAAAGCTGCATAATATATTTTCCTTCATACTTTTCCTTCAGAATGTCCATCACAGTGATGACTATACATTTACTTGTGTTCTTCTGGTTAAATATATTTCCCTGCCAGTGTGTAAGCTCCATGAGGACAGAGATGAAAGCTTTTGGCTGGATGTGACATTTTTTTCTTGCTACCTCCCATGATGCCAGATACATGCTTGTTAAATAAATGAACAAATGCACTAAAGAATAGCTGAGAGGGTGTTGCTTAAGACATGGCCTCAGATAGAAGGTGGGTGACTTGAGGCCTGCTGAAGAAGTGCTAAGAAGGATTAAGGAATGCTCTTAGCTGTAGATTACAGAGTGATGGGGAAATGGGGAGAGGTTAACGAGACCTCCAAATGGCAGAGAAGGAGACCACAGGTGGGCTCTAGTCAGACTGCATGATTCCTTAGAGATAAGACCCAAAGGAAGAAAATGGTAGTGGGTATGGAGGTAGAAAAGTGAGGGAAGGAGGAAGAAGTGAACACTTGGCCAACTGCGCCCATTGAAAACAATGGTCATGCCAAGGCTTCCGGCTTGGATAATGGAGATGATACTGATATCTTTGAAACAGAAATGGTGGACAAAATAAGAGATGGAGGAAAAAAATAAATCAATAAGTACATGAAAATAGAAGAGTGGTAGCCTGAAAAAGTCAAGAACTGTTAGCTATACCTTATCAAACTTATCATGAGCATTTAACCTCTTCTTTAAAAAAAGCAAAGCCATGGTCCACCCTCTGAAATGCCTTCATGGCCTATTTGACCTCTCTTTCCTTCAAAACCCCAACATCCTCCTGTTCCAGCTTCCAACAGTTTGTGACTTCTGACACCTCGAAATGTCCTTAAAAGAACAATAATGGCTAACACAGATAGCATACTTTATGTGAACCATTCTGAGCGCCTTACACATATTAACTCATCTATTGATCATTCAAGCTCTGCAACAATCCTAAAAAGTAGGTACTGTACTATCCCCATTTGAAGCCCAGAGAGATTGAGTAACTTACCCAAGCTCACACAGCTGCTAAGTGGTGGAACTAGGAAACTGGGATTTCCAATGTTCCAGAGCATGTGCCCTTAATCACTATGCTATCATTATCTGCATGACATAAGTTACCACTGTGTTGAGAGTTTCTTGTAGCCTTTTTCTGGAATCACTACTTGTTTCCCAGAGGATGAGGTTTTGAAGATTAGATGGGATTTTATTTCAAGTGGGTATCATTTTTATAATTCACACAAAACTTTTAAAATGAAAAGCTCTGGAGTTAATATTCCATTTTCTCCTAAATGCATAGGTTCTCTTCCCTATAAACCCACTCTGTGCAGTGCCAACTGGTCAGGCTTTAAGGCTGCTCTCACCCCTGCCTGAACTGCTCCACCACTGGGTTTTCTGGGCACAGGCTCTTTGGGCACCTCCCTCACCTCCTTTGAGTCTCAGCTCAGCTGTCACCTCACCAGTAACAATCTCTTTTGAAATGGCAGCTCCCTTGTTCTCACTGCCTCCTCTCCAGGAGAGAATGGACAGGGAGGAATGAGATTCAGCCCATGAAACAAAAAGTTATTACCATCATTATAATTGGTGCATTAAAGCTTATGATGTGCTCCAGAGTAGCCACATTAATAAGAGCCGATGCTACAGCTTCATGCACCATCAGAGAGGCTAGCTGGGTCACTGCAAGGTCAGGAAGCCCATTCCCTGCCACTTTCAAGTACAACCTACACAGAGTTATCGTGTCCTTATTTTAAAGTCGCCTTGGCCAGCCACCTTCAATAACCCAGCAGTTAAGGGTTGGCGCGTTTCTGCTTTCCTCTTGTTTGAGGAAATAGAGAAGACTTGAGAGATATGTCTTAGTTGTCATGCTTTAAAATTACTGCCAAACTACCCCTTTCCCCTCAAGAGGAAGAGTAGCCCTGGGTCAATGTATCTATCTCCTGACATCTCTACTTGGACAACAGAGAGCGTCTCAAATTCCACATGACTGTGGTAGACATATTCTAGTCCTAAAAGCTATTCACATGTCCCTTCTCCTTTGTTGTCCTCCACTTGTAGAGGGAAGAAAGCTAAAAAACTATATTTCCAAGCCTCCATTTAACCAGGGGTGGCCATAAAACTTAGCTCAGGCATATACAACATAGGCAAAGTTCCTGAGGAAAGGTCTCTTCTTAAATAAAAAGGAAAAATTTAACAAGGATAAAGTCTTCACCCCTTGGCCCTCCCTCCAATTTTGGAGCACAGGTACTAGGCACACAGCAACCATCTTGAACCAAAAGGAGATAAGCAAAAAGGTGAAGGTCCACACACTGAGGTAGGTAGACCAGGAGGCTGAAAAGAGCCTGCAGCATCCCTGAATTGTTAAGCTGCCCTGAAAGGTCTAGATTGCATAGCCCTGGACTTCCTGTGTTGTGAATCACAGACACCGGTAACTGTTTCAGCCACTCCAGTAGGGCCTTCTGTTCTTTGCAGCTGACCACTAATATAGAGACAAAGAATGAACTCATGAAACCTCCTCTCACCTGCCCTCTTCCAGTGCCCCTATCTTAGTAAATGACATCTCCATTCTTCCAAGCATACAGGCCAGAATCTGGGAATTATCCTTGACACTGTCCCCTCCTTCACTTCCACATCCAACTCATCACTGCCTAAATGCCTCTCTACTGGTCATCTTAACTCCTCACTGCAGACACATCACTGTTCCTCATTAGGGGGATTAGGACAGCCTCCTTGCTTGTCTTGCTAACCAGGCGAGGTCCTCACTGTAGCTGGCTTCTTTTTCAAATCTAACCATTATAACCTGCCGCCCAACACACACACACACACACACACACACACACACACACACACACATTCCTGCTTAAAAGCCTTCTGTGGCTGTCCATATGCTCTGTGATCATGATCTAAATATTTAACATGGCCTAAAAGGCCCATGGGGCCCATCCCGAGCCCATCTCCAGCCTTAGTTTGCACTAGCTTTCCTCTGAGTTTCAGCTGCCCCCACCTTCACTTCTGAGAAAGCACCTCACTTCTTCCCTCCATGAGGTCTTTGCATGGACTCCTCCCTCTGGCTGGTAAGCTCTTACTCATCCCTACCATTCGCTGGCTGACTCCTGGTCAGTTCTTCTTCATTCAGAAGACAGCCTTGGCACCACGGCCTCAGAGAACTTTTCCATGACTCAGCTCAGGAGTACAGAATCCTTTGTTTAATATTGCCCCAGAAATGCCTTCCCTCTTTTTGGAATTTCTGGTTGTAATTACTCATCCTTAATGGGATTATTTGTCTAATGGTAAATTGTTGAGAGCAGAATTTCTGTCTGATTTTGTTTTGTTTTGTTTTCACATGGCATCCACCATGCCTATGTGATGCCAGCACTTAGTGGGTGCTCAATAAATATTTGTTAAACAAAGATTGAATGGAAGAAAGACAACTGGCCCATTCAACCAACGTTTAACTAATTGATGACTAACATTATATTCTCTAATTGATTAACATTATATTCTCTAATTGATTAATTATATTCTCTACTGATGGAACGTATCTCAAAACAATAAGAGCTATTTATGACAAACCCACAGCTAATATCATACTGAATGGGCAAAAACTGGAAGCATTCCCTTTGAAAACTGGCACAAGACAGGGATGCCCTTTCTCACCACTGCTATTCAACATAGTGTTGGAAGTTCTGGCCAGGGAAATCAGGCAAGAGAAAGAAATAAAGGTATTCAATTACGGAAAGAGGAAGTCAAATTGTCCCTGTTTGCAGATGACACGACTGTGTATTTAGAAAACCCCATCGTTTCAGTCCAAAATCTCCTTAAGCTGATAAACAAGTTCAGCAAAGTCTCAGGATACAAAATCAATGTGCAAAAATCACAAGCATTCTCTACACCAATAACAGACAAAGAGCCAAATCATGAGTGAACTCGCATTCACAATTGCTTCAAATAGAATAAAATACCTAGAAATCCAACTTACAAGGGATGTGAAGGACCTCTTCAAGGAAAACTACAAACCACTGCTCAGTGAAATAAAAGAGAAAACAAACAAATGGAAGAACATTCCATGCTCATGGGTAAGAAGAATCAATATTGTGAAAATGGCCATACTGCCCAAGGTAATTTGTAGATTCAATGTCATTCCCATTAAGCTACCAATGACTTTCTTCACAAAATTGGAAAAAAAACTACTTTAAATTTCTTTTGGAACCAAAAAAGAGCCTGCATTGCCAAGACGATCCTAAGCCAAAAGAACAAAGCTGGAGGCATCAGGCTACCTGACTTCAAACTATACTACAAGGCTACAGTAACCAAAACAGCATGGTACTGGTACCAAAACAGAGATACAGACCAATGGAACAGAACAGGGCCCTCAGAAATAATACCACACATCTACAACCATCTGATCTTTGACAAACCTGACCAAAACAAGAAATGGGGAAAGGATTCCCTATTTAATAAATGGTGCTGGGAAAACTGGCTAGCCATATGTAGAAAGCTGAAACTGGATCCCTTCCTTACACCTTATACAAAAATTAATTCAAGATGGATTAGAGACTTAAATGTTAGACCTAAAACCATAAAAACCCTAGAAGAAAACCTAGGCAATACCATTCAGGACATAGGCATGGGCAAGTACTTCATGTTTAAAACACCAAAAGCAATGGCAACAAAAGCCAAAATTGACAAATGGGATCTAATTAAATTTTTTTTTTCCTTTTTGTTCTAGATTTTATTTTATTTTTTATTTTTTTATTTTTTTATTATACTTTAAGTTCTAGGGTACATGTGCATAACGTGCAGGTTTGTTACATATGTATATTTGTGCCGCGTTGGTGTGCTGCACCCATCAACTCGTCAGCACCCATCAATTCATCATTTATATCATGTATAACTCCCCAGTGCAATCCCTCCCCCCTCCCCCCTCCCCATGATAGGCCCCGGTGTGTGATGTTCCCCTTCCCAAGTCCAAGTGATCTCATTGTTCAGTTCCCACCTATGAGTGAGAACATGCGGTGTTTGGTTTTCTCTTCTTGTGATAGTTTGCTAAGAATGATGGTTTCCAGCTGCATCCATGTCCCTACAAAGGACGCAAACTCATCCTTTTTTATGGCTGCATAGTATTCCATGGTGTATATGCGCCACATTTTCTTAATCCAGTCTGTCACAGAGGGACATTTGGGTTGATTCCAAGTCTTTGCTATTGTGAATAGTGCCGCAATAAACATACGTGTGCATGTGTCTTTGTAGTAGAATAATTTATAATCCTTTGGGTATATACCCAGTAGTGGGATGGCTGGGTCATATGGTACATCTAGTTCTAGATCCTTGAGGAATTGCCATACTGTTTTCCATAATGGTTGAACTGGTTTACAATCCCACCAACAGTGTAAAAGTGTTCCTATTTCTCCACATCCTCTCCAACAACTGTTGTTTCCTGATTTTTTAATGATTGCCATTCTAACTGGTGTGAGATGGTATCTCATTGTGGTTTTGATTTGCATTTCTCTGATGGCGAGTGATGATGAGCATTTTTTCATGTGTCTGTTGGCTGTATGAATGTCTTCTTTTGAGAAATGTCTGTTCATATCCTTTGCCCACTTTTTGATGGGGTTGTTTGTTTTTTTCTTGTATATTTGTTTGAGTTCTTTGTAGATTCTGGATATTAGCCCTTTGTCAGATGAGTAGATTGCAAAAATGTTCTCCCATTCTTGCAATTCTTGTCCCACGGACAAGATTTGACCGTGTTGGCCAGGATGGTCTCGATCTCCTGACCTCATGATCCACCCTCCTCGGCCTCCCAAAGTTCTGGGATTACAGGTGTGAGCCACCATGCCTGGCTACTGAGCCATGAATATTTGACGAATCACTGAATTTTGCTATCTCACCAACAATATCTGTTTCAGGCCCCATGTCTTCCTAAGGCATGGATGGACTGGGTCAGACAGTGGCATGGAGCAAACACATGCTCTGGACAGCTGAAGCCAAGTTATGATAATGGGAGTCATCACTAGGGCTTAATTCAGATTTTCAGCTAGTGCTGGAAACGTGATCAACTTAAAGAAGCTGCAGAAGAGGCCTTTCTCCTTTATCCCAAACAAGCTTCTACCTGAAAATTTCCAACAATCACTCCCTAAACACGGGGTGGCCACTGACTGAGAAAAGCTATGCGGGAACTTGTTTTTGCAGTTCAGATCCCTCATTGGATGACTCAGAAAAATGGTCAATGGGAGAACTGAGAAGGAAGAAGGGTTGGCAGGAAAGATGAAAAACTGTTTTGAGTCAAGAGGGTCTTGGTTTTGAAAAGATCAAATTTTTTGTCAAGAAGAAGATGCTCTTCCTTTCTTAATGGTTCTTTCAGTCATTGGATCACCAGGATTGCCCTGCTCCCACCTTTACAGCCAAGTCATGTCTCACAAAGGTGGCAGGGAGTGAGGAGAAAGGCTGTTTTGTGGGAGTCAGAGAATAAAAAGATGCTCATAAGGTAGTCTTGCCCTAGTCACTTGATGAGGGGGATCAGAATGAAGTACAGAGAAATCAAGTAAATAATATGTAACATGCTTCTCCACCCCCATCCAAACCCACTGAACTTCTTATCCTAGCCCTTATAAGAGGAGGGAATTTTAATCAGCTGGGTGCAGTGGCTCACACCTGTAATCCCAGCACATTGGGAGGCCAAGGTGGGTGGATCACCTGAGGTCAGGAATTCAAGACCAGCCTGACCAACATGGTGAAATGCCATCTCTACTAAAAAAAAAAAAAAAAAAAAAAAAAAATTAGCCAGGCGTGGTTGTGGGTGCCTGTAATGCCAGCTACTCAGGAGGCTGAGACAGGAAAATCGCTTGAACCCAGAAGGCAGAGGTTGCAGTGAGGTGAGATCCGCCACTGCACTCCAGCCTGGGCAACAAGAGCAAAAACTCTGTCTCAAAAAATATACATAATAATAAAGAAAGAAATTGTAGAAATTTTAGGGGTCAGAAGCCCTGGGTTCAAGTCTCCACTCTGCCACTTATGAGCTTAGTGACCAAGGCAGGTCATTTAACTTCTCTGATTCACTTTTTCTTAATTGCCAAATAGTAGATGGAAACTAGGTTATAAATCATGGTGGAACGCAAGTCTAACTGTGCTGAGAGTCAGTGAGATCACACATGCAAACACCTTGCATGCATTACAAAGCTTACATCCACATTAGTTAGTTCACTGGACTTCTCATTCCACAGACCCTCCTTTATTGTATTTATAGGCCATACAGATACGTGTGGATGTCACTGCTGATGAAGAAAGGCAGTTCTCCCAAGGGCTACACTGTGAGCCCTGGCCAGCATTTCTGAAACTCCATCCTTTCCTCCATTGGCTCCCTTCCTTCACGTGACCCTGTACCGTGTGTGGAGACAGTCTCATGTTCCCAGACCCAGCCTCACATCCTCACCACCACCAACCTCATAACTCACGGATAGTGTACAACAGCGTCCACATTTGCCCATGAGGTGATTTTAAAAAGCTATATGAGTCCCTGACCCTGAAGCAGTGAGAGAGAGGGAGAGGGATTCAAATAAAGGCAGTTTATGAAAAAAAAATATTGACATTTGCTACCTTTTGGAGAAAGGATAACAGTTGTCATCATTGGACAGCTCCACTGAATGCATTGTGAAGTGATAGTGGAAATGCAGATAAAGATGTGTTTTGATACCCAACTGTCACAGGTCACACAGGTTGATGCCTATAAATCTCAATATTTAATAATATGTACTAATTAACAAGATTCCTAATTCACAGGGGTGAAGGTGGAAGGATTTTCCCCAATCTTACCATTTCCCATCCCCAAAATAACGTTTGAGTTGGAGTTTGAACCATGAGATTTCTGTTGGCTAGTATCACTCGTGCAGAAAAGAATCCCAGAATCCACCCATAGGAAAACCTCAAAGCATCTGATGTTCACTGTATTATTCCAAGAATTACAATACAACACCCCCTTGGACTTTACAAACTGCCAGAATGGACTCAAAAAATAAATAAATAAAACCAGCTATCCCAATCATTCCTTGTTACAGGTGAAGAATCTGAAAGGCAGAATAAGATGACGCAGCAAGCTAGTGGCAATGCAGAGAGGCAAACCCAGTCTCTGGTTTTTAGGCAGGTCCTCTCTCCATGGTCCATACTGGGTCCACCAAGCTGTGGGTGCAAAGGGCCATTCACAAAGAGTGCTCACCACTGCAGCCTCTGGCTTCTGCTGGTCCCCTTCGAAGCCATATTTGACCTTCCATCTCCATCCTTTTCCATCCCACTCCTCAAGAGCCCAGTTTTATAACCCTTGAACTCCAACTAGGCATTGGAAGACTATCAAATTGTATTAAGAACATTCATTCCTTTCAAATACAGTCAGAGCAAGACAATTGCTACAACATCTATCCTTCCAGAACAGACAAAGTACTCACTTCCCTCAATACAGCTGACCCTCATTTACTGTGTCTAAGTAGAATGAGTCCTGAGCATCTGTTTCGTGTGAATAAGGAAAACAAACAAGTCAGTGTACCATATCTGAATTTTAATAACGTCTGGCTATTCTACAGCAAGGTTGCTGTACTATAAAAACTTGTTAAAGTGTGACTCATCCCACGGTTTTCACTGGCCACCAGGCTCCCAATTAAATACCAGCCAGTGAGCTGAGTGTCTGATGAGAAGCCAGGAAACCTCATTACCGATAAGGTTAATATAATTAGTTACTTTTGCTAAGTGCCTGTGAGTCGCTCCCCAAATTTAAAACACAAATAGAAAACACAAGTGGGAGCATTTCCTTCATGTGTGGAATTCCTTGTGGCTGTCTCTGTCTACCCATTTCCCCTCCTGAGTCACACCTATCTGTAAAACACCTCTGTCCACCAGCAACCAGCATTTTACAAGACACACTATTAAAAAACCTCAAAATCGGGAACAACAGGATGTGCTCTCTTTTGTAGATTTGCAAATCCAATAGAACTGCAGGCACTTACGTGCTGTAGGAAAAGTCCTCTGATCCTGCAACTGGAATGTGTTCTCACGTTTGAAGCTCTGCAAAAGAAAGAAAAAGAAAAGTTGAAGTTTCACTCAAACGTAGGAAGCAACCTGTTGTGCAGCTGATGGCATCAGGGACAGTCAATGCGCGGGAAGTGCAGTTTGTGCTCTGAGGTTATCGGACTCAGCAATCCACCCAGCTGCGAGCATCTTGGAATAGAGGCTGAAAGGTACTGTCTGGAGAGAGAGTCACTCACCCCCTCCTTCTCACCATTCCCCCAGGACAGCTTTTCTCACAAACTACAGACTTTGGCCGGTGACTGGAACACATACACTAACTCTCACAGGACTCCAGCAAAACAAAACATGAGTGTACTTTCAAGTGTTTGCGAATCCAAACCAAAAAAGAAAGAAATCTGAACGTGCCAGCCAGCATTACAGTGATGGTCCTCATTCTTAATAAATGTGAACCCCAAGGCCTACTCTGATTTTTAAGCAATTAAATAGTAATGATCACAGAGGGCCCCAGGCCCACATGTAGATAAGAGTGTTTAGCTGGTATAGACAGGATGATTGCAAAAGTACAGCAGAATTGGTCATTAACCATCCTAGTAGTTGTTTTACAAATATAAATTAGAACATAATATTTTGCAATTGTATCCTGAAATAAAACCTATCACCAAAGTAAATTGCAGATTTGAGATAAAATGATAAAAGAACTAGAAGAAAATGTGGGCAAGTAGTTCCGTAATCTAAGAATGGGTTCATCCTTCTAAGTATGAGACCAGTGACAGAAATCACAACAGTGATGGATCTGACTGCCTGAAAATGAAAAGCAGTCAGATAAATAAAAGGAAAAAAATCCAAAAAACAGTAACAGCAATAAAAATTACTAACATAGGAGAGTACATAAAAACGAAAGTCTGCAACCAACAGGAAAAAATTCTTGACAACATAGAAAACAAAGAGTGAGTAAACTTAATATATACAAAGGAATTAAAAAATCATTAAGAAGAAGATGAGCACCTCATCAAAAAAAAAAAAAACAGTCAAAGGACATGGTCTGGCCATTTACAAATACAGAAGCCCAATTAACCAATAAACTATTTTTTTAAGTATAATGTCCTCAATAATCAAAATATAAAAATGTTAAATATAGATTTTTTTATTTATTTATCCAATTGGTGATTTTTAAAAAGAAATACTGAAGGCTACTGTTGGGAAGGACCTGGGAAACCCTGCTGATTGCAGGTGGGAATGGTGATCAAGACACACTTCCCCAGGTTCATCCTACAGCACTAGGAGGGATCAGAAGCCCTACAATCTACATTTCATTTGACATTGGAATTTCAAATGTAATCTAATGAAACAATAGTGTATAAGCACAACAATGAAACTATAACATTTATCACAGGGCCTTTATAGAAGGGAAATTGTATGGGGTAAAGCAACTAAAGAACATCTATAAAATAGAACATTAGACAGGTTACAATTGTATTGGAAAGGCAATCATTGTTAAATTTTAAGGTTGGTTACAAAATAATATGATCTTATATTTATAGACATTATATACATATGAGCACACACCACATATATATCTCTATATGAAAGACATGTATACTTATGTACCACGTAATGATGTTTCAGTCAATGATGGACCACACATTTGACTGTAGTCCCTAAGATTATGATGGAGCTGAAAAATTCCCATCACCTAGCGATGGCATAGCCTTCCTAATGTCATTGCACATCACATTTCTCATGTATGTGTGGTGATGCTGACATAAGCAAACTTACTGCACTGCCAGTTGTGTAAAATTCGAGAACATGCAACTTACGGACCCTACATAATACTTGATAATAATGGGCCGGGTACAGTGGCTCAAGCCTGTAATCCCAGCACTTTGGGAGGCCGAGACAGGCGGATCACGAGGTCAGGAGATCGAGACCATCCTGGCTAACACAATGAAACCCCGTTTCTACTAAAAATTAAATAAATAAATAAATTTTAAAAAAATTAAAAAAAAAAAAAAACAGCTGGGAGTGGTGGCGGACGCCTGTAGTCCCAGCTACTCAGGAGGCTGAGGCAGGAGAATGGCGTAAACCCAGAAGGCGGAGCTTGCAATGAGCTGAGATCCGGCCACTGCACTCCAGCCTGGGCGACAGAGCGAGACTCTGTCTCAAAAAAAAAAAAAAAAAAAAAAAACTTGATAATGATAATAAACAACCATGTTACTGGTTTATGTATTTACTATACTAGATTTTTTATTATTGTTTTAGAGCTTACTCCTACTCATAAAAATCAAATGTTAACTATAAAACTGCCTGAGACAGGTTCTCCAGGAGGTATTCCAGAAGAAGGCATTGAAATCATGGGAGATGATGGTTCCATATGTGTTACTGCCCTTGGAGACCTTCCAGTGGGATAAGATATCGTAGTGGAAGACAGTGATATTGATGATCTTCACCTAGGCTACTCACATGTTTGTGTTTTAGTTTTCAACAAAAAAGCTCTAAAAACAAAAAATTTTTTAAATAGGAGAAAGCTTTATAGAATAAGGATCTAGAGAAAAAAATCTGTGTACAGCTGTACAATGCATCTGTGTTTTAAGCAAGTGTTATTACAAAACAGCCAAAAGTTTTCTAAAACAAAAATTAAAACATGTATAAAGCTAAAAAGTTGCAGTAAGCTAAGGTTTATTACTGAAAAGAATATTTTAATAAATTTAGTGTAGTCTAGGTGTCCAGTGTTTACGAAGTCTACAGTAGTGTACAGTCATGCCCTAGGCCTTCACATTCACTCACCACTCACTCACTGACTCACCCAGAGCAACCTCCAGTCCACAAACTCCATTCAGTGTCAGTGACCTATGCAGGTGTACCATATCATATTTTTACTGTACCTTTTCTATGTGTAGATATGTTTAAATACACCAATACTTACCATTGTGTTACATTTGCCTACAGTATTCAGTATGTAACATGCTGTACAGGTTTGCAGCCTGGGGCACTAGGCTGTCCCACACAACCTAGGTGTGTAGCAAGGTCTTCTATCTAGGTTGGTGCAAGTCCACTCTGCAATGTTCACACAGTAATGACACGGTCTAACAACGCGTTTCTCAGAATGGATTCCTATCGTTAAGTGATGCATGACTATTCTCAGAAAAAAACAAAAAGGAAGTAAGCTAAAATGTCAGCTGTATCTATAATGAGATCATGGATGATATTTATTTTATTTTTATTGCTTATCAATAGTTTCTAAATTTTTTATAAAACATGCAACTTCTGTAACAATTTTTTCAAATTCTGGGGTTTTTTTTAAATAGAATTTTACAAGGTTACAGGAAAAACAAACAAACCAACAGGCTTGTGTTTTTCCCACCAAACTAAATGACTTTCATTTACTGCTTCCAAGGATTATGCAGCCTCTCTCTCCCCTGATCTGCATCCAACTCTGTAATAATTTCCTTCACATCATGAAAAAATTATTCGAAACCCCAAGCTCACTCATTCAATTAACTCCCTACCTCTTCCTTACTCAATATTCAATTAACATTGAATCACTTTAAGTCTTGCTATTTTAAAACTTGCTCTGGTTAATCTGTTTTTTTAAACGGCTAGTTCTTCTTTTTACCTCTGAGTCTTTGTAAGTGGCTGAGCATCGGAGGACATTTGGAAACAAGGAACCTGGTGGGTCGCACAGAGATGCTTCACTCACCTTCCGGTGTCCACTGTAAAGATGCATAGGTGTGGACAGCACAGTGGAACAACGTAGAAGCTTCCAGCTTGGAACCATGTGGCACGTCCAGGAAAGCAAGACATGGTGTGACATGAGAATGCCTGGCACAGGTCAAGCTGAAAATCTTTTTTTTAATGTCCAGACTGTGCAATGCAGGGGCTCTGGCCCCTGTCTGCAGTCGGACCCCAGAGTGGCTTTGGACAAGCAGTTTAACTGATCTGGGCATCAGTTACCTCATTTCTAAAACTATGAATGACATCTAAATCGATGGTAGCTTACGTCCTTTTCAACCCAAATTATGTCACTCTAACACACCCTTTGAAGCAGGTCATAGCCCAGTAGCATTACAAATGCATTTCCTTTTGTTACCATGTATTCTAAGGGTATTTCATATTTCACAAATTGTTCCAATGTTCATCACATCTTATGAAAAATGGACTTCTTTTATCATTTTCCTCAGGTTGTCTCCATCCTTCATTTTCTCCCCTATTCCATCTTCCCACGTTGATTCAGACTACATGTGAGTCATTTATTTATCTCTACAGACTGGGGACGGAGCCTTTGTTTTTTAACCTGAGGGAAGCTCCTCATGGGAAATGTTTTCATCTATTAAAACTTATCACATATATTGTTATTTTAAGTTTAAAAAAGAGACAGTCAGAAAACAGAAGAGTCAAGATTATAAAAGATATCCTTTAGGTGGCCCAGAGTAGGGCTAACTTTCTGTAAAGTTTGCAAACAAAAGAACTATTCTCAATCCAAAGCAAAGACAGTCTTCCTGACCCCCCCGTCATCCAAGACAAAAGAGGTCATTACTATCTCAAAATGCTGATGAGGATACAGAAGAACCGGATCCCTCGTAGGGTAATTTACTAGTGGGAGAATACAATGGTATAGCCACTCTGATGAAGAGTGTAACAGCTTCTCATAAAACGAAATATGCACTTACCATATGACCTAACAATTACACTTTTGGACATTTATGCCAGAGAAATGGAAACTTACATCCACACAAAAATCTGTGCACAGGTGTTCATCACAGTTTTATTCATAATAACCCCAAACAGAAACCAGCTGGACACAGTGACTCATGCCTGTAATCCAAGCACTTTAGAAGGCCGGGGTGGGAAGATTGCTTAAGCCCAGGAGTTCAAGACCAGACTAGGCAATATAGTGAAACCCCGTCTCTACAAAAAAATATGAAAATTAGCTGGGCGTGGTGGCATGTACCTGTGATCCCAGCTACTTGGGGGGCTGAGGCAGAAGGATCACTTGACCTGGAGGTCTAGACTGCAGTGAGCCCTGATTGCACCACTGCACTCCAGCCCGGGTGACAGAGCAAGACCTTGTCTCAAAAATAAAATAAAGAAAAAAAAGAACCAACTAAAATGTCCTTCAGTGAGTGAATGGTTGAACAAACTGTAATGCATTCGAACCATGAAACACTATTCAATAGCAAAAAGGAACAAACTATTGATTACACACAATAACTTGAACGGATCTCAAAGGGTTATGCTGAGTAGAAAAAGAAAAATCAAAAGGTTGCCCCTGTATGATTGCATTTACACAACATTCTTGAAATGGCAAAATTATAATAGATAATAGATTAATGGTTGCTGGGAGTGGGCATGAGGGGAAGGGGGTGTCTGTAGCTATTAAAGGGTAGCAGAAGGGATCCTTGTTGTGAAAATGTCCAGTATCTTCACTGTGGCGGTGGTCACAGAAGTCTACACAGGTGATAAAATTATTGGAACTAAATATACACATACACACAAATGAGCACGTGTAAAACCGGTAAAATCCAAACAAGGTGACTGGATTGCATCAATCTGAATTTTCTGGTTTTGATATTATGCTATAATTTCACAAGATGTTGAGAGAGAGAGGAAGATGGAAGAGAGAGAGATAGTAACAGCAAGTACATGGACAATGAAGAGCTAGAGAACCTGAGGATTGAAATTTTCCTGTAAAATGTTCTTATCAAATGGAAATGCAAATCTTCGCAGTCCACATTTCCTGAAATTTTACATTATTCCTAACTTTAGGTGTTCTATTTTGTGGTGGTTGTCATGGTGATATTTAAAGAGGGAGAACTGTACAGTGCTATACAAAGGATCCTATTTTCTCCAGAGAGCTGGAATAGCATTTCCTTAGCGTAGCATCTGCCACTGGTTTCCCACCCACGTGGCTTGGCCCACCTCGGCAGTCACCTGCAGACAAAAATGACAGGGAGTTGAGACTTCAGGAGCAACCCTCGAGCAATGATGGACAGGGGTTGGTGAGCGACTCTGTGCCTTCCTCCCCCACCAGGGGTGCCTCGAGGTATGCTCTCCACCATCTCTCAAAGGTCCCCCACAGGTTGAACCCCAGCTGCCCTCCCCAGGTTACTACCCACAATCACACCTCTTCCTGCTTTCCTGTCACCCTCTCCCTCATTCCATCTCTCAAACCAACCACTTAAAACCAGTTCCTTGTCTCAGGGTCTACTCTTGGAAGGATCCAAATAAAGATTCTTACACTGAAGATTCCTAGGTACCGATTCCAAGTTCCTGATCTTTAACAACTGAGCTTCTGCTTTTCCTAATCATTACCGAACTCAAAGAAACTGCAACAAACCTCATGGAGATGTAACAAAATCTGATTTGTTTATTTAACACTGACCACAATGCCCTCGGGTAAATACAGGCCTTGGCATGAGTGAAGGGTCTCTGTTTACCTGGTAACAAACATGGACGAGGGCCATTAGGCGGTTTGTTTAATAACTAACTATAGGTATAGGCTGGGTGTGGTGACTCACGCCTATAATCCCAGCACTTTGGGAGGCCAAGGCGGGCAGATCACCTGAGGTCAGAAGTTCAAGACCAGCCTGACCAACATGGAGAAACCCCAACTCTACTAAAAGTACAAAATTAGCTGGGCGTGGTGGCGCTTGCCTGTAATCCCAGCTACTCGGGAGGCTGAGGCAGGAAAATCGCTTGAACCCAGAAGGTGGAGGTTGCGGTGAGCTGAGATCGCATCATTGCACTCCAGCCTGGGTGACAAGAGCAAAACTGTGTCTCAAAAAAACAAAACAAACAAACAAACAAAAACTTACTATGAAGACTTTTTCTAATAGGTTCCATTCACTGGAGCAAGTCTGCATTCAGTGTATACTTTTTCAGAAAACTGACACACTTGTGTTCCAGTTCTAGTTTCTAGAAGGAGCCCATCCTGCAAACCCAGTAGACCCATCCAGAGAGCTGAGGTGTTGGTCGGTTTCCAAGATGCCAGCTAAGTGACTTGGGAAAGGCAAAATAAAGCAAACTCTGCTCAGAAAAATGAAGAAAGTAAAAGAATGTTTTGAGAACCGAAAAAATTCTAAATGCAGTCATCTTTAGGTATACTTGGGAAATTGGTTCCAGGACCCCCTCGTACACCAAAATCCACACATAGTCAAGTCCTGCAGTTAGCCCTGTAGAGCCCTCATATAGGAAAAGCCAGCCCTCCTCATTTGTGGGTTTTGCATCCCACAAATACTGTACATATAACCCACCTAGATTACTAACCAGCTGCAGCCCTGTTAATTAATACTTTGAATCACTCTTGCCTCAGTTTTGGCTGGTGGTAAGGCAGCTCTCTACTGTCATCATTTTCAATGGTTCTGCTATAAATATGTCTATGTGTGTCTACTTAAACAGGCTAATATCTACATATACTTCTATAAGCAGGTGAATGGAGCAGCTGAAAGAAAGTGAACTGGATGTCTGAATATTTAGACCTGTACCTGGGGAGCAGCGAGAGGCAGGGAGGCAACTTCGGTCAAATTCCTCAGACTTCCTGGGTCTCAGTTTACTTAGAAGCAAAATAAAAGGCTTGAATCAGATAAGACAGGAAGGCAAGCTCTGTTCCAACTTGACAAGTCTGTGATTCTAGATGATATTTTTGTTTAGCAGAAAGGAGATCTGTTGATAGTATTATCATCCGTGCACTGATTCACTGAACATTCCCTAAGCATCCTCTATGTAGCAAGCACTGAGCAAGGGATACCAAAATGTCACCATGCGTGAATAGATAGCCTGGTACAGGCTCTGCCACTGCCCTGATTCTCACCTCTACTATTCCCTTCATCTTGGCTTCATTTACTTCAGGCCCAATGTCCCAAGAGCCAGTGTCCACCAGGCCAAGCTTAGGACATGTGCCTACATATCCAACAAGATAGATGGAAAAAGGATCTGGCCTCCATCAGCTTTCGTGGCGGCGGGCAGCAGAGGGTGGCTATCACCGGGAACTACCCACCCACCAAGAAGATGCACAATAGCAAATTGCTCCAACAGGAGAGGAGGCCACACAAGGAAGAGGGGGATTTGAATGTGAGACAGCCAAAAGAGGACACGTGTCATCCACATCTGCCTCCTTGAGCTCTCTGACACTCAGTGCCAATGTGTGACCACACCTGTGCACTTGAGGGGAAGAGAAGAGCTTTAAGCTTCATCCAGCTCTCTAAAGATGCTGACAGAGGCAGAGAGAAGGTGCACCTGAGGGGTCTCCCGTGCTTTGGGGACAGATTGCTTTCCACTTCACTTTTCATAATGTTCTCACATGAGACGTGGCCAGGAAGAAGGCCCTCAAGAATCTGGAGGTGGAGACTGGGATCCCCTTTCTGGATCTACCTGACTCTCAGTGTTTTGTCACCACCCCACTCTCAGAGGGCCAGCAGAGAAAATATTTAGGGCAGTACTCAGGACAAGGTGCCATGCAGTACCTGGGTTACCAGACACATGGGGAACTTCCCAGCATTTCACGGGTGAACACCACTGGCTGTGCTGGCCTAGGTTGGCAGTGGGTTTGGCCCTCCCCCAGTGTATCAAAAGTTGACAGAATCAGGCTATCCCAGATGCTGGTGCCATTGTACCTCGTACCTACTTGGTGCTGGAAATCTTTCTGTCTTCACCACTCCCCTCACTCCATCTCCACACTCACTCACTAACCAGTATCCTTAGAAGACCATTGTAAAAGAAAGTTTGACATTTTGTACTCAACCCTTAAGTAAGTAAACCTAAAATTCATATGGGAACACAAAGGATCTAGAATAGCTAAAAGAAGCTTGAAAAAGAACACCAAAGTTGGAGAAATAACACTGCCTGATTTCAAGACTTATTATAGCCATAGATAACAACATAATGTAGTATTGACATCATGATAGACAAAGAAATCAATGGAATAGTATAGAGTCCAGAAGTAAACTCACACATATATAGTCAATTGATTTGCAGCAGAGTTGCAAAAGTGGGAAAAGAAGTCTTTTCAACAAATGGTCCTAGAATAATTGGATGCATATGAGCAAAAGCAAACAAAACGAAATATAAATAAATGTTTTAAAACCCTCGTATTTAAATTTTACATAGGCCTGTGATACATTTTCCGTTAATTTTTCTTAGATAAGCGTCCAAAAACATGCTCTACAAAAGAATAAATTGATAAATTGATCATCACCATAATTTAAAACTCCTGTTCTTCATAAAACACAGTGAAGAGAAAATATTTGCAAATCACAGTATGTAAAAATTTAGAGTACTTAAGAACTCTCAAAACTCAATAATAATAAAACAACAAAAAATTGAGTGAAGATTTGAATATATGCTTCAACAAAGAAGACAGACAGCTTGGGAGGCCAAGGCAGGTAGATCATCTGAGGTCCGGGATCCAAGACTAGCCTGGCCAACGTGGTGAAACCCCATCTCTACTAAATATACAAAAATCAGCCGGGTATGTTGGCACATCCCTGTAATCCCAGCTACTCGGGAGGCTGAGGCACAAGAATCACTTGAACCCAGGAGGCAGAGGTTGCAGTGAGCCAAGATCACGCCATTGCACTCTAGCCTGGGTGACAGAGTGATGGAGTGAGACTTTGTCTCAAAAAAAAAAAAAAAAACAAACAAACAAACCAGACATAAAAGATGCTCAAGATTAATACTCATTTAGGAAATGCAAATCAAAACTATAATGAAATACCACTACACACCCATTATAATAGCTAAAAATTGACACGTCTGATCACACCAAGTATTAGGAAGGATGTAGAAAGAACCAGAATTCTCATACACCATTTGTAGGATTATAAAAATGGTACAATCATTTTGGAAAAGTTAGGGAGCAGCTTAAAAATTTCAACATAGGATCCAGCCATTCTATTGCTATGTATTTACCCAGGAGAAATGAAAGCGTATGTCAGTGCAAAGCCTCATATGTGAAATTCACAGCAGCTTTACTGTAATAGCCACAAACTAGTAACAACCCATATGTGTCCATCAGCAAGTGAATGGGTAAACAAATTGTGTTATAACATACACTAGAATAGTCCTCAAACATAAAACAAATGAACTATTGATACACGCTACAACATGAATGAATTCTCACAGTAACTACGCTGAACGAAAAGAAACAGATAAAAGGAAATATTGTATGTTGCCATTTATATACAATTCCTGAAAATGCAAACTTATAGTTAGAGAAAGAAGTTAGATCAATGCAGTGGGCACCTTTGGGAAGGGTGCAGGTGACAAGGAAGGGATGAGAGAAGAGATTACAAAAGGCAGGAAGAAATTTTTGTGAGTGACCTGTACAGCATCTTGATTATATACATATGTCAAAACTTACCAAATTGTGCTCTAAGTATATGCAGCTTATTTTATTTCAATTTTATATCAATAATTTTTTAATGAAGGGGAAAACATCTGAATACCATGAGCCTTCCATAAGTAGGAATCAGCAGGTTCGAGGCTAAGCCATAGAACCTTTCTGACTGTGCTCCTCCTGAAGCCCCGCTACCCCTAGAAGTAAGTACTATCCTGTGTTTCGTGGCTGACATTCTCTCAATGTTTTTAAAACTATGTTTACTGATGGGTGCAGTGACTCATGCCCGCCACCACGCCCGGCTAATTTTTTGTATTTTTTAGTAGAGATGGGGTTTCACCATGTTAGCCAGGATAGTCTCGATCTCCTGACCTAGTGATCCGTGTAAAACACTTAGCACTTTGGGAGGCTGAGACGGGAGGATCACTTGAGTCCAGGAGTTTAAGACCTACCTGGCCAACATGGTGAAATCCCACCTCTGCTAAAAATACAAAAATTAGCCAGGCATGGTGGTGTGTGCCCATAATTCCAGCTACTCAGGAGGCAGAAGCAGGAGAATCGTTTGAACCCAGTAGGTAGAGGTTACAGTGAGCCGAGATCATACCACTGCATTTCAGCCTGGGCGACAGAGCAAGACTCCATCTTACACACACACAGACACACACACACACACACACACACACACACACACACACACACACACAGAAAGTTTACTATTTTGCTTGTTTAGCTTAATTTTTACTATTTAGCTTAATTTTGTCAGTTCTGATCTTTATATAACAAAATAATGTTCAACATATTCTTCTGTGGCTTGCTTCTCTTGTTCTATATTTGTTAGTGATATTCATGCATGCCAATGTGTGTAGTAGTAATAGTAGTGCATTCATTTTCACTGCTGTGTACTATTCTAAAATGTTCGTTCTATTCTTCGTGAACATTTGTATTGTTTCCAGTGTTTTACTGTTTAAACATTGCTGTTGTGAGTGTATGTGAAAGAAGGACTCCTAGGTGTAAACCTAATGATAGAATTGCCCTGTCATAGCATATATGCATATTCCTCTTTATTAAATAATGCAAAATGATTTTCCAAGTACTTGTATCAATTTTTCCTCTGTTAGGACCAGAGACAGCAGTATATAAGAGATCTGGTTGCTTTATATCCTCAACACTTAATATGTTCAGTCTTTTTAAAATCAATCTTGGGTGTGCAAAATGGCATCACAAGATGGTCTTTAATTTCCCTTTCCAAAGATCACCTCTTTGCCTATTAGTCTTTCTTATCACATTCCAGTTCTGAAGGGCTTACGATTCAGGATTGCTCAGCAACATAAAACCAGGGGATAAATGCTTTAGCTGAACCCCTGCTGTTTCCCCATCTTCCAGCTACCCCAAGCCCACACACAGGAATACACACACACACACACTTAGCACATGTCTAGCATGCAGCACCACCTAATGTTGGTGGAATGAAAACACGATGCTCGTTCACAGGCCTCTCAATTCACAGGGCTCAGAAGGGAACAAAATAGGAACCTTGCCTGTGCAAGCAGAGAAGGGCAGGTGGGGTGTTGGATGAACCCATCTCTTGCAAGTTAGATCTCACGTGCCACTGTGGGGAGAGGTACAGGGGCACAGAAAAATAGAGCCTGGAGGAAGGACTCGTGCCTTGTTTTTGTATTTTATTTCTCTTGGCAATAATTTCTGTGGTTTGCACTGGAAGCTCTCATGAGAACATCAAATGGGGTTAAGGGTGGAGGGGAAAATGATGCAAAAGAATGTCCATCTCAGGCTGGGTGCGGTGGCTCATGCCTATAATCCCAGCACTTCGAGAGGCCAAGGCGGGCGGATCACTAGGTCAGGAGATCGAGACCATCCTGGCTAACATGGTGAAACCCCATCTCTACTAAAAAATACAAAAAATTAGCCAGGCGTGGTGGCGGGCGCCTGTAGTCCCAGCTACTCGGGAGGCTGAGGCAGGAGAATGGCGTGAACCCGGGAGGCGGAGCTTGCAGTGAGCCAAGATCCCACCATTGCACTCCAGCCTGGGTGACAGAGCAAGACTCCTTCTCAAAAAAAAAAAAAAAAAAAAAAATATCCATCTCACTCTGATTCATAGAGCAATTTCCACCCAGGACCAAGAACAGTGATTGCAGGATCCTTTACCAACTTGATCAACTTCCTCATCTCACTGCAATTTATTTGATTTCTGCCTCCATTTTGCTGACAGAGACCAAAGACTGGCCTCCTCTAGAGGGAGAGGAATGAGCTAGGCGGATGCTAGAATGAGTAAGTCCATGGACAGCCTGAGCTCAGTGACAATAACGCTGGGCAAAGCACTCATCATGACAGCCACGTTGGGCTGTTGTCATGACTGGCTGCATCATTAGGTCACTTCCTCTTGCCTGTTTCCCCTTCACCCTCCCCAGCCACCAGTGGCGTACTCCTGGCAGCTGCCTCTTTGCAGAGTTTCCTTGCACTGAAATTAAACCCATCAAACTGTCAGCCCATGTCATGACGACAGATGATAGAAATGCTGCTATTCAGGCTTCATGGGGAGCGTCTGTTTCCTTTTTTAAATCGCTTTAAAAAGAAGATTGAGAGAAGATACCTGCTTGGCGGGCAGAGCAGGATGACTAAGACA
This sequence comes from Rhinopithecus roxellana, assembly GCF_007565055.1. NCBI lineage: Eukaryota > Metazoa > Chordata > Mammalia > Primates > Cercopithecidae > Rhinopithecus > Rhinopithecus roxellana. The sequence continues at coordinate 34,257,251 of NC_044564.1, forward strand.
GCATGTTCTTTTGCTGGCTCTTCTTGCCCGCTCAGTAGTGCTGGGTGACACTGCCTCTAGAATGTTAGGACCAGAGACAGCAGGAAGCCATCAGGGTGAGGGTGGGGGGCAAAATTCCATAGAGAACAGCCTTGAGAGAGAGGAAGGAGAAGGGAAGGGACACAGGCAGGTAAAGTCTTCCCCTTCCTGGAGTCTGCCTCTTCATAAACATCACCCAGCATATTCTTTGTAAGTCCAGAGTCCCGGCCCTTGGTTAAAACTCAGTCTTGCATTCTCAGAAGAGCAGACTGGTAGAGATCAGCTTTAAGATCTTTGAACCAAGGCAACTCCAAAGCTTCCAGAATATTAGAGGTTTTCTCCTTCAGCCCTTCCAAGTGCATTGGCATTTACAGCGTGGTGAGAGGGGACGGCACGGAACTGAAGGTTTTTTACCCCAAACACAAAGAGCCTCCTCTTTGACAGGCTTATGATTCAGGATTGCTCAGCAACATAAAACCTGGGGAAAAAATGCATTAACTGAATTCCTGCTGCTTTCCCATCTTCCAGCTACCCCAAGCCCACATACAGGAACACACACACACACACACACACACACACACACATATGATGGATGTAAAATTGCAACAACTAAATGGCCTGAGACACAGATCAAACATCCACATTCAGCATCCAAGCATAGAGATGGGAAGAATCTCAGCAGCTCTCTCTCCCTTTTCTCTCAATTTGGAGATGAGGACATTGAAGCCCAGATAAATTAAGTGACTTTTCTAAAACTGTGCAGCTTGATAGCGACAAATAAGGGAAAGGGATCCTGGAATCCTTCATTCCTGCCTTTTAGGCCTGAATTTCACCAAACAAGCAACAAAAACTAATTGGCAATTCTTTCTTTGTAAGAACACAGAGAACTCTGAAGCACTGCAGAGAATCACTCCAGAGGAAAGACTTACCTGAGATTATTTTGGAAATGAGAAAAGATCAGAGAGCACCTACTTTAAAAACAGATGAAAAGAAATTTATACAGGGCAGCTTTGCCTTACAGAAAACCAGCTTAGAGTGAATGGTTGGGGGAACTTTGCATACGGGCGATGCCAAGTATAGATCAGACTTCGGCGTTCAGCGATGCAGAGGGTCCTAGAATTTCCTCAGCAGCTCGCTGCTGGGAGCTGACCTTCCCCAGGAGCCATAAGAAAAGGCTTGAGGAACAGCAACATCATGTGAAGCATAACACTAAGTAAGTTTTCACTTACTGAGCACATATACCAGGCACTGTCCTAACAGCCTTATGTTTATAACTTATTTAGCCCTCACGGCAATGCTGTGAGTACATGATAACATTGTCTTCATCATAGTTACAGATGAGTGACCTGAGACGCTGAGAGGTTATGAAGCCTTTTGAAGTGGGGCAGCCAGCCCTCAGTGTCAGAGCCCATTTGAATGCAGGAGTATGTCTCAAATCATGCTCTTAACCCCATTGCTGTCCTGGATGAGGGTCAGGAGATGAGCTTACTCTGCCATGGCGAGATGACTCATTCCCGTTGTCCTAGATGTCCTTCTAGGGAGATGGACGTTCTGGACCTGCTCTACCACAGAGGTGTGGCTTTGGACAAGTGTGCAGTCAAGAGTTGCCTCAGCAGGCCCATGCTGCCCAAATCCCACACATTCTAAAGATCTTCAGGACTGGCCCTTGACCAGCTCCTGGGAGATCATTTCTGAGCCCTTGGAATATCCTGCTTGATAAGAGTGTCTCTGTATACCTGGGGCCTTGGGCTGCACCAGCCAGTTTATGCTAACAACGTGATTTATGGATGGACTCTTGGGCCACGCTATATCAGTTTGACTTCTGGGGAGCAAGTGAGAGACACTGGGCACTTCATGCTTATGTGACTGCCCCCTGACCTCCAAGAAAGCCCTGGACACCAAGGTTCAGGTGAAGTTCCCTAGTTAGTGTGTGTCGTCACACATTGTAGCTGGGTGAATTCAACACTGTCAGCCGACTGCACAAGGAGAGACCAACTAAAAGCTCAGACTTGGTTCTTTTCTGCACTTTGCCCTATGAGCACTTTTCTTGTGCTGATTTTAACCTGCATCCTTTCACTCCAGTAAACTGTAACCAGGAGTATAACATTTGTTCTGAGTTCTATGAATCATTCGATTGAATCATCAAACCTAAGTATGGATTTGAGTATCTTGGCACAGCAAGGTAGTCAGTATCCCCCAGGAGCTTCTTATATAAAACGAGAGAGTTGACCTACAGCCCTACATGATTTCCAAGGTTTCTTCAACTCTGTCTTTAAGCGTGCTTCACAATCCTGTGGGGTTTTTTCCTAGTCTCATGTGTCTTATTGTACAGTCCCATCTACAGCAGGGATTTCCCGGCTGCTGGTCGCTGACATGACCTCCAAACAAATCAACTTTCCCTGGCAGAGAAGGGGATGTAGTTGGGTCTCCAAAAAATGTGTTGCAAAGCCTGCAACACAAAATAATGTTCCAGTATCCATTCTCACCTCCTTCCCTGCTAACAGAACCCTGTTTAAACTGCGTACCTAGGTAACTGGAATAAAGAACAAATTTCCCAGCCTGCCTTGCAGCTAAATGTGGCCATGTGACTAAGTGCTGGCCAATAGTATGAAAGCACACGTGTGATGTGGGACTCCTGGGAAATGCCTTGAAAGAAGAATGCTCTCATCAACCCCTCCTTCTTGCAGTTGTGGTGCAGGTGTATGGTGACATTTGGGTGGCTTATTGGCCCATAAGGAGGAAACCATGTTCTAAGGATGGCAGAACAAGGAGAGGGAAGGAGACTGGCTCCTGGAGATTCTGCAAAGCCACCTGTCAGCTACGAACTCTCTCCTCTACACTTCTTTCCCCTGAGAAAACAAACAGCATCCATCTTGCTTAAGCCACTGTTATTCTGGATTTTCTGCCACACAGCTGAGTCTTTCCTAACCAGCACAGACTGCATCTCCCACCTAATGAAAGATTAACAGAGCTCCCAATCTCAGCCCATCCATTGCCTGTACAAGAAAGCAATGATGATTCATTTAAAAGCACTCTATTCAGAATACTATCTTCTCCTATTTCCTACAAATCAAATTACCAAGAGACCAATTGGATTTTTCAAGTCCCTCAAAATGTTCTTTTTAGATGTTCTTGGTATTAAATAGTAACAGAATTTAAATGGCATCAACAAAACACACAGACGTGACTGTGGTGATAAGTTACATAAATCTGTGAGGGAAAGAACCTCACAAAAACACAATGGATGTGACAGAGATGGAAAACAGCAAGTCGAATCTGTGGGATTTGCCTCTGGCTTCTACCACTTGGCCATAGGCAGCAACCTACTCAGGTTCAGGGCCACCTTCCCTGCTGTTAGGGAAAGTGAAATCCAAGTGGATGGGGGAGAAGGGTGGCTGGTTAAAGAACTACAAATCTACCTCAATATTCTCATTTCCTGAACACCCATGGCAGAACCTGAGCTCCTCGAAATCATTAACGGAAGCTGCGTCTCACTCATGCTTCATATTCCTAGTGCCAAGCAAGGTGCCAAGCATAGAAATAGCTCCATGCCTGGAGGCCTGGCTTTGAGCCCCAGCTCTTCCAACCACGGGTGCTGCTCGCCAGGGGACAAAACCTGAGCCCCAATTATGTGCCAGGTACTATGCAAACCACTGTACCTTCACCTTCTGTAACCTTCACAACAACCCTCTGAAGCATCACCGTTACCATGCCCATCTACAAATGAAGCCCATGAGTCATGAAGGTCAAGCAATTGCCTAAAGCCACTCAGCTCCCGAGGTGCAGAACAAGGATTTGAACCCAGTGGTCTGACTTCAGAGCCCATGCACTTAACCCCACTGCCCTGTATGTGGAAAAGCATGACACAGATGTTGTTACTGCTGTTGTTACAGGCTCGAAAGAAGGAAGGAAACTAACAACGTGGGGAGGCTGCCGCTGGGCCTGGGTCAGAATGAGGTGTGATATCGTATCTATCTTATCTCACATATTCTGCACAGAGACTTATTCCCAATATACAAATAAGGGAACTGAGGCTCAGGAAGGTAAACAAATCCCCCAAGACCTCACGGCCTAGCAGTAGCATCTGGATTTCACTTCAGGTTTCCCTGGTTTCAAAGCCCATACTCTTTTCATTCCTCAGAGCTACCTCTCAGCCCACCGCAGAGAGAGTGACCATCAACTCCTCCTGGAGAAAGGCATTTGAGGTTCTAAGAGGCAGTCATTGCATTGATGAGAAAGCTTTTTAGTTGTATTTATTGAAATTATTTACATCTGAACCCGTAATGTATATGTATATAAAATGTATATGTATATAAAATGTATATGTATTTGAGGCAACACGAAGAGACCATATACACGGGTAAAAAAATAATTATTGCAGATGGGGGATTAAAATATTGCTAAGTAGTGTGGATAAAATCTTTTGGGTCTGGCACAGAAGTTGTTAAGGTCTGAGTTGGCAAGCAGGCTCACACGATGCAAATAAGCTTTCATCTTCCCCCGTGTTGGCTTAGCCTTATGGAAGGTCACAGAACCGGAGACACAGCAGATGCAGCATTTCCAGTTCATAAGAAGCCCAGCAGCTACCCAAGGATGCAGCTTCTTTTACCTCCTCGCCCACATGGGACATGAACAGCTGGTGTGGATGAGAGCCAAGGGGTGGGGGTCATCTGACACAGAGCAGCACAGACCACCCCAACTTCCCACCAATCTTTCATACCACGCTGATCAGCAGGCCCCAGGCCCACGTGCCAACTCAGAGCTCACCCAGCGCAGATGAAGTCTCCCAGGGCACAGACTTCACAGACACAGCATCCCTCATTTGTTTTCACTGCCGTTTCCACAGAACAATACTGGGGGAAAAGGTCTGCCTCTCAAGTCACCCAGGCCTGATGTTAACACTTTAGTCTCAGGTATCAAGCTAAGAGGCAAGAGCATTCAAGAAGCAACGTTGGGTCAGATGCAGTGGCTCATGTTCGTAATCCCAGCACTTTGGGAGGCCAAGATGGGAGAGTCACTTGAGCCCAGGAATTTGAGACCAGCCTGGGCAACATACAGAGATGCTGTCTCTACAACAACAACAACAAATAGCTGGATAAGGTGGTACTTGCCTGTAGTCCCAGCTACATAGGCTGAGCGGGGAGGATCAGCCTTGGAGTTTGAGGCTGCAGTGATCTATTATTGTACCACTGCACTCCAGCCGGTGCAACACAGTGAGACCCTATCTCAAAAAGAAAAAAAAATCAGAAGCCATGTTGCATAGTGTGTGCTCTACATCAGTGTTATGGTTTGAATATTTGACCCCTCCAAAACTCATGCTGAAATTTAATTACCAGTGTAAGAGTACTGGGACGTGGGGTCTTTAAGAAGTGATTAGGGCTGAGTGTGGTGGCTCACGCCTGTAATCCTAGCACTCTGGGAGGCCAAGGTGGGCAGATTGCCTGAGCTCAGGAGTTCACGACTAGCCCGGGTAACACAGTGAAACCCCATCTCTACGAAAATACAAAAAATTAGCCAGGTGTGGCAGTGTGCACCTGTAGTCCCAGCTACTCTGGAGGCTGAGGCAGGAGAATTGCTTGAACCTGGGAGGTGGAGGTTGCAGTGAGCCAGCCTGAGTGACAGAGCAGGACTCTGTCTCAAAAAAAAAGAAAAAAGAAAAAAAAAAAAAGAATTGATTAGGCCATGAGGGTTCCACCCTCAGCATGGGTTTAATGCCTTAATTAAAAGGCTTTTTAGAGCAGCTCTCTCTCTCTTTGCTCTCCCACCTTCTGCCATGAGACAAGAAGGCCCTCGCCAGATGCCAGCACCTTGATATTGAACTTCCCAGCCTCCAGAACTGTGAGTAAATCAATTTCTATTTATCAAAAATTATGTAGTCTTAGATAATCTGCTATAGCAACACAAAACAGACTAGGACAATCAGTAAGAACTATGCTGGGCCAAAAGTAACAGAAGAAGTCAACCAATGTTTCTTAAACACTGGGGTTTTTTTTCACACAACAGAAGCCCAGGAATGCAGTCCTGAGCTGGTGCAGCTTCCCAGGGGGTAAATCCCAAGGGTGTGGACTTCCATCCATGCTTGTTTCTTTGCAGTTGCCATAGAGAAGGAGACGCTGCATCCCATGGCCTCACATTCACATGACAGGCAGAAAGAAGTAAGAGGAAAGGAAAAAGGGGCAGAACCCGTAAGAAGAAAGCAAAAGCTTTCCCCCAAATTCCTAGCAGATGTCCTCTCAAATCTCATCAGCCTGAGCTGTATTACATGACCACCATCAGCTGTGAGGGAGTCTGAGCCAGCAATCATGCTTAGCTAGGTCCAGAGCTTCCCCCAACAAAATGGGGTTCTGTTCGTAAAGAAGAAGGGGAGATTGGACATTGGCAAGTTGGATTGGTAATATGCAATTTGTTACATATAACCACCCTGAAAAACACTTTTCACACCCACCAGGCCCCACACAATTTTGGCTAGCCCACTCCATGTACACAGGCTTCTTCTCAATGAACAAAGCTTTCTCCTTCCCCCAGCCCCAGCCTCTCCCTCCTGCCCCCCACCACAGAATACAGGAGGCTAAACAAACACAGGTGTCTGTCCTCAGCATACCCACTTCCTTCCACCAGCCACCAGCCCTTCAAGAAAACCACCAAGGAATTTATATTCCAGGCCTTGTTTTTAGAGCTTTGAAAAGGGCTTGATTTTTACAACTGGAATTTGGAAAGAATGCCCAAGGACACAGCATTTTTCCAACAGAGTGAGAGCCAGCCACCAGTCCCTCAGCAGTCCCTGAATTTGCTTCGTTTTCTTATTTTGACAACTAGACGCTGGCACCTAAGTCATGCTGTAAAAATCTGTGGCTACTATGGCCTGAATATTTCTTAGGGTATCTTGGAGCTATACACAGAGTCTACGTTGGTCAAAACTGTCTTCTTTCATAGATAGTGAGCTCCTTGACATGGGAGACAGCCAGGAAGAGGTTGGCCGGTTACTTCTTAAAGACAATAGAGTGCAATGTATCAGAGAAACGCTGGACGTTCCTTCAGGCTCCAAGAGTCAATGATTTGGATCTTTGTGGTTTGATTTCATTTCCCTCTCTTAAAACAGCATCAAGCAAAAGTCATAGGGCTCCCAACAAAGGGAAAGATGAATCACAGGATTTGGAGACTGGGTGAAGGGAAGTTAGGTGGCAAATTCATCTTGAAGTTGGCTGGGATGAAATTTGAGATGGTTCTCCTGGGCACCAATGTGGAAGTTAAAAAAAGAAACCAAATTTCCTGAGAAGAGATGCCAACAACAACTTCATGGGGGAGGAGGTAGGTGGGTATTGGGGGTCACCTCTCAAGGACTCCCTAAACCACCTCAGATTTCAGAAGTTATGTATAATCCCTAAATGTTAAATGGGACCAGTCTTTCTTCAGTGGAAATAATTTCCAGAACAGACTGGGACTGTCATCCTGCAGCACAGACCAGCCAGGATTCAGGGACAGAGTGAGTCACCCCTTCCTCTACAACCATGAAGTCATAAAAGCCCAGCCCCCCAAACCTCTAGCTCTCATTTTGTGGAGATATAAAGAAAAGGGGGAGGAAAGAAGAAAGACTGAGCGTGTATCTGAGTCATGCCTGTAGAGAATGAATAGACTATTTAAATTATTGGATTGGGCTGAGTTTATTGGACTGGACTAAATTTAGTTTTTCCTTGCTATTCAGTGGGTTTGGAGACTTAAAAGGATGATAGATCACTTGTAGGAAATGATAGGGCTGTTATGGCTTTAATGCTGTCCCCCAAGAAGCTATGCCACCCACCTTATTTGGAAATAAGGTCTTTGCAGAGGTAATGGCGCTAAGATGAGTCATTAGGGTGAGTTATTAGGTGATTATGGCTGTGTTACAAAAAGAGAAGAAGAAAATGACACCCAGGAGAAGAATGTCATGTGTCAACGGAGACAGAGATTAGAGAAATGTGGCCATGGACTAAGGAAGGCCAAGATTGCAGGCAACCCCAGAAGCTAAGAGAAAAACATGAAACAGACCCTTTCCCAGTGCCTTCAAGAGAACATAGTCTCACCCATGGTCTCACCTTGATTTCCTTCAAGAGAACATGGTCTCACCTTGAGTGCCTTCAAGAGAACATGGAGACACCCATGGTCTCACCTTGATTTCCAACTTCCGGCCTCCACAACTGCAAGAGAACGAATGCTGTTGTTCTAGGCCACCCAGTTTGCCAGCATTTGTTACAGGAGTGCTAGGAAACCAACACAAAGTTTTTTGTTTGGTTGGTTTGTTTGTGTGTATGTGTGAGGTGGAGTCTCTCTCTGTCGCCCACGCTGGAGTGCAGTGATCTCGGCTCACTGCAAGATCTGCCTCCAGGGTCCACGCCATTCTCCTGCCTCAGCCTCCCAAGTAGCTGGGGACTACAGGAACCTGCCACCACGCCTGGCTAATTTTTTGTATTTTTAGTAGAGACCAGGTTTCACTGTGTTGTTAGCCAGCATGGTCTCGATCTCCTGACCTCGTGATCCGCCCGCCTCAACCTCCCAAAGTGCTGAGATTACAGGCATGAGCCACCGCACCCGGCCAAGTCCATTTCTTTAAAAGAGATTATTTACATCTTCTGATTAACATCGATGATTCTTTCAACACTGCTTTTCTGAAGTCCCACTTCTGAAATTCAAAGTAGTCCTTGACAGTCCCAGAACGCTGGCTGGCAGAGATGGAGGCATCACTCTCCCCACCGATTGGTTCACAGTGAACTTAGAGACCTCCGGGGAGGGTGTATTCCGGTAGCTCCGAAGACGTCTGGTTGGTTTTGGATCTGGTTTAGAAGGCAACAGCTGATTAAAAAGGAGCGTTTTCAGAAACGGCCTGCGTTTTCGAAATGGCCTGCCTTTTCAGGGTCGTAACTTTGGTGGGCACTGAAGTCATCTGCAACAAGTGTTGGGAATGGAGATTTCTGAACCTCATCGTCAGCGATTCTGGTTCACTTTGTCTAGAGAATGAAATTAAAGAATCTATATCTTTAGCAAGCCCCGTTTAGTGATTCTGGCAAAGCCGACTGAAACGCCTTTCCCCAGAAGCAGCCATGGAGGGATCCCAAAATTCCAAGCGGCAGAGAGCTCCCATTCATTCCCTGGCCACTTGGAAGCTGTCCTAGCGTGGGGATTGGCTAAGATGGAAGAGTTGGGCCTCCTCACCTGCGGGGACCCTCGGGAGGAAGATGGGGAGCGCTGGAGCAGCCCTTCCCGGAGCTCTCTCCCCCTTCCGGAATGGGGACCCGGGTCAGGACTTTGGGAGAGCGGCACCCCCTAGTGGCCACGTTTAGTTTTTCAGGTACTTAGCAGCAGGCACCCGGCCAGCAGCTGAACTCCCCCACCTAAACGAGTGGCACTACATCAATAACACAGGGCAATGGAGCAACTTATTGTGATCTTGACTCATATGGCAATAAATATGAAATCGGAACACAGAAGCGGAACATCCACAGGAAATGGCAACTGCATTTTATGGTTCTTAAATTTCATACCAGAAGAGAAAATCACTACCGGGCTCTGAAAAGCTGAAGTCAGGGTCTTATTTTTTCAAATCCATTTCAGAAGAAAGCAAGAAAAAAACTGTAGAAGACAGGGTTGAGCTGGGGGGAGGTCAGGGGAGTCAAGCCATTTGGAAAAGCTCTTTGGAAAGAAAATCTCTGTGTAGTTTTAAGAGGGGAAAATTGAGCAGTGTAAATCAAAAGGAATTGTTTTTTAAATGCATTTGATTTTTTAAAGCAGCCAATATCTATTACAAATAAATTGTATTTTCTCCTTCTTCCTACCCCATTCCCCTGATTAAATTACAAAATAGTAAAATAATAGACCTCAAAATTCAGTCTCTGCATCCAATCAATTCCTATTGTTTACAAGCATCTGTGTATTTGTAATGAAATAATTTCATAATTTCACTGAACATCTACTATGTGGCAGGCTCATCACATACTTTATCTCTAATCATCTGAACAACCCTGCAGGGTAGGTATTATTGATCACATTTTTCAAGTGAACAACTGAAGTCCGGAGTGATTGAATAAACTCACTAATACTAAGTAGAGCTGGGATTAGGACTCATAGCCTCCCAGTGCCAGAACTCAAGGACAATCTTCTCCAATACTCACCTCTCTGAAGAAACTGGAACATGTCTTGTAATCCCATTTTCCACAACAGACGTACTGCCAGGAATGACGATGAACATTAAAAGGGTAGGAGGGGCTGGGTGCGGTGGCTCACGCCTGTAATCCCAGCACTCTGGGAGGCTGAGACGGGCAGATCATGAGGTCAGGAGTTCAAGTGCAGCCTGGCCAATATGGTGAAAACTTGTCTCTACTAAAAATACCATAATTAGCTGGGCGTGGTGGTACACACTGGTAGTCCCAGCTACTTGAAAGACTGAGGCAGATGAATCGCTTGAACCCAGGAGGCAGAGGTTGCAGCGAGCTGAGATTGCACCACTGCACTCCAGCATGGGTGACAGAGTGAGACTCTGTCTTAAACCAAAAAAAAGCGGGGGATGGGGGCATGAGGGATCTTACTGAGGTAATAAAAATGTTCTAAAACTGGATTGTGGTAATGCCTGTACAATTCAATAAAGTTACCTAAAATCGTTGAGCTGTACATTTAAAATGGGTAAAGTTTATGACATGTAAAGCATATCTCAATAAAGAAAATAAAAATACAATGTAAGAAATCACATATTTAAACAAAAGGAATAATAAGAACTCTAGTGATATATAAGAGTCTAAGGGAGATAGATTTGGGTAGATTTGTTTCCTCATCAGCTTGGGAATGAAATTAGGGATAGATCTGATGGAGAGAGGACACCACAGGGCAGGCCCAGGCTGTATCACAGGGCCGACTCTGGACCCCTCAGGCTCTTGCCGTGGCTGAATTTCTTCCTCTGCAATAATCACTTTCCCATCAGCATTGACAGTGGCTCCTTATTTTTCCCTTTCTAACAAAACTTATTTGCAGACTTTTTATTTATACTAATATGTAAAGGACTGATTAGTGTTTAAACAGCTCCCATTTCAAAGGAATTATGTCATTTTAAAACTCCAAATATTCAACTATCCCCCTCCTGATGAAGAACACAAAGACCATGTCACCTGGATGTCCAAGTGACTTCAAAATCAACAAGCAACATGAAACTCATTATTACCACATCCCGCGCTGCCCCACTAGCCAAGTTGTCTCCCCATTCTAAGATCCCTAACTCTGTTTGCCACCCATGTTTCTCTGGCTCTTGCCCCATCTGCTAACATGGGCCTCAGCCAACACATAACGTACCCCAACTCCAAGTCCTTCCAGCGAACCCCAGAGACGATGTCCTATCAGCTCTCTGATTGTCTGAGGCTGACCCACACCATTCGCCATTTTTACCTCTTCCTCTGCTCCAACTCCCTCCAGTGGATACACTACAGTTTTGAGACATAAGGACCATTTTAGCTAAGACCACCAGCCCACTGTGCGCCATCCTTCGCTGGCCCATGTTCTGCTCCTGATGGCTCCTTCCATGGCTGCTGGACATGGCTGCCCACCCAAGACCTCTTTTGGCACAGGGGAGACTCTGGAGGCCAGAACCGAGTGCTGGTCTACTCTGAAGTGGCAGAGTTGCTGCACTCTATCAGGAAGGTCCCAAATCAGTTCTGCTTCCTCTCTGCCACCCCCATGGAAGTCAATCCAGAAATGTTATTGGAACATCTTCTCCTCTGAAAGCCCACCTAACAAATTGCCTTCCTATAATAAATGAAAATATTAGCAAAAGATCATTTTTAATCTCGATTAAAAAAACCATCCAAGCATCCTTTGCAGTGTGTTACGCCGAACAAAGTTACACTGGAGGCAGCTTTTATAGCTCAACCTGTGGTGACCTGTCCCACTCCAGTGAAGCCTTAAATTACCCCAGCTGCCAGAGGCCAGAATTAATCCCACTTCGCTTTCCATATCCTAAGCACAGAACAGGTATCAGAAGAGGACCCAGTGTTGCCAAGTTGCTTAGGATGTTGTTTAAGAAATACCGTAATCAACTGGCAAAGGTACAATTAACAGACAATTGTGCCGATTAATTTTTAAAACTCTGTCTGGATCTGCACGTTGGGAAGCTACACTCCTTGTTGATCTGGTTGAATGTTGGGGTTTTTGCCTTTTGTTTTTCCTCCCTGATTTTAATCTCCCAGGCAACACTACGATTCTTGCTTTTTCAATACATCATTCTCTAGCAGCACTTTAAAAAATCAACCACACTTTTTTTCTCAGTTGAAAGAAGCAACAAATCTGCTTGTTTGATTTATGCCTCCTGGGATTCTAAAGAGTCTAAAAATCTAGGATGTTGGCCCTTCCTGTGATCCTGCTGCTGGTTACTAGGATCTCTTGGGGAAGCATTTATTCACTTTCATGCCCCTATTGCACTTAGTATCTAGTTCCTAAACAAACTTTCATTGTAGGGATTTCCAGGTTCCCCATTCTCCTCTCTATCCATTGCTCCTTTCTGTGTGGACAAGATCTGCCATGTATTTTCCTAAACAGCTTTTATGCTTTTGTTACCATTACTATTCTGAGAAGGAAAGTGAACAAGGTCTTTGGAATTACCTACCATGACTTAGGGAACAAGAAAAAAATACATGATCCCCATGTAGTGCTATTTTGCCAAGACCCCACCCATCAGGACACCTAGATGAAACAACTAAATGTGTTCCCCTGTCCTGATATTCACAGCCTGGCAGCCCATGCAGTCTGAGACTCGGCCCAGACAGCAGTAGACACATGGCCAACGAGGGAGACCTTCTCCAGCAGGTAAGATGCCCCCAGTACTTCTTGAGTCACAGACAGAAGAGCATCTTGTTGTGTTCCTCGTCCTTGCAGAAGGTTAAAGTCTAGCTGGGGAAATTAAATCAACAGACAGGAGCCTACAGGATAACAGGGAAGTGACTGCTAAGCTATAGGGGGCTGATTCTTAGGAAAGCAGGAGTGTGGAGACAGGGAGTGGGTGAGAGGACATGAGACTGAAGCTGGACATTGAATGAGTAGGATTAAATGAGGCAGAGTGGGGAAAGGAAAGCGAAGAGGGTGCACGGTGACAGAAAAGACACAGAGGAAGCTGGTGTCAGTGGGAGAGAGAAACCGACTCAGTCAGGGCCTGGGAAGGAAGAGGAGAGCGCATTTGACCTGGGGTGAGCGCAGGGTTTAATAAAGGCGCTGTCTGCAGGAGTGATGGCAGGCGGAACAAAACCACACCCACACGGGATGGCGAAGCATCCTTGGGCTAGCAACAGTCCAAAACTGTCGTCCCCCCGAAGCCTGAAGGGACAAGGGGAGAGAGCGAGTACCAGGACTCAGAGAGGGTAGGTCTCTAGAGAGGGCCACCTGGTAGCCCCCGTGGGCTTTGTAGAGGGCAGCAGCCTCTCCACAGAGAGCCCACAGGAAGTGAGCCAAGTCAAGGCATAAGCTGACTGCTTGACACTCTCTACCATTCTCCAGTCTCCTGCTAGTGCCTTGCACCAGCTAACACCAAGCAGAGAGCAGAGGATCCGCTGGTGCTTCTAAAGGGCTGAGGTAGAGACCCAGAAGGAGAATGGCCCAGAGTGGACCTGGAGGAACCACGGGAAGGGACCCAGCACAGATTAAATTAACCAGAGCCAGGGCACCATTAAAATCCCATTGCAAACCCGGTTGCACATGAGGAGCATTTCAGTGAAATGAAGCAAACAGGACTCCTGAACAGTTAAGCTATAATCAGCCTTTTCGTCTTCCAGGTCTCTGCTCAGATATCAGAGGAAGCAAGCCCCTTACACGCCAAACACATTCTACGTATCACCCCATTTGGGTTCTCTCCAGCACTTATCTGAAATGATCCTGTTGCCTTTTTCACAGATCATCTGTTTCCAGGAGGAGAGAATTTCCTGAGGACCACTGCACTGAATGCAAAGCCTGCTGGGGTCTCTACCTGCTGAAAACAAGACAATGATCCCTCATGGATGAAAACTACACGAGCCAGACACAACATGTGCAAAAACCCATCTCCAGTCTCCAAAGGAGGAGCAGGGGGCAGAGCAAGAAATGGGAGGAAGAGGCCGGGTGCAGTAGCTCACGCCTGTAATCCCAGCACTTTGGGAGGCGGAGGTGGGCAAATCATGAGGTCAGGAGTTCGAGATCAGCCTGGCCAACATGGTGAAACCCTGTCTCTACTGAAAATACAAAAAATTAGCCAGGCGTGGTGGCGGGCGCCCGTAATCCCAGCTACTCGGGAGGCTAAGGCAGGAGAATCGCTTGGGTCCTAGAAGGGGAGGTTGCAGTGAGCCGAGATTGTGCCACTGCACTCCAGCCTGAGCAACAGAGTGAGACTCTGTCTCAAAATTAATAAATAAGTAAGTAAAAAAGAAATGAGAAGGGAGGTGACAAACGCCTTTCCTCCCAGTATCACATCTGCTGCCCTGATGCTGGTCCCAGCAGATAACCACAAAGTGTGAGAGGGAGAGCTCTGTGCAACTCCAGGGAGATTTCTCTGCCCATCTTTAATGAAGAGCCGGAGAGAGCCACAGATCTGGTGGTCAGTCGCTACCTAACCCGCCCCTCTCCTTTGCTGAAGCACCCTGGGCAGGTCCCATAAGTCAGGCCTTTTCCGGTGTAAAGGTCCTGAGCCGTACATGGATTGATGCTGCACCCAGTTCCTGGAGGAGGAAGGTCTATTCTGACATCAAACAGTCCGTCAGCATCGCTGTTCTAGAAATTGCTAGCACGATGAGTGGGCCGCACAAAGGTAGCGGGGTAACGATTAGCTCATCTCTAATTATATGGGATTTACAATTAGGCAGCAAGTTTATTTTGGAACACTGCAATAACAAGACACACAGCAGTGGTGAGGACGAGGGGGTGGAGTTCTAGCTTGGCCTTTAGAATATAATAGCTTGTCATTGCCATGGAAACCAGCTCCCTGGGAGTTCGCAGGCACCTTATTCTATAATTATAAGAGATCTGATAAGGGGTGGGGGGATGGTGGTGTGTATTTTTTTCTTTATAAATTGTATTCGGTAGCTGAAAATAGAAGAACCTAGAGAACAAAGCCTATTATTAACCACCATCTGCTAAGAGGCGGCTGCACTTCAGCTGCCTGAAGGGGCTGTTCCTGCAAGTTCTACAGATGTGCCAGGATGTCAGAGGTGTGTCAGGACTGCGGCCCTGACAGGGGAGGGTGTGTCCAGGCAAGTAAGGCACAAGCACAGCTTCAGACTGAAATGGGCTTGTCCTTGTTTCCCAGCCCGCAATGGACTGAATCCATCGTCCAAGGTGGGCTGCACAAGTGCCCAACCCCAGTGAAATTCGCAAGGTCTTCTCCATCCCTCTCCTTCCTTCCCTGACATTCCCAGATTCAAAGTCTAGATGGAATCCCGGCCATCTCAGCCACAGGACTTGGAGCAGGTTTCTTAAGCTTTCTGAACCTCCGTTCTTTTGTGATTAAAGATTGCTGTGAGGATTAAACAAAAGTAACAAAGATGAAGGGAACGCGTCTTTGGCAAACTGTAAGGTCTGTTGCGCACAGCTGGACTATCTGAGGAACTGAGCCAAACTAGCTTTGGGAGAAAATCAATCACCCTTCATTTAAAAATCAAACCACCCATTTTCAGGTTGAGTGATTTTATCAGTAACCCCATAGTAGACATTAAAAGAACAGGAATGTCCTGTCATTATTATAATAATAACAACAATAATAATATCTTTCATGTGTGGAATTTTACAGTGTTTGTTTTCACTGCATTTTATTGTGGTTGTACATTATTTTGATGGACTGAGCCTTTTCTGTGTTGATTCACTTATAAGGAAGCCTGGGCAGTTCGGGAGCCTCTTTTCTAAAGAGCTTTTTCCGTTTTTAAAATGAGTCATGGTCATTAAAACGGAAGCTGCATGGAGTGTGGCTGTGTGTGTTAAGGGTACTGAGTCAACAAAATCACCAAAGCTATTCAAATATCTGGAAAGGTCATCCAGTTGCCCTCTAAAAGCAGGAAGTGAGTGAGAAGAATAGGGAATGTTTTGTTTAATCCATGACCACAGTCAACCTGTTGTCCAGAGTTAATAATCTTTAAAAGCCAAAGACACATCTGGGGAGGAATATTACCTTTACCTTCTTCCCCTGCTACCGCTCCCATGGAATGCCCATAGCCTCTGGAAGCAGGAGCGTGTTCTCTGCTCAGTGTCTGCTATCAGTTAGGATTAGGTATGGCTGCAATAGAAACCTGAAAAACCAATGGCTAAAATGAAATTAAAACATGTTTCTCTATCAAGTAATATTTTAGAGGTAGACAGCACCACTCTGACACCTTCATGCCTGGGCTCAACCTCATGGTCCACCACAGCAGCTAGAGCACTGGCTCTCACAACTGCATTCCAGCAAATACAATGGAGAAGGCACAAAGGCAAGGAGGTGGGGACGGTGGAGAGTGCAAGCTTCCTGCCTTTCAAAGAATACCCTTAGGAGCTTCCGTACAACAATTCTGTTTATCCCATGGACCTGAACATAGTAACGTGACCAACTTAGCAATAAGGGAGACTGGAAAATGAAGTCTTCATAATGGGCAACCATGTTCCCAGCTTAAAGTCAGGGGTTCTAGAAGAAGGTGAAGTGAAAACTAGGGAGCAACCAGCAGTCTCCACCCATGTCTTTCATACTTTGACTTTGCTTTCACAACCCTTTTTGCTGGGTGACACAAATGAAGTCATCTCCAAGTCTTGGTTCAACTACATGGAATGAGGAAGTTTCTTTGTGGCCTGAGCTATTCAGAGGACCTTGGACTGTGCCACCCAAAAAAGCACCACCTCACATGCATGGAACACACAGCAGTGTTATGGGAATGACAGAGCAGTTAGAACCCCACCCTTACGCTCAAGGAGCTGACCTCCTACTATGGTCCTTCTCAATTTATCATGAGAAGACACCACCAGCTCAAAGCTCAGGGCTGACAACAGCCAGAAACCCAACCCAAACAAAATGAGGAAGCAGGCCAAAAAGAGAGACTTACTAGAGAGTTAACGGGTTATCTTAGAAATGTAAGACAAGAGGAACGGCTGGCAAGATGGCTGAATAGGAACAGCTCCCATCTGCAGCTCCCAGTGAAATCAATGCAGAAGGCGGGTGATTTCTGCATCTCCAACTGAGGTACTAGCTCATCTCATTGGAACTGGTCAGACAATGGGTGCAGCTCACAGAGGACAAGCTGAAGCAGGGTGGGGCGTTGCCTCACCTGGGAAGCAGAAGGGGATGGGGATCTCCCTCCCCTAGCCAAGGGAAGCCATGAGGAACTGTGCCATGAGGAACTGTGCCATGAGGAACAGTGCATTCCGGCCCAGAAACTACACTTTTCCCAGTCTTCACAGCCCGCAGCCCAGGAGATTCCCTCTAGTGCCTACGCTACCAGGACCCTGGGTTTCAAGCACAAGACTGGGCAGCCATTTGGGCAGACACCGAGCTACTTACAGGAGTTTTGTTTTTTCTGTTTGTTTGTTTGTTTGTTTGTTTGTTTGTTTGTTTTCATATCCCAGTGGTGCCTGGAATGCCAGCATGACAGAACCATTCACTCCTCTGGAAAGGGGGCTGAAGCCAGGGAGCCAAGTGGTCTAGCTCAGTGGATCCAACCCCTATGAAGCCCAGCAAGCTAAGATCCACTGGTTTGAAATTCTCAGTGCAGGCACAGCAGTCTGAAGTCAACCTGGGACACTTGAGCTTGATGGGGGCAGGGGCATCTGCCATTGCTGAGGCTTGAGTAGGCGGTTTTCCCCTCACAGGGTAAACAAAGGCACCAGGAAGTCCAAACTGGGCAGACCTGACTGGAACACCACAAAGCCACTGTAAGCAGACTGCCTCTCTAGATTCCTCCTCCTCTCTGGGCAGGACATCTCTGAAAGAAAGGCAGCAGCCCTAGTCAGGGACTTGTAGATAAAACTCCCATCTCCCCGGGACAGAGCACCTGGAGGAAGGGGTGGCTATGGGCACAGCTTCAGCAAACTTAAACGTTCCTGTCTATTGGCTCTGAAAAGAGCAGTGGATCTCCCAACACAGTGCTTGAGCTCTGCTAAGACACAGACTGCCTCCTCAAATGGGGCCCTGACCTCATGCCTCCTGACAGGGAGATACTCCCCAGCAGGGATTGACAGACACCTTATACAGGAGAGCTCCAGCTGGCATCTGGTGGGTGCCCCTCTGGGATGAAGCTTCCAGAGGAATGAACAGGTAGCAATCTTTGCTATTCTGCAGCCTCTGCTGGTGATACCCAGACAAACAGGGACTGGAATGGACCTCCAGCAAACTCCAGCAGACCTGCAGCAGAGGGGCCTGACCGTTAGAAAGGAAACTAACAAACAGAAAGGAATAGCATCAACATCAACAGAAAGGATGTCCACACAAAAACCCCATCTGAAGGTCACCAGCATCAAAGACCAAAAGTAGATAAACCCACGAAGATGAGGAAAAACCAGAGCAAAAAGGCTGAAAATGCCAAAAACCAGAACGCCTCTTGTCCAAAGGATCACAACTCCTCACCAGCAAGGGAACAAAACTGGACAGAGAATGAGTTTGATGAATTGACAGAAGTAGGATTCAGAAGGTGGGTAATAACAAACTCCTCTGAGCTCAAGGAGCATGTTCTAACCCAATGCAAGGAGGCTAAGAACCTTGAAAAAAGGTTAGAGGAATTGCTAACTAGAATAACCAGTTTAACGAAGAACATAAATGACCCGGTGGAGCTGAAAAACACAACACAAGATCTTCCTGAAGCACATCCAAGTACCAATATCTGAATGAATCAAGTGGAAGAAAGGATATCTGAGATTAAAGATCAACTTAATGAAATAAAGCATGAAGACAAGATTACAGAAAAAAGGATGAAAAGGAATGAACAAAGCCTCCAAGAAACATGGGACTATGAGAAAAGACCAAACCAACATTTGATTGGTGTGCCTGTAAGTGACAGGGAAAATGGAACCAAGTTGGAAAACACTCTGCAGGATATTATCCAGGAGAACTTCCTAAACCTAGCAAGATAGGCCAAATTCAAATTCAGGAAATACAGAGAGTACCACAAAGATACTCCTCAAGAAGAGCAACCCAAAGACACATAATTGCCAGATTCACCAAGGTTGAAATAAAGGAAAAATTTTTAAGGGAAGCCAGAGAGAAAGGTCAGGTTACCTACAAAGGGAAGCCCATCAGACTAACAGCAGGTCTCTCTGCAGAAACTCTACAAGCCAGAAGAGAGTGGGGGCCAATATTCAACATTCTAAAAGAAAAGAATTTTCAACCCAGAATTTCATATCCAGCCAAACTAAGCTTCATAAGCAAAGGAGAAATAAAATCCTTTGCAGACAAGAAAATGTTGAGAGATTTTGTCACCAGCAGGCCTGCCCTACAAGAGCTCCTAAAGGAAGCACTAAATATGGAAAGGAAAAATCGGCACCAGCCACTGCAGAAACATACCAAATTGTAAAGATCATCGACACCATGAAGAAACTGCATCAACTAACAAGCAAAATAACCAGCTAGCATAATATTGACAGAATCAAATTCACACATAACAATGTTAACCTTAAATGTAAATGGGCTACATCCCTCAATTAAAAGACACAGACTGGCAAATTGGATAAAGAGTCAAGACCCATTGCTGTGCTGTATCCAAGAGACCCATCTCATGTGCAAAGACACACTCAGGCTCAAAACAAAGGGATGGAAGAATATTTACCAAGCAAATGGAAAGCAAAAAAAACAAAAAACAAAAACAAACAAACAAAAAAGCAGGGGTTGCAATCCTAGTCTCTGATAAAACAGGCTTTAAACCAACAAAGATCAAAAGGGACAAAGAAGGGCATTACACAACGGTAAACGAATCAATGCAACAAGAAGAGCTAACTATCCTAAATATGTAGGCACACAACACAGGAGCACCCAGATTCATAAAGCAGATTCTTAGAGACCTACAAAGAGCATTAGACTCTCACATAATAGTAGTGGGAGTCTTTAACACCCCACTGTCAATATTGACAGATCAGCAAGACAGAAAATTAACAAAGATATTCAGGACTTGAACTCAGCTCTGGACCAAGCATACCTAACATACAGAACTCTCCACCCTCAAATTAACAGAATATACGTTTCTCTCAGCACCACATCACATTTATTCTAAAATTGACCACATAATTGGAAGTAAAACACCCCTCAGCAAATGCAAAAGAACAGAAATCATAACAGACAGTCTCTCAGACCACAATGCAATAAAATTAGAACTCAGGATTAAGAAACTTATTCAAAACCACACAACAATATAGAAAGTGAACAACCTGCATCTGAATGGCTACTGGGTAAATAATGAAATTAAGGCAGAAATAAATAAGCTCTTTGAAACCGATGAGAATGCAACATACCAGATTATCTGGAATACAGATAAAGCAGTGTTTAGAGGGAAGTTTATAGCACTAAATGCCTACAGGAGAAAGCAGGGAAGATCTAAAATTGACACCCTAACATCACAATTAAAAGAACTAGAGAAGCAAGAGCAAACAATTTCAAAAGCTAGCTAGCAGAAGAAAAGAAATATCTACAATCAGAGCAGAACTAAAGGAGACAGAGACATGAAAAAGCCTTGAAATAAATCAATGAATCCAGGAGCTGCTTTTTTGAAAAGATTAACGAAATAGATAGACCGCTAGCCAGACTAAAGAAGAAAAGTGAGAAGCATCAAATAGACACAATAAAAAATGATAAAGGCACTTTGGGAGGCCGAGACGGGAGGATCACGAGGTCAGAGATCGAGACCATCCTGGCGAACACAGGTGAAACCCCGTCTCTACTAAAAAAATACAAAAAACTAGCCGGGCGAGGTGGCGGGCGCCTGTAATCCCAGCTACTCGGGAGGCTGAGGCAGGAGAATGGCGTAAACCCGGGAGGTGGAGCTGGCAGTGAGCTGAGATACTGGCCACTGCACTCCAGCCTGGGTGACAGAGCAAGACTCCGTCTCAAAAAAAAAAAAAAAAAAAAAAGGATAAAGGGGATATCACCACTGATCCCACAGACATACAAACTACCATCAGAGGATACTATAAACCACTCTATGCAAATAAATTAGAAAATCTAGAAGAAATGGATAAATTCCTGGACACATACACCCTCCCAAGACTAAACCAGAAAGAAATTGAATCCCTGAATAGACCAATAACAAGTTCTGAAGTTGAGGCAGTAAGTAATAGCCTACCAACCAAAAAAAAAAAGCCCAGGACCAGACGGATTCACAGCCAAATTCTACCAGAGGTACAAAGAGGAGCTGGTACCATTCCTTCTGAATCTATTCCAAACAATAGAAAAAGAGGGACTCCTCCCTAACTCATTTTATGGGGCCAGCATCATCCTGATAACAAAACCCAGCAGAGACACAACAAAAAAAAGAAAATTTCAGGCCAATATCCCTGAAGAACATCGATGCGAAAATCCTCAATAAAATACTGGCAAACCAAATCCGGCAACACATCAAAAAGCTTATCCACCATGATCAGGTCGGCTTCATCCCTCGGATGCAAGGCTGGTTCCACATATGCAAATCAATAATTGTAATCCATCACATAAACAGTACCAATGACAAAAACCACATGATTATCTCAATAGATGGAGAAAAGACCTTCAATGAAATTCCACCCCTCTTCATGCTAAAAACTCTCAATAAACTAGGTACTGATGGAATGTATCTCAAAATCATAAGAGCTTTTCATGACAAACCCACAGTCAATATTATACTGAATGGGCAAAAACTGGAAGCATTCCCTTTGAAAACTGGCACCACACAAGGATGCCCTTTCTTACCACTCCTATTCAACATAGTATTGGAATTTTCTGCCAGGGCAACCAGGCAAGAGAAAGAAATAAAGCGTATTTGAATAGGAAGAGAGGAAGTCAAATTGTCTCTGTTTGCAGATGACATGATTGTATATTTAGAGAACCCCATTGTCTCAACTGAAAATCTCCTTAAGCTGATAAGCAAAGTCTCAGGATACAAAATCAATGTCCAAAATCACAAGTGTTTCTATACACCAATAATGGACAAACAGAGAAGCAAATCATGAGTGAACTTCCATTCACAATTGCTACAAAGAGAATAAAATACCTAAGAATACAACTTACAAGGGATGTGAAGAACCTCTTCAAGGAGAACTACAAACCACTGCTCAAAGAAATAAGAGAGGACAAACAAATGGAAAGACATTCCATGCTCATGGATATAAAGAATCAATATCATGAAAATGGCCATACTGCCCAAAGTAATTTATAGATTCAATGCTATCCCCATCAAGCTATCACTGACTTTCTTCACAGAATTAGAAAAAAGTACCTTAAATTTCATATGGAACCAAAAAAGAGCTTGTATAGCCAAGACAATCCTAAGCAAAAGAACAAAGCTGGAGTCATAATGCTACCTGACTTCAAACTATACTACAAGGCTATAGTGACCAAAACAGCATGGTACTGGTACCAAAACATATATATAGACCAAAGGAGCAGAACAGAGGCCTCAGAAATAACACCACACATCTATAACCATCTGATTTTTGACAAACCTGACAAAAACAAGAAATGGGGAAAGGAGCCTCTATTTAATAAATGTTGCTGGGAAAACTGGCTAGCCATATGCAGAAAACTGAAACTGGACCCCTTCCTTACACCTTACACAAAAATTAACTCCAGGTGGATTAAAGACTTAAACGTAAGACCTAAAACCATTAAAACCCTAGAAGAAAACCTAGGCAATACCATTCAGGACATAGGCATGGGCAAAGACTTCATGACTAAAAGACCAAAAGCAATGACAACAAAAGCCAAAATTGACAAATGAGATTTAACTAAACTAAAGAGCTTCTGCACAGCAAAACAAACTATCATCAGAGTGAACAGGCAACCTAGAGAATGGGAGAAAATTTTTGCAAGCTATCCATCTGACAAAGGGCTAATATCCAGAATCTACAAGGAACTTAAACAAATTTACTAAAAAAAAAAAAAAAAAATTCCATCAAAAAGTGGGCATAGGATATGAATAGACACTTTTCAAAAGAAGACATTTATGCGGCCAAACAAACATGTTAAAAAAAAACTCATCATCACTGGTCATTAGAGAAATGCAAATCAAAACCACAGTGAGATACCATCTCACTCTAGTTAGAATGGCAATCATTAAAAAGTCAGGAAACAACAGATGCTGGAGAGGATGTGGAGAAATAGGAACACTTTTACACTGTTCATGGGAGTGTAAATTAGTTCAACCATTGTGGAAGACAGTGTGGTGATTCCTCAAGAATCTAGAACCAGAAATACCATGTGACCCAGCAATCCCATAACTGGGTATATACCCAAAGGATTATAAATCATTCTACTATAAAGACACATGCACACATATGTTTATTGCAGCACTATTCACAATAGCAATGACCTGGAACCAACCCAAATGCCCATCAATGATAGACTAGATAAAGAAAATATGGCACATATACACCATGGAATACAATGCAGCCATAAAAAAGTATGAGTTCATGTCCTTTGCAGGGACATAGATGAAGCTGGAAACCATCATTCTCAGCAAACTAACACAGGAACAGAAAATCAAACACCACATATTCTCACTCATAAGTGAGAATTGAACAATGAGAACACATGAACATAGGGAGGGGAACATCACACACTGGGGCCTGTCAGGGGGTGGGGGGCTAATTGAGGGATAGCATTAGGAGAAATACCTAATGTAGACAATGGGTTGATGGGTGCAGCAAACCAGCATGACACCTGTATACCTATGTAACAAACCTGCACGTTCTGCACATGTATCCCGGAACTTAAAGTATAATAAAACAAAAGAAAAAAAAAAAGTAAGACAAGAAAATGTGTCTAGATCCCAGGAGGACTAGGATCTGACCCCATGAAGCCAGGTAAGCTCTCTCTCTGTGTGTGCATCCTTCTTGCTGTGGCAGGCTTTTTCCATAGAAGGTGACTGCCATCAGCTTCTGGGCATCAGCTTTCTATCTGACTGCTTCAGCACTGAAGAGAGACACTGGCCAAACGGTGTCACTGGTGCAAAGTCAGGAGACACCCAGGAACAGATGCATTAGTCCAGCTTCATCAGCTGCTTATGCTCTGATAATCAGGTGTGCCCACATGGGCAGGGCAGCAGAGCCATAGGGCTGGGGCAGGAGAAGACCTATTCCTACAAACACGTAGCTTGTGGGACCAATTAGAACAACCAGGTATCCATGGCAACAGTCATTCTCCAAACACCAGTGACTGGTTTTCACAACAGGTAGAAATATTCTGGGAAACAGCCAAAGATCAGCTGTCACTGAGCACTTACTCACGTGGCTCTGCTCACTCAATTTGCGGAGCCCCAGCAAACATCTCTACCTGCTTACGTTCCCTGAAGGGATAGGCTCTTTGCCCACAGCTCCAAAGAACAGACATGTGAGTCCCGTCCAAGAAATAATGGCCTTGCCCCAAGAAGGTTGCATCTTCAAATCAGCAAAGCATCAAACACTCAAGAAAGTATTTCATAGGATTTTATGTAGAAATAAAGAGGACTCTATGGACCAGAGTGAGATTCCACCCTAACTGTCCTGGTTATTGGCTCCTTTGCTTAATAGATAACAAGAGCAGACCTTAAGAACAGGCTGGCTCCACGTGCTGTGCACAGGCCGGCTCCTGAGAGCTCGGGGCTCGGGACAGGTGACTATAACACCTAAGCACTTTCGAAGGCAGCACATCTGCCTGCTCGAGGGTGAAGAAAATTTGATTTTCAGAATTAACCCCAGTAGAGTCTTTGGCCAGCAGAATAATCTTCCCCCTCCCAAGGATGTCACACCCTGATCTCTGGAACCTGGGGCAAGAGGGACTTTGCAGATATAATTGAAGGCATAAATCTTGGGGTGGGAGATCATCCTAGATGATCCAGGTGGGCCCAATCTAATCACAGGAGTCCTTAAAATTGGAGAATCTTTCCTGGCTTTGGTCAGAGACAAGAGTAAATAATCAAGACAGATTCAAAGCATGAGAGGGAGTCAGCCCACCAATGCTGACTTTGAAAACGGAGGAAAAGGCTACAAGCCATGGAATTCAAGTAGCTTCTAGAAGCTGGGAGTAGCCTTCAACTGATAGCCAGCAGGGGAACAGAGATCCAGGCTCTCCTGAAGCCAACAGAAAGGAACGCAGCCCTGTGACACCTGATTGTAGCCCGCTGAGATCTGTGTCAGACTTTTGGCCTACAGAATTGTAAGATAATTTGTGTTTAAGCTGCTAAATTATTGGTGATTTGTTACAGCTGCAATGAAAAATGAATGCAGAGTCTTCACCTTTCCTATACACACTCGAGGACAAGAACAAAAAGGTACACGTCATCAGGAAGAGTTTAATATTCACAGAGCACCAATTATGGGAGCCCTAGCTAGCTTCATCCCTTCATTATTAGACTAAGAGAAGCCAAAGGTGTCAAGCAGAAATGAATTTATCCCACACTTTCTGGAGAACATGGATTCCCAGCAAGTACAAAATCATGCCTAAAAATTTAATCACTCACTAAACCAATGAGAGAAGGAAAACTCCTGCAAAAAAACAACACAGGGCCAGGCATGGTGCTCATGCCTGTAATCCCAGCACTTTGGGAGGCTGAGGTGGGTGGATCGCTTGAACTTAAGAGTTCCTGACCAGCCTGGCCAACGTGGCTAAACCCATCTCTACAAAAAATACAAAAATGCAAAAATTAGCCGGGCATGGTGGTGTGCACCTATAGTCCCAGCTACTCAGGAGGGTGAGCAGGGAAGATCACTTGAGCCTGGGAAGTCAAGGCTACAGTGAGCCATGATCACTCTACTGCACGCCAGCCTAGGCGACAGAGTGAGGCCCCATTCCAAAAAGGATGAGATGAGATGAGATGAGATGAGATGAGATGAGATGAGATGAGATGAGATGAGATGAGATGAGATGAGACGAGACGAGACGAGACAAAATAAAATAAAACAAAACAAAACAGGTGGTACCTCTTTGAAGCTTTTGCTTTCCCTTTGACTTGCTGTCTAAATTTTTTCAGGTCAGGCTCATGGACCCACTCTAGTTAAGACAATTCTGTGATCTGCCCAATACCCCTCTGCTTACATCAGCCAGAGATGGCTTCTAGGACTTTCAGCTAAGATCTCTGACCCACATGTTATCCTAGAGAAACAGAGGTGATCTTCATTTATGAATACTCCACATGTAATTCCAATGAACAGAAAACAATGAACAAAAGTTAATCATTCATTACAAAGAAAATTCCCTATGTCTTAGGACACATGCAAAGCGTAGTGGATACCAGAAGCAATAATATGGGTTGATCAGGAAGAGACGATGTTGTCATCAGAAATATCCAGATAAAATTCAGGTCACCCATATATAAGTGTGGAAGGGGGAGGGAACATAGGAAAATAACACATAAAGTGAGTTAGTTATGACCTTTACATTTGGGAAAGAAAGTCTTCAATGGAAGCATATATGTGTGTAATTGCATTTTCTACTGTCTGTGCGATTTTTACATCATATCCTAATTGAAATAAAAACTCTCTGTTTTCCTGAGCAGAATCCATTCCACCTGAGTGAGTTTCATGGCATGCACTCTGTAGGCCCATAAAATATGGAAGAACTTACACTTTTTTTTTTTTTTTTTTGAGATACAGTCTTCCTCTGCCACCCATGCTGGCATGCAGTGGCATGATCTCAGCTCACTTGCAACCTCTGCCTCCCGGGTTGAAGTGATTTTTGTGCCTCAGCACTCCAAGTAGTTGGGACTACAGGCACACACCACTATGCCTGGCTAATTTTTGTATTTTTAGTAGCGATGGGGTTTCACCATGTTAGCCAGGCTGGTCTCGAACTTCCGACCTCAAGTGATCTGCCTGCCTCAGCCTCCCAAAGTACTGGAATTACAGGCGTGAACCACTGCACCTGACCTCAATTTGTATTTTTAAAAGTTTATCTTGCCCTGTGTAACTGTCAGTGTTTTACGGATAGTGTATCAGTGTCGCAGAAGCACACCTGCAGGCTTACCTAATTGGTCCTTATTTTCTAGGACCTGTTGACCAAGGGACTCTCACTTGAGAAGAAACCTGCCTCTCCCTAATCTTCAAGTAGGACGCTCCACTCCTGGTGGGGAACTCCAGCCAGAACCCACACGACTGCAACACCTCCTTGCTGGTCCTACACTCATCACTGTGCAAAAATGACAAAATAACACAAGTGAATAAAAATGACCAGAGGATACAAGCAAAATTGTGAAAAAAGCACCAGCTGCCATCCTCTTGTGGCCTTATCCCCTCAAACATTCCCAGGGCCTTTCCCTGTCTGTGCTCTCAGACAAAGCTGGCTTCATGAGGCTCGAAAGTCTTGTCTTCTAGATGATTCAGAGGGCAGGGAAATTGAAAGAGGGATATAAAGAAAAGCCTTTATACCAAAAATGGTGTGTTTTTCCCTGTTTTATCTCCCTCCATAAATTTTAAAACAGATACAAGAAAGAGGCCTCTTAATAATTGAGCCCAAATTCAGTCACATCTATCCAGGAGGACAGAGTACCTGAGTGCTCACACATTTCAGAACAGGCAAGTCCCTGAAGGTTTGATGAAAATCCTCATCTCCACCCTCACTGTTCAACAACTAAGGACCAGCAAAGGCAGGTCAAATCAGTCACCCACAATAATTTAAAAATGCATCCCCTGCCAGGAAACACCAGCCCTGTAGCTACTGTCTCGATTATACTGCACTCAAATTGCCACCAAGGTCATATTGGCCAGGATGGATTTTAGATCAGTTCTCAACATCCCCTGTACACCTAGGACCTCACCTCCCACCATCTTTCTTCACCTCTTCTCAAGAGTGAGAAAAACAAAAATACTAAACATACACATTCCATCCCGAAGTATTCATTATGAAACCATATTTCACAGCTGTTGCTAAACCATCTCTACTTTCCCATAAGTGGCTCCCTTTAGAAAAACCAGAACATCCTTGCTGTTATTCCTCAGATCACAGAACAGCAGTCCCCGAACTGCTCCTTTATCGACGGAGCCCCAGGAGAAAAACAGAGCTCGCTAACGAGGAACTCACTTCGGCACACTTCACTAGAGACTTACCCAGGCGAGCTGTGTGGGTTTTAGGAGACAGAACAGGAGTCCGTCCTTCACTGGAGTGAGGCATGGCATTGTGGATTTGAAGTAAAAGCTTAGAATTCAAGCTACAGCTCCAGCACTTTCTCTGTGAGACCTGAAATCATGTCTTCTTTCCCATCCTTGCCGACCGCCAAAAGAGGTTCATGCCCACCTTAAGGATTAGATGGATACATATAAAAGGATTTTGAAGCTGTAGGTGGTGTACAAATGAAGACATGACATTAAAAAAAAAAAAAAAAATCCTTTTTCACTTCACATCAGTGCTGCCTACTCCCAGTGTATAAATTCTCAAAATAAAATCTGTTTCTTTTCACTTCAATTTTTAAAAATCTGTTTCATCTGCCTTGCCTCTGGCCTTTGAAGCCCACCTGACACTCTCTGAGTCCAAGACACACAGGCTAGCTGCAGACACCTCCTCTCTGGACTTCTTTTCAATAATCTGTATTGACAGTAAACATTCTGGAGTCCTCCTTCACCCCGCAACTCTTTTCCTAGATCTCCTTGATCTTCCATTCCAACTTCACTCCCACCTTGCACTTTGATGCTTGTCTATTCAGAAGATATTTTTTGAGTGTCTGTTATGTGCCAGGCACAACCATGAAAAATTTCTGTCCCCGCCCCTGCAGCTCATCGTGTGGTTTTACTCCTGATTTCCTGATGTTAGAATCTTGGCTTTTCTCAGGTGGGTTCTGACTGGCCTGGTGCTGACATGATTTTGTGTTTGAGCCTCAATTGTCAATTCCATCATCAAGAAGGAGTTCAAGGCGAGCCTGGCCAACATGGTGAAACCCTGTTCTCTACTAAAAATACAAAATATTAGCTGGGTGTGGTGATGTGTGCCCGTAATACCAGCTACTCATGAGGCTGAGGCACGAGAATCACTGAAATCTGGGAGACGGAAGTTGCAGTGACATCAGCCACTGCACTCCAGCCTGGGTAACAGAGATTCTGCCTCAAGAAAAAAAAAAGGGGGGGGGGGGAAGAAAAGGAGATTTGCACATAAATACCCATGGAACTTTCTAGAAATCAATCAGAACTTTCTAGAAATCAATCAGGTTAAAAAAAAAAAACAGTAAATGACAAGTAGGCACAGAAATACAAAAAAATATAGGCATTTCAGTTGTCACAGCCTCTTTCCATGGACTCTTATTGGCTCCCATCATCAAAAATGGTTAAGGTAACCTCAACAACTTTCCATCCCTTCCTCTAGGCTGAAACCTCACCTGAGTCCCCTTCCCTCTGTGGTGATCTTGGATGCACCCATTATGTCCATCATGGCTGTGCTCCCTCCAGAACCATTTAGAAGGTTAGAGGCAAAAAAACAAAACAAAATGCTTTTAAAGCAGAGGTTCTAAGTAATTGAAAAAGCAGATTGACTTGTGTTTAGTTTCCATTTCCAGCAGTTTTGATGCACTGTCTCTATCCATAAATGATAGTTAGGGATTAAAAAAATAAGTAAAAAGCTTCATTTGTGGTACCAGCTTGAAAATTAGCCACTAGGTAGTAGATTTTGTTGGTTTGCTTTTTTTACGCACTTTAAAATATTTTTAGTTTGGCATAATGTTCACTTAAAAAAAAGAAGTAGCAGAATTTCCAAGTTAGGTTGGAAACCAGCTAGTGATTAGATCGAACGGTCCCAACCAATAAATCAAATACCTATGAAAGCCAAAAGATCCAAAGTTACAGTAACACTGGAAACAGAAAATTAATAATCTAACATTCTCCAGGAGGAATTTATACCAACCAGAGCATCTGCTGCAGACGAAGCCCTGGAACAGAAGCAGAGAAAGGAAGTTAAAAGGGATTTCTTTACCACTTCCCATCACTGCAAATCTCCATCTCAGAGACATCACAGGCTTTGCTGCCTGTAAAGCTGTGGCCACTCTCCTGCTGTAATGAAGTCACTTTCTGAAATGGCCATTGTTTGTTTCTTACTTTAGTAGTAATTAGTGCTATCTGCCAAATCTCTCTCTCTCTCTCTCTCTCTCTCTCTCTCTCTCTCTCTCTCTCTCTCTCTCTCTCTCTCTCCCTTGAGCATATGACAGAATTAAACTTCTCACCACCTTAAGATTAAGTATAACCATATACCTTGCTTTGGCCAAAGAAAAGTGGTATGTGTCACTTCTGGAAAGAAGCTTTAACACCAGTGCATGAGTACCTTCACTCTTTTCCCTCTGCTAAGGTGGTCAGATGCTCTCCAGATTGCAGCTCCTCCAACCACCTGGGTCTTGGAGTGACCCTGCTCACCTATGATGGACACTCAGCAGGAGTGAGAAATAAACCTATCGTGTTAAGGCACTGAGAGCTGGGGTTGTTTGTTACTGCAGCATAACCTAGCCCATGCTAACTTGTATTCATATCTCCTAAGCTAGGGTTGCCAGATCTTCCTCAATCAAAATATAATCTCCCAGTGGATGTGAGGATAGAAAATATGCATTTCACTTTTTAAGAAATTATAAGTATTCACATTTGATAACATTTGCATTTTTGAAACAATTCTTTTGTTAAATAATAACTACATAGAGCAAGAGATGGTAATTTTTTCTTTTTTTCTTTTTCCATAAGTTATTGGGGTACAGGTGGTATTTAGTTACATGACTAAGTTCTTTAGAAGTGATTTGTGAGATTTTGGTGCACCCATCACCTGAACAGTATACACTGCACCATATATATTGTCTTTTATCCTTCACTCACCTCCCACTCTTTCCCTCAAGTCCCCAAAGTCCATTGTGTCGGTCTTCTGCCTTTGTATCCTCATAGCTCAGCCCCCACATATCAGTGAGAACATACTATGTTTGGTTTTTCCATTCCTGAGTTATATCACTTAGAGTAATAGTCTCCAATCTCATCCAGGTCACTGCAAATTCTGTTCATTCCTTTTTATGGCTGTGTAGTATTCCATCATATATATATACCACAGTTTATCCACTCATTGATTGATGAGCATGTGGGTTGATTCCATGATTTTGCAATTGTGAATTGTGCTACTATAAACATGTGTGTGCAAGTATGTTTTTTGCATAATGACTTCTTTTCCTCTGGGTAGATACTCAGTAGTGGCATTGCTGGATCAAACGGTAGTTCTACTTTTAGTTCTTTAAGGAATCTCCACAACTGTTTTCCATAGTGGCTGTACTAGGTTACAATCCCACCAGCAGGGTAGAAGTGTTCCCTGTTCACTACATTCACACCAACATCTACTGTTTTATTATTATTATTATTGTTATTATTATTATTATTAGGGCCATTCTTGCAGGAGTGAGGTGGTGTCAGCATTGTGGTTTTGATTTGCATTTCCCTGATCATTAGTGATGTTGAGCATTTTTTCCTATGTTTGTTGGTCATTTGCATATCTTCTCTTGAGAACTGTCTATTCATGTCCTTAGCCCACTTTTTGATGGGCTTGTTTTTTGTTACTGATATGTTTGAGTTTGCCGTAGATTCTGGATTTTAGTCCTTTGTCAGATGTATAGATTGTGAAGATTTTTCTCCCACTCTGTGGGTTGTCTGCTTACCCTGCTGACTGTTCTTTTTGCCATGCAAAAACTCTTTAGTTTAATTAGGTCCCAGCTATTTATTGTTGTTTTTAATCCATTTGCCTTTGGGTTCTTGGTCATGAAATCCTTGCCTAAGCCAATGTCTAGAAAGGTTTTTCCAAGGTTATCTTCTAGAATTTTTATAGTTTCAGGTCTCAGGTTTAAGTCTTTAATCCAACCTCAGTTGATCTTTGTATAAGGTGAGAGATGAGGATCCAGTTTCATTCTCCCACATGTGGCTAGCCAATTATCCCAGCACCATTTGTTGAAAAGGGTGTCCTTTCCCCACTTTATGTTTTCCTTTGCTTTGTCAAAGATCAGTTGGCTGTAAGTATTTGAGTTTATTTCTGTGTTCCCTATTCTGTTCCATTGGTCTATGTGCCTGTTTTTATACCAGTACCATGCTATTTTGATGACTATGGCCTTATAGTATAGTTTGAAATCAGGTAGTGAGATGCCTCCAGATTTGTTCTTTTTGCTTAGTCTTGCTTTAGCTATGCAGGCTCTTTTTTTTGTTCCATATAAATTTTACAATTTTTTTCTAATCCTGTGAAGAACGATAGTGGTGTTCTGATGGGGATTGCATTGAATTTATAGATTGCATTTGGCAGTATGGTCATTTTCATAACATTGATTTTACCCATCCATGAGCATGTTCCATTTGTTTGTGTCATCTATGATTTCTTTCAGCATCGTTTTGTAGTTTTCCTTGTAGAGGTCTTTCAATTCCTTTGTTAGGTATATTCTGAAGTATTTTAGTTTTTTTGGCAGCTATTGTAAAAGGGGTTGAGTTCTTGATTTGATTTTCTACTTGGTCACTGTTGATGTATAGAAGAGCTAGTGTTTATGTACATTAATCTTGTATCTGGAAACTTTGTTGAATTCTTTTATCAGTTCTAGGAGCTTTCTAGAGGAGTCCTTATGGTTTTCAAGGTAAACAATCATATTGTCAGCAAACGGGGACAGTTTGACTTCCTGTTTTACTGATTTGGATGCCCTTTATTTCATTCTCTTGTCTGATTGCCCTGGCTAGGTCTTCCAGTACTGTGTTGAAGAGGAGTGGTAAGAGTGGGCATCCTTGTCTTGTTCCAGTTCTCAGAGGGAATGTTTTCAACTTTTCCCCATTCAGTATTATGTTGGCTGTGGGTTGGTCACAGATGGCTTTCATTACGTTAAGGTATGTATCCCTTGTATGCCAATTTTGCTGAAAGTTTTAATCATAAAGGGATGCCGGATTTTGTCAAATGCTTTTTCTGCATCTATTGAAATGATCACGTGATTTTTGTTTTTAATTCTGTTTATGTGGTGTATTACATTGATTTGCATTTGTTAAACCATCCCTGCATCCCTGGTATGAAACCCACTTGATCATGGAGAATTATCTTTTTGATATGTTGTTGGATTTGGTTAGCTAGTATTTTGTTGAGGATTTTAGCATCTATGTTCATCGAGGATATCAGTCTGTAGTCTTCTTTTTTGGTTATGTCCTTTCCTGGTTTTGGTATTAGGGTAATACTGGCTTCACAGAATGAATTAGGGAGGGTTCCTTCTCTATCTTGGGAAATAGTGTCAAAAGGATTGGTACCAATTCTTCACTGAATGTCTGGTAGAATTCTGCTGTGAATCCATCTGGTCCTTGACTTTTTTGTTGGTACTGTTTTAATAACCATTTCAATCTCTCTGCTTGTTATTGGTCTGTTCAGGGTATCTAAGTCTTCCTGATTCAAGCTAGGAGGGTTGTATTTTTCCAGGAATTTATCCGTCTCTTCTAGGTTTTCTAGTTTATGTGCATAAAGGTGTCCCTAGTAGCTTTGAGTGATCTTTTGTATTTCAGTGGTGTCAGTTGTAATATCTCCTGTTCAGTTTCTTGGTGAGGTTATTTGGATTTTCTCTCTTCTTTTCTTGGTTAATCTTGCTAATGGTTTATCAATTTTATTTATCTCTCCAAAGAACCAGCTTTTTGTTTCATTTATCTTTTGTATCTTTTGTCTGTTCGTTTCAATTTCATTTAGTTCTGCTCTGATCCTGGTTATTTCCTTTCTTCTGCTAGGTTTGGATTTGGTTTGTTCTTGTTTCTCTAGGTCCTTGAGGTGTGACCTTAGATTCTTGGTGCTCTTTCAGACTTTTTGATGTAGGCGTTTAGGGCTATGAACTTTCCTCTTACCACCACCTTTGCTGTATCCCAGAGGTTTTGATAGGCTGTGTCATTATTGTCATTCAGTTCAAAGAATTTTTTAATTTCCATCTTGATTTTTTTTTTGACCCAATGTTCATTCAGGAGCAGGTTATTTAATTTCCATGTATTTGCATGGTTTCAAAGGTTCCTTTTGGAGTTAATTTCCAGTTTTATTCTACTGTGGTCTGAAAGAGTGCTTGATATAATTTTAATTTTCTTAAATTTACTGAGGCTCATTTTATGGTCTATCATATGGTCTATCTTGGAGAAAGTTCTATGTGCTGTTGAATAGAATGTGTATTCTGCAGTTGTTGGATGAAATGTTCTGTATATATATGTTAAGTCTATTTGTTCCAAGGTATGGTTTAAATCCATTGTTTCTTTGTTGACTTTCTGTCTTGATGACTTGTCTAGTGCTGTCATGGAGTATTGAAGCCCTCCATTCTTATTACGTTGCTGTCTATCTCATTTCTTAGCTCGATTAGCAATTGTTTTATAAATTTGGGAGCTCCAGTGTTAGGTGAATATATGTTTAGGATTGTGCTATTTTCCTGTTGGACAAGGCCTTTTACCATTATATATTGTCCCTCCTTATCTCTTTTAACAGCTGTTGCTTTAAACTTTGTTTTGTCTGATATAAGAATAGCTACCCCTGCTCGCTTTTGGTGTCCATTTGCATGAAATGCCTTTTTCACCTCTTTACTTTAAGTTTATGTGAGTCCTTATGTGTTAGTTGAATCTCCTGAAGGCAGCAGATAGTTGGTTGGTGAGTTCTTATCCATTCTGTGGTTCTGTGTCTTTTAAGTGGAGCATTTAGGCCATTTATATTCAATGTTAGTATTGAAATTTGAGGTACTGCTGCTTTTGTCATGCTCTTTGTTGCCTGTGTACTTTGAGTTTTGTTTTTTGTTTTTGCTTTTTAACTTGTATGCTTGTTGTATAGGTCCTGTGGGATTCATGCTTTGAAGAGGTTCTGTTTTGATGTGTTTTCAAGACTTGTTTCAAGATTTAGAGCTCCTTTTAGCAGTTCTTATAGTGGTTGTTTAGTTAATGGCAAACTCTCTCTGCATTTGTTTGTCTGAAAATGACTGTACCTTTACTTCATATATGATGCTTAGTTTCACTGGATACAAGCTTCTTGGCTGATAATTGTTTTGTTTGAGGAGGCTGAAGACAGGTTCCCAATCCTTTCTAGCTTATAGAGTTTCTGCTGAGAAATCTGCTGTTAATCTGGTAGGTTTTCCTTTATAGGTTACCTGGTGCTTCTGTCTCGCAGCTCTTCTTTCCTTTGTCTTAACTTTGGATAACCTAAAGACAATGTGCCTATGTGAAGATCTTTTACGATGAATTTTCCAAGTGTTCTTTGTGCTTCTTGCATTTGGATGTCTAGGTCTCTCACAAGACTGGAGAAGTTTTCCTCCATTATTCCCCCAGATATGTTTTCCAGGATTTTAGAATTCTCTTCTTTTTCAGGTACACTGATTATTCTTAGGTTTAGTCATTTAACATAATCACAGTCTTTTTGGAGGCTTTGTTCATATTTTCTTATTCTTTTTTCTTTTGTTGGATTGGGTTAATTCAAAGACCTTTGTCTTCAAGCTCTGAATTTCTTTCTTTTACTTGTTCAATTCTATTGCTGAGACTTCCCAGAGTATTTCACATTTCTAAAAGTGTGTCCAAAGTTTCCTGAATTTTATATTGTTTTTTCTTTAAGCTATCTATTTCATTGAATATTTCTCCCTTCACTTCGTATATTATTTTTTTGATTTCCTTGCATTGGCCTTTGCCTTTCTCTTGTCCCTCCCTGATAAGTTTAATAACTAACCTCCTGAATTCTTTTACAGGCAAATCAGGGAGTCCTTTTTGGTTTCGATCTGTTGCTGGTGAACTAGTGTGATTTTTTGTTTCCACCTCCCAGCTGCAAAAGAAAGGGGCTTTAGTTCTTCCCCTTCCTGTGAAGTCTGCACTACCAACTGGCTTCCTCCCACAAGTTCTGGCCTGGAGGCTTCTGACCCCGTTCAAATTGTTACAAAGTTCAGCTAAAGAATTCCTTCTCCCTGTTTGAATGTTGAAGAGCCTTGTTTTATCATATTACCGGAGTCGGTTTTCTGGTTACTTCTC
The DNA here is from genome assembly GCF_007565055.1 of Rhinopithecus roxellana. Lineage (NCBI taxonomy): Eukaryota > Metazoa > Chordata > Mammalia > Primates > Cercopithecidae > Rhinopithecus > Rhinopithecus roxellana. The sequence goes on from NC_044564.1 coordinate 34,293,317, forward strand.
ATTTGGGTAGGCTCTGTTAGAGGGAAGGTCTAGGGCTGAAGGCTGTTGTTCAGATTCTTTTGTCCCATGGGGTGTTCCCTTGATTTATTACTCTCCCCCTTTTCTTATGGATGTGGCTTCCTGTAAGCTGAACTGCAGTGATTGTTGTCTCTCTTCTGGGTCTAGCTACCCAACAAGACTACCTGGCTCTGGGCCGGTACTGGGGGATGTCTGCAGAGTCCTGTGATGTGAACCATCTATGGGTCTCTCAGCCATGGATACACGTACCTGTTCTGGTGGAGGTGGTGTAGGGTGCAACGGACTCCATGAGGGTCCTTAGCTTTGGTGGTTTAATGCCCTGTTTTTGTGCTGGTTGGCCTCCTGCCAAAAGGTGGCACTCTCCAGAAAGCATCAGCTATAGTAGTGTGGAGAGGGACCAGCGGTAGGTGGGGCCCTAGAACTCCCAAGATTATATGTCCTTTGTCTTCCACTACCAGTCTGGGTAGGGAAGGACCATCAGGTGGGAGTGGGGCTAGGCGTGTCTGAGCTCAGACTCTCCTTGGGCAGGTCTTACTGCAGCTGCTGTGGGAGATGGGGGTGAGATTCGCAGGTCACTGGAGTTGTGTACCTAGGAGGATTATGACTGCTGTTGCTGAGTCATGCAGATTGTCAGGAAAGTGGGAAAGCCGGCAGCCACAGGCCTTACCCAGCTCCCATGCAAACTGAAGGACCTGTCTCACTTCCTCCATGCCTCAACACCAAGTGCACCCCGCCCCCCACCGCCCCAATAGCCCCGAGTCTGTTTCCACGTGGAGGATGAGATGGGCTTGAGAACTTGCCTGAGGCTATTCACCTCCCAGCTGCAAAAGAAGGGGGCTTCTTCCCCTTCCCGTGAAATCTGCATACCAACTGGCTCCCTCCCCCAAGTTCTGGCCTGGAGGCTTCTCACTCCATTGAAATTGTTACAAAGTTCAGCTAAGGAATTCCTTCTCCCTGTAGAGTTGTACCCCCTGCTCCTCTGGCCACCCACCCAATGGATCCCTCTGGTGCCAGGCAGGATTGGGCTTCTTGGGGACCCAGTGAGCTCCCAGGGCCTTTCTGCTGCTTCCTCCACCCCTGTATTTTGGTGGGTTCTCTAACGACACAGCTCCAGGTAAAGTCAGAAACTTCTCCCTCAAACAGACCTTCAGCTTCTCCAGTTGGAATGTGTGTTCGGAAGAGCAGGGTTTCCCTTTCCCACTTCTGCATTTGGGGCACTCACAGTATTTGGGGTATCTCCCTGGTCCTGCAGGAGCAGTCCGCTTCCTTCAGAGGGTCTGTGGGTCCTCTCTGGATTGCTGGTTTGTTCTTGCAGTGATCTGGACCTAAAATTCACAATGCGAGTCCCCGCCCACTCCTCTGTCCAGAGATGCAATCTAGTCCTGCCTCCCATCTGCCACGTTCCTCTGAATCCGAGACAACAAATTTTTCTATAAAGGACCACATAGTAAATATTTTAGCCTTTCTGGACCATATGATCTTTGTTAAAATCACTCAATCCTGCTGTTATAGCACAAAAGCAATCATAGATAATATATAAACTTTATTTACAAAACTAAGTGATGGGCCACACTTGGGCCATGGGCCATGGTTTGCCAAACCCTGGTATAGAGCACTGAAGAGGAAACAAAATTGGCTTTGTACTGATGTCCCTCACCAGGCAGCTTCATTTATTCACTTACACATTGTTCATTACTCTGAAACATTTTTCTACAGCTGCATTCAGAACAGGCATCAAAACATGAGAATAAAATAATTTCAGCAATTTTGGAGCTTCTAGGAATTAAATAACTGGGCTGACTCCAAGGGGAAAGAAATGATATCGTCAAAGCAAGAACTTCATCATAAAGGAATTAAGGAAGAGGTGCTTTTTTCCTAAGTGAGTGCTGTCATGTTTTTCTGAGTTCATCCACAGCTGGTTATTTACTACAAGATGTGGAGCACACACTGATGCTACAAAATGCAATATACAAAATTATCAAAAGGATACATTTCCCTAGGTAGCTTGACTAAATATTTAACGTTTCTTTTTGTACACTTTTCAACTAAATATGCTGTACAGTGCAAATGCAACCCTTTAAAAAAAAAAAAAAAGAATTATTTTTACCAGGGTACAATGTTTTGTAATGAAAGAAAAAGCCAATTTCTTATTTTGAGCAGTGACTGTCATAATTCAGAAATGAGTGAATGAACCAGAGACAGGGTTCTGGAACTACCGGCTGGTGCAATAGAATGTATTATTGGCTCAGGATTCTTCCTTCCTCACCCTTCCTATTGTTCTCAGCAGTTTGGTTCCCACCCATTGATGCTGTATTCAGCCACAGGACTTGCCATGGCCATTGGGATGCAGATAAAGTAAGAGTGTGCTACTACAGAGCAGAGGCCTTTCACGACCTCCCCAGAAAGCCTAAGCCATAGCCTAAAGCCACACCATTCCAGTCACCCTGCAGATTTACTGAGGAGGAAAACTAATGCTTGTTGTTGTAAGTCACTAAGATTCCAGAGTTGTCACACAGTATTATCACAGCAACAGTTGACTAATATAACTTGTACCATTTTTTCTTAATTTTCAGAAAATATTTTTCACACTGCCATGTGAGAAAGTATTGTTTGTAAACCATCATCAGTTCAGTAAAAATGTCTCACCTCTTCTAATAAACTGAGGCATCGAGTGTGATTAAGCCACATCATTTTATGGAAATCATTTTCAAAAATTTCTCATCCTTTTCTAAACGTTAAACGGTGTAGTAGGATAGTATTCTGAAGAACAAATGAATGTTCCATCAACAATTCTCTACATTTTATTGAATTGTTACCTGTAGGGCCTTTTCCCAGTCCAAAGGCTAGAACAGAGGAAAGACTATTTGAAACTATGGATTACAATCCTTTAATGAATCACAAAATTAAGTAAATCTCAACACACAGACACACACACATATATATGTATATAAATCTCAACATATATATGTTGAGATTTACTTAATTTTTTGATTCAAATATATATATATATATATATTTGGAGACAGAGTCTTACTTTGTCACTGTCACCCAGGCTGGAGTGTAGTGGTGTGATCTCTGCTCACCGCAACCTCCGCCTCCTGGGTTAAAGCAATTCTCCTGCCTCAGCCTCTCAAGTAGCTGTGATTACAGGAGCGCAACACCACGCCCAGCTAATATTTTTTTGTATTTTTATTAGAAATAGGGTTTTGCCATGTTGGCCAAGCTGGTCTCAAATTCCTGATCTTAGGTGATCTGCCTGCCTCGGCCTCCCAAAGTGCTGGGATTACAGGCGTGAGCCACCATGCCTGGCCACAACCAATATATGTTAAATAAAAAATAGAAAGCATTAGCATATATCACACATAAAAAGGTAAATATTATTTTGCAAATATATATGAGAAAAAAAAGACTGAATTGTGATGAAAAAAAGAACTTTTTTTTTTTAATTGAGAAACTTCTCTTACCCAAAGCTGGATTAGGTGACCACCTGCTGGCTGATCCTGTAGCACCTGCCATCACTTCAATAGCCCATTTCAGGACAGGACTCCTGAGGCTCACAGCCTCACTGGGAGCCTCAACCACACTCTATCTCTTCCTTAGGGCTTTGTTTATTGTTGCCACTGTGATATCCTCACGAGTACTTAGGATGGAGACTGACACATAGTATACACCCAAGTATTTCTGGAATAAATGGTTTGGTCTTACCTTGGAGAACACATTTGCCCTTGTCACTGTTTCTACCATCATTCCAAACCCAAAAGAACAGAACTGAAGTGGAGAAGCTGAGATAAGGAATGGGTTGGTCAGTGTCACATAAGGTTGGGGAAGAAAGGCCATAGTGAGGTTCTTTTAAAATCTTCCTGATTCTAGGTGACCCAACATCTTTGTTTCTATCATGGGATTAGGAAAGACATTCCACTTTCTATTGAACTCATTCAATTCCTACTTCCTTAGATTCCATGGGAAAATGAAAGGGAGTGGGTTTTCACTAGCATGTTAGCATGAAGGAGTTGATTCTGATTGCCTTTTTAACACTTGTAACATAGGAGTCTGTGGCATTGTGGGAAAACTGACTCTAGGTGCCTTGATGGACTGGGGCTATCTGGATGGTAGAAAGATGTTGGTATTCTAGGTTGGGTGAAAAAATGACAGTAGATGGATGAGAAGCACAAAAACAGAATGGTACCAATCAATGGACCCCCCTTTTTTTTTTTTTTGAGACAGAGTTTTGCTCTTGGCTCATTGCAACCTCCACCTCTGGGGTTCAAGAAATTGAACCCCTCAGACTGAATTCCTGCCTCAGCCTCCTGAGTAGCTAGGATTACAAGTGCCCATCACCACACCTGGCTAATTTTTGTATTTTTAGTAGAGATGGGGTTTCTCCATATTGTCCAGGCTTGTCTTGAACTCTTGACCTCAGATAATCCACCTGCCTCGGCCTCACAGAGTGCTGGGATTACAGGCATGAGCCACTGCGCCCGGCCTAGACACTTTCTTCTACTTTGTAATTCTACCTCATAGTCTGACCTTTGTCCTAGAAACTAGATGAAAAATCACGTTAAGTCTGGAAGCTATGCACCCCTGGGGCAGGTTGAGTTTCTGGGAACAAGACTCTGAGATGGAGAGTTGTGTTCAGTGAATTTCATGTTGGGGCTCTTGGGAATAACACCTCAGAGGGGGTAAAAGGAACATGATTGAGCAGCAAGAGAAGTGGGCTCTGAGGCAGTCACAACAAAGGCCTCGGCCAATCCTACTGAGGGCTTCCGAGCTATGATAACTCTGCTGAATTGTCCCTTTTAGGGGGAAGGGGCCACAGTTTATACCTCTGCATTGGTCAGTCATTGAGATGTGGGCCCTGAATAGGGAGTGTGACCTTGGTGGGGAAGCATCCCTCTTCAAGTATGGGCAATCCCTGGAAACGGGAAGTCCATGAAAACCGTAAGCTGTTGGGAGTGTAAGTACTGCATGCTAAATGGGAGTGGGTGGGGTTAGATGAGGCATCCACCGTGATTTCAAAATCATGTTCCAGCTGGACCATTTATGTATTCATTCAATAAATTTGTATGGAACACCAAAAGAATTAGTTCCAAGGCATGAACCTTGGGGACACATTCAAACCATACTACAATAATATACAAAATATACTGCAATGAAAATGAGAAACTACTGCTGTACGACATAGATTGAAAATTTTTAAATTCAATAGCTAGAAAAGAACATGTGTGTGTTAGAATATATATATCCAAAGTAAATAAAGACAAAAATTAAATGCAATAATAAGCTTTCACATCCTCATACCTGAAAATGCTCTTTAGAGCAATTTTAGAATTGCTAGTATGTTCCAACTTCAACCATGAAGCCTTCTGAAAACTGAGGTCAAGAAATTTTGAAATGATGAAGACAAATATTTACATAACTCTTATTTGAATATTTTTAAAATTTTTAATAGGCAAAATGTAAAAATCTAGACTACCTCATTTCCATCCTGGGTCCCGGCGTTCTCAGGGACCCAGGATGGATGGGTCCCCAGCTCGAGTGTAAATTATCACTTCCTAGAGGAGAGATTTGGAAATGAGACTGAGCCAGGAGTAACCATTGCAGAAGGGTGCTGCGAAGACTGCAATTGTATATTTACCATTGCTGACACAAGAAGAATGACAGATTCATTGGTATGACCCAACACTATAACTGTATGTAGCTATTCAGCCATCCTCTTAGTGAGAGAAGATTCGAGTACAGTTCACATGGGGCCACCCTATCAGCCAAGTGAGGTGCACAGGTACTCATTCTCTGCGCTTAAGATCTGAGGGGAGGATGCTGACAGCATTCAGGTAGACAGTGAGGGAAACCACAGCCAGTCCACACCTGTGCCCAGGTAAGCCAGGCCTGACCAGCTCTCCAATGCTTCCATGCCAAATGAACAGAAGAAAAGCAGCTTGGAACCTGGGGAAACATTGTAGGAGCAGAGAAAAAGGAAAGAGTACACTCAAGATGCAGAGGAAAAACCTGCTTTTCTAAAAAAACAAAGATCATATATATATATATATATGTATATGTATATATATACACACTCACACATATATACATATACATATTTTTTAAGAAGAATGAGAAACATTCCAAAAACTTCAGAAAATTTGTTCTCAAAACTTATATCCCTAACCTACAAAATCTTTATATCTATATATCTCTTTAAATCTTTAAACTCTATAAACTCTATACATCTTTACGCATCTCTTTAAAAAAAATTTTACTTAAAAAATGAAATACTTAGTGTGGTGGGTTATAAATGTATATTTACCAGGAACCTCAGAATGTGACCTTACTTGGATAATTAAATGAAGATGGTGTCATAGACGGTTAGGATGGACCCTAAACCCAGTGACTGGTGTCTTCCTCAGAAGAGACACACAGAGATTGACACGGAGGAGAGGCCGTGAGGGAGGCCAAGACTGGAGGGGTGCAGACACAGGCAAGGATTGCTTGGAGCCACCAGAAGCTGGAAGAGGCAGGAAAGCGTGTTTCTAGAGCCCTCGGAGGGAGCCAGGTCCTGCCAGCACTTTGATTTAGCCTCCAGAATTTGAGAATAAATTTCTGTGGTTTTAAACCACCCAGTTTGTGACAATTTGTTATGGTAGCCCTGGGAAACAAATACAATAAGACATGAAAGAGAATATGTAACAGAAATGAACCGTTCAGAATAACAATGAGCTAAACACCAGTTTATCCATGACCTAACTTAAGGAAGAAAAGTTACTGAGAACTTCGAAGCTCCTCCCTGTGCCCCTCCCTAGTCACACCACCTCCCTTCATCTCTACTGTCTAGAATTTTACATTAAGTATTCCTTTCTTTTTCTTTGTAATTTCCTTACACATGCATATGAATACATTTCCAAACAACATAGTGTTTAGTTTTGCTTGCTTTGAGCTTTTATATAAACTGGGTGATACTTTATATATTGTTCTTTATGTGTTTGTTTACATACTCTTTTGTTTTTGAGATTAATTTGTGGTGATATATAGTACTGCATATACAACATATCGATTCCTTTTATGACTAATAACATTAAAGTAGTTCCCAATATTTTGCTATTAGCAGTCATGAACATTCTTGATTATGTCTTCTAACACACATGTGCCTCATTATGAGGCTATAACAACCTGAATTGCAATCAGCTAAGAACTGAAATTGAGTTTCTACCTAATAGTAGAATTGCTGAGTTACAGGTTATGTTTATGTTTATACTTTACAACTTTATAAAGAGTGTACTTTTAAAATATTATAAAAAATTAAGAGGAGCTTTTTAGATGTTGAAAACACAGACTCCATGAAATAAGACAGAAAAGATCAAACAAAACACAATCAGTTAATAACCCAAAATCTGACAAGGACAGAAAAAGAAACAGACTAACCTCACTTAAGAATATAAATGTGAAAATCATACATAACACGGTAGTAATTCAAATGTAAAATATATATTAAAAATACTTACTACCAAGTTGATTTTAGTCCAGGAATGCAAGCATGATTAAATATTAAGAAAAATGGGTCAAATCACAGAAATATGCCATTATCTCAATCAGTACTGAAAAGATATTTGAAAATATTCAGAATCTTTCACTGAAAAACCTCTTTATGAATCAACACTAGAAAAACAGATTTTTAGCATGATGAAAAATATCCACATTAAATTGAGAACAAGAAGAGACAGCCGGGGAGCAAGATGGCCGAATAGGAACAGCTCCAGTCTCCAACTCCCAGCGCGAGCGACACAGAAGACCGGTGATTTCTGCATTTTCAACTGAGGTACTGGGGTCATCTCACTAGGGAGTGCCGGACAATCGGTCCTGGTCAGCTGCTGCAGCCCGACCAGTGAGAGCTGAAGCAGGGCGAGGCATTGCCTCACCTGGGAAGCGCAAGGGGGAAGGGAATCCCTTTTCCTAGCCAGGGGAACTGAGACACACAACACCTGGAAAATCGGGTAATTCCCACCCCCATACTGCGCTTTAAGCAAACGGGCACACCAGGAGATTATACCCACACCTGGCCGGGAGGGTCCCACGGCCACAGAGCCTCCCTCATTGCTAGCACAGCAGTCTCCGATCTAACCGCAAGGCAGCAGCGAGGCTGGGGGAGGGGCGCCCACCATTGCTGAGGCTTTAGTAGGTAAACAAAGCCGCTGGGAAGCTCGAACTGGGTGGAGCTCACAGCAGCTCAAGGAAACCTGCCTGTCTCTGTAGACTCCACCTCCGGGGACAGGGCACAGCTAAATAACAACAACAAAAAAAGCAGCAGAAACCTGTGCAGACGCAAACGACTCTGTCTGACAGCTTTGCAGAGAGCAGTGGATCTCCCAACATGGAGGTTGAGATCTGAGAACGGACAGACTGCCTGCTCAAGTGGGTCCCTGACCCCTGAGTAGCCTCACTGGGAGACATCCCCCACTAGGGGCAGTCTGACAGCACACACCTCACAGGGAGGAGTACACCCCTGAGAGGAAGCTTCCAAAGTAAGAATCAGACAGGTACACTCGCTGTTCAGCAATATTCTATCTTCTGCAACCTCTGCTGCTGATACCCAGGCAAACAGGGTCTGGAGTGGACCTCAAGCAATCTCCAACAGACCTACAGCTGAGGGTCCTGACTATCAGAAGGAAAACTATCAAACAGGAAGAACACCTATACCAAAACCCCATCAGTACGTCACCATCATCAAAGACCAGAGGCAGATAAAACCACAAAGATGGGGAAGAAGCAGGGCAGAAAAGCTGGAAATTCAAAAAATAAGAGCGCATCGCCCCCTGCAAAGGAGCGCAGCTCATCACCAGCAACGGATCAAAGCTGGTCAGAGAATGACTTTGACGAGATGAGAGAAGAAGGTTTCAGTCCATCAAACTTCTCAGAGCTAAAGGAGGAATTATGTACCCAGCGCAAAGAAACTAAAAATCTTGAAAAAAGAGTGGAAGAATTGATAGCTAGAATAATTAATGCAGAGAAGGTCATAAACGAAATGACAGAGATGAAAACCATGACACGAGAAATATGTGACAAATCCACAAGCTTCAGTAACCGACTCGATCAACTGGAAGAAAGAGTATCAGTGATTGAGGATCAAATGAATGAAATGAAGCGAGAAGAGAAACCAAAAGAAAAAAGAAGAAAAAGAAATGAACAAAGCCTGCAAGAAGTATGGGATTATGTAAAAAGACCAAATCTGCGTCTGATTGGGGTGCCTGAAAGTGAGGGGGAAAATGGAACCAAGTTGGAAAACACCCTTCAGGATATCATCCAGGAGAACTTCCCCAACCTAGTAGGGCAGGCCAACATTCAAATTCAGGAAATACAGAGAACACCACAAAGATACTCCTCAAGAAGAGCAACTCCAAGACACATAATTGCCAGATTCACCAAAGTTGAAATGAAGGAAAAAATCTTAAGGGCAGCCAGAGAGAAAGGTCGGGTTACCCACAAAGGGAAGTCCATCAGAATAACAGCAGACCTCTTGGCAGAAACTCTACAAGCCAGAAGAGAGTGGGGGCCAATATTCAACATTCTTAAAGAAAAGAATTTTAAACCCAGAATTTCATATCCAGCCAAACTAAGTTTCATCAGTGAAGGAGAAATAAAATCCTTTACAGATAAGCAAATGCTTAGAGATTTTGTCACCACCAGGCCTGCCTTACAAGAGACCCTGAAGGAAGCACTAAACATGGAAAGGAACAACCAGTACCAGCCATTGCAAAAACATGCCAAAATGTAAAGACCATCGAGGCTAGGAAGAAACTGCATCAACTAACGAGCAAAATAACCAGTTAATATCATAATGGCAGGATCAAGTTCACACATAACAATATTAACCTTAAATGTAAATGGACTAAATGCTCCAATTAAAAGACACAGACTGGCAAACTGGATAAAGAGTCAAGACCCCTCAGTCTGCTGTATTCAGGAGACCCATCTCACATGCAGAGACATACATAGGCTCAAAATAAAGGGATGGAGGAAGATCTACCAAGCAAATGAAGAACAAAAAAAAAGCAGGGGTTGCAATCCTAGTCTTTGATAAAATAGACTTTAAACCATCAAAGATCAAAAGAGACAAAGAAGGCCATTCCATAATGGTAAAGGGATCAATTCAACAGGAAGAGCTAACTATCCTAAATATATATGCACCCAATACAGGAGCACCCAAATTCATAAAGCAAGTCCTTAGAGACTTATAAAGAGACTTAGACTCTCATACAATAATACTGGGAGACTTCAACACTCCACTGTCAACATTAGACAGATCAAGGAGACAGAAAGTTAACAAGGATATCCAGGAATTGAACTCATCTCTGCACCAAGCGGACCTAATAGACATCTATAGAACTCTCCACCCCAAATCAACAGAATATACATTCTTCTCAGCACCACATCGCACTTATTCCAAAATTGACCACATAATTGGAAGTAAAGCACTCCTCAGCAAATGTAAAAGAACAGAAATTATAACAAACTGTCTCTCAGACCACAGTGCAATCAAACTAGAACTCAGGACTAAGAAACTCAATCAAAACTGCTCAACTACATGGAAACTGAACAACCTGCTCCTGAATGACTACTGGGTACATAATGAAATGAAGGCAGAAATAAAGATGTTCTTTGAAAACAATGAGAACAAAGATACAACATACCAGAATCTCTGGGACACATTTAAAGCAGTGTGTACAGGGAAATTTATAGCACTAAATGCCCACAAGAGAAAGCTGGAAAGATCTAAAATTGACACTCTAACATCACAATTAAAAGAACTGGTGAAGCAAGAGCAAACACATTCAAAAGCTAGCAGAAGGCAAGAAATAACTAAGATCAGAGCAGAACTGAAGGAGATAGAGACACAAAAAACCCTCCAAAAAATCAATGAATCCAGGAGTTGGTTTTTTTGAAAAAATCAACAAAATTGACAGACCGCTAGCAAGACTAATAAAGAAAAAAAGAGAGAAGAATCAAATAGATGCAATAAAAAATGATAAAGGGGATATCACCATCGACCCCACAGAAATACAAACTACCATCAGAGAATACTATAAACACCTATATGCAAATAAACTAGAAAGTCTAGAAGAAATGGATAATTTTCTGGACACTTACACTCTTCCAAGACTAAACCAGGAAGAAGTTGAATCCCTGAATAGACCAATAGCAGGCTCTGAAATTGAGGCAATAATTAATAGCCTACCAACCAAAAAAAGTCCAGGACCAGATGGATTCACAGCTGAATTCTACCAGAGGTACAAGGAGGAGCTGGTACCATTCCTTCTGAAACTCTTCCAATCAATAGAAAAAGAGGGAATCCTCCCTAACTCATTTTATGAGGCCAACATCATCCTGATACCAAAGCCTGGCAGAGACACAACAAAAAAAGAGAATTTTAGACCAATATCCCTGATGAACATCGATGCAAAAATCCTCAATAAAATACTGGCAAACCGGATTCAGCAGCACATCAAAAAGCTTATCCACCATGATCAAGTGGGCTTCATCCCTGGGATGCAAGGCTGGTTCAACATTCGCAAATCAATAAACATAATCCAGCATATAAACAGAACCAAAGATAAGAACCACATGATTATCTCAATAGATGCAGAAAAGGCTTTTGACAAAATTCAACAGCCCTTCATGCTAAAAACGCTCAAGAAATTCGGTATTGATGGAACGTACCTCAAAATAATAAGAGCTATTTATGACAAACCCACAGCCAATATCATACTGAATGGGCAAAAACTGGAAAAATTCCCTTTGAAAGCTGGCACAAGACAGGGATGCCCTCTCTCACCACTCCTATTCAACATAGTGTTGGAAGTTCTGGCTAGGGCAATCAGGCAAGAGAAAGAAATCAAGGGTATCCAGTTAGGAAAAGAAGAAGTCAAATTGTCCCTGTTTGCAGATGACATGATTGTATATTTAGAAAACCCCATCGTCTCAGCCCAAAATCTCCTTAAGCTGATAAGCAACTTCAGCAAAGTCTCAGGATACAAAATTAATGTGCAAAAATCACAAGCATTCTTATACACCAGTAACAGACAAACAGAGAGCCAAATCATGAATGAACTTCCATTCACAATTGCTTCAAAGAGAATAAAATACCTAGGAATCCAACTTACAAGGGATGTAAAGGACCTCTTCAAGGAGAACTACAAACCACTGCTCAGTGAAATAAAAGAGGACACAAACAAATGGAAGAACATACCATGCTCATGGATAGGAAGAATCAATATCGTGAAAATGGCCATACTGCCCAAGGTTATTTATAGATTCAATGCCATCCCCATCAAGCTACCAATGAGTTTCTTCACAGAATTGGAAAAAACTGCTTTAAAGTTCATATGGAACCAAAAAAGAGCCCGCATTGCCAAGACAATCCTAAGTCAAAAGAACAAAGCTGGAGGCATCACGCTACCTGACTTCAAACTATACTACAAGGCTACAGTAACCAAAACAGCATGGTACTGGCACCAAAAACAGAGATATAGACCAATGGAACAGAACAGAGTCCTCAGAAATAATACCACACATCTACAGCCATCTGATCTTTGACAAACCTGAGAGAAACAAGAAATGGGGAAAGGATTCCCTATTTAATAAATGGTGCTGGGAAAATTGGCTAGCCATAAGTAGAAAGCTGAAACTGGATCCTTTCCTTACTCCTTATACAAAAATTAATTCAAGATGGATTAGAGACTTAAATGTTAGACCTAATACCACAAAAACCCTAGAAGAAAACCTTGGTAGTACCATTCAGGACATAGGCATGGGCAAGGACTTCATGTCTAAAACACCAAAAGCAACAGCAACAAAAGCCAAATTTGACAAACGGGATCTAATTAAACTAAAGAGCTTCTGCACAGCAAAAGAAACTACCATCAGAGTGAACAGGCAACCTACAGAATGGGAGAACATTTTTGCAATCTACTCATCTGACAAAGGGCTAATATCCAGAACCTACAAAGAACTCAAACAAATTTACAAGAAAAAAACAAACAACCCCATCAAAAACTGGGCAAAGGATATGAACAGACATTTCTCAAAAGAAGACATTCATACAGCCAACAGACACATGAAAAAATGCTCATCATCACTGGCCATCACAGAAATGCAAATCAAAACCACAATGAGATACCATCTCACACCAGTTAGAATGGCAATCATTAAAAAGTCAGGAAACAACAGGTGCTGGAGAGGATGTGGAGAAATAGGAACACTTTTACACTGTTGGTGGGATTGTAAACTAGTTCAACCATTATGGAAAACAGTATGGCGATTCCTCAAGGATCTAGAACTAGATGTACCATATGACCCAGCCATCCCATTACTGGGTATATACCCAGAGGATTATAAATCATGCTGCTATAAAGACACATGCACACGTATGTTTATTGCAGCACTATTCACAATAGCAAAGACTTGGAATCAACCCAAATGTCCATCTGTGACAGACTGGATTAAGAAAATGTGGCACATATACACCATGGAATATTATGCAGCCATAAAAAAGGATGAATTTGCATCCTTTGTAGGGACATGGATGCAGCTGGAAACCATCATTCTTAGCAAACTATCACAAGAACAGAAAACCAAACACTGCATGTTCTCACTCATAGGTGGGAACTGAACAATGACATCACTTGGAGTCGGGAAGGGGAACATCACACATCGGGGCCTATCATGGGGAGGGGGGAGGGGGGAGGGAATGCATTGGGAGTTATACCTGATATAAATGACGAATTGATGGGTGCTGACGAGTTGATGGGTGCAGCACACCAACATGGCACAAGTATACATATGTAACAAACCTGCACATTATGCACATGTACCCTAGAACTTAAAGTATAATGAAAAAAAAAAAAAAGGAAGAGACAGCCTACTTCCACCTCTATTATTCATACTAGTTCTGCAATTTCTAGTCTGTGTGCCAAGAAAAAGAAAATGAGGTACAGATACTATTGTGCCCACATGTCAATCCTCCTTTTGTTTCATGCCAAACTCCATGCAAGATTCAGCCCTGCCACAGATCCGACCTCCCAACAACTATCCTCTTTACACCAAAAAAGTTACTGAAAATGTAAGAAAGTAGAATGGTAAATGACAAACTAAAATATATTTACAATACACAAAGCAGAACAAAAACATTGATATATTGGAAGAAGTGTTTTTAATTAATAAATTAATAACTAACTGATATTAAATAAATGAATAAGGAACATGCACAGGTCACAAATGGCTAATAAAAACATAAACTATTGTCCAACTTCAACAGTAACAGAGAATGCAAGCATTTTAGAAATAAGATATAATTGTCCCTAATCATTTGGCCAAGATTTCTTTTTTCAGGTATTCTCAAGGATTCAGGATTTGCACATTCTCATACACCATGAGTAGCTGTAAACCTGTACCTTTTAAAAGTGATTTGGCAATACACATAAAATCTATAAAATATGCATATTTGACTTAACAGCCCTTCCAGGAATTTATTTGAAGGAAATTGTTCTACAAAAAATATAATTATATGAACAAAAATAGTTTTGGCTTCACTTTTATGAACAACGAAAATCTAGAAAAGGCTTAAATGTCCGTCATCTCTACAGGATTGGTAAAATGTTATGTCCAGCACAATCACGTGATGGGCTATTATGCAGTCATGAAAAATGATGCTGCGGGCCCCAGCAGGTCAGTGGCAGGAGCGGCAGCAGCAGGCAACCCATGCAAAAGCACTTGCTGGGTGATGGCCCAGAGGCAGCCAGGGGCCCCTTCCCCACCACAGGCACCACCAAAATGCACAAGAGCAAGGCGGATTCAGCTTAAGGGTCAGTAAAGAAACCCTCAAGGAACCAGCAAAGTGGTCCAGCAGACCTGTTCCTACGAAAGTAACAAAGTCAAAAAATAAAAAAATAGAGAAAGATAAATCTTCACAATGCGAATAAACAAAAGTGAAATAGGAGCAAAAGGAAGAGGTCAATGGGTAGCAAAGAAACTGAAGATTTATCTGCAGAATGATGAAGCAGGAAAGCAAGAAACCTGGTCTGATCATGAGTATCATACACTATACCAAGTTTTCTCCAGGATCCTCATATCTCCCTATCGGTCAACTATTTTGTAAAAGCAAGTTTCTTACAAGCTCTAGAAATAAGAAGAAAGAAAACCTGATTCATTCCATTTTGTTTTGTTTTTAACATATTTAGATAAGTTTAAATGCCTTTTCTTAAAAGGTAAAATCCAGTTATGTTGTTTATTTTTCTGCACAACTGGGAATTAGAGGAATATCGAATTACAGAAGACTTTGATGCCTTGCATGCCAATGTAATATTCCACAGGTTGGGGGGAATATCCTGTAATATGCAGCATAATTAAATGCAATTTACAGTCATAATCATGCACTTTAGAGTGTCTCAAACATTTTAAACTGCTTATCTTCTATACCCGTATTATTCTTTGGCAGGATAGTTTAAAAACAAACAAAAAAAAACTCTTAGCTCTCCCAGTCAGATTTGAGAGCTTTTCTGTGACATTTTTGGTAATGGTAACCTATTCTGCAACTTTGCTAATATGCTATGAAAGATTGGAATTTTTTAGAATGTTGTAAGATATTAAATAATGAATCAATGGCATTTTGGCTCTAATAGCTTCCCAATATTTTATCATTCATATTGCTATTTGATATCCTCTTTTTAAGGACAATTTGCTTTTTTTTTTTTTTTTTTTGAGACAGGGTCTCATTCTCACTCTGTCACCCAGGCTGGAGTGTAGTGGTGCGATCTCGGCTCACTGTAGCCCCAACCTCTCAGGCTCAGGAGATTCTTCTACCATGGCTTCCTGAGTAGTTGGGACCATAGGTACACACCACCACATCTGGATAATTTTTGTATGTTTTGTAGAGATGGGGTTTTACTATGTTGCCCAAGCTGGTCTCGAACTCCTGGACTCAAGAGATCTGCCTGCCTCAGCCTCCCAAATTGCTAGGATTATAGGCCTGAGCCACTGTGCCCAGCCATGCTTCCAAATTTTAACAAAAGAGACTGGGTAATTTTTTAGAAAAGGACTACAACTACCTTTTTTTCAATTAATACTTGCATAAGAATTGTATACATTCTCACTTAATACTTGCATAAGATTGTATACATTTTCAGTTAATACTTGCATAAGATTGCTTACAGTACTCATGATCAGAGCCAACAAAAACCAAGACATTTTTTCACATGGGCTCTGTTGTCCTTCTAACTGCTGGTGAGAGGTGACAACATGCTAGCAGTCCTGCACTTCGCGCCTCCTCGGCCTTGATGTCCACTCTGTCAGCACTTGAGGAGCCCTTCAGCCCGCCAAGGCACTGTGGGAGCCCCTCTCTGGGCTGGCCAAGGCCAGAGCCGGGTCCCTCTGCTTGCAATAAATGTAATGCACTTGAATCATCCCAAAACCACCCCCCTGCCCTGGTCTGTGGAAAAATTGTCTTCTATGAAACCCGTCCCTGGTGCTGAAAAGGTTGGGGACTTTTGCTTTAACGAAAGTTTTTATAAAATATCAGTATTCAATGCAGTTTGTATAGTATAGACCCAATTTGGGTAACTGTGTGTAGGTATGCATGCTTCTCATCTTTGTGCCCCTATTTGTGTACATAGGCAAAGAATCCACAATGTCAACAGTAATTATGGAAAGACAGGTGACTTTTACTTTCTTCTTTATGCTTTTCTATGTCTGAATATTTTTTATGGTGAGTATGTGATTTATTTTATGGTCAGAAGAAAAAGACATAAAGACTTACTCCCATTTTAAAAACACACAGTGAACCCTAATGCAGACTGTGCTGTAGATAGATATTTATTTATAAGGTTTTCCATCATAGCATTTTGTAAACTCTCAAACCCTTCCAATAACATGGGGAGAGGTAGATAAATTTTCACACATTCATGGGATGAACATAGTCACTAAAATCAGTGTGGATTGTTAAGAAAATGTGATGACAGGAGATGCATATTAACACTGTTAAATGAAAAAACATAATACAAACTCTAAATGCGATATAAATCAAATTTTTTAAAGTAAAAATAAAACAAATATATGAAACATGCATGCAGAGAAAAAAAGATGTTTATAGTGTTTATTTCTAAATGTAAACTTGTAATTTTAAAAAATTGTCTTCTTATATCTTTTGGTATATTCTAAATTATCTTAAATGAGTACATTTTACTTCCATAATTTTTAGGAAAAATTATTTTTTTAAATACTGCAGTTACTTATCCAGAGGTCAAACATTCTCACCAAAACAAAATACTAATTCTAAAATGAAACACAGGAAGTCAGAGACCCTAAGTAGGCGCCTGGGTGCTCACCACAATTGAAGGAGGGCAAGAGCCTATTGAGTCCACTTAGTGCTAACCTTAGCCCCATGTTCATCTAGTTTTCTTGCCATAAATAAAAGTACTGATGGAGACAAGCAGAGGAAAGCAGTTCAAGAGACACAACAGGTAATGTAAAAGTGAGGAAGAAGGCAGAGAAAAACAGTCATACCAGGCACTGGAATAATCTGGGGACCTTTAGTAGTAGGACATGGAAACCTACAGACCTGAGGGCAACATGGATTTCAAGCAATCCATATCCAGAATGTGATTCAAGTTATTAAAAACTTCTCTACACAGCACTCCTGTGTAGAAAACTCTCAAGATCTAAAATTTCAGAAAAATGAGCAAAGTTACAAAAGTAAGACCAAAGAGTGTTCACATTACTCTCATGTGCCACATAACAATATTTTGGTCAATGACAGACCATATATATGACTGTAGTCCCATAAGATGATTATACCATGTTTTTACTATACCTTTTCTATGTTTAGATTCACAAATACCTACCATTGTGTTACAACTGTCTACAGTATTCAGTACAGTCACAGGCTGTACAGTTTTGTAGTGTAGGAGCAATAAGCCATACCATGTAGAAGTGCCCTGTGGTTAGCTACACTGTATAGGTTTGTGTAAGTATACTCTACAATGTTCACACAATAATGCATTTCTCAGAATGTATCCCCATTGTTAAGTGAGAAATAACTACAGAAAAATATTCATTTTTATTGATTAATATTATACTACCATATTCATATATAGTAACATATTCAAAAATAAAATTTTTCAAAGAATCAAAGTTTAAAATAGCATTTTGTACCCCAAATGTATTGATATGGTTTGGCTGTGTCCCTGCTGAAATCTCATCTTGAAATGTAGTTCCCATAATCCCCACGTGTCATGGGAGGTACCCAGCGGGGGATGATTAGATCATAGTGGTGGTTACCCCCATGCTGCTATTCTCATGATAGTGAGTGAGTTCTCACAAGGTCTGATGATTTTATAAGAAGCTTTTCCCCCTTTTGCTTGGCATTTCTCCTTCCTGCCATCATGTGAAGGATGTGTTTGCTTCCCCTTCCACCATGGTTGTACATTTCCTGAAGCCTCCCCAGCCATGTGGAACTGTGAGTTAATTAAACCTCTTTCCTTTATAAATTACCCAGTCTTGGGCAGTTCCTTATAGCAGTGTGAGAACAGACTAATACAGTAAATTGGTACCATGAGTGGGATGCTGCTATAAAAATACCCAAAAATGTGGAAGTGATTTTGGAACTGGGTAACAGGCAGAAGCTGGAATCATTTGGAGGGCTTAGAAGAAGACAGGAAAATGTGGGAAACTTTGCAACTTCCTAAAGACTTGGAGGGCTCAGAAGACAGGAAGATGTGGGAAAGTTTGAAACTTGTTAAATGGCTTTAACCAAAATGCTGATAGTGATACGGACAATAAGGTCCAGGCTAAGGTGGTCTCAAATGGAGATGGGAACATGTTGGGAGCTGGAGTAAAGGTCACTCTTGCTATACAAAGAGACTGGTGGCATTTTGCCCCTGCCCCAGAAATCTGTGGAATTTTAAACTTGAGAGAGATGATTTAGGGTATCTGGCAGAAGGAATTTCTAAGTGACAAAGCATTCAAGAGGAAACAAAGCATAAAAGCTTGAAAATTTTGTAGCCTAACCACACTATAGAAAATAAAAACCTATTTTCTGGGGAGAAATTCAAGTCCAATGCAGAAATTTGCGTAAGTAACAAGGAGCCAAATGTTAATTACCAAGACAGTGGAGAAAATGTCTCTCCAGGGCATGGCAGAGACCTTCATGGCAGCCCCTCCCATCACAGGCCCAGAGGCCTAGGAGGAAAAAATAGTTTCATGGGCTGATCCCAGGGTCCCCTGATCTATGCAGCCTTGGGACATGGTATCCTGTGTCCCAGCTGCTTCAGCTCCATCCATGGCTAAAATGAGCCAACATACAGCTTGGGCCATTACTTCAGAGGGTGCAAGCGCCACCCTTAGCAGCTTCCATGTAGTGTTGAGCCTGTAGGCGCACAGAAGTCAAGAAGTGTGGTTTGGGAGCCTCCATCTAGATTTCAGAGGATTTATGGAAATACCTGGATGTCCAGACAGAAGTCTGCTCCAGGGGTGGAGCCCTCATGGAAAATTTCTGCTAGGGCAGTGTGGAAAGAAAACATGGGGTTGGAGCCCACACACAGAGTCCCCACTGGGGCACTGCCTAGTGAAGCTGTAGAAGAGGGTCAACATCCACCATATTCCAGAATGGTAAATCCATTGACAACTTACACCATGCACCCGGAAAAGCTGCAGACAGTCAACACCAGCTGTAAAAGCAGCCAGGAGGGGGACTGTAACCTGCAAAGCCCCAGTGGGGGAGCTGCCCAAGGCCATGGGAGCCCACCTCTTGCATTGTAGTGACCTCAATATGAGACATGGAGTCAAAGGAGATCATCTCAGAGCTTTAAATTTTGACTGCCCTGCTGGATTTTGGACTTGCATGGGGCCTGTAAACTCTTCATTTTGGCCAATTTCTCCCATTTGGAACAAGTATATTTACCTAATGCCAGTATGTACCCCCATTGTATCTAGGAAATAGCTAACTTGCTTTTAATTTTACAGGCTCAGGAGCAGAAGAAACTTGTCTTGTCTCAAATGAGACTTTAGACTTGGACTTTTGGGTTAATGCTGGAATGAGTTTAAACTGGGGGACTGTTGGGAAGGCATGACTGTGCTTTGAAATGTAAGGACATGAGCTTTGAGAGGGGCAGGGACAGAGTGATATGATTTGGCTGTGTCCCCACCCAAATCTCATCTTGAATTGTAGTTCCCATTATCCCCATGTGTCATAGGAGGGATCCAGTGGGAGGTGATTAGATCATGGGGGCTGTTACCCCCATGCTACTGTTCTCATGACTGTGAGTTCTCACAAGATCTGACAGTTTTATTAGGGGCCTTTCCCCCTTTTGCTTGGCACTTCTCTTTCTTGCCATCATGTAAAGAAGGACATGTTTGCTTCCCCTTCTGCCATGATTGTGAGTTTCCTGAGGCCTCCCCAGCCATCCAGAACTGTGAGTCAATTAAACCTCTTTCCTTTATAAATTACCCAGTCTCAAGCAGCTCTTTATAGCAGCATGAGAATGGGCTAATACATGGATCATCTTGTGAATTTCTTTGGTTCAGCAAGTTACCATTTATATTTGTATTTAATATTCATATTTTAATGTGCCACTTTCCTATTAAAAATGGAGAGATGGTGGAAAGCAGTGATGGAAAGTGGTCCTGGCCAGCTGTTCATCAATACATGCCACCTTATGATTCTCCTGACAGTCTTAGAAGAGAGCAGGACAGACCATATTCCTATTAGATGATTAAATCAGGTAGCATTTTGGTACATGATAAATCATTTCTTTATATTATGGGCTCCCCATTGCTTTCAAAAAAAAGCATAAGAGGTTATCTTCATAATTCCTAGCCTGACACACTGTTTTGAGTCTTTACTTGTGTCTGCTCATGTCTTCTACAGTTACAAATGCTTCAGTTTTTCTCACAGTAAGTATCTAGGATTTGAGACAAACAAAAGCAATTGTGCAATTATAAAAAATATAAAATAGATATATTGTGTGTATATATAGTGTGTAGGTATATATTATATATCGTGTATAGATAGATGATAGATAGATAGATAGATGCTAATATGTGAGTTCTGTATTCTATAGTAAGAACATTTGAACTGAGATGTGACTATGGGCAAAGATAAATGATCAATAAGAACTGCATCAGTAACTTACAATAGTGTCTTTCCCAGAAGCAGCTAATATGCAGAAACTCCGGGGGAAAGTCTTCTAGTTAGGAGATCTTTTACTTTAAATCTTACATGAATGACTAAATAATTAATGAATATGATTTATTAAACATTTGTAAAATGGTTTCTGTTTTATATATATAAACCCAGTGTTTCTATAAATGTGAGAGATACTCTTTGACCAAGCAGTGATGAGGTAAGTTTAAGAAATGCTGTATCCCCTTCTTGGAGGCAGATGACATCTTTAACAAATAAAAGGCTCTGAGAAGTCCTATAGTAAATATGCTTTGCCTATCCTAGAATGTGTTGGAATTTCCCAAATATATTTGACCGTGAAACCCTTTTTCCTTTGCCATCTACTAATATCTTATGGAATTAGTGTTCCTGGGACTATACTTAAGGAAGCTTTATGTCCAACTTCAAATAAGGAAATTGGCCATTAGAGAAGCTGGGTAATGTACCCAAGATTTCAGAGCTGGCAGGAGGCACAACTGGAATAGGTACCCAGTCTTCCGACCCACATCCCATGCCTTCCTGTGATAGCTTGTCCCTCTCACCTGCTTTACCATTAATAATAAAATATCCCAGTGAAGAAGAAACCTATGAATCGCTATTTAAAATACATTTTCCTTGTTTTGGGATCTTTCATTTTTCAACTGAAAATGGGTCTGGTCTTGCCAATATTCTAGATTATTAAAGAAAAAACAAGCTATTTATAAAAATAATAATAATAAAGTGCCTGCATGAAAACTGAAAAAACAATGAGTGGGTACTTTTTTCTGAATATCATTAATTCATTCATTTTTGTTTCCTTTAAAAACTTGAATTATGAGCTTTCATTCAAATAATAAAATGTGCAAGATAAATTGAAATTTTACTTTATACCCCAAAAGCAATCTTGAAACTATATAATGGCAAGAACCATAAGAAAAATCACTATGCAAATCAGTAGGCTTTTCTCATATATTTCTTACCAAATGGCTAAAATAATATTAACATCTTTGTAGTTCTTGTTAAAAAGAAAAGCAAAATAATTTTAAATACTAGTAAAACTCTTATGGCATTCCTGTGACATACCAAGTACTTTATGTACACTATCTCATTTAATCCTCACCATGACCCTGGAAGATACACTCATATTCCCATTTGAAAGATAAGAAAATAAAGGTTCTGGGAGTTAGTACAGAGCTTAGGAGCTCGGGCTCTGGAGACAGCATGCCTTGCGTGAAATCCTTCCTCTTCCTTCTAACAAGGTAAGAGGCCTTGGCAAATCACTAGGTTTCTCTGTGCCTCAGTGTCTTTTTCTGTAAAATGGGGATTATAATCCAAGAAGAGAAGTCATCAGGATTAAATAAGCCTCAATAAATGTAGATTCTTCTCATCTCCCCAGCTTCTGAATTTGCTATCTTGTAAATGCTTTCTATCTGAAGTCAAAGGCAGTCATATGAGTGACACTTCAGTCTGCTTCAACCAAATCATAGAACAAGTATGCTTACTTGGCACCCAATACCTGAAGCACATCACTTGTATATGCTGCAGGAAGCTGCAGTGCCCAGAGGCCTGGTTCTGAAAGTGAGCTGGGATGCTGTGGACACATCCCTGAAACACCTGGGTTACAAGGTTCTAAAACCACCAGCTTCCTAATTGCTTCAGATCCCCCCCATATTCTGCAAAGGCGTGGATCAACGGAGCACATGTCTGAAAATGTGGTCAATCCAAAAGCAAACATTTCTAACGAGAAAGGACAGAGAAGCTTGTCTTTGACATGAAAAAGTTTAATGTGCTCGTTCGTGAAGGTGATAAGGAAGAAACAACAGAACAGCATCAGAAAAGCTGAATGTGACCACAAGGAAAATCCACTTCCGAAGAGCAAATATTGATTGAGCGTATACTTGTTCAGGGCCTGGCGGATGCAAAGGAGAGTGGGGCTGGGGTTTTAAGTAGTTTGTCATTGAACTTCCCCAAAAACATGGAAGGCTGAACAACTGTGTTTTCTCCCTGAATCCCTCTAAAGTGACTATAAAAAGAATTTTTCAAACAGGAGGAATAAAGTAAGCTTAAATTCACCCTTCTCAGCTCTCCATCATCCTCTCTTTCAGCAAACGACCTCACATCACACTCCATGAGAACCCTGAAGCCGTCAGAAAAAGACTCCCCCAGTCACCCCATCTACAATTCTCCCACCCAACATCTGTATGTGCCCATCCTCCCCTCCCTCCCTCTCTCCCTCCTTCCCTCCCTCCGTTCCTTCCTCCCTTGCTATTACAAAAATGAGCTGAGCTTCATCACCTAAGGTCACCCCCAATTGTATCTCCCCATGCTGGGATCTACTCCGGGGAATGCAGACAGTTCTCCCAGCTCCTGCTTCCTCATCTCCCCCTCCACTGGGTCATCCCATCAGCATACAAACAAACTGTTTGTCTCCTTCCTCCTTCAGCCACTGTCCCATTTCTTTATGCAAAAGCACTGCAAAACTATCTGACACCTTATTTTATTCCAATTCCTCTCCCTCCCCTTCTCTTTTAAACCGACTCCATTCAAGGTTTTCAGCCCACAGTCTTAGCATGGTGAGCAGTGCCATCCCTGTGCTCAATCCAGCAACCAATGCCCTACTTACCTGACACAGTATATGACTGCCTCCAGCTGAATGCATTTGCCTTCCTCTACTTCTCTAACACCACACTGGGAGTTCCCCACCTCACTGACCACTTCTTTCTCATCTCCTTTGCAGATTTCTCCTCCCCATCCCCTAGAGAGCAGTCTTGTGCCTCTTCACTCCTCTATCCGCATCAACCTTTCAGGGCTCTCATCTAGTCCCGTGGCTTCCAATGCCTTTTCTGTGTTCAAAACTTCCACATTTATCTCTACCATAGGCCTTTCCTCTAAGCTCCAAACTGATAGCCAACTGCTTCTTTTGACAGCTTCACTCAGATGTCAGACAGACATCACACACTTAATGTGTCCAGACCTGAACCCCTGATCTTCCCCCACAGAACTTGTTCTTCCACAGCCTTTCCATCAAACTGATGACAACTCCATCCTTCCAGATGCTGAGGTCAACAACACTGATGTCATCTTCAAATTCCCCGTTTCTCATACTCACAGCCAGTTGTTCAGGAAAACCCAGTGGCTCTACCTTTAACACAGACACAGAATCCACTGCTTCCCAGCACTCCACTATCCCACCTCAGTTCAGCCATGCCCTCTCTTGCCTGGATTGTTGTGATCACTTCCCAACCACTCTCACTGCTTCCATCCCTGTTCCGTTGAGCAGCCAGCAGGACTGTGCTAAAGTCCAAGTCCCGTCCTGTCCCCACTCTGCTCAGGAATCTGCCAAAGGCTCCTCCATTCCTCCCATAGTCAAAGACAAAGTCCTTACAATGCCTTCAAGGCCCTAGCTCACCTGGGCCGCCTAGCTGGCCTCACCTCCTCCTCCTCTTGCCTGGCTCCTCTGTGCCCCTCGTGGGCCTCCTCACTGTGCCTTGATGGGCACCGCCCTCACATCAGGGCCTCTGCACTGGCTGCCCCTTCTGTCCCAACTGCACTTCCTCCCAATGTTCCCAAGGTCTGCTCCGTCTCCTCCTCTGAATGTTGCTCAGATTCACCTTCATAACGAGGCTCTCTCAGACCCCTACATTAGAACTCTACCTTCACAGCCTTCCTAGTCCATATTGACTGCATGCTCTATTTTCCTATCACATCAATCTATATTCTAACATACAATTACCTTTCTTTTTTCTCTTTCTTCCTTTCTCCCTTCCTTCCACAAATAACTGAGATCAGAAGGAAGGAAAGAATGCAGTGAGGGAGAAAGGGGAAAATGGGACAGGACAGAGATATCAACACATTTTTGGAGTAGAAAGTAGACAAAGGAATGAAGAATGAGGAGCTATGCAGTTGAAGTGCCTGCAGAATGCTATAGTGAAAAGGACGGAACGAGTTCACTTCATCAGCCCCCAGAAAGTTTCAGAGGTTAGCGCTTCAAGTACTTCTGAGGCATTCACTGTTTACAGAAGAGTTCAATCACTTGATCACCTCCCTGTCCCAACAGTCCAGTGACAACACCACCCTGCAGCCCTTCCGTGCTGCATAATACAGGAGGTTTCTCTCTGGAAATAAAATGAATGAGAGTGACCACAAGCTGGGGGACACAGGCAGGGCGGGGGGCAGGGTGAGTGGGCTTGCTCCCTCCACCATCATCCCTTTCCCTACAGCAGCCACGGGCAGGTGGACTCCTCCACCTTCCAGGAATTGGAGGTTTCTTCCGTGGAAAAATTTCCACATGGAAGGGACTCACCGAATAATCAGAAAAACAATGGATGTTTAAATGATCCATGCTGAGGGAAACAATCTTAGGATAATTTCAAATTCTCAAGGATGAGAGGATTTTAAAGGCTATTAAAGCTGGGGGGAGGGTTTAGTGAGTGTCACATATCTCAGACGTCTTAATAGAAAAGCAGTAAACTGGACAAGGGAGCAATGCCTAAAGAATCCTGAGGGAAAATTATCTTCAACCTAGATTTGAAACAAGCCAATTTTTATGAAGTATGACAGTAGAATAATAAAATCAAGCATACAATAACTCAAAACTTATCTCCCATGTACCATTTCTCAGGAAACTCCTGGAAGATAAAGGGAAGTTCCTGGATTATTACTACAGAGTGAGTAGCTAGGGCAACAGCGGGGCACTATGGATAGATCAAGCTAGAAAACAAGTGGGAGACTCCTTAGGAAGGTGGAGATGGAACTGATGGGTTATCTGCTGCCCTGTGTTGTGTGGAGGTGCTATTGATAGGCACTTTACAGCAATGGTTGAGTGTTTGGGGAAGAATTTTAAACTGTTGTGTAAAAGCAAAAGAAGATTTTCAAAAAATAGATGTACAAAAAGGGGACATAATCTTAGTACACTAGTTGGCTCAGCAGGGAAAAACAGTTCAATAATCACTGAGATGCAAACGTAGAATACTAGCTCAACCTAAAACTGAGTTATGATTTTAGGATAGGGGAAGGATACAGGAAAGAGCAGGAACTCACTGTGGCAGAGACAATGGTATGTGTTCACCACACCCAGTTTCCTTCCTCACTGAACACACAGCTAAATGTCCAGATCCTCAGCAAATAGCTTGGCATCTTGTGGTTGAGTTCTGAACAAGGGAAAGTGGACAGAAGTGATGATGTGCCACCCCTTGGCCATAACATCTCTCACATTAAATCTTCTGTTCACTCTTCCTGTTCCAGAGAAAACTTGGAGGTCATGTGTTGAAGATGGTAGCATCAAAGGATGGCAAGAGCCTGAGTCCCTGAATGTGGGGAGAACAACTTTGTACCCTCCCTCAATGACCTACACTGAGAGAGAAAGAAAACTTTATTGTGATAAGCTACCATTATGGAAAGGTTGTTCATTATAGCAGCTAGCATGACTTATCCTGACTAATATACTCAACCATTTGTAATAGGGAGACAATGAAAAATCTGAAATTGACAAATCAAGAAATAGATGTTGAAGCAAATTATTTAGAAATATGTATGTATGTATGTGTATATATGTATGTATAGACACAGACACACACACACATATGAAACATGTAAAAGAGTTCAAAGTAGTGCATTAGAGAAGTGGAACTGGGAGAAGAGAATGGGATGAAGTAGTTGACTACTTAAATGTATGGATGAATAACTAAGGAACGTTTTTCTTTATAAGCCTAATGGCAACACTTAACTTTCAATTATATGTTGCATAATTTAAATAAAAATATAAGTTATTGATTTAAAAGAGACAGGCTTCTAGGAAATGCAAATATGAGCATAGATAATTACAGAACACATAATATAAATACCCAAAGTAAAGCTTGATGTTGTATTATGAGTGAACCACAGAAGTTCTTTGAACAGATCAAATACATTTGAATACAATAAAAGTTGCATTCAATTTGCTTCCATTGTTCCATGGTAGATTTTGGGTATGATGGCTCATAGAGAATAGACATCACAGGAACATTTTCTTTCCTTCTTTTCTTCCTTTCTTTGACTTTTTTCATTTCCTTTCTTTCTGTTTTTTTTTTTTTCTTTTTTTCTTTTTTTTTTTTTTTTTGAGGGATATAAGAGGAAGATGTTTTAAATAGTAAATGGAAGAAGGCCAAACATCAGAGCTCTGCTAGCACATCCTCTTCCATTGTGCAAATTTTTTTAAAGCACCCTTCCTCGAAATACTTTCATCTATTGGAAAATGTCTTTAATATATTTATCTTGCTAGACTAAGACCCTTTGCTGACATCTGGTGGATATTCAAGTGCAAATATTCATACCTGCAAGGTGACTTGCCCCCATTAGATGTGCGATTTGTTTCATGCTCAACTCACGTTTTAAGCATCATCATTCCTAAAATGTCTGTTGACAGCCGTGGCCTTGTAGATCTTAGCCTCTCAATCTATTCAGTCTTGCTAGCTCTTTCCTTGCACCTTCTCCTTCTTCTCCTTTTCTTTCTCTTTAGCCTTCCTGTTTAAGAGTGCCTCTCCTCTCAAAAAAATTATCCCCTTCTTGTGCAGAGCAAAAGCCGCAGTTTCAGCAGACACCTAAATCCTAAGAGCTTCACCTTCTACCCAGGGCTCTATCCAAAATTAAGACATAATTGCAGAGCCTGTTGTTAATAAAATAAACTACTTTCCACGTCAATCTAAATGTAGGCCACAATTCAGTATGACTTTTAGTGTAAGGCCTACACCATACAACAGGCGAGTGGTACTCTGAGGGGTGCTCAAAAGAGAATCTCGCCCTGAGACTTGTGGCTCCACCATGAGCACCCCACCTGGAATGAACTCTCCTTGCTTGGAGCTGATATTTGCCATGCCCATTAAGATCATGTTCAAGCCCTTGACTCAACCAGGTGCCAGAAAATCATGGAGTGTGCTTTCATCACCCCTTCTGCAGGGAATCTGGGCTTCTTTTGCTGATGGTGGTTCAGAGCCCCTGATTCAGCTGAGTTGATTAAAAGGGAAGCCTTACCTACTTTTCCTCTGACCCTTCCTGTTCTGATTTACCCAAAGGATTGCCTGATACACATCTGGAAAAGGAAAACAAAACAAAACAAAACAAAAAAACTTCAATACTTTATTCTCTCTGCGCCTCTTTCCTCTTTTGCCCTTTGTGGGAAATTGAACAAACCAGTCTATGATTTGAGAATATGATCCCCTTTGCCTACATGCGTGGTTCGATACACCAATTCTCTGGATTACTTTCTAAAACCCATAATCCGGGGTTGGATTAAAAGATTTATCTTCAATGAATCCTTTTCTTTCCATTACCTCACCTAACACTACTAGAGGGAAATGAGGTGCTTTCAAGCAGGCAACCCACTGTCAATGACTAGCCTCTGAATCATTTTGATTCTTACACATGCTAAACTATTAGACAAAATCACTCTAGGAAACGTTGTTTTGAAACCAAATGCAGTATAAATTCAAATGTCCTTAGCCAGTTTCATCATATTCTGTTGGGTTTGAGTCCTGGGAAAATTTTAAGGAATTCTGATAATTTAATCCAGAAAGAAGCTAAAGAAGGTAGCAATGTGTTAAAATGCAAAAGGATTATTAAAAGGGTCATGCCATAATTTGTATCCAATAAAATTAGCTTAACCTACAATTATATAGCATTTAGTTAGTGAAAGAATTTAAATGTATGGATGAATAAACTTTGGAAGGTCATCCTTACTCACACTAAGGAACGTTTTTACTTTGTTGCAAGCCTACTAGAGGCAGGAGAATGAAGATATAGGCTGCTGATCTCCCTAGAGCCGAAAGATTCTACACTACTCATCCAACAAGCACTAATTGGGCTTTCCTGTTTGTCAGACACCCGTGAGGTATTAAGAGTACTAATATCAACTAGAATCCTTGCCCCTAAGGAGCTCACCATCTGCTGGTGAAATCCAGGTTGTGCAATGCATTTCTGCTATAGCTTAGTTTATCCAACAGGTAAGGGAAAGTCAGTCCCTTAAGCTAAATTCCTGCTGATCTGAGATTCTCTCAGACTCACCTGCCAGTGTGAAAATGTGAGTGGCATTAGATTCAGCCCAAATCATTGAACACCAGAAATCTGTCCCCCTCCCTGAGAAGACCCATTGGCTCTCTGTTAACCAGCCAGAGTGAAAGGAAAGAGGATTTTTTAAGTGTCCTAGAAGTACCTGCAATTACATTATATACTAGGGATGATTTAGGAATAATGTAGAGAAGAAATTCCAACCTCACATTGGAAAATGTAATGCTGATCTCTCTGTTCTGCAGCTTCAGTCGAGACTGTGTGTGACTGTTCAAGAACACAAGATTTGTAAGAAATCAGAGCTTCTGATTCTGAAAATCAAGACTGCATACATTAAAATGTGGAAATGCATCATATATTATCTGTCCTTCTTTGTCCTCTTAGAATTAAAAACATTAATATCATAATTAATTAATGATAATTTTTTAGAATCTGTACCAGTCAGGGTTTCAGCAGGAAAGAGACAACACACTCAGGATAATTCAAGAAATATAAGTAAAAGAACCCTTTAAGATTGCATGGGGAAACCACAAGAAATTGTGTGGTCCCTGGGGCTAGTGTCATTGACACTAGACACCGGGGACTCACAGGTGGACAGGAAGGAGTGCTTATGACCAGAGGAAGAAAGTTATGTGAGAGGCATTGCGATCTGTCAGAGGGCACAGTGGTCCAACACAAGCCTGCAGGGAGAAGACCAGGAGAAAACACACCCCAGCCTCATTCTCCTCCCTCCTTCCCATTCTCCTCCCTCCTTCCCATTGGCTAAGGCCAAGTGAAAGTGAGAGGACATGAAAGCCCATGTCCCCTAGCTTGGTTCAGCCATCGCCCCTGGGTAAAGAGAAGGGTAAAGTAGAGATGAGAGTGCAAAGAAAACATCCAGCCCAGAGCCCGAGGCTCAGGACCAACATCCACTTCCCTAGAGACCCCAAAACGACTTCAAAACGAACTCAGTAGACCCAAGATAATTAGAAAACAGATGTAGCCAATTCTTAGTCCAAATTGGACCATCCTCCTGACCTACCCAGCTGCTGTGCTCTTTTTTCCTAGCCCTGTATCATCAGATGCCAATTGACATCCTTAATAAACCATCTAATAAGATAAAAATATGGGTAACAATTTAGTAAATGCAATTAAGATGTAGCGTCAGAAGTATGATTCATGAATGGGAACTGGAGCATCAATAAAAATTCAAAATCATCCACTACTCTTTAAATATTGCTTGCTTGCTTTTCTTCTCATTGTTATATATTTTAGGTATAAAATACCTATGTATTATTTACATAGATACAGAAGATATTCTATAACAATAGGACAAGACCTGCCATTAGAGATCACCAGCTGAATACAAATAATTACCTTTTCTTTCTACCACATCCCAATGAAATAAAAGACATACATATTATGAAAACAAATTCATAGCAATTCCCACCAGCCAGGGGATGCCACCAGAAGACAAGATAATGATCCATGTGGAGATAAAGCAGAGGGGAGCAATGGATGCCAAACTCAACAGACTCAAAGAACCCGTCAACCCTAAGTCAACAGGGATATCCAAAACTTGTGAGGTTCATCCTTCAGAACCTCTGAGTAATCCCACATCAGCAACAAAGGCCTGGAGAAGGAGCCTTTAGGTTGCTACATGCTGACAATTGGCTTTGATTTCTAAAATTGCCTTTCTGATGTGGCAGCAACCTGGGGTGGTTGCTGGGGGTCACCAAAGCTGACTGTTACAATAGACAGGTAGAGCCTTGTAACCCAGAAGACTACCAGCATACCTGCCTCACCATGGCCTTGGCCAAGAGAAGAAGCTCACCGTGACAGCTGAGGGCTCTGGGACCCCACTGGGGACACTTTGGAGGGAGATATGGGCTCCAGATTCGCAAATCGCTGACATGAGAAAGTGTCCCAAACTAGGGAGCATAGCAGCAGGAGCTGAGGGTGGAATTAAACAACCGTAACATTCAACTTTCTAGTTTCCTAGAAAGGAAGTTCCTGGTAGCAGAAACATGGCTTTTGTTACATTTTTTCTATTCCTTGAATGTGTCAAATACTTTATAATGATTTTTTAAGAATTATAACAATATCTTGTAGCAGAGAAACATTTATCTGAAGTCCAGTATTTCCTTCAGTTTCACTTCAGCTTCCTTTTCCAACGATTTCAAATAAATTCCATAAATTTTGTTTTTTAAAAGCTCTGTGTATGGTATAACCCTCTTCTTCTGAAGTTATTTCTGTAAGGACATGTATGCTGAAATGTGTCTATTTTAATGTTCAGAAAATATTAACACAGGTGTTTTTCAGGATAATTAGGTTTAGTGTGGTTTGTTGCCTTCTTTTTGTACCTTAAAAAAACCATGTTGGCTGGGCACGGTGGCTCATTCCTGTAATCCCAGCACTGTGGGAGGCCAAGGTGGGCAGATCGCCTGAAGTCAGGCACTCGAGACGAGCCGAGCCAACATGGTGAAACTCCTTCTCTACTAAAAATACAAAAGTTAGCTGGGTGTGGTGGCAAGCACTTGTAATCCTAGAGACTTGGGAGGCTGAGGCAGGAGAATCACTTGAATCTAGGAGAAGAAGGTTGCAGTGAGCCAAGATCGTTCCATTGCACTCCAGCCTGGGCAACAGAGCAAGACCCCATCTCGAAAAAAAAAAAAGTTAGTTTTTTATAATGAGCATGTAGCATCTGTAGAAAAC
The DNA here is from genome assembly GCF_007565055.1 of Rhinopithecus roxellana. Lineage (NCBI taxonomy): Eukaryota > Metazoa > Chordata > Mammalia > Primates > Cercopithecidae > Rhinopithecus > Rhinopithecus roxellana. The sequence goes on from NC_044564.1 coordinate 34,325,244, forward strand.
AATATTAAATCTATGGGGCTAAAATCCTGGGGACCTGGACCACTTTCCCTTGAGCATAACATAGAAGGAAGGAGTGTTCTCCTGTTGCTCTGTGGAAATAACCAAGGCTGGTTAGACATCGGCAAGTGCGACAGAGCAGCGTCTTCTAAGAGAGGCTGAGGAACCAGCAGCACTGCCAGGGCATCAGCAACTCCCACCCTGAGCCCAGCCTCTCATTCTCCCGACCACAGTCACAAAGACATGTATGTCATCAGCAAGACTGAGCCTGCAGAGAATCCGACTCTCAGGAACCCAAGTTAAGCACAGAGCCATGGTGGTGAAGGCATAAGCTGAATGTCAGAATGGTGGGGCCCTGGGCCACTCTGCCTTGGAGCACATTACAACACCTTTTAAAGACTGAATGGACTGCCGAAGGAACCATATCCTTCTTACTGTGTGAGAGCAGATCTGGGGTGCAGCCACAACTGTTTAATCCCATGCTTCTGGGCCTGCCGATCCTCTGTTACACCAGCTGATCAGGGCTGCCACATCAAACATCCTAACAGCTAGCATCAAGCCCCAGGCCACCAGAGGAACACTGGGGTATCGGATCCACTAGCAAATGTGACTCTTAGAAAATTAGGGGACAGAGGATATGATGGAGGATTATGAGAATATCAGGGTAGAAGTGGCCTCAGGAAAAGATTGGTCTCCCTGCCACACTAGGTTAGGACTCAGACTCATTATAATACAGGTATTAAGGCACAAGTGACCTAATCTATTCTTCCAAACTGTTTTCATCTTTAACCTCTCTTGTATGCTACTTTTTTCTACTCCATCTCCTCATTAGAAGGAAGAAAGGAAGGATTATATGTGTGTATGTGCGTGTGTGTGTGTTTGTGTAAAGGAAGGATTGCACATATATTTACAGCTATGTATCTTTGTACATATTCCCACACATCTTTATCTATTTATGTGTCTCTGATTTGCTAATTCAGCCCTTATTCAATTTCTTCATAATGCATATCCCATCAGAAATTATTTCCCTTTTCTAACAATTGCTTTCTTCTCCCTTCATCCCATAGTGAATTATAATCTCCATGAGGGCAGGAAGCTGGGCTACACTGGAGTGGGAGCAAACACAAGCCTCTGGGATGAATGGCCATGTCCCAGGCAACAAGGTACTGGGCCTTGAGACACTGAAAATGAGGGAGGGGGCTGTGAGACCCTAAAAGAAAGCCAGGACACCCAAAGTGGCTACATATTCATTGAAAGGGTGGATGGGCAGGACATTGGCCAGAATCGAAAAGGACCCACAACGAAACCTACCTGTCTCTCCCTGAGACTCTGTAACCTTAGGCCTGTTCACACAAGAATCTGAGAAACAAATTCACACCAGCTGTGGTGGCTTTGCAATACGTCCGCTTGGCTTGGCTGGACCACACATCCCAGGATTCCCTTCCTTCCGTATTTCCGGTTAGGGTAGGCAACAAGTGACACACTTACGGAGCTTTGGAAGGCCAAAAGCAGCAGCTGCCATGTTGCAGCTCCCCTGCCTCTCACTCACCTGCTGGGTAACCTCTATGGCCTGCAACTGCTCCATCTGCCTCTGGACCCTCCTTCAGCTTCTCTGACTCCTGGACCAGGGGTGTGTGTTTAGCTTTAAGACAAAGGGCCCATGCCACTAACATCAAAGGCAAAGGGAACTAACACAGACTCCTGTCTGTCCTCATGGGCTTACACTTCTACTGGGGCGTTCCAGATTGTCATTGGTCTCCCCCACGACACAGTCATCTTTCCTTCCCAACCACCTACTGGACTCAAAGCCCCAGCATCAGAAGCAAAGACAGCAACCCTACAGAGCCTGATTAAACAGCAGCCACCACTGCATAAGGGCAGATCCAGTAACAAATCAAGTGCATGTATATGTCCTAGTTTTCCTGCTTCTCTGGTTGAACGTTTCTTTTCTGCATTTGTCTCAGACTTAAGCAAATGCCTGATAGTGGCTTGGTTAGAAGATTCACAAAATGCCCCAAGTGTCGCTAAAGCTTATGAAAATGGGCTTGGTTTCTGTTCTTATAAAACAAGAGGTTTTTTTTGTATTTTTGCTTTTTGTTTTTAAGACAAGAGTCTTGTTCTGTTGCCCAGGGGTTGGAGTGCAATGGCGCAATCTCAGCTCACTGCAGCCTCCGCCTCCCACGTTCAAATGATTCTCCTGCCTCAGCCTCCTGAGTAGCTAGGATTACAAGCATGCACCAGCACACCCAGCTAATTTTTGTATTTTCAGTAGAGACAGGGTTTCACCATGTTGACCAGGCTGGTCTCAAACTCCTGACCTCAGATAATCCGCCCGCCCTGACCTCCCAAAGTGCTGGAATTACAGGCGTGAGCCACCGCGCCCGGCCAAAACAAGAGTTTCTGACAAACTACAGTACATCCAGACAATGGATTATTATTCAGTGCTAAAAAGAAATGAGCTATCAAGTCATTAAAAGATATGAAGGAAACTTAAATGCGTATTACTAAATGAAAGAAGCCAATATGAAAAAGCTACATACTCTATAATTCCAACCATATGACATTATGCAAACAGCAAAATTATGTACTCAGTAAAAATGTTCAGTAGTTCCCAGGGGTGAGGAGAAAAGGAGGGATGAATAGGCAGATGACAGGATTTTCGGGGCAGTGAAAGCACTCTGTGTGATACTAACGATATAGGAGTCCGGCAGGGAAATGCTGGGTAGAGAAGGGCAGGTTCCTGGCGAGGGTTCCACCCTTGAGCCTGGGCCCACACACCTAGGTGAGGACAGGCTTTTCTGTTTTCGCACCCCAATGTTACGTTTTCTTTTCTTTTCTTTTTTTTTTTTTTTTTTTTTTTTTTTTGAGACGGAGTCTCGCTCTGTTGCCCAGGCTGGAGTGCAGTGGCCGGATCTCAGCTCACTGCAAGCTCCGCCTCCCGGGTTCACGCCATTCTCCTGCCTCAGCCTCCCGAGTAGCTGGGACTACAGGCACCCGCCACCTCGCCCGGCTAGTTTTTTGTATTTTTTTAGTAGAGACGGGGTTTCACCGTGTTAGCCAGGATGGTCTCGATCTCCTGACCGCGTGATCCGCCCGTCTCGGCCTCCCAAAGTGCTGGGATTACAGGCTTGAGCCACCGCGCCCGACCAATGTTACGTTTTCTAAGACCACCCTGGCCCACCACACCCTCACCCTGTGCCCGTAAAAACCCCGAGACCCTAACGGGCACGCACACAAGCGGCTGGACATGGAGAGGAACACACCAGCGGAAGAACGCAGCCGCAGGCCCGGGAAGACACCATGGGCAGAGTGACGTGGGCACCAAGGGGAATTTGGCGGGGGCGGTCAGAGGAGAGTCCAGCTTCTGAGCCGCCTGACTCCAGGGAAAAACCACCTTCCCACTCCATCCTCCTCCTGGCTCCCCATCCATCTGCTGAGAGCTGCCTCCACCATTCAATAAAACCTTGCACTCATTCTCCAAGCCCACCTGGGATACGATTTTTTCTAGTATGCCAAGGCAAGAACCCTGGGACACAGAAAGCCTTCTGTCCTTGCAATAAGGCAGAGGGTCTAACTGGGCGATTAACACAAGCCGCCTACAGATGGCAAAACTAAAAGAGCACACGGTAGCACATGTCCACTGGGGCTTCAGCTGTAAACTGAATGGGGAGTTTACATCTTCACCCCTAGACACTGCCATGGGGTCGGAGCCCCACAGCCTCCCCATCTGCATGCTCCCCTTAGAGGTTTGAACAGGAGGGAACTGAAGAAGTGAGCCACACCCCCGTCACATGCCCTGCCAGGGGGACAAGGGAACGTTTACCCTTTCACTATAATGGTGGCTACATGTCGTTACACATGCATTCAAACGTGTAGAATGTACCGCACCAAGAGTGAAGTCTAATGTTGTCTATGGACTCTGGGTGATAATGATGAATCAACGTAGGTTCATCATTTGTAACAAATGTACACTCTGGTGAGGGGCATTAATAAAGGGGGAAGCTGTGCATATGTGGGGTCAGGAAGCATGTGGAGAAATCTAAGTCTTAAAAAACACGCAACTCTTTCTTCCATTTCAGGAGTGGAAAGGCCAGATATATCAAGTATTGCTACCTCAGAGGTTACAGTTTCACCAGAGAGAGAGAAGAAGAAAGAAAGAAAAAATTATTAGCGGAGATATTGTCTCTGGGAAATATTTGGCAAATATCAAAGATTCTAGTCTTGGCGCAAGTTGATATCCCATCCTTAACTTCACACACATCCTGTGGGACTTTGTCAGCTAATATGTTGCCCTCCCAACAACCAGAGGAAACACTTCTTCCTCATAGAAGAGCCCTCAGAAACCTCAAATATGGAGAAAAACATCTCAACAACAATGATTTTAGAGGAAGTTTACAGAGGAAAAGTTTATGCAAGAAACAAATCCACTTTCATTAGGATCTTTGTAATATTTTTTACCAGATAAAACTCGAACTTCAAGCATATGCTATATTATGGGAAAATAAAGATATAGAGAAACTCCACTGGAATTATAGTTGCGTTTGTCAGATACTTCTGAATTCTAAGCTATTTAGGGTTAAGATAATTTGAAAATATTATATTCACTTTTCACTGATACTACTTTTTTTAGCCATAAAAAGTAAAGTACAGCCATTTCAAAAATTGAGAACAGGCCAGGCATGGTGGCTCATGCCTATAATCCCAGCACTTTGGGAGACCAAGATGGGTGGATCACTTGAGGTCAGGAGTTCGAGGCCAGCCTGGCCAGCATGGTGAAACCCCATCTCTACTAAAAATACAAAAATTAGCCAGGCTAAGTGGTGGGCACCTGCAATCCCAGCTACTAGGGAGGCTGAGGCAGGAGAATAGTTGAACTCGGGAGGTGGAGGTTGCAGTGAGCTGAGATCACACCACTGCACTCCAGCTTGGGCAACAGAGTGAGATCCTGTCTCAAAAAAAAAAAATTTGAGAACAATGTATACTATATTTCAAAATGGTATGTTTGTATATTCTTCCAAATATAAAAACAAAAAAGTGTGTTTGTATTTACTTGTAAAAAATAAGATGGGCAATGGAGCTGCTCCTCAGAAATCTGTGCCTTTGGAAGAACACTGGGACAAAGAACATTTGAATGGTACCCGAGGCTGCAGAGAAGGAAACAGAAACCAGTGGGCAAATGAAGATAAGGCTGGGGCCGGGCGCGGTGGCTCACGCCTGTAATCCCAGCACTTTGGGATGCTGGGCGGGAGGATTGCCTGAACTCCGGAGTTCGAAACTAGCCTGGGCAACACAGTGAAACCCTGTCTCTACTAAAAATACAAAATAATTAGCCGGGTGTGGTGGCATGCATCTGTAGTCCCAGCCACTCAGGAGACTGAGGCAGGAGAATTGCTTGAACCCGGGAGGCGGAGTTTGCAGTGAGCCGAGATCGCGCCACTGTACTTCAGCCTGGCCGACAGAGCGAGACTCCGTCTACCAAAAAAAAAAAAAAAAGATAAGGCTGGAAGCTCCACTATGAAGTTACTTGGACAGGAGTTGGACTTGCTAAAAAATGGAACACATCACACATCTGGAGCAAGTGTTTGAGACCCCTAAGTGAATGTACCTTGTGATGGGGCTTTGTGAACAGGGAGAATTTGAAGAAATTCTGAATAGGAGAGGGCACATCCAGAGAATGAGTCAAGGTAGGTCATCCTAAGCCTCACATCTGCTGTAGCGTATCTTCACAATAAAGTACATAGAAATCTGAAACTGGAGAGCATAATGGTTCAAAGCAGCTTTATTGATGCTAACAACAAACTGAACTTCAACATAAAGGTAATTTTGGCTTAGCAGGGAGGAAGCCATGCTGCGCACCACATGTGGGGCTCCCGTCTGCCCGACCCCTGAAGTTATCAATGCCCATAGCTATAGCCAGCAATGTGACATTGGGGCCATCAGGTCACAAGGACATATCATTATGTGGGAACCCCCTTTATGGCAAGTTCAGAAGAGACATTTTTGAATTAACAAAAAGAGAGAACTACATTTTGAAGATCCACTTTGGGATTCTATAAGTGATTGCACTAAAAGCATTTTGAAATGACTTATCAAAGTGGATCCTGCTCCCAGAATCACAGCTAAGGAACTGCTCGATGCCCAGCGGCCAGCAGGCCATCCACTTCCTTTGGCGAGATCAACCAATGTGACAGAAATGATTTAAGAATGGAAAGACAACCCAGGAACCGATGAGGAAAACACAGCAGGTCAAAAGAAGAGCGACTGCTCCATTCAAAGATGGTTGAGAAGCTACCAACCCGGGGAAATGCCACTGATGTCCTAAGACTTCAACTGAGGAAGAGCAAAAGCAGCCCTCTTATGAAAAGATATCTTCTGTGGCCAGTAAGAAGGCAAATATGGACAGAAGGCAAATATGGACAAGCAAATAAGGAACACATGTAGCAACCACTTTCTGTTGGGCTCAGTGGAGACATAGAGAAACCCTCGTGACTTCAAGACAGAGAATAACAACCAAATGCATTATTAAATCAACTGCAATGCCTTGTGTAGAATCAAATAAGGAAAGTTCAAGGTTTCCTCCAAGGCTGCACAGTACAAGGACAAGCTATTCTTCCTTGTGCTAAAATGAGAGGATGAGAGGAAGAAAGAACAGGACTATTCTGAGCCTGTCAGCTCCACTGAGCCCTGTAGCTGCTTGCATCAATTTAAAATGAAAGCTACGGCTGGGCACCACGGCTCGTGCCTATAATCCCAGCACAGCACTTTGGGAGGCTGAGGCGAGCGGGTCACGAGGTCAAGAGCCCGAGATCATCCTGGCTAACATGGTGAAACCTTGTCTTTACCAAAAATACAAAAAATTAGCAGGGCACCTGTAGTCCCAGCTACTTGGGAGGCTGAAGCAGAAGAATCGCTTGAATCTGGGAGGTGGAGGCTACAGTGAGCCGAGATCACGCCACTGCTCTCCAACTTAGGTGACAGAGCAAAACTCTACCTCAAAAAAAAAAAAAAAGTAATTAATTAAAGTTAATTTTAAAAATAAAATAAAATGGAAGCTCTTTATCTGCAAAGCAGCATGAACTGTATGTGGTGTTACAGCACAGTCACCAATGGGCCTGATAACAGGCTAGAGCCAGAATCAACTCAAGACCAATCACAAGCCAAAGTTGTCTAATGGACAGATGCCCTCAAAGCCATAGGACCAGCTGAGAAGACTCTGAGTTATACTTGCTCAGTTTTCCTGACTGTGACAGCTAAGTTTATGCGTCAACTTGAATGGTCATTGACCATGAAGTGGTCAGCTTAAATATTATTTCTGGGTGTGTCTGTGAGGTTACTAAATTACTTATATATATCCAGTTAAAAACAGATATTAACCCTGACCTTCATTCCCTGACCTCCCCCACCCGCCACACACACATACACACAAAATGAATTCTACAAGAGTGTGGTGAGATTCACTGCTCATGGTAATGTCAATCAGAACAAATTTTCTTAAAAGTAATGCAGTTATAGCAAAAGCCTTTAGGACATGCATATTCTTGGTGCAGTCATCCTTAGCCTCAGTCTTCTCATCTGTAAAATGAGGACAATGATACCTCTGTATGACAGCTGAAATTCTGTATTCAGGTCATCTGAAAGCTACAGTTGCTTAATAAATGCCACTTCCATTTCTCCCTTTCCTCTGGTAAAACCCCATCTTGTTCACTATCCAAACAACAGCATGGTTAATACCATGGTTACCTATGTTATTATTTAGAGCTGTTATCTTGCAAAATGCACTTCCACATGGCTTTTTTTTCTTTTTCTTTTTTTTTTTTTTTTTGAGATGGAGTCTCGCTCTGTCCCCCTGGCTGGAGTGCAGTGGCACGATCTCGGCTCACTGCAAGCTCCGCCTCCCGGGTTCCTGCCATTCTCCTGCCTCAGCCTCCCAAGTAGCTGGGACTACAGGCGCCCGCCACTGCGCCCGGCTAATTTTTTGTATTTTTAGTAGAGACGGGATTTCACCGTGGTCCCGATCTCCTGACCTTGTGATCCACCCGCCTTGGCCTCCCAAAGTGCTGGGATTACAGGCGTGAGCCACCACACCCGGCCCAGATGGCTTTTAAACAAGGATGATAACCAGGGTAAGTCTGAGACCAAGAACCCAATTGCAATCACCTTATCAGACATTAAATTCATGATGTTTTTATGTGGTTTGATGTGTGTTCTGACCAAAGAAGCTAAGCAGGATACAGAAAATGTACCATGGCCATTTGTTGTGGACCCAGGACTGTCCCATGTGTGACTTTCCTTAATCTACACAACAACTGGCTAAAATAAAGCATTATTAACTCCACTGGATAGATGAAGAAACTGCAGCTCAGAGAAAATAAGTGGCTTGTGCAAGGGCTCAGAGGTAGAGCCAGCATTTAAACCAAGATCTTCTGGCTCTAAGAAGCATCTATGGTCTTTCTTCCAACATGCTACCCCAGGGGAACTCCTGGCTCCACCTCTGACCCAAGTACTCTCTGACCAAAATCAAGTAGAGCCTACAGATGTCTCTGTATGGCATCACAGAAAGGGCAGTGGACTCTTCATTCATCTTTCAACAGGTATTCATTGAGCATCTTCAATGTGCAGGCTCCATGATAGGGTCTAGGAATGCAGAGGTCACCAAGCAAACCCCTGCTCATGACACTGACTTATGTTTTAGTTAAGAAGCCCGCTTGAGGTGAATAAGTGAATGTAATGAGGTAAGCACAAGAATTGGTTGGCCAGAAGATCCAAGGACATCATATTGGAAATAAGACCTGGTAGTGCCAACCCTGCAAAGAACTCAGCTTTGGGGGTCAGAGGGTCTAGGCAGAAAAGCAGAAAGAGAAAAGAGCATTGGATGACATCAAGATTGTGAAGTAGGAAGCCCTGGAGCCTCCGTCCCCCTACTAACACACTGACTCAACAAAATTCACAGACAAGTTCCCTTCATGAGAAACCCAGAAGCTAATTGAAAGACAAAAGAACTACAAGACGGACAGTAAACAAATCACAAAATGGCAACAGTAAATTCATCTTTATCAATAATTACTTTAAATCTAAATGGATTAAACTCTCCAATCAAAAGGCACAGTGGCTGAATGAATTTTTTTAAAGACCCAACTATTTGTTGTCTACAAGAAATTCACTTTGGATGTAAGGACACACAGACTGAATGTGAAGAGATAAAAATAGATATTCTATGCTGCAAATAAACAAAAAAGAGCAGGGTAGCTATATTTATGTCAAACAAAACAGACTTTAAGTCAAACATTGGCACAAGAGATAAAGATACAATGATAAAAAATCAATACAACATCAGAACACATAAATATATAAAGCAAACACTGACAGAACTAAATGGAGAAATAGATACAATAATAGTAGGAGATTTAAATATCCTACTTTCAATGATATTTTTGATAGAACAGCAAGTCAGAATATCAATAAGAAAACAGCAGACCTGAACACTACAGACCAAATGGACCTAAAAAACATCCAGAATATTCCACCCAAAACCAGCAGAATATACATTTTTCCAGCTCATGCAGAAGTTTCTCCAGGATAGATGACATGGTAGATCACAAAACAAATCTTCACAAATTTAAGAAAATGGAAGCGAGGCATGGTGGCTCATGCCTGTAATCTCAGCAATCCCAGCACTCCGGGAGGCCAAGGCAGGAGAATCACTTGAGGCCAGGAGTTGGAGACCAGCATGAACAACGTAGTGAGAACCCCTCTCTACAAAAAGAAAGAAGAAGAGGGAGAAGAGGGAGAAGAGGGAGAGGAGGAGGAGGAGGAGGAGGAGGAAGAATAAGAAGAAGGAGGAGGAGGAGGAGGAAGAATAAGAAGAAGGAGGAGGAGGAGGAAAGTGAAGGGGAGGAGAGGGAAGGGGAGGAGGGGGAGGGGAGGGAGAGGAGGAGGAGGGGAGGGAGAGGAGAAGGAGGGGAGGAGGAGAAGGGGGAGGGGGAAGATGAAGAAGAAGACGAAGATAGAAGAAGAAGAGGAAGAAGAAGAAGAGGGAAGAGGAGGAGAGGGAGAGGGAAGAGGAGGGGGAGGAGGGGGCGGAGGGGGATGAGGGGGAGGGAAAAGGGGAAGAGGAAGAAGAAGAAGAGGAGGAGGAGGAAGAAGAAAAAGAAGAGAGGAAGGAGGAGGAAGGAGAAGAAGAAGGAGAAGGAGAAGACTGAAATCATACCAAGTATCTTTACTGAGCATAATGGAGGAAACCAGAAATCAATGGCAGAAAAAGAAAAAACTGAAAAATTGATAAATACATAGAAATTAAACAAATCACTATTTAATAACCATTGGGTCAATGAAGAAATCAAAAAGGAAATTAGAAAATATATTGAGAAAAATGAAGACAAAGATGCAAAATACCTAGGATACAGCAAAAGCAGTACTAAGTGGGAAGTTTATTGCAATACATGCCTACATTAAAAGAGAAGATCTCAAATAAGCAACCTAATTTTATATCTTAAAGAACTATAAAAAGAAGAATCAAAGCTCAAAGCAAGTAGAAGGCAAGAAATTACAAAATATTAGGTCAGAATAAACAAAATAGAAAACAAAAAATAGAAAAGATAAACAAAACTGAGTTTTGAAAAAATAAAATTGACAAACCCTTAGCTAAACTAATTCAGAAAAAAGAGAGAGGAGTAAATAAAATTAGAAATGAAAGAGGAGACATTACAACTAATACAACAGAAATAAGAAGAATAATAAGAGACTACTATGAACAAATACACACCAACAAACTGGATAACCTAGAAGAAATGAATACATTCCTAAAACATACTGCCCACCAAGAATACCCCATGAAGAAATAGTGAACAGAGAGTGTGAACAGAACTATATCTAGTATGAAGATTGAATCAATAATCAAAAGCCTCTCAACAAAGAAAAACCCAAACCAGAGGCTTTCACTGGTTAATTCTGCCAAACATTTAAATAAGAACTGATGCCAATTTTTCTCAAACTCTTTCAAATAATTGAAGAGGAAGGAACACTTCCAATTTCATTTTTTGAAGTCAGCATTACCCTGAAATCAAAGCCAGCAAAGATACCACAAGAAAACTACAAACCAATATCTCTGAAGAACATACATGCAAAAATCCTCAACAAAATACTAGCAAACCAAATCCAGCAACACATTAAAAGGTTCATACCTCAAGTGGAAATTTCCCCTGATATGCAAGGATGGTTTAACATATGAAAATCAATTATGTGATATACCACATTAACAGAATAATGACAAAATTTGCATAATCATCTCAATAGATGCAGAAAAAGCATTTGACATTATTCAACACTCAGTAAAATCTCTCAACAAATTAAGAATAGAAGGAAGGTATGTCAACATAATAAAAGCCATATTTGAAAATTCCACAGCTAATATCACATTCAATTTAAGATAAGGAAAAAAGCAAGAATGCCCAGTCTCCACTACTTCTATTCAACATAATACTGGAAGTCCTAGCCAGACCAATTAGGCAAGAAAAAGAAATAAAAGGCTTCCAAATCAGAAAGGAAGAAGTAAAATTATCCCTGTTTGCAGATTACAGGATCTTATATATAGAAAACCCTCAAGACTTCATAAAAAACTGTTGGAACTCATATATAAATTCAGTAAAGTTACAGGATATAAAATCAACATACAAAAATCAGTTCTATTTCTATACACTAACAAACTACCTGAAAAGGAAATTAGGAAAACAATCCAATTTACAATATCAACAAAGAGAACAAACATACTTAGAAGTAAACTTAAAGAGATGGAAGACTTACACTAGAAACTATAAAACGTTGATGAAAGAAACGAAAACACAAACAAATGGAAATACATCTTGTGTTCATAGATTGGAAGACTTACTATTGTCAAAATATCCATACTACCCAAAGCAACTTACAGATTCAATGAAATCCCTATCAAAATATCAATGGCATTTTTTTACAAAAATAGAGAAAACAATTTTACAATGTATATGGAGCCAGGAAAGACCACAAATAGCCAAATTAATCTTGAGAAAGAAGAACAAAATTGGAGACACCACACTTCCTGATCCCAAACAGTATTACAAAGGTATAGTAATCAAAACAGCATGGTACTACCATAAGGCAGACATAAACCAGTATGACAGAATAAAGCCCAGAAATAAGTCCATGCATATATGGTCGACTAACCTTTGGGTAAATACCCTTTGACAAGGGTACCAAGATTAGAAAATGGGAAAAGAGTAGTCTCTTCAACAAAACTGAATGTCCAATGCAAAAAAAAAAAAAAAAAAAAAAAAAAATGAAATCATTCCATCCACAAAGACCTTACATTCAAAGATTGGGGCAGGCATGATGGTTCATGCCTGTAATTTCAGAGCTTTGGGAGGCTAAGGCAGGAGGATCATTTGGGCCCAAGAAGTTCGAGGTCAGCCTAGGCAGCATAGCAAGACCCCGTCTCTACAAAATATTTAAAATTTAGCCAGGCATGATGATGCACACCTATAGCCCTGGCTACTTAGGAGGCTGAGTTGGGAGGATTGCTTGAGCCCAGAAGTTGAGATTACAGTGAGTTATGATTGCGCCATTGCACATCAGCCTGGGTGACAGAGAGAGACACTGTTTATTCAAGGAAAAAAAAAGATCAATTCAAAATGGATTAAAGACATAAGACCTGAAACCACAGAATTCCTATGAAAAAACAGGGGGGAAGCTTTATGACATTGGTCTTAGCGATGATTTTATGAATATGAAACCAACAGCACAGGCAACAAAAACAAGTGCAACATTGTACCTGCAGTCAACAATAATAATGTATTATACACTTAAAAATGTGTGAAGAGGATGGATCTCATGTTAAATATCCTTACAATAATAACGTTTTAATTTATAAAGAAAAGAGGTTTATTTGGCTTATGCTACTGCAGGCTGTACAAGCATGGCACCACCATCTCCTCAGCTTCTGGTGAGAAGGAAGTCTTTACTCATGGAAGACAGTGGAGGGGAAGCAGGCACTTCACAGGGTAAGAGGGAGCAAGAGAGCAGTATAATAAATAAATAAATAAGAGCAAAGAGTATTGGGGTGGGCAAGGAGTGAATGAGGGGATCAAGGAGCAGAACAATTGCTGGAGTGATGTGAAGGGGCACAGGACGTAAGCGACGCGTCCTTATCCATCAGGGCTGCGTGGGCCCAGGTGGGACTGTATTCTAAAGGATGGTGGGGGAAGCCATAGGGGAAGTGACACCACCTGATTTATAGTTTTTTAAGACCCCCGTGACTTTAACGTGGAGAATGGAGTGAAAGCATCAAGTCCAGCTCCAGGACTCCAGCTGTACTACTGCAGCGAGAGAGTGGTGGCCCGGTGATGGGCAGAAGTGGTGAGCATGCAGGAAAATGGGGTTCTGAGTCACCTTGCTGATGAATTGGGTATGTGACTATCAGCATGACGGTAGGGATAAAGGAAAGACAGAAATCATGAGTGACCTCTTGTATGTTTACTTAAACAACAAGGTGCCATTAACTGAAGTGAGGAGGCCAAAGGAGAAACAAACAGATGGAAGGATTTGCTGTTGTCTGAGGTAAGTTTGAGCTGCTGGTGAGATATCCAAATGAATATAAGAAGTTGGTAGTTGAACTTAGAAGCCTTTGGTTCCTTGCAGTGTTCAGGATTGGACTGGATTAACTAGGAAATGAGTCTAGAGAAGAGAAGAGGGTCTAGAGACAGTCTGGCTCCTCATTTAGAAAGTTAGAGCAATGATTCCCACCTAGTCTACCATGTAGGGTCTCCAGTAGGATTCATTGAGGAGAGGGCAGAGCTCTGTTCCCGTTTCAAGGATTCTAAGTTGCAAACACCACCCCACTATTCCTTCTTCTCAGAGGTAAGGAGGTTGATGAGGAATATCCGATGTGGGAAAGCTCTCCAGTGACACTGGAAAGGTTGCTGAAGCCTCCACCCCAACCTCCAGGACAGGCTGGTTCTCCTAAGCCTTAGCCTCATTTCAAAGACCCTGAGAAACCAAAAATGACCTGGTCTTCTTCCCCATCCTGCCCATTGTTATTGTGAAGCCCGTCACCACTTCATCAAAATACACAGCACAGAAGAGCCCACTCTGTTGTTGAGATGCTCATGAAACCCTTGGGCAGTTGGCCTGAGAAGTTTGAGAAACACCAGTGCCTCCTTTTCTCGAACTGTACAGGCACATTTTTCTTCATGTAGAATTTCACATATGGAAGATTTCACTTTGTAATTCCCAGATGTTCTTCTGTTATCTATGAGTAAGATAAATTCTTTTTTTCTTTTCTGCATGTTACACACACACACACACACACACACACACACACACACACACACCATCCTTCCATCTAGCGGCAAAACAGAAAACATTTTTTCATTGAATTGTATCTTCCCCCCCTTTTGAATGCAGAACAAACATGGAAAATTTTCAAAGGAATAATCCCTCCCAAGTCTATGATGTAAATAAAGAGGGGGTGATGACGATGTCCCCTGGACGCAATGCTGACCGCTCCTCACTATCACCCAGGGGGCAAGTGCTGCCGGTGCAAGGCCAGCCACCTGCACTGCATCCACACCTCCACAACTTGTCCAGCCTTTCAGCTGTCTTGGCCTTCATCTTCCATCTTTCCAGTGAAGAAGATGAAAGCATTCATTCCCTCCCTAAGGATGTTGTGGAAAGAGTATGTAAGAATCCACTGTGTGTGGCTGTGTGGTCTGAGTTACTCTAAAATGGAAAATATAATAATGGAAGTATAGAAAATATGAAATCCTTGCTTTAGGAAAGAGGCTCCTTTGATCTCATTTGATGATTAAATAAATCTGTATCATTGACACAATAACAAGTGTTTCCTACTCCCTCAAAAACATTCTCATAAATATGTTGCATGAATCTATGTACCTCTATTACATAGACACACACATACTTCTTCTACACAGTTACACATAAGGAGGCTGCAGGTTGTATGTATAGTACACATGTACAAATCTTCTCAGAACTCCTACCATGTGCCAAGGTCTATGCTAAGTGCTATGGATGTGAAAATGAATAATGCACAAAATACCTTTCCTTGCGGAGCTTGCTGGCTAGTAGTGGACACAGACTTCTAGACAATCTCAGCCTGCCTATCAAGTAAAACAATGGGCATTTTCTCAGATTTGAAGAATTTCAGAGGACAGACAGAACATCACTTTCTGGCAGAAAGTATAGGAGGCTGGATACTGGTCCCCAAAGATGTCCATGTCACAATCCCAAAGCCTGTGACTGTCATCTTGCATGGCAAAGAGACTGTGCAGATGGGATTAAATTAAGAACCTTGACAAAGGAAGGTTATCCTGGATTATCCAGGTAGGCCCAAGGCAATCACAAGGGTCCTAGAAGAAGGAGGCAAGAGGATACAAGCCAGAAAAACAAAATGTGATGATGGAAGCAGAGGTTGGAGTGATGTGTTTTGAGGATGGAGGAAGGGACCCCAAGCCAAGAAAGCAGGACTGTAGAAGCTGGAAAAGGCAAGGAAATGATTCTCCCCTAGAGCCTAGAAACTGGCCCTGCCAACACCTCCATGTTATGCTCTGACCTCCAGAACTGGAAGAGAATACAGTTGTGTTGTTTAAGCACTAAACTTTGGGAAACTGGTACGGCAGCAAGAGGAAACTCACACGGGTTAGGAAGAGATTACCCGTAGAGATGAGATTTAGGCTTTGAAAACTAAGTAGGAAGTTTCAGGAGGCCAACACAGGGGTGACAGGCGGGAGCACCCGGGCGTGGGGACCATGCAAGCAGTGGACGGAGGGTGCACATCCTGCAGCATTGCAGAAGCTCTGCTTTCCTTTGTCTTTTGTTCAGACGGTAGAGAGTAGTGGAGAGGAGGAGGATGAGTGGACTGTGCAAGGCCTTAAGTGGGGAATATCGGCTATAGCCACAATAATGCTGTGTAACAAACCATCCCGAAACCTGTGGCTTCACACATCAACCACTATTACTTCGCACAAACCAGTGGTCAGCTGGGTGGTTCTGCTGTTCTGAGCCGACACACCGGTGTGGCTGGGCCTGCACACGCATCTGTGGTTAGGAGCATGTGGGCTGGTTGGTCTGGGTTGGCCTCAGCTGGGAGGCCTGTGGCTCTCTTCCCTGTCTCTCTCACATTCTTTTAATGGGCTACCCTGGGTTTGATCTCTTGGTGGTAGCAGGGATGGAAAGAGAAGAGCAGACGTTCACAAGCACTCTTTCAATTTTCTTGCATAAAGTTTGCCACACTCTCACTGGCAAAAGTAAGTCACATAGTGTGTTGGTTTGCTAGAGCTGTCAGAACAAAGTACCACAGATGGTGGCTAAAACAACAGACATTTATTTTCTCACCCTTCTGGAGGCTGGAAGTCTGAGATCAAGGTGTCGACAGAATTGGTTTCTTCTGAGGCCTCTCTCCTTGGCTTGTAGATAGCTGTCTTCTCCCTGTGTCTTCAGATGGCCTTTCCTCCATCTGTCTGTGTCCTAACTTCTCTTTCCTTCTTTTTTTTCCTTTTTTTTTTGAGACGGAGTTTCACTCTTGTTGCCCAAGCTGGGGTGCAATGGCGCAATCTCAGCTCACTGCACCCTCTGCCTCCTGGGTTCAGGCGATTCTCCTACCTCAGCCCCCTGAGTAGCTGGGATTACAGGCCTGCACCACCATGCCTGGCTAATTTTTTTGTATTTTTAGTAGAGACAAGGTTTCTCCATGTTGGTCAGGCTGGTCTCGAACTCCTGACCTCAGGTGATCTGCCCACCTCGGCTTCCCAAAGCGCTGAGATTACAGGCGTGAGCCAGCCCGCCCGGCCTCTTAACTTCTCTTTCTAAGGACAGCAGTCATATTAGATTAGGACCCACCCTAATAACCTCATTTTAACTTGGTTACCTTTTTAAAGACCCTATCTCCAAATTCAGTGACACTCTGGGATACCTGTGGTTAGAACTTCTACATGAATTTGGGGGAGGGAGGACACAGTTCAGCCCACAGCCTATGGCCAAGTTCAGAGTCATTAAGGGAGAAGAACGCCAAGGGGCATGGAGCCTGAGAGAAATGAAAAATTTGGCACCAGTAAGGTCATCAATGTGCTAATGAAGAATTAAGAATTTTGATTTAGATTCATTAAATGATGGGAAGCCTGCAGATTTTTAGCTGAGGAATATAATGATGAAAATTGCATTTAAGGAAATTATAGTTCCAGATAGGTGTCTTGTGACACAGAACATGGATTTAAAGAAGATTATTAGAAGTGGATTCTAAATGTCGTGGCTCTGATCCAACATACTGATTTCAGTTATCTATTGCAAAGTGTCTCAAAATTTTGTGGCTTAAACAACCATTTTATTAGATCTCGCAATTTTGTGGGTAAGGAATTTGGACTGGACTAAGCTAGGCACTAGAGAGTTCTCTAAGAGCGAGAATGTGGGAACATGCAGTCTTTTTTTTTTTTTTTTTTTTTTTTTTTTTGAGATGGAGTCTCGCTCTGTCGACCAGGCTAAAGTGCAGTGGCATGATCTCAGCTCACTGCAACCTCTGCCTCTCAGGTTCAAGTGATTCTCCTGCTTCAGCCTCCTGAGTAGCTGGGATTACATGCGCCCACCATCATGCCTGGCTAATTTTTGTATTTTTAGTAGAGACAGGGGTTTCGCCATGTTGGCCAGGCTTTTCTCAAACTCCTGACCTCAGGAGATCCACCTGCCTCGACCTCCCAAAGCACTGGGATTACAGGCATGAACCGCCGCACCTGGCCTTTATTCTTTTTCTTTTTCTTTCTTTTTTTTTTTTAAGAGAGACAGGATCTCTGCATGTTGCCCAGACCAGAGCTCAGTGGTTATTCACAGGTACAATCATAGCACACGACAGCCTCAAACTCCTGGGCTCAAGTCATCCTCCTGCCTTAGCTTCCTGAGTAGCTAGGACTAAAGGCATGTGCCACCATGCCTGGATCAACTTGCAGTCTCTTAATGACTGGACTCAGAAACTGGCACAGAGTTAATTCAACTGCACTGTGTTGGTCAAAATAGTAACATGCAAGATCAAGCTATTCATGTCTAAAAGCCATGCTTCCTTGGGAAGGCAGGGTGTGAGTAGCTGAATTTACATGTTATCTTTTCTTCACATATTTAAAAAGGGCTTTGAAAGAACAAGGGCAACATTTCGAAGCTAGGTGATAACTTTCCACCCAGAACAGCATCTGATGTGGAAGGCAGGTTTGGTCACCCATTCTCAGTCTTGCTGTAGATTCACATTCTAGAGGACAAGCCAAAATGCCCATGCACTGCACCGTGACCCAGGGTCTCCCAGCATGCGCTTCCGTGCGTTTGGGTGCAACCAGCAGTAGTAGGTTCTAAACCCTCCCAGGAGTGGAAAGAATGCAAAGGGACTGACTGCTGGCCCTTTTCTCTTGTGCTGTCATTCTACTGGCCCCCTCCAACAAAGAAGCGAGGGAAACAGTGCACTGTGCCGGCCCCTCCAGGCAGTGAGTGAGAAATAATTGCCACCTGTTCCACACGAGTCTATGTGAGTGTGAAACACCACTAGTGGAACGGTGAAGTGAGACCGGGAAGGGAAGGATGCCAAGAGGATGTGCCAGTGAGGAGATTGCCTCTGTGAGCACTGGGGCTCACTCTGGCTGGGGGCTTTTGGGGGCTGCTGTAGAGCACAGCGCTGAGTTGGCCCATCCATAGGGTGGAAGTGGGATCTTGGCCTTGCAGCCCCTCTCCACCATGGCTGAGGGTTGTTCCCAGGGCACGGACTGCCTCGTACATAGAGCCTGCTCCATGCATGGTTCATAGCAGCCAGAGAAAGCTCAGGCAGAGAGTTACAGATGCTCACAGTAGAAGGGCAGGAATGGCAGGTATTCAGGGGATCCAGATGAGGCCCCAACAGCGTGTGCTAGAAACTCATATCAGGGCACCTACATTGGACCTCACATCATGGCCATTTTCACCAATTGCACCATTGAGACATTTTTATCAAATAATCAAAATATGAATGTAGCATGGATGCTCAGCAAATAAAATACAATGAAGTAAATTCAAACAGTGCAGAAATGTGTGTAATCAGGGCGCAGTGGCTCATGCCTATAATCCCAGCACTTTGAGAGGCCGAGGTGGAAGGATCACTTGAGCCCAGGAGTCTGAGACCAGCCTGAGCAACAAAGTGAGAGCTCGTCTGTACAAAAAAACCCACAAAGATTAGCCAGGCGTGGTGGCACAAGTCTCCAGTCCCAGCTAGTCGAGAGGATGAGGTGTGAAGATCACTTGAGGCTGGGAGGTGGAGGTTGCAGTGAGCAGAGATCACACCCCTGCACTTCAGCCTGGGCAACAGAACAAGACCCTGTCTAATCAATCAATCAATCAATCAATCAGTGAAAGTACTATCATGTCTTCCTCCCTCTACCCATTCCACAGAGGTGTCCATTCTTGCAACTGTTTCTGTTTTAAACTGTTGGTTACAATCATCCTTCTAAATAATATACTTCAGAGAATAGGTCCTCATTATCTAAGAAAAATTGGCACTGGAAAAAAAAAGCCAATTAAAGTGAATCCATTTAAAACAGAGATTAAGATTTCACAGTAAATGGTGATTAGGAGATTATCTGGAAAACCGAAACTAAAATGATAAAAATGAAAGTATTTTTATTCAATAAAACTTAGATTATAATGGCAATGGTGCATTAATTCTTAGAAAGAGTAAAGAATAAATCAAGTATTTAAAGAGTGTGGGGAGTAATTTTTATACAAAATTGTACAATAGCAGGATGCATCAAGAGGGAAGGAGGAGAACAGAAGGAACTGACATTTCACACGCACGTTTCACACACTCACTGCTGCACCAGGCTCTACATATATTATCCCCTATCATCCTTACAACACCATCAAGCATGAGTATTCCTGTTTTACAACTACTAAAACTGAAGCTCAAAGAGGTAAAGCAAATTATCCAGGTCATTTAGCTTGTAAGTGCTAAAAACCAAGATTTGAATGCATGCAACTTGAGTCAACAAGACCCTTTCTGGGCACAGGCATGCAGAAGAGAATATTATGGCTAAACTGTGTCCTATTCCCAAAATGTGCATATTATCACCCTCCACCACCACCCCATGTACCTAGAATGTGACTGTGTTTATAGAGAGGACCTTTGAAGAGGTAATTTAAGTGAAATGAGATCATATGGGTGGACCCTAATACAATTTGACTGTTGTCCTCATAGGAAGAGGATATTTGGACAGAGAGACACCAGAGCTACACAGGCATAGTGGAAAGGCCATGTGAGGACACAGCAAGATGGCCACCATGTGCAAGGCAGAAAGAGAGCCCTCACCCGCAATTGAATTTGCGGCACCTTGATTATGGTCTTCCAGCCTCCAGAACTGAGAGAAAAGTCATTTCTGTTGTTCAAGTCTGCAGCACTTTGTCCTGGCAGCCATCAGGAACTAACATACAGGGAAATGGAAAAGGAAAGAAGGCAGAGGAGGGAAAGAAAAATAAGAGGAGAAGGAGGAGGTGAGAAGCGAAGTATTCAATCTCAATTTACCTTGGGATTTGGGGAGGAGCTTGCCTATATGAATGAGTGAAAGGAATACAACAGTGAACAAAACTTTGAGAAAACTTCTTAGAACCATTGTCAGGGATGCCTCTCCAGTGAGCTGCACATAGACACAAGCTCTACCCACACACCCACCGTCATCCCTCCAGGGCAGCCTCTGACTCCCAACAAGGAACAACCTTTGTGTTACCAGCGCCTACATTCTTAATGTAACATGTTACCTCCTCAAGGGAACTGTCCAAAGGAAATCCTATTCGATTCCTACTAAATGGTTGGGTTCAGTTTTTTAAAAGGTTTCCAGATGAATAGTGAGGAAGTGGTTGTGATCTGCATGTTTTTCCAGACCTTGGAGTTTTTCCACCCTCGCTGCTTCTAGTTCTGCCTTCAAAAGGCCAGGGAGGTGAACTGAAGGGAAGATAAGCTCCTTTGTCTCCATCAAAAGCAGATGCCACAAAGCAGGGAGCGGCACTCCCCACAGGGCCTGTCGATCCTTCAGTGTTTTACCGTTTTCCTCGCAGTTAAAGGCTTGTCAACTGGGGAGGGGTCCACACTGGGGGGCAGCGGCACCTGCCAAGGTGTGTTTACAGCAGATGCTTAGATCTTGTTTTAATGTCATCTGATCTTTAGAGGGAGCAGAGCTTGAAAGAGTTTCTGTCCAAGGATGCAAAGAACTGAGAATCTCACACTAGCAGCTGAGAAAGCAATGTTTTGAAAGATGGGATAAATTGGTGACCACAGAGGAAAGTTGTTAGAGCTGGGGAAGGGCAGATTTTCTTTAACCTTTCGTGAGTGATTCTGAAATAACAGATGGAACAGGGCCGTCAACTGCATTATTAATTTGTTTTGTTCTCGTTGTATTTCCCCCCTCTGAGAACCAGAAAAACAGTCAAGCTTTTTCTTGGTCCCTGACTTTAGAAAAAGGTTGTGTTATGGGGCAGACAGCAGGGGCTGCCTGCATGCCATTTGCTTCTTGTGTCCCTGAAACATGGCATCCTTGAAGAGGTGTCTCTGAGTTTGGGAACCTCCAAAACAGCCCCCTGGACAAGGACGTCAGTGCATAGAGTTTATTTGGGAGGTGAAGTCAGGACCAGCACTGGGGCAGGTAGGGAAGTGAAGCAATACGAGGAAAGATCCCACTAGAGGGAGACAGCAGGTTATCAATGTGGGCAACTGGGGCTCAAGCCTGTTGGGAATTCTGGGAGACAGTGTAGATGATGCCTATGAGTGATCCCAATCAAGAAGCAAAGAATCTGGGGTATTTATCCATCAAATCCCACATAGCATTTGTTGAGATTGCTTCTGGCAGGACATCGACTGCCCCATCCTTCAGCCTGGCTGAGCAGGCCACAGGGCTGCAGTGGCCAGAGGAGGGCAAAGAGCCCACATGGTCTTGCAGGTGGACGTGGACTTCCAGTGGGCTTTGAGTCAATGGACTTTGAGCCAATGGGCTTGGGAAGGATGAGGGCTTGAGAAGGCATAGGTGGAGCACCATAGTCTCTGCCACAGTGGTTATGCTAAGAGAAGGGTGGGGAAAATGCCTTCTAGGACCATGAGAAAGAGGAAGAGAATTCCAAAAATGAAAGGGTGATGACAATCTCACAGGTTTTGAAAGTAAGATTGTTAAGACCTAAGACTCATGCCTTCTGTGGACTTCATGGAAGTGACAGGACTGGACTGGCCACCCAGTATTTGCTTCCACACCTGGGGCCCACAAATTACTCCTGGAGCTGGAGTCTAGTCTCCTTACATGCACTTCACAACTGCCAATCAGAACAAATGCCCAGCCAATTATAGCGGACCTTCAACCAATCAGAATAGATTCCCGACAAGTTAGAACTGATCCTCAGCCAATCAGAACCAACGTTGGCCATTAACAATGGGTTCTGCTGATTGTACGGACGAATAGCTCTAGCTGGGGGTAAACCCAGGCCTAAGCACAGACTTGCAGTCAGTGAGCCTGGACTTCAGCTTCCAGCCTCCACCTCTGTATCCTTTCCTCTTCCTCCTGTTATATTTCTTCCAGCAACCCAAAACCTTCATGTGGCCCAGTCCGCTTGGCTTCAGAATTCTCACAAAGGAAAGGCTTGTGTATCAGTCATTTACACTATAGTATAAATTCAAGACCCTAAAGCATCTAAAGAGTAAACTTCGTATCTGACTGTTGAAAAAAGGCAGAAGCCCAATGAAAAGACACATCCACAATAGGGATGGGTCTTTGCCCCTGAAATAACTCCACAGTAGCAGCCCACATGGGTAGGCTATAAAGCAGCCCATCTTACTTCAGTGCTTTTAGGGAGACGGCTGCCTGCCTGTCCTCCCAGATGTGTCACAGCCGTTGGTCCTTGTGTCCCTCACATGTCGAAGTCTGATGACCACCTTTGCTATCCACTCAGCTGCTCCTGAGGGCTCCATTCACTCACACACGCATAACCTAATGGTCCGTGATGAACTACAGGCTTAAATGAAGCTGAAAGCCCTGCTTTTTACAGCCTGTGCCAGGCAGGTTTCAAAGAACATCATGTGATATGGGTTATGTGGGATTTGGGCTGGGAGCGGCAGAGGTGAGGAGGGAGCCCTGTCTGTTCTTGCACAGCAGCATCACTTGCAATGGCCCTTCCTTTCTGTACTTGCAGCCACAGCTCACCTGAGATCGCTTCTCATGGAAAGCAGCCCAAAATGCCTTTCATCAGTCTCCCCGTCCCACCCTCCAGCCACCAGCCACCACTTTGTTGGTGCATTTTGCTGCCGATCCCTCTTCTGAAAGCACAGCCTGAAGTAAGCCATTTCCTCCAGCAGACCTTCTAGTGGGTTCCCGCTGCTGGAGTCTCCTGGGCTGGAAGGATGACTGGGACTAGGACCGCCCTCCAGAGCCCCTTAGTGTGGCTGCTCCTCAGTGTGGCTTCCCTCGGGCATGGCCAGCGCAGGGTGGTGGGATTCTCACGTGGGGGCTCAGGGCTCTGTGCGAGCATTCTCACTCTTAAGGCGGAAACTGCAACTCCTTCACTGCTCCCACCTTGCAAGTCCCGCAGCGTCACTTCCACTGGACTCCATTGGCAACATATAAGTCACCAACTGCGCGATTCAGAGGGAGGGGAATTCAACTCCACCTCTTGATAGGGAGAAAAGTGTGTGGCGTGGGAGACATTGTTGGGATCATCTTTGGAAAATAGAATCTGCCCCATAGCTCAAAGCCAAATAAAGCACTGGCTCTACCTAGGCATGCCCACACTCTCCCAGGCCATGTTCATTACGCCCACCTGTGACCCATCCTTCAGGGCCCACCATAATTGCCACCTCCTTCAGGAGGCCAGCATCCCAGCCAAAAGCAAGCTCTTCTTCCTCTGCCCCCTCACCATACTGCAGCTGTTCTTTCCGGCACCTACCCTCTTCCATCTTGCATCCTAGGTCATCTGGCCTGCCCTGGGTCCTTCCAGTCACAAGGACACATGCCCCAAACCTCCCTGTGGCCCCACTGTGTCTTCAAACTGCCCTGCCACATAATATACTCAAACCCCACACGTTTTCCCTCAGCGCACCATGAGAGGCCGGCAGAATCGGAACAGCACATGCTGGGGATGTTTCTGTCAGTGAAAGGCATCTCTGGAAGGTTTATCAGCCTTTGAACATGGCCCCGGGACCTGGCCCAGCCCCAGCTGGCAAGCTCTGGAGGATGAGCTGGATGAGCTGACACCGTCACTAATACTGTCCAAGCTCACATTTCCACTGTGGCTTCTTAAATATGATGCCCTAAAACAAGGTTCCTCAGCCTTCTAGTCCAGACAGACATCACCTGCGGGGCTGTGTGGGACTGACGGACAGGCTGGCACACACAGCTCTTGGCTGTACAAATTCTGCCTGGGGGTCCTGTGGAGTCCAGGGTCTGTTGAGACATCTTTTCCCCGTGAGCAACAGCATTCACCTGCCAAATGTGGCTGCTCCACCTTCTTGACCCAGTTCAACAAACTACAGTTCAGGGAACCCAATCCAGCCCCCTGCCTGTCTTGATAAAGTTTGATTGGAACACAACCTCACCCATTCATTATGTACTGTCTATGTCTGCTTTCACTCTACCATGGCAGAGTTCAGTAGTGTGACAGAGAAATCATACCACCTGCAAAGCCTAAAGCATTTGCTATCTGGCCCCTCCCCTGCCCTACACACTTGTAAATGACCTCACTGTTCCACAGTGCAGAGATGGGCTTTAGGGAAGAAAGACATTCCCTATTGGCATGTCCCACCTCCTGCCCATTCAGTCTGAGACAGCCCAGGAAGACAAGCAAGGGAGGAAAGAGCTACAAGAGAGAGGCCCATGTTACAATGGGTCAAAGGCACATCCAGAAGGAAGCAAGAATCCTCCTGGGTCCACCAGGCCACCCCAGCCGCTGCTTCTCCAGTCTCCTCCTGGGCAAGGTCCTTTCTTCTGCCTCCACTAAGAGCTGGGATTGGTATTATATTCAAGGAAGACCCAGACACACAAAAGGGAGAGGACATCAAGAAGCTCAGGAATGGCCTCATTTCCACACGGAGAGCAACGCTGCTGCCGTAAGGAGAGTGCAACTCCAGTCTGCCCACAAGAACTGCCCCAGGCTCACAGCCCTGCAGCCTCCCCTTAGCTAGGCTGGGGCACCGTCACTGGCTGGCCCAAAAGCTGGGTCCCAGCATGAGATTCGGGGCCACCATACAAGGTTTTTGCTCTCTGGGATCCTTTCTCACCTCAGATCACTGCTGACGCCCTTGACGGGTGGGAACCTGTAAACTCGTTCCCCCCAGTGAACCACCTTCTAGGTGACTCTGCAGAGGGACACCTCTATTCTCACTCATCTGCAGGAAAGAAATATGGACCCTACCCCAAGCATAGAATGGACAGACGCTTTTCCTTCTCAGGTGACCAGTGTGTAGCCCTGTCCTTAAGGAAAGAAGCTTGCAGAATTCTAATACATAAGACTTTCAACATGAGTTACAAGAGTGAATCTATCACTTGCCAGCTTTGTAAACTCGAGCAAATTACTGAAATCTTCTAAGCCTTAGTTTTTTATTTTATTTTATTTTATTTATGTGTTTGTTTTTTGAGACAGGGTCTCCCTCCATTACCCAGGTTGGAGTGCAGTGGTGTGATCATGGCTCACTGCAGCCTCGACCTCCTGGGCTCAAGCAGCCCTCCTGCCTCAGCCTCCCAAGTAGCTGGGAGGCACGCACCACCACGCCTGGCTAATTTTTGTGTTTTTTGTAGAGATGGGGTTTTGCCCTGTTGCCCAGGTTGGGCTCAAGTGATCCACCTGCCTCAGCCTCTCAAAGTGCTGGGATTACAGGTGTGAGCCACTGCACCCAGCCCAGCTGTCTTTTTTTAAAATGGGATAATAACCCCAACCTCACATGGTTAAAGGATATATATGAGGCCCTTACTGTGGTGACTGGAGCACAGGATAAATAAGGGCTTTGAACAAATGAACAATGATAGCACATGTGGCAAAGGAAGTCTCGTTCTCTCACAGAACCCCTTGGGAATAGACCTATTTTTCTCCCCTTTATCCTATCTCACTCAATTTACCCTTATTTATCTTCATATAAATTTTTTCCCCTTTCTA
The DNA here is from genome assembly GCF_007565055.1 of Rhinopithecus roxellana. Classification (NCBI taxonomy): domain Eukaryota; kingdom Metazoa; phylum Chordata; class Mammalia; order Primates; family Cercopithecidae; genus Rhinopithecus; species Rhinopithecus roxellana. The sequence goes on from NC_044564.1 coordinate 34,351,398, forward strand.
TTCCATCGTCAAGGCAATCAAGAGTAAGAAGGCATACTTGTAAATTGAACTTACATTTACTTATTTTGAAATACAAAATTTGGCAGGACAATCCCATATTCCTGCTTTCTGTCTTTCTTACCTCAAACCAAAACCAGCCTTCATCTACAGAGCGAAATTTACATACGCCCCATAAACATATCTGTGTGCTCCTGGTTTGCATAAGGAGGTAACGAAATAAAAAGGTTTAAATACTGGGACTCAGTAGGTAACCACCAGACTCAAACCTTTGCTTTGCCATAAACACTGTGTAAGCTTTAGAGGCATGTGACCTGTATAGATCTCAGTTTTCCCATCTGCAACAATAAGGGATTTAGACACGATTCTATTATGCCTGGCTGTATTATGGGATATATGATATGAAAAAAGGGTTGAGACAGAAGGACCTAAAGGATCTTTTTAGTTGGAGTCAATTTGCCGTTGGTGAGTCAGAGCTGGCAGGCTCCCAGGCATCAGAAACCAATTTTTAATCTGATTTATTTGTATGTCAGTTCTCCTCCTTACTGCTGTACCCACTAGCCATGTATAATTCCCTGCAAATTCACTCTCAGTCATCCTTCCAAAGAAAATAGTTTTAAATAATCTGAAAAAAAAATCGCTGATTATCTGAAGTAATTCATCCATGGGCATCAGGTTTCTTTGCAACCTACTCCAAGAATTGGGACTCTCAGGGGTGGTCATCTGTCTGCCATGGAGCCAATCTTACATGTGGCTAATGGATACGTGTATGTGCATTTGGTTTCCATAAGGAAGTAGCAAAATAAATAAGTATTATTCCCATGGCATCCAAAAAGTCATTTATGGAAACTTCCAGAAACCACTGGAATAGGCAGGATTAGGCCCCAGTCACCAATCAGTAGGTCCAGGCCAAAAGCATCACTTACTCTTCAGAGCAGTATCAGGCCACAGACTGCCACCCTGCCCAGTCATCCCTCCAGCAGGTCATGGCGGCAGGAGAGCCCTGCCAGGGTGGTGAGCAGCCTCATGGCTGTCCAGGGCTTCTACTGCCCTCCCTGCTGTATGGCTCATCCTTCCTGCTGTATGGGACAGGCCAGACTGGAACCTGAATGCCAGGCTTAGGACTCAAGGCCCCACCCCCTCTAGTCATTGTTTCCAAGACTGCAGCTGGCTCCCTGCAGAGAGGCCAAGGCTAAAACTCCATTACCCTCTCCTCTCGGGCCTCCCTGCAGCCCCTGCCTGCTCCCATCAACCTTCCACACTGCTCAGCGATGAGCTCTGAATTGCGTAAATGACCTGGTCACCCTGTTTAAAAATTCCTACTGGTCACTTGAAATTCAGTCTACAGCACCATGGCATTCAAAGACTCAGCCAGAGCTTCCCAGCATCATTTCTATGCCACAGATGCCTTCCCTGCCACACACACACACACACACACAAACACACACTCATGCATACAACACACAGAGTTATAAACATATACTTATACCTGCATAAACACCCAACACATGAACACAAAACCCACACATTAACTTACTAAGTCACAAACCCATACACAGTCACACACCCACTCATAAATACATATAACACAAACACGCAGTCACAAACTCATACACAAATACATATACTCTTATGCATACACACAAAACACACAAACACAACACACACATAAACACAGATGTGAAAGAGACATTTAGCAAATGAACTTGAACCCAAGAAGAGGGGCTTCCAGCCATCTCACCGGCACATAGAACCTTTGAATTAACACACAAATTGGGAAGAAACCAAGAACTAACAATATCACTTGAGCTGCTGGATCAAGCCACACCTGAAGCTAGCCTTACCCCATGGGAATTTCATTATGTAAGCCAAGAAATTTCCTTCTTTATTGTGGTTCTTTTACTGAGGTTTAGCCAAGTCGGGTTTTCATCACTCGCTGACTAAAGATCCAGATTGATCAGATACCCAGGAATCAAGCACCTGACATTTGGAAACAACCTCACCTAAACAGTCATACTCTGCCTCCAGGGCCTATTTGAGTTTCGTTGAAAACTAAGGCTTGGGCTGGGCACAGTGGCTCATGCCTGTAATCTCAGCACTTTGGGAGGCTGAGGAGGATGGATCACGAGGTCAGGAGTTCAAGACCAGCCTCACTAACATGGTGAAACCCCCATCTCTACTAAAAATGCAAAATTAGCCAGGCATGGTGGCAAGTGCCTGGAATCCCAGCTACTCAGGAGGCAGAGGCAGGAGACTTGATTGAACCTGGGAGGCGGAGGTTGCAGTGAGCTGAGATTGCATCACTATACCCCAGCCTGGGTGACAGAGTGAGACACCATCAAAAAAAAAAAAAAAAAAAAAACTAAGGCTCAGTCTTCTTTCATTTGCATTCCACTGATGGCACCAACCACTGTGCTTTGCACATAAAAACCTGGCATGCAAATAAAACCTTTTTCTGCTGACGTAGCATTCTGAATAACTAAGAATCAGGGCAGAGTCTTCTATTTCACATTTTAAGTCTTTCTCCCACACAAAGTCTTAACACAGGGATGACCATAGCTACACTGCTCTTAATAGCCCACAGCTGAAAGCAATTCAAATCTCTAGCAAGTGGTGAATGGGTTTAAAAATGTGGTATATCTCTACAACGGAATAGCATTCAACAATGAAAGGAAACAGACTACAGATATACCATGAGACATGGATGGACCTCAAAGACATTCACTAAGTAAAAGAAGCAGACACAAGGGACTGCATATTGCGTGATTCCATTTACATAAAATATCCAGAAGAGGCAAATCTATGAAGACAAAGTAGATTAGTGGTTGTCTGGGTGCAGAGAGGGAGAAATAGGGATTAAGAGTAAATGTACATGAGAGATTTTATCAGGGTGATAGAAATATTTGAAAGCTGGTTTGTGGTCCTAGTTGCACAAATTGATAAATTCACTTTAAAAATCATTGAACTGGGGCCAGGTGCAGTGGCTCATGCCTGTAATCCCAGCACTTTGGGAGCCTGAGGCAGGCAGATCAAGAGGTCAGGAGTTCAAGACCAGCCTAGCCAACATGCTGAAACCCTGTCTGTACTAAAAATACAAAAAATTAGCTGGGCATGGTGGTGCGTGCCTGTAGTCCCAGCTACTCGGGAGGCTGAGGCAAGAGAACTGCTTGAACCCAGCAGGCGGAGGTTGCAGTGAACCAATGCGGTGCCACTGCACTCCAGCCTGGGCGACAGAGCAAGACTCTGTCTCAAAACAAAACAAAACAAAACAAAAAACAGAACTGGATTTCACCTTTTAAGAAAAGGCATTTAGGCCAGGCAAGGTGGATCACACCTGTAATCCCAACACTTTGGGAGGCAGAGGCGGGTGGATCACCTGAGCTCAGAAGTTCGAGACCAGCCTGGCCAACCTGGTGAAACCCTGTCTCTACTAAAAATACAAAATTAGCTGGGCACACGCAGGTGCCTGTAATCCCAGCTACTTGGGAGGCTGAGGCAGGAGAATTGCTTGAACCTGGGAGGCGGAGATTGCAGTGAGCCGAGATCACACCATTGCACTCCAGCCTGGGCAACAAGAGTAAAACTCCATCTCAAAAAGAAGAAAAAAAAATCATTGAACTATACACTTGAAATGAATGAAGCATATGATATGTAGAATATACCTGAATAAAGTATTTTTCAGTTCTGCAATTCATAAGCCTGTATTTGAAGACCATTTTGTTTTGGCATGACTGTCTCCTGCTTTAGTAAGCCAATCAGGTGAACCACATACATCTGCATCTGATGACTGCTGAAGGTTTTACAATAGAGATGCGGACGCTTCAAATGCAGAGCTGAAACTGTAAATCCCACAAGACCTACCCAGAAAACTTATTTTAAAAATTGGCAATCTCCAGTTTTGACCCACCTGCAAGATGTTCATATTTCTGTATATTGGGTTCTGATTTGATCAGAATTTTATCCTACTGTCTTCTGTCTTCTTCCAGAATCTCCTGGCGGCTGGGAGTGGGGCAGGGTGGAAAGAGAGTGAGACTCAGAACCATGCAACGCAACCTCAGACAGAGACCCCATCAGTTCCTGCACTCCCCATCACCAAGCGCATAGTAGGAGCTCAATCTGTGCAGGGCTGAACCGAAGCCAGGGCATTTGTGTCTCATTTGGGAAACAGACATGGCCCAGTGCCGAGCACCTCCAAGCGGAGCAGCTGGCTAAACACAGCACCAGTGAGTCAAATTTGCGTTTGCAGGGGGAAACAAACAATTAAAGCAGATCAAAGGCTTGATGTGATAATTAGAAACACGCTCATCACTGTTCAGACGCTGCCGAGGCTCTCCACGCTCCAAGATGGAGAAAAAGCAGCAGGCACCGTTTTAAATCCATCCTCACCCTCTACCAGCATCCCTTGGATTTACTTTTATTTTTTTGCTGAGGGCGGTTGACGTTTCTGCTTACCAGATTTGCAACTAAAGGATGGTCCCCTTTTTTCCTCAGTCTGTTGGCCTCCCTACATCCGTTAAGACAACTCAAAGTCCATGTCCTCTGGGAAACTTCTCCCGGTCCCCCACTGCGATGCTCACCATTAGTTGTTGGAGCACATTCTGCATTCTGCTTTGTTCTCATAGCTGGGGGTGAGTCTGACTGCCTCCTGGCCGGACTGTCAGCTCCATGAGGACAAAATGCAACTCGGCACATGCTCAATAAGATGAAACACACGCCTTTGGCTGTGTGCTGTGTATTCCCCTCTTCATGGGGCCTTCAGCATGCCCTCACTGCTGTCTTACACCTTCAGCCTCCACTAGCCTCTTGATTCACAGAGGAAAGAGAAACATTTGGTTCTAATACTCCCTCCACCTCTAAATTGTTCACCTGTGCCAGCTCTCGCCTCCTCTTTTGAGTGTGAAAACCCAAGAAGGGAGGTAGGTAGAGGTGTGGATTCTAGATCGGCCAGTTTGTGTTTTAAAAGTACACTCCCCAGAGGAGGCAATGAAGGGGGCAGGAGTCACCCAGGCAAGGTGACTCAGGCGTATTAGTGGGTTATCCAGAGCAAGTTGTATACTGCATAGGAATGCAGGGCAGATGTGAAAGCAACGAGTTTACAGAAACAGGAAGTATGATTAATATAGTAGATGCTGGCCGGGCGCAGTGACTCATGCCTGTAATCCTAGCACTTTGGGAGGCCAAGGCAGGCAGATCACCTGAGGTCAGGAGTTCAAGACCAGCCTGGCCAACATGGTGAAACCATGTCTGTGCTAAAAATACAAAAATTAGCCAGGCGTGATGGCGCGTGCCTGTAGTCCCAGCTACTTGGGAGGCTGAGGCAGGAGAATCTCAAACCTGGGAGGCAGAGGTTGCAGTGAGCCAAGGTCGTGCCACTGCACTCCAGCCTGGGGGACAGAGCGAGACTCCATCTCTAAAAAAGAAAAAGAAAAATAGAGTAGATGCTTACAGTAGCATGTGAACTGTCTGTCCACCCATCCATCCATCTATCCATCCATTCAAATGAAGTAGAAAGAATGACCAAATGGACGGACAGATGGATGGATGGATGGATGGATGGATGGATGGATGGATGGACAGACAGCTCATATGCTAGTAGTTTCAGGTCATCAAGAGAAGTGACTGAAGCACTTCAATTTTCCATGCTTTAGTTTTTCACATATTCCAAATATGAGAGAATTGGGATTTGTCCATAAGACAATTCTCAGGCAAACTTGAGAAATAACAAGAGTTTTCTCCCATAGCCTGGCTATGGTAGAGGTATTTTACAGGTGCCATTTATTCACAATGTTTTCTTCTAATTAGGGTTAAACACAAAATTCATATTATAGTTCTAGGGAGGGAGGATGGAATTTGCATTGACCATCCCAGAAAATGCAATAAAAAAGGCAATATTCTGGTTTTGAAGAGCTCATTTGTGCTGATGGAGTCCCAGATCTGGAGCAAGATGTCCAAGGTCAGAAAAAAATAGAGCATTTGAGGGAACCCAGGCTCAGAGTGGGTGACTTCAGAAATAGCTAAATTGACACTGATACCCCAAGACCCTGATGCCTGACACCCACCTCACCTCTCTCGTCCCCCCACCCTTCCCTCTGCTACAAATACCGAATTTTAGCCACTGATTAACAAATGACTGATGATTTCAAACCGAAGGCAAAAGGAAGCCACACTTTGGAAAAGACCAAAAATCGAACGCATCCCCCGTCTCTCTGTGGGGCACCCCTACCTTTCTCTGAGTTATATGTGATTACAAGGGGATTTTAACTCTTTTAGGTTTGGCCTCACCAACCTCATTAAAAACACTCTGCTAGCTTACATAATCAAAATTAATATAAATCCAAAAAGGTATTTAAAAAATAAGGTTACATTCTAAAACGGAAGACAGCAAACCACTGCCACAATGGAAATCTCATTTTCAATAATTTTTTTGTCTACCATTGGAACAGTGTTGGAAGACATTTGAGGAGCTCAGAAGGTGAATGTACAGCCGAGTTCCACCATTCCCAAAAGGAAGGCCACGGGGGGCTCATGTAGCTTGGTCTTTAGCTGGAAGCTAATAAAAAGTGGGAAAATAAAACACATGACTGTAGTCAGAACAAGAGAGACAATACTCGGGTAAGCAGGCCAAGAAGTTTATTGCCTATTTTGTAGGGCCCAGTTCATTAAGCGTCCTATTGAAAACCGTGGTGGTTCCAAGTTCTAAATGAAATGAACTCTGCTGGCAATGAACGATCCGGGTAACTTCAGACTAAACTGCCATTGTTTTTTCCGCAGGGCATCAGAAACAAGACCAAGCCTTGGAAACGTCGGCGACAGGGCACAGGGAGTAAGATCAGCATGCCCAGGCCCTGGTCGAGGGAAATTCATAACAATCCTGGACTCAGGAGACGGCTTCATCGGGAGCTTGCGGGACCCGTGCTCCACCACCGCACTCTCTCCAGCCCCCAACACCCAAATCACATCTCCTGAAATGCTGTTAGCTCACTACTCACTTTCCTTGTGCTAGACAAATTGTGACAACAACACCGTGCTGGAAGTCACCAATCCTGTCTTTTTTCTGCCCTGCCACTGCTCGTGTACCAGGGGCCTGTCACTGGATAAGTTTGCTAACTTGCAGGAAAATTTCCCATCAAAAACATTCTACCCCCTCCCTGACTCCCAGCTCTCTGCTTTCTGTAGGATCCTACATACAGTAAAGGCTGGGCTGAGCCAGGATGGCAAGCTTCTCAGTCCCGGGAGGGGCCATCTAACTCTCACCCTGCTGCCATGCCGCTCCTCTCCTCTGACCCTAGGAAACAGTGGGCATCAGAGGGAGGGCTGGGGTCTTCACTTTCCCTCTCTTCTGAGATGCATGGCTTGTCCCTGGGTCCCATGACACAAATGCTCGTGGCAAAAGTCTCTCCTCATCCATCTTTCCCCACATGATCAGTCCCTGAAGCAATATGGCCTCTGCATTGGCCCAGTTTTGCCATTAAACTGATCCTCTAGTCCCCAAATCCCAATTCCCACCTCCACTAGGGCCTGGGATCTATGACCTCTCCACCAGAAGAACTTTTTCTTTAATGGTTTCCTTGAAGAATTTTGATTTCAATCCTCAGCACTTGTTAAAAATATAGTCCCAGATGGTTCTGTTGCATAAACCAAGATGGAGACCCCTGAATAGAATCTCCACATCTTCTGTAGTAGCTGTTCTGTGGAAATACTACTCTACATAGACTGGGTCAGTTTGACTATGCACTAGACATTAGATGACATTATACAATTGTTGATAAATTCTGTTAGGTGCAATCAAAGTGTTGTAAGAGTCGTGAAAATTTAAATGCCTAGAAAGAATAGCTAAATTATCTATAGCAAAAGTAAATAATTGATCTAGATGGAGGATATATGGATGTTGATTGTACTACTATTTCAACTTTCTTCAACATTCAAACATTGTCATAACGGAAAGCTGAAATAAAGCAGACAACCAATAAAATATTTCATATAACTGCAATTTATGTGAATAAGAAAAAATAAAAACTTTATTATATAAAGGTTTTCCACGTTAGGTTATGCTAATCATTGGGAAATCTAAGAGAAAATCACTCCAGAAAGTGACAAAGATTTGTGCCCTGAGGTGATAATGAGGGTGTGAAGCTGGGGTCAGCCTCATAAGTGGCAGGGGTGGGTGTCATTCACACAGACTTTGGGGAGGGCAGTTCAGGAATGTTGATCGAATGCATTTCTCCAGCAATTCCACTGCTAGAAGTTTACCCAAAACAAATAGGAAAACAAAGGGAGTAAGACATACACACGAAGATGTTCAACATAGTATAGTTTTTAAAGAAAAAAACAACCGGTAACCAACCATCTCTCAATAGGGGGCTGATACAACTGCATGGTGGAATAATATTCAGCCATAAAAATTAAGGTATAGATCTCTATATGTGTACTTGGAGAGAACCCTATGGTTGCAAAAGGCAGGTCAGTTATAGACAGGCAGATACATAAAAATCAAGAAGAAATTATAGTCCTCATGGAGTTCTTTTTTATTTGGTGTGTTGTTTAGTCTTGAGTGTTTTCATTCCTGGAAAACATTTAAATGACCATTTATTACTTTTGTAATTAGAAAAAACAACTCTAGCCATTTCCATTTGGGAATTCAAAGGACACAACCCCTTCCACCCAGAGTGAATCAATGTGGCACAGCATGTGTCATGTGGCCCCGCCTGTCCCCAGGGAGAGGACAGATAGCTTTGACAGAGTCCCCTTCCTGCGTAGCCACGGCTGATGGAACACATCCACCAGGATGCCTTCCAGGGGCTGATGAGTTAACCACGTGTGCAGTCCTCGGCTTCTCAGAAAGAAGAGTACACACTGTTACGATCTTTCTCTCCAGGCATGCCAGCCTGCATTTCATAGTTTGATTGAAATTGTGCCATCCAGTCTGTCTCTTCACAAACAAATGGAATATTCTGAGCTGCCAGCATTTGGAGGCGCACAGCTTGCATCTTTTTATGAAGAAAAATAAACACTGTGTATCGTAACAACCAAGTCATGATGGATAAAACATGCCTGTGATCGAGAACCACTTGCACGGCCCACGCCACAGACTCGAGGCAGGTGGGGAACGGCTGGACAGTGATGGAGAACAGGCTGCGGGCGGCTGGCCGAGAGAGATGAGTGGGAGCCGCGTGTGGACGTGCCATCAAGGAGTACTCTCTTTTCTGGTGGCATCCCCGCCATTCCTGAAGAACGCAGGCACGTGTTGTTTACTCCATGGGTGACAATTAGTGGTGGCCTCCAGCTCCCTTTGTGCTTCCAGTTGTTACTCAAATGCTTCAGACTTGTCCCATCTCCTGGACATCCTTAGGTTGTTTTGTGGACTGGAAAGAATTTTAAACCACTCACATGTGATTTGCTAACTCATTCCTTTGAACAACTGCTTTTCATAGCCCCAAAGTCCTGGAGCAGTGGTGCTCAAGGTGTGCTCCCTGGAGCATCAGCATCAGCATCAGTCAGGGAACTTGGGAAAAATGAAAATACTTAGGCTCAGCCCCAGAGCTGCTAACGGGGGATGGGCAAAGGGCGAAGAGCTCACGTCAAGTGAATTTACACCCGTTTACACACTTTCTAGACGTTTCATCCAGTGAGCTCTACTTAGGTTTCTTTGGCCAGAACGGTGTCATATGGCTGCTACACACTGCAAGAAAGACTAGGGAATGGAGCTTTTGTGTTGGGCCTGTTAGCATCTCACCAGCCCTCTGGACACACACACACACACACCACACACGCACACTCACGTGCGCACACACACATGCACACGCGCGCGCACAAACACGCACATTAACCAGAGTCCTGTCAGCAAGAAAGGCAGGCAGGCAGGCTGATGAGTAGGGAAGTGGGAGTGCCTGCCGCCGTTCTCTTCTGTCCCTACTTCATCCTTCCTCTCTCACTTACAGCAAAGGACTAAAGAGAGCGCGTTCGGCGCCTGCGCCGCCAGGCCCGGGGTGCTGGGTTGCGGCTTCCCGCAGGGAAACCCTGTGGGTCCCGGATCCCCGTCCGCGGAAGGCCAGGAGAAGGCGGTTCCCCCTCTTGTGTCCTCTCCCTCCCTGCGTCTGTGGATAACTCTCCCAGCATCGGCCTCTCTCTGCTGACATTAGAAAGACGTCCCTACCCCGCGGCGAGCTTCCTTTACCCCCAAGAGCACTCCTTTTCTGTGTGCAGGAAACGCACACAGATCTGCGCGATTGCCCTGTGCACGCAGGAGTGACAGGCGCCCCAGCTCGGCCTCTCAGCCCGCCAGGGCTCGGCTTTGGCAGACCCGAGGCTCCTGACCCGCCCTGAGGGACGGGTTGTACTTCCTGAGAATTGATGCTTAGTAAGCTCAAAAGCCCCAGAAAAGAAGTCTGTACAGATCCTTCTTGATCCAGTCAATTGTCGCCGCCTAACAAACCACCCAGAACCGGTAACTTGAAACAATCACTTATTCTCTCATATAGGGTTCAGGGGTTTTCTGGCCTTACCTGGAAGTTCTCACGGAGTCTCCCACGAGGTTGCGGTGGTCAGATGGGGGGCATCGTCTGAAGGCTCGGGTGCCTCGGCGTGGCAGATGGCTCCGTCCCAGGGCAGGTATGGGTGCTGACTGGCAGCTGAAATCTCCAGGGCTGGAGACTGAAGTGTCCCTTTGCACATGGCTTCCCCATGTGGCTTGCGGTTTTCACAGCATGGTGGCTGGGTCATGAGAGAGAATGTTCCAAGAGGCCCACACTGAAGCTGGAGGGCTGCTTCTGAGCTTGCCTCAGCAAAAGTCCCAGCCACATCATATGGGTTAAGCAAGTTACTTAGGCTAGCCCAGTTTCAGGAGGAGCGAGTGGAATCAGACGCCACTGGTCAATGGGAACTTGTGGCCATCTTCAGTCTCCCACACTTTGTTTCAGAAATAAGGAAACTGAGGCCCAGGAAGGTCTTATCCATAGTCATTCACGCTGTTAATGGCAGATTCTGGGCTGATACCTACTCCCCATCCACCCCTACCCCAGCCCCACAATCTTCATGATTGCTGATAAAGGTGTACGGTAGTTTTTTTTCTTATAAAAACAAATATTATCATAATTAGAAGGGGGAAAACCCTCCTTTAGGTCAAAATTCCAGGCTTTGTTTGAGGGACTACTTATCGAATATATAATTTGTCACAAAACTTCATAAGATCCCTCCCTATTTCAAATGTGATAGGGATATGTGATTGTCTATATAGATACAAAATTCATTCATAACAAATAAAAGCAGCCATAACCTCCCGTGGCCACTCAACTCAAAACTAGATCCTGGGGAAATTCTCAAATTATCTGTAACAAGTATTTGCCGAGCCTCTGTATTTTGAGTATTTTACCAAATACACCATAAAGAAGGTCTCCCCCTGTGCAAGTTTGTACTTTAAGGCCAGAAACAGAATAGAATGGGTAGTGCTGTCTTAGAAAGCCAACTACCCCAAAAGATGCCCTCACCACATCCTTCCCAGATACTCCACTGTCAACCCAAAGCAAAAGAATTTCTGCCAGAGTGTCTTCCTCATCATCTGTGTGGCAGAGACTTTAAGATATCCAAAAATCTCTCCTCCAATTTTTCCCACAAGTTTTATCTGGCCATATGGCTGTTTGCATAAGAACTCTAATTCCCAGCTGCTCATGCACCACATTCGGACCAATAGGAGATGCACTGAGGTAATGTGTGCAATGTCTGGACCCGAACCTTAACAGGAAGGAGTATAGCCTCCATCTCTCTTCTGCCTTTTCTGCTGGCTGAAATGCCAACGTTCCAGTCAAAGGTCGAACAGTCCTAGCAGACCCACAAGATGCAAGCCTGCTGTAAATGACAGTGTGACAGTCACTGGTACTGCTTGCCATGTTCAGTTCTCATTGCTCTGTGGGAACACCTGCAGGAAGATTTCTGGCCACTGAGTTGCATGTGTCACTTCCAGGCTCAACATTCTATTGCTGATGTAAGGAGTGTGCTGTGGCTGCCAGAAATGTTACAGAGAGTGGCAGTTCCTTCAGCATGACTCTCAGAAAAGGACAATGCCCCTTTGTTGATCTGCAATAGACAGCTAGCACAAGGGAGAAATAAAAACTTGTTGTTTTCAGCCACTTAGATGTTTAGGATTGTTTGTTTCTGCAGCATAGCTAGGCTTTCCTGACTAATACACCAGGCAGCAAGATAGAAGCGTCCTGGGTCTCTAAAATCATAGCACCACGATCACTTCTGCACTGGTGGTTCTTTAGCGACCAAACTGTCTCCTTGCCAATATAATCATTTTTAAGGGATCAAATTTGGAAGGTGTTCTGGCTCCTGGTGATTAAAAGGGCACCAGAAACCTGAACTTTGAGTGCTGAGCATAGTTGAATGTCCAAGTTTGAAGAAATAGAGTTTAATCTCACAAGGGAAACTCTGAAAGCCAGTGTCAAACCCACACTCCAGTTATTCCACCCAGCATGGTAAGGGAGCTGGGGTCTTTATTTATCAAATCCTGAGAGTCATCGGTTGAGTGTGGCTCCTAATTTTTTAGCATTTCCAGCCTGATGTGTTGGCAGCAAGAAAGTCAGTTTGGAAGACAGAGAAAGCCTTCAGGTGAAGCAATGTATAAGTGCTGGCAGTGTTGAAAGTTGGCCTGTGTGCACCGAGGAGGTAAGAGCAAGAAGATATAGACAAGGTGCCTCCAGCAGGTGCCATGTTCTTCTAGTTTTTCCCCCCATCCTGTGCAAGAGCCTCTGTGTGCAGGTGCTGACAGAAAGAGCATCTACAATCCAGAAAGCACAGCCACATCTGAGTAAAAGCCCAGCACAGCCCAGACCCTGCTCCCCTTTCTAGCCTTCTTGTTTATCCTTTACATATTCTGCACTAACCAGGCTGAACATCTGTAGCTCATCCAATATTTGTGCCTGTCACTCTCTAGCGTTTAGCACATTCTATTCCTACTGCTCAGAAGTCTCTTCTCTGGCTACAGAGGCTGAAATTCAGACATAACTTCCCCCAGAAAGACTTCCCTAGCCACTCAAGTCCAAGTGAGATGCCCATCCTCTGAGTGCCCTTTGCCCAGGTCTCCCAGTGTCCACCCCAGTTTACTTGTCCCCTTGCCCCTAAACCAATAACCCCAGACAAAATCTTGACTGGCAGATGAAGCAAGCACGTCTGAATACTAACACTGCAGTAAGCAGGAATCTCATTCTTGCAAGAGGTGGACACTCCTCCCATGCCCACACAGCACCTTCTGTGAAATAACTGTCTCCAAGCACCTTGATCACTGGATTGGCCATTTTTGAGATTCTTTCTTCCAAAAAAAGAAGTCCCAGGGTTCTACATGAACAATGAACAGAAGAGGGCAGCAAGCTGGTCAATCTACAGGTTTTGTATAATGATAGAGAAATTACCATCCACCCCTTCACACCTACCCCAACCCAAAGCTGACCCAATGCTTCCTCTGACTGGAACAGGAAGCTGTGGCTTCCTGCACCATGTTCTAGAAGCAGGGTCTTGTCTCTCCCACTCAGTGCTTCCTCTCTTCCTTCCGTCTTGGGAGCTTCCTGGGAAAGCATCATTTTCCTCCTAAAATCCTAAAATGATAATCAACTGTCTCCAGCCTCCCTATCATAAACAAATAAAGAAGAAACATGGATAAAGGAGCAAACATGAAATAAGATGTTAAAGAATGCAATCCTCACCAAAAGCCCAGTGGATTCCCTAGAGCTTCCCAGGTTGCAGTGGTTTGAATGATGGCTTCCACTCCAAAATTCCTATTGAGACTTAATCTCCAGTTTAATGGTATATTAAATTATGAGGGCTTTGCCCTCATGAATGGAATTAGCACCCTTATAAAAGAGCTTGAGGGAGCCCTCTCTTGCCCTTCTGTCCCTTCTGTTGTGTGAGGACACAGCGTTTGTCCCTTCCAGAGGATGCAGCAATGGGATGCCCTCTTAGACGCAGAGCATAGCCCTCACCAGAAGCCCACACGCCAAACTTGATTTTGGGCTTCCCAGCCTCCAGAACCATGAGAAATAAATTTCTATTGTTTATAAATTGCCCATTCTGTGGTATTTTATTATAGCAGCACAAAAAAAGGTAACTTTTGTCTGAAAATCTAAATTCCAAAAGCAGGCCTGGGTTATTCTGGCAGTATTTTTGGCCAAGGAAGGTTGGACCTGCCTCTATGAGACAATTTACGACCCCAAGTGAAAAACTCAATCCCCAGTGTCCCCCGCCAGTGCGTGGACTACATCAGGGTCTCATTCATCTGCAAGTGGCACCACCATTTTCTGAAGAGAAAGAACTCCCATTCCTAAAGGGAACAGAAAAAAAGAATCACAACTATACTCTTTCTGCTTCTTAACCACACATTCCTGTGACTTTCTTTCTTCTTTGTTCTTTTCCTTACTTGAAAGCAGTAGGGAAGAATTCATTTGGGGGAATCCTTGTAACATTTCTTCCCTAGTAAAAAATACGGAAAAACAAAATATGGTCATAAAAAAGCAAAGTCAAAGGAAAGGAGAGAAGGGAATCAATATTTGTTTAACACTTAGTGTATGCGTGGTATTGTGATAGCTGTTTTTATCTTATTACCCACAATCTTCTGAGGTAGGTATGACCCTAATTTATAGATGAGATGAATGAAAATCAGAGAGGTTCAGAAATTTGTCCAAGATCCACAGCAGAGGTAGAAAACTCTAGTATGATCACTCTTCTTTTTTATCGCTTTAACACGGCCAGCCATCTGCTCTCTCCATTGCCAAGTCCATCTGCTGTCTGAAGGCCTCACCTCCCCTATCACAAGCTCACCCAGGTTGATCCAGGCACCTAGTTTGTAGAAGCTTTCATGTCTGTTTGACGAAACACAGGAAAGAAAGGCACTCTAGGCACAGTGTGAGCTGCGGAGCTTTCTGGAACGAAGGGTTTTAAACTCACCTTTTTTGAATGATCTCAATTCTGAGAGAAACAAATAAAAACAAGAATTTTTCAGCTGTGGTCTGTTGGAATAGCTGGACACTTTTCTCGGCATGTGACACCATTTTCCTTCCAGACTTCCGTGATAAAAATAGCCTGGCAGACCCTTTGAACCATTGTCTTCCTGAAACACAATGTGGATTGTGTGTGTGTTTACCACTTTGAAGAAACACTTTGTGACATGAGCCATGCTGACAAGCTGTTCCAGTGGCCTGACTGACACACAGCAGGACCCGTACACTTGTTAGGCTTACACTGAGCAGACACACACACAACACACACACACAGATGCTGCTCTTATGGGGCCCAACCACCCCACACTCAGCACGAGGCCCCCATTCTCTCTCGCCTAGGCAGGAAGATCAGGAAGATGCCTGATCAGAATTGTAAGAAGCTGCCATCTTAAATTTTCTAACTGCTTTCCTGTCTGGGTGGACTTAGCATATCCCATCTGTGGACTGTATCACTCAGGTGACCTCTCTGGGCTCTGGAAAGGAGAGGCGAGTAGGCCTCTCTGTCCTGGGGCCTTGACAAGGGCTCCCCCTTATAGTAGCACTTTAGATGGAGAGCTGGTTGCTGGAGAGGAAGTGAGGACACTCACTGTGCAGCATATTTTGGGAGCGCAGGGAAAGGAAACAGACCGGTGTCCATGAGACTCACAGTATTAGAGCCTCTCAGTTAGACTGAAATATTCTGGCCAAGACCAGCTGCTCCACCCCTCCCCCAAAATCTTCAGATCAACAGTCACCAGGGCATGAAGCCACTTGACTAAGTCTCATAGTCACATGTCAGCAGCCCCCAGCAAGGGCTCCACACCCAAGCCCTTCCCACATCTGGATGTCCTTGGCTACCCCGTATCCACAGGAGAGACAGCAGGACCGAAAGGGTGGAGTCATGACTGGTCCACCCACCAGAGCAGCAGCAGAGTGGCCTAAAGGTCTCCAACAACAGTGAATCTAAGTGTTCAAGGTGTGTACCCTGTAGGTGGCAGTCACTCCTGCACTCCCTGTCAGCATCCTTGGTCAGACCCAATGTACCAGCTAGTTCAACTTTCTCTAAGCGCCATCAGGCCTATGACCAGCAGGAAGTGGTGACCAGCAGATGAGCCTGCCTTTAGTCTAGTGCAAGGGCAAGTGGACACCCCAACCGGAGGAGTGTAGCCCCACCACCACCCCTACCTTCATGCGCAGGCAGGCCCTGGGGCCATCAATCAAGAGGCAGCATGGCTACAGACAGCCTGCTGTCTCCTCCTGTGCCACTTCCAGCCCCCACCTCTCCCAAGGACCTCTGGAGAGGAAGAGGAGCCCCATGTTTGAAGTGACTTTAAGGAATATATGTCTGCTGCTATCTCTGCAATCGCTGCCTGCATCCTTGCATAGATGGGGAACTCACTCTTCCTTGGTCAGCTTATTCCACCTCCAGCCATTTCCTTACCTCAACCTCATACTTCACACAGAACCTCCAGGGCCATGTGGAGCCAGTGCAATCCTTTGAACACTTGGACCTACCAATCGCTCTGCTCTCAACTCTATATGGATATGAGCATGAAACAGTTTTCTTTTTCTCCAGTGATTTTCTTCAATCCTACCTTGTCAGATCTGCCATTTCCTTCCCTTGATGACATTTTGCAGATTTAAGCTCAAATTCTGTTTAAGCCTCATCTTCTTCCTTCCTCTAATGCTTGCTTCAGAGAGATCCTAAATGTGTACAGGGAGAGGGGTTGAGGTCTATCTCTGAGTCCTTCTTCTTCGGGGCAGTACTCTTCAGTATATGTCAGGGTGAGGGACTGAGAGAGGAAAACCAACCACTGTTTCTTTAGCTGCTTGCGTCCCAGCACAGTCCTCTCCCTGTTGGTTGCCTCTGCTTCCCAGGCTAAGAGCTGGGGGCTAGATTTGGCCCAGCTGCAAACCTCCCTATTGGTTGGCACAGCTGTTGGCACCCCTGGGACAGGTGTTTCAGGAGCTGTGTATCTGAGCCTTAGAAGACCCTGCAGAGCCCTTTGGAAGGCACAGTTCCTTGCAAGGACAAGTGGACACCCCAGCCAGAGGAGTGTAGCCCTACCACCACCCCACCTTCATACGCAGGCAGGCCCCAGGGCCATCAGTCAAGAGGTAACATGGCTGCAGACCACCACCAGCCTGCTGTCTCCTCCCCTGCCACCTCCAGCCCCCACCTCTAGTGCCCTCAGCTGGAGTCACCTGCATGAAGCCCATGGCCTTGCAGGAGCACTGGCCCATCCATTGGGCAGCAACTCAAGTGGGACACAGGAGAACCATCTCAATCCCAGCTGCCTTCCACAAGATGCCCTCCCTGGGCCCAGGGAAACTCTTGCATTCCTGCCTGCCTCACCTTTCCTTTAGGGCCCATTGGCATTTTGATCATCAGTAATCCCATATCCACTGAAGGTGCAGGTGAGAACACAATTGGTGAAAACAGCCTGAAAATTCCACCTTTCTGACATTCAAAAGTGAAGATGGACAAAATCATGCCAAAAAAATGGCACCTTGTAGTGGATTCAAAACTGTTGGAAAAGGAGAATATGTGGCGGGGAGTGCTACGCAGTGAGAACATCCACATATTGTGAATAGTTCCGTGCAAATATGGGCACCAAAACTGGCTGAGCTAAGTGGTCCCCCTTGGGTCAGGCAACTTCCCAGACCACCTGGCAGTCATCAAGGACAGCACTGCGCTGCTTAACAATCTCATTTTATTACATTTTATCTCTTTTTCTCCAAAACTAAAACCAAACTATCACTCCACACTGAATATCAGCCACATAGAAAGCCTTAAAATTCAACCCATTCTCAATAATTTGACTTTTTAAATGGGGAAGGTATATTGTTCACATTTTCCTATTCTCATACTCAGTGGGGAGTTGAAACAAACTTTTCATACACTTTGCAAAAAATACGTGAAAAGTATCACCCTGAAGCTGAAGCCAAACATCAAATGTTTAACTCAAGCAATATGAAAGGTGGTCAGTTTTGCTCATGAAAGCAGTCACGTCAGTTTCTTAAGCAACGTGTAGAACTCATCGCACGATAGCATGGCGGCTGGCATTTGGTTGTTTTCTGTTCTATTCTTTTTCCTCCAGTTCCTCTCCACTGTATTTGTGTTCTTCTGAGCCCCCAAAATGACTATAAATTTAGCAGATTTAGCAAATTTAGCACCATAAATGTACTATCTCACAGTTTCTGTAAGTCAGATGTCTGGGCATAGCATGGTTCTGCTGGTTCTCTGTGTGGTCTCATAAGGCTAGAATCAAGGTGGCACCCCTTTCTGGGGGCTGTGGGGATGAACTCACTTCCAAGTTCATTCAAGTTGTTGGCAGAATTGCCTTCCGCGTAGGACTGAAGTCCCGTTTCCTTGCTGGCTGTTGCCCAGGGTCATTCTCAACTTCTAATTGCTTTCTGTGGCTTGGGGACTCCTCTTGCATCTGTAAATCTTTCTGGCTGAGTCTTCTGCATTGAAGGGTTCCTGTGAGTACATTGGGCCCACCCAGATAATCCAGGGCAATGTATTCTAAGGTCATCTGATTAGTAACCACCTCTGACAGTGTGCTGGGCCTCTGCCAAATACCAAAGGCCAAGGACATGGGCTTTGAAGCAGCCCGAAGGAAACTAAAATATTCTCCAGGAAGAAAGTTAATGATGGGTATTCCTGGGTCTCCCTTTGCTGATTACACACATCCCACCTCCATCACTTTTTTTTAGATTTATTTTTAACCTTCCTACTACCTGCTACACAATGTTTCCCACCTCAGTTGAAGGTTGCACTTTCAAGTCCCCAAAACTGAGCGTAAAGATTGATTTCTCTTTATTTCTTCTGCCACCATACACAAATCAAGTCTTGTTTCCACCTCCAAAAGACACTCAAATTCCAAACTGAGGAAACTCCAGTCCTTTATCAAGACTGCGTAAACTTTTCCTCAGAGATTGATGTGGTTTTTATTCTACTGGTCAGCAAACAAATTAGCTCTCTGTTTGAAAAGAAGACACTATTCTTATGTTCCCGAAGCTGTTTGCTTGAGAAAATAGTCCTGAACAGAAACTGCAAGTGCCTCTGCTTACATAATATGCAGGAGCAGAAAAGATACATGGAAAATGTCTCCCAGGGCTTCTTTGAACCGTGCGGAAATTAAGGAAAAAGTAAATCAATGTAAATGTTAGGGTGCATTAGGCTGCAAGTAACAGAAATCCCCACTAATGGTAGCCTAAGCAATAAAGTACAGAATAGGAGGTCCAGAGCTGGTTTGGTACCAATGTCAATGGCAACAGCGACTCAGACTATTTCTCTTCCACCATTCTCAACTTGTTTCCTGTTGGTCCTCATGTTCTCAAGATGGATGCTGCAACTCCAGGCATCACAACCACTTTCAAAGGAAGGAAGTAATAGCATTGCTGAGTGCTGAAAAAGTGTCCCTATGTGTGTCTTTTTCTTTTTATCAGGAAGAAATATTTCCCAGAAGCTCTGCAGAAACCTTCCCTGTATGGCCCATTGGCCAGAACTCGGTCCCTTGCTTGCCTCTATCTCTAAGGAAGGCTGGGGAAGCATTTGGTAAAGGGGAATAGGAGGCAGTGTTTGGTTTGGATCCATTACGATCTCTCCGAGGATTTATTGCCACCCTAAATAAAACCAGAATTCTGTAAGGAGAGCAGAGAATGTTTCCTGCTCTACCAGCTAAGTGCTATGCTGTGCAGGGAGAGTATCTCACACTTATCAGTGAAACTCAAACTTATTTCAAAGAGAAAGGCAAAGTCCTGTAAAGAACTTCCAATATCAAATACATAGAAACAGGGCTTCTCCACCTCAGCCAGGGGTGAGCATTTGAGTCTCTATCTACTTAACCTCCACTCAACAAACCTCATCAGCGTGTGTGCACACACACACACAGTCTCACATACACACACTCACACACATATACACATACTCATACACATGCACACACTCATACACACATGGACACACATATACACATACACTCACACACATACACTCACACATACTCATACACACACTCATACACATGCACACACTCATACACACATACACACACATACACAAATACACTCACACATGCACATACTCATACACAATCACACACACTACACACCCACACACTCATACACATAGACATACTCATACACACACACACATGCAGTCATACACATACACATTCACACATGTACAAATACACACATACACTCACATATATGCATGCACACATGCATATAAACACCACACACACATACACACACACACATGCACACATACACACATATGCACACACACACATATACACACGCAGATACAGACACACACAAACTCGTGTACACAACGGGAGATAAGCTAAAGTCTTTGAGATAAGAAAAAAAATGGCCATTTGTTTCAAATAACTTGGTGAATAAGGAAATTCTTTTAATAGGCAATTTTTCTCAAGGAACGTGGCCAAATAGCAGGAATACATATGGCCCTAGAGATGCAGTGAGGTGGTCAGGAGCAAGAAATTCGTCCTAGTGGGGGCAAGTTGTGCTTGTCTTTAGGTGTTTTAGACTCAGGGAGTAGATAGCCCAGCTGAAGTCACTGTCTTCCTCCTATCCCCCTATTCACAGGACTAGATCTTTCTACTGCCCCACTCGGGATTCAACCAACATCCTTGGATGGAAGCTGAAGATTCTGAGGATATGAGAGAATATTGGGGGTCTGGGGTTTCTGCACTCTGGCTAAGGGGTGGCCTGGGGCCGGGACAGGAGAGTGGGGGCACCGGGCAAGACAGACACAGAAAAGGAGGCCACTTCCCTGTGGGCTGCCCTAAGAAGGCCACACAGGAAAGTCTTGCCCCTTGCTCAGGCTCAGGAAGTGGGTGAGGCAAGCCACGGGCTCAGTTCCTACTTTTCTCATCTCCCTTTGAATCCAGATCTACAGGGCACGAGCACACTTTTCTGAACCCCTCGGTGAAGAAGTTTTCACACCTCAGCAGAACCCAGGTGCACTCCCATTGGTGCACAAAGAGCCAGGAGGAGGCCCAGCAGGTGCTGACCCAACTCGAGGGGGCCAGAGGCCAAGTCCCCCAACTGTCCTCTTGGTGGGACAGAAAGGAGGCACCCTGACTCACAGATGTCCCAAAGGTGAGCAGGGTGTAGACCCTGGCCTGAAAAGAAAATGGTAGATTATTAAAATAGAAACAATGGGAGCCCCTAGAACCTGACTTATCCTCCCTCTCTCCTTCTCCTCTCTCTCTTTCCCTCCTCAAACAGACTGTAAGGACTCATTGATCCCATCTAATCAATCCATGTATATTGATCCAATATTTCCTTTCCCATCCCACTAGGAGGCTTCTAGAATTTTGGTGTGGTTAAGAGAGACAGTGAGCAGAGTTCAATGTGAGATTAATGACAGTAACAATTATTGTAGTAATAAGCCAAAGTCCTGCTTAGCACACTTTACATACTTCATACGTCAATGAATCCTCGTTTCCACATAAGGAGATGGGTGCTCCAGTTTTCTGCCAGGGCAGGAATCAGTCAGCTATTGCCTGGACAAAGCTTTGTAACAAACCACACCAAAACTCCTTGGCTCTCAGCAAACACTCATGCCCATGTTCATGGGTCTGCAGGTCGACTCAGGTCCAACCAATCTAGCCTGACCTCAGCTAGAGCTGAATGTCTCTCCAGACTGACTCTCCTCGGGAAGGAACTACTCAGCAAATTCATTAATTGGGAATTTGCTTGCAGTTCTGTTGAGAAGGAAAACTAATCGTCGATGTATAGAAGATCTCCTAACTACCCTCCCCAAACTGTGATTCTGTGACAATACTGATCCGGACTAGAATCCTTAGCTGAAATTTCAAGATTTATCATTTGCATATGCTTGTTAAATTCAAGAATGTGATGTCTTAGAAGAAGTGGTAACCTTAGTTTGCCAAATGATTACAGCTGTCTGCCTTCCTCTGGGCTTCGGGAACAGGCTGCCACAGGCTCCGGCCCCGCAAGAGGCTGGTCCTGTTTCTGCGAGTTTGTGGTGCAGGTGTTGTCCAGGGGCAGCTATCAGCCAGAGGGAGATGGGGGTCACATATGAACTCATCCCCAAGGAGGGGAGTTGAAGGCAAACCTAAGAAACTCAGCTGATTGTTGAATCAGAAGTGAAATCAGAGGTTTCTACCACTCCAATCCATTCCCTGTCTTTCTACAACATAAATGTAATCCCACTACTTAACTTGCTTAAGACCCATCCATAGCCCCCCACTGACCTGTGGACACAACACCATAGCGTGGCTTCCAAGTCCTTTCATGAAGGGACCCTATTTACCCCTCCTCGCCTACCAGCCTCCACCCTCTGCTCAACTCGTTCTCTTTGCCTGGAATCCCTGCCCTTCTTCTACTCTCTCTGCCCCCATCTCCCCACCTGCCACCCTTTCCCTATGTGTTATAATCCCCACCTTCTTTAAGATCCAGCCCAGCCTCCCAGCATCACGACACCTTTCCCACAGGCCCATTTAGGGACTAGTCATTCCTTTGTTCCCACCTTGGCACTCTGTCCCTCCTGGCACATCAGGTTCTGTCTTGCACCATTGTTTATGGAAACCAGGCCTATCTCCCCCATTGAACTCTGAATTCCTTGAGGATAAGGACCACATCTTACTCACTCTTGCATTTCTTTCCCCTTCTCTGCTGGCTTGCACATCAGTACTCCACAAAAGTTTGAAAAATGAATAAGTGAATGAATGCCCTAAATGAAGAGCTGCCAAACTAACAGGTGGGTTTTCTGTATGGCCTAGGCTAAGGGCAGCTGGTATTTCTACTCCAAGAACTAAACAATCAAATCATTTAGGCAACAGGAAAGAAAAACTTTTTTTTTTGTTTGTTTGTTTGTTTGATAGACCTACAAACAATAGAAAGTGTAACTTCTAAACAAAGGACAGGAACGTTGAACATAAAATTTTGGGGGAAAATGTCAATCCTGAGGTACTATGCTACAATTCTGCAAAATAATCAAAATCTTAACCAGTATTTGGGCAATGACCTGACATTTTGTGCCTTTCAAAATACAAAATGTACCAAGATAACCACAGACCTGCTATCAGACAATTCGTGTCACTGCAAAGTCCATTACCAAATCCCATTTGCTCCAATTTCTCATTTCGCATGAGCTATCATCTTGCCGCTCTCCTGTGCCACCACTTAAGAGCCTCATTATTAGGAGTGGGGAGTACACATTTGGATGGGCAGAGTGTTTGCAATTATATTTTAAGGTGCTTCCCAAAGCTATAAAGTCAGAGCTCTAAACGGCATGATGGACAATGTAATTGTCAACAGACTATGAAACGAGTCTGAAAATAGAGTCAGCACTGCTCGGCCTAGAAGGATGCGCCCGCAGAGCAGACACATCCAAAAGGACTGATGGGGGTTCGAGGAGCAGGGTCAGAAAACTGAGTGGCCTCGAGCAAGTCACATAACCTCCTTGGACTGAATTTCTTCATCTAACAAAGACAGTGGGACGTAATGACCTCTGAGGGTCTTTTCATACTGAAAGTCTCTAGGGAGGAACAGGAAAATTCTACATTTGTTTGTTTCTTTGTTTGTTTTTTAGAGATGGAGTCTGGCTCTGTCACCCAGGCTGGAGTACAGTGGTGCGATCTCGGCTCACTGCAAACTTCACCTCCCAGGTTCAAGTGATTCTTCTGTGTGAGCCTCCCACGCTGGGATTATAGACAACCGCCACCACACCTGGCTAATTTTTTGTATTTTTTTTAGTAGAGATGGGGTTTCACCATGTTGGCCAGGCTGGTCTCGAACTCTTGACCTCAGGTGATCCACCCACCTCAGCACCTCAAAGTACCAAGATTACAGGCGTGAGCCACAGCGCCCAGCCATAAATATTAAGTAGAATAAATGAGACAGCCAAATGGGCCACCAGCCACAGAGACACACTATTTATTGAGCTGTTATTTTGTGCTGAGCTTTGTGCCTGACATCCTACAATTGTAATTAAATCCACACACAATACAAAAACAGCGTCATGATTGCCACTTCACAGGTGTGGAAATTCAGGCACAGGGAGATGCAGTGTCTTGCCCAAGGTCACCCAGCTGGCTAAGTAACAGGGCAGTGGTAGATGAACTCAGGTCTGCTAAATCCAACACCCAAGCTCTTTCGACTAAGTGCAACTCCCTTTTTTGTTTTGTGTTGTTTTGTAAGGCACTGAAGTATTCATTATGCAAAAGTCTCACATATTGCACTCCTGTTACAACATTGTTGCAACTTTACCTTTTCAAAAGGTTGCTCCCATAGGCTCCACTTACACAACAGTGTGACTCCAAGGCCACGCCAGGCCCTGTGCCCCTCTTGGTGATCTCCCTGATGAAGGGACAGACTCATTTTCTCAAGCATATTACAACCCAGTTTCACCAGTGAAGATCACCAAGTGAGGACATGGGACTGATAAAGACTCAAAGGCTGAATGAGTCCCCAAGAGTCTGGTGAGGTTGCCCTTCTGGTGGCTCATTGACTAAAATGTCTATGCTTTCGATGAAGTTTTAGGGACATTATTGATCGAAAATGAAGGAGTAATTCCTAGGTAATCTTCATCAAGATACTATAGAACATCTCTTGCTTTCCTTCCTCTCCTTGTTATAAGCGCACATTGTGGGAATAGAACAGACTAAACTCCTGAGTTGTACCACCTTCCTATAGCCAATAGGTTGCTGCTATTCACTGAGGTCCCAATAACCTTATAGGCTGGGACTGTAATATTTGGTGATTTGATTAAATGGACATTGAATGCTCTACCCAATGCAAAATAATCCCACACTAGAAAGTAGGCCTGTGAAAAAGCATACTCTGTCCCTCTGAACAGTTAGATAAATTCAAAGAGTCCACATTTCATAAGATTCCACAATTCCTCCTGCTGGGACAATAAAACAAACCTGCTGTGGACGCTGGAGAACATATGGGTGGTGCTGATAAGTGGAGAGGTTAGAGACTAGAACAAGCATTTGAAAGACCTAAGGTGAATTTACACCTTTAGGTGTCATACCTGTCCCTTACAAACTCCCAGGCAGGTAGTTTTGATGTGGAATGGGGGCTATTTAAATATTAAAGAACTAAAGGTAAAATCTTGGTCTATTATATCTGGTTTCTACCCATTTGTCTTCCTACGCAGACCTCTAAAATGACACCATTTTAGACAAAATGGTACCTTACAAAATTAGGTAGGTAGGTTAAACAATGTTCTTTTCCCTCACAATCATAGAAAGAGAAACCAGAAAGACGAAGAAAGGCCTGTACTAAACCATTACCTATTTTGTTATACATAAAGTAAAAAAGACCCAAGGGTCTCTTTTCTTTGAAAAAAAAAAAAAAATACAAAATGGTTAGAAATACAAACTGGATGTACTGCATTCTTCCCAATCACCCATAAAAATAGTGATTTGGAAAATATGAGAATCTTCCCATGAGCTAAAAAAGAAAATGTTTCCATTGAGATTGTTTTCATAAGACACCCAGGAGGGTGCTTAATCCACATTAGGTATGTTGTCAGTTTCAGCTCTCTCCAATCTCCTTAGGAACACTATGGCTTGTAGTGCTGAAACAGTTGCCATATTTTTCCAGTATCCTCAAACTATTGATACAAGGCTGACTAGGCTGGCTCGCTTGCAAAGCCTGGCCTGGCCACGGGCTGGCTGACTGTGGGAGGAAGCAATGGGTCGTTGGCCGCCCCGGCAAGGCTCAGGTCTGAGTTCCCACTCCGCTCTGCACTCACAGGACCGGGTGAGACACATGCCTCTCCAGCCCCCAGTTCCCTCGCAGGTAAAGTGGAAATGCTAATGCTCTCTGTTCAATAGTGTTTTCGTGATGCTGAAATGAGGTACCTTTTAGGAAAGCACTTCCTAAACTTGAAGGGGATGTTCATGTGCTCTTTATGAATCCTGTGTGATGAAAAGGCAGGGGGTTGCAGTTCCACTCAGCGAGTGGATGAAAACAGCTTTG
Source organism: Rhinopithecus roxellana (assembly GCF_007565055.1). Classification (NCBI taxonomy): domain Eukaryota; kingdom Metazoa; phylum Chordata; class Mammalia; order Primates; family Cercopithecidae; genus Rhinopithecus; species Rhinopithecus roxellana. Next base: position 34,377,353 of record NC_044564.1, read on the forward strand.
AAATGCGTAGATGAATAATGCTAAGACTTCATCGCATTGTATTTGTTCATGCTAGAAATTTCCAGCTTTTACTCTCAGTCATTGCATACTTGGTCTAATTGATATGGCTCAGCAAAGGGATCTCTGCTGTTTCTCAGCTTGCTCTCTGGGTCCATCTTGTTATCATGATGCACCATTAAAGAGGTACTCAATTTCAATATGAATATTCAACAATATTTGTGTCCATCATTACTACTAGAGAGAACTTTGAAGATGCTGAAAAGCCAGCTCCTAGGACAATATTATCTCTGAAGAAAACAATGACAAGTCTCACCACTGGAGGAAGTATTCCCTGAGTTTAGAGCAGCAGTGATAAAAATGTGGCTCATTTCCAGCTCAACATTTTTTTCTGGTAGACACAAGATAAAAATTAGTCAGTTGGACATGTATGAGCGGACATCTGCTGTTTTTGCCTGCTTAGGGTCCTTTTGGGTAAAGGAATGCATCTTTTCCCTTTGGCTTCTCTTGGGACATTAGCTGTGGGTGGAGCCACACGTTCTAGAATGGAGACTACAGGTTGCTGGCTTTTCAGATAGGTGTCAGACACCTGTAGAGCAGACATACCTTCACTAGTAACAAAACATTCAAGTAACTTAAACAATGAAGGTGGCTGATAGGTCCATATAACTGACACCGTTTAGGGTTTCATGTACAGTTCAATACCGGGCTGAAATGATAAAGGACCCAATTTCTCTCAGCGCCTTGGCTCCATTCTTTCGGTGTTGGCCTGCCTCAGGAATGTCTCCTTTCACACTTGCCTGGTGCCTGTCAGTAGCTGGATCCTTCCTTACCGAAGGGGCCTGCTCTAGCATTGTCTTGATGCTCACTGCGTGGACTGGACTGGCTGACATGCTGGAGTGGACATTTGCTGTTTTTGCCTGCCCAGTGTCCCTTAAGAACTCATCTCTTCGTTTTAATGTTTCTGAGGACATTAGCTCTGGGTGGAGCCATGCCTCTGGAATGGACACTACAGGTTTCTGGCTGCAGTAGGATGGCTTGCCGTAGGAGGATTGTAGATCGCCATCAGCTCAGTCCCTGCAGTCAGCAGTGGAATGTGCCAGATGGCTCAGCACAGGTCATGTTCTTCACCCCTGAAGTTGCTGGGAAATTAGTGAGAGATCTAAAACACTGGTGAAACAAAGGGGAGAATGGATATTTGGTAGGCAACCACATAAGGGTCCACTCCGTCAGGTAAAATACTTTAATTTTTATTTATTTATTATTTACTTTGTTTGAGACACAGTCTCACTCTGTCACCCAGGCTGGAGTGCAGTGGCACGATCTTGGCTCACGGCAACCTCCGCCTCCCGGATTCAAGCCATTCTCCTGTCTCAGCCTCCCGAGTAGCTGGGATTACAGGCACGTGCCACCATGCCCAGCTAAGATTTTTTGTATTTTTAGTAGAGACGGGATTTCACCATATTGGCCAGGTTGGTCTTGAACTCCTGACCTCAGGTGATTCACCCACCTCAGCCTCCCAAAGTGCTGGGATTACAGGTGTGAGCCACCCTGCCTAGCCAAAATATTTTAATTTTGGCATGTAATCGTGACGGTGGTTTAGTTTTTCCTATGTTTTCATTTCGTATGGCTCTTCGGAGGGAGAAAGACTAGCAAAGGTAGGTGTACAATGGACATTTCCCTCTGCATTAAATAAAAATTAGACTCCTTTAAAGGGGATGTTTTCAGATTTTGAAATTTATCTTCTTACATGAAATTATACAATTCATCCACTCTACTTCAAGTGCCCCACATTCTGACAGAAAAAAATGTAGATGAAATGTCAAACATTTCTAGAAATATGAGGAAAACAGGAGAAAGAACAATCCTACAGATGACATAAGGGAAAAATGGGAATGTATAAATAATTTAAGTCACGACACTGTAAATGTGTATGTAATTTGACTTTAGTAAATATTTACCGTTGAACATTAAAACAAGTTTCTAGTCATAAAACCCTCTACTTGATTACACTTTCAGCTAGAGAAAAATCTACAGAGAAGTCAAGCTACTTTCAAAGGTGCAGACATTACTTTATTAAACACTAGTCTTTTCTAATTTTCAATGACAAACATTTTTGCCTTTTACAATCTCTTCACATTCGCCATTTATCAAAGATCTTTATGTGGTTTAAAAGCACATCACGAACATTCGGGAGATCATGCATCTTCGTAACTGACCAGATGTTTGCTATGGCCTACCCCACTCTTCTCAATGATGTCTTTGAGAGAGACAGTCCTATATTGGGTATTATAAAGGTCAATCTTTCTAAATAATCAGAACAAAATCTCTTTAGCCCTTTAAGGTTATCTGGGTTTGCAAATAGAATACCACAAATCCATTTCCACTTCACAGGGATCTAAGTATGCATGCAAATGCACACACATGAAGAATGCTGTAGGACTCCAGTGTCAACCACATCTTAGACTCCAAAGATTACCCTGACTGGCCTGTGTGAGGTCTATATTCCACTGTAAAAGGGCCTTTCACATGAATTTTGGCACTACAAAGTTAGCGAACTCAAACTGAGAAAATGTGTAATTATTCAATGCCTCCCAATAACCAGCCAAGCTGGAAGAAATGGTAGGATTTGATAGAGGGCACCGAGATTCAAAGAGTTGTAAACAAGGCTTGTGAAGCAGAGTGGGAAGCGAAGTATAGGTAAAAGACTCCCATCTGCCCCGTAGCAGCCCAATATAGGTAAGTAAAAATGCTTTGTAAATATTATTAATAGTGGAGAACAACTGACGTGATGCTCGAGGATTAAACCTTCAAAATACTCATTTTCATAAAGAAAATTAAACTTTCTTCTAGGTTTCCTTTTCTTTATGTCACAGGAATTTGAATATAATTTAATCGGAGAAATACCTAATATTAACATCCTATTGTCAAAGTAGAATAGCATTCTAATTAAAACATTGCTTCAATGGGTTTTTCCTAATGGAAGGAACTCGAGTTTACTTACAGCTAAACCTTCACCAACGTAAGAGAAAAATTCACCAGTTTTCAATGAACATTTTGTAAAGTATGTATAGGAAAACAAGGATTTATAAGGATACACTTATAGTTCCATTACTATCATTTATTACTGTATCATGCACAATTCTATTAATACATTTATTGTATTATCCATTTCAGTACTTATACTAATATAGTCATTTTAATTTGGATATTTGAAATTTAAAATAGATTCATTGCTGTTAGTGCACTATCTGAAGAGAATTCTAGGTTACTTATTTGTAATGAGGATTCAGACAAATGCCCATTTCTAAACACCACACAGAAACTAGCACAAGTGGCAGAGACTGATTCTACTTCCTGTCTTCAAAAGACAATGATCGCTACAAAAAGTCAATATGAACCCTAGCATTTTGCTTTCTACCTTTCCTGAACAAATTTCATACATTCAAGAAAGATCTTTGAGTTTTAAGCAGTTCTCACTCTTTGGGGAAAGGCAAAGGATAGCAGCTCCTTTGCGGTAAGGACATGAGGCAGTTGTCAGGAGACCTGGGCTAAAACCCTGGCTCAACCCAAGTGCCCCTGTGACCTTACTTGACCTCCTTGATTCTACAAATTAGTTTGATCTAAATTCTCCCCAATGCTAATCTGCAGTTCACAAGTCCTATGACTCTCAGGAGGGTGTGAGGCTGGAAGAGCATATTGGATTATACTAGTGATTCTCAAAGTGTGGCTCTGCAGCATCACCACCTGTGAATTTGCAAGGAGTGCAGATTCTTGGACCTCCACCCTGGATCTAATCAGCAATCTGTGTCTTCAGAAGATTTGCAGAAGATTCTGATGCACATGTCACAACGTGAGAACCAGTGGACTAGACCAACACTACATTTAAGAGATTCAAAGTTCCAAATGCAAGGTAAAGGAAATAAATCTAAACTCCATCATCAGACTCAGTTTATCAGATCCCATCACTGCTGCACAACGTAGATAATTAATTTTCAGGACTATGGCATTGAAGACATCTAAATCACAATTTAAATACTGAATAATCTGAGAAAAAAATGAGGCTACAGAAGTAAAAATAAGGGCATTTTTAGCTATTAATAGTCAATAAAACTTAATTATATTTCTAACTAGGCAAGTTAGGATTTTATTTATTCTTTTTTGAGACAGTCTTGCTTTGTCGCCCCAGCTGGAGTGCAGTGGCTCGGATCTCGGTTCACTGCTGCAACCTTTGCCTCCCAGGTTCAGGTGAGTCTTATGTCTCAGCCACTCAAGTAGCTAGGATTACAGGTGCATGCCACCATGCCTGGCTAATTTTTGTATTTTTCGTGGAGGTGGAGCTTCGCCATGTTGGCCACGCGGATCTCGAACTCCTGACCTCAAGTGATCCACCTGCCTCAGCCTCTCAGAGTGCTGGGATTACCGGGGTGAGCCTCCGCACCCAGCCCTAAATTATCTTTTTATATTTTCAAAGCTATTGATTATGAAAAAATCATTTCCTAACTATAAAGAATTTCTCCTTCAATCTTGTGAATATTTAATAAAAAGTTTTATTCAGGCTCATAATGTATGCTAAAGTACTTCATCAATATAAAATATAATAATATGTGGTTAGGAGTTTTTACACTGCTAACATAATAAATTGAAACATTTGAGTCATTCTGCACATTATAGTAACTGTAGTTACTTTTTACACATGACTATCTTGGCGTTTAACTTCTAATTTTGTAAAAGCCAAAAACAAATTCATATACAGCCAGTCCTCCATACCTGTAGGTTCCATATCCACAGATTAAGCCAACCTCAGGTAGAAAATATTCAATAAATAATGAACAATTTTTAAAAAGGCAAATTTAAAAAACTGCCAGGCACAGTGGTGAGTACCTGTAGTCCTGGCTACTTGGGATGCTGAAGTGGGAGGACTGTGTAAGCCCAGGAGTTCGAGACCAGCCTGGTCAAAGTGTCCCATTGTGAGTCCTCATCTCTTAGAACACACACACAAACACACTATACAGTATAACTATTTACACAGCATTTATATTTATATTGTATTAGGTATTAGAAGTAATCTAGAGATGATTTAAAGTATACAGGAGGATGTCTACAGGTTAAATGCAAATACTACTCCATTTTATACCAGAGACCACAGCATCTGTGGATTTGGGTATCTGTGCAGGGTCTTGGAACCAATCCAAGAATACCAAGGAACAACTAACTGTATGGACATAATCTACTGTATGGCTCCATAATCTACTCTCTGAAGAAGTGTAACTATAATAAAATATGTAATTGTTTTATACATAAAATATACAAAACAAAAATAATAGTTTATAATTTTATAATTATAAATAATTAAATACTTTCCTTGCTAAGTTATCCTGATCTTTCCTAAATTTGGTTACCACACGGAGAGGACTAGGTCTACTTCACAGTCTATTTGATCTTTGTTTTCTGAGATTAGTAAGAATGAGGCTAGTGAAAAAGACCCCTTTTCAATTGCTCCATACTGCGTTTTTAAACATGGCTCCCAAACATCAAAAAGAATCGACATGGTTAATGAAATACTTTAAATATTACAAAGAAAAATTATTGATTTGGAAAATGCAAAACTCTGAAATCCATCTCTATCATTTCTTTTCAACTGTAACAGGTTAAAAACACTTTAGGAAAAAGTGAGGAGGATATGTGCCAAAACCTAAGCACCTGAATCCTGGTGAAAATCTGCAATGAGGTCTCTTTTGGAGGTTGTTTTATTATATCAGAAACTTAGTTCTTAAAACACTTAGCCAAAGTCAATGGATTTGCTTTATTTTATTTAAAAATAAAGTCATTCCTGCAGCAAGAAGGCTAAAACCCAGGTAGGTATCACTACAAGAAAGGGTTTAGCCAGGCACGGTGGCGCACGCCTGTAATCCCAGCACTTTGGGAGGCCAAGGTGGGCGGATCACGAGGTCAAGAGATCAAGACCATCCTGGCCAACATGGTGAAACCCTGTCTCTACCAAAAATACAAAAATAAGCTGGGCGTGGTGACGGGCGCCCAAAATCCCAGCTACTTGGGAGGCTGAGACAGGAGAATCACTTGAACCCGAGAGGCAGAGGTTGCAGTGAGCCGAGATCATGCCATTGCACTCCAGCCTGGGTGACACAGTGAGACTCTGTCTCAAAACAAAACAAAAACAAAAAACAAAAAAGAAAGGGTTTAAATGTACTGCAGTCATCTAGGATTCTGATACCAGCGTCAGCATGCCCTAAATCAATTCACTTCAGTAAGTCGAATAACACTGCACAGCTCACGAGATGCTGAATAAGCTCAACAGACAAATGCACATTTAACATCAGATCATCTCCTCACTGCATTTTTCAAGCTTCTTAACAAACTGTTCAACTGCAGTGATACACTTTAGGTATATCCATGAGGCAAAGTATTAGAGAAATGGGCTGTTCAGATACATCTCTTATGATAGGTGTGGGTATACCTCTATCATAACAAAATTTAAGTCTAGCATATTCAGCTTTTTTTTTTTCCTTTTAATGAGACAGTCTCGCTCTGTCGCCCAGGGTGGAGTGCAGTGGCGCTATCTCCGCTCACTGCAACCTCCGCCTCCTGGGTTCAAGTGATTCTCCTGCCTCAGCCTCCCGAGTAGCTGGGATTACAGCCGCGTGCCACCACACCTGGCTAATTTTTGTATTTTTAGTAGACAGGGTTTCACCATGTTGACCAGGCTCAAACTCCTGATCTCAAGTGACCCACTCACCTCAGCCTTCCAAAGTGCTGAGATTACAGGCATGAGCCACCATGCCCAGCCAACTTTCTTAAAAGCAACTTTTTATCACTGTGTCCAATTCTGGGTTTTTAGCACATTCTCACAAAGTTCTATACATCAAATAATCTGAGCTGGTTAAAGAAGATGACAAAATGAATGCAACATTTAATACAGTTTTATTTGTTTAATTTGGTAAATGTAGAATGTAATGGTTTCAAGGCAAACCCTGGATTACTTCAGTCACAACCCAATAGTTAACATGATTCTGAAGAACAGTCTTATCTCCAAATTCTACCCACTTCTAAACAAACACATCTATAGAAATCCATATACATATATATTAGTTTTCAACAACTCAGGATTTTCAACAACTCTAAAATTTCAATTTTATATTCTGAACACACTTCAAAATTATCCATTTGATGCAGGACGTAACCATAGGAAGATAAAAATTCATGCAATGACACTCAGGTTGTTTTAAGGGTAAATCCAATATTTGATCATTCAATGCTACATAAAGTGCACTGAATATCTAAAATAAAACAAGTGCCAATTTTATCATTAATTAATAACATATTTATTGTCTTGAAACCAAACTGACCCAAGTTACTTTTTGTCTTTTTGAGTCAGCTCTGGTATAAAGTCATTTCTCTCAAGTTTCCTGTGAAATAAAAACCAAGATATTCCATTTCTTCTTTGCGGTTAACAAGAGATGGCAGCGGGCTCAAGGTAGGTATGTTCTTGATAATTCAGAGTCAGAAAGTACTTCTTCTTGAGCAGAAGGTTCATAATCTCCTACATTTTCAGCCAACTCAATATCTAACTCATCATTACTTTCTGCACTGTAATCAACTTCTTCAAGGAATCGAGGTTCATCTTCATCCAAAACGTAAGTGGTAGGGCTGCAGCCAAAACACACAGAACATGCAAGACTTTGTTAGGTCTTAAGGTCCTAATGTAAGATTATTTCACCATACTGGACTCTGATTCCAACATAATATAAACTGCATTAACTTTAAAAATCTTATTCAAATGAACAAGTTGAGATTTATAATAGGTGAAAGTTCCTTGTATTGACAATAAGCAGTGAAATGTGAATTATTAATTATATTACAAGAGTATCAACATATATCCTAACGTTAGATAGCTTAAAAAAATAGTGAACTCTCTCATCAGGTTATTTCTTTGAAAGACTTCATCAATTTGCAAGCCAACATTTATTTTTAAATTCTACTTTAATCACTGTAAATCAGGCAAATATAATTTCAACAGTCCTTACAAGAAACTGTGAGCATTTAATTGGCTTCTCAAGCAATGCACTAAAACCACTCACTCTAAGTCTATAAAGTGATTAGCTGCCATAAAAACAGCCCATGTACCCACCCCCCCGAGTTTCCGTAGGTCAAGAATAAAAATGAAAAACAAGTGAACACTCTATACCCAGATTAATTACTTTCCCTAAGGACACAGAATAAGACATTTGCTTAAAAGCACTAAGTGTTTCTAAATATTTCATGAAGTAAGTCATTTGGGACTGAGACAACTTTTCTACTAGGTTCTGTAACGTATTCTTTCCTAGAAAAATATCACATTATTCTGATATCTCCCCATTTGTGAGATACACCCCCACACACACACACAATATCAAAGAAACACTACAGAAACATTTCAAAATCTCTAAGGTCGTGCCCAAAACTACCTTAATTTCATATAGATGTGTTTGTTTATTTCCCACCTGTTTCCAAAAAGGATTTCCTATAACGGATACAATTAAAACCTATAAAATCAGACAATGAAAAGGGAACAGTAATCTGTTAAAATAAGAGAGAAGCAGAAGTCATTAGGCACCTAAAATGAGAGAATTCACGCAACTGAGTATGAAATTCAGTCCAGATATCTGGAAGTTAACGTGGGGTGGGAAAGTTAATAGATTATATGGTTCTAATTTTCTGAGAAGTTTGCAAGACTTATCTGGCAAGAGTACCTTTTTTCCTATACTTGCTTTAATCTTGCTCATTAAAGAGAAAAATACATTGCAAAACCACCTTGATCTAATGTAGCAAACTTCCTCATAAAAGTTCAGAGCTTGCAATACGATACAGTAGTTCAAATAAATCAGGCTGAGTGGCTTGGAGGATTGTGTGAGACTCAACAACATACCTAACACTCACAGGAACAATTTCACAGTTTTTAATTTGCAACTAAAATATTTAGTATGAATCTGTTAGGTCTTTAGAGAAACAAGTTAGATTAAAAGAAATGATTATTTGTGGGGTTTTTTTTGTTTTTGTTCTTGTTTTTTTTTTGAGATGGAGTCTTTCTCTGTTGCCTAGGCTGGAGTGCAGTGGTGTAATCTCGACACACTGCAACCTCTGCCTCTGGGTTCAAGCAATACTCCCGCCTCAGCCTCCTAAGTAGCTGGGACTACAGGCTCCCGCCACCACACCTGGCTAATTTTTGTATTTTTAGTAGAGATGAGGTTTCACCATGTTGGCCAGGCTGGTCTCGAACTCCTGACCTCAAGTGATCTGCCTGCCTTGGCCTCCCAAAGTGCTGGGATTACAGGCGTGAGCCACTGCGCCTGACCTTATTTGGACTTTTAAAATGACTTACCATGTTTCTTTTGAAATACAATAATTCATTCTTCCTCCTTGAGTTTGTATTTCAAATTCTCGGAGGAGTCCCAGGTGATTCTTAGAATAAATGGAAAACTAACTGAAGCAAAGAAGGGGAAAAGAGGGAAGGGAGAAAAGACAAACCTTCCCTTGCCACATACTTATTTTCTTCCTGGAGACAGTCATAACAAGAAGAAATGACAATGGAAATGTGAGGAAGAGACACATACTAAAAAGTTATGCACTGTGCCAGCACAGGGGCTGGGGAAACCACCCAGAACTACAGAGGCTGCTTCCAGATAGACAAGAAGTGGCCAGCGTCTCCCCACAGGTAGGAAGAACACAAAATCCACGTGTTGGGTAGGTGGGCAGGGAAGCACGCATTGTTCAAGAGATCTATGGAGAGCGGAATTCCAGCCTACCTTTCCCATCTGAAAACAGACTTGGCATAAGTGAAACTGGTTGTTGGGAGCCCAGCCACTGCACTGGAATCAGAGTAAGAATCTCATTCTCCATGGGAAACTGAATATTAGAGAGTTAATCAATTTGAACAAAAGGAAAGCGTTTACAGAAAAAGCCTACTCTTATAAGCTGAAGTCAATGAGGAAACAGAATGACAGAAGTATGATTTAGGAGCAAGAAGGATGCCCAGGATGGAGCTAAATAAGCTCCTTGACAGTATGGAATCTTACAGCAATGTTTGTATCAGATGTTGATGTGCACTTTTAAGACAAAGTAGCACAACCTGGAAAGCAAGCACCTGGAAAATTAAAAGAAGCATCTTCACAAGAAATGCTCAGGAAAATAATCTGATCCTGTCAGTTCTTGATCTCGGCTTATCCATCATGTTGACTATGAGAAGAACTCCATTCATTTCTTGAAATCACCCATTCTCGTAAGAGTATGGAACTGGTCCATTCCTCTGATTCCACTCCTATAACCCACAATGGCCCTAATATTTGACTCTTGTTTCTCCAGGTGCTAATAAAATCATGTTCCTAGCCACAGCTTCATTAAGGTCTACATTAGAGCTGAAGTATACAGCACATGTCGAGTTATTGTGATGGGCCAACCAGTGCTAGCTCAGGCACATCAGTCAGGCTGAGTGTGCAAAGAGGAGGAAGTTCATGGTGGAAAGAGGTATGCACAAGTGTGTGTAAGAGTGAGTGTGTGTGTGTGTGTGTGTGTGTGAGAGAGAGAGAGAGAGAGAGAGAGAGAAGATATCAGGGGATCTCGAAGGAGCTAGGGAAATAAATAGAGACAGGGGAAAGAGAAAAACAGAAGATTACAACCCCCAACATTTCACTAAAGCCAGCATTCAGACTGCTATTCCAATCACCATTTTCCAGTCCATTTTTACTAGCTCTTTCCACCGTGCTTCATGGTGGTGAAAATTCTGATACCCTTCTATTCTAGTTTGCTTAATTCCTTTCTGTCCCTTCTCAATGGTGATCATGTGCTCCTCATCCTCTATGTATTCCTCAAACCTAGGCACTGTATTTATAAAAATGCTTTCTTAGCCAATAGCTCTTATAAGCATCCCCTCTTTGAACAAGTTCATCTATTTTAATCTGTATTCTGATTACTTCCAAATCCAAATTTCTAGCCCCAACTTCTCCATTGAACTTCTGTAGATGCATAGACTTGCCAGTTGCATGACTGTCTCACGTGCACCTGAAATGTAGCATCTGGAGAACTCACTGTTCTCCCCAAGCCCAATCCTCTTCCAGTATGCTCGGTATCAGTCACTCTGAGAGTCATGCAAACCAGTTTGCTACAAACAAGTCCTACTACTCAATATCCTGACCACTCCATGCCTCACATTTCATATTGCAAGCCTTCACCAGCACTGTTTCCTCTGCATAAGGTATTGATAGGGTTTGGATGTGTGTCCCCTCCAAATCTCATGTTGAAATGTAATGCCCAGTGTCAGAGGTGGGGCCTGGTGGGAGGTGCTTGGGTCATGAGTGGCTTGGTGCCTCTCATGGTAATGAGTGAGTTCTCACTCTGTGTTCATGCAACATCTGGTTGTTTAAAAGAGTGTGGCACTTCCCCCTCTTGCCATGTGACATGTCTGCTCCTGCTTTGCCTTCCACCATGAGTAAAAGCTCCCTGAGGCCTTCCCAAAAGCCAAGCACACTGTGGCACCCTGCTTCCAGTACAGCCTGCAGATCCATGAGTCAAGTAAACCTCTTTTCTTCATAAATTACCCAGTCTCAGTTTATAAGTACCCAGCTGCTACAACGGAACACCTTTATAATGGACAAATGCAGGTATACTTCACATCTTTCTTCCCCTAAATCCTCTTATTTTTTCAAAACACAGCTCGGTCTCATCTGCAGATGTGCGTCCTTAAAGCTCATCTTGGGATATGTGTCCTTTCTCTATATCCCCTTTGTACCTTGCACATTCTATCTGATCACTTTATGGATGTAACTGAAACCACTCATTTGTGTGCCTGTCTTCTCAGTGTTAAATCACAAGCACCTGTAAGATCAAGAACTGTGACTTAGCCATCTGAGTGCCTCCTGTCAGCTTCCAGAAGGGCATGACACATTGCAGGCACCTCAATAAACGTCTGCTAAATGAACGTCTTCTTATGAAAAGCCTTGAGGTTGACAAGATCCTCAATTTTAATCCCACAGATTTTACTTTAGTGAACAAACCTTAAGGCACAAGACCAATCACAGCAATTCATCTTTGCTTTTATCAATAATTTGAACGCATGTTTTGAGCACTTTACAACATAGGAAATGCCTTCATAGACATTATTTCCTATGATTCTCACAAAACCTTCACTTAAGAAAAAGACTTCAAGGTCACTTGCCCTATGTTTATAAAATAATTGCTTTAAATAAGCAGATAGGAGTCCAAAAATTCTTACAATCATAAGAAAAAAAAGTCTAACCAGTACTTAATTATTTCCCATCATGATTACTTTGTTTTAACGCCACCATTTCCTTGCGTCCCCATTTTCTTCACATAAGTTTACTCCTTTTGGCTTGTTCTGCTTCCTTCTCTGACAGCTGCCCTGTGTACACCTGCCTTAACATCCATCCTTCTACTCTGAATAGACTAAGCCAAAAGCAATTAAGAAATATTTCATCTTAAGGAAAACAGCATTTTAGTCCAAAACCAAATACTGTCATGCTGCTTCAAGAAAAACATCGAAACTTTCACCCAAAGAGCCTTCCTCACAGGATGAATGCATTGAAATTCTCCACTGTATGGTGTCATTATGATGCAGAAAAGGTTTATACTTTCAACTGATTTCTAAAGAGAACAGAAAAAAAGTTTACTTTATGCAGATTCAGAAAGTTTTCTGGCTACCCTCACGTTAAGTTATTAAGTGTAACACAAAACTAAACCTAAAAAATTCACCATCTCCCTCAAATATACGCCATCTCCTTCCACAAGAGCTGATTTGACATCCAAGACACCAGAACATAGATCCTCAGCTCCATCACCTACAACAGGCACAACGAAAGCAAAACACTGCCCATGGAGTTGGAAATTCTGGGTTGTGCCTCTACTGTATTTACCAGTTGTGTGACCCCAAGCAAGCCATTTCCTTTCTCCGGGCACAGGTTTCTCAGTGTAAAGCAGAGATAACAATATCAGTCCTACCCATCTTACAAAGTTGCTGAGTTCATAATATGACAATAATAAAACCTATCTTGTTCAAGAAACAGTAAATCAACCTTTCTCAATTCCTAAAGAACCCAGGCAATGGCCTGTCTCAAGCCAATAGGATGAAAAATACTCCATCTACCTTTGCACCTCAGAACTCTGCACTCTGAACTCTTGACCATAACCCACCTGTTTTAAGATAGCATAATAAAATATCGTGGGGGAAAATTTTTGAAAATGATGCACAAGCAGAAAAATATGCCATTGCCTAAATTATCAGCATTTGTGACTTGCTGATTGTGTCTGATTTTCTTGTATTGAAATGTCAGATTTAGTGTGAAAGAAAATCTTTCTATTTGCACAAATACCAGAGGATGTTTCATTTATATAATTTACAAACTTTTATTCCTATCTTGTGAGAGATAAATACAGCATCTCCTAAAAATATCACAAAGTGAACAAAGTTATCCATAGAAAATGCAAGTAACAATTTCTGTCAGGCTTAAATAGCTACAGCACACAGACATACATGCATCCACACAGAACTAGCGTACAGAATATCCAGTGAGAGAATATGTCTATTTGAAAAAAAAATTTGCTGATTTATTTGTACTTTTGTTGAAAAGAATACAGTCCCTGACTTGTAATAGTTCAACTTAAATTTTTTTGACTTTACAGTGGTGTGAAATCATTCTGTTTTTCTACTTTCTGTACAATACTCAATAAATTACTTGAGATATCCAACAGTTTATTATAAAACAGGCTTTGCCTTAGATGATTTTGCCTGACTGCAGGCTACTGTTTAAGTGTTCTGAGTATGTTTAATGTAGGCTAGGCTAAGCTATGATGTTTGGTAGTTAGGTGTAGGAAATGGTCTTTTAACTTCCGGTATTTTCAACTTACAATGGGTTTATCAGGACATAATCCCACTGTAAGTCAAGGAGCAGCTGTATCACTAAACTGGCTTTGGGAAGTGGCAATTAACTATGTCACTAAACTCCAACTTATTTTGCCATTGATTTAAAACATTACTTACACATAATGAAAGTGTTAAATGATTAAATTATCCAAATTACACAAGAGCATTTCAAAAATTGAAACCATTATATTCTAGTAATTTTGGTTATATACTTGGGGGATACAAGATACAATAAAGGAACGTGAATTTTAGAGTTAGACCTCAATCCAATTCCTGATTCTGACAGGAATTTCTAGATGGATGGCCTCAGGTAAATTTCTCTCTCTGAGCCTCAGCTGCACACATCCATAAAAGGATCACAAAACCATCTGTCTCTGATCATTCTCAGCAGAACATTAGAACCTCTGGGATAACCAACCTTTACAGAAATGGAGAATGAACATGCTCATCAGGGGTCCCAAGACCACCTTAGGGTTAGTGAGTTGCTAGGACGACTCACAGGACTCAGCACACAGTTGAATTCAGTTATGACTTATTACAGTGAAAGGATACAAAGCAAAATCAGCAAAGAAAAAAAGGTGCGTGGGGCAAAGTCCAGTGGAACCCAGGCCAAGCAAGGGCAGCTGTTAGAGGCAGAGAAGTCATCAGAGCTTTCAGCAATTTCAAAGGATTGGAGGCAAAAACTGAAGTTCAGAGCTGCCAAGGTTCCTGAAAGAAGGGAGGTGCAGAGATGTGACCTCAACACTTGACAGTTTTCCCTTAAAGACATTTGACAAATTTTTAAATTACATAGTAGAAGAGGCTAAAAACCAACGCATAAAGCAGCAAAATAACTAAAACAAAAAATAAACAAGTGAGCAACAGAAATTTCTGGTAGTCCTGTGGTGCTGGGGAGAGGAGGAGCCTAGGCCTTCAGTTGCCTAGGCCTTCAGTTTCACACATTTTGCAACCCTACCTTAAGGCCAATTAGTGGCTCTCTGGACTGAGGCAATCTGCCCTACTCTAAAAGCCTACCAGAAGATAAAATGAATCTTCCGTGAGGGAAGATAGCTAGAGCCTCTGAAGTTTTTATACGTAATACCTGGCATTTGACCAAATATTACCAGACATATTAAGAAACAGAAACAGGAAAAGTATTTCAACAGAAACAGACCCAAAGGTAGTTCAGTAGGGGGTTTCTCAGGCAGGAACTTTAAATGATAACTGTAATTAATATGTCTAAACAGACGACGAAATGAAGAATTTCACCATCTATTATCTATTTAAAGAGAATCAAATGGAAAGCCTAGAAGTGAAAAATATTTAACTGAAATGAAGAACTCAAAGATAGGTCTAAAACTGTTTTTTGGACAGAGTTGGAAAGAGAATTAGCGAAGAAGAGATAGGTAAGTAGAAAATGTCCAAACTGAAGGGAAGAAAGCAAAAAAGGACAGAAAACTTAAATCTCCGCATAAATTAAACCTGCTGGGGAGAACTGAATGTGGCAGATGCAACATTTGAAGAACTAAGGGCTGGGAATTTTCCAAAAACAATGAAAGACTCAAATCACACATTTAGGAGGGGCTACAAATCCCAAGTAGGATAAATACAAAGAAAACCAACTCTTAGCACTCATAGCAAAATTGCTAAAAACCAGAGACAGAAAAACCTAAAAGCATCCAGACAAGACTCATTACCTTCAAAGGAGTAAAAAAATAAGACAGTAGGCCAGGCGCAGTGGGTCATGACTGTAATCCCAGCACTTTGGGAGGCTGAAGCAGGCAGATCTTGAGGTCAGGAAATCGAGACCATCCTGCACAACATGGTGAAACCCCATCTCTACTAAAAATACAACAATTAGCTGGGTGTGGTGGTGCGTGCCTGTAATCCCAGCTACTCGGGAGGCTGAGGCAGGAGAATCACTTGAACCCGGGAGGCAGATTGCAGTGAGCCAAGATCGTGCCACTGCACTCCAGCCTGGCGACAGAGCAAGGCTCCATCTCAAAAAAAGACAGTTGATTTCTCAGCATAAACAATGGAAGCTCAAATTCAATGCAGTGGTCTCTTTAAAGTGCCAGTGAGGGGGGTGAGGTGGCACTAGGGGGAAGACCCACTTAGAATTCTATACTGGAGATACAGTCTTCAAAAGTGAAGGTGAAATAATAAGAAAATTTTCAAATAAATAAAAATGGAAATAATTTGTTGTAAGCAGACATGCACTAAAAGAAAAATAATCTTAAACCAAAACACAGAAATAGAGGAGGAAATAAAGAACAACAGAACAGTAAATATAAGTGAATACGACTAATTAAAA
Source organism: Rhinopithecus roxellana (assembly GCF_007565055.1). NCBI lineage: Eukaryota > Metazoa > Chordata > Mammalia > Primates > Cercopithecidae > Rhinopithecus > Rhinopithecus roxellana. The sequence continues at coordinate 34,393,573 of NC_044564.1, forward strand.
CATTAATAATGTGTAATTAGATTTAAAATATATGGAGTTCAGTTTAACAAACCCTAGGGCATACTTTAGCGTGGAAAGCAGGAGAACAGAAAGGATCAGAAAAAAATAACTATTGGGAACTAGTCTTAGTACCCGGGTGAGGAAATAATCTGTACCACAAACCCCCATGACATGCATTTACCTATGTAACAAGCCTGCATATGTACCGCTGAACCTAAAAGTTTAAAAAATACTAATAAAAAATAATAAAATAAAATATATAGAGTTCAATTAAAATATATGACAACAACACAAAAGGTGAAAAGGTGAGTAGAATACATCCCAAGGTCCTAGCATTGTCTGTGAAGAGGCAAGAAGAGTACTTTTTATTATATGCTAATAAACCAAATATCCATGTTGTCATCTCTAGAACACCAGTAAAAGAATAGTAAAAGAGAATGGAACAAGCTTATAGAGAGACAAAACTGGAATAACAATAAAATGTTTTGAATTAATCTCAAAGAAGGCGAGAAAAAAAACATGAAACAAGTGAAACCAATAGAAAACAAATATAGTAACTTACAAGCTTAATTGTATTAGCAATTCATTAAATGGAAATGGAGTAAATATTCCAATTAAAAGACAAAGATGACTAACTGGATTATAAAATACAATTACATGATACATACAAGACTCCTATCTTAAATATAAAGAGAAAACTGGGACTAAAAGGATGGAAAAGACACACTATGCAAAAACTAACCAACCAAAACTAGGACAGCTACACTAATGTAAACCAAAGCAGGCTTTTAAGCAAGAAGCATTACCAAAGAAGAGACGTTTCATGATAAAGGGATCAATCCACCAGAATGATGTAATGATTCAAAAGTTCTACACATCTACTATAACAATACATAAAGCAAAAATTGACAGAACTAAAAGGAAAAGTGGACACATTCACAGTGATAGGGGAAACCTGAAAACATCTCTCTTAATACCTAATAGAACAAACAGACCCAAAAACCATTACAATGTGAAAAATCTGAACCACAGATTTAAAAACTTGATCTTATCAGGAATATATGGAATGCTACAATCAGCAACAATTAAAGAATATACATTATTTTCTAATATGAATAACACTGTATTCTTCCTTATGCTGATACATTCTTACTTTGAAGTCTCACTTATTGTGAGAGAAATAACTTCTTCCAAGAGGCTACCAAAAATATAAATATCCATAAATCTTTACAATCATCAAATCCTTATACAGCTAAGTCTTACAGACTAACAATCACTAAGTTGATAGCTATTTACATCTGTTTAATCGTTCAGATAATAGATAAAATAAAAATGCCTTTTGCTAAGCACAAAAATACTATAGCTATTCGCTTTTATGAGTCCTACCAGTATTTCCAGCTTTGACCTGAAACAGAAACACCTACCCCAGGAAAAACGTAATGCAGACTTAGTGTTGCATCAGATGGAATTTTTATTATACAACACAAATGGGTAAAATTAAAATGACATTTGTTTGGTAATTACCAATAAATGCCCTGGGAATATATAACGTAATGAATATTCAACAATGAACATTATTGAAAAGAAAGTTCTATAACTTTTGGTAAACACAGAGGACCTAACATAAGCATTTATTTCTGATCCCTTCTTAATTACTACTATGATGACAGTAAAAAAAATAATAACTTTTTTTTTTTAAGGATAAATTCATAGGGAGAAAATAAATTCAAGAGGAGGTAACGATGAGACAGGAATAATACAGGGTGATCACAGGAGAACAGAAAATTCCAGGCAGCAGTTTCACATGACTAGCAAAAAGAAACTGCTGAAATGGCTGCAGAAACTAGGGACTGATAAGACCCTGAAAAACCAGGGTGTGGACCTGGCTAAGACCAACTGGACCCAACACAACACTGGAATTGACCTAGGTTTCACCTAGGACCTCATCATATGCTCATTAACATACTAAGTCACACACCCACCAGTGTCATGACAGTTCCAGGTACACCCATATTTGCTGTAAAAGTGGGTGGCACAGCAGTTCCGAGAAATCTCCACCTTTTTCCAGTTATCTTCACAAATATTCCACCTTTTGATTAAAGAAACCATAAAGATAAAAGATAAAAATCCCTGACCCCACTGTGGGACTGTCTCTTGAGTATGCCTACAGTCCCCTTTCTTGAATGTGTACTTTTGTTTTGCAATACATCTCTGTATTTTCACTATTTTCTGACTCATCCTTCAATTCCTTGGCATGCTGGTGTCAACAGCCTGGACACAGACACTGGCTGGGGTCAAGGTCCCATCAGCATTTGGAGACCCCCTCCAGCATACCAGTATCAAAAGCAAACAAGAGATATCAACAAAATGTTGGAAGACGGAGGCAGGTGGAGGCAGATGGATGAAACTAATGGTCTTGAGTTCCAACTTCCTTCACTTTGCTAAGTACCTACAGTAGGGAGAGGAATCAAGGGGAAAAAATGCTGATTTACATTACAAAGCCCTAGAAAAGTTCAGCAATTGGAGACAGTGGTTATTTCTAACAAATGGGTTTTAGGGTGGAATTGAAAACAAGAACCAGCTAAAAGATTTATAAAGAGGAGTCAGACCTTCAAATTCTCTTCTTCAGCCCATCTCCCATTTCACAAAGATGGGAAGTTGGCTTTCAAAAGATGCTTCAGAGAGGCTACGCACACAGGGCCAATAGGCAGAAGGAGCAGAAGTACAATCCAGAAAATGGGGGTGCACGTGGGGAGCGCAAGTCAAAGTCTGCTCGAAAGTAAAACCTGTTGAGCTCCCCAAATGCTGGCTTATGCCCCTAAGGCAATATTTCTCAAATTAAAAAAAAAAAAAAAAAATCCCCCAGGGAGTCTTTGTAGATTGATTTTTTTCCTAACTCCCTTAATTAATGACATCAAGTAGTAAAAAGATAAATTTAATGTCAGATAACACCCAGCTAAACAAAGAATGGGCAAATCAGAAGGTGGGTTAGGAAAAACATCCAGAAGAAAGCACAAAGAGATAGAAATCTATTTTCTGTAAATAGAAAGGACAGAAATTTATTCATAAGAGAATAAAAGACACAGAGGATATAGTGAAAAGATCTAATGTAAACATAAACGGAGTCCCAGAAGGAGAGGCAATGAAGGCAGGAACAATGTTTGAAGAGAATATAGCTAAGAATTTCCCAAAACTGATAGAAGACATGAAGCTCCAAATTTAAGAAACTTCGGGAACCTCAAGCAAAAATAAAAAGAAAATCCTATCTATGTAAAGCTCCTAAATATGAAAGACTAAGAGAAGTTCATAAAAGCAACTTAGCCTTAAAAGACAGACCATTTTCGGCCGGGCGTGGTGACTCATGCCCAGCACTTTCGGAGGTGGGGGCGGGCAGATCATGAGGTCAGGAGTTCAAGACCAACGTGGCTAACATGGTGAAACCCAATCTCTACTAAAAATACAAAAACTAGCCAGGTGTGGTGGTGCACGCCTGTAGTCCCAGCTACTTGGGAGGCTGAGGCAGGAGAATTGCTTGAACCCAGGAGGCAGAAATTGCAGTGAGCCAAGATCGTGCCACTGCACTCCAGTCTGGCGACAGAGCAAGGCTCCATCTAAAAAAAAAAAGACCATTTTCAAAAGGGCAACAATAAGATGAAGAGCTAACTGGACATCCCAACAGTGGAGATGGAAGACAACAGAATCATATCTTTGATGTACTGAAAGAGAGTAAATGTCACTTGGCCAGGGCACGGTGGCTCAGGCCTGTAATCCCAGCACTTTGGGAGGCTGAGGGGGCGGATCATGAGGTCAGGAGATTGAGACCATCCTGGCTAACATGGTGAAACCCCGTCTCTACTAAAACATACAAAAAACTAGCCGGGGGAGGTGGCGGGCGCCTGTAGTCCCAGCTACTTGGGAGGCTGAGGCAGGAGAATGGCGTAAACCCGGGAGGCGGAGCTTGCGATGAGCTGAGATCCAAGCAAGACTCCGTCTCCAAAAAAAAAAAAAAAAAAAAGAGTAAATGTCACCTAGATTCTCCAGCCAGTGAAAATATCCCTCACAAGTAAAGGTGAAGAGATAACAGTGTTCTTTGGGAAAAAGAAAAATGATCTCAGATAAAACTCAAAATGTAGGGAAAAAATGAAGAAAAAAAAGATCGGGGGTGGAATGTGTAGTGAGAGCTAATGACTGCATTAAACAATAATATCTTATTAAAAATAATCACAGTACCTGGAAGTATCTAACAACAGCAACAGGTATGTTGAGGGGGTTCAATGGACTTAACATGCTCTAAGAATCCTGTATTGTCCAAAAAAAGATAAAAGTACATTTTTGCTTTCCTTTTTTTTTTGAGAAGGAGTCTCGTTGTCATCCAAGCTGGAGTGTAGTGGTGCAATCTCAGCTCACTGCAACCTCAGCCTCCCAGGTTCAAGCAATTCTCTGCCTCAGCCTCCCGAGTAGCTAGGTGGCACCTGCCACCATGCCCAGCTAATTTTCATATTTTTAGTAGAGACGGGGTTTCACCATCTTGGCCAGGCTGCTCTTGAACTCCTGACCTCCTGATCCACCTGCCTCAGCCTCCCAAAACTACAATTTTATGTTAAGAGTTTGATAAAGTGAGACTGCATGAAGTAATGTCAAGTGTCCATTAAAATCAGTTAAGAAAATAAAACCAACATAAATCTAAAATTAACCAATCTAAAAGAAAGAAAAAAAAAATAGGACAGATGGAACAAATAGAAAGCAAATAATAATCTGGTAGATTTAAACCTAAATATGTCAATAATTACAATAAATATAAGTGAACGAAATGCTCCGATTGATAACGAATAACTATATTCTGCTTACAAGACATATTTAAATTTAAAGACACAAAAGGCTAAAAACAAATAATAAAAAGATAGCTTACATACATAGTAACACCAGCAGGGTTAAGATTCTGTCAACTTTGTAATATTAACTCACACACTCAGAAGTTTCAAGCTTTTCCAATTAAAATAATTTTACAGATTAGTAGTTTTAAGCTCTGTTTAATTTACACATAATTTTTAAATCGCCATTGTTATTTAAAAGACTAAACTTATCTTTCACCAAATAAAGCAATGATGTAGAAACTAAATGGAATGACTGGTGACTTATTTTTCATAATTATCACAGATTCACTTTGAATAAGTCTGTTACCTTTTTCTTAGTTTATTTAAACAAACTTAAATGTTACATGCCAAAAACCTGATGGTTCAGTGTTGTAAAGAATCATTACATAATACCTGAAATTGGGCGAATATTTACATCCCCCTTCCCACCCCAATTCATATGTTGAAACCCTAATTCCCAAGGTGATGGTGTTAGGAGGTGGGCCTTTGGGCGGTGATTAGGTCATGACGGCAGAGCCCTCTTGAATGGGATTAGTGCCCTTATGAAAGAGACCCCATAAAGATCCCTCACCCCTTCTGCCATATGAGATTACCGTGAGATGACCACTGTCCATCAAAGAAGCAGGCCCTCCCCAGACACTGAATCTGCTGATGCCCTGATCCTGAAATTCTCTGTCTCCAGAACTGTGAGAAATAGATTTCCACTCTTTATAAGGTACCCAGTATATGGTATTTTGTCACAGGAGCTCAAACAAACCAAGACAGAAATTGACACCAAGAACTGGGGGTGCTATTGTAACAAACATGTAAAAATGTGGAAGCAGTTGTGGAAGTGGGTAGTGAGTAAAAGCTGTAAGAGTATGGAGGTGCATGCTACAAAAGGAATACATGGCTGTGAATGCCCATAAAGAGTGATTCTGATGAGGCTCAAAAAGAAAACAGGAAAGCTACAGAGAAAGCTTCAGACTTCTTAAAGAATACTTAATAATCCTGATAGAATGTTGGTAGAAATATGACAGTAAAGGCCATTCTGATGAGGTCTCAGATGAAAATGAGGATATTTGGCCAAGGAAATTTCTAAGCAAACTGTTGAAGGTATGGCTTGGCTTCTCTTGATTGCTTATAGTAAAATGCAAGACTAGAGAAATTAAAGATGGAATCGTTCATGAGAGGGGAAGCAGAACTTAAAAATTTGGAAAACTCTCACCCTGTCTATATTGTAACAAATGAGAAAGAGAGTTTGGGAAAGAATACCAAGGGTGTAGCCAAAGGACCAACTGATAAGGCATACAGTCAAATAAACAGTGCCAGGAGCTACTGTCCAAGACAAGAAAAGAATGACCACCCTCCCCAACAGGCAATTCAGACATCATCAGAGTGGTTTCAAAAGAGGAGCCGCCTGTACCTGTAGGCTCACAGACTCCACTCCCTGCAGTCTGGCACCCTGCTCCTCAGCAGCACAAGGTGAGGCTCTGGAAGGTCCAGGTGTGGTACACATGCAGTGGTCACCACTGCAGAGGGCGCAGGCATTTGGCAGCATCCATGTGTGCTGTCTCTGCTGAGCCCCAGAATTCACCAGCCTGGGGAGCATGGCCACCTCCACCTAGATATCGAAGGATAGAGCCATAGGCACACAACCCAGGCAAGGAACCACAAGGGCAAGGCCACCGCAAAGAGCTACTACCAGGGCAAGGCCCAGCAAAGCCGTGGGGACAGGACTGCCTGGAGGCTTAGGGATCCAACCACTGGCCAGCAAAACTGTAGGGATGGAGCCCCCACTCAAGTATGTCCAGAAGGTGAAACGGCAGCCCCAGTGGGCCTGAAGAGCAGAGAATGCAGCTAAAGATCATTTTCAAGCCTTCAGGTTTTGGACATGCTCAAGAATTGTCACTCCTTTTTCTTTTTGGAATAAAAATGTCTGCCCTGTTCTTGTCCTCCCATTGTATTTTAGAAGCACCTAACTTGGTTGATTCCACAGGCTCACAGCTAAAGGAAAATTTGCCTCAGGACAAATTATATCTTGAATCTCACCCATATCTGATTTAGATGACACAGTCATATGCTCCAATGATGTTTCAGTCAACGATGTCATGCATACATGACAGTGGTCCCAATTACAATACCATATTTTTACTGTGCTTTTTCTATATTCAAATATGTTCAAATTCAGAAATACTTCCAATTGTGTTACAATTATATATAGTATTCCATACGGTCCCATGCTGTACAGGCTTGTAGCCTAGGAGCAATAGGCTAGACCATATAGTCGAGGTGTGTGATGGGCTATACCATCTAGGTTACTGCAAATACACTATATGATAGTCATACGATGGTGAAATCACCTAACAAGACATTTCTCAGAATGTATTCCTATTGTTAAATGATTCATGACTGTACTCACATGAGTCTTTGGACTTTAAACTTTTGAGTTAATGTTGGAATAAGCGAACACTTTGGGGCTATTGAGATGGAAATGACGTATTTTGCTTGTGAGAAGGACATGAATTTTGGGATGAGAACAGGGATGAAAGGTAATGAACTGAATGTTTATGTCACGTGAGGTTACAGTGAGAAGAAGGCCACCTATGAGGAAGCAGGCCCTTATCAAACACCAAATCTGCTGTTGCCTTGCTCTTGGACTTCACAACCTCCAGAACTGTGAGACATGAATTTCTGTCATTTATAAGCCATCCAGCCTATTGTACTTCATTATAGCAGTCTGAGCGAACTAGGATAACATCTGTCAATGAGTTACTACTTATGTTGAAAAAGACATTTAATGTAAACATTTATTCTTATTGCTGCAATTATCAAGCATATTTGATATACATTGCCTATAAATGAAAATAAATTAATTTATAACAGATACAGTATCTCGGGAAATAGTTAAAACCAAGAAGGATAAAACTGAATTGAGGGCTACTTTGTGGAATAACACGATCCACCCTGCATACAGGTTGAATAAAGCAAAATTCTGGCAGGGAAAGATGGATTTGAAAGATTATAACAGGGTGAACTCAACTAAAAAAAAAGTTGGGGGAACTTATATTCATTAACTTGATACCTCAGTTTCACATTAGGACCACGAAATAGATTAAAAATTATAAGGACAAAGAAGGGATCCAGAAGAGCACAGACAATAAAGAGAAAAGGACAGAGGGGTGATCTTAGTAAAAGTTAAGTGGTCTCCTAGTTCTATCTCTAATACTGTCATTTACCCTTTTCACTTACACTTGGAAATGTGGCTTCCCCTACTCTGATTCCATATTCCTCATTATGACCCTCCAATGCTACCTAATACTACCTCCTCAAGCAATCATTGCCCCTCATCCTCACTATTCTTATTGAAGCACTCATCATCCTCTCAAATATAAATGATTCCAAACACTTTAAGAATTTTCTTGCCTCCACCTTCACAGTTTCAAAAAAATGCATACACTCCTTTCAGGTAAAATGGCGTACTTTGTCAGTGGCTTTAAAACTCCCAAATGACTAAAGGATAAAGTCTAACGTGCTTACATGATTAATTAGGGCATATAAGACAGTGCTATTCCCAGAAATCTAATTCAATTGAATTTTTAAATCTTACATAGCTACCTACCTCTTATTCGAATAACTCAATATGTGACTGGCACACACTGCAAGGTACCATGAATGGCACATTATGCAGTACTAAAGAGCACAGATACAGTCTCTGGGGTTAACTAGGAGTTAGCCAGGCAAAGTGTGAGCAAAAGGCTTCTCTTAAAAGTTGGTATTGAAGCCAGGCACAGTGGCTCATGCCTGTAATCCCAGCACTTTGGGAGGCCGAGGTGGGAAGACTGCTTGAGCCCAGGAGTTCAAAACCAGCCTGGGCAACATAGGGAGGCTCCCTCTCCACTAAAAAAAAAAAAAAAAAAAAAAAAATTAGCATGTGTCTATAGTCCCAGCTACTCAGGAGGCTGAGATGGGAGGACTGCTTGAGCCCAGAAGGTTGAGGCTGCAGTGAACTATGATCATGCCACTGCATTCCAGCATGGGCAACAGAGCAAGACCCTGTCTCAAAAAAAAAAAAGAAAAAAAAAACTGGTAGAGAAAAGTAAATGCTTTCAGGTTCCTGTTATCCCTGTCCCAAAGACAGAGCAATGACTAGGTAAAATACAAAATAGGATGACAAAAATGACACATATGCATATAGAAATAAGATATATATCTCCTTGGACCGGAAAAAGAACAGAATCACGAAGTCAGGTCATGGGTGTGCCACCAGGTCCAAAAGCAGGCAGCAGTAGCTCCTTCAAGGCAACAGAGAGGCTGACAAAGTGCCCTACAGGCAGGCAGCTAAATTCAGACTTGTGAAGGCAGCAGCTGGAGTAAGGCTTCCCACTTTAGAAAGGAGGCTGAGAAAATAAGGCTGAGACTTCTGCCTAAAGCTAAAGACTTTATAGCATTGCAATTATAAAGTCAGAAAGAAAGACAGAGGGAATCACAGCCAGAACTTTCATGAACTCAGTGACTTGTCCTGGAAAATCCCCAATCCTACAGAATGGGAAGTCTGAAATGTCAGTATCATGCTACCATAAACTTGTGTTGGAGCCCTGAGAGGGCCAGGTAGAAGGTATCACAAAATCATTAAAAGGTTACGGGGAGAGGCTTGAAAGGCCTGGGAGTGGGGGATTCTTACTCAAAGTGAGCCTGCAAACTATAGGATCATGAGAAATAGTGGATGAATTTACCAACACAATAAAAATAAACAGCACAATCTACAAATGACTTTGAAAGTGCTTAGGGTCTTCAAAGAAGGAAAGAATAACCGTCATAAGATAAACAAGAAAATGCGAGGGCTGGGTGTGGTGGCTCAGGCCTGTAATCCCAGCACTCTGGGAGGCTGAGGCAGGTGAATCATTTGAAGTCAGGAGTTCAAGACCAGTCTGGCCTACATGGTGAAGCCCCGTCTCTACTAAAAATACAAAGGTTAGTCAGGCGTGGCACCTGCCTGTAATTCCAGCTACTCAGGAGGCTGAAGCAGAAGAATCGTTTGAGCCTGGGAGGTGGAGGTTGCAGTGAGTCGAGATTGTGCCACTGTATTCCAGTCTGGGTGACAGAATGAGACCCTGTCTCAAAAAAAAGAAGAAAAAATATGTGAAATAAATGCAGAAACAAAACAGAGCAAATTAGATGTGAAATACATAGTCATTAAAATAAAAATCTCCCAGGAGATAAATTCTGGAACTAGTTGGTGAATTATAAAATGCTACTGAAGAATTTACCTAGACTGTAGCAGGAGAAGGAAACATGAAAAAGTGGTTAAGAGATATGCATGAAGAACAGACTGAGAAATTCCAGTACAGAATTCTAAAAGAACAGAATAAAGGGAATGATAAAGAAGCAATTTTCAAAGAGAAAGTGGTTGAGAACTTCAAAACTGAAGTCAAGAGTCCTCAAATTAAAAGTACCTATTACCTGTCAAGCAAGATATATTAAAAATAAGTCTACTCCTAAACACAATGTACTGAAACTGAACCAGACTGAGGATAATAATACAATCTTAAAGAAGTGGAGGCACAGACATTTTGGTAGAGAAAACCAAAAATGCAAAGACCCTAGAGTGACAAAGAGATTGATCTGTTCTAAAATAAGGCTACTCAAGGTGTGGTCCACTGACCAGTGTGGTCCACAAACTCTTTGTTACTGGCCCATGGTGACAAAAGTACAGAAACTGAAATGAAGTGTTCAGAAACCCTTATAACAATTTGACACAGAAATCATAGGTATGGTGAATCTAATAATAAGAAATTAGAGCTCATATTTGTATTCTTTGGGGTCCTCTCTTCCATTTTCATAGTATTTCATTCTCATCGCATTTTTACTCAAGTATCGGTACAGAAAAAGTTGCAAAACAGAAACTGGTCCTTTGCCATAGCTGGTTTAGAAGCACTGTTCTGAAAATTCAAGGGTGGTCAGTGCAGTTAGAATGATAAGGATACAAAGTGAGAGTAGGACAAGCTGAAAGAGAAGAGGAAGGTGTAGGTGGCTTATACTGGACCTCAGAGACTCTGACAATGGATATATTCCATTACACACACACACTGATAATGGTTTCTTTTTTGTTTTTGTTGTTTTTGTTTTTGTTTTTTTGAGACGGAGTCTCGCTCTGTCGCCCAGGCTGGAGTGCAGTGGCCAGATCTCAGCTCACCGCAAGCTCCACCTCCCGGGTTCACGCCATTCTCCTGCCTCAGCCTCCCGAGTAGCTGGGACTACAGGCGCCCGCCACCTCGCCTGGCTAGTTTTTTGTATTTTTTGGTAGAGACGGGGTTTCACCGTGTTAGCCAGGATGGTCTCGATCTCCTGACCTCAGTGATCCGCCCCTCTCAGCCTCCCAAAGTGCTGGGATTACAGGCTTGAGCCACCGCGCCCGGCCTGATAATGGTTTCTAAGCACGAGAGTGACCAGTGCATGCAAAGAAGGTGGAGGATACCAGAAGTAAAGTACATGGAGCAAGACCAGTCAGAAGGTTACTGGAGTCGTCCAGGCAAAGGGTAATGGCAGCCTGGACTACTGTAATGGTAAAGGAGATGGAGAGAAATGAATGCTCTGAGAAATAGAAGAGAAATCGAAAAGTTCTGGGTGATGGATTGGGGTGGGGTAAGAGAGAAAGAGGAAAATGCCAAGAATAAGACACGAGCATCTGGGTGGACAGGGATGGCTAAGAATGAACAGGTTTGCTCTGGGAGCAGCAGTCACAAGCTGAGTTCTAGACCAGTTAATTTTATGTCCAGGTGTACATAAGCAAGTTGGAAGATGGATCCACAGGTCTGGGAGATTGTAACTATTTTGGAGTTGTCAACATACAGGTAGAATGTGAAGTCACAGGAATGAATATCACCCACAGAAAGCAGGTAAGTTGAGATGTGGAAGAGGAGAAAAAGCAAAAGAAGATGAAGGAAAAAATGCTCAAAGGAAAGTTTATGAACACACCACCCGTTTCCCACTCAACAAATAAACCCAAGTGACCTGTGTTAATTAACTATGGCTGTTGTTACCAAAGTAACTTTTATTAGTGATCACTGATGCAGAGTACAACTGAAGGATGAATATCAACAGCTAAGAGAAGGAGTTAAGGATAAGAAACATGTACAACATCCCCCACATCACATTACCAATAATGTAAATAATGACAAGAATTTGCACTTATTCCTGAAAAGTTTCCAAGAGCAAGAAAAAGAATAGCTGAATGAATAAGCAATCACTATAAAATAAGATATTAAAATAATAAGTAGCAGTAACTAAGGAAAAAAGCTTTGCCAACCTGTATTGGGTGGGGGAAAGCAGGCTTAAAAGCAACAAGTATATACCAAAGATCTGATCTGAAATTATAAAGCTGGCTAGTTTCATCTTCATCTCACAGTCAGAAGCTCCCTCATCCCCCTTATTTACTCTATCTGTATTACATGAAAAACAAAACAATAACAACAACAAATTTACATTTAAGAAGCAGCGTAAACTGAATAGCAGTACGCTAGTAGTGTGTCATATCACACCAGAAGTATCCACCTCAGAAAACAACTCCAGATCGCTCTGCAGCCGCCACTGTCCTCAGAGTACCACATTAGCTGGTGCTTACGTCATAGAAGTACCAGGCTACTATAAGCTTCTAAATGTTTTGAATTAATACATTTTTCATGTAGGATGGATCATTTATCATTCCCTACTTAAAGACACATACAATTACTATTTCTTCTTCTATAAAATCTCTACTCATTAGCAAAGAACTGAACACTTGCTCCTCTGATGTTTTCTTCAGTCTTAACTTTTCTAAGCTCCAGATAAGTCTTTCCACCTTACCTAGTCTACAGTAGTCCCCTATTACCTGCAGAGGACAAGATCAAGACCCCTCTGTTCATGCCTGACACTGTGGATGGTACCAACCCCATATATCTGTTTTTTTCCATCTGATAACTGAGACAGCTACTAAGTGACTAAGGGGTGCAGGGAGAGGGTAGAGTGTGTCTATAGTGTGGCTACACTGGACAAAAACAATGACTCATGTCCCAGGTGGAATGGAGTGGGATGGCAGAAGACGTCACCACGTTACTGAGAACAACATGCAATTTAAAATTTATGAACTGTTTATTTCTGGAATTTTCCATTTAATGTTTTTGGACTGTGTTTGACCATAGGTAAATGAAACCATGGAAAGTGAAACCAAGGATAAGGGGGCTACTGTATTTTCCATTGCTAACTTTGTTTCCTTCACGTTCAGCTGCTATTTCTTTACCAAACCTCATCTACTACTACCTTTCAAGCCCTACCCTAAAACCTAATGACTTGGGAAAAACTCTCCCAGATAAACCCAGACTTCACTCAGTAACTCTTTTTCTCCAAATGTCTATGTAATTTTTAACTGTTATTTCTGTACTCTTTTATAACACCATCATGCCAGTTCACAAACATAAACTGTGCTTTCTCCATTATACTATTGGCTCCCCTCAGGAAGTGAGCTCTCATTTCCCATTTCTCCTACTTTTTGCAGAGATTCTAGCTCCACACTCTGCCCATAATAAGTTTGCAATAAACACCTAAACATAATGACTCATTAATAGAACATATTGGTCAATGAATAGCTACTACATGACAGACCCTGAGATTACAAAAGTAATTTTTAAAAAGCTCCCTCCCTTTGGATTGTTGGAACCTAAGCAGGGTGAGGAAGGCATCCGAGAGAGAGCAGTGAGATAGAAGATTAGTTACACACAGGCAGGTTGATCAAATAAGTAAAAAATATTCAAGATAATGACAGCCAGGTTTCTCACTGTTAAGGAAGGGAATTAGACATTTAAAATTTAAAAACTAGACTTAACCCTTAGGTGTAGAATCAGAATTGAACATATCACTGTGAACTCAGAATTTTCAGGTTATGTCTGTCTTTATTTGAGCACGCATGTATATGCATGTGTGCACATACATATAAATTCATGTATGTAAATACTTAAATATATTCTATAGCTCTGTCCACTGAGAGGACTTCAGAGCAGTAACATCACAAAAGCAATAAATAACAACTAGCACCGAGGCTTACATATAAATACTGTTTTCCACCAAAAGGAATCAGGGAGCATTGAAGAAATGACTGATTCCAACACTGAGATAAAGAACATGCAATGACGGCCTGGGAAATCCTGTTCTGCCAAAAAGCAAGGAAATCCTCAAAGAATGAGGGGGACATATAAAAAACATACAGAAGTTTGAAGGGGCCAAATCAGGAAAATTTTAAGCATCAAAATAAACAATGACAGCAATAGATTAAAACTCACTGAATTAAAATTATAAATCATAAACCCAATACATAAATGAATAAATTAAAAGTAGGATGATAAAATGGAATACTGACAGTTTCAAAGTACGTGCCCATAAAAATATTTATTAATTATAAAAGAGGAAATGGAGAAGTTTGGCAGACACCATCTTAATTAAATGATCAAAGGGAACATCTTGAGTAATGGAATAAATTAAAGCTGTGTTCTACGATAAGATGCAATGAGAAGCGCACAGTATCCGTGATAGTCTCGCCAAAGATGCATAATCTGAATATAATCATGCAACACAGACAAACGCAGATTGAGAACCACTAATCCTCAAAAGTGTCAGGATACAGAAGTCAAGGAAAAGTCAGAAGCATGTAAAAAATTCATCTGAGATAGGCAAAGAGGAATGATAGCATGGAGGAAAAAGTGACTGTTTCCTACATCAATAAACAGGAGAAAGAGCTATAGTAAAATCTCAAAAGAAAACTGAATATGTAATTGGCCATTATTAGTTGTTGTTGTCGTTATTTTATTTTATTTTTTGAGGCATGGTTTCACTCTGTCACCCAGACTGGAGTGCAGTGGCAGGATCTCAGCTCACTACAACCTCTGCCTCCTGGGTTCAAGCGATTCTCCTGCCTCAGCCTCCTGAGTAGCTAGGACTACAGGCACACACCACCATGCTGAGCTAATTTTTGTATTTTTAGTAGAGATGGGGTTTCGCCATGTTGGCCAAGCTGGTCTGGAACTCCTGACCTGACCTCAAGTGATCCACCCACCTTGGCCTTGCAAAGTGCTGGGATTACAGGTGTGAGCCACCGTGCCTGGCTTGGTTTGTATTTTTATATATCTGCAATGATAAGGATGAGGAGCTCTTAACCTTTTTTATGCCACAGTTCCCTTAAAGAGTATGATGAGGCCTCGCCCATGGAGCCTCGCTCACTGCTAGCACATCAGTCTGAGATCAAACTCTGAGGCAGCAGCGAGGCTGGGGGAGGGATGCCCGCCATTGCTGAGGCTTGAGTAGGTAAACAAAGCAGCTGGCAAGCTCAAACTGGGTGGAGCCCACCACAGCTCAAGAAGGCCTGCCTGCCTCTGTAGACTTCACTTCTGGGGGCAGGGCATAGCTGAACAAAAGGCAGCAGAAACTTCTGCAGACTTAAATGTCACTGTCTGACAGCTTTGAAGAGAGTAGTGGTTCTCCCAGCACCGAGTTTGAGATCTGAGAACCGACAGGACCACCCACACCAAAAACCCATCAGTACGTCACCATCATCAAAGACCAAAGGTAAATAAAACCACAAAGATGGGGAGAAACCAGAGCAGAAAAGCTGAAAATTCTAAAAATCAGAGCGCCTCTTCTCCTCCAAAGGAACGCAGCTCCTCGCTAGCAACAGAACAAAGCTGGACGGAGAATGACTTCGATGAGTTGAGAGAAGAAGCCTTCAGACAATCGGTAATAACAAACTTCTCCAAGCTAAAGGAGGATGTTCGAACCCATTGCAAAGAAGCTAAAAACCTGGAAAAATGATTAGACGAATGGCTAACTAGAATAACCACTCTAGAGAAGTCCTTAAATGACCTGATGGAGCGGAAAACCATGGCACGAGAACTACGTGACATATGCAGAAGCTTCAGTAGCCGATTTGATCAAGTGGAAGAAAGAGTATCAGCGACCGAAGATCAAATGAATGAAATGAAGCAAGAAGAGAAGCTTAGAGAAAAAAGAGTAAAAAGAAATGAACAAAGCCTCCAAGAAATATGGGATTATGTGAAAAGACCAAACCTACATCTCATTGGTATACCTTAAAGTGACAGGGAGAATGGAACCAAGTTGGAAAACTCTTCAGGATATTTTCCAGGAGAACTTCCCAACCTAGTAAGACAGGCCAACATTCAAACTCAGGAAATACAGAGAAAAACACAAAGATACTCCTTGAGAAGAGCAACTCCAATACACATAACTGTCAGATTCACTAAAGTTGAAATGAAGGAAAAAAAGTTAATGTCAGCCAGAGAGAAAGGTTGGGTTACCCACAAAGGGAAGCCCATCAGACTAACAGTGGATCTCTTGGCAGAAACTTTAAAGCCGGAAGAGAGTGGGGGCCAATATTCAACATTCTTAAAAGAATTTTCAACCAAGAATTTCATATCCAGCCAAACTAAACTTCATAAGTGAAGGAGAAATAAAATCCTTTATAGACAAACAAATGCTAAGAGATTTTGTCACCACCAAGCCTGCCTTACAAGAGCTCCTGAAGGAAGCACTAAACATGAAAAGGAACAACTGGGTGCCAGCCACTGCAAAAACATCCCAAATTGTAGAGACCATCAATGCTAGGAAGAAACTGCATCAACTAACGAGCAAAATAACTAGCTAACATCATAATGACAGGATCAAATTCACACATAACAGTATTAACCTTAAATGTAAATGGGCTAAATGCTCCAATTAAAAGACATAGACTGGCAAATTGGATAAAGAGTCAAGACCCGTCAGTGTGCTGTATTCAGGAGACCCATCTCATGTGCAGAGACACACAAAGGCTCAAAATAAAGGGATGGAGGAAGATCTACTAAGCAAATGGAAAGCAAAAAAAAAAAAAAAAAAAAAAAAAGGCAGGGGTTGCAATCCTAGTCTCTGATAAAACAGACTTTAAACCAACAAAGATCAGATGAAACCACGGCCATTACGTAATGGTAAAGGGGTCAATTCAACAAGAAGAACTATCTTAAATATGTATGCACTCAATACAGGAGCACCCAGATTCATAAAGCAAGTCCTTAGAGACCTACAAAGAGACTTAGATTCCCACACAATAATAATGGGAGACTTCAACACCTCATTGTCAACATTAGACAGATCAACGAGACAGAAAGTTAGCAACGATATCCAGGAATTCAACTCAGCTCTGCACCAAGCGGACCTAAGAGGCATCTACAGAACTCTCCACCCCAAATCAACAGAATATACATTCTTCTCAGCACCACATCACACTTATTCCAAAGTTGACCACATAGTTGGAAGTAAAGCACTCCTCAGCAAATGTAAAAGAACAGAAATTAAAATAAACTGTCTCTCAGACCACAGTGCAATCAAACTAGAACTCAGGACTAAGAAACTCACTCAAAACTGCTCAACTACATGGAAACTGAACAACCTGCTCCTGAATGACTACTGGGTATATAACGAAATGAAGGCAGAAATAAAGATGTTCTTTGAAACCAATGAGAACAAAGACACAACATACCAGAATCTCTGGGACACATTTAAAGCAGTGTGTAGAGGGAAATTTATAGCACTAAATGCTCACAAGAGAAAGCAGGAAAGATTTAAAATTGACACCCTAACAACACAATTAAAAGAACTAGAGAAGCAAGAGCAAACACATTCAAAAGCCAGCAGAAGGCAAAAAATAACTAAGATTAGAGTAGAACTGAAGGAGACAGAGACATAAAAAACCCTTCAAAAAAAAAAAAACAATGAATCCGGGAGCTGGTTTTTTGAAGAGATCAACAAAATTGATAGACTGCTAGCAAGATTAATAAAGAAGAAAAGAGAGAAGAATCAGATAGACACAATAAAAAAATGATAAAGGGGTTATCACCACCGATCCCACAGAAACACAAACTACCATCAGAGAATACTATAAACACCTCTATGTAAATAAACTAGAAAATCCAGAAGAAATGGATAAATTATTGGACACATATATCCTCCCAAGATTAAACCAGGAAGAAGCTGAATCCCTGAATAGACCAATAACAGGCTCTGAAATTGAGGCAATGATTAATAGCCTACCAACCAAAAAGAGTCCAGGACCAGCAGATTCACAGCCTAATTCTACCAGAGGTACAAACAGGAGCTGGTACCATTCCTTCTGAAACTATTCCAATCAATAGAAAAAGAGGGAATCCTCCCTAACTCATTTTATGAGGCCAACATCATCCTGATACCAAAGCCTGGCAGAGACACAACAAAAAAAATATCCCTGAAGAACGTCGATGCAAAAATCCTCAATAAAATCTGGCAAACCAAATCCAGCAGCACATCAAAAAGCTTATCCACCATGATCAAGATGGCTTCATCCCCGGGATGCAAGGCTGGTTCAACATAGGCAAATCAATAAACATAATCCATCATGTAAACAGAACCAAAGACAAAAACCACATGATTATCCCAAAAGATGCAGAAAAGGCCTTTCACAAAATTCAACACCCCTTCATGCTAAAAACTCTCAATAAATTCGGTACTGGTGGGACATATCTCAAAATCATAAGAGCTACTTACGACAAACCCACAGCTAATATCACACTGAATGGGCAAAAACTGGAAGCATCCTCTTTGAAAACTGGCACAAGACAGGGGTGCCCTCTCTCATCATTCCTATTCAACATAGTGTTGGAAGTTCTGGCTAGGGCAATCAGGCAAGAGAAAGAAATACAGGATATTCAATTACGGAAAAAGGAAGTCAAATTGTCCCTGTTTGCAGATGACATGATTGTATATTTAAAAAACCCCATCATCTCAGCCCAAAATCTCCTTAAGCTGATAAGCTACTTCAGCAAAGTCTCAGGATACAAAATCAACGTGCAAAAATCACAAACATTCTTATACACCAATTACAGACAAACAGAGAGCCAAATCATGAGTGAACTTCCATTCACAATTGCTTCAAAGAGAATAAAATACCTAGGAATACAACTTACAAGGGATGTGAAGGACCTCTTCAAAGAGAACTACAAACCACTGCTCAATGAAATAAAAGAGGATACAAACAAATGGAAGAACATTCCATGCTCATGGATAGGAAGAATCTATACTGTGAAAATGGTCATACTGCCCAAGGTAATTCATAGATTCAATGCCATCCCCATCAAGCTACCAATGACTTTCTTCACAGAATTGGAAAAAACTAAAGTTCTTATGGAACCAAAAAAGAGCCCGCACTGCCAAGACAATCCTAAGCCAAAAGAACAAAGCTGGAGGCATCACGCTACCTGACTTGAAACTATACTACAAGGCTACAGTAACCAAAACAGCACGGTACTGGTACCAAAACAGAGATATAGACCAATGGAACAGAATAGAGCCCTCGGAAATAACACCACACATCTACAACCATCTGATCTTTGACAAACCTGACAAAAACAAGCAATGGGGAAAGGATTCCCTATTTAATAAATGGTGTTGGGAAAACTGGCTAGCCATATGCAGAAAGCTGAAACTGGATCCCTTCCTTACACCTTGTACAAAAATTAATTCAAGATGGATTAAAGACTTACATGTTAGACCTAAAACCATAAAAACCCTAGAAGAAAACCTAGGCAATACCATTCAGGACATAGGCATGGGCAAGGACTTCAGGACTAAAACACCAAAAGCAATGGCAACAAAAGCCAAAATTGACAAATGAGATCTAATTAAACTAAAGAGCTTCTGCACAGCAAAAGAAACTACCATCAGCATGAACAGGCAACCTACAGAATGGGAGAAAATTTTTACAATCTATCCATCTGACAAAGGGCTAATATCCAGAATCTACAAAGAACTTACACAAATTTACAAGAAAAAAATCAAACAACCCCATCAAAAAGTGGGCAAAGGATATGAACAGACACTTCTCAAAAGGAGACATTTATGCAGCCAACAGACACATGAAAAAATGCTCATCACCACTGGCCATCAGAGAAATGCAAATCAAAACCACAATGAGATACCATCTCACACCAGTTACAATGGCGATCATTAAAAAGTCAGGAAACAACAGGTGCTGGAGAGGATGTGGAGAAATGGGAATGCTTTTACACTGTTGGTGGGACTGTAAACTAGTTCAACCATTGTGGAAGACAGTGTGGCAATTCCTCAAGGATCTAGAACTAGAAATACCATTTGACCCAGCCATCCCATTAGTGGGCACATACCCAAAGGACTATAAATCATGCTGCTATAAAGACACATGCACACATATGTTTATTGCAGCACTGTTCACAATAGCAAAGACTTGGAACCAACCCAAATGTCCATCAGTGATAGACTGGATAAAGAAAATGTAGCACATATACACCATGGAATACTATGCAGCCATAAAAAAGGATGAGTTCATGCCCTTTGTAGGGACATGGATGTAGCTGGAAACCATCATTCTAAGCAAACTATCACAAGGAAAGAAAACCAAATACCACATGTTGTCACTCATAGGTAGGAATTGAACTTGAGGACACTTGGACACAGGGTGGGGAATGTCACACACCGGGGCCTGTCGTGGGGTCAGGGGAGTGGGGAGGGATAGCATTAGTAGATATACCTAATGTAAATGATGAATTAACAGGTGCAGCACACCAACATGACACATGTCTACATATGTAACAAACCTGCATGTTGTGCACATGTACCACAGAACTTCAAGTATAATAATAAAAAGAAATTTTAAAAAAGAGTCTGATGAGGCCTATAAACTCCTTCTCATAATACTTTTAAATATATAAAACAAAATAAATATGATTACAAAGGAAATCAATTATATGGAAATACAACTATCAAAATGTTAAAACATTTGTGATATAGCAGTATATGTGATTTCTTTAAAATATGTGCTTTTCAAAATATATATACTCCTCTTAAAACAGTAAGACCAGTGGAGGGTCTAATCATAACCATAGTTGTGAAGTATTAGTAAGCGTAAGTATATCTAAAGCACCGGTAACGTGTCTGTTGACTACGTTAAGAATACATGAATTAAAACTTGAAAGGAGGCTTAAGTATCAGTGAGAATTGACAATCTTTATATTCATTTCTATTCTTGTTTAGGAGGTACTTTCAAGGGTAGAGAATGCAGGTGATTATTTGTCTAAATTATCACATTTATGAAGAATTGAGTTCCAAGTAATGTTTGTCACACCTAAAACTACTATACTGACATAACAGTGCAGAGCAATAAATTAACAAATTTGATGACAAGTTAATACCTAACAACAAAAATCATGAAGGTTCTATAAAATGAGACTATTCTTACCCATATACACAAAACTATAAAATGCTAATCTCTGGCATTATGATTAAGAATTATGATATGAAATTATCTGAGCCTATAACTTATCAAATTTGTATATACTAAATTGTAGGAGAAAAATACTACCTATTTAGAAGTATATTTGGCAGACGTTGTTAAATTTTCAAAGGAATGCTAAATTAGCTGTTTCTACTATATGTAACTAGAAGGATACTGGACAGCCATCTGATGTGTGTAGACATCAACAAAATCTTCTGAAATATTCCTGACTCTAAGCCTTCTTTCTCTCTCTCTCTTTTTTTTTTTTTTTTTTTTTTTGAGATAGAGTCTCCCTCTATTGCCCAGGCTAGAGTGCAGTAGTGAAATCTTGGCTCACTGCAACCTCCACCTCCCAGGTTCAAGTGATTCTCCTGACTCAGCCTCCCGAGTAGTGCTGGGATTACAGGCATGAGCCACTGCACTCAGCTATCTAAGCCCTCTTAACTTAGATATTAGCTAAGTACGGTATTTCTCACATTGTTCATTTTGGGGTTAAAAGTAAACCAGCACAACCACTAAAAATATTTGAAATATGTTTTTATTAAAATCTCATCCAAATATCAACATTAAAAGAATCAGCAGTATAATAATTTGGAACAAATATTAGATGTACTAACTTAATTATATTAATTCTAAACATGTTCTCGCCTGTCAAAATTTCCATGCCTTTTCTATGCTAAGCTATTTTAATGACGTCTAATAACATACTACAATATA
The DNA here is from genome assembly GCF_007565055.1 of Rhinopithecus roxellana. Classification (NCBI taxonomy): domain Eukaryota; kingdom Metazoa; phylum Chordata; class Mammalia; order Primates; family Cercopithecidae; genus Rhinopithecus; species Rhinopithecus roxellana. The sequence goes on from NC_044564.1 coordinate 34,415,500, forward strand.
ATAAAAGAATAAACAATTTTGTCCTACCTAGTTACTTTGCAGCTTGATTCAATTAAATCATTTTCAAAGTCAAGCAGGCTGGAAGGCAGATTATACTCCAATGGAGAGGTCAGTCTTTTCAAACGTAAAAGACCAACACAAAATTTTGCTCCCATCTCTTCCAGTTCTCGGGTACCAATCTGTAAACCCTTGAAATAAAGAATATTATGCATATAATTACAAAGTTTGCTATCTTCTGGATACATCTCAATGAAATTATATAAAAGGAATTTATATTAATAAAATTAAAAGGCTGGTACTTTGTATGGAAGTAGGACTCAATACGTTTAACATCTTAACAATACAAGATTATTCTAAGTCACAAATGAAACTGTCCTAAAAGACAATTTCTAAAATGTCTATTCTCTTTCACTATGATGCAAACTATTTTCACCATCACACTAGGGGGAAAAATACAGTAACACTTTGTGATTAATGTTGTTTGTAGAATTCATGTGAGAAACTGTATTTTAACAAGAGCTTGTTAGTATTTCTTGTAATCCACTACTTTGTATGCTAATGTTGAAATATTATAGTATTAAAATCAAGGCTCCAATATGTATACTTGAACAGTACTTTATAGATGCTTTTGTATGATAAGAGAAATTGATCAGTAAAAAGCAAATAAAGGTAACTGTCAAAAAAAAGAATCAAATCTAAGCCAATGAAGTAGTGGTAAAATAAATTCCTATGATCCATGTCAATTCAGAATGCTCATTTCAAATTTTGCCTACTAAAGCAAAGAGTATTTTATCTTAACCTCCCTATCTTTTTTAAAAAATGGTTTCCCAATAAGTAATATAAGGTTTACCAAAAGTTAAATGTTATCACATAAAACCATAAAAATGGCCTGCAAATTTATATACCCCTTATCATTTTTTTCAGATACAAATAAATCCCTAAAAAAGGCAAAATTCTTGCACCTATAAAAGTTGTAGGTGTAGATGACAGCTGATATCAATTCGAGAGAAAGTATTTTAAAACAGCTTTTCAGTGACCAGACTAAGTGAGTTCCTACGGCACACAGTAACTGAAGAAAATGAACTGTAACAACTGTTACTTACTCTACATGAAGCACATGACTTTACAGTAATTTTTTAACTTTTCAACTTTTTGGTTTAAATAGTTTGGCCAACTCCCAAATATTCTAGGAAATAAGACCTAACTGACTTCATTAGAACATTCATTTGACCTTTTGATTTGTAACTTTTAGAAAGGTTATACATGTTTCTGAATTAGTTCATAGACCATAAAAATAAAGAATACTTACATCCTAAAACTCAGTAAGATAAAAATATTGTTGAGGGTGAAAAAGACTGTTACCTAAAATATTATGAGACTCACATACTTATCAGCTAACAAGTTTAAGAGATGTTACATGTGTGTGGAGAGGTTGGGAATGTATGGGAGCTCTGTGTACTTTCCACTCAATTTTGCTGTGAACCTAAAATTGCTCTAAAAAATAGTCTATTAACTTTTTTAAAAGTATATGTTATCATCAAAATCTTGCATTTTAGACATTAAAGGAAAGCCCTGGCTTAGTAAGACACTTCTCTCAGTAAGGGTTTTAAATCAATGTATACATTATTTACTAAACAGTATCAAAGAAAAATGAGTATTAGGTATCCATTTTGCTTGTAAAAGTTTATATATTTATACATTAAAAACAAAAATAACTTGAAAAAATGATTTCACATTTTACATTTCAAAATATATCTTAGCTTTCTAAAAATCTGTGTTTTTAAAATGACCAAATTTATCAAAATAGAAATCGAAAAACATTTTTAAATTCAATGAAAGTCTATCAGTAGAATCCAAATAGAGTGACAAAGCACTACTATTGTATACTATGGATGATTTCAGGGGTATCCAAGTCAGATGTCCTAATAGCTTCTTTCCCCACTGCCCAGAAGCTAGTTTCAGAGACAGTGATGCTTTAAGTCACCTTCTGAGCCCAACTGCATAAGTCAACTCTTTAAGAATTAACAGTGGTTCCATAAATCATACAGCCCAAGGTTTTTCCCTAGAAATCACCTATATTCTTATAAAAAGTGATTCTCACGTTTCTTCCCCATCCCACACACTTACTGAATGAGACCCTTAACAACAGTTGTCCACTGAAGCAACGATCAGGGGCAGGAGCTGCAAGCTGGAGTGGTACTAAAGCTACATTTTCTCTCTCACCACCACCATGACCTTGATAAACTACACTGACTAGAAGTCACTGTTTTTACAATATTCAGGGAGATCTCATATTACACTTTGGAAGATCACATTGTGATCAACCTAAAATTCAGGGAAGAGTCACTGAACAGAAAGAACTGGAATTTCAGTAAGTTCTACTTTACTACTACTCTTCTTACTTAAGTTCTACTTTACTACAACTATACTTATTTAAGTTCTACTTTACTTAAACATCCCTTGCAAAATCAATGTAATTTTCTTCCAGTTTGTTACAGACTGAAAAAGTCATTATTTAAGCTCTCCTAAAATATTTCACATCAACCATAATATGTTTACATTTTAAATACTAACCAGTTAGATGTTTCTTTTCAAACACGAAGTTATAACCACCTTTATGTGAGGTATATAAAAATCATTCTCAGATTCAGTATCCTCTTTCCCCATAACAAAAGAAATGAACAAAATGGAATGAGTGGAATAATTAGCATGACACCTGAAAATCTTTCTGTGCCAAGGCGAGACATAGAAATGCCCAGTTTTGCTCATTGCTTATCTCAAGTCCAACTCATTGCACATTAAGTCTTCAATCTCTAAAATTAATAAATCCAAAATCACCTAACATTTTACTAGTATTTAATTTCAAAAGTAAAGTTTAAATTCTAATTATCTCCAGTAAAAGCCTACAGTACCACGAATGAGTAGTCTTAATGAAGAAAAATGTTTACTAATGGGATATGCATTTAAAAGTCACACATAAGGCCAGATGTGGTGGCTCATGCCTGTAATCCTGGCACTTTGAGAGGCCAAGGTAGGAGGACTGCTTGAGGACAGGAGTTTGAGAACCGTTTGGGCAATATGGTGAGACCCTGTCTCTATTTTTATTTTTCAAAATATAAACAAACAAACACATAAACAATAGCTACACATACAAAAACCTAAATATAACAAACCTGCTGCTTTTTAAATATGATGTGTTTATTTTAAATGCATAAAAATATATTTACACCCAATAAATTAAAACAATAGAAATTTTTAACGTACTATTTACACAGGTTAATATAAATTACTAATGAGTAAATGTGTACTCTAATATGCTTGCTTAAAAATTATGAATATAAACAGACTCAACCAAGAATTTAAGGCCAAGCAAGCTATTTAGTTCAGAGAAGTAAAGAAACCAACAAAACAAAAAATAAAAACCTATTCTTAAGACTGCATATGATTCCATTATTACAAATTACATGTAACTCAATAAAACAAACATCATTTAATATATACTTAAAAATCACAAGATATATATGAAAGGAAAGTCTTCAAATATCTTTCAGTGGTTAGAAAACCTAAGAAGTTTTACCTTGTATTTTCCCTGATCACAGCCACATAAAGTACTCTCCATGGTATAACTTCTTTGTACTCCTATTTCCCTCCAAACTACAACACGTGCTGTGGATTCTTTAGATTTTTCCACTACGAAGCTACAGCTGCTCATGCAAAATGCTGGGGCAATATGGCTCAGTATCTTAGGCAATGTCTGTTAAAAACAAGAATGATGATGATAAAATAAACCAAGAGGTAGTTTTTAATTTTAAATGTTTTTATTTTTAAGAAGTTTTGATGAAAACACAGTAATCAGAGCAAAGTCATGTGGATGTTCTATTATATATCCCTTGCCATTCAAACAGCAAAACAATCCTCTTAACTAATTTCAAATTTTCTACTTTTCTAAACAAATATAGTATCCAGTTAGAAAACAATGGAAGAATCACATTCACAGTATAACCAGTAAGCAAAATAAAATCATTTGAGAAAACCATGTCTAAAAATATGAAAAAAATGTTTAAAATGTGAAATTTAGTCATAAAAGACTAATTGAGATGTTTAACACTGTCAATGCCAATCATTCCTAACTTAATAAAGCTAAGACAATCACAATCAAAACTACCGCCAAAGTTTTCTGCAACTGAAATTATTCTCAATCTCATCTGAAAGCATAAATATAGAAGTATACCCTGAGAAACTGTAGGGTCGGGGGGAAGGCTGTAACTAGAGAAATAATCCAACATATCAAACTAGCTTACAGATCTAAACTAAGTTAAATTGTGATACTGACACAGGAACAGATGCATCTCTAGAAAGAAAGAGAGTTCAGAATTATAACCAAATGTATTAAACTTATTATTAGTGGAGAAAAGATTGCTCATTCATTAAATACTGGCACCACTGGATAGCCATTAAGAAAAACAATCTAAAGTCACTCTTCATTAAATTAAATTCTAGCTGGATTGAGAATATCAACTTAAAATTAATAAATATTTTTAAATGAAACTAGAAATAGTAAACATGGAACTGTACTTTTAAAACTTCAGAATGGGCCAGGCGTGGTGGCTCACGCCTGTAATCTCGGCACTTTGGGAGTCCAAGGCAGGTGGATCATGAGGTCAGGAGTTCAAGACCAGCCTGGCCAACGTAGTGAAACTCTGTCTTTACTAAAAATACAAAAAATTAGCCAGGCGTGGCGGCAGGCACCTGTAATCCCAGTTACTTGGGCGGCTGAGGCAAGAGAATCGCTTGAACCCAAGAGGCAGAGGTTGCGGTGAGCCGAGATCACACCATTGCACTCCAGTCCGGGCAAAGTGCGAGAATCCGTCTCAAAAACAAACAAAAAAATGTTTAGAATGAAAAAAATCTTTCTAAGCCTCAAAACTCCAAAAAACAATTTATGAAATTAACAAATATGATAAAATGTTAAATTACTATACATCATAAACAAAAAATTAAAAAATATATTTGTAATATATAGAGAGGTTTTTTGTTTTTGTTTTTGTTTTTTTGTTTGTTTTTTTGAGATACAGTTTCACTCTTGTTGCCCATGCTGGAGTGCAATGGTGCAGTCTCGGCTCACTACATCCTCTGCCTCCAAGGTTCAAGCAATTCTCCTGCCTCAGCCTCCCAAGTAGCTAGGATTACAGGCATGCGTCACCACACCCGGCTAATTTTGCATTTTTAGTAGAGACAGGATTTCTCCATGTTGGTCAGGCTGGTCTCGAACTTCTGACCTCAGGTGATCTGCCCGTCTCGGCCTCCCAAAGTACTGAGATTACAGGCGTGAGCCACCACGCCTGGCCTATAGAGTTCTTATTTAAAAAACAATAACAGTTATATGACCTGAACAAAAGTAAGCAGAAAATATGAGAAAAGATTATTTTAAAAGACACAGATCATAATTGGCCAAAACATAGGAAAACTCAACCTTATTTATAATTATAGGTATGCTAGTTAACAATCAGGTATTATTTTCACCTGGCAAAGATGATAGTACAATGTAATAAGGGTGTGGAAAAACTGTACTATCATTCATGGTATTTGGTAGTATCAATTTGTACAATCTTTATGGAGGACAATTTAGCAATACTTATTAAATGACTATCAACAAAGACCACTAAGTAAATAAATTTGGGTACAGTCTACAAAAATAACAAAAAAGCACAATGGAAATCTTACCTGACTGTTTAAAAGACTGAGACAGATTCAGACATGATGATCATCTGGAAAGATGACCAATAAATATTCTCATGGGAAAAAAGTTACTATGTAGTGTTTAAAAAACATTAAAAGACAAAAACTGCATATGCTACTTGCATATCTATATGGATGTGCTCAGAGGCAAGTCTCACAATATACACGGTAAAACTGCCTAGTGTTAAGAGAATGACTAGGAAAAGATAACTTTCACTCACTTCTTTATATAAATCTGGAGTGTTTCCCCATTTTTTATATAATTCTAATCATTTTATTTATTTAGGAGAGGGGAAGAAGAGAGAGGGCACCCAAAAAGAAAATGTGCTTTGAAGTTCTGCTAAGAGCTGCAGTAGGTTACCGAAAACGTTTTTTGGAAAACAACCTAGGGCACTGGTTTAGGCATAACTGTAGGAAGAGAGGCACTTGACAGAATGGAAAGCACACAGGACTTAAAGCAACACAGCTCATTTCAGTCCTAGGCACACCACATTTTGGCCAAGGCTTCAAGCATGTCAACTGACTCCGATGTCTTAGTGGACTTATTTGTATAGAAGGAACAATGATCCCTACCTACATCACAAGGCATTGTGAGGCTGGCACAGAAAATTCATATGAAAGCTATAAGCACAACACTAAAAGCTGTAAGCGCAATATAAATACGGTAATATAATTGTTACATGTTGGTCTATAGGTATAATTAATTCATCCATCCATTCAACAAATATTTACTTAATGACTACTAAGAATCAGGGATACTCAGTCAACCAAATAAACAAAAGTCCTAATTTACATTATTGTTAGTCATCTCATTCAGGAATGATGATCTACTATCCATAACATTTAGCAATATTAAAACATCCCTAAAAAGCTAGTAGTTTTGTTGAAGCTAAATTACATACTTCCATAGCATCATATGCTATGACGTTCCCCTTATTGGAAGCAAATATATGATTTAACTTCAATAAAAAAATCTATTATGTTCCAAATTCCAAAATTTTTTGAATGTCAACATGATGCTCAAAGGAAATGCTCGTTGGAGCATTTTGGATTTCAGATTTTGAGATTAGGAATGCTCAAACCAGCAAGTATAATACAAATATTCCAAGAAACAAAAAAAACCTGAAATCTAAAACACTTCTAGTCCCAAGCATTTTAGATAAGGGATACTTAACCTCTAATAACAAATATTTGTTTTGTAAACCTTTTATTTTAAGCTAATTTTAAACTTAGAGAAAAGGTGCAAAACCAGTAGAATTTTCATTTTTCTGTCACCCTTAACGTTAATATCTTGACCACAGTTCAGTATCAGAATCAAAAAATTAGAATTGATACAATACTATTGATAGACCTTATTCAAATTTCATCAGTTTTTCTAATGTCGCGTTTCAGGATCCTATCCAGAATCTCACATTGCATTTAGTTACTGTTCCTCTTTAGCCTCCTGCAGTCTGTAACAGTTCCTCAGTCTTATAACTTTAATAATCTTGACACTTTTGAAGAGTATTGATTAGCTATTTTTTCAAATGACACTCAATTTAGGCTGGGCGCGGTGGCTCACACCTGTAATCCCAGTACTTTGGGAGGCCAAGGCAGGCGGATCATTTGATGTCAGGAGTTCGAGGCCAGCCTGGCCAACATGGTGAAACCCCATATCTACTAAAAATACAAAAAAAAAAAAAAATTAGCTAGGAGTGGTGGTGGGCACCTGTAATCCCAGCTACTCAGGAGGCTGAAGCAGGACAATCACTTGAACCTGGGAGATGGAGGCTGCAGTGAGCTGAGATCGTACCACTACACACTGGCCTGGGTGACAGAGTGAGACTCCGTTTCAAGAAAAAAAAGGCACTCAATTTATATGTCATAATTTTTTGTATTTTCCCAAAAAACATAAACACTTGTACTCAAAGGACAAAGCAGTACTATGATCTATCATCAGAAACATAGCATTTATGTGTATTAGTCCATGCCTTTCCCAACCCATCTGCAAAAAAAAAAAAAGGTTCCATGGTATGGTAGTCGCCATCAAAAATGTCTTAATCACCAGAATCTAGGAATGCTACTTTACATGGCAAAAGGGGCTGTCCATATGTGATTCAGTTAAGAATGTGAGATAGTAAGATTATCCTGGATTATCTTAGCGGCCCTTGCCATCACAAGGGCTCTCATAAGGGAAAGGGAAAGGCAGCAGCAGGAGAGAAGGAGATGTAGCAATGGAAGCAGAGGTCAGATTTGATTCCTGGCTGAAAGGGACCATGACGCAAGGAACACAGACATGCTAGGGGTGTGGAGGAGAACAAGGAAAACACTTCTACAACAGGGCCTCAAAACTTAATGTAGTTGATGACACTTTGATTTTAACCCAGTGAGCCCTGCATTCGACTTCTGATCTGCAGAACTCTAAGTCAATCCATTTGTTTTGCTGTGTTTGTGGTAGTTTGCTATAACAGCAATAGGAACTAATATGATTATAAAATTATGGGAAATACTCCACTTTCACACATGTGCACACACACCTACATACACACCCACCCCACAACCCTGGAAATGTAAGAAGCTTACATTTCCTAAAGAAAAGAAACAAAGTTGGCTGTGTCTAATGCAATTACCTGATGTAACTAATTACACAACTACTGGTGAGAGGAGGTTTGTATGAAACACCTGTTAACATCTTGAGAAATGAAATTTGGGAGAAAAGTGCATTATTTACTCTAATTACAGTATCATCTTACATTTCCTCTCACAACAAAATTCAAAAAATTAATCAAAGAAATTTGGGACAAGATAATTTTAATGAAAAAAACTGAGACCAAAGAGAGTTAATTTTATCTTTTTCTCTTTTTTTTTGAGACGGAGTCTCACTCTGTCCCCTAGGCTGGAGTACAGTGGTGAGATCTCGGCTCACTGCAAGCTCCACCTCCCAGGTTTACGCCATTCTCCTGCCTCAGCCTCCCGAGTAGCTAGGGCTATAGGTGCCCGCCACCGCGCCCAGCTAATTTTTTGTATTTTTAGTAGAGACAGGGTTTCACCGTGGTCTCGATCTCCTGACCTCGTGATCCACCCGCCTCAGCCTCCCAAAATGCTGGGATTACAGGCGTGAGCCACCGCGCCTGGCCAATTTTATCTCTTACAATGGAAAAACTATTTTGCATTTACCTTCCCACACATCTGTCTGCCATTCATCCATCAACCCACCTAACAACAAATATTGAGTACTTATTATGAATAAGGTATTGTGCTATCTAGTGGCAATGTTGACAAAATGAGCAAATCAGACATATTTGCTAGGCATGTGGCACTTACTGAGAAACCCATTAATCAAATAACAGAAAACCTTACAATTATAATTCTTAAGTGTTATGAAGGAGACAGAATCCTATAGATGTCTGATCTGATTTTGTTTTGGGGACTAAGTGAGAATTCCCTGAGAAGTGAAGTATGATCCAAGCAAAAACGACTGGGTGAGGCAACGGTGGCAATGATGGTGCTGTTCCAGAGGGCAGGCTAGGCAAGGCTCTGTGCATGTGCTCTTCATCTAGCTTTCTCCCATTCTCTGGCCCTCTCACTAGTCTCATTTTCTTACATTTTTTTACCTGAGTCTCAACTAAATATTCCCCTTTTCTATATCACTGAGCTCTGCTAATCTACTTGGTTTCCTTTATTTAATGCGGTCTAACCTAATAAAACTCTATTTTCTGAAGGTCGCATGGCAGAAATATTTGTTGACTGTTGACATGTTGGGCATTTTACATACATTCTTGGGCTCTCCCTCCACCTTTATCCTGGGCTTTGCCTCTCTCTTGAACTTAATTTCTGTATGCCTTCCTCTTTCATATATTTCTTTATTTTGGCAAGAATGTCTTCCAGCAGCTTCCAGAGAAAGGCTATTTGTGAGGTAAATTTTTGAGACTTTAGTGTCTGAGAACATCCTTTTTTATTTTCACACTTGCTGATAGTTAGAATGGGGTATGAAAATTACAGGTTGGAAATCTAGTTGAAAATTATGAAGGCTTTACTCCACAAAGTTTTGCTTCCAGTGTTCCTACTGTGAAATGTGATGCCATGCTTATATGTAATCCTTTGTAGAAGAATCTGAAAAATTTGCAGAAATTTTTTCTGAAAACAAAAAAAATAATCAATAGCTTTCCTATGTACCATCAATGATCAATTGAGGGGAGGAAGATACGTGGGGAAAAAATCCATTCCCACCTGCAACAAAATTCATAAAGTATTTGGGAATAAATCTAACAAACATTTCACACCTACGTGAAAAAATTGCATACTTTATCAAATATAAGACTTGACTAAATAGACACATGACACATAGGCAATGGTCACAGATAGCAATATTACATATTATTACAATAATTCTCTCCAACTTTAAATTCAAGGCAGCTCTAATGCAAATTCGAACAAAGTTTATCCCAAATGGATCCTAAAATTCAAAAGTACAAAGAAAAAAAGTCAAAGCAATTTTTAAAAGAATAAGAAAATTTGCCCTACATGATATCAATATTAATTATAAGCCTATAGTAATGAAAGCAACATTGTATGCAAAGAATGAAACAAGAATGGCTATAATAATTATAATAATAGCCTCGCAATACACCCATATATACGAAATAAGGTATGTAACAAATGGCGTCATCAAACTGACAGAGGACGGAGGTACAGAGGAAGGAGGTACCAGCTAGTTCACGGTACAAGCCAACTGCTATTCACAGAGAAAACAGAAATAGATCCTCACATCTCACACACACATTAATTCCAAACAGACAAAAAATATAAACACAAAAAACTTTTAAAATGAAAAATCTGAAACAAAAATTGCAAAACGTCAGTATTTATTGAATTTGAGTAGTTCATATATGTTGTTTTCTGTACTTTTACGCATATTTGAAATTCAAAAACTCATGACTCATTTGTAATGATTACCCTGTATCCCGTGTCTTCCACAACATCACATGAAGTTGCATTATCATTGGTATGCCACACTGTCTCTTTGATGCTGCAACCATACATAAATACGTTCTTCTTTCGGGAATGGCCATGATAATCACAATAAACCTTGAAAATACATATTTTAAAAATTAAAAGGCTCCAAGTTCATATGTTGCTAAGTAAAGGTAGTTAATATCAAGCCAATAAACATGTAGGTCTGTGTCCCTTGGTCTTTTTTATTGTAAAAGAACCACCATTTAACAATTAGAACCAACGAAAGTAATAACACCTAGTTTGGGAAAGGATCTATAATTAATTCTAGAATTGCCAAATCCTTTAAAGGTCCTATATCACCTTTGTATTTACTATTCACGGTTTAAAAAACAATACATTCCATTATAGTTCCAATCTACAGTTGTGGTGATTGCTGCCCCAAATGGCTGTGAAAACATTTACCTAATTTGGCCTGGAGCAGTGGCTCATGCCTGTAATCCCAGCACTTTGGGAGGCTAAGGCGGGCGGATCACTGGAGGTCAGGAGTTCGACGTCAGTCTGACCAACATGGTAAAACCCCGTCTCTACTAAAAATACAAAAATTAGCTGGGCATAGCTGTGGGCACCTGTAATTCCAGCTACTTGGGAGGCTGAGGCAAGAGAATTCCTTGAACCTGGGAGGCAGAGGTTGTAGTGAGCCAAAATCGTGCCACTGCACTCCAGCCTGGGCAACAAGAGCAAAACTCCGTCTCAAAAAAATAAAATAAAAATAAAAAATAAATAAAAACAAACAACAACAAAAAACAAGAAAATGCTCCTATACAAAAACACCATTAAGAAGGGTATGGTTTTAATTTAATTTTTAAGTGCATCATTTTAAAAAAAATTAAAAATAAAGGACATGTCAATTTTACTCCTCTGCAAAGTTTTTCTATCTTTCCTGAAGAAAGATTAAATAATATACACACTAATATAACAGGAACATTCTAATCAAAAGCTGGTGAGAACAGGAGGAGCACATGTATATAGTCCAGTCCAGTCATGCCTGGACTACATTTCCCATGTGTGTAGTAGAGACTTAACAGCTTCAGAGCTGACTAGAAAACTCAGAAATAAGTTTCTAGTTTGAGAATCTGGAAGATACATGTTGTTACCTTAGCGATGTTCAAACAGTGAAGTTAAATATCTAAAACTTACAACCAAGAGTTGCCAATATTCATAACCAAAAAGGGAAAATAAAGAAGGCTTATGAGAATTAGAAACATTCAACCTTATAAAATTAAGACTACTAACATAATGGATTAATTTGACCTCATGATTATCACACAAGTGCTTGACAATAAAAAATGACATTTTATCTTTAACTATACCAAGTAAAAACAAGTATTGCTACTTACCAAGGGTAAACGTTTCACTGCAGCCAAGTATTGCAACAGCCCCTTAGCATGGTAAATTGTAGGATGTAAATCCGGATTTGGACTTTGCCACTGCCTATTCAAATCCTCTCCACTTAAAGAACAGCGATGACTACATGTACATAAACACAAAGACAGAAAAACACTGGTACCAATAAACCCTTATATACACTTCTTAAACCCTTATATACATTTCTGGTTTAACTTTATGATTCTATTCCACTAAGCATTTCAAATAGGTATAGATGGTAAGCTCAACCAAATGCATACTATATTCATTATGTAAACATTTATTGTTTGCTATGTGCAAGCTTTTGTGTCACAAGCATTTAACTGTGGTAAGTTTCCAGATTCATAATCAAAATTTTCAAAATATAGAAAAAATTAATTCTTAATTCCAGGGTTTTCTTCCATATTTTATAAAAATGTATTAATAATCACATCCATTCTGACGATATAATAATTTATGTTAGCATGCAATTAAAGTGCTATCTAGGTGCTTCTTCTGAGAAAGACAAGTATATGAAAAGTATATATTGTTGTAAAAAATCAAATACCTTTTTGTTTATTTATGGGTACTAAGTAGTAAAGCTAGCATGCAAATAAGCAAATAATCATAAAGTGATGACACATATAAATAGAATTCTAACTGGTCAATATATTTCTCAATTAAAAATAGACATCATTTTAGTTCCATAACCGTAATATATTAAGAAGAAATTCTATATTTAAAAAATTCAGTAATTTCCTAAAATATGAGAAATATTCATGCTACTTTTATTCAAGTAAGACAAGTTATCCTCATCTTTGGAGATATTCATGACAACCAGACTAAATCCCATCTTTCAGAGTGGCACTACAGAGACCTTGTCAAATTACCAGAATAAATGTACTATACTAACTATATGCAGCCACCTCTTACAAAGTAATTATCTTCCACTATTCCCCCGCTAAAGAACTCCTGTCAAAAACTACGCCTCATATCAGGAAGAGGTTAGCAGGTGGGGCTAACATTCCAAGAGATCCCAGAAGGATCTTAATCTTAGAACAATCTAGGTTCATGCTACTAACAAAAAAAATAAAGGAATATGAGAGGTATGAGTTAATCTTTCTTACAACCTGACATCGTGATTTTTCTAAAACAATTCAAGCATTTTATGAAAGCATATTCCCATAGATACAGAATTTCTCATAATTTCATACTGCTACTAGTATCCAAAATATATTTTCATTTAAACGTTTATCTTAATTTCCCACCAAAAATTTCTTTATTCTAGAAAAATCACTAAATTTGTTAACCTGGACACTGTTATTTCAACAAGTTTATACAGGACAACCGAAATGGTCTAGAATATATTCTATAACTATTGCTTAACTTACTTTCCATTGATGACACCATCTGGATTTAACATAGGGACAATTTTAAAAATATAAGATTCTCGTAAGCTCTGAGCAGTGGGGTTATTGCTCATGAGATATTCCAACGTTCCTTTCATAACCCAACTTGCATTAGTTTCTCCAGGATGTACCCGAGCAGACAAGAAAACGTAAGGGCGATTTCCTAAAGTACACATAAAATCTCAAATTAAAATGAACAGCTACTAAAAGTTTGTATACTTTATTTTGGGGCTTTAGAAAATGTCTCTAACTCAATTGTGAATTCTGATATAAATTAACAGAACCCAATGGTGCATCCTACAAGCACTGCACTAGGCCCTATAAAATAAACAAATATAAAAACCAATAAAACCATATCCCGAAGGAGCTCATAACAGGACATAAAACAGTAAGTAGTATTTGATCCACTTATTTATTTCCCAATGACTAATTTAACATGTAAAATTAGTTATTTAGTATAATGTTAATTTTATAAAGAACAAGTACTTGGGGGAAGTTTAAAATATAAAACCATTTTTTCATAAAACCATGGGGAAAAGAAAGAAAATATAATTTCAGCCCTGTCTTACAGTTGCTCTGATAAGCACAGAGAAAAAAGTTTATCTGCTCAGAGATTTAGCCTCCAAAATTTCACTATATACATTTAGATACACAAATCTACAAAATAATCATTCAGTTCATCACTCATATTTTCATACACAATAAGCTCTGTTTCCTGAAAATACTTTGCCTTCTTATCAAACTGAAACAGTGTTTTTTTATTACTACAGCTGTACATTCGAGGCAATTAAAAAATATATAAATGGCAGGGAAAAATAAGTAGCTATTCAGTACCAGCTATCAAAACAATTGATAGGTTTCTGGTTGTTTTATTTACAAGTAAAATCAGTTCATTTCTAAATTGATAGTATTATTACATGACCTCTTAAAATAATTTGTTGTATTCTACTTTGAATACAATTTCTAAGGACAGAACTAACAACAGTAGTAGCAAAAGAGACCTCAGAGAACATCTCATGTAGCCCCTTATTTTCAGGATAAGGAAATTGAAGCCCAGAGGTGGGCCCATGGCTAGCTAAACAATAGCAGGGCCAAGACTAGAGCCCAAGGCTTCTGGTACCTGTTCCTATTATCATTTCCATTATAAAATACAGAAAAAGCAAATCAAAGTGGGTGAGAATGACTGCTATTGTGAGTTGGGAAGACAAACTTACTGAAATGACAGATATGTTCATAATAATTAGACTCTGGCATTGCTGTTATAGTCACCAAGGGGCAGCTGTTTCCAGACAGGGTTTCACATAACACATCTTTCCGAAAATAGATTTGCTGAGGATTGTGTGCTGATTCCAATTTTTGAAGATGCATCTTGATAAAAATTTTAAAATAAAGTATACAATCACTTAAAAAGTCCCCATGATACACAGAAATAATGCATCCAGATCTCCACATAACTAGAAGTGAATCAGATTCTTAACCCCTTATCCAAAACCCTCAGGGCCAGATGTAATCTAAACATCAGTGTTTGGGAAACTTGAAAAAGGCAATATACTGTTTAAATCATTAATTATGCAGCCCCACCAACAGGGTCAGGGGTAGCAATCTGTAATACACACATTATTTGTGCAGCAAAACATATGAAGAATCACCCTAAGTGGAATCAATATTCTAAATAAATTCAGGTCAGGCTTTGCCTCCAAATGAGTTCCAAAAAACCTGTTGGTTTTCAAAGCCTTTTAAATTTTGAAATTGTGAGTGATAATAGACTTGTAACAGCAACAATCTAAAATTTGAAAAATAAAAATTATGTAGCACAAATTTTAACAATTTATTTTCCTGATTTCAAGATTAATATGGGTTTATTGTAAAATGTCTGAAACACAGTGAAAAAAAACAAAGAAAAAATTTTTTTAATTAACGTTTTAAAAATTTAAAACATCCACAATTGCACCGCCTAGATTACCACTAACACAAGGTATGTAAGCAAAACCATGATTACAGACTTTTATAATCTGATTTTATCACTTAAAAATTTATACATACACACAAACACATATATATTCATAATTATGAATACCATACCACATCATTAAACATGTTAAATGTGTATTTTTTGAAAATACAAGTTTTAATGGTCTTACGATGTGGTTATACCAGAAATAAATTGTTCAATTCCCTATTTTTAGATATTCTGTTGGTTTTCAAACTTTTGCCTATGTTCTTTCACATAATCACTGTTGACTGGGTGGTCACTATTTTCCAGAAACTGTACAGGGCATTGGGGATATGACAATGAATAAATGAACCCTACCCTAGGAAAAATAGAGAGTGCTGTGGGAGCCTGTAAGAAGGGGAGGGGAGCCTAGCCAAGTCTGGGCAGTCAGGGAAGGTCTTCCAGAGAAAACTACATTTAAACTAAACTCCAAAGGACGAGTGAAGAGGGCAGAATACTGCAGGCAGAAGTAAAAATATTAGGAAGACCACAAGACAGAACAGGGCTTTTCAAAGAATTCAGTAAGATTCATCATAGCTACAAAGGTAAGAAACAAAGAATCTGACACAGAATGAAGGGCCTGGTAGACAGCTCTTTCCCAAAGCATAGTATACATACCACTGGTAACTGAGACAACTAAGTGATATGTAGGCAACATTTTAGAAGTTTAATAGGTATATATTTTATGTGAATTAGAAACAAGTCTAGCACATTAAATCTTTCATGGATTTCACAGATATTAACTGAGGATGAGGATATAATTTAAATGATTTCATGGATATTAATTGAGGACAAGGATACACTTCAAAGAGTAATCTATTTTAAAGTCTATTTAAAGATAAATAATACTTCAAACAGTATGTGGATATGGCAAAAAAAAAAGGGGGGGATTATTAGAAAAAGGACAGGGTGAATCATGGTAAGAATTTTAGACTTCATACAAAGGGCAAGGGAAATCACTAAAGAGTTTTAAGCAGGGTATTTTGTGATAAGATTAGCTATAAAAGAACCCTTTGGCTACAGTCTGGGGTTTGTCGGAGGGGGTGGGGTAACTAATGAAGAGCAAAGGGGGCAAAAATGAATCCTAGGACACCAGTTACAAAGAGGTTGGCAGAAGCCCAGGTGAGAAACAATGGTCATGCCTGGAAAACATCATGGTAGGGGGACTGAAAGAAGGCAGGAGAATTCAAGATACATTAAAAGGCACAATCAGTAAAGAACAATAACATAAAACCAGGCAAATAAAAACATTGAAAATATATTTTTATGTGCATTCTTATTTGTTTTCCTAGGATAAATTACTCAAAAGTAGAACTACTAAGCACAGAAAGATACATGAACATTGTACCTTTATGGTAGGTTGTAACCTTTATTAAAGTACAGTAAGTCTCATTTAAGGCTGTCAGCCTCATTTAGTCTTCTTAGGTTTGATCTCTCTTCTGCTCTATAGACTATGTTTTTCTTTCATTTTCTCCTCTCTGATAATTTGGGAGCTTGTTTCTAATTATAGTGTTCCAATTTCTTTATTGGTAAATTGATCACACCTTCATGATCCTTGACCATTAGAATAGATATTCTGTTCTAAGAATAAATATCAACCACAGTTGATATTTAATTACTAGACTTGTTTGTCTATTTTGTTTTTTAGTTTCGTTTTGCCAATATTCAAAATCTCAAAAGGTCTCACACAAAACAACTCTTATACCCCAGATTCTTAAAAACCTGGATCTAGGTCTCCATAATAAAACCATTTCCTTCAGAAAATGATCTCGATTTTTCCTTCAAAAATCTCAAATTGCATCCACATTTTCCTAATATTCTATTTTCTATGAGATTCTGGTTAAACATGCAGAAATCTCACCTGCTTAAAATTTGTAAATTATGGAATCTTAGCTCAGAGAACTGTAGATTTCAACAAAAGATGGGAAGTAAAAATCATGTCAAAGTTCCTTAATACTTCTATTAAAAAAAATAAGAATCACATTCCCATTTCACTCCTCAAGAAATATTGTAGTATTTTCCAAAATCTTCAACACTAAACCCTTTTCTTATGTTATGATATTTAACTAAACTTCATTTTCCTTATGTTAGAATATTTAACTAAACTCAATTTTCTTCCATTATCTTACACATATTCATATAATACAATTTAATTTAGAGTTCTTACCTGTAAAGTTGAATACGTATATGGATAGTGATAAGCAAAGTAGCAAACATCATCTTTATGTGGAAAACTGACAGTAAATGTAATTGTATAGTAGGATTTTCCCTTTTGCCCACCTGCAGCAACTGAACTTCTTGAGAAATGATTTCTACAATAAAAGAGCATAAAACATGTTCATTTCATCCACACAAAAACTGATTTTCCTTGTTACTTTTATTAAATAGAACTTCAGGGAAAAAAGAAAATCCCGAGTCTATAAAAAGTGTAACTTAAATACCCTATTAAAAAAAAGCTTAGTACTCATAAAGCAGTTAACTGTTATTAGCCGATGACACTACATAAATTTTCACTTCTGAATTTACTAATTAAATGAGCTAATACTCTTCACGTCAAAAAAAATTTTTAGAACCCCATTCTTTGACATCCATACACATTACTTGAATCTACAAAATGATCATCAATGGCTGCTACAATCAAGAGAGGAAAGGCTGATGGACACCTTTACGTGGATGGATCAGGCTACAAGACCTGGGTTCACTAATCAATATGATTACAAAAAGAGAAACAATCAGAGATGATGTTGTTTCCTGACATGATGCAATGGGAATTCATTGCACCACCTATTAAGTATTCTTGCCAAAAATCAAACCTGAAGTTGATCAAGCTTCTAGATCTAACTAACAGTTTATAGGAAACTGGTGAAACAGAAGTACTTGTTAACACCACAGGGATGCAATCCAATAAAATCCAAATGTGAAACACCCTACATGACAATCCAGCTTCTTTAGCAAAATAAGAAATTTTAAAAAAGAGAAAAGGGAAGCCTATAAATTAACAGACTTAAGGGACATGTCAACAAAAATCAAATGTAATGTGCGATCCTTAGCTGGATTCTGATTAAATAAAACTATAAAACACCATTTAGAGGCAATTGGGGAAGTTTCAACATTGGATATTTCATCACAGTAAGAAATTTTCCTAATCTTTCTGTGTTGTGATAACAGCATTGTGGTTAGATTGTCTTAAACAGCCTTTGTCTTTTAGAAATATGTATGTAAGTATATACGGATAAAATACAATATCTGAAAATGGCCTTAAAAATTCATTGTGGAAGTGTAAGTTTTAATTTCCAAAATGTTAACTGGAGATGTGTTCCAAATACAGTACATCAGCTGACACAGTTCATCTTTGACTGTAAATATGTGATCTACGTATAGCAAATTAGAAGTAAGTGCTAGAGGTCGGGTGCAGTGGCTCACGCCTATAATCCCAGCACTTTGGGAGGCTGAGGTGGGCAGATCGCCTGAGGCCAGGAGTTATTGCCAAAAATCAAACCTGAAGTTGATCAAGCTTCACCATGTGTTGATAATTGTTGAAACTGGGTGATGAATATATGGGGCCTCATTATCTTATTCTCTGTTTTTGTAAATGTTTGAAGATTTCCATAATAAAGTTTTTAAAACTATACATTACTTTACAGAGTCTAAATACTGCTGACATATGCTGACTTAAAGATGCTCTAACAACTTAATTTCTAAAATTCTGAATCATCTTGTATCATTTAAGCCATGAAATGAAGAAAAACCAGGGCCTATAGGTTATTCTTTCATGCACATAAATGTTCAAAGTATTTTCAAATTGATCTAGTCTTCATTAACTTATGCACAGTATCTTGAATAGATACCCAATGACAGAGTGCTAAGGATTAACAAAAATGCAAAACAAGTTCAAAAACTAGTCCTTGCCAACTCTTTTCCCTCAAAAGTTTAACATTTAATTGGAGAGGTATTTATACTACCACATTACAGCTATATGGCAGTTTCTAGCTTATAAACCAGTGAAACATACATTATGTCATATAATGGTGAAAAGCAGTTTTATTCCATTTTATAGATAAGACAAACAAGCATCACAGGACTTAGCTGACATGAAAAGTTACGGCACAATGCAAAACCAGATTTTAATCCTTATCATCTAAATTTCAGGCCGGGCACTTCTGCTCATGCCTGTAATCCCAGCACTTTGGGAGGCTCAAGCAGATGGATCGCAACATGGTGAAAACCCAGTCTCTACAAAAAAGACAAAATTAGCTGGTTCACAACTGTAGTCCCAGCTACTGGGGAAGCTGAAGTGGGAGGATCACTTGAGCCTGGGAATGATGATATGCTCCTGAGGCTGTAGTGAGCCGGATCGCACCACTGCTTTCCAGCCTGGGCAACAGGGCAAGACTGTGTTTCAAAAAAAATATTAAAATTAAAATAAAAAAAATTAAAATTAAAATAAAGCTATCTCAGGCTTAAGGAAAACAACTAGAATAGAGTCTTACATAGAAAGTGATTAATAAATGTTTGTTGAATTGAACTCCACTTACAGATCAGGAAGTAGTAGCCAAAAGAAAAGACAGAACCTAAACTAAAAATATAAAAATCCTTGCCATCATCCCTTACATAGAACTGAAGAACTTGTCCTGCTACGATCATTCATTTTGCAATGTGAAAAAGCATTCCTTGATTGACAATTTCTAATGTGACAACATAAAGAAGCGTGAAAGAAAGAATGCATTTTGAAAAACATTGTTTCATTCTTTAATAGTCTAAATAATTCTGCTAAAATCTAGCCAAGCACTGCTCGGTTGCTTCACCTAACTTTATGAGAAACATATATATGTTTCTATTTTTTATATTAGTCTACCATTAAAAAAAGTACAAGATGTATTATGGTGCAGATGAATTACATATTACCTTTACTTCTGTTTCTCATTTATTTGCTATTCATTTTGCTAATAAGAGTAAGGAAGAAATCTTACTGAGATGAATCCCAAAGAAGATTTTCTTTCCCAGAAAATAAGAGTACTCAAGATCAAGTTTTTTCCAAAGCCATGTCAAAACAGTTTAATTTTAGAAGCCTTCTTCTAATTGATAAAACTAAAAAAGAGGGGCATTAGTGCCAATTAAGCACAATCTAAAAAGTCAAAATTCACCATACAGAAACGTCAGGATTGAACTTAGTAACAGAGAAGAAACAAGGGTGCCAAGTGGAATCAGCAACGAACATGACCTGGAAACATTTGCAGACACAGAGTAAAAATGAGAAGCAAGATACATGAGAATCCTCGACTACTTAGAGGTGGACCTGAAGAATAATCAAACTGTTCCACAGAAGTAGGAAATGATTTCTAGCACTTAATTCTTTGTATTTTATTTTTATTTTATTATATTTTATTTATTTATTTATTTTTTTTTTTTTGAGATGGAGTCTTGCTCTGTCACCCAGGCTGGAGTGCAGTGGTGCGATCTCGGCTCACTGCAACATCAGCCTCCCAGGTTCAAGTGATTCTCTTCCCTCAGCCTCCCGAGTAGCTGGGATGACAAGCACGCACTACAATGCCCAGTTAATTTCTGTATTTTTGGTAGAGACGGGGTTTCACCATGTTGGCCAGGCTGGTCTCGAACTCCTGACCTCAGGTGATCTGCCCACTTCAGCCTCCCAAAGTGCTGGGATTACAGGCGTGAGCCACCACACCCGGCCTCTAGCCCTTATTTCTAACTTGCTATAAGTAGATCACATATTTACAGTCGAAGATGAACTGTGTAAGCTGATGTACTGTATTTGGAACACATCTCCAGTTAACATTTTGGAAATTACAATGAAGTAAATATTTGTGTGTTAATATAAAAAGGGAAAAACTAGGAGTTATACTTGATATCATAGGAACAACAAAAAGCTACTGCAAATTACTACTCGTAATTTCTAATTTCAGTTTTATTCAATAAAGTTTCCAGAGTTTTAAAGCTGGAAAAGCTGAGGACACATAACTCTCTAAGCGGTGGAGACACGGCCTGGACCTAAGTTTATCTGCCTATACAACACATTTTACTTCTACTATATACACTCCGCAAGTGGATCTCAAGTTCGAAAGGATTTTCTAGAATTACTAAAGCATAGCACCACAATTCAAAGTATGCAATAATAACTCTACTGTTTCCTTTTACACTGAAACAGGATGTACTTAATACTGCCTTCTGTAAGCTGATGTTCTATTAATATTCTTAAAATACTTACTTATAGTAACAAATGTCAGTCCCCATACGAATCCACCATGGTCTGGCATTTAATGCTTCCTGAACCGAATACATGAGTGGTTGCATACCTTTGAAAGAAAAAAGACAGAAAATTATTTTCAGAATTTTTGAATTAAAAATTAATCTTGCCTTTGTAGAAAGCACCAAACATTCAGGAAAGCAGAAATAAACTACATTTCAGTGTTTTAGTAGGTATTTTAAAAATCTGATGCATTTCTTAAACATCCGAAGTCAATCAGTTACATGCTTTTATATTTTAGTTTAATAATACAGGATTACAACTTTAGAGTGAAAAGTCATTAAACTCTTTTCTATTAAATTTTCTACATGAAATCAATTAAAGATAACATATTCCTTATAAAAAGTGAAACAGTCAAAACATACGTAAAGACATAATGTAACTCTCCGTGGATTTCCATCTACACTGAAATTAATGGGAAAACGCCACCAAAATGGCATGTTTGCTTTCTTCCCCACTCTTCTCCATGAGGTATGTGTTCGTAGGAGAGAAAAGGAAGACGGACTCAAAAATATAAAGTATATTTTCTTGGGTATTCTTAGAAATATGTTTTCCACATGAACTTTAAAATCATCTTACCTAATTTCTAAATGATATACTAGGTTTCTAGATTGAACTGAATTAAATTCATGTTAATTATAGAAAGGCTGACAACTTTTATTGAGATCTGGTTTGACTTGTCTTAAATTCTAACTTAAGGATAGAGTCATTTTCTTTTCCTGGTACAGAATAATTTTATTAAACTTACCTGTGAGTATTTTTATAAGATTCTTTTTTCCCTTTCCATTTCTGATTGGTTATTCCCACAATGAAGCACTATTCATTTATTTTTTATATTTATCTTAATATTCACGTTATCAAATAAACTAATTTTAACAGGTTTTTAGTAGTCTCATGAATTTTCTAGTAATATAATTAAAATATTTTATTTCCTCTTCTAGTATTTATATCATTTATTCATTTTCTACTCTTACTACATTTACATAAATTAAACCTCAAAAAAATTATGCTGAATATAGTGGCAAGAACAAACAATTCTTTTTCATGACTAGAACCAAAATGTTTTCCATTCCATGAAATATTTGCCCCTTTTTTGTAAACCAACTTTGTCATGTTTAATAAAAATAGCTAACAATGAATAATTTCTGTATGTGAGACACTGTTCTAATGGTTTTTACCTGTATTAAGTAGTTAAATCCTCACAACCACTTTTAGATGGTAAATGCTATTATTAGTCCCATAACTTGAGTAGTTTCACTATAATTTTTATTATACTTCAGAGTTTTAATTACTTTATCAAATGCCTTTTCAACATCTAATAATAGAATCAAATGGCCTTTCTCCTTTAAACTGTTGATTCAATAAATTATGTTGGTAGGCTTCCTATTGTTGAACTATCTTTGCGTTCTAAGAAAATGCTACTCTTTTAACACTATGTGACTAAGTTAACTAATATTTAGAATTTTTCCATCTAAATTCTTAAGATGATCTTTCTTATTTCAATTTACTTTTACCAAGTATGGTAAAGGTTATACGAGCTTCAGAAAACTAACTTTTAAAACTTCCTAAGTATAAATAATAAAAGCATCATCTATTTTTTAAAGGATAAATATAATTCAGCTGGAATATCATGTCAATATGATGACTTATTAATAAACATATTTTTTAAAATTTCCTTTCAACAGCTATAGCCTCTTAAGAATCTCACTTCTTCCTAATCGCTTTGGGTATTTCTCGCTTGCGCTCTCTCTCTCTCTCTCTCTCCTGATGTCCCTAAGTTTTTGGTTTCTTTATCATGTGTTATCATTTCTTAGAATTCAGTCTACTTTTTTTAAGTGTATTTCCAGGATACAACTAACTTTTAATTCAATTTGGCTGAGTTGCTTTCTAGGAAATCTCAGATTGCATCCTGTTACTGCTTGTCACTGGACGCCCAGATCAGTGCCCCTTTTTCTTGTATCTCATGCCTCCGTCTCGGGTTTCAAATGGGATCCTAGTGAATCAAAAAATCAAACTTGTTGATTATATTACTCAAATTCTCTATAGCCTTACTTATTTCTGTTTTCTTGATATGTCAAATTCTGAAAGGAGGACTTTAAATTCTCATAAATGTTTTCTAATCAAGTTGTATTTCCTGGAGCTTTTTGTCCTGCTTATGTAGGTGCCATGTGGCTAGGGTTGTTGTGCTGTATAAAGGTTTACAGCATCTTCAAGGACTGCAACTTGCAAATACAAAATATGCAAGTCAGTATTTTTGACCTTGACATTTTAGTCTGACATTATTATTTATTTATTTTCTGAGATGGAGTCTCGCTCTGTGCCCAGGCTGGAGTGCAATGGTGCCATCTCGGCTCACTGCAACTTCCACCTCCCGGGTTCAAGTGATTCTCCCGCCTCAGCCTTCCGCATGCCACCGTGCCCAGCTAATTTTTGTATCTTTTGGTGGAGATGGGGTTTCACCATGTTGCCATGGCTGGTCTCAAATTCCTGACCTCAGGTGATCTGCCCGCCTCGGCCTCCCAGAGTCCTGGGATTACAGGTGTGAGCCACCGCACCCGGCTAACTGACACGACTATTAACCACTTTTGCTTTATTTTAATTTCATTTGGCTAGTTTATCTTCGCCCATTCATTTTCAACCTTATCACTGAATACACACACACATACACACACACACACACACACACACACACACACACGGTGGGGAGCAGAGGAGACAGGGAGAGAGAGAGACAGAAGAACAGAGGGAGAAAGGGAGAGAGAGAGAGACCACACTAAACTGTGTTACTTTTAATATCTGACCTTTTGAGGGTACTTCACAGTTTATTCATAGTTGGTGACGATGGATATACATTTCATTGTATTCTCTACATCTTATTTTCTACTTCTGATATCAACAAATGCTTTTTTTGTTCTTCCTTACCATTTTATTTTTATTGGTTTGGTTACATTGCTCCACATTTTCTTTTCTTCCTTAATCTGGAAGCTTTCTATCACGCTTTTCAATTCTACTTTTCCACCCTCATAGTCATGATTGATACTTTTCTAACACTATATTAAATAACTAAGCCATCCCACTGAGACAAGTTAATTTTCACTTCTCCTATATTACCCTCCTTAGAATATTTTTGGTTAACACATTTTATAAGTTCCAATACTTCTATCTTGAGACCTTTTACTCATGTTGTTCAGAGAGAGATCAGATAGCACATTTCTGAATTACTGTTTTTGAGACAGACCTTCACTCTGTATATTTTCTCAATTCTTATAAACACTGACATGCAGTTTGCTGGCAGTGACAAACAATTTACAGATTCTTCAAAAGACATTTGGATGTCCACTGGCTTCCAGTGCCACAGACGAGCAGTCCAACACTAGTTTAATTTTTTAAACATGCAGAAAAATACAGTGATTAAGAGCATGCAATCCACAACCAAACTTCCTGGGTTTGAATTCCAACTTCACCACATACCAGACGCATGATCCC
Source organism: Rhinopithecus roxellana (assembly GCF_007565055.1). NCBI lineage: Eukaryota > Metazoa > Chordata > Mammalia > Primates > Cercopithecidae > Rhinopithecus > Rhinopithecus roxellana. Next base: position 34,440,731 of record NC_044564.1, read on the forward strand.
GGCCAGACTATTAACCACTCTATGCCCCCATTTTCTTTTCTGTAAAATGAGGGTGACAACCTCACTGAGTTGTTTGTTGTGTGGATCACATGTGTTAGCACTTGGAACAAGGCCTGGCATGTGGTAAATAATCAATGAATGTTAGCTGCTGGTATTATTATTATCATTATTTCCTTTTAAGTAACCTATTCTTTTAAAGTGGAAGCATGTTAAAATTTTCTCTTTATACTTGAAACTCAGAAATTTCACTGGTACCTATAAAATAAGTCTGCCTTCCTGATCCCTTCCTGGGACGCAGTGAGCCACTTCAATCTGAAGTTTTGACCCCCTCCAGCCACATAAAACTCACCATAACACAAAACTCATTATAATAGTTTCAATAGTGACCACAGGAGACAGAGGAGGGGCTTCAAGATGGCTGACTAGAGGCATCTGGCACTTACCTCCTCCACAAAGCAGCAGCAAAATAGTGAGTAGATAATCACATCTAAGACAGGACACTGAAACTCAACAGAAAACTAACAAGAATACCTAACACAAGGAAGGAGAGGGAAGGCAGGCAGGCTACTTGGCCGGGAGCCCAGGGAGGCTTCCCAGTACAGGAAAAGGGTAAGTAAGATTCTCAGTGGTCCACATCCATACTACAGACTCCTCTAGTCCTAGCCAGGGGGGAGCCCCTCCATCCTCACAGGTCCTGAGACTAACACAGGGAGCTGCTTTGAGACTGCACGAAGGCATTGCTCCAGAGAGTGAGTTCACATGGGGTGTGACCTAAGCAGCAGCAGTACTGGCACAGTTCTGAGAACCCAACCCCCACTCAACTGCATCCTGCCCGCCTCCCCAACCCACAGCCACCAATGCCACAGGCTGCTGCCACTGAAACCTAAGCAAAAGTCACTGGTAGAGACCCCACCTCCCAGCAGCAAGCTGTCATGCATTTGCAGGTACCCAGAGGACAGGCTCCTCTACCCGCAGCCACTACCACTGCTGACCGCTGCCACTGGGGCCAAGCACAAGCCCCTGGCAGCAACTCCATTGCCCTCGGCAGTGTGATCACCCTACATTAACACATGCCCTGCAAACAGGCTCCCAAGTCCCCAGCTGTCACCTGGGGCTGAGGCACACACTCCCCAGCCTGCCACTGATAGCAGCTTAGCAATCCCTAGCAGCAGGGCTGGGGTATATTTGCAAGCTCCCTGAGGGCAGGCTTCCCCAGCCCACCAGCTCTGCTGCTGCCCCCACTCAAACACTCTAAGAGGAGTCTAGGGATCACCCCAGCCATCCTCGTTACAGCCAGAGCCCCTATAAATCACGTGAGGGGCTTGAGGACAGGCCTGCCAGGCCTGGCTTCCCCACCATCCCCAACACCAGAGCATACCTGGGAGCCTAGGGATCGCTCAGCCATGTCACCCACTGCTGGCACCTCAGCATTCCTCCCAGGGGTCTGAGGATGGGCCACCTCGCCTGCCACTACCTCCACAGCTGGCACACCCACACACACCACCTGCGGGTCTGGGGACTGGACCACCCAGCCCGTCACAGCCACCACCAACACTAGCATACACCGCTTAGGAGGCAGAGGGTTGTCCCACCACTGGTCCTGCCATTGCTCATGCTATGCCTTCTGCTCAGGAGCCAAACGACCCACCCACCTATCTGGCCCAAAGCTGCAACTGCCAGCATCTGAGAAGGCTGCATGGGGGCCCAAGAACTGGTCCACTTAGCCCCACTTAGACCCACTAACACCAGTCATGCTGGATCCTAAGGACAGGAATCTGGCCTGCTGTTGCCACGCCTGGTGCTCAAGGAATGGCCGACCTGGCACCCTCATTCCCAGCAAAATTTCACCGCAGCCACCACCAACAACCACCCCCTGAGCCACTGAAGCAATTACAGAAACCACTGACACTGTTTACAACCAAAGACATCATACAGGGACTATATTACTGCATCTACTCAGAAGCAAAGCCACAGTGCCCTACCCAGCCAATATCATAGACAGGCCTTCAGAAAAAAGTCCTCCCCATGAAAGTAAATTAAAAAAATTGGAAGATGCGACTGTTATACCAGATGTGCCAATAATAACATAAGGACACAAGAAACATGGAAAAAAAAAAAAAAAAAAAACAAGAAAATATGACACCTCCAAAGCAACTAATAATTCTCCAGCAACAGATTCCAATGAGACAGAAATACATGAAATGCTGGAAAAATAATTCAAAATAATGATATCAAAGAAGCTCAGTGAGATATAAGAGAACACAGATAAATAATACAAAGAAATCAGAAAAACAATTCAGAAGGTAAGTGAGAAGTTTAACAAAATAGATATCATTCTTTTTTAAAGCCAAACACACACTGGAACTGAAGAATGTTCATTGAAAGACAGAAAAAAATATATTAGAGATCTTTGACAATAGACTAAAGCAGAGGACAGAATTTCAGAACTTAAAGACAGGTATTTTCAAATAACCCAGTCAGACACAAATAAAGAAAAAAGGAATAAAAAAGAATGAACAAAGCCTACATGACATATGGCACACCATAAAGCAAACACATATTCAATTTTTTGGTGTTCCAGGAAGCAAAGAGAAGATATGAGAGAAAGTAAATCTATTTAACAAAATAAATAGCTGAAAGGCAGAACAAGGTGGCCAAATAGAAGCCTCTAGTGACTACCGCCCCCAACTCCATGCCCCACAATAGGAACACCGAATTGAACAACTGTCCACGCAAGAAAGCACCTTTTTAAGAACCAAAAATCAGGTGAGCGATCATACCAAGGAAATGCACTGAAGAGGATAGGAAAGACAATCTGGAATTGCTCACGCCACCCCCACAGTCCAGCAGCAGTGGCCACATGCAGCAGAGAATCTGTGTGCTTCAAGGAGAGAACATGCAGTGACTATGGGACTTTGCATTGGAACTCAGTGCTGCCTACATCACAGCAGAAAGCAACACCAGGCAGAAGTCAGCCAGTGTCCACAAAGAGAGTATTCAGACTGACCTAGCCAGATGGGAATTGCCCATCCCAGCTGTCAGAACCTGAGTTCTGGTTAGCCTCATCACCGCAGGCTAAGGCACTCTGGCGTCCTAAATAAACTTGAAAGGCAGTCTAGGTCACAAGGGTTGACATTCTGGACAAGTCCTGGTGCTGTGCTGGGCTCTGAGCCAGTGAATGTGGGTGCATGCGGCCCAGTGGGACACCAACCAGAGTAGCCAAGGGAGTACTCATATCACCCTTCCCCCAACCCCAGGAAGCACAGCTCACAGTTCCAGGAGAGGCTCCTTTCCACTTGAGAGCAGAGAGAGGAGAACAAAAAGGTCTTTGTCTTATAACTTGGATACCAACTCAGTCACAGTAAAACTGGGTACCAGGCAGAGTCCTGAGGCCACCATTACAGGCCCTAGGCCCCAGTTGACATTTCTAAACACACCCTGGGCCAGAAGGGAACCCACTGCCTTGAAAGGAAGAGCCCAGTCCTGGCAGGATTCATTACCTGCTGGCTAAAGAGCCCTGGGGCCTTGAATAAACATCAGTGGTACCCAGGCAGTTCTCACTGCAAGACTTGGGTGAGACCCAGAGCCATGCTGGCTTCAGGCGGTGGCCACAGGGAGGTACTACTTTTGCTCAAGGAAAGGAGAGAGAACAGTAAAGGGGACTTTGTCTTGCAGCTTGGTCACCAGCTTGACAACAGTTCCAAGAGGGCTCCTCGGGTCCACGATTTCAGGTCTTGGCTTCTGGACAGCATTTCTGGACCTGTCCTGGGCCACAGAGGAGCCTGCTACCCTGAAGGGAGAGACCCAGGCCTGACAGCATTCACCACAAACTGACTGAAGAGACCTTGTGCTTTGAGGGAATGTCAGCAGGAGCCAGGCAGTGGTCAACACAGGCCTGGGATGGTGACGGATATGGGAAAAGACTTCTACATGAAGAAAAGAGACAGAAGAGTGGGAAGAACTTTGTCTTGCAGTTTGGGTGCCAGCTTAGCTGCAGTAGAACAGAACACCAAGTAGATTCCTAACATTCCTGACTCTAGGCTTTGACTCCTGTACAGCATTCTGGAACCTGCCCTGGGCTGGGGGAAGTTCATTGCCCTGAAGGGTAGGACACAAGCCTGGCTATAAAGCCCTTGGGCCTTGAGTGAACACATCAGCAGTAGCTAGGCAGTGGTTGCCGCGGGCCTTGGGCAGAACCCAGTGCTATGCTGGCTTTGCGTCTGACCTAGTATAGTAAAAGTGGTGGCAGCCACAGGGTTGCTTGTATCATCTCTCACCCTGGCTCCAGGCAGCTCAGCACAGAGAGACAGACTCTGTGTGTTTGGGAGAAAGTAAGTGAAGAAAACAAGAGCCTCTGCCTGATAATCCAAGAAATTCTCTTGTACCTCACTGAAGGCCACAAAGGTGGTATCTCTACAAGTCTGCAAGGGTCACAGTGTTACCAGGCTTGGGTCCCCCTAGTGCAGATATGGCTGCAGTGACCAAAGATTTAGACCACAACATGCAATTCCCTTTGAATATTTGGAAACCCTTCCCAAGAAAGATGGGTACAAATAAGCCCAGGCTCTGAAAACTACAATAAATACCTAGCTCTTCAATGCCCAAACACCAATGAACATCCGCAAGCATCAGGACCATCCAGGAAAACATGACCTCACCAAATGAACTAAGGCACCAGGGACCAACCCTGGAGAAACAGAGATATGTGATCTTTCAGACAGAGAATTCAAAATAGATGTTTTGAGGAAGCTCAGTGAAATTGAAGATAACACAGAGAAGGAATTCAGAATCCCATGAGATGCATTTAACCAGGAGATTGAAATAATTTTTAAAAATCAAGCAGAAATTATGGAACTGAAAAATTCAACTGACATACTGAAGAATGCATTATACATTATAGTCTCCTGGCAGCAGAACTGATCAAGTAGAAGAAAGAATTAGTGAACCTGAAGACAGGCTATTTGAAAATACACAGAGAAGACAAAAGAAAAAAAAGAATAAAATGAAGTATGCCTACAATATCTAGGCATACTTCAGTATCCTCAAAAGGACAAATTTAAGAATTATTGGCCTTAAAGAGGAGGCAGAGAAAGAGATAAGGTAAAAAGTTTATTCAAAGGGATAATATCAGAGAACTTTCCAAACCTAGAGAAAGATATCAACATTCAAGTACAAGAAGGCTATAGAACACCATGCAGATTTAACTCCAAGACTACTTCCAGCCATTTAATAATCAAACTACTAAAGGTCAAGGATAAAAAAAGGATCCTAAAAGCAGCAAGACAAAAGAAACAAATAACATGCAAAGGAACTCCAATATATCTGGTAGCAGACTTCTCAGTATAAACCTTACAGGTCAGGAGAAAGTGGCATGCCACATTTAAAGCACTGAAGGAAAAAAAGCTTTGATCCTAAAATGGTAAGCACATCCATTGAAAATGTCCTTCAAACATGAAGGAGGAATAAAGACTTCCCCAGACAAATAAAAGCTGAGGGAATTCATCAACATCAGACCTGTCCTACAAGAGATGCTAAAGGGAGCTCTTCATTCTGAAAGAAAAGGACATTAATGAGCAATAAGAAATCATCAGAAAATACAAAATTCAATGGTAATAATAACTGCACAGTATAATATAATACTGCAATTGTGGTGAGTAAACTACTCATATGTTGAGTAGAAAGACAAAAAGATGAACCTATCAAAAATAATAATACAACTTTTCAAGGCACAGAATAATAAGATATAAATAGAAACAACAAAACATCAAAAAGTGAGGGGGGAAGAAGTTAGAGGTATAGAGCCTTTATTAGTTTCATTTTTGCTTGTTTGTTAATTTGTTTTTGCAATCCATGTTAAGTTGTCATCAGTTTAAAATAATGGGTTACAAGATGTTATCTGCAAGCCTCACAGTAATCTCAAAAAACCTACAATAGATATACAGAAAATCAAAACAGAAATTTAAAAATATCACCTGAGAAAATCACCTTCACAAAAGGGAAGATAGGAAAGAAAGAGGGAAAGAAGAGAGGCCTACAAAACAATTAGGAAACGACAAAATGGCAGGAGTAAGTCCTCACCTACCAACAACAACGAATGTAACCTGACCAAACTCTCCCATCAAAGGAAACAATCAACAGGGTAAAGAAATCACCTGTCGAATGGGAGAAAATATTTACAAACTATTTATCCGACAAGGGATGAGTATCCAAAATATACAAGGAACTCAAAAAACTCAATAGTAAAAAAAAAATCATAATAATCTCATTAAAAAGTATGCAAAGGACATAGACTTCTCTCAAAAGAAGATATACAAATGGCCAACAGTCATATGAAAAAAATGTTCAACATCACCAATCATCAGGGAAATGTAAATCAAACTACAATGAGATACCATCTTACCCCAGTTAAAATGGCTATTATTAAAAAGAGGGAAAAAAAGTAACAGATGCTAGTGAGGATGTGGAGAAAAGAGAACTCTTCCACACTGTTGGGAACATAAATTAGTGTAGTCACTATGTAAAACAGTACAGAAATTTCTCAAAAAGCTAAAAATAAAACAACATAAGGTCCAGCAATCCCACTACTGGGTATTTATCCAAAGTAAAGGAAATCAGTATACTTAAGGGATACCTACACCCACCCCATGTTTACTGTAGCACTATTCACAATAGCAAAGACATGAATCAACCTCAGCATCCATCAATGGATGAATGAATATAGAAAATGATATGTATACACAATGAAATACTACATGGCCATAAAAAATGAAATCATGCCCTTTGCAGCAACATGGATGGAACTGGAAGTCATTATGTCAAGTGAAATAAGCCAGGCATAGAAAGACAAATCTTGCATGTTCTCACTCATGTGTGGGAGATAAAAAAGTTGATCTCATGGAAGTAGAAAGTAAAATAATAGATACAAAAACTGAGAAGGGTGTGGGGCAGGGATGGGGTGATGAAGACAGGTTGGTTAATGAGTGCAAGCATATAGTTCAAGAAAAGAATTAAGTTGTAATGTTCGATAGCAGAGTTGGGTGACGATCAGAAACAATATATTGTATGAGAGGACTTAAAATATTCCTAACATAGAGAAATGATAAATTATCAAGGTGATGGATACCCTAAATACCCCGACTTGATTGTTACACATTCTATACATGTAACAAAATATCACACATACCCCATAGATATGTGCAAATATTATGTATCAATTTCTAAAAGTTAACTACATAAAGTAGTGAAAGGTTCAAGTTGAAGTCAAAGGGCACTTTAGATTTGTCTCATGTGTTCTAATGTTATAAAAAACAATTATTCTTATATTATATTTAAAACAATGTATTCTTATATCACATTTAAAACGATCACATGAAATTTTGGTCACAGTGAAGTTAGCTATATTTGGATATTCTGACTGTAACAAAAACCATTTGGACAAAGTAAGTTGCCCCAGCAAGAATCAATCAAATGAAATAAACTCAGACTAAATAAACCAGTCTATTCAACCTGATATAGTAATAGAAAGCCTATATCTGAACAAGATTTATTCATTAGCCAAAGGATAAACCTTCATATACATGAAACAAGTGTGCTTAAAATTGTCCATTTTTTGCCTCAAATATAGATAATCAGAATATTAAACTGCCAGAGTAACATCCAATGGCACTAGCCCCTAATAATATCCAAGTAAAGGCCAAATTTTTACTGAGGACATGGTCAATATTATGTGCAAATACAAAGAAAGATGAGGTGTTTTAGGTCCTAATCATTAATGTACTATAAATCACAGATTTGTAAAATGTTGGAGTTGATGTTAACACCCTCATTTAACAGATGAGGAGAACAAAGAAAGTTTAAAGTGGAACTCTAACAAACCTGAAGGCACTTATCATAAGCTGCATGTTATCTGCACTCAGTGACTCTATGTAGAAAAAAATACATGCTTCTAACATATCTAGCATTACAGCTGCAATTTCAGATTCAGATTCAGGTGGCTGCCATTATCCTCCAGTCTCAGAATTTGGTTTTTCATCCCAACCAAAGAAGAAATAAATAAACTCAATAAGTAGCACAAACAAAACCACACATGGCCCAGCCCTTCAGCATTACTAGAAGACAGAATATAACAAACTTTAAATTGTTTATAAATAGTAAAATGAGCGAAGATATAGAGGGCAGATGGAACAATAAAATCGGGGTTGAAATCCTTAAAGTAGATTTTAGAACAAAAAATACTTAGAGAAAAAGGAGGAACTTTATAATGACAAAGTCACAATTCATAATGAAAATATAATACTTAATATCAATGCATCCGATAAGATCAACCTCCTACATAAAGCAGAAACTACAGGAGATATAAAGAGAAATCGATAGTGACATACTATTGATAATAGTCTTCAAAGCACCACTCTCAGAATAAGACGGATCAATTGAACAAGAAAACAAAACATAGAGAACCCAATAACATAATCAATACGGCAATTTTTACATCTAAATGTCAAATGTCTCATCCTGATACAGACGAAAAATATATCTTCTTATGTGAAGATATATTCTTTATATCTTCTTCTCAACAGCACATGATACATTCATAAAAACTGATAATATATATGACAATATATTATCAGCAAATTTTAAGTAAAGATGACTTCTTTGCTTGGAATTTGATGATAATATATTAAGATATAAGATATAAAGAATTTATCTTCTCAATAGCACAATACATTTATAAAAACTGATAATGTATTACATCACAAGGAAAACAACAATAAATTTCACAAAATAGAAATATTACAAACTCTCTGATCACAGTGTACTAAAACTAGAAATTACAAACAAAATGAAAAAACAAAACAGGGAGGGAACCCATGCAGGAGGATGGAAGGAAGATTGATTTGGGATATCAGACCCTCAATAGTGTGGAGGAAGGCATCTGTCCAAATAGACAATACGGAGATTGTTACATAAACTGGAATTGATCTAATAAGTTATATGGATAATGGGGCCCAAAATTATCTATCTTGGAGAAGAAAGTTGTAAATATGGAAAGAAAACAAGAATAAAGCCTGTGTTACTTGCTTGAAAGTTAAGGTATAAGTATAACCTCGTGGCGTGTATGTGTGTGTTTGTGTGATTATATACACACACATATAAACATGTACATTCAAATATGGAAACTACTACAAATGTGAATTTCTGTTTAAATATTATGTATGTACTAAATATACTCCCTAATTGTTCATTGACATAGTTTGGTAATAACCCAATAGCAATGTGTATACCATGTGTACAGATCTTGGTTTTCAAGAGAATTTTTTTTTTTTTTTTTTTTTTCTGAGACAGAGTTTCACTCTTGTTGCCCAGGTTGGAGTGCAGTGGCACAATCTCGGCTCACTGCAACCTTCTCCTACTGGGTTCAAGCGATTCTCCTGCCTCAGCCTCCCTAGTAGCTGGGATTACAGGCGCCTGCCACCATGTCCGGCTAATTTTTGTATTTTTAGTAGAGATGGGGTTTCACCATGTTGACCAGGCTAGTCTCGAACTCCTGACCTTGGCCTCCCAAAGTGCTGGGATTACAGGCGTGAGCCACCGTGCCCGGCCAGATCTTGGGTTTTAAACACCATTCGCTACTAAAGCAAAACAGCACTCTTCGGAGAAATGGCAGATTTCATTCAGGGGCAGGGAAAAGCAAGATAGGCCTTAAGCATCTTGTTGTGCCAAGAAGCAAGGGCACCCATAAGGAATAATAGGGATATCTCAAAAGGGCACACACACCAGCATGAACCGTATCCCACTGGCCAAATCGTGGACAATTTGAATATCAAAATAAATAATGATAGCAACAAATTATAACTCGAGTCAAATAGGAAACCAAGTCTATACTGATATGAATAAATTAAAAGCTTGAGAAGGAACAAGATATTTAGATAGTCTCAAAGTACCTCAATGTAAAATACTAATTACAAAGAGAAAAAGGAAATATAGGAAAGCCACACAGCTAAATAATATTAAACTGTAAAGAGCACCCCAAAAGGTAAAAATGTATGAGGAACATTTGTCAGGGGGACTAATCCATTCTAGGGAGGCAGAGAAGACTTGAATTAACTAACATGGGCAAAGGGTTGAGAATGTTACGGGCTAGACTTCAAAATTCTACTTTATTGCCTGGTTCCAAACATGTTCATTTATTTAAGAAGGCAGCTGAAAATCCTCAAATATCTGAGAGAAACAAAGATGGAGAGAAAGTGAAAGAGAAGCTTGGTACTAAAATGCAAGACTGCCCTCTAGTGGTAATTTCAGCAAATCCCTTCCAAGTAATGGGGGGTAAGACCGGGGTGATGGATTGAAACAGATAGCACTACTATTTATTGACATACATTCTCAAATTCAGTATTTCAAAGGCGGTATTCTCTTTACAATTAAAAATACAGTACAAAACATAAATATTTTTAAACTGCTTAACTTTAGGATCATTCACTTACGAGAAACACTAAGTATTCAATAGAATCACTTTTTAAAAGCTCAAAAAAAAGGGCAACTTTAAAGAGAAGCAACTGCCAGCCTGTTCCTTTCTGGAGACACTGCCAAAGAACAAGACCTCTATTGGGCACATTTTCTAGAATCCAACACTCAAATAGTCCCCCAATCAGCACACCCCAATAAAAAAATTTTTTTTTACAGACAATAAGCTACTCTCCTAATTGATACTACTTCCTCATTTCAATCATGTATGACAATTAAACAAATACTTCCAGATGAAGACGTTTCCACTGCACATACTTTCTTTGGTCACAGCCCTTACCCTTACAATGAATTATTGCTAGTTATAATTGCTTACAATGTTAAATTATAGTTTACCAAAATATTTTGGTCCCTTTCTTTTAATTCTGTTAATGTTAAGACAAACCAAAGATTTGCTTTATGTTGTACTGACCTAACAAATCTAAAGATAAGTTTAATAAAATATTACATCTACCTAAATAGCTCCATAGCTTCTACTATCTTCCTAAATACTTACGAATACATGGAAATAAAAAGAAAACTCACAATAGACAACTTCTCAGAATCTGGAAGGAATCTCTATTAAACTTAAGGCAGATGGAGCAAGACTGAAAAATCCAATGCAGAATATGCCTCGTGATCTGTATCTTGAGGTTTAGGGGCTTTTTTAAACTTTTTTTTTTTTTGCATTTTACATTTTGGATTCCACAGCTAAAATAAGTGCCACACTAAATAAAAAAATAAACAATAAAGAAGCACAAAAACAGAAAGCATAAACACCCAAACACCTCAACTGTAAGAATTTTAATGGGTTAAACTTGTCTATTAAAAGACAAATGGTCAAACAACAAAATCCAACCTCTTATTGATGAAAAAAAAGGCAAATATACACCAAGCAAATTCAAACCAATATAAAAACAGAATTCAAGGCAAAAAATGCTGAATGAGATAAATGTGATAATTTTATACTATTAAAGGGATATGCAAAAGGAACATGGAAAACTTACAAAATTCTATGTGCCAAGTAACCCGAAGGCTTGACAGAAACACAACATAACTGAGACTGTTATGTGTTTTTAAGTCTTAGGCAGATAGAGAAGACAAAAAATAAACAGATATAGAAAGTTGAACAGATATACAATAATAAATATGAAATAATATATTTTTCGGGGACAGAGTCTCACTATGTCACCCACGCTGGAGTGCAATGGCACAATCTCAGCTCACTGGAACCTCCACCTCCCGGGTTCAAGCTATTCCCCTGCCTCAGCCTCCTGAGTAGCTGGGATTACAAGGTACGTGCCACCAAGCCCAGCTAATTTTTTGTATTTTTAGTAGAGATGGGGTTTCACCATGTTGGTCAGGCTGATCTCGAACTCCTGACTTTGTGATCCACCCACCTCAGCCTCCCAAAGTGCTGGATTACAGGCATAAGCCACCGTGCCCAACCAAATATGAAATAATAAGAAATCTCTCTATACATATTGGTCTCTACCCCCCAGTTCCTGGTACAGAGCTCCTAAAACCCTTGTCAGTTCCTAAGCAATGCAGGTGCCGGGAATATCTTTTGTTCTAATATTTGGTCTTTGACCCCACTCCCTGACAGAGAGCATCTAAATCTCTTAGAACTTCCTAGGTGATAGAAACAACTTCTATTCTAATGAGGCAGCTCTTGGTGTACTCCTTGATGGGGACTGGTCACCATGAAGAACAAGCCATGATAAGAAGCTTGGAACTTTCAGCCAAACTCCATCCTCAAGGGAAAGGAAAGGAGCTGGAAACTGAGTTAATCATATCAACATGATGAAGCCTCCATAAAAATCTCCAAAGCACGGGATTCAGAGAGCTTCTGAATGGTGAATGCATCCATATGCCAGAAGGGTGGTGCACTCCAACTCCATGGGGAAAAAAGCTCCTGTACCCAGGACTCTTCTGGACCTACCCGTTCATCAGGCGGTTCATCTGAATCCTTAAATCATATCCTTTATAATAAACAGGGAATCATAATTCAGTGTTTCCCTGAGTCCTGTGAGCTGCCACAGCAAATTATCAAAGTGAGGAGGGTTATGGGAACCCCTGTTTGTAACCAAGTCAGAGAGAAGTATGGTAACCTGAGGACCCACTACTTTTAATTGGCATCTGAAGTGAGGGGACAGTCGTGGGAGACTGAGTCCTTAATCCTTGAGGTCTGCACTAACTCCAAGCAGTTTGTATCATAACTGAATTGTAGGAAGGACACCAGTTGGTGTCTGGAGAGTAGGAGAACTGGAATGTGTGGAGAAAATCCCCACACATTGGGCACAAAAGTGTTGGAAGTGGTGTGAGTAGTAGAAAGAAAAACATTTTTTTCTCCTCACTAAACAATGTATGTTACATTATGTTGCCTACAAAGAATGAATATTATTTTCCAAGTGCCCATGAACACAAAAACTGACCAGATATTAAGCCACAAAAGTTGCTGCAAATCATAAATTCCATGCCAGTGAACAAAATGGATTAAAATTTGAAAGAATGAAAAAAGTCTTCACAAAAATAATACAATCAACTAAAATATAAACTCTTGCCTAAATAATTCTAATCTAAAGGATACCAACATTGCATACAAGTAATACAAAAAATAACAAGGAGATCTTAATATTAAAATTTGGGAGGTGAATACAGAAGTTGTAATCAAGAGAAAATACGAGACTTACTTTGATCAACAGACAAAAATAAATTTAGGTAAACCTACTAGAAGTTAGAAAAAGAAAAAAATCAACCTGCAGAGAGGTAAAGGGATAAATTAATAAGTATAAAAAATTCTAGGCCGGGCATGGTGGCTCACGCCTGTAATCCTAGCACTTTGGGAGGCTGAGGCGGGTGGATTGCCTGAGTTCAGCAGTTTGAGAAGAGCCTGGGCAACACAGTGAAACCCCATCTCTACTAAAATACAAAAAATTAGCTGGGCATGGCAATGTGCGCCTGTAGTCCCAGCCACTCGGGAGGCTGAGGCAGGATAATTCCTTGCACCCGGGAGGCAGAGCTTGCAGCAAGATCACACCACTGCACTCCAGCCTGGGCGACAGAGCGAGATTCCGTTTCAAAAAAAAAAAAAAAAAAACACAAAAACAAAAACAATTCCAATAGAAATAATGAATACACCAGCTTTTTAAAATTGTAAAACAACAAATTTAAGTTTTAAGTATCAAAAACTTGGAAAAAACTAAGCCAGAAAATAAGCAAATATACATATTGCAGATAGCACACAAATTTCTGCTACTGAATTTTTAAAATCTAAATATCACTTACATAAAAATATATAATACAAATTATCAAGACTCCCTCAACAAAAAATAAAAAACTAGTCTAGACTGAGTTATAGAAAACTCTGAAAAAGTTCAAAAGCACCCCCTCTCACCCAATTAAAGAGTACAAAATCAGAGACTTTTAGAGGCACATTTTTTGCAAATTTCATTAAAACACATGTTATTTCAACTGCTCCAGAACATAGGGTGGAGAAATAAAAGCCTTTACATTTAAGTGTTCAAAGTCAGATCAGCCTCCTTCCAAAACTAGACAAAGATAGTTTCCAAAAAGGAAACTGACTTGTCTAACTTATGATGTAAAACCTTAAAACACAATTTCAACAAACAAAAATAGCCGCATCATAAAAGATCAATTCACACAGCCAAGCTGACTTATTTCTAAAATCCAAGGATGGCTTAATAAGAGGAATATTATTAACACAATACAACACATACAACTGTATACCTGGTCCACTAATGAAAGAATGGTACGAAATATCATTCAGAAGCCATTAAACATTGTTACTCTGTTTTGGCTGTTACAATGGTCAGGTTAGTAAAAACATATTAGACTAATATGGTCACATTACATTTATTGATAAATGCAAAAAAAATTTTTAAATCTGATTTTTAAAAAAATAGAAATTCTTCATTTCTATTTTGAGAAACAGAAAAATATGTATCTCAAAACAAGAATACGCTTAATGTAAATACTAGCAACATTCCCATTAAAGTTAAAATACCAGGATGCCCAGTGTATCCCTTTTATTTTAAACACTTGTCAAAATTCTATTCAAAAACAATGAAAGATACACAATATAGCTATGAATCATAGAATTCTAGGTATTTATCAAGAAAATCCAAAGTACCAACTCAGAAACTATAAGAACTAATAAAAAGTTCAGCAAGAAGGTTGATTTTCAAGTAAATATTAAAAATCAATAGCTTTCTTAATAGAAATAATGTTTAAAAATAGGAGTACTCTTTCACAAAACTCTTTCATGACAGAAACAAAGGTAAACAGAAATATAAAACTTACAAAAAGAAAACTAAAAAACATAGGGGAAGGCATAAAAAACCTTGAATCAACAAAACAAAACATCATGTGCCTTAGTAGTAAGACTGGATATAAAAAATTCTGTCTCTCCCAAACTATTCTACATATTTAATCCAATGGAAATTTTTGGTATTTGATAAAATTATTGTGAATCATATTCAGAATAAACTATTCAGAAAAAATAGGTAGAAAAGTCTGTAAATTGTTTTTGAAAAGAACTACAGGATGTTAGACTATATTTTAAAGTCAAAATAAATTAGAAACACAGTAGTACTAGAGCAACAAGAAATCCCCAAACATAACTAGTATGTAGGACCACAGATTATGAGAACTGTGGTGTTTCAAACCAATGGGGACATATGTGTAAGAGGTCAAAATAATTGAATTCAAATTCAAAAAGTGAGGAATTATAAGCAAGTTATGGTGACATTTTATCAATCAGGTTCTAATCTGTTTTTACTAACCTGACCATTGTAACAGCCAAAACAGAGTAACAATGTTTAATGGCTTCTGAATGATATTTCGTACCATTCTTTCATTAGTGGACCAGGTATACAGAGCTGTAAATGTGAAATGTCTAACAATTCAATGAATTCATCGACGACACTTTAAAACTCTTTGGAGAAAGAATGAATTTAGTTGTAGCTACTTAACCACTAAGAATAGGATTAAGTTAAATCCCAATTCACAGAAAATACCAAAATAAATCCGGATGGATGCTGTTAAATATAAACACTGAAAACATACTATCAAATGCACTTCAAAAAGGCTGAACTAATTTAATACTTCACCAGCACTGTAGTACCCATTTTCCCTAGTCTTCAGCAACATATGTTCATTCTCTTTGAGAAATGCAACTTCTAGGAATTCATGACAATAATCAGACACATATATGAAAACAAATAATTAAGGGTATCTACTGCAAGACAGCTTATAATTTTGAAATGTGGAGAAAGACTTAAATCTTCAATCTGTTATCATTCAAGTCATTTATTGTACCTTACTCAATAGAACATTACACAGACATTACTAACGATGCTGCTGAATAATATTTAATGGGCATGGGGAAATTTTTTTCACAAATTATTGTATAGTTTTAAAAAAATGTAGTGTTACACACGAGCTTTCATACTATAATCCCAAATCTGTAAAAGAGTAAAATGTAATTTTAAAATTATATATGTGAATGTGAGTAAGTTTAAGAACAGATAACGAAACGTTAAACAATAGTTCTTTTGGATGTTCCTTTTCCAAAGATTTTCCTTTAAATTGTTTTTAATTTGCTTACTTTCCCATATTAATATCTACTGTTTTATCATCAGAAAAACATGCACGTGTACCTGGCATACAGATACTTCTCTGAATTATAAACACAAATATCTATGTATAATAATGTTTATCTTGGCAATATTTAAAATAGAAAGTAATCAGAAACAACTGTCTTATAAAGAAAGGTTTGGATAAATTACAGTACTTCTATTGGATGTCTCCTAAAACAATGTTTCACAGGAATATTTAATAACCAGAAAAAAATGCTGATAACATAAATTTTGATTAAAATACAGAATATGAAATTGCATGGGTTATGAGACTTCTTTTTTAAAAATAAATGCATAACTTTATGTAAGTAGAAATCATACATTGCATTATAAAAAAGGCTGGTAAGAAGCAACAAATGTTAAAGTCATTATCTCTGGATGATGCATTGTCAATGGTTTTATTTTTTTCTTAACACCATTCTGTTTTCCAAATTCACTACACTAGTGAGTTTGGAAAGTGTGATATACATACAAGAATATCCAAAGGAGAAGGGGGAAGAAGGAGAGGAAATTTAAAAATAAAGCAGCCATCTGTCCCACTGCTTTGAATTAGTTTTAATTACAGAATTTTATTCATTTTAAAATTTCAAATGACACTAGAGAAATTATTTTATCTATCACATAAAGGTATAGGTTGTTTTTTTTTTTTTTGAGACGGAGTCTCGCTCTGTTGCCCAGGCTGGAGTGCGGTGGCCGGATCTCAGCTCACTGCAAGCTCCGCCTCCCGGGTTTACGCCATTCTCCTGCCTCAGCCTCCCGAGTAGCTGGGACTACAGGCGCCTGCCACCTCGCCTGGCTAGTTTTTTGTATTTTTTAGTAGAGATGGGGTTTCACCATGTTAGCCAGGATGGTCTCGATCTCCTGACCTCGTGATCCACCCGTCTCGGCCTCCCAAAGTGCTGGGATTACAGGCTTGAGCCACCGCGCCCGGCCAGGTATAGGTTTTTTTTAGGAAACAGCGACGCATTGCTCCAAAACGTATACTTTTAATTCAAAATGTTATTTTTTTAATAAAGTTTAAAGTGCTAAGAGTTCTATTTTTAAGTGAATATAGTTAGTAAAAATGCAATCTAGTTGTAGCACTTCTGAAAATTATATTGACTATTATGTCAGGAATAAATATGCCTTTATATTTAACTCATAAGGAGCACCCAACATACCAATAAAATTAATTTAATTAATTGTTATTTTCTCCTCTAAAAATATTATGTAGCATCATTACAAGTTAAATAGAGAAATCACTAGGTTTCTTTACTTATTTTGATAATACTTTGAATGGGTTTCAATTAAGGTAATTTTTAAAGTTAATTGAAAGTTTAAGGTTAACAAATATTTCTGAGAAATATCACATTCCATAGTTAGTAGTTTAAAATCACAAAAGAATGTGAAATAGACTGCATCAGGAATATTCCTATCATTATTCACATAAATCCATATACTCACTGAACTTTTAGTCAAAATATACATATTTAGAAGAATAAACAAACATTTAAAAATTAATTACTTAAACCATTTAAAAATCTTAGAAAAGTGTTTATAACTAAACCAGGTATTACGCTACCAAGTCTTCCTACAATTATTTCATTAAATAAATGAATCTGATTAAAGCTTTTTTTATACATGTGAAGTAATTCTAGAGTATACAATATCCTATTTTCCACACAAATAATGACAATTGGGAACAACCTCTTCAACTGTTGAAAGCTTTAATTTTCAGAAATGTCCCCTTAAAGAGCATGATCATATTCCTGCTTTTAACAACTTAGAGGATTTAAATGAAATGGATGATACAATATTTCATGTCTCGTTTGTTAAAAGCTTTTCAATCTTTCCAACAAATGGTTGAGACCTTGGAGATTTTGTAACTTGTCATACATATGTTTCTTCTCAAGCCCCAGTGTAAGTTTTCTTGTATGCCAGAAAAAAAAAATTCTTTTCTTTTACACAAAAAGATTGTCATTACAACATTAATACTTGAAACTTGATGTTTCAATTTTAAAATGCTGATATTAAGTTCATACAAGTACGTTATTTTCCACAGGCATAATGTTTGACTACCAGGTGTCTTACAAGTAATCCTTGGTTTTGTATATATTAAAGTACTAAGCACAAAAACCTTGAATGAGGCTATATTTTAAAGAAATTTGTGGGTACAACTCAAGAGTTTTTTTAAAACGGTCTCATGAGACAAATAGTAGGGAAAACCAACTGAAACGAAACACTAGTTCTTCGAAACAGTCAATAAAACTGATAAACCTCTAGAGTTAGACTGACAAAGAAAAAAAGAGAAGAAATTATCATTAGCAGGAATTAATTAGGGGCCACTACTACAGACCCTGCAGAAATCAAAAGGATAGTAAGAGAACACTACAAACAACCCTGCACATTGGTCCATTCCTAAAAAGCACCAATTCCTAAAAAGCACAAACTACCACAACTCACTCAAGATAAAAGTGATAATTTGAATACCCCTAAAACTATTCAAGAAATTACATTTCTAGCTGGGCGTGCTGCCTCACACCTGTAATCCCAGCACTTTGGGAGGCCAAGGCAGGCAGATCACTTGAGGTCAGGAGTTCGAGACCAGCCTGGCCAACATGGTGAAACCTCATCTCTACGAAAAATACAAAAATTAGCTGCGTGGTAGCACGCACATATAGTGCCAGCCACTTGGGGGTCTGAGGCAGGAGAATCACATGAACCTGAGAGGTGGAGGTTGCAGTTGACCACAAACACACCACTACACTCCAGTTTTGGGTGACAGAGCAAGACTCCATCTCAAAAAAAAAAAAAAAAATTACATTTCTAGTTTAAAAGACTATCAAGAAAGGAACTCTCCAGATTCAGATAGTTTCACTTGCAGAATTCTACCAAAGTTTACGAATTAACACCAATGCTACACAAGTGCTTCCAGCAAATAAGAGGAGGGAACACTTCCCAACTCATTTCATGAGGTAATACCATGATACCAAAAGCAGATACAGTACCAAACCAAACAAAAAAAAAAAAAAAAAGAAAGAAAGACAACTATAGACCAATATCCCTCATTAGTAGAAATGAAAAAATTATTAACAAAATATTAGCAATTTATATACACAATGACCAAGTAGTGTTTATTCCACACTTTTTTTTTTTTTTTTGGAATAAATAAATCCCACTTGGGATTTGTTTATCCCAAGTCGGGTTTATTCCAAATAAAAAAGGCTCATTCAACATTCAAAAATCAATCAACATAATATACCATATTAACAGGCTAAAGAAGAAAAAATTACACAATCAGATGTCACCATCGGAGTATACATAATAAACCTTTAGTTCCATTCAATTTGTATGAAATCAATCATTACACTTTGAAGGACTTGCCTATACAAGAGTAACTCTTTTTCACCAACAAAACCTTGACCTGTTTCAAATGTTGCATAATATCTGAATTTTGGGAACTAGAGAAAACAAGACTGAAACATTTTTTAAAAGTTGATAATTTTTTTAAAAAAACTTCCCTTTTCCACAGTGAAGATGCCTGCATGCCATCTCAATTGGGAAAGAAAATTGTCTTACCATAATTAAACTGACTGTTGGACTTTTCACAGTTAATGATGTTAAACCTGTAAGCAACACCTGGCCGCATTCCACTGACTTCAAAGTAAAACCACTGATGATAATGATTGCTGTTTATATCTGAGTTCAGAATAAGATCGTATTCATTTCTGAAAATAGAAGACAAAGAAATCTGATGAAAATTAGGAAAATATCTGTGCACATACAAAATGAGAAAATCTTAAGTGACTTACTTTCTAATTTGAATTACTTTGCGCAGATTCCCAGATTCAAATTTGGAGTTAAATTTCAAAATATCTCCCTCTTCTGGAATGGTGTAACTAAATAAAATTTTTAAAGTAAATATATTAAAATACATTGCACTTAAACAGAGGAGCAAAAAGTAAATAAAATTATAATTAAAAAGACATCACTATTGCCATATCACCTTCCTCATTATTTTTAAGCTGAAGCACAAAACAAGCACAATCAATACACTAAATGTGGATAACATTAATGGACAAACTTATAATTAGAGACTTGTTCTTATGTTTATACTGATATAGTAAGAACTTTTGCCTCACTGAATGCACGCCATTTCTAAAATACTTATTTTTATACAAAAAAGAACATTTTTAAAACTGCTGTGACCTGTACTGAGCAGCAACAATTCTCATAAACCATACAGTTCTCAGGTGACAATATTATTTTCCAATCGAAGAGCTAAATTACCTATTATGTTATTCAATTAGCATCAAGAAGCACACGTATTATCCTCATTTTATATACTGATTATTAAATAAGCATTTACCAGGTATCTACTAGGTGCCAGATACTGTTTGAGACATATGTCTGCTTGGTTCCCTGACTGAAAGCAAACTCTTGCTCTTCTGGAGCCTACTCTCTAATAAGAGAGGACTAGGACTCTAAGATGCTCAATAATTCTGTCCAATAGCACAGGTATGCCACACTCAGGGTTCCTGAGTTTCTGCTTCTACCACTCTGCCTGTCTTATCCGACAAAGAATTATCAATGTTGAAATAATTAAATAAATAAGGTATATGTTTCTTCTCTTCTATAACAGTATTATTACAAATTTAGTCATTAGCTTTGCTACAGCTTATACTTTTATCTAACAAAACTTAAAAAAAAAAAAAAAAAAAAAAAAGTGTTTTAGCCAGGCACAGTGGCTCATGCTTGTAATCCTGGCACTTTGGGAGGCCGAGGCGGTCAGATCACCTGAGGTCAGGAGTTCGAGACCATCCTGGCCCACATGGCAAAACTCCGTCTCTACTAAAAATAAAAAAATATTAGCCAGGTGTGGTGACACTTGTCTGTAGTCTCAGCTACTCGGGAGGTTGAAGCAGGAGGATCACTTAAGCCTAAGAGGCACAGGTTGCAGTGAGCTGAGATTGCACCACAGCACTCCAGTCTGGGCGACAGAGTGAATGAGACTCCATCTCAAAAAGAAAAAGTGCTTTTTTCCTCCAAATACGATTGGCAAGATGTGAAATTTTCCAAAAATATTAGTATGTTGAGGGAGAGAAGAAAGCCACGGACGGCTAACTGAATTTCTCATATGAGAAGGCAGCTGACTAAATAAGAGTCAAACTCAATATTTGTAATTTTCATTTATTTACTTATATTTAAATCCTAAAATGTAATGATATCAGTGACAATCTTAAATAGTAAATTACTAACACATCAAGGATCACAAAAAAAAATGCATTCCAAAGATTGAGCAGGCAACCTACTAATGAGCCAATTATAAGCAGTGAGAGACAACAGGGTGTGGTGAGGACTGTGGAGAAGGATCAAGCAGATGCTCCTTCTAAAGGGATGGTAATTTGTTATCCTAATGAAACGAAGGCTCAGTATTGCAGGACAAGCCAGCATTTCATGTAAAATTTCCACTCTCCTAAGTGAAAGTAATTTCAGTTTTTTAAAAATACAACATCACTGTGTAACCATTACCTTAAGCCCATTAAAAATCTACCTAAAAACAAACAAAATCTCGTGATAGAGTTAAGTAGGTAAACATGATTTACCATTATCATTACATCCCAAAGGATGAAAACCTAATTAAGTCGCAACTAGTTATAAATTAACTATATCTTTTTATTATTTTTAAAACTACCAACATTTTTCACAGAATTTTTTTTACCTTTTAGAAATAATACCAAAATTTTATAGAAAAACTTAAAACTAATAAAAGTTTATTAAAATCAAGACTTACTTTGGGTTATCTAAGTCATATACCACACGATCTATGATATCACTCTGATGTATTAGCCTTTCAATATCTTGAGCAATTTTTGTCCTGAAATCATAAAGGTTTAACCAAAATGTATTATTATACACTAATGTACAACTTTCTCCAAAATAAACTTCGAATGAAAAAAGTGTATGATAAAAATTCTTAAAATAAAAATGATAAATTCCTCTACATATGTTGCATACAAAAAAATTAGCAATACATAACAAGACAAAAATCAGTTTCAGAATCTGAGTTCTAGAAAATAACCACATAGAATACAGCCACAAGTCCAATCATTAAAAACAAAACAAAACAAAACAAAAAAACCTTGAATGTCTATTTATGCCTTTCCTCATAGAAATGGTGTGGTTTCACTATCTAACCCTTGGGCAAATAATTCTGTATACATAGTAGCAGCATTACTAGAAGGTATAAAGATCTGAAAAGCCAGAGATTATGTAAGAAGAATATTTTTAAACCCACCTGGCTGGAATTTAGCTAAAATGCAATTGGCAGTCAGCCTGCATGTTCTGTAGAATCTCTCCTCTCTTTTGTGGTGGGAAAGGAAAGGTAGAGGGAAGGGAAACACCTGTTTGAGGGAGCAGAGGATGATTCCCTGAGTACGCAAAATTCTCTAGACTTGATCTCTCCCTGAATCACTCCAACAAAATAAACATTCACTAACTAGAAAATTCCTACAATCCCTGCCACTGTCCTAGAAGACTAAGTCACCCATAGAACCCACAATCTTTACCCCATCAATATTTAAGCAAACAAAGACAATAATCACCAAACTGACAAAAAAGGTGACACCAAAATATAACCAAAACAGAACAGATTTGGTTCCTAAAGGCAGACTGTCTGGAACTCCAGGTAGACTGGCCACAAAGTCCTGCTAGTGTTAATACATAGCTACTTCTCATGTAAAACTTATTCTTAAAGAGGAAGGTGATTATATGCACTGATTTAAATTTCAACTTTGTTCGCTTCAACTGAAGATAAGTAATGCAGATTAGAACTGTGGCTTATAGATTTATTGAGAGCAGGGTGAGAAAGTGTACCAAAATAGTTTATAACAAAATCTCAAGAATCCATTAAACACTGACAGTCTTAAACTTCAGGCAAATCTGAAACTAGTCTCCTGCACAAAGACACTTTTCCATGATTAAAGGATACTAACTCTCATATAATTTAGAAATATATGTAACAATATCACAGTATAACCTTAAACTTAAAATAAGCCAAGAACCTACCCTAATTGAAAAATTAAAAATTACCAAGAAAATATCAGAAGGTATGATAGTTAAACATATAAAAAAAGAATATTAAAAAAATAAGTACAATGCAGCCGGGCACGGTGGCTCACACCTGTAATCCCAGCACTTTGGGGGGCCGAGACAGGCGGATCACAAGGACAAAAGATCGAGACCATCCCAGCCAACATGATGAAATCTCGTCTCTACTAAAAATACAAAAATTAGCTGGGCGTGGTGGCACATGCCTGTAGTCCCAGCTACTCAGGAGCCTGAGGCAGGAGAATCGTTTGAACCCGGGAGGTGGAGGTTGCAGTGAGCCGAGATGGAGCCACTGCACTCCAGCCTGGTGACAGAGCAAGACTCCGTCTTAAAAAAAAAAAAAAAAAAAGGGAAAGTGCTAAAACTAATCTTAATCTATTAAACAGTTAAGAATAATTTACTTTTAATTTTATTCTATAAAAAATTACTCATTACTGACACAGTAGTCTATCAGGAAAAAAGATATAGTATCAAAAAATTAAGCTGCGCATTCTTGATGTAAGTTTAATGTCATAACTTTAAAATGCCAATTATAAAGAAACAAGCTTTTTTAAAAGCTCTCAATTACAGTAACACATAAATAAATTCAGAATTTACATTAACCAGACGGTCAACAGTGAAGGATATGGCACTTTCACATACTCAAATATACCACATGAAAATTTAAGTGGTCAAGTATGGGTGAATGACTAAATATATCTATTTGTCAGAATAATTTATTTAATAAATAAGGTTGATATATGCCACAAATATGTAAAAATTAATTCACAAAGGTTTGGTTTTTGATTTTTTAGCAAAATGTTATGAGAAGGCTAGTTTTAACAGCTCAGTTCCACAGTGATGTTCCATAACGCAAAACAGGGTCAAAGAGCTTGGGTCCTACAGGGGCCAGCAGGTACGACAAATGAGTGAAGCTGACGGGCAGGAACTGTGGAAAACCAAGGACCACAGCCTCGGTCTAAAAACAAGCTAACTGCTGCTAGGCAGGAAACAGAGGTGAAGGTTGTTGACAACCTTCAAGAAACACCAGAAACTTGGACTTGTTTGGGAGATGTGGAAATTTCCCAAATTTTAAAGGCTGGCAATTGATTAAAAAAAAAAAAAAAAAAAAAGCCACTCTGCAAGTTAAGCCAAATCATGTGCAAGTTGAAAATGGCCTATATACCTGTTTGTAAACCTCTAACACTGTATTTTGGGGGATATAATTGCCCATTTATATTAGACTAGATCAAAAATACTTGAGTGAAATCTTTGCCCTGCCCTAAGCCCTCTTTAATAAAGAGGAAAGGCAGGGCATGGTGGCTCACGCCTGTAATCTCAGCACTCTGGGAGGCCAAGGCGGGAGGATCACGAGGTCAGGAGCCTGGCCAATGTGGTGAAACCCCATCTCTACTGAAAATACAAAAATTAGCTGGGTGTGGTGGCGGGCACCTCTGATCCCAGCTACTCAGGAGGCTGAGGCAGGAGAATTGCTTGAACCTGGAATGCAGAGATTGCAGCGAGATGAGACTGCGCCACTACACTCCAGCCTGGGAGACAGAGACTCCATTTCAAAAAAAAAAAAAAAAAAAGGAGGGGAAACAGCTTTTCAGACATGGATTTCTTCTGTTAAGCAGATCAACTTTTATAAAAGAATGACAACTCTCTCTTCCTTTACCCCAGCTGCCTATTGAAATACATGGCTTTCCAGTCAAAACAACAAATATTCTAGGTACTCTCAGGGACTATCACCTCAAACTTACTGCCATTCAACACTTATCAAAGACTTGGCATGGAAAGGAATAATTTATGCAGGACTGTCTGGAAAATATACAGCCTATTCAGTCCATACTGAAAAAAATATGTGATATGTGGCCACCAGCAAAATTGTACTTTGTTAAGTTTTCAACCACAGAGCAACACTACAAGAAATAATTTAGTAAATCTCATTGCTATATTTATTGTAAGAACATTATGGGAAATGTTCATCACATAACAGTATGCTCTGAGGTTCCATATTATTATCTGTATCTGCTAGAAAGAAGATTCAAGAGCATCTTCTTTACAGAGAGTATAACATATATATGTGATCAGTACATACATATGATCAACAGGATAGGCTCATGATATAGACCAGGGTTTGGCTCTTGGCTCTGCCATTTACCAGCAGCATAACTCAACAACCCTGAGCTTCAACCTACTCTTCTGTAAAATAAGAGAAACAAGAGCACCTTCCTCATAGAGCTGTTATAGTACTAAATGGTACACTTTATATGCATATATACACTGCATATAAAATGCTTGTTACTGAATTGTGTGTCTGGCCCACAAAATGCCTTTAATAAAAGCTATCTGCTGCTTTTGCTCCTATCAATACTTCTTCCACTATTGCCTCAATTCCAGAAGTACCTGTGTTTTCCAAGCCATTCTAAACTTCATATAAGAAATCCAAGGTTTTGTTTTCCTTATTTTGCCTTTGCCACAATTCTTTATCTACTTTTTAATTTAAAATTTCTGAAAAGGTAATATGCTGGCATTACACAAAATCAAGTACAACATAAAAGCATAAAATAAAAAGTCTCACTTATTAACACAACCCGTATCTTCCATCCACATAATCAGGGAACTACTTCTCTTCTAGATTTTACTTGATGAAAACATAAATGTAGATTGCTTTTTCCTCTTTCTGATACAAAATCTAAAGTGTCATAAAACAAGCACCTTGTTTATTTCATTTAATAATACACCTTACAGCTCTATCAGGGTACAGGCAGCTTTTTTTCAACCAGTGCACATTATTCATAAAAAGGTTACACCAGTAATTTATTTAACTAGTCCCTGACAGATAGGCACTTGAGTTGTATCCAATCTCAAACCAACTCTGCAATGAAAAACTTTGGATGCCACTTCACACATACACAAACTACGTGTGCACACAGACATGTGAGATTTATGAGATAAACAGATCTCACAAATTCCCAGATGTGGGACTGACATGTCAACGGAAACATGCACGTTAATCTTGATAGAATCTGTCAGATCGTCCTCTACCAGTGGTATTCTCAACTGACATTCCCACCCTTAATGTACAAGAGAGGCTGTTTTTCCATAACCTCATCAATAGAATGTGATGTTCAATTAGATTTTAGCCAATTTGATATGTGGAAAATGATATCTCAGTACATCTTAATTTACATTTCTCTCATTTGGAGTGAAGTTAATCATGATTTTGTGGTTGTCACTGTTTCCTTTCCCTTATTTTTCATTTTATTTTCATAAACGTAAATTTTTAATACCTTGAATGTTTTTTAAAACAGGCAATACATATTATATAAAATTATAATAAATTTATAATAAAACATTTTTTTAAAATACAGTTTTGGTTTTGTTTTTGTTTTTGTTTTTTTTGCCAGGCACGGTGGCTCACACCTGTAATCCCAGCACTTTGGGAGGCCAAAGTGGGCGGATCACAAGGGTGGGAGATCGAGACCATCCTGACTAACACGGTGAAACCCCATTTCTACTAAAAATACAAAAAATTGGCTGGACATGATGGCACGCGCCTGTAATCCCAGCTACTCAGGAGGCTGAGGCAAGAGAATCACTTGAACTGGGAGGCAAAGGTTGCAGTGAGCCAAGATCGTGCCACTGCACTCCAGCCTGGGTGACAGAGCGAGACCCTGTCTCAAAGATATATGAAAAAACAATGGAAAGAAAATAAATCAAAATGTTAATAATGGTTATCTCTGCAGGATGGGACAAAAAGTGATTTCTTCTTACTCTCTAATGTTATGGACTATAAAAGCAGGAAAAAATGCTAAGCATACTTTAAAATAAGAGATGAATTTAATTTTAAATCCAACTTAAACCAAAAATATAGGCTTAAGTAATCATCAGTATGTGTTTACAATACAATTTTTTAAATGTTAGTGCACTACGTACATTGAGATATGAATCTCACTTATAATGGACTGTTTCTCTTCCATTTGGAGGTAAAGAGATTTTTAATCAAGTTTTATTCATTTTATACTGAACTTTCTTTAAAACTGATTGCACATAAGAAAACTGTACAGTAGAAATTCAAAATAACAATCAGGATATTTTCACTGAAATAATTTAAAGGAGTCTAAAGCTTCCTTTTTCTGAAAGTGATAAAACAGTAATTCTTCATTAATTTTGACATCATTCATTTACAATGCATTCAGGAAGGGACTGTGATAAGTTGGCAAATAATTCACAAAATGTCATCATTTGCTCAAAAATAAGACGCAGAAGACTAGGCAAATAAGCAAACAAAAATTACCATCCTCAACGTATTTTTTAAAATAAGCATTTCTGAGTACTTTGGAAATACCTTTGACCTAAACTATATTTGACATTTTATCACAAATATAGAACCATAAAGCCTTCAGAGTGGCTACAGGGGTCAGCAAACTTCTCCTACAAAGAGCCAGATAGGCTTTGCAGGCCACGTGGTCTCTGTCACAGCCATTCAACTCTCTAACTGGTAGCACAAAAACAGTCACAGATAATGCATTAAAAAACAAGGCATGGCTGCGTTCCAACAAAATGTTATTTGTGGACATAAATATGAATTTCATATTATTTTCATGTGCCACAAAGCTTTATTTTCCTCTCAATTGTTTTAACCATTTAAACATGTGAAAACCACTTTTAGCTCATGGGCTGAACATAACCAGGCAGATGTGGTAGATTTGGGATGGATTTGGCACATGGACCACAGTACGCCAACACTAACCTAGGCAAATGACCACCAAACTCTTTTTAATATGACCAACAAGAAACACATTTTAAAGATCACAAGCCTACAAAAGAGAAACAGAGAGGTGAATCAAAAGAATTATGAAACAATACGTAGCTGTACTACATGTGACACACTGTTGCCTTAGTATTGGTTACTAATGAGCATCAATCCAAATCTGACAAACACTGATCTAATCTTTGCTTTTAAAAAGTTGAGAAAATTGGTATCTAGAGAAATAAAGTTATTTGTGTGCGCGCGCGCACACACACACACACACACACACACACACACACACACACACACACACACAGAGTGGGAAAGTGAAGTCTAAAACTTGCTTTTCAGAGAGCATCCTGCCCTGCCCTGACAAGATGTCTTACCACACATATGGTCTCACCCCTCTCATCAAGTCTAACCCAATTATCCAAGCATTTCTGCTATACACATATGTTCTTCCAGTCTCACATTAGTGTTACTTGGAGGAACAAATAATTTTGAAGAGTTTCCTACCCATTATTCAAAAATAATGGGTAAAAAGGTGAAAAGCGAGAGTGAAGGCTTTGGAGTATGCACCTGTTAAGATCCACACTGCACTGCTCACCATAACTCCCAAATAAACACTTGAAAAACTCAGTTGACCCCTGAACAATGCTGGTTTGAACTGCACAGGTCCACTTATTTGTGGATTTTCCTTCCCCTTTGCCCCCGCTGAGATAGTAAGACCTACCCATCCTCATCTTCCTGCTCCTCAGCCAGTTACTTAACAGGAAGATGACAAGGATGAAGACCTCTATGGTGATCCATCTCCACTTAATGATTAGTAAACATATTTTCTGTTCCTTATGATTTTCTTAATAACATTTTCTTTTCTCTTACTTTATTGCAAGAACACAGTATATAACACATATAACATACAAAGTAAGTGTGCACTGTTTACATTACTGGTAACGCTTCCGGCCAATAGTAAGCTATTAGTAGTTAAGTTTTGAGGGACTCAAAAGTTATACTTGAATTTTCAACTGCACAGCGGCTGGTGCCCCAACCTCTGCATTGTTCAAGGGTTGACTGTATTTGCAAAGAATATG
Source organism: Rhinopithecus roxellana (assembly GCF_007565055.1). NCBI lineage: Eukaryota > Metazoa > Chordata > Mammalia > Primates > Cercopithecidae > Rhinopithecus > Rhinopithecus roxellana. The sequence goes on from NC_044564.1 coordinate 34,469,809, forward strand.
TAAAATTAGGAGGGGAAAGGCAGTAACTTTCAAATACCAAAGTAACGTTGTCTATTATACAATCTGTAATCATTTTTAAATAAAAACACTTTATTTTTGGTAGTAGTCATGACTAAGGTGATTAACATTATTGGGGAAGTCCTATACATCTAAGTAACATAAATAGAATCACATTGCTTTGTTGAAATATGAAATCTTCAGCCCCAATAATGCAATCATTCTCAGGACTACAACTTCATAGTGAAATATGGTTATGCTCCTGCTGCATGTCAACTATCTTGATACCCACAGAAATGCTGGCAAATATGGTATGAAAATGGAGGGACAAATATGATGAAAGGTGTTCTTTGAAACACAGGGTATACAAAGCAGTCAAACTTGGTAAGAGTCACCGCCAAACAATTATATGATGATGAGACTAGCAGACAAAGGTTTTAGATTGCTTCAGAATTTATGACTTATTTCTGCAGCAACAAATCAGAACACATCTCCATCAAGGTCATGAAAATCAATGGGAAAACATCTCTATAGGGAAAGAAATCTTTGAAACTTCTGGAGAGACATGGATCACTTGATTCTCAAAGGTGTTTTGGAGCCAGTCCTGTTTTTCTCATTGCAGATTTTCTAGCAGCAAATACAGGTAACAACGGAGTTGATTTTGTTTGGTGTTTTTTGTTTGTTTTGTTTGTTTTGAGACGGAGTCTTGCACTGTTGCCGAAGCTAGGGTGCGGTGGCACGATCTCGGCTCACTGCAACCTCTGCCTCCCCGGTTCAAGTGAGTAGCTGGAACTATAGGTGCCCAAGTAGCTGGGACTACAGGCGCCCGCCACCACACCCGGCTAATTTTTTGTATTTTTAGTAGAGACAGGGTTTCACCGTGCTAGCCAGGAAGGTCTCAATCTCCTGACCTCGTGATCCACCCGCCTCGGCCTCCCAAAGTGCTGGGATTACAGGCGTGAGCCACCGCGCCCGGCCAACAAGAGTTTTAAATTTCCAGGTTTTTTGTGTTTGTTTCCTTGAGCTGCATCTCCTTTGCACTTTAACTTGCACACCAACATATCTATGTCTAAAGCACCTGTACCAGCTGTCATCCATCTTTTGATTTCTTATACTACTTACCTCACACTATCAAAAATGTATCTTAAAGCTTTGTTTTGGACTCAGTAGTATATTACACTGTACACAGGCGTACGAATGTCAGTTACTTCAGGAAAAAGTCCTACAGATGGCCTAATATATTGAAGAAGGGGACTCTAACCTGTACATTACATTTGCAGGGCAATTCTGAGGTCCATGTTTCAGAAACAAGGTGAGAAAACTAATCATAAATATTAAGACACAGAAGGTTGGAGAAGAGTCACAGTAACTCCCAATATGTATACATTCCCCCATCATCAGGATAGGCTTGGTCAGGGAGAGTGGGGAAGTGAAGCTTGAAACCATGGATAGAACAAAGTCCTCAATCTGCATATAGACATTCACAGAGATATGACAGCTAGTCAAAGCCATCATGCATTTACCTGCAATACATCTACACTTAATTAAAACATTAAGTTTCTTTACATATTGATATATACAATCAAGTAAACAGAGTTTAGTACTGGTTATCGGATGCTGCTCAGAAGCACTGCTTGGCAGGGATATATGTCCCTTGCTAACATAAACATGTAAAATATCTAAATAAGTGTCTTGACCGATGAAAGCTTTCACAATATAAAGTCCAGGAGAGGAAATAAGAGGGTTCGTTGGTAGTTAAAATTAAGTCTGAGAATCAGAGGCTTATACAAAATTGTGCCTCTTTTCTAAAATCCTTCTTCCTTCTAACCTTACCTCAAATATTACAGGCTAGTAAGAGAAAATACTTTCAGTTTGAGGCAATTTAATAACAAAATTTGCTTTCAAGGCTTAAAGAGCACTTAAAATTCAGGAAGTGCCTTCTGTAGTCAAAATGACATCTTCGGCTTTGGATAAAGAGCCTAAGAGATGATGCTGAAAAGAACTATCAAGCTGCTGCCTGACTCTGACCCACTCCAGGTGTGTCATTCAGATTCTTCAAAAAGCAGATGCCAAGGCACAATGAGATATGCTCCTGTGGGCCTCTCCTAAGGGGAAACTTGGAAGAGAACCAGTGAGACAGAGTTCATCCTCAATCACTGTAATTGTTCTCAGGGTTACAACCCCTCATCTCTATCCCTCACAATCGATTTACTTACTTACTTACTTACTTACTTACTTACTTACTTACTTACTTACTTACTTATTTTATTTATTGAGACAGAGTCTTGCTCTGTCACCCAGGCTGGAGTGCAGTGGCACGATCACAGCTCACTGCAGCCTCTGCCTCTTGGGTTCAAGCAATGCTCCTCCCTCAGCCTCCTGAATAGTTTGGACTATAGGTGTGTGCCACCACACCCGGCTAATTTATGTGTTTTTAGTAGAGACAGGGTTTCACCATATTGGCCAAGACTGGTCTCAAAACTCCTGACCTCAAATGATCCACCCACCTTGGCCTCCCAAAGTGCTGGGATTAGAGGGGTCAGCCACAGCACCCAGGCCCCAGGATTTCTTTAAATCCCCCTCACCCTCAGCTATCACCTCTGCAGGTCTTGATAACTTACCTGATTAAGCAATCCAAATTCTCATTCCTAAGCAGTGTGGCCCCCTGGGAATCATTCTCATTCCAAGGTGGCTGTAATGTGTCCATTCACAGTTAAAATTGAGGAAGGGAGTAGGCAACAGGCTAATCACTGGATTGCCTGTGTTCCACACATAGTCAACCCACCGCCACTGTGTAAACACAACCCTATCTCCATTAGCTGATCTGGGTCAATCACTTGTGTCAAGATGGTATGTTTTTTCCCCTCACCTGCTGGTCTTAGACACAAGGAGTCCAGAGTACCCCACTGGCAACCAAATCTTGTTGTTACATTGTACCCTGTGGTAAGACCGCACCCACTTTGGGAGCAAGGACTTCTAACCCTGCAGAGCCCAGAGGTGGAGGGACAGAAAACAAAAAGTCCCTGGGTGGATACTGGATGCTACACTAAATAGGGCCACTTCTGTTCCCACCTCCTGGTTCCCAGGCTTGTGTATTCTTTCTACGGAACTATGCAAACATTTCTAATTTAGTGTATGTACTGCATGCTGCAAGATGGCAACCCAACCATGCAGAGGATTTCCTGAGTCAGAGCTTTGCATGGGCCTTTTGAAGGCCACTGTAGCACTCCACGAGGCCAGCTGCCTCTGGATGGTGCCAACTGTAACATGGTAGATGCCCTGGCAAAGACCCACTCCCACGCGTATTTCCCAGGGAAGTAAGTCCCCCATTCTTGATGCTATGATGTGTGGGATGACACACCTGTGAATCAAGGGGCCAACCAGTGGCACTAAACATACACTAAGTTGCCAAGTAAAAATAATGAATTATATAAGATGCTACAGGTAAAAAAAAAAAAAAAAGATACAGTTATTTTCTCAAAGGAACTTATATAGTCTAAAGAGAATCAAATACAGCAAGTTCTTCCTTGTTCATTACATGCTATGCTTGTAACAAGGGTATACCTTTTTTTTCAGATACTGATATAAGCCATTATCGTAAAACCTTCACCATAATCACTAAAACCAGTCCCGATGCAACAAAAAAGGTATTTTTATATGACAAATATTCACTCGTTGGCAATATTTAATATTATTTGTAATATCTAACCTTACTCAGTAATATTTAATAACCTTAGTTACTGCTTTTATGAATCCTGTATTTTTATCTTATATATTTCCAATTAAAATTTCAAACGTTACAACAAAATAATACTGTCTATATTGCTTCATTTATAGTCTTTTTATTTTTTCAATTTTTAATTTTTGTTAGTACATAGTAGGTACATATATATATATTTATGGGGTAAATGAGATATTTTGATACAGGCATACAATGCATAATAATCACATCAGGGTAAAAGGGGTATCCCTCACTTCAAGCATTTATCCTTTCTTCCAATTATACTCTTTTATTTTTTAAACGCACAATAAATTACTGTTGATTGTAGTTACCCTATTGTGATGTATAGCCTATTTTAAATCATATACTTAAATCAAGTTCAAATGAAAAATTACTAAGTTAACAAATATTGCTAAGGTAATATTTATTCAAAGATTATTAAATAATCTGTTATTATATTCTGAGATTCAGTATTAATAGAAAATTTCTAAACTATCCAATGGTCAGGTTTATCATTTTGGCTTCATCTGAATAAGTAATAAACTCAAGAAATAAAGTAAACCAACAAGGACAATTTCAAAACAATGCAAAATTTCCAAAGCAGAATTTAAAAATACAATAACTTATAGCTCACAGTAATTATCTTCCTAAATGCCTGAAGTAATTTTTTTAAGACTGCCTCATATCTTGACAATAGCCTTATTTAGAAGAGGGGAAAATATGCGACTCACCTCTGTACACCGTAAGGCCTTTCTAAAATAGGCTCTTTGAATGGAGGCGGAACGTGACCAAAATAATCGGGATAAGCCACCTCTGAATATTCCGGAACAGATTTTGTATTTTTCACAATCTCAATATAGAGGTCTGGGTCATGGAGTGTTGGTCCATCAGGTACTTCAACCGATGCTTGTTCTATTGATGAATTTGACTCCGTATCTTCATCATCTTCAGTTTCAACTCCAGTGCAGCAAAGCTTCCCTAGCTGAACTGTTCTTCCCTCAAACAGAACATTTCCACAAGTAGCCATGTGTGGACACGCTTTAGCACATGTAAGGACAGTAAGAGGAAGACTGCAGTCCTTCTTCACTTCTGCAGTAAAACCTGGGGCTGTTTGAGAAGGAATATTCTGCAATGTAATTCGGTCCAAGGCCTTTACAATATCATTGTTTAAACCATGGACTGATGAAATAGTTCTATTTTGATCACCTGGCTGCTGTTGTAATGTTCTATCATTATCTTTAGTGTCTTCTTTTGCTAGACCCATAAAGGTAAGCTTCTTTTCACCTTCATCTTCTTTAGAAGATATGTTCTCCTTCATTACAACTTTTCTTAAATTGCCAGGATTCCCAGATGTTTCCTCGCCTGCCGTAGGAACAACAATAGGACCACGTACTTTTCCCTCAAATACAAAAGGCTTTGGTTCTTTGGAGATTAAATCATAGTCCTTTAAAAATAAAAAATACGTTTAATCTTTTAACTGTAAATATTAAAACGTATTAACAAAACTAATACATTCATGTTGTATATTGTTTCAGAAATTTTTGAAAATTTTAAAGATAGACAAAACAGGGTTTGTTTTCATTTCACTAAAAAGACAAAATTTTTAACCATAACAAATTCATAACACCTACTTTACTTTTTCTATTATAAAAATAATGCCTACATGTCACAGAAATGTGGGAAACCTTAGAATTCTAAGTAGAAAAACATAAAGACTCCAAAATCCTATTAGGGACAACAACTAAATTGTTATTCATTAATTCAATAACATTACAGTGTCTGTTTTGTGCAATATTCATGAAGTGTCTATTTTGTGCCAAGCCTTGTTTCAAGCACTTAAGACACTTAAAAAACAACTCTTCCCTTTTGTAGCTTACATCTGTATAGGGGTAGAAGAGAGGACTGTCAATACAACAAGTAATAAATACAATATATATATTTATATTTGTATGTAGAACGTTAGAAGGGTAAAGCGCTACAGAAAAAAAAAGGGGAGGGAGGGAGGGCAAGGCCAGGCCCGGTGGCTCACACCTGTAAGCCTAGCACTTTGGGAGGCTGAGGCAGGTGGATCACCTGAGATCGGGAGTTCAAGACCAGCCTAGCCAACATGGTGAAATCCCGTCTCTACTAAAAACACAAAAATTAGCCAGGCATGGTGGTGGACATCTGTAATCCCAGCTACTCAGGAGGCTGCGGCATGAGAATCGCTTGAACCCAGGAGGTGGAGGTTGCAGTGAGCCGAGACCATGTCACTGTACTCCAACCTGAGTGACAAAGTGAGATTATGTCTCAAAGAAAAAAAAAAAAAAAGGAGGGCAGGACAGGCAGGACATAATGTGGATTGGGAGTACCAAGAGAGCAGAGGTAAGTGGCAACTCTAAATGTCATTGGTTAGGGAGTCTCATGAGCAGACGAAATAGAAGCAAAGACTTTAAGAAGGTGAGGGCACCACACAAGGGGCGCATTCCAGGCAGAGAGGACTACAGCACATAGCTCCCAGAGTGGAAGAATGCCTGAGGTGTTCAAAGAACAGCAAGGATGGGATGGCTGGGAAAGAATGGACAAGATGAATGCCACGATGAATGCCAAGCGCTGGAGAGCCTTACAGACTATAAGAATTTGGGTTTTTACTCTGAATGAGATTGGAAGCCATGACAGGGAAGGATGCCATGACATGAATTATTTTTGAAAGATAAGATCCTAGTGCAGGGTTTCTGAATGACAGCAGCCAACATTTTGGGCCAGATCATTATATTTTGGATGATTTAAACAGATAAATAAGGTGTATATTTAAGTCATTTCCAAAACTGGGCTATTACACAAAACTGCAATAAAAATCTTTTTGCAAAGAGTTTTTGCTTTATTTATAATGATTTCCTAAGCACTGAAATAGAACTGCAGAATCAGATATTATAATCAATTTTAATAATGCAAACTGACCAGAACACTGAACTCTCCAGAAACACTTGTATTAATGTATATTCCCGGTAACTATACATAAGAGTATCTCTTTCAACTGCTGTCTTCTTTGACAACATTCAATACTATAGTTTTTAAAAAAACATTTTCTAACGTGGTAGATAAGAAATATTATCTTACTGCTATTTTAATTTGCATTTCTTTGACTACTAGGAAGCAAACACTTTTCTATACATCTGTTAATCAGCTGCAATTCTTAGGTAACTTTTTTGTTCCTGCATACAGGGTTTTTCTTATTTTATGGTATAAATTTTCAAGTTAAAAAATTTGTATACACATACATACACGAATCCTCCAGCTAACCCATTTTTTGAAAATTATTTTTCTGGATTTGCAATTGATCTTTTAATTTGGGTTAATTTCCTTATATACATCATGGAGTCAAAATGAAGAATCTTCCATTGTGATTTATTCCTTGAATGTCCACTGTATACAAAGCAAGGATTCAAAGATGATTCACAGGACCCCCTGTACTATAGCTAAGCCAAGAAGACAGTGGAAGCACTAAGGAGGGAATAGGTAGTTCTGCATTAAAAGGGCTAAAGGGGTGGTAAGTTTGCATTAAAAAACACATTTTGTAGGAAACGTGGTAGGCTAAGTATCCACCCCACAGAACCGTTTACAATTGTTACATATATTAAAATATTTTAAGTATGTCATTAAGTGGATAAGAAAGCAAGGATAAAGGCCAAGTATCAAATGAAGAAGGGATCCGTATGTGATAAGCTGAAGACTGAAGCTAGCTTTCACTCTGAAAACATGTGTAAACCAGGTGACCTTGGGTACGGATTTTCCCATCTCAAAGACGATGAAGGACAGGAGAAAAACCCTGAACTGGCATAAGGTAATTTTCCTCTCAAAAAGATTAAACTCCAGAACTACATCTTCAATATATAGGTCCTAGAAATACTCCCACCACAAAAGGGGGAAAAAAAAAACATAAAAAGAAAAGCCAACTGTCTTAAATTTTAAACCATAGCTCTAAGACAGTGCAAAGTATCACTACTCACAAACTGGCATTAAAAGCCGGCCATCAAATCACATGGATTCGTAGCCTGAATTCACATCACCTTGGTGGCCCAAAAGCGCTTGAGGATTCAATCTATAATGGTGACTCTCAAAAGCAACAGCTTCTGCAGTTTCCACATACAAAATTATAAAGAAGGAAAGAACCCTAAACATACAATTCGGCAAGGTAGAAGGAAAAAGAACCAAAAGAAACATCAGATATTGAAAAAGACCTACAAGAATCTCAGACTAAGAAATGACCATATTTAGTATGTTCAAAGAAATAAAATACTGAAAACAAGAATTAAAGACTTATTAAACGCATTTTGTAAGCAGTTTTTTTTTTTTTTTTTTTTTTTTTGGAGAGGGAGTCTCGTTCCGTCTCCAGGCTGCAGTGCAGTGGCGCAATCTCGGCTCACCGCAACCTCCTACTCCCTGGTTCAAGCAATTTTCTCTGCCTTAGCCTCCCAAGTAGCTAGGATTACAGGCACGCACCACCACACCCAGCTACTTTTTGTATTTTTAGTAGAGATGGGGTTTCATCATATTGGCCATAGTCTCCATCTCCTGACCTCGTGGTCTCAATCTCCTGACTTTATGATCCACCCGCCTCGGCCTTCCAAAGTGCTGGGATTATAGGCCTGAGCCACCGTGCTCAGCCCCTAGTAGATATTTCTAATGACAGATGAGACAAAGCCAAAAACAGAATTAGTAAACTGGCAGATAGTTCTAATGAAATAACCTGAAGGCAGCATAGAGAGGCAAAGAAAAGGAAAACAGAAAAAAGAGGTTAAAAGACATGGAAGGGAGTAAAAAGGTCTACATTCAATTCGAATTGCAAAAGAGAGAGGGCGAAAACAAAATGCAGTACCTGAAGTAGAGAATGCAGTTTTTCCAAATCTTATCAGAAAACAACTCATAGAATCCAAATACAATAAATCCCAAACAGGATTTTAAAAAAGAAAATCCGCACTTAGTCAACATTACTAGGAAACTGTAGCGTTAAAGCAAAAACAGTGTATGTTAAAAGCCACCAGAAATAGTTTCTTATAAAATGAAAACATACACTTACCATACATACCACCTATCAATTTCACTGATAGGTATTTACCCAAGAGAAATGAAAGCATATCTTCCCAAAAAGTTTTTTGTTTGTTTGTTTGTTTTTGAGACAGAGTTTCGCTCCTGTTGCCTAGGCTGGAGTGCAGTGGCGCAATCTCAGCTCACTGCAACCTCCAGCTCCCGGGTTCAAGCGATTCTCCTGCCTCAGTCTCCCAAATAGCTGGGATTACAGGTGCCTGCCACCATGCCCAGCTAATTATTGGTTTTTCAGTAGAGATGGGGTTTCACCATGTTGGCAAGAATGGTCTTGAACTCCTGACCTCAGGTGATCCACCCGCTTCAGCCTCCCAAAGTGCTGGGATTACAGGTGTGAGCCACCACACCCAGCCACCCCAAAAAATTTTGTGCACAAAATGTTATCAACTTTACTCATATTAAAGTTCAATGAAGTCTAAAACTTCAGACATTCCGACACTCATCCACAAAGAAATTGTGGTATATTTCCACAATAAAATACTGCCAAGCAATTAAGGAAAGAACCACTGTCACATGGATAAACCTCAAAAACACATGCTCAGCAAAAGAAGCGTGACCCTAAAAAGTAAACGCTGTATGATTCCATTTATAAGAAGTTCTAAAAGTCAAGACTTGTCAGTGACAGACAGCAGATCAGCAGTCACCTGCACAGGAGAGAAAGAGACTTCAAGGGGCCCAAGGAGACTTTCTGGAATGACAAGAAATAATTCTGTCTCAATGGGTGGTTGCCACATAGGTGGATAAATTTGTCAAAACTCACTGAACTTAAGTGAAACTTACTGTATGTAAATTATAACTCTACTGTATGTAAATTATAACTCAATAAAGTTGATTTTTAAAAAGTAGCCAGAGGAAGAGATTAATTTTAAGAATGTTTTAGGAATGTTTACAAAATAAAGAATGTTTACAAAATAAAGACACTTTCAGGGAGAGAGGGCAAGACAGCACGTGCACAAGTGCATATCAAGTACACGCCACTGAATGACATGATCCCAACAGAAGGTCTGAGACACAAAAGGTAATGAAAATTTTAAGTGGTAAAGTGGTAAAAATATCGGTAAGTCTACACTAAACGTTTTACATTTAGTAAAAAAAGCAAAGCAAGGCCGGGCGCGGTGGCTCACGCCTGTAATCCCAGCACTTTGGGAAGCCGAGACGGGCGGATCACGAGGTCAGGAGATCCAGACCATCCTGGCTAACACGGTGAAACCCCCATCTCTACTACAAAAATACAAAAAACTAGCTGGGCGCGGTGGCGGGCGCCTGTAGTCCCAGCTACTCGGGAGGCTGAGGTGGGAGAATGGCGTAAACCCGGGGAGGCGGAGCTTGCAGTGAGCTGAGATCCGGCCACTGCACTCCAGCCTGGGCGACAAAGCGAGACTCCGTCTCAAAAAAAAAAAAAAAAAAGCAAAGCAGTAACAAGTGGGTTTTTTAAAAGCTAGAGTTAAGATACATAAAAAACCTATCTGACGTTACTGCTTTGCTTTTTATGTTTAGTAAAAAAAGTATATGTATATAAATATATACATATAAAAGCTGATTTGGGAAGTCACGGAGTTAGAATACTCGAAGTTTCCATTTATCATTGTGGGAAAGAGGAAAGAAAGGTCCTGATTTACTTTAGACATTGACAAATATGTTGGAAAATCTACAGTAACTAGAATTTTTGCTTATTTGTCAATAATCAAACTAATACTTTAAATGGATACAGTTTATGTAAATTATACCTCAAAAAAGTTGATTAAAATAAAAAAATAAAAAGACTGTATGTACAGTTTTCAAACTAGTAATAGGTAAAAGTGGAGTGAGAGAAAGATAATCCAAATGAAGGCAAGAAAAAGAGATAAACATAAAGAGATAAAACTATTAAAAATAAGTTTTCATAAATATAAATCCAAATATAGAAGTAATTACATGTAAATTATCTAAATGCTTCAGTTAAATGACAAAACTCAGATTTCGTATTTTTAAAATCCAACTACATGCTGTTCAAAAAATACACATTGAAGGATACTGAAAAGTTAAAAGTTAATATAAGTACATTAATATTTTTTAAAGTGCTTTTTGTCTTAGAATCTTAGAGGTAAAGACAGTAACTTCATAATGATAAAAAGTCCAATTCAAAAAAGGAAGAAAATTCAATCTACATGTATATACAATAAATAATAACCCTCAAAAAATATATAACAAAAAACCGACAGACCTGCAAAGAGAAACATACTCATAATCAGTGAGAAATTTTTCCACTGTGAGAAATTTTTTAAATACTTTTTACAGTGATTAACAGAATAAGAATAAAGATCCGTAAAGATAAAAGAGAACTTAACTTCTCAACACAATTAACAATCCTTCTCCTAATAGGCAAATAGACAACTGTGACTAACAAGTGCAGAATAATTTCAAACACATAAGAAATAGTAACAAAAGTTGATCATATCCAAGGCCATAAAACGAGCCTCAAAAATTTTAAAAGGTTATGATTATAATTTGTCCTTATTGTACAACTACATGCTAGAAATCAATTAAAAATATTTAAAATTTTTTATTTTTTAGAAAGCCAATTTTAAAAATTATCTTTTTTAAAAAACCAATGAATCAAAAAAAACCCATAAGATTCAGAGTAAAGATAATAAAAACATTAAACATCAAAATTACTGCTTATAAGATGCAGCAAAAACAGTAATTATAGGGAAATTCATAGCCTATCTATGCATGCATACACACGCATGTGCATGCACGTGCGCGCACACACACGAAAAGAATAAGGCTGAAAATTACTGGATGTCTACCTTAGATGATAACGCAAAAAAAGAAAATAAAAAAGAATGAAGGCAGCAAAAGTCAAGACACAGCACATAAACATATCTAAATTATTTAGAGATATGAGGATTAACTTCAAAAACATACAAAAAGTAATTTCAGGATTTAGCATGTGGGAAAGGATTACCTATGTAAAACTATTTGACGCTTTAAACTTTTTCCATGAATAACTTTGACGAAAATTGAAAACCAAATTTAACAAGAGGAAAACAAGAAAGAAAAACAAAATATAACAAAAGTCCACATAGTAAATGTCACCATACTACTACAGATGTATGAATAAAAGAACTGTGAAAATGCATTATTTTGATACTTTCAATATTCTGCCATCAAGAAACAAGAGAAAATAAATCTGTAATTTGTCACTATGAGTAAATAAACATAGCTTTGAAAGCATGGTAAGGATGTTGATAATTACTTTAATAATACCATACGTTACCTTCCAATAGCATTCATTTTTCATCTGGCCACTGAATAGTGGCCTTAACACATCTAGAAACAAAGTGGGCAGTGTTCAAGATTGAAACAAACGCATAAAGTAATTTTAAGCATTAATGGTTGATGCTGAAAATAATATACAAATGAAAGTGGAAAAAGTCATAATTGAAATTAACTTTGTTTATGTTTATTATCTTATGATCTACAAGAAGTGGATACAAAGATAGCTGAAGAAATTTTTCAAACACATCCTACCTGGAACTAACCAATCTTTTTAATCCTTGAAAGCATGTCTTACATATCGCTGCCTAAAATTCAAATACACACCTTAAAAAACAGAGCCTGAAGTATCAAATAATGCATTCCTTTGAAACTTAAAAATGACAAAGATAATCAAGTGGCAACACAATTACCTTAGAAATGATTTTTTGATTATGTCAATAAAAGACAATATGCTATTTCCCATTACATATGCTACAGAAATAGAGCTACTCTATATAAAACTTTACAGCAGAATAAACAATAAATTAATAAATGTGTACTACTTGAAATATCTGAAGTACCATCTCTTGCTTAAAGAAAATAAAAAGGAGTAACTTAGTGACAAGCTCTTTCACTCAGACCTGTCTTTACAATCTGACACTGGAGAAACCAAACTAATGGACAAGTTGGCAAGCTGCTCATAAAGTGCCATGTAGGAAATCATCAAGGTTAGCCTATTCTGGGTGACAAACTATAATTAGAAAACAAGGAATCTAAACATAGAAAGCAAGAACAATTCATCACAATCTAAAAGAAAGAAAATTCACTTGTGAAAGAATGAGAATCAAAGTCCTGGACTTAATACCGATAAACAGGTTACTTTTTTCTATTCCCAAATCAAAACTACAATGTGTAATCACATGAGAGTAGTGCCCCCTTAACCAAGGTTTGGATTTCCATGGTTTCAGTTACTGGAGGTTAATCACAGTCTGAAGTATTAAATGGAAAAGTACAGAAATAAACAATTCGTAAGTTTTAAAGAGTGCACCATTAAGAGTAGCATGATATAATCTCACACCATCATGCTCCATCCCACCCAGGACATGACTCATCCTTTGTCCAATGTATCCACAATATCTATGCTACCAACCTCAGTAGCCATCTGTTATCAGATCAGAAAAAACATGGTATATAAAGGGTTTGGTTTCAGGCATCCACTGGGGGTCTTGGAACCTATCTCCCATGGATAAGGGGGGCCTACTGTATATATTTCTTATATGTACAGAAAAAGTAGAATATACAGAAGAAATAAGTGATTTCTTCACACAATAATCGATTTCCTCCTCAAACCTTTTCCACAGTATTCTTCTGCCTTGATTTAGCAGTATTTGTTATTGCTGGTATTTTCAAGTGGTGCTTAGCTAGGCACAAATGTGTTACAAGAGCTAACGGATAACTGCTGTAGGTTGAATGGAAGACAATCAACCTATACTCTTTCCCAAATGCCTCTTCCTGTCTTCTTTTTTTATTTTCTTTTGACAAATACCTTCTCCTTCATTCCTGCCTTGCTTCTATTACCTCTGATTTCAAAGTACCTTCTCAGGTACCTCAAATCTAGGGGGAATAACAAGATACCAGAGCAGGGAGTGGCAGGGAGGGCTGCAGAAGGTGGATAGTTGTTGCATCTTTTACGGCATCTAAGGCTTCTAAGTTCCCAAGCTGAAACCTGAATGATTAGAACCATGAAGTGTAAACTCTAGGTGATAAATGTTTCTTCTTCTTTTTTTTTTTTTTTTTTAGAGAAAGTCTCACTCTGTTGCCAGGCTGCTGGAGTGCAGTGGTGCAATCTTGACTCACTGCAACCTCCACCTCCCAGGTTCAAGAGATTCTCCTGCCTCAGAATTCGAGTAGCTGCAACTACAGGTGCGTGTCATCACGCCCAGCTAATTTTCTTATTTTTAGTAGAAACGAGGTTTCGCCATATTGGTCAGGCTGGTCTCGAACTCCTGACCTCAAATGATCTACCCACCTTGGCCTCCCAAAGTGCTGGGCTTACAGGCATCCGCCACCGCACCTGGCAACAAGTATTTCTTTTTTATTTCTCATCTATAACCTCACAACTATAACCTCACAAGAAAGTATTTTTCTTTAAGCAACTAGAAATTAAGTGTACGAAATGTGGGGAACAAAGGAAGGGCTAAACGAATCTTTAAGATTATCTAGCTCAAACTCTTTGACATTTTAAGATCCTGGGCGATTTCATAGATTTATCCAAGGAATCATCACAAAAGCCAGTTAAATGCCAACAATTCGATCAACTTGACTTGCCCTATAATCCAGGCTGAATAAAAAAACTATGTCCATTAAAGTGATGGAAAAAAAACTAAAGTGACAAAAAATGTAATAGTCCACCTTCCTTTTTTTCCTTTTTTTTTTTTTTTGGAGACAGAGTCTCGCTCTTTCTCTAGGCTGGAGTACAGTGGCTCAATCTCGGCTCACTGCAACCTCCACCTCCCAGGTTTAAGCTATTCCCCTGCCTTAGCCTCCCGAGTAGCTGGGACTACAGGCATGCGCCACCACGCCTGGCTAATTTTTTTTGTATTTTAGTAGAGACGGGTTTCATCCTGTTGGCCAGGACAGTCTCGATTTCCTGACCTCATGATCCACCCACCTTGAACTCCCAAAGTGCTGGGATTACAGGCGGGAGGCACTGCACCCGGCCCATCTCCCCTCATTTTACAATTGCTTAACTGCGACTCAGGATGTTGACATAATTATTCAATGTCACTCAGAAAAGCAATGCTAGTTTCACTTTTTAGAAATGGAAAGAGAATAAAAAACAGTGATTATCGACCTAAGCGAGAAAAAATAACTTTATTAAAATCAGTTAAGATGCTGAATTTTCTATATTTATACCTGAAAATCATCAACAAGCTCAGGGAAAAGGTGTTCATACATTTTTAGATCTTCTATTGTTCGTCCCGGTTCTTGCTGGGGTTTTAGTTTGTTAATATCTGTTTCAATATCATCATTCTGAAATGATAAAAAGAGTATGTTACCAGGTAAAACAAAATTTTTAAAAATTACAGAATACATTTTAGATTTGAAATGTTCCAAGTTATTAATTACATGTAATTAAAGAATAATTACTGAATAAATGCTGCATTAATTTTATCTTAAATTCAAATTTCCTTATTGCTTTGGGGTTGTTGTGTTATTGTCGAGCACTTTTGTTTTGTTTTTGTTGTGGTTACTCTAATATAACAGAATATTTGGGCTACTCAAAACAGAAAAACTTGTGCAAAGATCAAGACTCCAGTATGTCCTCCTCATTCTCCCTTACTGCCATCATTTTGTTCATATTAAAGGGCAGTAAAACTTAAGAAGACTAAATTGGAAAACATACATATATATGATGATGGTGATAATAAAACAGCTAACATTTATTAAGCACTGAAAATAAATGAAGCACTATGCTAAGCATTTTACATATATTATTTAATCTATTCTGCGTAAGAACATTATGAAATTACCCCCATTTAACTGAAGAGGAAAATGAGGTATGGAGAAGTTAAGTCATTTGCTGAAAATTACACATCTTGCAAAGACAGGAGCCAGGATAAAAACCAGTTAGAGTGATTCTGAAGCACCACACTGTCAGCCAGCATGACACACTGCCCCAATACAGATTAATGATGACCACACACTCTTAGAGTGCATGGGAAATAAAGTTCCTTTAGAAAAGCTCGGTATCACCATTCACTCTGTTTTCAGCGAGGGGAAAAGTTAGGAGTGGAACAAGAGCCAGAAATGATTTCCATGTCTCTCTAGGAAGAAAAGCAGGTGGATTTAAAGGAAAAGTATGTCCTCAGAGAAACAAGATATGTATCCAGGATCATTTGTTCTATACGCTCTTCAGAGAAGAGCTAATGAATTCCATGATAAGAGGGCAAATGTCAGCTTATCTACTACCCAAGCTATTTTCTAGGATCCTCAATGACTCTGGCCTCACACAAACTAATTATTATCTTAGTTATGGCTACAGAGAGATAATAATACCATTTATTAATTCTCAATTGGTACTATTTTAAATTTTGTATTTACTTACTACCAGTGTAAGCTACTTATTTTTCAGCCTAATTTACAAATTTATTTTACTATATTTCAATCCTCAAAAAACCTTATATACATGCATCTGACCATACTTAACACATATTAACTACTAGTTTAAAAGAAAAAACATACTATGTATTTCTTATTATTTCATCTTAAGGAATTTAGCTATTATTTACATAGCCAGTAAAAAAGATTTTCCTCATTGCTATGTATAATATTGATTTTATTTAAATATTATCATATTAATCACTGTATCATTATTGTATAATTATTACATGAATATGTAATTTAATCTCTTTACACATTTTTGAACCAATAATGTAATAATTTTCCTGTTTAACATCTAATAAAAATACATAATATTTCTAAAATAAAAAATAATTTACAAAGGTATTCTTTTCTCTAAACTTACTAGTTCAATATTTGATATCGTTTTATGAAAATATGGTCTTACACCGTGGCTCTCTATTTGGGAAGAAAAAAAAACAGACTTTACCTGTAAAACAGGCATAATGAGGAAAGAAAACTACAACACTCCAAAAGCTCGACAGCAGGGAATTTTGTGTCTTGGTTTAAGAAGAAACAGTAGTGAAGAACTACTTACAGACTCATCAGAAAAAAAACAAAACAACCTGCTACCACTCCTTAAAAGTTCTGCTAGTTAAGGAAGGAACAAAGAGTGCACTGGAACTTATATACAGTCAAGTTGTGGCTATCTGGAGATGAATCTTCTAAAGCTACCAGTTTCTATAAATGCTCCAAACCCTGAAAAATCTGAGGCAAAGAAAATGGAATCACAGTAAAAAAGTTATAACCATAAGAGAACACAAATAAATAATATTCCTACTACAATGTAGCAGTTCACCTGAAGGATGAAGGAACAGGATTCAGATAAAAAGAGGAAAAAATGAGTAACGTCTAAATGTAAAGTCAATGAGAATTAAAGGCAGGGCAGCAGTAGGAAAGAAAAAGAAGATAATAAAGCTCAGCGGTCTCAAAAAGCCAACAATTCTTTAGTTCTTGAAGAAAAATTATCTTTTAGTACAGTATAGTGGTAAAGAGAGTGGACATTCCACTAGACTGCTTTCTGAATCCTGGCTCCACCTCTTATAAACTAGACTGAGAAGCTCTCTCTTCCTCTGTTTTCTATGTGCTTATACCACCTGTACTTACCTCACAGGGTTGCTATGAGGATCTAATGGTTACTATGTATATGTAAAGAGTTTGGACTCGCACAGTTAAGTGTTCAATAACAAAATGTACTTTGTTCTTATTACTATAACTGCTGTGTTAAGATAAAGCAGGGAAAATGTGAGCAATCACTGATAGCCCAGTGAATAATGCAAGCTCACAACTACATTTTTCAAAGATGTCAATGTTATAAGACAAAGAAACCTGCAGAAACGTTCCAGATTAAAGGAGACTAAAGAGACCAGATAATTAAGTGCAGTACCTGAGGCCAGGACACAGATGCAGTTTAGATTGGCTAACTTGACAGTTTCGCCAAAGCTTGCCTTGGCGATCACATTTGCTGGTTACAAAATTGGGTCTGTATCTATTAAGACAGAAATCTTCCAATATCTTAACTTCTATCTCCAAAGTGAATCAAATACTCAGTGTATGCCAATTTTGATACAGTTTTGCAAGACAAAAATGGTCCAAACAGGCAAAAGTCAAATTAATCTCTCCTTCCCCATACAAAAAAAAAAAAAAACAGCAATAAGCTAAACAGCTAACAAAAGAGACCACTTTTCTACAGATGCTAGAGTGGCCCTCTCTCAATAAACAAAGCAAAATATAGACTTTCTAGGCTTCCAGAGGTACAGTGAAACTCCAAAAACTTACCTGCCTCCTTTACCTAACATCTTATGTAATATGACAATAATTTTATATTTTCTCAATAACATTGTTTTCACTTCCTTGTTCAATTAACTGAAACCTAAGAAGCATTATGCAAACACTAATTCTCACAAAAACGAATCCATTATAGACTACTTTCCTACTGTTTTTGTATCCCCAAAAGATTGCTGACAAAGGGTAATAATGCATTTTGAAATAAGTTGTCACAATAGAGTTTCAGATCACTTTCCTTCAATTTTGTAGATTTCAAAATCTATGGCAGAAAGGTTCGATAAAACCTTTCCGGTCAGAGATAGTGAAAATAAGTTACTTTAAGGTCCTTTTCAGACCAGTGGATTTAAACCAATATCATCTACCCCTTTAACTGCATAGTCATCCACGGTAAAAAGATGTGGACAAAGTAAAACCTACAATTACATATATATTTATTTACCCAATTTTTGTTTTACAACTGTAGTATATCATTTATAAAGCTAACTAATTACAGAAATTTATACTAACCTTAAAATTTTGATCTAGGTCATCTTCATTCTCAGTTTCGTTTTCAGCTTCTACATCAATATCATCGTTGTCATCACTTTCATCTACTACGTCATCCACTATGATACAAAATGTGCTATAAGTAGGTCAGAGGTAAGCATTCTACAACATGCATAGCCAACGGTAGAATGTGACTTGTATAAAGTATTTCAATCACCAAAGAAAAAGTAAATGAGATTTCTTATTTAAAATGTCTCTAAGGCTGTCCCAGCTATTGACAAACCAATGAGACAATATGAGAAAGTGCTTTAAAATTTGGAAAGCACGGTAAAGATGAATTTTACTAACGTTCTCAGTTTTTCAAAATAATGCCTTATGTTGCAACAGCCTGAATGAAACATCCTGTTTTCTATTTATTATAAATTTCAATGACTCACTTCATCCCTTTATAACTGAACCCCTCTCTATTTGTTTCAATGACGGTCATGTGCCACATACTGTGCTATGTGCTGGGAATTTTTTCCAAAGATGTGTAAATCGGGGTTGTCTAATCTTCTTGTTCCCCTGGGCCACACTGGAAGAGGAAGAATTGTCCTGGGCTACACATAACATACACTAATACCAACGATACATGGTATGCTTAAAAAAAAAATGACACACAAAAAATCTCATGTTGTTTTAAGAAAGTTTATGAATCTCTGTTGGGCCACATTCAAAGTCACTCTGGGTTGTATGTGGCCCATGGGTGCATGTTGGACAAGCTTGGTGCAAATATAGTTGCTTCCCTCAGGTAGCTCATGAGGTTAAAGAGCAGAAAGGAGTAAACATGTAATTATAGCACCAAAGATAAACACTAACGAAGCCATAAACTCCAAACTGCTATGGGAAAACGAGGAATGCAGTAACTAACTGTAAACTGCTTGGCGCCAAGGGGCTTGATGCTGACCACTTCACAGAACAGGTGATATTTAAGCAGTATCTTGTAGAAAGTATAACACATTTCTATGTGAATGTAATGGTGGGTGATTTTGGCTTTTAAGAAGAGGAAATAATACTACTAAAATAAGGAAGTGAAATGATATCTTTAGAAAATAACAAAAAGTATAACTAGGATGAAGAGTATGCTTATGAAAGTACTGAAAGGAAAATAAAGAATTAAAAAATGAAGGATGTTACATAGTAGGCCAAGTAGTTTTGACTTTCAATATTCAGAAGATAGGCACTGAGAATTTTCAAGACAAGAATGGCTTAATTCAATGTTAAGAGGTGAAAGAGAGCATACGGGTGGAGGGTGACCAACAAATAGGAAAGAAAAAAAAACGACACTGTCCAGACAATTATAGCAGTAACAGGAATGAAACAAGAATATCTCAGGGAGTAGAATGTAAAAGGACATGGGACCATGGATGTGGGGGAGACAAGGGAAGAAGAGGGAGAGTACTTGGAGGATTCTCATGTAAAAAGCGGCTTCTAAACAAAGTAGAAAATATTTTTAAAAGCTATTTTTCCAAACTCTTTTTCACTTCCATTTCCAATGCGACTTACAGCAGTGATTAACTGGCCCCCTTAGTATTTGTTCACCTTCCCTTCCTTTTAGTAATTGAGCCCCTGAGTTTTAGCTATGGAGACTCCAGCCTCCCTTGCAGCAGTCATGGCCATATATATGACCAATTTTTGGCCAGTGGTATAGGAGGCAAAGTGATTAACACAAATTCTAGGTCACATTCTTTAAAAAGAAAATTGTCTTCTCCATTTTTTCCATTCGCATCTTCCACATGAGGAAACCACACAGGAGAAGGTTAAAAACACAATAAAAACAACCTGTTTTCTTTGATAACCCAGTAGAGGTCTACTGCCTAGGACCACCTGTCTATCTTCTGGATGGATATGTGGGGGGAAAAAAATTCTATGTTGTAGCAGGATAGCACAGGGGTTCTGGAAACAAAATACCTGAATTCAAATACTAGCTCCCCAGCTTACTAGCTATTTGACCCTGAGCAAGTTACATCAATTATTTGTCTTCGTTTCTTTGTCTATAAAATGGAGATATCTACTCATAGTATCTTTGTGAGCATTACAGGAGTTAATATATGTAAAGTGCCAGGCAAAGAGTATGTGTTACACAAATGTTTATTACTGCTGCTGCTTGAGGGACTGTGCTACTGGGTCTCTTTGTAACAGCAGTTTAGTCAACCCTAACTAATACAGGTACAAATATAAAAACAAATCACCTCAAATTCTTAGAAACAGCAAAACATAAATATTCATATTTCACATGGTAACCTGGGTTGATTTATACTTATGCCCTAACAACAGCTGGTCATGGATAAACAAGGGAAGAACTGACATTTGGAAGAAGAGAACGAAGAAAATAACTCCTAGGAAAAAAGAAAGGTATTGCATTAAGAAAATCCTACTGTAAATAGGAAAAATGACTGCTTGGAAAGAAAGGGAGAGGAGAAAATGGAGTTCTGCATCAGGGAGAAAATATGTTTTCAGTTTTTAGTCAAACCTTTCAAATATTTTCCTTTGTATGATGTTTTCCTTTGGGTTTATACTCCAGCTGTGAAATGCCATATAGCTTAGCGTATCTGAGACCTTCTCTGCTATTTCAAAGATCCATTCATTATACCAGTACCAATAATTAACAATATTAATTATTATAACTAATCAAATTAAAACCAAGGAATATAAATCAAAATTCTTACTGATTTTCAAAATGTCCTTGGCTTATTTATAGTAAAAACAGAAATATAGAAAACAAATGTCTATCAGTAGGAAACCAGTTAAATTATACTATGACTATATGATGTAGTCATTAGAACAGTCTGCACATTCTATAAGGATTGGGAAAGGACATCACAGGAAGTTTATTTTATTGTTGCTATTGTGCCTATAAATGTGATCTACTTTCCCTTTATGTTTTCTAAGTGGTTTTTGTTGATACATATATACACACACAGAGGAAGGCTATTTAATTTTATTCATTTTTCTTGTAAATAGTATTTTACTGTTCTGTTGCGTAAGCCATGTTTTTACAATTGATTTGCTTGGATTTTCTATATAAATAGTAATATCCTCCACAGATACTGATAGATTTATCTCACTCTTTTAATGGTTAAGACTTTCTTTTCCCTATTTTACTGACTTAGCTAGAGTTTTCAAAACATGGTAAATAATATTGGTTGAGAGAGGCATCCTCTAACATTTCATTACTATTTATGATATTGGCTATTGATTTGAATTAGATAATACTTGGATTGGTCAGGAAATATTCCTGGTTTCCTTAAGAAATTTTTCTAGACTGATACGATTTTTATGAAATCTTTTTAAGGTATTTACTGAGATGATCATTTTTGTCCCTTTGATCTACTGATAATACATTTTACTAATTAAAGTGTTACTATTACAATAAACTTACTTCCTTAAAAATCATCTTTACTTGGGCAAGGTGTCCCACACGTAAACAATACCGCTCAACTAAATTTGCTAATACTTTAGGATTTTAATATTTATTTTCATGAGTGACAGTGATCTGTCGGTTGTTTCAGATTAATTTACCAGATTATGTTTTCAGCATCATGCTAGCTTCTAAACTTTCCTTTTTTTTTTTTTTTTTTTTTGCTCTGGAAAATAAAGTATAGGAAAATTTCTTGAAAGTTTGGGAGAACTAATCTATGAAGTCATCACCAACTGGTGTCTTCACTAAAGAAGCTTGATTGCATATTCAATTTCAAGGTTTTTACTATTTAAGTCAATATTAGTCACTCATATTTTCCTAAAATATTGTCCATTTCGATCACACAGTGACCCTTGAACAATCTAAGTTTGAACTGTGCAGGTTCTACCTCAACCCGGGAAGCAGAGGTTGCAGTGAACTGAGATCGTGCCACTGCACTCCAGCCTGAAGACAGAGCGAGACTCCATCTCAAAAAAAGAAAACAACAACACACCACTCAGAGTTTCTGAGTTGGTGAACACATCATGGTGCTGGGAGGGTGGCGTGCCTGGAGAGGGCACGGAAGCCCCACACCCCTTCTCTTATACCTGGCTCTATGCATCACTTCCATTTGCCTGCTCTCGAGTTGTATCCTTTATAATAAACCCACAACCATAAGTAGAGTGTTCCTGAGTTCTATAAGCCATTCTAGCAAATTATCAAACTTGAGGAACAGGTTGTGAAAACCCCCACCCCCATCAACTTCATTGCCAATAGGTCAGACATACAGGTAGTCCAGACTTGTAATTGTTATCTAAAGTGGTGGCAGTCCTGTGGGACTAAACCCTTAACCTGTGGGTCTGTATTTACTCCAGGTGTTCAGTGTCAGAATTGAACTGAATTGCAGAACACCCAGCTGGTGTGTGAAGATACGGAGAATTGGTTGGTGGGAGGACAAAAGACACATATTTGGGGTCAGAAATGCTGTGAGTAAAGTCAGACCTATCCTTGTGGACTCACATTCTAGCTGAGGAAGGTAAATAATAATAAAGACTGTGGGCCGGGCGCGGTGGCTCAAGCCTGTAATCCCAGCACTTTGGGATGCCGAGACGGGCGGATCACGATGGTCAGGAGATCGAGACCATCCTGGCTACTGTGAAACATATAATGAAGCCTGACATGTGAGAAAATAATGAAATACAAAGCAGTGGCAAGGGTGCATAGTCCCAGCTACTTGGGAGGATGAGGTGGGGGGATCTCTTGAGCTCATGACTTCAAGATCAGCCTGGGAAACACAGGAGAAGGAAGGAAGAAAAGGAGGAAGGAATAATGGAAATAGAATGAGGGTATTTTCCTAGTATCTATACACTTGCTATTAGAACCCTCCTCTCCCATCTGAATCAAGAAGGCTTGTCAGTCAAGGTAAATATGCATTTCTAGTCCAGTGACTCATTGGTCTGAGAAGCAGGCATAAAAGGAACCAAAAGAAAAATGTAATTTCTCATTTGTTCCCTTGTTTGGTGAATTTGCTGCACTAAAGGTCAGCTTCCTCTATCCATCAATCCAGACACTAAATAAAGAATTTGTGGGGGCATATTCTACCTCCTTCCTGGTGTTACTACCGGCCGCAGCACAGGGAAGCCTCACCAGCTTTCCACCAGTGAGAACCACCACTTTACCCCCCATGATCCTATGCTGATATAGGAAAGAAAGGGATTCCAACTGCTTCCTGATTGTCCCTCCAAATTGGTGCTGATGGCACCTCAACTTTAGCAGAAGATAATGCATTCCTAGAAGTCTGATGCTGCTCCTGCATTTATTCACAGCTCCACCACATTTCTTGCATGTTCTGTATTTGTTCCATGCCCCTTTTACCTAGTTTTCAGATTTGGTACAGATTTTCTCCTGTAAAAGTCTGTCGGTAATTTCAAATGGAATGGAGAAAGGGTATTGGACCATTGCTTTTACTTAGCTTTCTTACTCCTAAGTCCTAGACTTAGTCTTAGACTTTTCAACATTTTAAAGGAGGTTTCTAAATAATCCATTTTGATATTTTGTGTCAAACTGTGTTTTAATAATTACATATTTTAAAAATAAAAACATAATAGTACCCTATGACATATACCATTAATAAATTTATATCAAGGATAATGAAACTAATATAATTCCTTGAAAACGCTTTTAAAACACTTGCTTCAAATAAGAATTTTTATATATAAAGAATCTTCAATTTTTTTTTTTTTCAAAAAAGTAATCAACTGATAGGAAAATACTATAGAAATTCTATTAAAAGCCGGGACTACTTTCTCTTTTTCACTTTGGTAGATGTTATCAAAGAAATTCTTCTTCCCCACATAAATAAACTTAAACTCTTACTTCCTCTACTGTATACCTACAGTATAATATGGAAAATCACAGTCTGCCTCAGATAATTTCATATTTTCATCCAAGTAAGTCATGTGCAAGTTTTTGTTAACCATAAAACCACAGTAATTTTGGTGATGAATTGTTTTTTAACTTAAGAAAAAAAAATTCACTGAAAACCTACAAATGTAAACCCAAACACAATTACCTAAACATTTAATGTTTATATTTTTACACTTTAAAAACATACATAAGTTGGGCTGGGTGTGGTGGCTCATGCCTGCAATCCCAGCACTTCGGGAGGCCAAGGCAGGCAGATCACTTGAAGTCAGGAGTTTGAGAACAGCCTGGCCAACATGGCAAAAACCCGTCTCTACTAAAAACACAGAAATTACCCAGGAGTGGTGGCACATGCCTGTGATCCTAGCTACTCAGAAGGCTGAGGCAGAAGAACTGCTTGAACCCGGGAGGCAGAGGTTGCAGTGAGCCGAGATTGCACCACTGCACTCCACCCTGGGCAACAGAGAGAGACTCAGTCTCAAAAAAAAACCAAAAAAAAGTACGTAAGCTATCAAATAATGTTCCTATGTGAAGCTTAATTATTTCACAATTCACATTTGCATATATACAACACATCCCACACCATTTCGCTTAATTATTGCCTCCAATTTCTTATATTTAAAGAAATGCTTAAATAAAATAAAACGTGAATGTTTATCTTGTTCATTAAGGCCTTCCTTTGCTGAGGAGTTCGACATAAATTAAAAAAAAAAAAATGACAGGGTCACATAATTCTAAGAATCCACAAAAAGCAGCAGTAACCCTGTGATCCTACCTTCAGGGGGTAAGCTGTAGAGCTGAGCCACAGGACCAGTCACAGGAATAACAGGCAACTGGAAATGAAAAGAACTTTTAATTGTTGGGAGCGGCAGTCGATTTTTTGGGAAACACTTCCTCATTATCAGACTGGAGGTATTGACAAGAGGATCCAGCGTCCTGACTGCCAGACATTCCTGTTTTTTAAAAAAAAAGAAAAAGAAAAAGAATGTTTTTGATGAATAACTGAACCAATTTTACTTTACTTCAAAGAGTAATACATTAATAATTTTCCAGAAACAAATATCTCAAAAACCAATATTTTAACACAGAATAATTATAAAATAGCTTTACTATTCAGAATTATCTATCTGTAAGTAAGAACCCCATGTGGCAAATTGAGAAGAACTTTTCCTTAAATATTTCACTAAGCAGAAATCAGTACCATCTTTGGAGTGACTTGCGGGGACACTTCACAAGCCTAGGGCATAAAATAAAAAAGACAATTTAAGGGAAAAGGGGGAAAAAAGATTAAGCAAGAAAATTTAAAAGGTGTAAGAAATTAAAAAACAACAACAACAACAACAAAAAAACATGCATTTGACTAAACCTTCCTCAGAACTGCATCAGTTAGCATGCAATAATACCTCTCATAAGTTGGCTATTCACCTTATAAAAGGATAGCCTGAATTTCATAATATAAAGTTTTGTTTTGTTGTTTTTTTTTTTTGAGACAGAGTCTCACTCTGTCGCCCAGGCTGGAGTGCAGTAGCGCAATCTCGGCTCACTGCAAGCTCTGCCTCCTGGGTTCATACCATTCTCCTGCCTCAGCCTCCCGAGTAGCTGGGACTACAGGTGCCTGCCACCATGCCCAGCTAATTTTTTGTATTTTTAGTAGAGAGGGGTTTCACTGTGTTAGTCAGAATGGTCTCAATATTCTGACCTCGTGATCTACCCGCCTTGGCCTCCCAAAGTGCTGGGATTACAGGTGTGAGCCACCGCACCTGGCCCACAATATAAGGTTTTAAGAGTCTGACTTGCCGTCCTAGTATCTAATCTGGAGAAGGGTTAAGGGACAGTGGGATATGAAACTGTCATGTAACAATAGTATTATTAGTGACAATTGACATTTAGATGGTACTCTGATACGCTGTAAAAGTTTCCATATACACTTTCACATCTGACCTGTCAAAACAAATAAGAAATTAAGATCAGAAATGTTAAGTGGCATAAACCAAGTCACCTAACTCTTCCTCATATATAAAATATCCATCAATATCTATACTAGGAATAGTAAAAACAAGTGCATATGAATGACCTAGAAAAGAAAAAACCAAGGTAAACATAAAATACTTGTTCAGGTATCTTAACTCTTGTCATATAAAAATAGGTTGTGTTTGTCATGTGTAAGACCAGGAGGGCACAATCAAGATAACTGGCTGATATTTTCAAAAAGACAGCTTTCTTTCTAATAATTATAGCTTTCTTTTAAAAACCGGGGGTGGGGTTGCATTGCAACATCCTCATTCCCCATAGCTGACAGTCAACACAGATGCTGGAAAAGATCTCACTAAATGTATTGTCAAAAATGTTTATGCTTAAAATGGCTGGCAGATCTAGCATTCCCAGTTCCAGGTTTCATTTTTATACCTCCTCTATTCAAAAAAGCCTCTGTCCAGCAGGAAAACATGCACAACACTCACAGACAACAAAGCTGCTCTACAGGCTATAAAGGATCCACAGATACCTCATGAGAGGAGCATACAACACTGAGTACAGCCAACCACACATCCTAGAAAACATGGCTTCATGGAATCCCCTCTTGCTAAGTGGATGAATTTCTACTTCTTTCTTTTGCCTTTCAAAGAAAATTTCATATTGCAGAGCTGTGCACTGACCATTTCCTCCAACTCAGCCTGAGGTCACATGTGAGAAATAATGTGTGTCTTTTACTTTTAAGATTTTTACATGTGTCTTTCACTTTTAAGATTTTTGCAAAATGCATTTATCATGTGTATATGTTTCTGAGTATTTGTACACTAATTCAGTTTTCTTAACAACCAAATCGTATCATTAGTACATAATCAGGATAAGAAGAAGAAAATAACTCACTTGTGAAGTGTTATACAGAATTTTCATCCCATTGGCATCAATAAATGCTTTTCTTCCCAACTTGATGTTTGTAACACTTTTTAAACTCTGTAAAATTCCTTTCCGAATGAGCATGTTTCTATGCCGGTTATCATGGCGGTGCCAATCTACATAAATTGTTAAAAGCACTTGGACATATCCTCTGTCTACAGCTCTCCTGGCATTTGTTTCTTTAACAAAAGAAAATTGAGAAAGAATATTTTTTAAATGACAAGAGAGAGTGGTAGAATAAATCAAATTTAAAATATTACCTCAATAGTATGATGGATACTTCTAATTTTTTTTCCAAAACAAATGACAACCACATATTTAAATTTTTTCTAACAAAACAAATATGAAGTTCCAGAGAGCAAATTACAGCCTCTTCCAAAATCTGCCTGTATACTGTTTCACAATTTATAAATATCAAAATCTCTTAACTAAAATTAGAACATCTTTTTAAATGCTTTTGTTTACTAACAAAAGCTTCATGTATTTAAAATTTATGAATATATTGATTTTTGTTACACCAAATGAAATGTATAAGCTTTCTACTTGCTAGTTGTGAATGTGATTTTTAGAAGATCTGCTATCATTTTTATAATTTATATTACAAACTTTATGTTCCCACTGAAATAAACCCTATTGAATTATAGCTTCTACTGCAAACTTTGTTTCCACTAAAATTAATCGCTCTAATTACTCCACAATTATATAAATATTCATACTAAAACAATGCTCATTTAAAAATACTTACATAACTTTTTTAGTAAATGAAATTTAAGGAGCATTACATGATTAGAGAATAGTGCTTTGTGGCTTTCTAGTCATTAGATTTTTACTGCAATAAGAACTACACTAAAGGTTTTTGTACATACTCAATTTTATTGGAGTAGAATTAGCAAATAAATACAAGTTTGACCTAATTTTATTATTTTTAAAAGTATAGTATTTAAAATTATTAACCATAGGGTGCATTTTACTCAGATAGTGGCAAGGGAATCATATCAGAGCAACTTACCAACTCACCCAATGCTACTCTGGCGGGTTAATTACAAGGAGCACAAGATCATGTGCAATACCCATCTAAGGTAGTTTAATTACAAGGAAATACTAATCTCTTCTTAATCTCAAATATACCTATAAAATAACCACTAGGTTCACAGTATGGACACTAAGAAAATGCAATAGTAAGGCTCCACTGATTTTAGTTGCCTGAATTATTACAGTTTCTAAATGTGCTAGTACAAATCTAAAACATAACACTGAGATGAACTTATTAATTCCCAATCAGAAGTATGTTCTGACATTAGGCAGAAGACACTTACTAGAGCTAGAGAAAAGATTTCTTATGTGAAGGCTTTAAACCCTCTATTGTGTCTACAATAGCTAGTGTGCTAAGGCTGTGGCTGTTTACAAAATCACTTCCATTGTTTTGACCAAGAAAAGCTTCATACATTTTACATGAATATACACTTTGTTTATACCAGTTGGAAATAAGCCTTTAGTTTACTAGCTGTGAATGTGATTTTGTTAAAAGCCATTATGATCATTCTAATTCCTATTGCAAACCTTGTGTGTTTCCACCATGATTCCCAATAGCCTAAATGGTATTTATGAGAAATATTAAAATTCTTCACGAAAGATCAAGAAAGAAACTTGCCCATAATTCAAACACAGGTGCTCAGTGCCCCTTAAAGGAAGTGAACTGAGCTACATGCAATCTGTGCTGAGCACAATTAAAACATTAGTAAAGGGAACTTTATTCATGTATTCAGTGTACCAAACTCACAATTAGCCTATGTCTCTTCTTCCCTCTCTAAAATCTAATTTATCCTTTTAAAGAAAATGATTGCTCCTCCCCGCCAAAACCAAAAAAAATTTGAAAAATAAATGAGAATGCTCCAAAATGCCATGATTTGTTTAAAAATATGCAGTACACTACTAAATTTTATTTTGCATCATTCAATTTTCATTCTATTTAGGGCTATGTGTCATCTGAAAATATATTAAATATAAATTGAAGTCATTCTACTTGTCAGTTACTTTTCTTATTCTGATGGAATAAACAGGTATGTTTGCCCACCACCCTCGTTTGAAAAAGCAGGGAGTAAAAAGGAGACTACTAAAAACTGAAAATATTAAATTACAGTCATCATGGATTAATTGATTTCTATAAAATACTTGCAACTTATGAGAATTTTAGCTTTTACTAACTTAGAATTAATGACTTTGCTATCAGTGATCCTGAAAATTAGTAAGCTTTAATAAAACTTTAGTTTTAAAAGCTATTCTAATCTACTCCAAATCAAAAGTATTTGCCCATACTAAGAATTAATCTTTATACAGTTTAAACCACAAACTCAGGACCCATCAAAGCAAAGCTAAAAATATCTTCTAAAATTAATCCACATGTGATCTTGGTCTAAAGTTTACCACATCATATATGAAAATAGAGCTACACAGCTAATCTAATTGAGTGTCATACACTTCATTTGAAAAATAAAGTTGTTAAATGAGAATTATATTATTTACTACTAATACCTAAGGTGATTTTTTAAATTTAATAAATCATTACCAAATATTAGATTTTTGATCATTTCATTATTTGCTATTATTTTTAAAAAAAAGAATTCTGGTAATTCAAATGTAAGGGCAAGTTGGTCTCACCCCTGACAGACAGTTCTTGATGAGCTAGCTGTTAATTATGTTTCCCTTGTGGAGGGTGGAGTGTGGTGGGGACATATAAAAGTCACCCAGCCACCAACACAGATTGTTAAGACCAAATGTTACTGTGATTAAGCAAAATATTTAATCAACCAATAGACCCCTGAAGCCCAATAAAAAAATATTTAAAATAAAGATACTCAGTATCTTGGAGAGAAACAATATATATAAGTACAGACAATTACTCTCCAAAAGCATAAGCCATATCTACTCCAATGCTTCAATTCTGATAAGGAAAACAGTGTTTTATTTTGTAAATGAATTAGGCTGTAAATGTATATTGTCACATTTTCTAAATGTTATGTAAACTCACATTTATGGTAGAAATAAAATTTGTAGGGTTCTAAGTTACAAAATCAGAGATAGTAGTTGTTAAAGATATTTCTTAGAGTAAAAGTTCAATACCACGTTAGCTTTACTTTCAAAACATGATACTTATATATTTTCCTCTACTAATGGATCGTAATGTTATCTAAATTACTGAGAAATAAGAAATCAATGTGCTTGACTAAATTATACAAATGTACTAAATAAATTATAGCTCAAAAAACATAATATGGTATTAGTTATGATGCATAGCAACTACGCTAAAAGGAAAAATCAATTTTGACATTAGAATATTATAAGCTAGCTTTATTACTATAGTCTAAATCTACATTTCCAGTCTCTTTAACATAGTAAATAGAATTCTCAGAAAAATAGTATCTAGTATTTCTAGTATGTAAAAACTTACTTGATTTTAGCAATGCAGCAAGAGTGTCTAAAGCAACCCTGTCAACACAACAAGAAAACACAAACAACAACAAAACTAGTAAAATTAATCTACAATAGTAAATCATACAATCTTTTTCAATAAGTCATTATTCTATTATCTATTCCAAAGTTTATTCTTGTTTAAGTTAATTACACATGGTATTTCTCTGTATGCATCTCTCTCTTCAGCTTAAAATTGGATATGAAAAAGATTGAAATATCAATAGATGGGAACCAAAAAAATGTTTTGAGAAAGAAAAAGAAGGAAATTAACAATGTCTAAGTTTTTGCCAGAAGTTAGATGAACAGAATCATTCATCAGCCTCTGTATCTGACCTGAGAGTTAACAAAGGAACCACACTATTAAAAATCATACGCCGTGACTTGCAAAGGAATTAAAAACAAATCTTAACACGAGTTCATAACAACAAAATTCTATAGATATTGTAACTTTCTGACTTCAAAGTTATTTCCGTTCTATCGAGGTATATATCCTCCTATTTAAGGCCATAACAAAGGAAAAATATTTTGGAACTTGAAGGTTGGGGAGAAGTATAAGCCCTTACTATTTTTCAGCTATGACGCACCAAGATGAATAAGAAGCCTAACTAATATCTCAAAAACTCTTACTGTCCCTTAGAGGACAAAGCAATCACCCCCAAAATCGAAAGTATTTAAATTGTATTTGAACACAAATAGTCACACACAGTGAAATCAACCGCCATTAATCAGCTGTAAAAATACACATAATATCACCATGGAAAACCTATAATTCAAATCGCTTATTTTTAATCAGTTACTGAATTAATGGCACTTAATTTTAGTAATTTTTAAAATGTAAGGCACATATTATGGTACCTCTTGGTAATACATCAACAATTACAATTAATTTGCATTAAAATTATGTATATTATCAAACAATCATTTCACTCACCATTAAGCATTTGTTGAATGCCTACTTGATAACCACAGTAGCAAGTTCTTCATGGTTATAAAATTAGAAAACAAACTTATCTCTTCCACAGATAATTTTACAATCTACATAATGTAATAAAAGAGCACACCCATGAAAAAACTGCTCAAGAAATTAAAAACAAAAAGGAGGTAATAAAGTAAAAGTTGCATATATCAGCAGTAAAAGGAAAGTAGCATGACCAGGTGTAGGTAAAGGTAAAGAGCATAACAGATTACAAGACTTAAGATGGGTAGGTAAAGTTCATAGCAAAATCTGAAACAATAATCCAGGACTAAGCACACAGTAAGTGCTCAACAAATGCCCAGTAAGAGGAAGTTCTTAATGGCTACACTTTCATTTACTGACAAAAATAAAGCAACCATGTAAATCTTTATAATAATGTTTGTAAAATAATAAGTAAATTCATACCTGTAACTTCCTCAAAACAATGTGAAGTGTTGGTGAGTTAAAGATAAACATTATAAAATTTTGTATTACATTTTCATTGCATTGAATTATCAGTAAGAAACTTTCCATACTTTTACACTTATGCAATAAAATGTACAGGAGAATATAAAACTATGAGAATAAGGATGGCTTTTAAATTCGTCAAAATTAAACACAAAACTAAATGAATATTCCATATAAGACTGCGATTTATAAAAACTAAAATGGAAAAGAAAACTACTTCAGCAAGACCTGACAAATGCCAGACACTGTTACAGGTGCTTTATATATGTTTTCTAGTTTCCTTCTTAAAACAATTTTGTTCCACAGAACTGAAATATAACAGGCCTAGGGCCACATAAAATCTCAATGTAACAGAAAATGAAGAATGTAATTCTCTTGTTAAGAAAGGAAATTATGAAATCAGAAATGTCAGTCTCCCTTTGAGAAGGCTATCTGAACTTTCACTTCCAGACAAGATGGAGTAACAGAAACCGGATGTATCCTCTCATTTGATGTAAATTTTTTTTATGGACAAGATGGAATGACTGTTTAAGACACTGGATATCAAGCAATGAAAGATAGAGATCCACAGAAATGGCAAAAATGAGATGGGCCCTACAATTGCCCCAGCTTACTACGCCTTGAGAAAGTGACCAACCCACGGCACAGGGAGATGCAACCTAGGTAGAGTCTGGCAGATCCCAAAAGTTGAGCACATGAACTCCCTGATTGAGGACACAGAGGGTCCAGGGAGGTCAAGTCAAGTAGAGTTCACAGGGCAGAATATCAGAAAATGAGTGCTGTACAAAAAGAATGGCTCAGGGATTTTCAGCGAGTTGTGTTGGAATAGTCAGCAAAGTAGTGATCAGCACATGCGTGTGAAGTAACTACTAAGGACGGGGAAAAGCCATCCAAAAGGACTGGAGAACCACATTCAGTATTCACACAGGGCTGAGAACTGTGCCTCTTCCCACCAATCACACTGGAAATCCTCATAATTCATTGAGTAGAGTGCTCCTAAGGATTCTGCCTCAGTAGTGGGGAATAATCAGTCCTAAACCGTGCTTTGATCCCTTCTAACAAACGTGAAAAGACATTTACAGATCAAACTATTTCCAACTAACTTAACCACAACCCAGAACAAACCTCAAGAATATAGAAATACAAAAATATCCAGCACTCAACGAGGTGAAATTCACAATGACTGGCACTCAAAAATTATCAAGTATGCAAAAAGCAAGGAAAAAAAGACCCACAGTGATGGAAAAAAAAAAAAATGGAAACAGACCTAGATGTGACATAAACATTAGAAAACATTAAAACACTTATCACAATAGTACTCCACGTGTTCAAGCAGAGGAAAGATTCAACATACTGCAGAAATGCAGTTTTTTTGAAAAGGTACCAACTGATCCAGCCATTCCACTCCTAGATATCTATTCAGCAGAAATAAAAAATATATGACCATAAAAAGTCTGTGAATGCTTATATATCCCAATAAACAGTCACAGCAGCTTTATATATATTTGTAACAGTCAAAAACTAAAAACAACCCAAATGTCCATTAGTAGGTGAATGGATAAACAAATTACAATACAGCCATATAATTGTGACTACTACTCAACAATAAAAAGGAATAAAATTTGATACGTGCAACATAAGTGAATCTATAATCATGATACATGGAAGAAGCCAGATCCACCCCACCATGAAAAAGAGTACACACACTATGATTCCATTTATATAAAATTCCTGAACTTACATGTAACCAAATCTACAGTAATAGAAAGCACAGCCATAACCGCTAGGGCCAAAGGAGAGACGCAAGGGAAGAACTACCAAGGGGCACAATAAAGCTCTGGGGGTGATGGAGATGTTAGTTTGATGTGGTGACAGTTTTTCACAAGTTTAGCCATATATCCAGGATCACATTACGATTTTCATGGGCTCCAGATGACTTCTTTGCCTTCATAGGCCCCTCCCTTCTAAAAAGTATTTAAAATTCATTTTACAACCATGTTGGTGTTGGTATAAAGATGAATGCACTAATATCACAAAGGAAAACACTTTCTTCAGCCTAAAAGTTCATTTTTTATATGATTTTTAAAGAAATTAAGACATTTTTATGGGACCCTAGAAGTCCTGTGCCTACCAAGCCTAAAGGCTTTAGCCCAGCCTATACGTTCATTCTCGTCAGATTGTACACTTTGAATGTATAGATTTTCTCATGTCAACTACATCTCAGAAATGTATTTTTAAAAACAAGTCAATGTAATATAAGAGAAATAAGTAAACCCTCTTCCTACGGTTACTCTGTTTACTTTCTACATGTTATAAATCCCTTCTATTGAAAAAGTGATTAAGAAAGCTGAGACAAAATATTTCCTCCCCAAGGCACTAAACAATCTGCTGATTAATCATGTTAAGAAGGTCTCAAGACTCACTGCATTACATGTATTATCTACAGTAAGTAGCAGACTCCAGTTACCATTCAATGTAGTATGTTTCTTACCATTACTAAGAAGGCTTCTTTGTCAACTTTTATTAGAGACTACCATGATCCATCAAAAACATTAACTTCTACGTATATACATAGAAGTCAAGTTTTGTGAAAGACTATGCAAACTATGCAAAGTTAAGACACAGCTAACACAGAACACAGTGAAAGATCACAAATTGTGCTTACTGCTAAGTACATGCAGTTAAATCACTGTTATGGGGTGAATTACGACCAAAGAGATATGCTGAAGTCCCAATCTCCAATACTCCAAATATGACCTTATTGGAAAACATGGTCATTGCAAATGTAACTAGTTAAGGCAAGATCATACTGGAGTAGGTGGGCCCTTAATACAACAGACTGGTGGTGTTATAAGGAGAGAGAAGACAATGCAAAGACAGACACAAAAGAGGAGAGTGCCACGTGTTGAGGGAGGTAAAAACCAAAATGCTACGGCTGCAAGCCTAGGAACACCCAAGATTGCCAGCAAACCACCAGAAGCTAGGAAGAAGCAAGGATGCTCCCTTACAGGTTTCAGAGGGGGCACAGCCCTGCTGACAGGTTGATTTTGGACTTCTAGGCTCTGGAACTATAAAACAATAAATGTCTGTTGTTTTGAGCCACTCAGGGTGTGGACTTTGTTATGAGAGCCCTAGAAAACTAATACAATAACTTACATGCAATCACTTACAATGAACTCACAAGACTTTCCTTTCTACAGCTAATTCTTTATTCAACATTGTAAAAATCTTAGTGTACTTTCAGAAACTCTCCCTACTGGCAGTTGTTTACAACTGTTTAAACCAAATAAAAGTGCTTCTGACAGTTTCTAATCCTGAAGTAGAACATTTTTTTTCTGTTGATGTTTATTTTTCAACACTGGAAAGCTGGGATATGAACCCAGTTCTTTCGGATGGCAGTGCCCATTGTGTTTGTTTCTTATTTCCAGTAGATTAAAAGATATAGTCAAGTTTGGTGCAAAGTCATCTGTAAATTTTTACCAAATGTTATTTAAGAGTTATTTTTAGAACTTTACCACAAAGAAATTGCTGAAATTCTGTAACATTTATAAGTTAGAGTAAATTGTTCCAAAAGAATTGTAAAATATTAGATTTATTGAAATGCATAGTTTGTATTATATTAATTAAAATTTCTCAGTATAAATAATTTATACTTCCTCATATATTTTTCCAGTCTTCATATCTCCACAAAGAATACTACAAGCAACAATAATTCAAAAAGTAGTCTGTGGCTTAGATTTAGGAGATGTGAAGGAAAAAAGCTTAAGTCCCCAGGTACTAATGAAGTGACATCTACTTTCAGTTGTAGGGCAGTCCTTGCAACGACTTCCAAACCTATGGGGAAACTCAAAAAGATACAGTTAAAATAACCTCCTGAGTTGCTTCCTTCTAGATTAATAGCTTTAAATCCAAAACCTAAAATTTAAAAGGAGAGGAAGCATAAGCCTTCAAATATAACTCTTCCTCAATCTTCTTCCCATTAAATGTGGAGCATTGTTTAAAGGGAGGAAGAAATACAACAGAAAGTTCTAGATGTCTGAGGTTTTTAGTTAATTAGAGGAGAGACCCTCAGATTACTAAAAATGATAAGAGATCAAGATATAGCAAGTTTGGTCAATGAATGGCTTGTTCTTTTTAAAGTAAAAATAAAGTAAAAGATAGGTTTTTCTTTTTAAAGTAGAAATAGAAAAATAATGAATAATTCATCTTTTCTCTGATGTTTTAGATCTACTGATTTCTATAAGGTTTTGGATATACCCTATGTAGTATATTATAAAGATCCTTTTGAAATGCTCCATTTCATTTCCCCTGGGAACATTTTATATTAGATTTGATAACTTGGTTATAATAGAGCATAAAGTACATCTTAAGTAGGAGATCATGGACATTATACAAAAAATAAATTTTAAAATGCCATACCGATTAAAGGGGAAAACAGCATATAAATGAAAGCATAAAGAATGTACTTTTAGTGTTACCTAGGAATCATTCATACACACACTACTACATTGCTTACCTAAACTGTATTACATTACTACAGGCATTGTGCTAATTATAGGAATCATTTCATTACAATCTTATAATAGAGGTGCTAATATTATTACCATGTTACAGACAGGAAACTGGGGCATAATAAATTAAGTAACTTACTTGCATCCTAGGGACAGTAAATGATAGAGCTAACATGCAAATCCAAGTCCGTCTGCCTGCAGAGCCCACTCTAAACCACCATAAGACGCTAATATTCTGTGTTACTTATTGTGATACATTTTGTTTGCTTTGTTACATTTCATCAGATAGTCTGGGATTGTGTATAATTCTTACGCAGCTGTAACTATGCTGTCATCCCACCAAATGATATTTAATAAATAATTATATGTGCAAGTAAGTTCCCA
Source organism: Rhinopithecus roxellana (assembly GCF_007565055.1). NCBI lineage: Eukaryota > Metazoa > Chordata > Mammalia > Primates > Cercopithecidae > Rhinopithecus > Rhinopithecus roxellana. The sequence goes on from NC_044564.1 coordinate 34,506,858, forward strand.
AAATATTTTAAAATATTTGACCCTTATTAAGAAGGGGTAAAAACACTGGAAATGTCCTGAAGCCTATTTAAGAGTAAAATCTAATCAAATAGTTCATGTGGACAAGTTCTGCATTACAAAAGATTCACAGCTAATAAACACAGGAAAGAAATAAAATTAGATAAGTTATTATTTTCTAACCACTAATGAAATAACAGATATAGGCAATGTCATGAATGACTGCTAAATCACTAACTGAAAAGTGGATGGGGACATTTCTAACGCATAGATCACCTCAACTCAATGATCTTAAGTGACATAAAACAAAGTTGCCAGCTCCACCTATGAAATATTTTTGACCAGAAAAAAACAAACCAAAATCCCAAATCTAATCAAGCCACAGTTTTATCAGTATATAGAAAATGTAAGGGATATACTCATATGTTAAGTTACTCCAGGATATAGTCAATGTAAGCCAGAACATGGGACATTTTAAAAGACCTATCACTCAAGTCCTTCATCACATAAAACGAAACCAAAAAATAGGAAGACTTTTTTTGATTTCACAAGATTATGAGACATAACAATCAAATATAACGTATAGACTTAATTGAGACCCTGAACAAGCAAGCCAACTGTAAAAAAAAAAAAAAAGGCATTTCCTACATAATCAGAAAATACCAGATATAATGGCTGATATCTGCTTTAAAATATGCTTGGAAAAAAGAAAAACAGAAAAGGAAAATGAAATTAAAATGACAGATTTTTGACAGTAAAACTGGGTAATAGGTACATCAGAGTTCATTATCTTATCCTCTCTACATTTGTGTAGGTGTGGAAATTTCCTAAATATAATGAAGAATAATGTATGTATCTTGTTTAGATTCTGAGTCAAACAAACCAACTAAAAAAGGGCTATTTTGAAACAACTGATGAAAACCAAACACAGACTAGATTTTAGATTGTATTAAGAAAGTATCAGGAGAGAGAGGTGGAGGATCACTTGAGCCTAGGAATTTGAGGCTACAGTGAGCCATGATCATGCCACTGCACTCCAGCCTGGGCAACAGAGTGAGACTCCATCTCAAAAAAAAAAAAAAAAAAAGAAAGAAATTAATAATTTTATTGGCTATGATTGTAGTATTCTGGTTATTGTTAAGTCCTTATTTAGTAGAATTATATACTGAGGTATTTAGAAAATAAATAATATTCAAAGAAAATAATCCAAGAGAAAATATCTAGGATCTGCTTATAGAAATACACACACATTTATATACATATAAAATACCTCAGATTTCTTAAAAGTACCCCAGGAAAAACAAACAAACAAAAGTGTGGAGTGGAAATAAATGAAACAAAAATGGTGGAATGTGCAGAATCGTTAAACACAATAAGTAATTAATATAACTCAATATAATTAATATAATATAAACTCTATTTTATGTATATTTTTTAAATTCCACAATAAAAAAAAATTTAAAGAAAGACCTCTAGCCGGGCGCGGTGGCTCAAGCCTGTAATCCCAGCACTTTGGGAGGCCGAGACGGGCGGATCACGAGGTCAGGAGATCGAAACCATCCTGGCTAACACGGTGAAACCCCATCTCTACTAAAAACTACAAAAAACTAGCCGGGCGACGTGGGGGCGCCTGTAGTCCCAGCTACCCGGGAGGCTGAGGCAGGAGAATGGCGAAAGCCCAGGAGGCGGAGCTTGCAGTGAGCTGAGATCCGGCCACAGCACTCCAGCCTGGGTGACAGAGCGAGACTCCGTCTCAAAAAAAAAAAAAAAAAAAAAAAAAAAAAAGAAAGACCTCTAAAATGGTTTAAGAAAATATTAAACTGTAACCAATAAATGAGACATGGCTTTCATTTTCTGAGGCTGAAAGGCCTAGGAATGAATAAAAATGCATACATATATACATACATACATATGTATATATAAACACACACATCTATGGATGGGGAAAAGAATGACGTGATTTTGACAAAATAGAAATACATCAATTTAAGATTGTTCAGGTATTCATAAGAATTAAGAAGTCATTACAAGATTGTAAAATTGGGTGAGAAATATAGTAGGCACTCAATAAATGTTTCTGAATGAATACTCTATAAATAATTTTTTTTTCCTTTTACTGTATCTAGAAATGTTCAGTCTCAGTTACTATAAACACTATATTCAATAATTCAAAACTGTCCAGTTTTGATATATTTGTGAAGATCAAATTTTATACTAAAGAAAATCTTTATCATGATAAAATCATTAAGAACTAAGAAATGAAATAACCCTGGAGACAATTTAATTCAACCTGCTCATTGTACATATCAAGATAATGAGGCCCAGAGTAACAAAGGTTATACCTATGTTTACATTCAAAACATTTACTCACTTTATAAGACTGGAATTCTTCTTACTAAATGGTCCAATGATTTTAAACATCAGTTCCACAACTCCATTTTTCCCTAAGGATACTGAATTCACAGCTGAGAAAGGGAGAAAGAGATGCGAAATTATTTTAAGCTTTGACAACCAAAAATGTGTATACTTAGTGATACATAGCTAAAAACATATACAAATTGTTTAGTAAATGTCAACTCAAGCCACTCTTAAAGTCCATCTAAGCTAACCACATGAAGAAATAGTGTTTTTTGTTTTTGCTTTGTTATGGAAAGTGCAGGGAAATTCTGAAACAAGTTATATGCAAAAAAAAAAAAAAAAAAAAAAAACTATTATAAAAAAATTCTTCAGTTACTCCATACTTCTCTAATAAATTTAGTGAACCTCACTGAACACCAGGTTATGGGGATTCCAAAACAAGAATAGTCTCTGACCTCAAAGAACAAAGTGTAGAGAGAATGACAGAAACAATAAACAAATAATTACTAAATTACTTTCAAAATTGATTAAGAATTGTAGACTATTTGGATTACACCACTGAGAAGTTCCTAATTCAGAGTGAGACACAGACATTTCTGGAGAAAATGATGCCTAGGCTCAGTCTTTAAAAGTGAGTAGGTATTAGCTAGGACAGGAGTTGAGGTAAAGCGGTAGATGTGGCTCTGGACACAGGAATGATACAAACAACAGAACGAAGACAATGAACATCACCATGTGAGCAGTTACATATTGTTAAACACAGAGCATCAAACAAAGATACACAAATAGGAAGATGAGGTGGAAAAAGAAGGTGAGAAACAAATTATGAAGGGCCGTAGAAGTTGTTAATTCTTTTGACTATGGGGAATCACCCAAAAGAACAACAAATCAGATGTGCATTTTAAATAAACAGGTCAGAATTCAAAGAACTCTGGGGAAGCTGGTTTTGAAAGACATATTAGGAGGCTATGGTCTAGGTAACAGGTAATGAGGACTTTAATTAAAGCAAGAGTAGCAGGGAAAAAGATGAAACAATTTCAGTGTTTAATATGGAATATACAAATAATTACCTAACCAGAAAACTGTGCTTAACATTTTTAATTCTGAACAAATGTTATTAAATATATTGTAGAACCAGGCACAGTGGCATGTGCCTGTAGTCCCAGCTGCTTGGGAGGCTGAAGCAGGAGGACTGCTTAAGGCCAGGAGTTCAAAGCCAGTCTGAGATATATAGCAAGACCCTGTCTCTAAAAGAAAATTGTTTAATAAACAATTTTTAAATTATAGATAAGCCGTTTGCTATCCTTCTACTGGTTAATCCAATAAAATGCCACCAAAAATGTAGCTCCTAGTATTTCGTAGGATGATCTTAATTTTCTCGTATCTGTTTATTACTCCATTATCCCTTCTAATTTCATGTCTCTACTGTATTCCTTTTACCTTGACTGGAGTGTTTGGTAGTTTAGTTGTTATATTTTTTACATTTGGGGGGTTTTGTTGCATTGTTGTTTTTTTTGAGATAGTGTCTTGCTGTGTTGCCCAAGCTGGAGTGCAGTGGTGCAGTCTTGGCTCACTGCAGCCTCAACCTCCTGGGCTCAAGAAATCCTCCCACTTTAGCCTCCTGAGTAGCGGAGACTGCAGGCACACATCACCACAACCAGCCAATTTTTTCCATTTTTTGTAGAAATGGCACCTCACTATGTTGCTTGGGCTGGTTGCAAACTCCTAGTCCTTCTGCCTAGCTTCCAAAGTGCTGGGATTACAGCCATGTGCCACTGTAACAGCCTATTTTATTTTTAATCCAATACAGTGGTTTTTTTTTTTTAATCAACTGCTTTTCTATTTTCTAATGCATATTTTTCATTTTCCCTTTACTATTTCATTTCTTGACTTTCCTGGTGTTTATTTCTCTGTTCTTAACTTCATTGGTTAGGTATCTAATTCATTTATTTCCTTATGTTCTTTTTAATTACGTGTTATTTAAGTGTTCTAAGCTGTTTTCCACAGAGCACACCTTTAGCCATATTTTAAAGGTACTGATATACACACACAGAGACATATACGTAAGCTTACGTATGTTTCTGTATTACATATATGTATATATGCAATATACACACATATCTAGCACTCTATCATTATTTTGCAATGATATTCTGCAATAACATATATTCTGCAATTCAATCTTAGGTTCTTTCATTAAGCACTTCAATTCTGCAATCAGAGAATAGAAAAAAAATCCACACCTCATGGTGTGGAACCTCATGTTAGTGAGAGTGTGTGTTCTGGAAGACATTTTATCTGAGTCTATCTCTCTGTGATCTCTCTTCTCTCTAGCTTCCTCAGAGGTTCCCATACTAGTTATTTTCAGTTCTGCTACTTCCCTATTGATTGCTGAAGAGAATTAGCTCCAGGTGACATGCTACTGCATCCCTTCCTTTTCTGCTTTCCTCTCATCTGTGACAGTCCAAAGAGGCGCAGGAGTTTTTCCAGCAGGCCAATACCCTCATATTCTTCCACATACAGGCTGCCTACCCAACCTCCCCACTCCTATCCTTTATAAACTGGGGAAATTAGTTAGAATGTTCAAGGTTTTATCAACTTAATTTTCTTCTTTTGTTGCTGTTGTTGTTGTTGAAATGGAATCTTGCTCTGTCACCCAGGCTGGAGTTCAATGGCACAATCTCGACTCATTGCAACCTCCACTTCCTAGGTTCAAACGATTCTCCTACCTCAGCTTCCCAAATAGTCAGGATTATAGGCGCCCACCACCATGCCCGGCTGATTTTTGTATTTTTAATAGAGACGGGGTTTCGCCATGCTGGTCTTGAACTCCTGACCTCAGGTGATTCGCCCGCCTTGGCCTCCCAAAGTGCTAGGATTACAGGCATGAGCCACCATGCACGGCCCAACTTAACCTTACCCCACATCACTTTTGTTGTGGTTGGAGTCAAGAGTTAAAATGAGCCATATTAAATCTTCTCTTTCCTTTTTCACAAATTTCAGAGGTTTACAGAATCACAATACTTTAAAATTCTTTTTGTGTAACTTTACAACACTGAGTCAACTAAAAGCCACTTAAATACTCACAGTTGGCAGAATATACTCTTAAAAGCTGAAGGCAAGGTAGAACCAAGCGATGATTCTGCAAATTCTGCTTGACCAAATTCAGGGTTATATTCAGAGCCCCATTAATTCTAGCCTTTACTCCAAATTTTTTATCTGTTTAAAAAAAAAAAGACAATTTATTCACGTATAACTTTTCTTTTTTTTTTTTTTTTTTTTTTTGAGACAGAGTCTTGCTCTGTCATCCAGGCTGGAGTGCAGTGGCTCCATCTCAGCTCACTGCAACCTCTGCTTCCCAAGTTGAAGCAATTCTCCTGCCTCTGCCTCTGCCTCCTGAGTAGCTGGGATTACAGGTACCCACCACCACATTGGGTTAATTTTTGGATTTTTAGTAGAGACGGGCTTTCGCCACGTTGGCCAGGCTGGTCTCAAACTCCTGACCTCAAGTGATCCACCCGCCTTGGCCTCCCAAAGTGCTGAGATTACAGGCGTGAGCCACTGTGCCTGGCCCACATGTAAGTTTTGAATGAAACGATGATATTACAAATCAGTGATGTAAATTTTAAATTTATATTGTGAATTAATATTATGAAATATAAAGTTGGCCTGAAAATAATAAAACTATAATCCTTATTTGTATTATTTTTAAAATAAAACATCCCTTTTATTTTAAAACATTAGTTGAAAGAATGTACCAAGAAACACAGGGGGATAGGGCAGGAGGATGGAGGCCAGAGTAGCCCAACACTTAGACTGTCATAAAAAAAAAATGAACTGCTCTACTATACGTATACATTTGTCCAGTTCAACACATTTCCCAGAACACCATCAGAGAGTCAACAGGAACAAAATCTAAATGTCCATTACAGCAGTACTTACTTAATATGAACCATATTCCTTTCTGACTTGTAAAAAAATAAAAATTAATTTAAAAAATGAACAGCTTATGTAGAAAATAATCTGGCAAACATTACCAAATAAATTTCTAAAGGGAAATAATTCTTAACACAGAAAGGGAAGAAAAGATGTTCTTAATTTTTATTCTTATGAAGAGATTAAAACAGTAAAAAAAATTTTAAATAAGAAGAACCTAAGAATGTTAAGATTTATAGTAGACATTGGAGATACAAACAGTGGCAGGGTGGGTCAGGGGTGAAAGTTGAAAAATTACCTGTTAGCTACAATGTTCACTATTCAGGTTATGGGTACATTAAATGCCCAGACTTCCCCACTACACAGTACACGCATGTAAGAAATCTGCGCTTGTACTCCTTCACTATATAAAAATACAAATAAAAATGAATTTTAAAAAAGACTTAAGATTGGGTGCAGTGGCTCACACCTGTAATCCCAGCACTTTGGGAGGCCGAGGCAGGCGGATCACGAGGTCAGGAGATCGAGACCATCCTGGCTAACATGGTGAAACCCCATCTGTACTAAAAATACAAAAAAAATTAGCCAGGTGTGGCGGCGGGCGCCTATAGTCCCAGCTACTCGGGAGGCTGAGGCAGGAGAATGGCGTGAACCCAGGAGGCGGAGCTTGTAGTGAGCCAAGATCGCGCCACTGCACTCCAGCCCGGGCGACTGAGCAAGACTCCGTCTCAAAAAAAAAAAAAGACTTAAAGTAAATAGGGCCAGCAAACAAAGAATTTTAAATCAAAATAACTCAAAATTCCTGAGGGAAAATTATCTTACCTCACTAGAAAAATAAAAAGAATAGAAAAAACACTCAAAAAATTACCATATAATGTCCTTGAATGACATAAACATGGGAAACTAGGGCAAACCATAAAGGAAATAGCCCAAATTTAAAAGAATATATAAAAGAAAATAAAGATGAACTAAAACTTAAAAGGTATATTAAAGAACTATTTTAAAAATCCATATCTTAATTTCATGAAAAGTAGAAGACAACCTAGTTCTGATTAGAAGAGAAAGCACAACAATACTCATCAATAAATCAGGGGGTTTTAACCCATTTTCTGCCAAATTATGGTTTTCTAGTTCTGATTAGAAGAGAAAGCACAACAATACTCATCAATAAATCAGGGGGTTTTAACCCATTTTCTGCCAAATTATGGGTTTTCTTATTTTTTCATTTTCATTTTCTACAAAAATCTCAAAAGGGAGTCTTTAGATCTTAAATACAAGAGCTAAAGAAAAATAAGAGACAGCTAACATATTCCTTAAATAAACCAAATACATCTTTAAGTCTTAAAGCTTCTAATACACCCGGAAAATTAAAGTCACCTCAGGGTTCCTTTCTTTAAAACAACACCTATAAAAACTACTAATTACTTATACAATACATAAAGACAGGCTAGAAATATGTATGTTAATAAATACACAAACTATGTACACATGCATCCTCATTTTTTCCAATAAGCATTTTAGCCAAATACTCAAAGTTTAAAACTCACATGTATGCCACAGGCAAAGGCAAAACTCTTTTTTTTCTTTTTGAGACAGAGGAGTGCGGTGGCACAATCTCAGCTCACTGCAACCTCCACCTCCCAGGTTCAAGCAATTCTCCTGCCTCAGCCTCCTGAGTAGCTGGGATTACAGGTGTGCACCACCATGCCCAGATAATTTTTTGTATTTTTAGTAGAGATGGGGTTTCAGTATGCTGACCAGGCTGGCCTCAAACTCCTGACCTCGTGATCCGCCCGCCTCGGCCTCTCAAAGTGCTGGGATTTTACAGGCATGAGCCACTGCGCCCGGCTAAAGGCAAAACTCTTAAAACACAATTCTAATAATTTAAGGAATTACTTTAATCTTTGTGCAAGGAGACAACTGAACTTAAGTCCTAGTCAAAGGGTGCCTTCCTTAGTTAACCTAAACTCAATCAACTTCTTCCTTTGTTCTATATCCTATTTTTCCCAATTTGCATTTTTTAATATTTCACGTGTCTTACAGTTGTAATAACTGGTCTCATAATTTTTCTATTTTTGTCTTCTTAAGTAAGATTGTAAGTTTCCTGAGCATTCACACTATGCAGCACAAATATGACTATTAAAGTAAGCAGTGACATATTTTACCTCCATGTTCTTCAAAACATTCCCATCCATACTCCTTCCTTCTAGCCTCAACAATACCCATATTGCATGTATCCTTTAGAAACACATTGAGAGGGCACATACACACTCCAAGACACATTTGTGACCCAAAAATTTTTCTTTTGTCTACCACATGCAATAGAATTCCTCATAAATTTTGGATTCTCAGTTCTTGCAGGTCACTAGTTAACCATAAAAAAGCATTTCGGCCAGGTGTGGTGGCTCACGCCTGTAATCCCAGCACTTTGGGAGTCCAAGATGGGCAGATCATGAGGTCTGGAATTTGAGACCATCCTGGCCAACATGGTGAAACCCCGTCTCTACTAAAACTACAAAAAATGAGACGGGCATGGTGGCACGCGCCTGTAGTCTCAGCTACTCGGGAGGCTGAGGCAGGAGAATCGCTTGAACCCAGGAGGCGGAGGTTGCAGTAAGCCCAGATCACACCACTGCACTCCAGCCTGGCAATACAGTGAGACTCTGTCAAAATAAAAATTTAAAAAAAAAGCATTTCATTACTAAATCTAAGAAAAAGCTGTAGCATTTTAGATTTTAAAAATTAAGTACTCTCCATAAGAAAACATTGGAGAAATGCTTCTGGACATTAGTCTGGGTAAAAATTTATTTAGTAAGACCTGGAAAGCATAGGTAACCAAAGCGAAAATTGATAAATGAGATTACCTCAAGCTAAAAAGCTTCTGAACAGCAAAGGAAACAATCAACAAAGTGAAGAGATAACTTACAGAATGGGAGGACACACTTACAGACTACTCATCTGACAGGGGATTAATAACCAGAATATATAAGGAGCTCAAATAACAGCAAAAACAAAAAAAAAAAAAAAAAAAAAGAGAAAGGATTTTTTAAATGGGCAAAAGATCTGAATAAATATTCTCAAAAGAAAACATATAAATGGGCAATGGGTATAGATAAAAATGCTCAACATTACTAATCATTAGGGAAATGCAAATCAAAACCATAATGAGAGATCGCCTCATCCCAGTTAAAACAGCTGTTATCAAGAAGACAGAAAATAGTAAATGCTGGTGAGGATAAGGGGTAAGGGGAACACTCATACACTGTTTGCAAGAATCTAAGTTAGTACAGCCACTATGGAAAACAGTATGGGGGTTCTCCAAAAAACTGAAAATAGAATTACCAGATGATCTAGCAATCCTACTGTTGGGTATATATCCAAATGGAAGGAAATAAGTATACTGAAGACTATCTGCATTCCCATGTTTACTGCTGCACTATTCACAAAAGCCAAGGTATGGAATCAACCTAGGTGTCCATCAATGAATGAATATATAAAGAAAATGTGGTTTATTTACACAATGGAATATTATTCAACCACAAAAAAAGAATGAAATCCTGTCATTTGCAGCAACATGGATGGAACTGGAGGACATTAGGTCAAGTGAAACAAGGCAGGCACAGAAAGATAAATATCAATGTTCTCTTTCATACGTGGAAGCTAAAAAAATTGATCTCATAAAAGGAGTGAATAGTTATCAGAGGCTGCCAAGGGTAATGGGGAGCGAGAGATAAAGATGAGTTTGTTAATGGATACAAAAATACATTTCGATAGAAGGAATAACATCCAGTGGTAACACAGTGGGCAACTATAGCTAATAATAATTTACTATATATTTCAAAATAGCTATAAAAGAAGATTTGGAATGATCCCAACACAAAGAAATAATGAATGTTAGAGGTGATGGATACCCCATGTACCCAGATTTGATCATTACAGACACATTTGTATCAAAATATCACTGGTGTACCCCCATAAACATGTACAATTACTATGTATCCATAGAAATTTAAAATAACATTTTTAAAAACTGAGTGGTTACAAGGTGAGAGAATCATGTTACAAAAATAGTTCTAGATTCAACAATCATACAAATGAAATCCCTTACCTTTTGGTCCAATCTTTGCAAGAATAGAATGAATCTGTACCATTAAGTCCTCATGTGGGGGAGATTCTTTGCTGGCGTTCATAAGTAACTGCAACAGTATTTGAGAACCACCTTTGGTGACTAAGAAACTCACTCTTCGACCTCCACCTAACAATTAAAACAAAAAAATTTGAAACAACAAATCCTCCCATATTAGGTATCATAACTTGTTAGCATTCAAGAAATGGTTAAAACTGATGATTTTAGAATGACTTCTAAAATCAAACAAATACGGCCGGGCGCAGTAGCTCACGCCTGTAATCACAGCACTTAGGGAGGCCGAGACAGGCGGATTCACCTGAGGTCAGGAGTTCAAGACCAACCTGGCCAACATGGTGAAACCCCGTCTCAGCTAAAAATACAAAAATTAGCCGGGCATCATGGCACACACCTACAATCCCAGCTACTTGGAGTTTGAAGCAGGAGAATCTCTTGAACCCAGGAGGCAGAGGTGGCAGTGGGCAGAGATGGCACCACTGCACTCAAGCCTGGGCGACAAAAGCAAAACTCCATCTCAATCAATCAATAAAATCAAACAAATACCATCAACATATTTTGTTTAATCTCATTTATTTAGAAAATAGAACACAAAGGGTAAACACAAATCATGCTGAAACTCTAGGTTCAAGGCTGTGAAATACATGGCTGTGGGGTAGTCTGAGGGATACTTGAAAAGATACCAAAAACAAAGCAACAACAACAAAGTACGACATTTCAGTTTCTAAATTCCAATACTCAGAATAGCCTCTATAAGAGTATCAGAAAATTCCAAATAAAGTGAATATGATACATTGTTGATCACTGTTTAGAAACAGAAATTAGACCAAAGAAACAAAAACTTACCAGCTGACACCAGCTCAACAAGAATGCTTAAGATATTAAGTGTAGTTTGAAGATCTTTTGTGTTCTGAAATAAATAGTTCGTTTTATTAAAACATTGTAAACTTTTGATTCCCAAACTTTTGAATCCATTGGGAACTACCCATATTTTACAAATGACCTTTCCAATTTCTTTAGGAACAAATGTATTCAGGTTTTCACTATTCTTTTATCATTTCAGTCTGTTTCCTTCTGCCTTTAAGAATTTTTACAAATCATTTTTAGTTATTACTTGCTTAATATCGACATTACTACAAGAAGAATCAATCTGTCATTTGAATTCCTCATCTTTCTGCCAAACAGATAATAAACAGTAAATGAATCAAAATGTAAATGGCACTACAATGTATGTCTGGTGACTACTCAATCACCTAGCTGCCCTCTCAGAAGACGATCATGTTATCAATTTCTTTTGCATTCTGCCAAAGATAATATGCACATATAAAAGAAATCCATGTAAATATATACATGTGCATACAGGTTTGTTTCTCCAAATAGTATTGCTCTATAGGTACTATTTTGCACCTTGATATTTTACATATCGATAAAGAGCTTCTTCTTTTTGAGGGCTACAGGATATATTCCATTATATGTCTATATCACCATTGTTTATGTAACCAGTCATCTACCCATGAAATATTTAGGTTGCTTTTAATATTTTGCTATTAAAAGTTTCAAATTTAACTAACGATATATATTTACACATGGTAAAGAACATCTGTATAGTAAGGTAAATGCCTACAATTTCAAGTTCAAAGAATATGGACCTTTATTTTAATAGATATTAGCAAGCTGCTCTCTATGAAATAATTTATACTCCCATTAGCAATGCAGAGGTGTGACTATTTCTCCAAGTTTGGACAACCTATCTCATAAGTGAAAATGTTTAAACATTGTACTTTGGTTTTATTTATCTTATTAAAAGTAATGCTCAATCTCAAGTGACATCTGTGTTTCTTTTTCTGAGAACTGTGCAAAGCCTTTACATAGTTTTTGAGGGGTTTTTCTTCCCTTCCCAAATGAATTTTTTTTTTGAGATGGAGTCTCTCTCTGATGCCCAGGCTGGAGTGCAGTGGTGCGATCTCAGCTCACTGCAAGCTCCGCCTCCCGGGTTCACACCATTCTCCTGCCTCAGCCTCCTGAGTAGCTGGGACTACAGGCACCCGCCACCACGCCCAGCTAATTTTTTTTTTTTTTTTTTTTTTTTTTTAGTAGAGACGGGGTTTTAGTAGAGACCAGGTTTTACCGGTCAGGATGGTCTCAATCTCCTGACCTTGTGATCCGCCCGTCTGGGTCTCCCAAAGAGCTGGCATTACAGGCTTGAGCCACCACACCCGGCCTTTAACTGAAGAAATTCTTTACATGTCAAAGAAATTATATAAGCCAAAATACTTTTCCTCAGTTTTCCAAGTATCCATGGTGTTTTTTTCTACATCCTTTTGTTAATATAGTTGTATCTATCAATCTTTTATAGTTTCTATTTTTTCATACTTAAAAAAGCCTTCTTTGTTGTAAGGTTATTTTAAAATTCCTCTCTCTTTCTCTAGTATTATTATTCCATTTTCCATGCTTAAATATTTGCTTCATATGGAATTTATTTGGGTGTGGAATGCAGGAAGTCAGGATTCAATGTTATATTCTTCCAGACAGCTACCACTCTATTCCTCACTGATCTGAAATGCTACCTTTAATAAATAATACTAAATTCCTATATGCATTTTGTTTTTGGATTTTCTATTCTGTTACACTATAGTAGTAGTCTATCTATTACTCATGCATAATTTCCAAACTATTTTAATTACTGAAGACATCTAATGTTCTTTGATATTTAACGGGTATAGTCCTTTCTCACTTATCTTCATTCTCAGAAATGTGCTTTATATTTTGCTGATTATGTCTCCCCATTTGGACTTTAAAAACAAAACTGTTAGGCCGGGCACAGTGGCTCACACCCGTAATCCCAGCACTTTGGGAGGCCAAGGCAGGTGGATCACCTGAGGTCAGGAGTTCAAGACCAGCCTGGTCAACATGGTGAAACCTCATCTCTCCTAAAACTACAAAAATTAGCCGGGCATGGTGGTGTGCACCTATAATCCCAGCTACTTGGGATGCTGAGGCAGAGAATCACTCAAAGCTGGGAGGCGGAGGTTGCACTGAGCCGAGATTGTGCCACTGCACTCCAGCTTGGGCGACAGAGTAAGACTCCATCTCAAAAAAAAAAAGAAAAGAAAAAAAATTTGGTAAAATGTTGGTTAAAAATTTTGGTAAAAAAAAGAAAAAATGTTGGTAACTTTTATTGAGATTGCTCTGAAGTAACAGATCAGTCTAGGGAGAAATGACATCTTTATGATGCTAAGACCTCCTATTGAAGAACATGAATTCATTTCTTGTTCTTAACATTGCAACTGAACAAAATACAGAATCCTGATTCTGAATACATCCTGTTGGTCCACCCAAAACTTTACACTGGCATAGAAATTCAATTATCATCAATATAATATAGTTAACCAATATGTGTAGTAAAATCACAAATGTATATCAGCTAAAACAATAAACGATAATTTTCAATGTCAATCATTTGTTTTAAGCTAAAGATTTATTTCCAGCTAATTCTTTATTTTCTATTACCAACTAGAATAGCATGTTAGGATTATAATTTACAGTTATCAGTTATAATTGCATAAGGGAAATATACTTCAATAGTCACCTAATACATATTAGAATATTTATACCACCATTCCAAATAGTATTTTAAAAACCTAAAACAAACTTCTATTCACTGGTTTACCTCTAAAATAAAAATTGTTACATATATACATATATACACATGTGTGTACATGTATGTGTATGTATGTACGTGTGTATGTGTTTCTGTGTGTATTTATACACACACACATAGGCTTTTTGTTCTTCAGTATCGCTTGGCATTAGTAGTTACATAATTAAAGTGTGTCACTGATTTACCTCTAATGTTGACAGCAGAATTTCCATTCCTGTAGAACCTTTGGCTGTCATTTCTCTCCTTGTTTTTTCTGAAAAGTAGCACACAATTTTTTTCTCAAGCATAAATTTTTAACAGTATGTATAGTTTTGTTGCATATAGCTAATAAAGATTCAACAAGTCTCCACTGGTACAGTAAACACTCTAACTTGGTTCACAGACGTTCTTCCCTCTGATGTTGCTAATTCTACCGTATGTGGACTTCGAGATTTCAGTTAACATAGCGTTCTTCACATTTCATCACAGCTCCTGTCATGAATTAGGTGATCCCTATTCATCCATTTAGAATCTTAAAATCGATAATATAGTACAAGTGCCAGAACTAGGGAAGGTAGGAGTCTTGCCTCATCTTCATGAGTAGAACTAGAAAACTGTTCATCAAAATGGGTGAAAACAAAAACCTACTACCATTTTCCAATGTTTTGATCGTATTAATACCTCTTTTTTTTTTTTTTTGAGATGGAGTCTCACTGTGTCGCCCAGGCTGGAGTGCAGTGGCGCAATCTCCACTCACAACAACCTCCACCTCCGGGGTTTAAGCAATTCTCCTGCCTCAGCCTCCTGAGCAGCTAGGATTACAGGTGTGTGCCACCACGTCCAGCTAATTTTTGTATTTTTTTTTATTATACTTTAAGTTCTAGGGTACATGTGCACAACGTGCAGGTTTGTTACATATGTATACATGTGCCATGTTGGTGTGCTGCACCCATTAACTCGTCATTTACATTAGGTATATCTCCTAATGCTATCTCTCACTCCCTGCCTCCCCACAATAGGACCCAGTGTGTGATGCTCCCCTTCCTGTGTCCAAGTGATCTCATTGTTCAATTCCCACCTATGAGTGAGAACATGCGGTATTTGGTTTTCTGTTCTTGCAATAGTTTGCTAAGAATGATGGTTTCCAGCTGCATCCATGTCCCTACAAAGGACACGAACTCATCCTTTTTTATGGCTGCATAGTATTCCATGGTGTACATGTGCCACATTTTCTTAATTTTTGTATTTTTAGTAGAGACGGGGTTTCAACCTGTTGGTCAGGCAGGTCTTGAACTCCCAACCTCGTGATCCACCCGCCTCGGCTTCCCAAAGTGCTGGGATTACAGGCGTGAGCCACCATGCCCAACCTGTATTAATACTATTTTAAAATTCCGTATCACACAAAAATAAACAAAACTAACAAAAGTCTACTTCTGAAACAATCTGGAGACCAGATCACCCAAATGATCCTTTTCCTCTCGTTAGGATTGGTTAAAACAAACAAACAAACAACAACAACAACAACAACAAAAAACCAGCATACATTATTTCTATTAGGTGAAGGAAGGTTTCTAGAGCTTCTTCACAATTCTTCTCCTTTGATTAACAAGGGAAGAAAAGTACATCCTAGGTCAACATTTAGAAAAGGAACTAACATTTACTATTCCATGTACATTATCTCATTTATAACTCACTTTAACCCTCGGGGGGAAAAAGTACTGTTTTCATGGATTTAAAGATTTAAGTTCAGAAAGGAGAATAAATCTGTACAAGTCACTGAGCAAACAAGTGGAAAGACTAGGTGATCACTTGTGTTTCTGAACCCAAAACTTATAGTCTTCCAGCATTTAATGCACTTAATTTAATGTCAAACCTGAATACTAACGCCAGAAATTCTTCTAATACAGAATGACAGTGCCATTTATTTCACATTTTGAGATTTTAAAAAACAGACTACAACCCATTCTCAATACAGTACATATTCCACAATGAAGTTCAAAGGACTGATACCAAATTCAATGTTCCACATGGAGATAGTCAAGGGAGTTTAAGAGAAGAACAATAGGCAGTGAGGCCCTGATTAAAGGAAAATATCAACACAGATGGGAAAAAAAACAAACTCAGGCTAAGCCTTCAGAACATCATACTTTTGCTCTGAGCAAATCCTGTTCAACTTCATGAGTCTGACATCACTTGAAAATTAAGTTACTCTAAGTTAGGAGTAAATAGAGGGAAAAATGTACTACAGAAAGGATATAGTATAATGTTATTTATAACAACTACCTATGACTAGCTACAAAACAAATATGCCAGAGAGTACTCGTCATATTTATCTTAAAACAACAATCTCACGCTATCATGCATCATCTCAGGTTCAGTTAATGGGCTTCGTTAAACTTATAGGAACCTTACATCTTTCAAAACAGAAACTCCCACAAGTGATATGAAGACCTAAAATAATGTTCACCAGTTCCTTACTGCCACATTGCTAATGCTTAAAAGAATATAAAATTTACCTAAAGGAAACTTCATTAATGACAGTAAAATTAAATTTCTCCTTTTTAAAAAGTATGTCATTTTTTTCTCCAGCCCTGCTGCCTCCACCAAAAAATATTGAGTTATAAAATAAAACACTGTTTCAAATATCTAATGTATCCTTGATGTAGTATTTTAAAGGCCCCTGATTTAATATTAAAGCCAAATTATTTTTCAATATTAATATCACCACTAACAAGCCATTACATTTCACCTCCATGAAGGGTAAAAAAACTCTCTTCCTTTGAAGACAGTATAATGCAGCCTCCCCTTGTTAACATTCACCACTGTTTTGTTTACGCCTCACACTAAATGAGAATTAGGTGTTCAGACTAACAGTTTTCTACTCTAGTCCAAATTCTGCCATGATCTTGGGAGACTTCAATGCCAATGTAGAAAATTCATTCAAATACCTAGTTCCATAGTTTCTTGACCTCAAAACAAAATCCTTCCCTCTGTGCTCCAATTCATCAACATTCTGGATGGCCATTCTCAGGACCTCAAACTGCTCTGCCTCTGATATCTTAACCTCTAATCTTCTAATTATGGACCATAACCTCCTAACATTTCTATTCATCTTTCCTTTATAAAGACTATATAAACCTCACTGTCATCTTTGTTGAAACTTCTTATCCAGTGCGAGGTAGCACTGTTTTCCCACAGTATCAGTCCCCTCCATACTTAACTTGGATTCCAAGCACATCCACCCCCACCAACTTTCCCACCACAAACCCTGACACAGAAGTGAACCCCAAAAAGCTAAGTTCCCTACTCCTACATCATAGTTAAAATAACACCACAATCTAAGACTGTTAATACCATAAAATTAATGAATTCCAACCTCACTTGGGAACACAAAACTGCTCCTTTCACTTATCTTAGCTCACATCCATCACCATGGGCCCTGCCATAGCCTATAGCTATTCCAACATTTCTAGTAGCCCTCAATCTTTCTTCTCATTCTCTGGACTTCTCAGAACCTAAATTTTTCCTCATTAAAATGAAGCAAAGTAATAGTTAACAAAACATTTTACTAATAACAACCAAACTCTATATGCTCCTGTACCAAAATCCTTGACAGTCTTGCATTCCTTCTGCCAATAAATGGCAGAGAGGAGCAGGGAAGTGGAGGTTAGGAAGAAATGTCCCTTCATCTATGTTCTGAATTCCATCCTTTCTATGTTCTTATGAATCTTTATCTTCAACCTCTACCAACATATTGGTTGTTCCCCCTCAACCAATAAATACACTTTTGTTATTCCACATACTTACCAAATCTTATTTTACCCTGCCTCCCCCTCTATTTCCCTCTTTTCTTTCTCAGTGAAGCTCCTCAAACAAGTACTCTATATTCCCTGTGATTATTTCATTTGCCACTCACATTATAACATACTGTAATCTTCCATCTAATCCTACCACTTGAAAAGTGTTTTTGTTGTGATCAATTTGTTAATAATCCAATCAAAAAGAATTTTAACTAACCTTCCTAACACTTAACACTGTTGACTACTGCATCTTCCTTTGGCTTCTTTAAATATAATCCTTCCCAGTTATCATAATGCTGTATTCTTTCTTCAACAGCTTCAATTATCTGAATGTTAGATTTAGATTTACAGACAAGAATTTTAAAGCAGCTATTATAATAAATGACATTAAAGAAGTACACAATGAATGAAAAGACGAGAAAACACTGCAGAGAAATAGAAACTACAAAAACAAACGAACCAAGTGCATCTTTGAGAATAAAAAAAATAACATCTGAAATAAATTATCAGACAGCTAACTGGAAGAATGCATAGGAAAGAGGCAGTGAAACTGACAATAGAACAATAGAAATTATCCAACCCAAATAACAGAGAATTAAACTTAAAATATATAAGCCTCAACAATAGCTGAAAAAATACCAAAAATCTAATATATGTATAATCATACTTCCACAAGACAAATAGAGAAAACAAGGGAGAAAAAAATTGAGCCACCAAAAATGTCCCAAATTTGGCTAAAGATAGAAATTTACAGATTCAAGAATATCAGTGAATTCCAAGCAGGATAACTATGAAGAAAACTACAGCCAGTCAAACTTGAAAAGCAAAAACAAAAACAAAAAAAAAAAATCCTGAAATCAGCTAGAAAAAAATCACACATAACGTTCAGGAAAACGAAGATTCAAATGACAACAGAGTTCTCATTTGAAATTATGGAGGCCATAAAATGGTGGAAACACAATTTTAAGCACACTTTAAACTGCTAAAAGATGATGACAATGATGAAACTGCCAACCCAGAATTCTATATCCAGTAAAAATATCCTTCAAAAATGGTGAAATAAATTCACTGTCAGATTAAGAAAAAAAAAAAAATCTTCCACAGCCAATCTGAACTACTGGAAATGACAAAATTCTGTAGACTAAAGAGAAATGGCACCAGATCAAACTCACATCATTAGAAAATAATAAAGAGCTTCCAAAATGGTAAATATCTCTGCAAATGTAAAAACTACCTTTTTTCTTCTTAATATCTTTAAAACATACATGACTGGATAAAACAAAAATTGTGTTGTAATGTATATAGATGTAGATACACATGACAATTACAGCTGAAGAATGGCAGAAAAAATTTAAGATTCTAAATTTACATGAAGTAACAATAATAATTCTAAGCAAACTGTGAAAAGTTAATGACATTTACTGCAATCTTCAAAGAAATTACTTCTTAGAAATGAAAAGAGGTATAACTAAAAAGCCAATAGGTAAATTAAAATGAAATTCTAAAACAAAAATAAATAATCCAAAATAGGGTAGGACAGGAAGAAAAGGAATAAAACACATAAAAGATAAAGAGAAAATAAAATTGCAGACCTAAATCCAATCAACAACTACATTCAATGTTAACAGACCAAATGCTCAGATGAAACACTCAGACTGTCAAACTGGTTAAGTATTTTTTTAAAAAGATCCAACTATATGCTATCTACAGAAATCATACTTCGGATTCAATGACACAAAAAGGCTGGGAGTAAAAGAACGGAAAAGACTGTATCATGCAAAACAACAACCACAGGAAAGCTTGAAGGGTTATACTAATATCAGACAAAATAAACTTCAGACAAAGAACACTACCAGAGATAAAGAGAAACTTTCCATAATGATAAAGGGGTAAATCATCAAAGACATCAAATCATGTGAACGCAATTGATTATCTTCACAAGACCCCTTTAGAGCCCTATCTAAAAGTGCACAGTTCCCAGGACACAAGCCTCATCTTTCTCACTCTACATCTCCTTCTAAGGAAACTTAATTCCACCCCTGTTACTTTAACTATCAATCTGTTGGCTCTTAATCCTGCTCTTCATTTAGAACTTCTTTATAAAGCATAAGATTGTATAAGCAATAATTATAACACTGTATTGCTGGGATTCTAATATGTATAAGCATAACATGTAAATCAATAACAGCATAAGGAGTGAGAAGGAAATGAAGCTATACGGGGAGTTTTGATACTGACTGGAATTCAGTGCACTGCAGTACACTGTAAAAAGATGCACGTTTTAATCCTTCAGGAACCACTAAGAAAAGACCTACAATTTCTTAAAGTTAGATAACACAAAAGCAGTGAAAGAATGAGAAGAATGTAGAACACATGAAACAAAACAAATAGCAAAATGGCAGATGCAAATCCAATCATATTAATAAATGCATTAAATTGGAAGCACTAAAACAGACTAGTTAAGAAGCAAGATCCAACAATATGCTATCTTCAAGAAACACACTTCAGATTTGAAGGTACAGACAAGTTCAAAGTAAAAGACATGAAAATGGTACGATATGCAATGAGTAATCATTAGGCAGCTGGAGTGGTGATATTACCATTAGACAAAATGAACTTTAAGTCTAGAACTATTATGAGACAAAAAGCAATATTTCACAATGATGGAAGAGGCAAACTATCAGGAAAATGAAACAACTATAACTATATACACAGCTAACAACAGGGCCTCAAAATACATTAACCAAAACCTGCCAAAATTAAAAAAATAAATACACAATTTGATAATATTTTAACACCTAACTCCTACTAATTAACAGAGCACCTGGATAGAAAATCAACAGTGCATAAGAAATCTGAACAACACTATCAACTAACCTGACCTAATTGATATGCATAGAACAGTTCGCGCAACAAGAGCAAAATACACATTCTTTTCAAGTAGGCAAGGAACATTTTTCGGGAGAAACCATAAACTAAGTCATAAAACAAGTCTCAAACAATTCCAAGAATTGAAATAATTCAAAGTATATTCTCTGGCCACAACAGAATTAAATTAGAAATCAACAGAAGGAAATTTAAGAATTCCTGAAATATTGGGAAATTAAACAACACACTTCTAAAAAAACCTATGGGTCAAAGAAAAAAAATCACAAAGAAAATTAGAACATATTGTCAACTGAATTAAAACAAAAATACAATATATCAAAATTTGTAGAATGTAGCTAAAGCAATGTTTACAGAAAAATCTATGGCTTCGAATGCCTCCAGTAGAAATAAAGGTCTCAAAATAAATAATCTAGACATCTACTGTAAGAAAATGGCAGGCCGGGCGCAGTGGCTCATGCCTGTAATCCCAGCACTCTGGGAGGCTGAGGCGGGTGGATCACCTGAGGTCAGGAGTTCAAGACCAGCCTGACATGTTGAAACCCCATCTCTACTAAAAATACAAAAAATTAGCCGGGTGTGGTGAGAGGTGCCCGTAATCCCAGCTACTCAGGGGTGCTGAGGCAGGAGAATCACTTGAACCCAGGAGACAGAGGTTGCAGTGAGCCGAGATCTTACCATTGCACTCCAGCCTGGGCAACAAGAATGAAACACTGTCTCAAAATTTAAAAAAAAAAAAAAAGGCAAGGAAAGAGCAAATTAAACTCAAAACAAGCAGAAGGAAGAAAACAATAAATAAAAGAAGGAAATCAATGAAACAAAACAGAGAAAATCAATTAAACCAGAAGTTGGTTCTTTAACAATATCAACAAAATTGACAAACTTTTAGCTAGCCTAGGGTTTCCGAACCTCATTCCTTGACATTTTGGGACAGATAATTCTTTCTTGTGGGGGGCTGATCTATATATTACAAAATGTTCAGCAACATCTCTGGCTTCTATCCAACAGATTCCAGTAAGCCCCACTAAAAAAAAAATTTACAACTAAAAATGTCACCAAACATTGCCAATGCCCCTGGGGGGAAAAGTGGGGCAAACGCAATCACTCCTGGTTGAGAACTAATGAGCTGACCAAGAAAAAAGAGAGGGCACAATCAAAATCAGGAATGACGCTCCCTACTCTATAGAAACTAAAAGGATTATAAGGAAAGATTAGCAACAACCATGGGCCAACAAATTAACCATTTGCATGAAAATAGATAATATAAATGTTTCTAGGAAAAAAGCTAAAGGGAAATTGCAAGAAAGAACCATGTTCACTGTACATAAGCAGTTAACGAGAGGCAAATTATGGAAATTTATAAGTTAACAGTGTGAATAAAATGTGTTGTAGGGGTTGGTTTTTTATATCATTTAAATATATAAGTAGTATATGATTGTTGCAACAATTTTAAAATGTCTGAAACAAAATTAGCTTACCTTATTCTCCTCCATTCCTATCCCATCAATATAGTTACAGCTAACAATTTGATATGCATCCTTCCTTTTATCTTTTGGCCTGGCTCATACAAATATTACATACAAATATAATGGTTTATTTTATACAAAAAATGAGACTACACATATTTTGTACAAAAATGAGACTATACACATTCATAGTCATATGAACTAAAGAATCTTGCTGTACATAATATACTAAATTTCAGCCTCCAAGGAGTGCATATAGTTACACATTTGAACTGTATGTTTCAATTATAATTTTTTTTTCAGTGTTTACAATAAAGATTATAGGAACTCAGCCATGCCTGTTTCTTTATGTATCATCTATGGCTGTTTTTGTGCTACAGGGCAGAGACTGTATGGCTCACAAAGCCTAAAATATGTCTATCTGGCCCTTCCCAGAAAACACTAGCCATTCCCTGTCTACAGCAGTAGCTCTCAATTTTGGAACCATCTGAAAAGCGTTAACAATAAGATTTAATTAGTTTGGGGTAAGCCGGGTGTGGGGGTTACAAGAGTCCCCATCATAAATAATGTATTATTCATAATAGCTGCATAATATGACTATAAATTTCCAGTTGGGCTATATCAAAAACTATTCACACATTCTCTTAATGATAAACATTTAAGTTGTTTCTTGACCTTTGACATTACAAATAATGCCACAATGAAGATCTCTATACTCTCTCTAACTAGCATTTTTATTTCAGTTAAAATATATTTCTTGGCCGGGCACAGTGGCTCACACCTGTAATCCCAGCACTTTGGGAGGCCGAGGCAGGCAGATCACCTGAGGTCAAGAGTTGGAGACCAGCCTTGCCAACATGGTGAAATTCCATCTCTACCAAAAATATAAAAAATTAACCGGGTGTTGTGGCATATGCCTAGTTGGCGTAATCCCAGCTACTCGGGGGACTGAGACAGAAGAATGGCTTGAACCGGGGAGGTGGAGGTTGCAGTGAGTCAAGATTGCGCCGCTGCAATCCAGCCCGGGCAACAGAGTGAGAGAGACTGTCTCAAAAATAAATAAAATAAATAAAAATAAAAATTATACATACATATATATACATTTCTTAAAGTAAAAATCAAATACCAGGTGCTGGGTCAAATACCAGGTGCAATTTGTTTTAGTACACATTGCCAGATTATTTTCTCCAAGTTTGTAATAATTACTATGCCTCCAACAGTATATGAGAGTACCCTCTCCCCATGCCTTCAACAGCACCAAACATTGTCATTCTAATTTCTGTCAATCTGACTAGTGAAAGATATCTTTGTTGTTTTCATTAGCAGTTCCTGAACTGTAAGGGAGTAAAGAAAATTTCTGTACATTTCTTGGTTGTTTGCATTTCTTTTTTCAACTATAAATTCCAAACTTTTTCTCCCAAATGGGTAGCTAACTGGATTATCCTATAAAGGATGGGACAATCTTTCACTACCAACTTATACTGTGTTGGTTGGCTACTTCTAGGCACTATATACAGAGTCACGAGATTACACACCCCAAGGGACAGTATTCGGGAGTTAGACTCCAGTGGTGGCTGAAAAGGTGGGAAGAGGGTCATTCTCTGACAGTGGTATGGTTAGGAGTATTTTCAGTGGTAATGCTGGAGTAGGGGCTTCTAGGTTGTGACACAAAGAAGAGTCTATCGTGGTAGGAGCCATGGACAAAAGTGTTTATCTATAGGTCTGAAGGATTCATTTTCTTTTGCTTTTGTTGGGTTTTTTGTTTGATTTTTTCAAGGAGGAGGTATTTCACATGACAATGCAGTAAATATACCTGGCACCTTTAATTTTGCACTGATACAATGAACATCCTTGTTCATTAGTTGCCTTCGTTAATAAGTACAATATTTCCAGAGCCTGGAATCCAGTACAGTGGATTTCTTAATTCAAAGGTACAGGTATTTTAAATTACGTGAGAAACAATGGGGTGGTGTCAACTATCCCCTAAATGCATGGGCTACATGGGAGGAAGTGAGCAAAATAAATAAAAGTGTCTATGAACAAGAAAAAGGGTGAACAGATACCGAGCTCTTGAAACAGTAAATGCCTGCCAAACATCTTATTTGAATGACCTAAGCCTCCAGAATAATGAAGTTTTTAAAAATTAAATAAAGTTTATAATTATTGAACCTTAATTCTAACAGAAATACCTTTTATGTGCATTGTTAAATATTAAAGCAGCTGCTGGTTTTCTCTTATTTAAATCATGCACAGTTTTTAGTCTTACCAAAGTCCTTTTTACTATCTATTAAGATAATCAGGTGGATTTTATTTGACCTGTTCAGATAATGTTATACTGACACATTTCCTGATATTAAACCATCTTGCATTACTGAAATGAGTTCTTTTTATTTTTTATTTTTTATTTTAGATGGAGTCTTGCTCTGTCGCCCAGGCTGGAGTGCAGTGGGGCAATCTTGGCTCACTGCAAGCTCCACCTTCCGGGTTCACGCCATTCTCCTGCCTCAGCCTTCCAAGTAGCTGGGACTACAGGCGCCCGTCACCACGCCTGGCTAATTTTTTCTATTTTTTAGTAGAGACGGGGTTTCACAGTGTTAGCCAGGATGGTCTCAATCTCCTGACCTCGTGATCCACCCACCTTGGCCTCCCAAAGTGCTGAGATTACAGGCGTGAGCCACCACGCCCAGCGAAATGTGTTCTTTAACAATGATACTCATATTTCCATGTATAGACTTAATTCCCTAATGTTTTATTTGAGCCTTTTCACATTATGTTCCTAAGTACAAAGTCAATACTATTTGTGTACTCCGTCAGGGTTTTGAAATCAATTTAGTACTATTACCATCATAAAATATAAAAATAATGTCTAATTACAGAGGACATTTATAGAACATTTTAAACATTCTTTTTATATGCTTCTCATGTAAATCTCATGACAATCTCATGATATTTGTGACCTCTACTTCAGAGATGGTATAGCTATTATACATTCTAGAAATTCAATAATTTCCCTAAGGTACCCAACCACTAAATGGTAGAGCTTGAATTTCAAAGTGAGGACCACATAATAACCAATATTCTATGGTACTTGATATCTTTTTGCCAAAAATCTGTATCAAATAGCACTGGAATTTGGTACTGTCTGTAAACTGGAGGGTGGCAATCATATATAAGTAAAATTGTAATCATTATTAGAAACAATGCTTTGAAGATCAAGTTCCTCCAGAGTTATTCAGTTTTCTATTCTTGAGTCAATTTGAGAAAGTTTGACTCTTTTTTTTTTTTTTGAGACGGAGTCTCGCTCTGTCACCCAGGCTGGTCTCAGTTTACTGCTGAGACCTCTGCCTCCCAGGTTCCAGCGTTTCTCCTGCCTCAGTCTCCCGAGTAGCTGGGACTATAAGCGCATGCCACCACACCCAGCTTCTTTTTGTATTTTTCAGTACAGATGGGGTTTCACCATATTGGCCAGGCTGGTCTCGAACTTCTGACTTCGTGATCTGCCTACCTCGGCCTCCCAAAGTGCTGGGATTACAGGTGTGAGCCACCGGGTCCAGACTGAAAGTTCAATTTTTGTGGAAAATCAACCATTCATTAGAAGCTTGAACATTTTTAGCATCCACTTTTAAAGAATTTAAAAAGCATTTCAAAAACAAAGAAGAGATCAATGTTTACCTTGACTCTGAGCCAGATGAAGAATTTTTGATGTAACATATCGGGCAGTGTCTGATTCTGAAGGTTCAGCATTGATCTTCTCCAGTTGAGCCAGGAGTCCCACGATCCTAGAATTATTGGTAAGGCTAAAAAGAATGTAGGATGTTAGGGCACATTCTAAATCAATGGTGTAAATTCAATACTATAATGATCACTGTTTAAAAAACAATTCTATTCTTTTAAAAACAGTAAGCATTTACACACTGCACTTCCTTACTCTGTTCTATAGCTTAATATTGTTAAAATTCTACTGACTTAAGTGAGAAACACATTCTATTTCAGAAAACCACAAATCACAAATATCCCCTCAACCCTGTTCAGTAACCTTACAACACATCCTGGAAAGTTCACGTTTCCACTCTCAAAGACTTTTTACACTTACTCTGCTGTCCTCAAAACTCTGATAATCCTTCTTCCCATCCCACTCCATTCTCAGTTAGTGCCCTGCTTCACAACTGGTATAAATCTAGCAAGAATACACTCACTTTCCTGTCACCAAATCCTTAAGCCTACCTATCCTCCACCTATGTTCTTTCTTCCCTGTTCCTATTTATCATACAAATATTTGTACACAAGCCGGGCGCAGTGGCTCACACCTGTAATCCCAGCACTTTGGGAGGCCAAGACAGGTGGATCGCTTGAGGTCAGTTCGAGACCAGCCTGGCCAACATGGTGAAACCCCATCTCTACTAAAAATACAAAAAAATTAGCCAGGCGTGTGGCACCTGCCTGTCATCCCAGTTACTTGGGAGGCTGAGACTGGAGAATTGCTTGAACCCATGAGGCGGAGGTTGCAGTGAGCTGAGATTGTGCCATTGCACTCCAGCTTGGGTGACGGAGCAAGACTTCATCTCAAAAAAAGAAAAACTGTACATATGGTACTCATCTTGGTATTGTCAATATAGCGTAAACAAAACAAGCAAAAATTCCTACCCCGCACAGAGTGTACATTCTTATGGTGAGATGTGGGGAAAAGAAAGAAAGATCAGCCTGTTACTGTGTCTATATAGAAGGAAGTAGACATAAGAGACTCCATTTGGTTCTGTATTTGAGATGCTGTTAATCTGTGACCCTACCCCCAACCTTGTCCTTGCAAGAGACATGTGCTATGGTGACTCAAGGCTTAATGGATTTTGGGCTGTGCAGGATGTGCTTTGTTAAAACAAGTGCCTAAAGGCAGCTTGCTGGTTAAAAATCCTGCCTGTCCCTGGGCAATGGAACATCTCGGTGTAAAACCCATTGTGTGCTTTGTTTACTGAGCAAGGAGAAAACCGCCTTTAGGAATAAGGCGGGACTTGCTGGAGCAATGCTGCTAAAAGGTTTATGGAGAGTTTGCATGTGCATCTCAAGGCACAGCATTTTCCTTTAAACTTATTCATGTTACAGGGATTTTTGTTCATATGTCTTACTGCTGATTTCCTCCCTACAATGATCCTATTATCCTGCCACTTCCTTTTCTTTAAGATGGTAAAGATAATTATCAATAAATACTAAGGGAACTCAGAGACCGGTGCCGGCGTGGGTCCTCTGTAAGCTGAGCGCCGGTCCCCTGGGCCCCGCTTTTCTTTCTCTATACTTTGTCTCTGTGTCTTATTTCTTTTCTCAAGTCTCTCGTTCCACCTAACGAGAAACACCCACAGGTGTGGAGGGGCAGGCCACCCCTTCAGTGAGAAACAAGTCAAATAAGCAAATATGTACATTTTATATGTTAGGTGATGGGAAGTACTATGTGTTTGGATGAACAGAGGCAAGATGGCGCACTTCCGGGTTCTTCATCCCCCCCCAACTTTTCCCGCGCGCGCGAAAATCCAGCCAGCAACCCGGGAAGGTGCAGACCAACTAGGCATGCGCCAGGTGATGTCAATCTGAAGAGACCAAGATTTACCTGGTCGCACCTGTGGAACGCCCCCTGACACGCCTGTGCCCCGCCTATTGCCCTCCCACTCCTAGAAAAGCCGCTCCGGAGGCACGCCACGCGCGGCCTTCCTCAGTCCTCCACTCCTGTCGGGATGTTAGGACTGCGGGAACTCCGTCCGAGAGCTGCACGGGACTCTGGGGGCCCCTTTTGTCGGGGGGCCAACAGACCTCTCCCTACCCACCTTCTTCCCTTGAAGCTAGGTGACCAAAATAAACTTGCAGTTTTGCTCCTACCCTTGCCTAGTCGCTTGTTCTTTTGTACCCGCTCTGGTGGTCTTAGAAAAACAAAACAGTTGGTGCCGAAACCCGGGAGGAAACCCCTCCTCAGGCCTCTAAGGGTTGAGGAACCTCCTCCTGCTCCCACGCAGCAGACGGACCAGGACCTGAGACCCGCTTCCCTCACTCCCATGGCCTCTCTGGGGTAAGTGCCCTTGTCTCCTCTTTACCTCCCTCGGCCAGAAATCCTGCGCAGGTCCGGGGTCCATTTGGAGCCACCAAGTGGCTCGGGAGACCCGTTCAGGACGGAGACGTCCGCCTGAAGGTAATCTCCACTTAGGCTTCAAGAGCCTCTCGTCTGTCTCTGCTGGTTCCAAAGGACGCTTTGAAGCCAGGCAGGGATCCATTCCCATGTCCATTGGGTCCATTGTGTCGGTAAAGAGGAAACAAATGGGAAACCCCCAGTCCAAATTTCCAAAGAGCACCCCCTTAGGGTGCCTCCTAGCCAATTTAAAAACCTTACAGCTTGAACAAGACCTTAGGAGGAAGCGGTTAATTTTCCTTTCCACTGTGGCGTGGCCCCGATACAAACTAGACAATCAGTCTCAGTGGCCACCAGAGGGCACCCTAGATCGCAATGTTCTGACCGACCTCAGCAATTTCTGCCAGCGGCTAGGCAAGTGGTCTGAAATTACGTACATACAAGGCTTTTGGGCCTTACGCTCTCGTCCCGACCTGTGTAGCCGATGCTCTTTGGCCCAAGTTATGCTAGCCAAGGACGCCGGCTCACAGGAACCCGAAAAAGAGGAGTCTTCATTCCTTTCTGTTCAGCCGGAGGATCTAGGCTTTCCCTCACTTCCGCCCTATACTTCTCCTCCCTCCGCCCGGGCTCCTCCTTCCTCTTCCTTACCTACTAGTAATCCACTCAGTCCCGTGCTTCCTTCGGGGCCCCCAACTGGCTGTCTTGAGTCTCCTGTCTCTGCACACACCCGCTCTAAGTGCCCTGCTGATGCCTCCATTCCTGCCCCACACCCTCCTACAGTGTTAGCACCTTTGCGAGAGGTGGCTGGGGCGGAGGGGGTAGTCAGAGTACATGTCCCTTTTTCTTTGGCCGATCTTTCCAAAATTGAAAAGCGTTTAGGGGATTTCTCAGCTAATCCCACCGTCTACATAAAGGAATTTAGATACCTTTGTCAGGCCTATGACTTGACTTGGCATGACCTCCTGGTTATCCTAACCTCCACCCTAAACCCTGAGGAGCAAGAGCGCATCCTAGCGGCCGCCAGGCAGCACGCCAACCAACTACATTTAACTGACGCCACCATCCCACTAGGGGAGCAAGCAGTCCCCTCGGCAGACCCGGACTGGAACTATCAAGCAAACCAGCCTGGGCGCCGTAGGCGAGACATAATGGTTCAGTGTTTGTTGGCTGGTATGCAAACAGCCTCAAACAAAACTGTAAATTTTAACAAATTAAAAGAAATTATTCAAAATCCAGAAGAAAATCCAGCCGCATTCTTAAATAGGCTGACTGAGGTTCTAACCCAATATACCCGGTTAGATCCGGCCTCCCCCACAGGGGCCACCATTTTGGCGTCTTATTTCATTTCTCAATCAGCTCCTGACATTCGTAAGAAACTTCAGAAGGTAGAGGATGGTCCTCAGGCACCAATACAAGACCTGGTTAAATTAGCCTTTAAGGTCTATAACTCCAGAGAGGAGACGGCTGAGGCAGTGCGACAGGCACGCCTCAAACAGAAGGCCCAGCTCCTAGCAGCGGCTTTACAGCCCAGTTGTAACCCCAGACCAGAGAGCACATACTCCGCAGACTCCAAGGCCACGAAAGGAGCCTGCTATAAGTGCGGCAAGGCGGGACACTATGCCAACAGGTGTCCGCAAGGTCCCCGAGCCCCAACGCAGCCTTGCTATAAGTGCAAGGCGTCAGGACATTGGGCCAGTGAATGTCCTAAGCCTCGTCCACCAGCAACCCCCTGCCCTGCTTGCCAGCAGGGAGGACACTGGAAGTCTGATTGCCCCACCCTGAGAACAGGTGCTGCGTCTCCACGTGACCCCCTTTCCCAGGATCCTGGGAGCTCCTTCCAGCTCCTACATCTGGACGACAACAACAACTGAAGGTGCCGAGACTCGGGGACCCCCATCACCCTCGCCGAGCCGCGGGTAACTCTCCTGGTAGCGGGTAAGACAATTGATTTTTTAATAGATAGCGAGGCTACCTATTCTGTTTTGCCATCCTTCTCTGGATCTAGCCTTCCATCCAATATCTCTGTAGTAGGAGTAGACGGAAAGCCATCCACCCCACGAAAAACTCCACTCCTTAATTGCTGCCTGGCCAACAACTACTTTGCGCACTCGTTCCTCATTATACCCTCATGCCCTACCCCCTTACTAGGCCGAGACATCCTGAGCACCTTAAAGGCCTCCATATACATTCCCACCAACTCATCCACTCCCCTTCAACCCCCTCATGAGCTGTTGCTCATGCTTTGTGCAAGTGCACAGGCTCCTCCTATGTCGCCCCCAACCCCCATCTTCCCTATTTCTGTACACCCTCAAGTGTGGGACACTTCCACCCCGGTCATAGCTGCTCACCACCCACCAGTTCTCGTCAAGCTCAAAGATCCCACTCGTTTCCCAAACCGCCCCCAATTCTCTCTCTCTCCGACACATCTACAAGGTTTAAAGCCAATTATCACGCGACTACTTAGCCAACATATTCTTGTCCGCACACATTCCCCCTGTAACACTCCAATACTTCCAGTTAAAAAGGCAGATGGAACGTATAGGTTAGTACAGGATCTTCGGCTAGTCAATGAAGCCACCCGTCCCACGCACCCTGTAGTTCCCAACCCTTACACCCTTCTGTCCCATATCCCCACCAATTCTACTTATTTTACTGTGCTAGACCTTAAGGATGCTTTCTTTACCATACCCCTACACACAGACTGCCAGTTCCTTTTTGCTTTCACATGGGAGGACCCAGACACACATACCTCCACTCAACTGACGTGGACAGTCCTCCCACAAGGGTTCCGGGACAGCCCCCATTTCTTTGGTCAGGCCTTAGCAAAAGACCTTGCCTCCTGCCCTCTCACTAATAGCAAAGTTCTGCATTATGTAGATGATCTCTTAATCTGTAGCCCTACCAAACAAGACTCTCTTCTAGACACTGCAACTCTCCTCAACCATTTAGGCTCATTAGGTTATAGAGTATCTAAACACAAGGCCCAAATTTCTTGCCAAACCGTCATATACTTAGGAATTGAAATCACCCCAACAACCCGGTCACTAACTACCGACCGCATGGCCCTAATACGTAACCTTCTTCCCCCTCAAGATGCAAAAGAAATTCAATCCTTCCTAGGTCTAATAGGTTTCTTCAGACATTGGATCCCCAATTTTGGAATCCTAGCCAAACCTTTATATGCCGCAGTTAAAGAAACCCCACATGGGCCTCTGTCCAACCCCAAGTTAATCTCGACTCATTTCACCCGCTTAAAAGCTTGCCTTCTCTCACAACCCACTCTCTCACTGCCTGATTTCCAGCGTCCCTTCCAACTCTTTACAGATGAAAGGCAGAAAGTGGCAGTTGGTCTCTTAGCCCAGCCTGTCGGTAACACCCACCGTCCTGTGGCCTATCTATCCAAACAGCTAGACCCAACTGTACAAGGCTGGCAACCCTGTCTGCGTGCGCTAGCAGCGGCAGCCTGCCTGACCTAGGAAGCAAAAAAGCTCATTAGAGGCAGTAATCTAACAGTCCTCTCCACACACCGTCTTCAGGATCTCATCTCTCATAAAAGTATTAGCCACTTAACTCCATCCCGGCTCCAACTTTTCCATCTCTTATTCATAGAAGACCCCACTGTTACTTTAGAAGTTTGCTCCTCTCTAAATCCAGCCACTTTACTGCCAGGCTCTCTTAAACCATCCCATACTAAACATTCTTGTCCTGAGGTTCTGGAGGCTCAGCCCCCCAGCCACCTACACTTGCATGACCAGCCCCTTCAGAATGCACAACTAACCCTATTTGTGGATGGCAGCTCCTTTATCAACCCTCAAGGAAACAGACAGGCAGGATATGCAGTAGTTACCTCTTCCACAGTTTTAGAGGCAAAACCCCTACCACAAGGGACCACATCACAGCAGGCAGAACTCACTGCGCTAACCAAGGCACTCCTACTATCAAAAGGAAAAACAGTAAACATATACACAGATTCTAAATATGCTTTTCTAATCGCACACACTCATTCAGTCATCTGGAAAGAGAGAGGGTTTTTAACCACCAGCGGTACCCCTATTATTAACAAAAACCAAATACTCAAACTACTAGATGCACTGTCGGCACCTTCCAAGGTAGCCATTATACATTGTAAAGGGCACCAAACTTCATCTAACCCGGTAGCAGCTGGCAACAATTTCGCTGATGTCACTGCCAAGTCAGCCGCCGGATTTTCCACTCCTAAGCCTCCTTCTGCCTGTTTTCTCTCCCCCCAGTATGCCCCTAATTACACTCAGGAAGAAAAGGCTAAGCTATTACAAAATCCAACAGCCAAACTAGCTACAGGTGACTGGATCTATATTGATAACAAACTAGTTATTCCTGAAACACAACTCCATACCATTCTAACAGACACACATAATTCTTTACATATAGGACCCAAAGCCTTATATGATTTCCTAAATCCCCTCCTCCACTGTCCAACACTACAAAAACACTTACTTACAATCAACCAGCAGTGCTCTACCTGTCTAAAGGCAAATCCTCAAGGCGCATTGCGTAATCCCCATCCCAGCCATCAACTCAGAGGACACCAACCAGGTGAAGATTGGCAAATTGATTTCACACATATGCCAAGACATAAAAAATTCAAATACCTCTTAACCCTTGTGGACACCTTTTCCGGGTGGATCGAGGCCTATCCTACCACAGGAGAAACCGCTAACATTGTTGCCTCTATACTCACTGAACATATTATTCCTAGGTTTGGCCTCCCGGTCACTCTTCAATCTGACAATGGTCCAGCATTCATCTCTAAGGTAGTCCAACAGGTGGCAGCCCTCCTACACATCACCTGGAAACTCCACATCCCTTATAGGCCTCAGTCTTCTGGTAAGGTAGAAAAGGCTAACGGACTCATCAAACAGCAGCTCACCAAACTCTCAATCGAAACCCGGCAGTCGTGGGTAACTCTCCTTCCCTTAGCCCTGACCCGGCTGCGGGCAGCACCTCGAAGCCCAACAGGCCTCAGTCCGTTCGAATTAGTCTACGGACGGCCCCTAACCCTCCAACAAATACCTTCCCTGCCAGCCCCTTTGGCGAACTACCTCCCATATCTCACTCTTCTCAGACAACTCCTAAGACAACACGCTGAGTTAGCACACCCTCCTCCAACAGATGCCTACAACCCACATCTCTCCCTCAGTCCTGGAGACCAAGTATACATAAAAGATATCCAAGCCAAAGACTTACAGTCCAGGTGGAAAGGCCCATACATTGTCCTCCTGTCTACACATACAGCAGCAAAACTCCTAGGACACACGCATTGGATTCATATTTCCCAGCTAAAAAGGGCCCCCACTGGGAACAATCAGTGGACATCAGTTCAACTTTCCCCCACTCGCCTCAAACTTACAAAACTTTCTTAACTAGTTCATGCTCCCTGACCCCTGGCGCTTAGCTCGCTTTCTCACCATCCTCTACATAAACCTATCAGACTTTCAATACATAACCCCAGACCCATATCTACCTCCAGACAATAGTCCAGAGCAGTGGTTCTCCCGTCTCCTAACCTTCATCGAACATCTCCACTGCCCAATTCTTCCTTTCCGTTATTCAACTCCAAATTCATCCTGAGGTAATCATACTCAGGCACCCAATGGAGGCCAAAACAGCCCCCATTGAAGGCTATTTCTCGTGCAACTGATCTCTCTCTAAAACTCTTAACCATACAGCCACTAACTGATCCCTCTGTCCCCGTGTCCTTGGTCCCCAGTCTAACTCTATACAGCCAGGCAGAAGTAGCAGAGCTTTTCCAGCAACTTTCCATGCCACTACGCCACTCCCGTCAAAACGGGCTGTTTTTCCTCCCTCTAGTTATTGGAATCAGCTGAAAGCCTGGCCTCCCTGCAGCGCCGAACTACCTCAATAGCCTAAGTAGCTGCCCAAAACAGGCAAGGCCTAGGCTTGTTTACAGCTGAAAAAGGAGGCACTTGTCTCTTCCTTAGAGAAGAGTGCTGCTATTATGTTAGCAAGTCAGGCCTAGCAGACACTAACATTCAAACCCTCAAATGCTTCCATACCTCGTTCCTATACTAATACTGTGCTTTATTTTATTCTTCATCCGTACGTCCAAATGCCAACCATGGGCCCCGACCTTAACAGCGCCCCTTAACAGCAGGAAGTAGCCAGACAGACCACGGCGCCCCTTATCACTATTATCAATAAAAGGTTAAACTGTTTGGATGAACAGAGGCAAGATGGCGCACTTCCGGGTTCTTCATCCCCCCCCAACTTTTCCCGCGCGCGCGAAAATCCAGCCAGCAACCCGGGAAGGTGCAGACCAACTAGGCATGCGCCAGGTGATGTCAATCTGAAGAGACCAAGATTTACCTGGTCGCACCTGTGGAACGCCCCCTGACACGCCTGTGCCCCGCCTATTGCCCTCCCACTCCTAGAAAAGCCGCTCCGGAGGCACGCCACGCGCGGCCTTCCTCAGTCCTCCACTCCTGTCGGGATGTTAGGACTGCGGGAACTCCGTCCGAGAGCTGCACGGGACTCTGGGGGCCCCTTTTGTCGGGGGGCCAACAGACCTCTCCCTACCCACCTTCTTCCCTTGAAGCTAGGTGACCAAAATAAACTTGCAGTTTTGCTCCTACCCTTGCCTAGTCGCTTGTTCTTTTGTACCCGCTCTGGTGGTCTTAGAAAAACAAAACACTATGGAGAAAAAGCACATTGGGGGAATAAAAAGTGCAGGGACAGAGAGACAATTTTAGACAGCATGGTCAGAGAAGACCACTGAAAAAGTACCATTTAAGAAAAGGCCTGAAAGAAGTAAGTGAGTAAGC
The DNA here is from genome assembly GCF_007565055.1 of Rhinopithecus roxellana. Taxonomy (NCBI): domain Eukaryota; kingdom Metazoa; phylum Chordata; class Mammalia; order Primates; family Cercopithecidae; genus Rhinopithecus; species Rhinopithecus roxellana. Next base: position 34,542,012 of record NC_044564.1, read on the forward strand.
CATGCAGACACCGGCAAAAGGAGCTGTCCAGAAAAACAGAGGCGCAAGCTCCAAGACCCCCAGGCAGGAGCAAACCTGCTATGTTCTATGAACAATAAGGTGGCCAGTGTGGCTGGAGGAGACAGTGAGGAACAAGGTCAGAGCTGGGGGTAGGCATGGGAGAGAACAGAGAAAAATAGCAGATTGCTTAGAGGCCTGTAGGCCATTTTAAGAACTTTGGCTTTTACAATGAGTGAGATGGGAAATTTCTGAGCAGAAGAGTTACATGTTCTCACTTTTAACGGGCTCTATTTGGCTGGTACATTGAGATTCAAAGAACAATCCACTCATACACTTGCTCCCAGTCCCTTTCATTCTCAAAGTACTTGCTTTCTCTTTCAATTATACTTTCTCTGATCCCTCATCTATCTTTCCCCTTCAATTAATCAGATTTGTAGGTGCACAAGTATGATCTAGGAGCTCCTACCAGCGGTTTCTCTGATATTCCTCCAAAGAGAAGTATGTACTGCTCTCTCCGTTTCCCCACATATTGTTCACTTTTCAAACCACCAGGTTGCCTTCTGAACTCTTGAGATCTCCCAAAAGCCTCCTGTGGTCACTTCTAATCCCAACATATTCACATCTTTGCACCATACAAACCAGTTATCTCCTCTTTTCTTTTTTTCTTTTTTTTTTTTTTTTTTGAGACGGAGTCTCGCTCTGTCACCCAGGCTGGAGTACAGTGGCGCAATCTTGGCTCACTGCAAACTCCACCTCCCGGGTTCACGCCATTCTCCTGCCTCAGCCTCCGGAGTAGCTGGGACTACAGGCGCCCGCCACCTCGCCTGGCTGGTGTTTTGTATTTTTTAGTAGAGACGGGGTTTCACCGTGTTAGCCAGGATGGTCTCGATCTCCTGACCTCGTGATCCGCCCGTCTCGTCTTCCCAAAGTGCTGGGATTACAGGCTTGAGCCACCGCGCCCGGCCTTATCTCCTCTTTTCTTAACACACTTTCTTCTTTGGGATTCAATGACTCTATACTCGCCTGATTTTCCTCCTCTCGCCCCTTCTTTGAGATCCCCTCTGACACACCTCTAGACACTGACGTCTCCCCCAGCAGCTCTGTCCCAGGCCACTTCTCTTCACTCACTACACTTTTGTCTTGAGTGATCCCATCTAATCCCACAGCTGTAATTATTATCTGTATGCTGCTTGGTTCCTACGTTCAACAGCAGCCTCAACCTCTGATAGCTTCACCAACCTAACGAGCCCAATATAAAACTTCTGTTCCTCCTCTCAACCTACTCCTCTTCCAATCTTAACCTTCTCAAATTCACATGAATTCAGTTGCTCAACATAAGTATCTAGACTCCCTTTTCCACACTGCAACGCAATACAAGCTGTATCTCTAAAACACCTCAAATCCATTCACTTCTCTCCATTTCTACTATTACTACCCACATCCAAGCAATTTTCATCTCTCACAACCTCGTGACTAGTCTGCTTCCCTTCTTGTGCCCAATAATCCATTTCCACACAATAATTTTTTTAACTTTTTATTCTGAAGTAATTATAGATTCACAGGAAGTTGCAAAAATAGTAGACTGGTCCTTTGTAACCTTCACTCAGTTTCCCCAATGGTTACATATCACATAACTATAGGACAATATCAAAACCAGGAAAACTGACACAGTTGCTTTCCTGTGAGGGCCTTATGGGCAGCCTGTACTGGCCTGGCCGTTGGATGCTCAGAGGCCCCTTGTTTTATCTGATTCTTAGATGTTTGTTACCACAGAAAATAAAACAGAGCTACAAAAAAAATAAATCAATAAAAAATAAATAAATAAATAAAAATTAAAAAAAAAAAAAAAACCACTAAGGGTACCTGAAACCCTTTCAGAAAATGTGCAAGGCCAAAGACAATTTTCATAAAAATACTAACATATTATTTACCTTTGACATTGTGTTGACATTTGCACTGATGGTCCAAAGGCAATGACAGGTAAAGAGTTGGCATTGCAGCAAAATGAAGGTAGTGATACCAAACTGTTCTAATAGTCAATGCATTTTTCACTGACCGTTTTCACTGACTATTTTCACAAATTCACCATGAATTTGTAGTTTAAAGAGAATGCCAGCTTTACCCATGAGTGTACATCATCTTAATATTCTGTGTGCATAAAAACATTTCCGCTGCATATTGAAATATGATGGTTATCTGGGAAGAAAATACATGCAACTGTCTGAATGACAAGCTAAACCAGCCACTTTTTTCCACAGAACATCATTTTTACTTCAAAAACACGATGGACAAACAATGATTATTCAGAGTGGGATATTTTGCCAGACATTTTCTTTTTCTTTTTTTTTTTTTTGAGACAGAGTCTCACTCTGTCACCCAGGTTGGAGTGCAATGGTGCAATCTTGGCTCACTGAAACCTCCGCCTTCCAGGTTCAAGCAATTCTCCTGCCTCAGCCTCCCGAGTAGCTGGGATTACAGGCATGAGCCATTACACTCAGCTAATTTTTGTATTTTTAGTAGAGAAGGAGTTTCACCACGTTCGCCAGGCTAGTCTCGAACTTGTGACCTCAAGTGATCCATCCACCTTGGCCTCCCAAAGTGCTGGGACTACAAGCACAAGCCACCATGCCTGGCCTTTGCCATTTTCTTTTCATGGAGATAAGCAAAGTGAACCTGTCACTTCAAAGGAAACACCTAATAGATTTGTCACTGATGATAAAATTTGAGCTTTCAAGCAAAAATTGGAATTTTGGAAAACACTGATCTACCATAATGACCTTGACAGTGTCTCAATATTTAAAGAATTTTCTCATAAAATCAATGGTGATATTAACAAATATAATTTTTTAATATTGTGTAAAAAAATGTGTCAACCCAGTTCGGCGCAGTGGCTCATGCCTGTAATTCCAACACTTTTGGGAGGCCGAGGTGGGCAGATCACTTGAGGTCAAGAGTTCCAGACCAGCCTGGTCAACACAGTGAAACCCTGTCTCTACTAAAAATACCAAACTTAGCCAGGCGTGGAGGCACGTTTGTAATCCCAGCTACTTGGGAGGCTGAGGCAGGAGAATCGCTTGAACTCAGGAGATGTAGGCTGCAGTGAGCTGAGATTGTGCCACTGGACTCCAGCCTGGGTGATACAGCAAGACTCCATCTCAAAAAAAAAAGTATCAATCAACATTTACAAGATTTGCATAACTAAATCAGTACCGAATGACCAATGCATGGTGTTACAAAATCAGACATGGGTAAAAGAACTATTTTAAGTGCAAGACAGACCAACAGATTTTAATGTAACAGAGTACAAAAGTTCACTAATATGGTTTCAGATTCCACATCATAACTAACCTTTCAGACACTACCACTTACCAAGTTTTAGTGTAATATCAAGGAATATCAATTTCAATTTGAATTTCAAATAATATGGCTTTATTTCCAAAGCACATTTCCATTTAAAACTGTTTGTTCTGCATTTTAACTATTATTTTTGCTTTGATCACATTTTTACTGCTTTTCTCCAAATAGTGAACACACAGTTTTATTTTTCTCCACCATAAATCGAAGGACAACAATCTAAAAAGGCTACTAAAGCACTCCTTCCTTTACTATATATTTCTGTGCAAACCCAGATATGTCTTCTTCGTATCCTTCAACAATACAATACACACAAAAAATATGTACATTTATATATATTTACATATAACATGTAAACTCAGAAGCAGATAAGAGAATCTGTTTTCTATTAAGCCACACATTAATAAGATCTGCAAAAATGTAATAAAATATGCCACTCTTCTTACCAAATCTATTTTGTTTAGGAAAGCATAGTTATTTTTAATGCAAAAACATTGTATGTTATGCAATGGGTTTATTATTTTTAAATGAATTGATAAATATTTGCAATATGATAAATTATGGGTTTTAATTTGTTATATGATAACTATCAACAGATAAACTAATCCGCATGAACAAAAGTTTTTTGGAGTATCATTAATTTATAAGAGAAAAAGGGTCTAAAGCCAAAAAGTTTGAGAACTGCTCTTTTAGGCTTATCTTGTACATTCAGTGATCTTGATCTGGTTCTTTTTGGTGAGAAACGGTATATAAGTCACCACAATCTGTATACTAGAGAGCAAACACATCTTTTTAAAAATTTCTGTAACCCAGATTAGAGAGAAATTTGCATTCACAGAAACCAACATTCTAAAATTTAATAACTGACCATTTTGTTTTTCATTATTTTTCTTTTAAAAGGTTATCTATTTTTTTCAACAGTTAATAAAACGTCTATTCAAAATATTCAACATAACTCACAAACATAAAAAACACACTGAATAGAACACAGGTCCTAATATTAAGAGCTTGCTTTGCCAGTAACCCTGACCAGTTAAAATTAATTACACCAATTAAAATAAATTTACCACTATAAAACAACGACTTGCATCTTAGTGATTCCTTTGTGAAAATCATGCTTTTCCAAATGATGGATAAATTTTTTAAAGGCAAATAAATGGAAATAAACAGTTAAATCAATTTATTTTTATCTACGGAAGGAAAGTGGAACAAAATTATATTCCAAACTACTTCCCAACTCAGTTCTAAAATTTGTAAGACTGTTGGTTGACAATAACGTTGAGAGTCAGAGGGTGAACACCAGAGGGCAGCTCTACCATTTGACTACATTTTGGGTTTGGAAAATCTGAGGGTGGTGGGATGCAAATGAAAGAAAGCAAGCTACTAATGAAGGCAATTTAAGATACTACACTGCAAAGCAGAAGAATGTTAAATAAAGACACTTAGAGGGGGAAATGTATCTTCCCCACCTAACCCTTTCCTTTTTTTCTTTTTTTTTTTTTTTGAGACTGAGCCTGGCTCTGTCGCCCAGACTGGAGTGCCGTGGCGCGATATCTGCACTGCAAGCTCCGGCCTCCCGGATTCACGCCATTTATCCTGCCTCGGCCTCCTGAGTAGCTGGGCTAAGCGCCCGGCAAACACGCCCAAATCATTGCTTTGTATTCTTTTTTTTTTTTTTTTTTTTTTTTTTTTTTTTTTTTTTTTTTGAGGCGGAAAGTTCGCTCGTCGCCGGACTTGGAGTGCAGTTGCCGATATCAGCTCATTGCAAAGCCCCGCCTCTCGGGTTACGCCATTCTCCTGACTAGCCTACGAGTAGCTGGGAATCAGGAGCCCGCCCACCTCGCCCGGCTTAGTTTTTGTATTTTTAGTAGAGACGGTTTCACTGTGTTAGCCAGGATGGTCTCGATCTCCTGACCTTGTGAATCCGCCCGTCTCGGCCTCCCAAAGTGCTGGGATTACAGGCTTGAGCCACCAGCGCCGGCCTGCTTTGTATTCTTTAGTAGAGATAGGGTTTACCCGTGTTAGCCAGGACGGTCTTATCTCCCGACCTCCTGATCCCCCCACCTCGGTCTCCCAAAGTGCGGGATTACACACCTAACCCTATTTTTAGATGCATCAAAATAAGGCTGAGACCAACTTTGGGAGGTTCCATTTGTAATTGTTAATGTTATGTATGTAACAGTGAGAAAATTACGGAATTGAAAAAATGATCAATGTGAAACACATCAAATCAAGTTACTTCAAATGCATTTTTTTTTTTTTTTTTTTTTGAGACGGAGTCTCGCTCTGTCACCCGGACTGGAGTGCAGTGGCCGGATCTCGCGAGACGGAGTCTCGCTCTGTCACCCGGACTGGAGTGCAGTGGCCGGATCTCAGCTCACTGCAAGCTCCGCCTCCTGGGTTTATGCCATTCTCCTGCCTCAGCCTCCCGAGTAGCTGGGACTACAGGCGCCCGCCACCTCGCCCGGCTAGTTTTTGTATTTTTAGTAGAGACGGGGTTTCACCGTGTTAGCCAGGATGGTCTCGATCTCCTGACCTCGTGATCCGCCCGTCTCGGCCTCCCAAAGTGAGGGGATTACAGGCTTGAGCCACCACGCCCGGCTCAAATGCATATTTTTAAAAATAATTTCGTTTATTTATTGATAAGAGACAGGGTCTCACTATATGCTGCCCAGGATGATCAAACTTCTGGGCTGAAGCAAACCTCCCACATCAGCCTCCCAAAGAGTTGAAACCATAGGCACATGCCACCACAGCCAGCCCAAATAAATATTTTAAGGACATCATCACTCAAGTACTTGTTTCATTGTATTGGTCTCATGCTGCTTTTGATTCTTTGAGTTTATATTCAATCTTGGAGCTATTTTCCTAAAAATGTAAATTTTCTTGAATATTGCAAAAGTCCCAATGATATGCAGATATTGTCTCTGCAACAAATAATTTCCTAAGTAAGGGCAAGGGATATAAAACCTATATTCACATTATAAATAAATTGCACTACCTTTTTCACCTTACAAAGTAAATCAAATGCAGGTAATAAAGACTTCCTCATAAATACGGTTTTAAAAAAGCAGCAAAAAGAAAACCCATAAAAATATACAAAACTTTTAGAATTACACAGGATGCATGGTAGTAAAACAATTTCAAACAATATGGCTTTATTTTCAAAATGCACCTTATCTTTCAGAAATTTCTGCTCAATTATAACTATTACTCTGGCTTTAATCACATTTTTACTGTTTCTCTCCAAATATTAAACACATAACTTTGTTTTCCTCTACTTTATGTGGAATAGATTTCTTTTTACCATAATACAAATTAAAATTGAACAAATGTTAAAGTACTCATTCATCATTAAATCACTTAAAATAATAAATCGGTTACATAACATTTTTATAAATGGTATCTGTATTTTACCAAAAAAGAAAAAATTTAGAGAGAAGAGCGGCAGTGTTTTACATTACTACAAATCTCTTTTAATGTCTGGCTCAGTAGAAGACAGAGTTTCATACCTACTTCTGCATTCAATCTGTTACAGTATCACACATCATGAGGCCTCTGGAAAATAGCACTTTATAGTCATGAGAAAATGAGCGCAAATAAAGCAAATCATCTCTCAGTACTACTATTAAAACGGTTGTGACCGCATTCCTCTAAGGTCCACAGCTAACACCTTGAGTACTTCTGGGCTCGGTTATACTGCCAAAACGAACAACTCCACAATCCCCTTGGCTTATTCAACATAACGAAAGTGTAATTCCTGCTCACATCACACGTACAGCGCAAGTCAGCAGGAGACTCATTCAACGACGTAGGCTGCCAGAGATATTTTCATTTTCGCAAAACCAAGAGGAAAAAAAAGAGAGAGAGATGTGGCAAATAGTGCACTAGCTCTTAAAGCTCTCACCTGGAAATGACAAATATCACTTCAGTTCATTTCACTGGCTAAAGCAAGTCACACAGCCACAGATGAACCTCAAAAAAAAAAAAAACAATACAACCCTGCCAGGTGCCCATAAAGAGAACTAAAATATATGTGACCAGCCCTTGTGACTACCACACTAGGCATAGCCGTGTATCCAAGTCCTGGCAAGTGAGATATAGGCAGATAAGATGTGAGTCACTTCGCAAGTTTTGCTTTTAAGAATAAGATGTGCATCCTTTCTGCATTCCCACTGGCTATGATATGGTGAGAACAAGAGAAAACACCTTGGACCCAGAGATAGAAGTCACATATTCAGGAAAAGCAGAGCCATTCTGCCACCCTTGAACAACCACCTCTAGGTTAATAAAATAGAAATAAGCTTGACTATTTAGCCATTGTATTCTGAGGTATCTATTACATCAGCTTAGCCAATATCTAAACTAATACATTGCTATACATATTAAGCACACTATTTTTTTTTTTTCTTTTTTGAGACAAGGTCTTGTTCTGTCGCCCAGGCTGGAGTTCAGTGGCACAATCTCGGCTCACTGCAACTTCTACCTCTCCCAGGTTCAAGGGATTCTCGTGCCTCAGCCTCCAGGGTAGCTGGGATTGCAGGCATGTGCCGCCAAGCTAAGTTTTGTATTAGAGATGGGGTTTTACCATGCTGGCCAGGCTCGTCTTGAACTCCTGGCCTCAAGTGATCCACCCGCCTTGGCCTCCCAAAGTGCTGGGATTACAGGCACGAGCTACCACGCATGGCCTTTTTTTTTTTTTTTTTTGAGATGGAGTCTTGCTCTGTCACCCAGGCTGGAGGACAGTGGTGCAATCTCAGCTCACCGCAACCTCCGCCTCCCTGGTTCAAGCGATTCTCCTGCCTCAGCCTCCTGAGTAGCTGGGATTACAGGCACCCACCACCATGCCCAGCTAATTTTTGTATTTTTAGTAGAGACAGGGTTTTACCATGTTGGCCAGGCTGGTCTTAAACTCCTGACCTCAGGTAATTCACCCACCTTGGCCTCCCAAAGTGCTGGGATTACAGGCATGAGCCACCGCGTCCAGCCAACTTTTTATCTGAACCAAAATATATGTTTATAAAGAATTACATCAATTACTATATTGTAGGGGTGATCAAACAGTCCACATCAGGAACACCATGAACGCAACACAATGTACAAACACCGTGACAGAGGACAAAAACAGACTCTGACAGATTGCTTTACAAATAGGGAAAACAACCCTCTCCAAGTCCCCATACCCACTATTCCACTCTCTACTTCTATGAGATCAACTTAGATATACTACCTTTTACCTATCTTTACCAATAGGTCAATCAGGAAAGGAAAAAATGTGAATTCCTTTACGGGAACTGCTTCACCTGTTTCCAAAGGTTAGTGTCTGCTTTCATTACTGTATTCAAGATATTCTCAAATGTCTGTTTTTATTTCCTCTTTGACTCAGGTTGTTCAAGAGAGTTTTAAATTCAAGGTGAACAGGCTTTGTTGTTAGAAGCAGCCTGATTCGGGCCGGGTGCGGTGGCTCAAGCCTGTAATCCCAGCACTTTGGGAGGCCGAGACGGGCGGATCACGAGGTCAGGAGATTGAGACCATCCTGGCTAACACAGTGAAACCCCGTCTCTACTGAAAAATACAAAAAACTAGCCGGGCGAGGTGGCGGGCGCCTGTATTCCCAGCTACTCCGGAGGCTGAGGCAGGAGAATGGCGTAAACCCGGGAGGCAGAGCTTGCAGTGAGCTGAGATCCGGCCACTGCACTCCAGCCCGGGCGAGAGCGAGACTCCTGTCTCAAAAAAAAAAAAAAGAAGCAGCCTGATTCTTTTTGCCCCATATAATTTTATCTTTTTACCTAGCTACCCAAAAGACTATCTTTAAGGTCTAAAACTTCTCTAGAACATGTTCTGCTATCTAGCATTATGTCCTTCTCTGTGCAGTTTTCTCTGACACAGCCTGTGTGTTTTAAGTCATCATTCTTCCTTCTCCCTCCCCGCACTCAACCAGAAGTTTTCTTGATACATTTCTAAAAACATACCTTTTAAATAACACATTCTATTCTACTGTTTCCATTCCTTCCTTGGAAATTACAGTTACAAGTATACTGGACTTCTTTTTCCAGTCTTCCACATCTAACCTTTTATCTCTAATTCCTTTAATCATTTGTTTACATCCATTAAATTGTGTTCACTTTTTCCATTACTATTCTTCGTGTGTTTTACTGTGCTTTTATAGCATCTATCTACTTTCGTACTGCTGCTAATTTAATTGTCCTTTCTGTGATATTTTCTCTTCTGTTTTAAGTATTGCCAGTTCACATTTCATCTCTTCCTGCTGACTCACAATATCCTCTCTCAATCTATCTGTTTCTGTTTTATGATCTTCACAGAGGTAACTGCATCATCAGTTTTCTTATTTTTTAATTTGTAGTGAAATATTTCATAAGAATTTTCACCTGCTTCCTAAAAATGTTATTTCTAGTAACAACTCTCTGTTTCTCCTTTTTTTTTTTTTTAAACAGTACCTTTTAATTACTCATGGAATGAGCTGAATTTTCCTTGATCGGTAACTTGTATAAGTTCCTATAAAAAGATGGGAGGTGAAGGAAGACCAGGGTAGCATTTCAAATTAATTAGGTCTCACAATTGAATGGCTCTCTCCTTTGCTGTCACAGAGACAGGCTGCTTTGGATACATGCTATTGGTTTACATAATTGTTGAATAGCCTGTCTGATCTGCTTCTCTGAACCAGTCCCATCCATGAAATACTGTTCTCCCATCTCTGCACAACCCAGATACAGTGAGTTGTCAAATTGCTGCAAAACAATTTAGGGTCCACCCTAAGCCTTCAACAAGTATATCTGTGCTGGAGCTTTCTGAGCTCTGCTATTCTGAGCCCTCTGGTCCCTACGTGTACTTATCTTCACTTCCTCCCAAGTGGCTTCTGCCCAATGTCCCAGTTGCATTTGGCAGCCTTTATATGTATTGCTGAGTCTGCAGCTAATGTTTCCTAATCTTGCCAAACACTGAATTTTCAAAGAATCAGGCTGTTTAGTCCTCCTAGTTTTCTGAGTATTTTAAATAATTTCCAGGAAGAGATGGGGAAGACAGAATTATTCAATGATATTCAAACTGGAAGTTTAGATACACAATTTTTAAAGGCCTCCTGACTCTTGTGAAGTGAACGGATTACATAAAGGAATCAAGAGTAGAGGCAGAGAAGTAACTAAGGAGACTATTACAGTGGTCTTAGAAAGGGATGATAAAAGCCTGGTCAAGGTAGCAACAATGGGCATGGAGAAGTACACAGACAAGTGATTTACTTTTAGTGATAGATACAAAACACAGTATTCATGGTAGCCTGGATGAAGAGTGCTAAACAAAAAGATTGTCAAGGATGACTCCCAGATTTACGGCTTGCACTTGTGCATGGTTAGAATGTCATTTCACCAAGTCAAGAGTAACACCAGAGGATGAAAAGATCTGCAGAGGCTCAATTTGGGGAAACACATTATGTGGGAGACAACTATTAAACTCCCGGTTGGCAATACTTAACAGGCATGGAGATACAGAGGGACTGGTCTCCACTACAGATGACATCTAAATCAATAGGACTCAAATAAGATTGTCTAAGGACACTGTATAGGTTAAAAGGAGAAAAAGTTTAGGACTGAGTCCTGAGGACTATTTATAGGTCCTACAGAGTAAAAAGTCCCATAAGTAGGTTTAGAAGCAGTGGCGAATGAAGTGGGAAGAAAAACAAGAGACAATGGTACCACGGAAACCAACTGAAATACGTTTCAAATAGGAGGGACAACATCTAAAAGAAATGTCAATTTCTGCTTAGAAGTTAAATAAGACAGAAGCAAAAATAAAATAAAATAAATCCACTAACTTACCACCTGAAAACTAAAGGTGGCCTTGGGCTTCCATATCCTACCAATATGGAAAGACAGGAAATAAATGAGGTAAACCAAGTACTTGCCCCAGCTTACAGCCTTGACAGTTTCAGGCAATGTAAGAAGGCAGAACCCAGACAGCCCAACAGACTTCTTTAGTTAAGGAGGTAAAGCTAAGAGTCCAGGAAAGCCATCATGGCTAGAATTCCAAAGAGAGACGACCAGAGGAGAGACAGCTGCACAGAAAAAACTCTAGAGACCTGCAGAAAGCCTCCCTCAAATATACAGCTGAATATAGATCAGTGCAGGAGCGTGAGGGAACTACCCAAGACTAGGGAAAAAAATCATCAGAAAGGATTCAAAGTAATACTGCTAGGTGATCACAGGACAGGGAATTGTGTCTGTTCCCACCAATCAAAATTTTAAAATCTCATGATTAGCAGAGCACTGGATAGAGTACACACAGGGGTCTAACCTCAGTAGTAAGGAATAATTTAGTCAGATGGACTGAGAATAGCTCCAGTTCCATCTAACAAACATTAAAAGAAAGACTCAAAAGATTCACACTTTTTTGAAGTAACTTAACTGCCTCCCAGAATAAGGCTCAAGAATATTTAAAGAATACAAAAATGTCCAGGACAGCAGAAGGTAAAATTCACCAATCAAAAGTTACCAGGCATGCACAGAAACAGCTAAGTACAATCTATAATGTGAACAATCAAACTGAACAAAGAATAGATACAAACATCGTAACAAACAAGGATATCAAATTAAGTGTTGTAACTATATTATATGTGTGCAAACCTTAGTCACTTAAAAAATATTAAAATGACCCAAATCAGACTACAATGTCTGAAATGAAATATATTTTGTATGAGAAAAACAGCAAATTTTATGTGTCAGAAAAAAAGATGAGTGAACGTGAGGATACAGCAATAAAAAGTATCCAAAATAAAAGAGAGAGAAAACAGAATTAAGAGAAAAAATTTGACAGGGCAGTGATCTGTGGACCGACTTCAAGGAAAGACATATACATTTAACTGAAGTTCCTGAAGAGAGACAGAAAAGAACAGAAATATGTAATAAAATTATGGCCAAAATTTTTCCAATTCTGATAAGCTACATACCCAAGAAGCTCAATAAACTAAAGGTACAAGAAACATTTAAAAAAAAAAAAAACTTATATCGAGGGACATCATAATCAAACCTTCCAAAATCAGTGATTTTTAAAAGAAAACGGGAAAAGCAGCCACATAGCAAAAGACAGGTTATACACAGAAGAACAAAGACAAGTATGACAACAGAATTATCTTCAGAAAAAAAGCAAGCAGCCAGAAAGCCAGGAGCAGTGGCTCAGACCTGTAATCCCAGCACTTTGGGAGGCTGAGGCGAGAGGGCAGCTTGAAACCAGCAGTTCCAGACCAGCCTGGGCAACATAGCAAGACCCTATCTCTGTTCTTTAAAAAAGAAAAAAAAGAAGTAGAAAATGAGTGATAAGACAACGATACTATATATTATTTAAATTTCTCTAAAAGATAATTATTTAAACTAAAACGAAGTACTGTGCTGGGTCTATAACGTATGTAACAGTAAGCGTATGACAAACAGTACAAACGCTCTGCTGCCCAGGCTGGAGTGCAGTGGCGCGGTCTCGGCTCACTGCAAGCTCCGCCTCCCGGGTTCACGCCATTCTCCTGCCTCAGCCTCCCCAGTAGCTGGGACTACAGGTGCCCGCCACCACGCCTGGCTAATTTTTTGTATTTTTAGTAGAGAGGGGGTTTCACTATGTTAGCCAGGATGGTCTCTGTCTCCCGACCTCGTGATCCACCCGCCTCGGCCTCCCAAAGTGCTGGGATTACAGGCGTGAGCCACCGCGCCCGGCCTATGGAAGGTTTTTATCCTATGTAGGAAGTGATGTATCACTAAAAGATGGACTATGATAAGTGTACTAGATGTATAGTATAAACCCTATAAAAGTCACTAAAACAAAACAGAGTTCTAGCTAATACGGAGCTAAGCCAACGAGAAGATGAAATGGAAACAGGAAGAAATACTCATTAATTTAAGAAAAGGAAGAAAAGGAGGAAGAAGAGAATAAAAAATGAAACATATAGAAAATAAATAGGCCAGGCACGATGGCTCACACCTGTAATCCCAGCACTCTGGGAGCTGAGGCGGGTGGATCACAAAGTCAGGAGTTCAAGACCAGCCTGGCCAAGATGCTGAAATCCCATCTCTACTAAAAATATAAAAAATTAGCCGGGCATCATGGCAGTCACCTATAATCCCAGCTACTTGGGAAGCTGAGGCAGAGAACTGCTTGAACTCGGTAAGCAGGGGTTGCAGTGAGCCAGCATCAGGCCACTGCACTCCAGCCTGGGTCACATGGCGAGACTCTGTCTCCAAAAAACAAAAAAAGAAAAGAAAAGAAATAGTAAGATGATATTTTTTAACACAGTAAATATAGAGGATCCAGGGCCAGGCACAGTGGCTCAAGCCTGTAATCCCAGCACTTTGGGAGGCTGAGGCGGGCAGATCACGAGCTGAGGAGATCGAGACCATCCTGGCTAACACGGTGAAACTCCGTCTCTACTAAAAATACAAAACAAAAGAAAAAAATTAGCTGGGTGTGGTGGCAGGCGCCTGCAATCCCAGCTACTCAAGAGGCTGAGACAGGAGAATGGCGTGAACCCAGGAGGCAGAGCTTGCAGTGAGCCGAGATCGCCCCACTGCACTCCAGCCTGGGTGACAGAGCAAGACTCCATCTCAAAAATAAATAAATAAATAAATAGGATCTAAAATCCTCAATTAAAAGACAGAGAAGGGTAGACTGTATATTTAGAAAAAAAAAAAAAGTAGACACAATACACCTTGCCTACAAGAAATGCACTTTAAATATAAAGATAGAAATAGGCTAAAAGTAAAAGAACAGAAAAAATACATCATGCTAATAACTAATCAAGTCAACTATGGAACTAAAGTCAGTCAAAACCTTTAGAAACCCCTCAAACATTGGGAAAGTAAATAACAAGCTTCTAAATAACCCATGGATCAAATAAAAATCAAAAGGGAAATCAGAAGTTATTTCGAACTGAATGAAAATACAGTATATCAGAATTAGCAGGATATCACCAAAACAGTATTTGGGGGAAATTTACAGTAATAAATGTCCATAGTAGAACAGAAATGTCTCAAATCAATGACCTTAGCTTTCAATGTAAAAAATAAGAAAAAAAGAGCACATGAAACTCAAAAGTAAGTACAAGTCAGGAAATAATAAAAATTAAAATAGAAATCAAAGAAACATGCAAAACCATAGGAAAATCAACAAAACCATAGGAAAATCAACAAAAGCTTCTTCTTTGAGAATATCAGTAGAACTGATAAACTTCCAACCAGGCTGATCGAGAAAAAAGACAAAACACTAATTCCCAATATTAGGAATAGAAAAGTAACATCACTATAAATGCTAGACAGTAAAAAGATAAAAGACACTTTGGGAGGCCGAGACGGGCGGATCACGAGGTCAGGAGATCGAGACCATCCTGGCTAACACGGTGAAACCCCGTCTCTACTAAAAAAATACAAAAATCTAGCCGAGCGAGGTGGCGGGCGCCTGTAGTCCCAGCTACTCGGGAGGCTGAGGCAGGAGAATGGCGTGAACCCGGGAGGCGGAGCTTGCAGTGAGCTGAGATCCGGCCACTGCACTCCAGCCCGGGCGACAGAGCGAGACTCCGTCTCAAAACAAAAAAAAAAACAAAACAAAACAAAAAAGATAAAAGAATACTTCAACAACTTTATGCCTACTAAATTGGACAACATAGAAGAAATGAACAAATTCCTTGAAAGACATTAGCTTCCTAATACTTCCATATGAAAGTATTTGTTTCCTACTACTGCTGTAACCAATTACCACTAACCTCACTGCTTAAAAACAACATGCACTTATTATTGTACTACAGGCTAGAGATCAGAAATCCAAAACCAGTTTCACTGGGCTAAAACCAAGGTATAAGAAGAAATGGTTTGTAACATGTTCTCACTCATAAGTGGGAGTTGAACAATAAGAACACATGGATACAAGAAGGGAAACATCACACACTGGGGCCTGTTGGGGGGTGGGGGGCTAGGGGAGGGATAACATTAGGAGAAATACCTAATGTGGGTGATGAGTTGATGGGTGCAGCAAACCACCATGGCACATGTATACTTATGTAACAAAACTGCACGTTCTGCACATGTAACGCAGAATTCAAAGTATAATTTTAAAAAAATAATAATTTTTAAAAAAGAAGAAGAAATGGTTTTTCTAGAGGCTCTGAGGAAGAATCCATTTCCTTGCCTTTTCTAGTTTCTAGAGGTCACCTGTATTCCTTGGCTCATGGCCTCTTTTTTACATCACCCTAACCTTTTACTTCCATCCTCACATCTCCTACTCCTGACTCTGATCCTCTTGCCCTCCCCTTAATAAAGACCCTTATGATTACACTGGGCCCACACAGATAATCCAGGATCATCTCTCCATATCAAGATGCCCAATTTATTTATATCTACAAAGTCCCTTTTATCAAGTAATGTAACACATTTACTGGATCCAGGGATTAAGGCATGGACATCTCCTAAGGGACCATTATTCAGCCTATCATAGACACAAATTACCAAAACTCACTCAATAAGAAATAGAAAAACCTTAATAGTGCTATCTTTATCTATTAAAGAAAGTGAATTTATACTTTATTGTTTGTTTGTTTTTTGAGACAGAGTCTTATTGTGTCGCAGAAGCCGGAGTGCAGTGGCACTGTGTCGGCTCACTGCAACTTCCGTCTCCTGGGTTCAAATAATTCTCCTGACTCAGCCTCTCAAGTAGCTGGGATTACAGGCGTCCACTACCACGTAGCTGGGATTACAGGCGTCCACTACCACACCCGGCTAGTTTTTATATTTTTAGTAGAGACCGGTTTTACCATGTTGGCCAGGCTGGTCTTGAACTCCTGACCTCAGGTGATCTGCCCATCTCAGCCTCCCAAAGTGCTGGGATTACAGGCATGAGCCACCGTGCCCGGCCATGAATTTATACTTTAAAAAGTTGCCACAAAGAAAATTCCAAGTCAAGGTGCCTTAACTGATGAATATTACCAAACATACAAAGAAATAATACCAATTATATACAAACTCTTCAAAACAACCTGAAAAGGAGGAAATGCTTCCTGATTCCAAAATTCTATGTGGCTAGTACCTAATACCAAAACCAGATAAAAACATAACAAGAAAAGGAAAAAGCAGCCCAGTATGCTTCATGAACATAGATGCAGAACTTCTAAACAACCCTTTAGCAAATCAAATCCAACAATATATGAAAAGGATACTTACAATATATCATGATCAAGTAAGATCTATCACAGGAATGCAAGGTTGGTTTAATATTTGAACATCATTCAATATAATTCACCTATTAATAAACTAAAAGAGAAAAACCTTGTAGCCATCTCAACAGACAGAAAAAGTATTTCACAAAATCAGACATTTATACTGGATAAAAAATTCTCAGCATACTAAAATATAAGAGAATTTTTTCAACCTGATAAAAAGCATCTACAGAAACTCAGTTAACAAAATGCTTAAAGGTAAAAGAATGCTTTTCTCCAATGATCAGAAAACAAGATAAGGATATCCACTGTCACCATTTTTTTTAGTGATACCTACTAAATGAGTTCATCCTCCAGTGTCATTCAGCTGCTCAATAAAGGTTATCCAGCATAAGGACTTTGTCTCTTGGATGTGATGGAAAAATTTAAAGTGAGGTAAAGACATCTCAGGTATCAGCAAGAATGTGTAATAATGGACAACAGATTCTATACTAATAAAAGAGGAGGAGGAAGAGATGAATGAGAGAAAATAAAAGTTAACAGAGTAGAGCTCTGGGTGAGGTAGAACTCTTAGAGAACAGATATTTGAGCAAGTGAGCTAGAAAGATAACAGATTATAGTTGGAGAATGAAAAGAATAAATTAGTATTTTGAAATGATAGTTTTTCTAATGATAAGATTTAGGGCATGACCACAATGGTAGAGAGTGAAGTGTAGAGAATATTTCTGCTGCTTATATTTCACTAGATGTGCTTCTTTGATTTAAATCGCCACTTACTGCCATCTGCCATGGTCTTTAAATCTGCCAATCTAATCTATCTAATTAGAATCTTTGTTTAAATTCAGCAACTCTGAATATTCCACTAACCCTCAAGCTACCCTTGCCTCTTCAAGCCCCTATCACACAATAAACACCTGTTTATGAGTACCTTATTTTCAAATTCTATACACCTCAAAATTTAACACTTCACTACATACTGGTTAAGTCACCATACTGCATTTGTTCAGATATTCTTTATCAACTCACAGACTTTGCATAAAAAGAGAATAGGGCTTTTTTTTCAGAACATATTCAACACTCATTTTCTTCAATACACTGTATTAAGTGTTACATTCATGTTTCTTTTCTACTGTCACAGATTTAGTACCAAGCTAGGTACATAAAATTTCTCATAATTGAGAAATAAATCAAAAAGAGGCAAAGAAAAAAAAAAGAAATCAAAGAGTATCTACAGAAGCCTCTAGAGACATGAAAGTACACAAAAGATTTTCTGTAAAAATTGGTGGGCTCTCATCAAATTTGAAGAAAGAAAAAAATTCAAAACAAAACCTGGAAGTATTATTTCTCCCCGCTTTTCAGACCCTTAGAAGACATTCTTGTAAGTTCTCTGACACAGTCTCAATATGCCATACTATGGGAAGGGAGCTTTGACCCTTTTCTATCTACCTCAGTTTGCCTTATTGCATTCAGCTTTCTTCACAGAGCAATATGACAAGTTTTACTAGAAATTATAATTTACTAGAAAGTATAATTTACTAGAAATTTACTAGAAATTGCCTTTAGACAAAGACTATTTGCAGTGATTCCAAATTAGTTACCCTACAACAAAAACAAAAACAAAACAAAAAATATCCAATAAATATACTTCAGGAGAAAAAAATTTTAAATGACCTTAGGAGCCAGAGGCTTTCAAACTAAAAGTAATTTCACATTTTTATGCACAATGATCTAGTAACTTTAGATAGTTTAGCTAATCAATAGAAATAGCATTATTTGTTTGACCTGATGCAAAAAGTAAGGCATTTTTTAAAAAGATCCTTTTAAAAATACAAATAATGCCTAATTCCTTTCCTATAGAAATTACACAAGTATGTGACTAAAATGAAATTTGGTATGACGTATTACATAGTTAATAACTGCAAAACCTAGCAATTTAAGGAATAAATCTAACCTAAACAGTGTGTATACTATTCATTATAAAACAAATATAAAGCATACCTATGAATGTAACGTGTATACACGTAACCATAAGAACATTGCGACAAAGCAGAAACTTCACTACCAATATTAATACACTGTTAATTATACCAAGCCAAATACCATCTAATCTTCATAGCCTTATGATAATAGCATTATCATTAAAATAACTGTACAGATGAGAAAACTGAGGCTTCACAAAGTTATACATTTTGCTCATGGCTGTATAGCCAAGACAATTCCAAATACGATCAATCAGAATTGTCTTTCAACTGAAAGAAATAAAACCAACATTAAGACAATTTCTTGATATTTAAGAACTTTAACAGAGGTGATACAGTGTGCTTTAACTCAGGAATCAGTTAAACTTTTTCTGTTTTCTTTTCTTTTCTTTTCTTTTTTTTTTTTTTTTTTTTTTTTGAGACAGAGTCTTGCTGTGTTGCCCAGGCTGGAGTGCAGTGGCGAGATCCGGGCTCACTGCAACCTCTGACTCCCAGATTCAAGCGATTCTCCAGCCTCAGCCTCCCAGGTAGCTGGGATTACAGGTGCCCACCTCCACACCCAGCTAATTCTTGTATTTTTTACAGAGACAGGGTTTCACCATGTTGGCCAGACTGGTCTCGAACTCCTGACCTCAGATGACCCACCCGCCGCGGCCTCCCAAAGTGCTGGGATTACAGGCGTGAGCCACCGTGCCCAGCCTAAACTTTTCCTGTAAAGGGCCAAATAGTATATATTTTAGGCACTGTGGGCTATGCAGTCCCTGTCATAACTACTCGAATTTACCATTTTAATGCAAAAGTGGCCACAGACAATATGTAAATGAATTAGCATGGCTGTGTTCCAAAAAACACTTTATTTATAGATGCTGAAATGCAAATTGTATATAATGTTCATGTATCACAAAATACTATTTTTTTTAACCATTTAAAAATGTAAAGACTGGCCTGGCACAGGAGGCTCACACCTGTAATCCCAACACTTTGGGAGGCTGAGGCAGGTGGATCACCTGAGGTTAGGAGTTCGAGACCAGCCTGGACAACATGGTGAAACCCTGTCTCTACTAAAAGTACAAAAAATTAGTCGGGTATGGTGGTGGGTGCCTGTAATCCCAGCTACTCAGGAGGCTGAGGCGGGAGAATCATTTGAACCCAGGAGGCAAAGGTTGTAGTAAGCTGAGACTGCGCCACTACACTCTAGCCTGGGCAACAAGAATGAAACTCTGTCTCAAAAAAAAAAAATGTAAAAACCATTCTGAGCTCACAGGCCATACAAAAACAGGAGGTGGTCATAGTTTGCTGACTCCTATTTTAACTGAAAATTTAAATGTTAATAAACATTTTTAATTACATAAATATACTATCTACTTAAACACAAATAATACTTTGTCAAGTACTCAAGTACTCAAGTGTCAAGTTTCAAATAACTCTGTCATACATTATTTCTGTAACTTATGCATACTGATATTTAGAATTACAGTACCTTTTCTCTGGTATCACTTTTAACTTGCTCATCTTGAGTTATTTCATTTCATAATTGCAGATAATCTAAAAGAAAAATGTTAATGATATTAAAAACTTGTAACTCTTTTTTCTATACATTAGATATCACAGAAGCCATACAATGGAAAGTTTTCATTATGGGCAACACAAGATAACACCGGAAACAAAAAGAGAACATTTGAGTTCTATGCGCTTCTGCTGGGTCACTTCAGAATGCAACGTATGACTATTAAAATACCTATCATCAGCCAGGAAACTGTTATCAAATACCTAAAATCAGCCAGGAAACTGTTATCAAAATCAATTTTTTTATTGATTTTGATAACAGTTTCTGCTACAAAACGCAGAAACTGTAGGTTTCTGCTACAAAAACAGAAACCTAACATAATGTCATTTGCAACCTAATAAGATCTTTTGAGACAGTTCAAATTATCCTTCCTGTTCTAATACTCTTCCTTAAAATACATAAACCAATCACAGCATCCTGTGATTAGTGCACTTACTGTACACCATTCACACAGTAGTCAAATACTAGTAAATATGTGTTATTTCCATATAAGAACATTTTCAAATTAGTAAAAGCTTCTATGCACATCTTCCCTCAAACAATAGGTTTCATTTTTAGACATTATACATGTTAAAACAACCTTAAATCTCAATTCACACAATTTTCATAAATCTTCAAGTTTATTTTGCAACTATTAACCCAAAAATACTCTAAATATCTTTTAAATACCAATGCTTACTGAAGCAGAATTTTTTGGCATCAATAAAAAGTAGAATAACTACTGTGAATTCAAAAAGTTAATCACGGCTGGCCGTGGTGGCTCCCGCCTGTTATCCCAGCACCGTGGGGGGCCCAAGGCGGGTGGATCACCTGAGGACAGGAGTTCGAGATCAGCCTGGCCAACATGGTGAAACCCCATCTCTACTAAAAATACAAAAATTATCTGGGTGTGGTGGTGGGTGCCTGTAATCCCAGCTACTCAGGAGGCTGAGGCAGGAGGATCACTTGAACCCAGGAGGTGGAGGTGGCAGTGAGCCTAGATCGTGCCATTGTACTCCAGCCGGGGCGACAAGAGCAAAACTCTATCTCAAAAAAAAAAAAAAAAAAAAAAAAACAGTGAATCACATACTTATGAAATATTTAGTAATGTCATATTTAAAGAGACAACACACACACAAAAAGGGCAAACTTCAAATTGTTTAACTTAATACATTTAGAAGATACTCTGATAAAGTAGAAGATATTCTGGATGTTCTTCTTCAATAACAGAACTTTTCAACAAGACATACATAATTTTCATTTTCTTAACTAAAAAAAGGAAATATTTAGAATTGTGTACAAAAAATACATCAATTGTTTTTAAAGTCAATGAGAAATTTTAAATTGTAATTTTTTTTTTTACTCTTTTTTAAGACACAACTACAAAATCAAAGTAACTTTTTTCTATTTCTAAATTAAGTAAAAATCACTATATATCCACAGGGAGGAAAAAATCTTATGTGATTTCAAAAGCACTGTTGCTGCCACAAACAGAAGAGACTATTAATACACTAACAGCACATCTCACGAGAAGTTCCCTGTGGATTTTATTAGAGGTGATAGAGTTGAAAAGAATAATGGTGAGCACTAATATCACAGCCAACTCTATTTCAACAGATAAGAAATGATTTGAACTTGCAGTTCACAGTAAAATAAACCACAGGCATTTCTCTCCTCTTCCTCTCGGGACTAGATTACACTAAAAGTAAAGAAATAAAGTTGGTTCCTCTCAAGTCCTTCTGGCGTTACCAAAGTGAACAGACCCTGAAGAGGGTCCATAGGTGGGAAGTGAAGTCAGTGCCTCAGTTGCCTGTGTGTGTTTTGTGCCTTATTCTTCTATCACGCAAGAAAGGGGAATTCACTGCAGTGAATGAAGTGCGTTTTAGCACTGCTTTTTCTACTGTAGTTGGTGTTTGAATGAGATGACAATGGAACAGATGAAGAATGAAGCTGAGGCCATTTCCATGCTTTATATGCCCTTCTATGCAGTCATGTATCCTGTGTTTAATGAGCTGGAAGGAGTAAATCTGCCTGCAGCTCTAGAATGAGTAAATCTGCCTGCAGCTCTAGAATGAGTAAATCTGCCTGCAGCTCTAGAATGAGTAAATCTGTCTGCAGCTCTAGAATGAGTAAATCTGTCTGCAGCTCTAGAATGAGTAAATCTGCAGCTCTAGAATGAGTAAATCTGCCTGCAGCTCTAGAATGAGTAAATCTGTCTGCAGCTCTAGAATGAGTAAATCTGTCTGCAGCTCTAGAATGAGTAAATCTGCCTGCAGCTCTAGAATGAGTAAATCTGTCTGCAGCTAGACACCGAGACCATTTTCATTATGGCTGAAAAAGACAACGGTAAAATGTAGCTTCATCATAATCTCACACTGAAGACTTTTTGCATCATTTTTGCTATTATCATTCTAAGAATTACAAGTCAAAAGAATCTATACCTTAATGTGTCATTATATATCATTCCTTAAAATAATTGTATATATTGGTGTTGTTTCTGGCATTTTAACTTGAAAGTGATATACTGCAAGATAACATAGTTAAGAATATTTGATAGCAAATATTCAATATATGGTATATATCTGTTAAACATCTCTTGAAAAACTGCATATATATGTGTGCATATATGATCAGAATATCAAGACAACATGGTGTAATGTTTAAAAAAACTTCTAACAGGAGCTTATTATAGCAGTTTATCAAAAACAAAGGGCCTGGCGCGGTAGCTCACACCTGTAATCCCAGCACTTTGGGAGGCCAAGGCGGGCAACCTGAGGTTGGGAGTTCAAGACCAGCCTAGTCAACATGGTGAAACTCCATCTCTACCAAAAATACAACAATTAGCCTGGCCTGGTGGTGCAAGCCTGTAATCCCAGCTACTCAGGAGGCTGAGGCAGGAGAATCACTTGAACTGGGAGGCGGAGGTTGCTGTGAGCCAAGATCGCACCACTGCACTCCAGCCTGGGTGACAGAGCAAGACTCTGTCTCAAAAAAAAAAGAAAAATGAAAATAAAGCAACAAGAATTCTGAAGAAGGGAGAGAGCAATGAAGGAAGATTGGTTATGCTTAAGCCTACAGTGACAGAAAAGAAAACTACGGGGGAAGAAGGAACAGGTATTCTGCTAAGAAGAATCCAGGAAACTAGTAACCTAGCACTCGGAAACAACAAGGACGACAGAGGAAGACTACGGAACAGGGCTAACTAAAACTTTGGAACTGCAAATAGTAACTTCTTACCTCTTCCATATCTCCATGCCCCACCACTGTGGAACATGCTCAGCAGTATCAAGCATCTAACCCCTGGCAAATAATCTTCACTAAAGAAACAGACAACTTCAAAGAATTCTGCTTTCTAGGCTTGAGAGTCCCCAATGAAAAAGGTCAGCTCTCAACCCTATTATCCTAAGGCAGGCCAGTGTATCCCTTACAGTTCACTTTTTATTACCGAAGCCTGAAGCCAGAACACTTCAGAATGAATGAAAAATCTTGCGAAAGCTTGTGTTGATTACAATATGGTGTAACAGAAAGTGCAGGCACCTAGAAGCAGAAGTGTTGCATTTCACAAAGTTTGTGGCTTTGCCAAGCAAGAGTGATAAAGCAAGAGAGGGGCAGAGGAACTGAGAATGTATGGAAAAAAAGTGATTATAAAAACAGAGCTTGGAATTTAGGTATAATCTCCTCTTTCTTGAATCATTTTCATCACCATAAAATCAAGATATTTCTGTGTCTTAGGAAAAAAACTTTCTCACTCCCATCCCCCCAATCCAGCTACTGTCCCATTTCTCTCCTTCTGAAAGCAAAGACTTCTTTATGGACACTGTCAACAAGTCCTCTCTTCCAATCCTCTCTTAAACACATTCCAATCAGACTTTCCCCACCCCACTCCACCAACACCATTCTTCTCAATAACCAATGATCTCCATGTTACTAAATCCAATTGTCAATTCTCAGTCCTCATCTTATATGTCCTATTAGCAGCATTTGATAAAGCTGACCACATCCTCTTCTTGGAAATGCTTTCTTCATTTGGCTATATACTTTGTTTCCTCCCAACCTCACTGACCACTTCTAAGTTCACTTTAATGGAATGCCCAGGGCTTAGTCCTTTCCCTGTCCTCGCCTAACTACAGTCACTTCCTTGGTGATCTCATCTAGTCTTGTAATTACTCAACATTTCCACTTCAATCTCTAATAATATTACCAACTCAACACATACAAAACGGATCTGACCTTCCCTTCCAAGTGTGCTCTACCCTGGCTTTCCCATCTAAGTTAAAGACAATTCTATGTCTCCAGTTACTCAATCCAACTTAGCTTCATCCTTGTCTCTTATCCCACATCCAATACATCGGGAAGTCTTGATAATTCTACTTTCAAAATATATCCAGAATCTGATCACTTTACCACATCTACCATGGTCAAGTAAACAAGAAAGACCCTGTCTCAAAAAATAAATAAAATAAAATAAAAATAACTGAACATTTTTGCTATGGTCTGAATGTTCATGTGCCTCCCAAAATCCATATGTTGAAATGCTAACCCCCAAGTGACAATATGAGAAGTTGGGGCCTTTGGGAGATAATTAGGTCATAAGGATGGAGGCTTCATGAATGGGTTGAGTGTCCTTTTTTTTTTTTTTTAATATACTTTAAGTTCTAGGGTACATGTGCACAACGTGCAGGTTTGTTCCATAGGTATACATTGCCATGTTGGTTTGCCACACCCATCGACTGATCATTTACATTAGGTATTTCTCCTAATGCTGTCCCTCCCACAGCCCCCCACCCCCTGACAGGCCATGGTGTGTGATGTTCCCCGCCCTGTGTCCATGTGCTCTCATTGTTCAACTCCCACTTATGAGTGAGAAGATGCAGTGTTTGGTTTTCTGCCCTTGTGATAGTTTGCTAAGAATGATGGTTTCCAGCTTCATCCATGTTGCTACAAATGACATGAACTCATCCCTTTCTATGGCTGCATAGTATTCCATGGTATATATGTGCCACATTTCCTTAATCCAGTCTATCACTGATAGACATTTGGATTGGTTCCAAGTCTTTGCTATTATGAATAATGTCACAATAAACATACGTGTGCAAGTTATTGCCTCAATTCAGAACCTGTTATTGGTCTATTCAGATTCAACTTCTTCCTGGTTTAGTCTTGGGAGGGTGTATGTGTCCAGAAATTTACCCATTTCTTCTAGATTTTCTAGTTTATTTGCATAGAGGTATTTATAGTATTCTCTGATGGTAGTTTGTATTTCTGTGGGATCAGTGGTGATATCCCCTTTATCATTTTTTACTGTGTCTATTTGATTCTTCTCTCATTTCTTCTTTATTAGTCTTGCTAATGGTCTATTTTGTTGATTTTTTCAAAAAACCAGCTCCTGGATTCACTGATTTTTTTAAGGGTTTTTTTTTTGTGTCTCTATCTCCTTCAGTTCTGCTCTGATCTTAGTTATTTCTTGCTTTCTGCTAGCTTTTCAATTTGTTTGCTCTTGCTTCTCTAGTCCTTTTAATTGTGATGTTAGGGTGTCGATTTTAGATCTTTCCTGCTTTCTCTTGTGGGCATTTAGAGATGTAAATTTCCCACTACACACTGCTTTAAATGTTTCCCAGAGATTCTGGTACGTTGTGTCTTTGTTCTCATTGGTTTAAGGAACGTCTTTATCTCTGCCTTCATTTCATTATTTAGCCAGTAGTCATTCAGGAGCACGTTGTTCACTTTCCATGTAGTTGTGCAGTTTTGAGTGAGTTTCTTAATCCTGAGTTCTAATTTGATTGCACTGCAGTCTGAGAGACAGTCTGTTGTGATTTCTGCTCTTTTGTATTTGCTGAGGAGTGTTTTACTTCCAATTATGTGGTCAATTTTAAAATAAGTGCAACGAGGTGCTGAAAAGCATGTATATATTCTGTTGATTTGCGGTGGAGAGTTCTGTAGACATCTATTAGATCTACTTGGTCCAGAGCTGAGTTGAAGCCCTGAATATCCTTGTTAACCTTCTGTCTTGTTGATCTAATATTTACAGTGGGGTGTTAAAGTCTCCCATTATTATTGTGTGGGAGTCTAAGTCTCTTTGTTGGTCTCTAAGGACTTGCTTTATGAATCTGGGTGCTCCTGCATTCAGTGCATATATATTTATGATAATTAGCTCTTCTTGTTGAATTGATCCCTTTACCATTATGCAATGGCCTTCTTGGTCCCTTTTGATCTTTGTTGGTTTAAAGTCTGTTTTATCAGAGACTACGACTGCAATCCCTGCTTTTTTTGCTTTCCATTTGCTTGGTAGATCTTCCTCCCTCCCTTTATTTTTAGCCTATGTGTGTCTTTGCATGTGAGATGGGTCTCCTGAATACAGCACACTGATGGGTCTTGACTCTTTATCCGATTTTCCAGTCTGTGTCTTTTAATTGGGGCATTTAGCCCATTTACATTTAAGGTTAATATTGTTATGTGTGAATTTGATCCTGTCTTTATGATATTAGCTGGTTATTTTGCCCATTAATTCATGCAGTTTCTTCATAGTGTCAATGGTCTTTACAATTTGGCATGTTTTTGCAGTGGCTGGTACCGGTTGTTCCTTTCCATGTTTAGTGCTTTCTTCAGGAGTTCTTGTAAGGCAGGCCTTCTGGTGACAAAATCTCTCAGCATTTGCTTGTCTGTAAAGGCTTTTATTTCTCCTTCACTTACAATGTTTAGTTTGACTAGATGAGAAATTCTGGGTTGAAAATTCTTTTCTTTAAGAATGTTGAATATTAGTCCCCACTCTCTTCTGGCTTGTAGTGTTTCTGCGGAGAGAACCGCTGTTAGTCTGATGAGCTTCCCTTTGTGGGTAACCCGACCTTTCTCTGCGGCTGCCCTTAATATTTTTTCCTTCATTTCAACCTTGGTGAATCTGACAATTATGTGTCTTGGGGTTGCTCTTCTCGAAGAGTATCTTCGTGTTGTTCTCTGTATTTCCTGAATTTAAATGTTGGCCTGCCTTGCTAGGTTGGGGAAGTTCTCCTGGATAATATCCTGAAGATTGTTTTTTAACTTGGATCCATTCTCCCCGTCACATTCAGGAACACCAATCAAACACAGACTTGGTCTTTTTACATAGTCACATATTTCTTGGAGGCTTTCTTCATTTCTTTTCACTCTTTTTTCTCTAATCTAGTCTTCTTGCTTTATTTCATTAATTTGATCTTCAAACACTAGTATCTTTTCTTCCACTTGATCGAATCGGCTATTGAAGCTTGTGCATGCGTCACGAAGTTCTCGTACTGTAGTTTTCAGCTCTATGAGGTCATTGAAGGTCTTCTTTATACTGTTTATTCTAGTTAGCCATTCATCTAACCTTTTTTCAAGGTTTTTAGCTTCCTTGAGATGGGTTAGAACATGCTCCTTTAGCTCAGAGAAGTTTGTTATTACCAACCTTTCTGAAGCCTACTTCTGTCAACTCATCAAACTCATTCTCAATCCAGTTTTGTTCCTTTGCTGGCAAGGAACTGCAATCCTTTGGAGGAGAAGAGGCACTCTGGTTTTTTGAATTTTCAGTTTTTCTGCTCTGGTTTCTCCCCATCTTTGTGGTTTTTATCTACCTTTGCTCTTTGATGTTGGTGACCTACAGGTCGGGTTTTCATGTGGATGTGCTTTTTGTTGATGTCGATGCTATTCCTTTCTGTTTGTTAGTTTTCCTTCTAACAGTCAGTCCCCTTAGCTGCAGGTCTGTTGAAGTTTGCTGCAGGTCCACTCCAGACCCTGTCTGCCTAGGTATCACCAGCGGAGGCTGCAGAACAGCAAATATTGCTGCTTGATCCTTCCTCTGGAAGCTTCATCCCAGAGGGGCACTCGCCTGGATGAGGTGTCTGTCAGCCCCTACTGGGAGATGTCTCCCAGTCAGGCTACATGGGGGCTTGGGACCCACTTGAGGAGGCAGTCTGTTCGTTGTCAGAGCTCAAATGCCATGCTGGGAGAACCACTGCTCTCTTCAGAGCTGTCAGACAGGGATGTTTAGGTCTGCTGAAGCTGTCTGCTGCCTTTTGTTCTGGTATGCACTGCCCAAAGAGGTGGAATATAGAGAGGCAGTAGGCCTTGCTGAGTTGCAGTGGGCTCTGCCCAGTTCAAGCTTCCTGGCCTCTTTGTTTACACTGTGAGCACAAAACCGCCTATTCAAGCCTCAGTAATGGTGGATGCCCCTCCCCCTGCCAAGCTGCAGCATCGCAGATCAATCTCAGACTGCTGCGCTAGCAGTGAGCAAGCCTCCATGGGCGGGGGACCCACCGAGCCAGGCACAGGAGGGAATTTCCTGGTCTGCCGGTTCCAAAGACTATGGGAAAAATGCAGTATTTGGGCAGAAGTGTACCGTTTCTCCAGGTACAGACTGTCACGGATTCCCTTGACTAGAAAAGGGAAATCTCCCGACCCCTTGTGCTTCCCAGGTGAGGCAACGCCCCGTCCTGCTTTGGCTCACCCTCCATGGGCTGCACCCACCATCCAATCAGTCCCATTGAGATGAACCATATACCTAAGTTGGAAATGCAGAAATCACCCATCTTCTGCGTCAGTCTCACTGGGAGCTGCAGACTGGAGCTGTTCCTATTTGGCCATTTTGGAAGCTTCCTCTGGGTTGAGAGTCCTTCTAAAAGAAACCCTAGAGAATAAGCTCTTCCCTCCCACCACGTGAGCACACAGTGAAAAGGCACCATCTATGAACCATGAAACAGATCCTCATCAGATACGAATCTGCCAGTGCCTTCATCTTAAACTTCCCAGCCACCAGAACTGTTAGAAATACACATCTGGCCAGGTACGGTGGCTCACGCCTGTAATGCCAGCACTTTGGGAGGCTGAGGCAGGTGGATCACCTGAGGTCAGCAGTTCAAGACCAGCCTGGCCAAGATGGAGAAACCTGAACTCTACTATAAATACAAAAATTAGCCAGGTGTGGTGGCGGGCACTGGTAATCCCAGCTACTCAGGAGGCTGAGGCAGAAGAATCATTTGAACCTGGGAGGCAGAGGTTGCAGTGAGCCAAGATCACACCATCAACAGAGTGAGACTTTGTCTCAAAAAAAAAAAAAAAAAAAAAAAGGAAAAAAAAAAGAAATAAACATCTGTTCTTTATAAGCTACCTACTCTATGGTATTTTGTTATAGTAGTGCAGACTAAGACAACTTTGAAAATTGTCATTACTGAATAACCAGTGATACATGAACCTGTGTCAAAACCAATTTTTGAGAGAACAATCAGTTTATTTTTATAAACTTACAAATGCTCAATATATGCCACATCATAACATATACATTAATGCCACGATCTACTTTATCCCAGACCCTTATCCATTAATCACCACTGTTTACTACAAAAGCAACCAAAATAGATTATTTCCTCAAGGTTGTGGGGAAAATGTGGTAAAAGTCCAAGGTTCTTGATATATCCGCATAAATACTCACATGGTATAATATCTAAGATTTCACTGGCCACTACTTGACTCTTTTTATTCACACAATAACACAGAAAACTTATTTAACAATGTGTTACGTCTATTATCTTATCTCTTTCCACTGGAATTAAAACTCCATGAGGACATGGATCTTTGTTTTGCTCACTAAATGCTGCCCAAGTATCTAGAAGAATGCCAGCATACTGCAGGTGCTAAATAAAATTTTTAATTAATGAATGCTTTTAAGTTTCCTTTTGGAAAAAATTTTACTACACAAACAAGCAAGAAAGTCTTCATTTTTAAAAATCCAGTAATATGGCAGATATAGCATACTGGCACACAGTATCTATCCCAATTTCCCTCTACTGTGCCTTCCTATACCACAGGAAGTTGAAAGTTTAAAAACTAAAAAGCATTTCCCAGACTTCCCTGCACCCTGCAGCTACACTTCCAGATGTAACTTAAGTCTACCAAATTCGTCACGTGTGAGAGATTTAGAAGATAAGCAAAAGCTGCCTGATTAGAGGGGAAAGCACAGACACAGGCATGTTCAGTTTTTCTACAACAATGTATTCGAAGAAGTCCCCGAGTGTAAGGCAGGGATTCTCAACCTGGAATGCACAAGATATTGAAGATACTGCCTGAGTTCTTTGAGGGATCAGAAATTTAACAAAAAAATTTTTTTTTAATTTTTTAACTTTTGTGCATCAAGCAATGAAAGTATTGACAATAAATGAACAACCTAACAACTGTGTTAGAAATTAGCCATATGTGGTAGTGCACAGTAAGACCACGTTTATTGGGATACAGTTGTCCTTGATAACCGGAGGTTGCTACGCATAGTGGGAGGATGGTAGGGGGCGAATGAACATCAGCCTCTCCCTCTCCAATTACCTCCCCAAACCTCCCTCTAGGCACCGCCAACTGCCTGATATGAGCAAAAAAGTTCTACAAGTGTAATGGAAAATTGGAGAGAAATTTTGATTCTGATGAAAAGGCCAGCCACAGTGGTTTACACCTGTAATTCCAGCACTTTGGGAGGCCAAGGTGGGAGGACTGCTTGAACCCAGGAGTTCGAAACTAGCCTGCACAATATAGTGAGATCCCATTTCTACAAAAAATTAAAAAATTAGGCCAGGAGCAGTGGCTCACACCTGTATTCCTAGCACTTTGAGAGGCCGAGGCGGGCGAATCACCTTAAGTCAGGAGTTCAAGACTAGCCTGGCCAACATGGCGAAATCCTGTCTCTACTAAAAATACAAAAAAAAAAAAAAAATTAGCCAGGAATGGTGGCACATGCCTGTAATCCCTGCTACTCGGGAGGCTGAGGCAGAAGAATTGCTTGAACCCAAGAGGCAGAGGTTGCAGTGAGCCGAGATCATGCTAATCGCACTCCAGCCTGGGAGACACAGCAAGAGTCCGTCTCAAAAAAAAAAAAAAAAATTAGCCAGTGTGGTGGCATGCACCTACAGTCCCAGCTACATGGGAGGTTGAGGTAGAAGGATCACTTGAGCCTGGAAGATTGAGGCTACAGTGAGTCGTGTTCACGCCACTGCACTCCAGTCTGAGTAATAGAACAAGACTCTGTCTCTAAAAAAAAAAAAAAAAAAAAATTTACACCTTGCAACTCAGTTACCCCCAGTGTTTTGCTATTTGGTACAAGCTTTGTAAAACACGGACAAAATTACAATGGAATTATATCATGAAAATTTAGTTTTGTGATTTTTTTCTCAATTAGTTTTTTGTTACGGTCTTATGTCTTATACATTAACATCTGCATTTTACAAATGCCCGATAATCCAACGTGGTAATTTCTGAGGATGAAGTGTGAGAATAGAGCCAAAGGAAAATTCCAGCAAGGTTGGTAAAGAACAGTATCTAGTGAGTCATTTCATGGCACTAGTACATCAAGAGACACATGAAACAAGTCCCTCTTTACAATGCAAACTACGTATCAATGGATGTATACAGGGCTGCACTAAGTTTTCCCATACCATTTTGTGGTGCCTGTGGAAAACAACTTTACAAATACAGCAACAGTTTCAGCAAAATTCAACAGACACTTAAATACAAATTACATTCATTTGACAAGTTAAATGTCAAATGTAATGGAATCTCAAAACACACTGAATATTTTGTTTAAAAAACAAAAATGAGTGAAAAGGCTGAGGCAGCAAGTTACATAGTAGTAGAATGTATTGCCCAGCAATGGGAAAGTCACACAATTGGTGGTGAGAATCTACTGTAATTATAATAAAAAATGTAAAATTACACTGAGTAAAAGATCAGTAAAATGTTTATATGAGATACAGAAAAGAAACTGAAAAAAGTTCTACAGTACATGTTGAGCATCCCAAATCTGAAAATCTGAAATCCAAAGTGCTCCGAAATTCGGCCAGGTGTGGTGGCTCACGCCTGTAATCCCAGGAGGGATTCCAGGAGGATGAGGCGGTCAGATAACCTGAGGTCAGGTGTTCGAAACCAGCCTGGCCAATATGGTCAAACCCCATCTCTACCAAAAATACAAAAATTAGCTGGGCGTGGTGGCACACACCTGTAATCCCAGCTACTCAGGAGGCTGAGGAAGGAGAATCACTTAAACGCAGGAGGTGGAGGTTGAAATGAGCCGAGATTGCACCACTGCACTCCAGTCTGAGCAACAGAGGGGGACTTCGTCTCAAAAAGAATAAAAGCAAACCCCACTTCACAACACAGTGTTTTCTTCACAGAGAGATGCTGGTGTCAAAAGCCCTAGGAAAGGAAATTTTTAAAGTTCTAATTGAAGTTCCAAAAAAGTATTAACTTATATAAAAACCTGTTCATTCAAAAATGTTTCAAGAACTGTGTAAAAACATGGATGAAGAGCACATAAATCTACTACATACAGAAATACAGTGGCTTAGCAGAAGATTTCTCAACAGGTGTCTAAACTGAAAGATGACTTTCAGGAGTACTTTCGCAAACACAGCGGACCAGATTTTGCCAAGTATTTTGAGAATGAAGAATGGCCCAATCTGCAAACATTTGTTATCACATGAAGTAACCGAACAACTCTCCGCGAGACCTTAGAGAAAATATTTTTAAGGCCAGTTGTGGTGGTTCACACTTGTAATCCCAAGTGCTTTGGGGAGACCAAGGCAAGAGGATCACTTGAGGCCAGGAGTTCTGTACCAGCCTGGGTAACACAGTGATACCTCCATCTCTACAAAAAACAAAAAAAAAATTATAAAAAAAAAATCAGTTGGGCATGGTAGCATATGGCTGTAATCCCAGCTACTTGGGAGGCTGAACCAAGAGGAATCCCTGAGCCCAGGAGTTCAAGGTTGCAGTGAGCTATGACTGTATCACTATACTCCAGCAAGACCATGTCTCAAAATACATATTTTATATATATATATATGTTATATATTATATATATAATTATAATATATATTTTATACATAATATATATTTTACATATTATGTATGTTTATTTCAAGTGACAAGAGTCTTGGGGAAAAAATCCTGTGATCAAAAAAAGGAAATCTTAAAATGTTTCCATTGTTTCTTGGGCTTGAGAGTAAGAACGTTTATCTGCAAATCTCAAGTCTTGCTGATATAGGAGAAAAATATTAAAAAGGAAAAGTAAACAGTATTTCCCTTTTCTTTTCAAATAAGTGTAAGACTGAGGAAGGAACCCTTTCTCTGAATCTTGTGCTCAGGCTGAGAACTTAACTTTGAGGAGGAGGAATTTGCTCTTCCTCCTCACTGATGATACACTCAAGATGAGATTTATGCTCTTGATTATACACTCAAGATGAGATTTGCTGATCATAAAAATGTTATGGATTTCCCTGAACCAGCAATGTTCTGCCAATCATAGGAAAGTAATGAACATTTAGCTGCAAGTTTTCAACTTTTTAAGTTTTTTCTTATTTAACAAGCACCTACAGCAAGGACGAACTGTCTCATGTCAGATAAAAATCAACACTGTGAATGCTTATTTCAAATTAAACAAAACAAAAATAGGTTTCATGTGAACAAGATAAACTTCATTCTTTTAGTTTTAAAAGGCAATTTTATTGTATATGTTAAAGCCTATAAAAGATGAAAAAGATCAAAACACATACAAATATTTTGTTAACTTGTGGACCTTCATTTCAGCCTCACCATGCCAATCAGAAAAAAAAAAAAAAAAGTTGACTTATTTCAAAATCTTACATAAATTATGACTTGGACTATATTTTTATTAATATCACTTTGGCTTATGGTTTTTAATAGCTTTGCTATTTGATATTGTCAATAATTTTCACGGTGTATTAGGTGCAAAAGTAATCACAGTTATTGCCATCACTTTTAATGTTAATTGTACTTTTAATTAAAAGTAATGGCAGAAACTGAGATTACTTCTGCACCAACCTAAATAAATAACATTAATTAAAAACAGCTAGTAGTAGCATACAGACAGACATACAGACCAATGGAATGAAAGTC
This sequence comes from Rhinopithecus roxellana, assembly GCF_007565055.1. NCBI lineage: Eukaryota > Metazoa > Chordata > Mammalia > Primates > Cercopithecidae > Rhinopithecus > Rhinopithecus roxellana. The sequence goes on from NC_044564.1 coordinate 34,575,988, forward strand.
CAGAAATAAATTCATATATCTATGGCCAATCGATTTTTGACATGGGTGTCAAGTCCCTTCAATTGGAAAAACCAGTCTCTTCAACAAATGGTGCTGGAACAACTTGATATCCACATGCCAAAGAATGAAGTTGGACCCCTATGTCACATCACATACAAAAATTTACTCAAAAGGGATCAGCAACCTAAATATAAATTAAAACTCTTAGAAGAACATATGGGGGTAAATCTGCATGCCTTGGATTTGGCAATGAATTCTTAGGACAACAAAGGCATGAACAACAACAAAAAATAAATAAATTGGACTTCATCAAAACTCACAACTTTTGTATATCAAAGGACATTATCATAAAAATGGGGAAAAAAAGTGTTAGGATGTAGAGAAACTGGAACCTAGGTATGTTGCTGGTGGGTGTGTAAGAAAATACAACTACTGTGAAAAACAGTTTGATAGTTCCTCAAAAAGCTAAACATAGAATTACCATATGACCCAGCAACTCCACTCTTAGGTATATACCCAAAAGAACTAAACACAAAGACTCGAACAGATACTTTACGCCAATGTTCACTGCAGCATTATTCACAACAGTCAGAAGATAAAAACTACCCAAGTGCCCACCAATAGATAAATGAACAATATGTAGTATAAACATACAATGGAATACTATTCAGCCATAAAAAGCAATGAAGTTCAATATATGCTACAACATAAATGAACCTTGAAAACATTACACTAAGTGAATTAAAGACCTAAATGTAAGACCTGAACCATAAAACTCTTAGAAGAAAACACAGTGAACAAGTTCCACAGCACTGGTCTAGGCGATTTTTTGTATAGGATCTAAAGTATAGGCAACAAAAACAAAAACAAATGGAATTATGTCAAACTAAAAAGTTCTGCACACCAAAGGAAATAACAAAATGAAAGACAGCCTATAGGTTGGGAGAAAATATTGTGCCAGCCATACATCTAGACATATGGCTTATCTCAAGATATAAGAGGTTAATATCTTAAATATATAAGAAACACAACTCAGTAGCAAAAAAAAAAAAAAAAAAAATGAATAACCCAATTAAAAAATCAGCAAAAGACATGAATAGATACTCTTCCAAAGAAGGTATTAAAATGGCCAACAGGTATATAAAAAGGTGCTCCACATCACTTATCAGAGAAATGAAATTCAAGACCACAATGAAATATCATCGCCTCACACCTGTTAGGATGGCTATTATCAAAAAGACAAGAGACCTAAAAGTTATTTCACAGTTCCTCCAAGATATAAAGATTTAGAAAAGTTGGGGCAGTCACTAGCAGGCAGCTGGTGCACACGAGAACAGGTCCAACACGGTTCTACAGCTAGTAAGCATAGTCCGAGGTTCCTGATCACCATAGCGTCCTAACCTCGACTGTTTCCAGATTCTGAAACAGCAGTGTGGTTCCAGAAATGAAACTCCAGAAGCAATTTCACAATTAGACCGGAGGTTTCCTAATCATAAAAGAGATAACTCTCTTGGTTTCCCAGTTCTGGGCTAAGATGTGAGGGTTGTTCCTTAAAGCTCAACCTACTGTCTCTTTCTTCAGCTCTCCCAACTTAATTCCTCCTACGTAAGCCACTTAATGCCTATGCCAGATAATGATTTATTGCCCCTCATCTCCCAATTCACCCTTTTTGTCTGCTCTGTGAAAATGGATTTGTGCCCTTTAAATATTTTTTTATCTGCCAGCTGACATGACATTAAGCTCTGTCAGTAGAGGGCACTGGAAAGGCATTGCAAAGGAAAAGAATTGTGCTCCCTGGTTCCAGGGCATTCACTTGGCTCCAGTAGGCAAGACTTTTCCAGGGCCCTACTCCTTCAACAAGGATGGTTTCCCCACCACCAGGCTCCTCAGTATGTGCTCTTTTTTCCAACAAGAGCCTACGTAGTTTTGTAGTAGAGGTCTCTGATGAGATACCTCTTCATCAACAGCATTCCCTGGTACCCTAAGGGGTAGATTTCCAGCAAATTCCACTAGTGCTGTACCATAGCTTGAACTTGCCCTTTGACATAGCCTGGACCGTGCCCTTTCCAATAAGATCTAGGTCCATCTGGAAGATGGAAAAGCACTCTATCTTAGTCTTGGGATAGTCACTGCTCCTTATATCTGCTATTCCTATATTCTTTAGCATTATCTTTACTTCTCACTGGTAAATATCTTATTACTCCAATCCCCTGTTATAGTCAATAATTCCTTATTCTTTCCCTGCTAAATTACTGTGTGGTTTCTGTCTCCTGACTGAACCTATACTGATACATTCCAACAATTCTTTAAACTATTTAGCAGCCTATGGTAAACCCTCTCTTTGCTTAAGGGAGAGTGGTTCTTTCTCTACAAGTGTGTCTTCACTGTTTTATTTTTAAATGAAGGATTTGGGCTGTGGAGTGTGAAGAGAATAACATAATATCCTCAGAAATGAAATGAAGTTGTAACATCAACTTTTTTAAATTAGGAAGTGATACTAATCATGTATAGCCAGGGTCAAGAACCATTCCTAGGTCAGCCTATTCAATACTTGAATTGGAATGTTAACTTTATCTTAGAGTACTACCATTCCTGTTATGCCTAACTGCTATTTTGAAACTTAGCCTACAATGAGATACCACTTCACAACCAATAGAATGGCTAAACTTTAAAAAGACAGACAACAGCAAGTGTTAGCAAGGATGTGGGAAACTGGAACCCTCACACATTGCTGACAGGGATGTAAAATGGTGCAATTACTTTGGAAGTAGTTTAGCAGGGTTTTTGGGGGGGGGGTTGTTTTGGGTCTTTTGTGTGTGTGTTTGTTTTTGAGACAGGGTCTTGCTCTGTCACTCAGGCTGCAGTACAGTGGTACAAACATGGCTCACTGCAGCCTCAACCTCCTGGGTTCAAGCAATCCTACCGCCTCAGCTGGGACCACAGGTGCACACCACCACCCACCTAATTGTTTTTTTCATTCTTTGCAGAGAAGGGGTCTTGTCATATTGCCCAGGCTGGTCTCAAATTCACGGGCTCAAGCAATTCTCCCACCTCGGCCTCCCAAAGTACTGAGATTACAGGTGTGAGCCACCAAGTCCAGTCCAATGATTATGTTATATTTTAGTACAATCTGCAAACAGGCAAATTGATTTCACCTATTTTATTGTCATTAATTTTATCAAAAAGTATGGGTAAGAGTAAACCTACAAAAAGCTTATATATCCTTCCTGAACATGCATTCTTATAAAAACCAAACAAATCTGTAAGGTTCACACACTACTCCACAAAAGATGTTCAGCCACTTATAAAAAGTCTAATTAGTTTTGCTTTGTGACATTTCCATTTTACTATCAATAAATGAGGTAGATTTGAAGAGCAGAATCCCATTACCCTTCAATTATTAAATGATTTGTTTAAAAAAACTATTCCTCCAACTCAGATTTCAACTATTTTCAGACTTAAAGCCAAAATTTCTAAGTCTATACAGGTGACAAATGAGATTTAAAATCTTACCTTGAAACACACATTTTTCTCTGCCTCTAACCTATGACTGTGACCCATTTTTATAAAGAAACCACTATAACCCAAAGTCGCTCCAGCTAATATCCCAATATAAATCAAAATATATAAAATATGAGGAATAAAAACAGCTATATGGCATATAAAAAACAAAACAGAAATAGGCCCCTTCTTACTTTAGGAAGTAATTACTTTAAATGTAAAGGGATTAAATTTGCCAACCAAAACACAAAGATTGGCAGAATAGATGTTTTTTTAAATGATCCAACTGTATGTTGTCTGCAGAAGACTTACTTTAGATCCCACGGCACAAATACATGGAATGTGAAAGGATGGAAAAAGATATTCCATGCAAATAGTAACCAAAAGAGAGCAGGAAGGGCTATCCTACTAGTATCAGACAAAACAGACTGAATCACAAAAGTTCACAAGAGAAAAAGTATATTATATATTAATGAAAGTTCAACAGAGCAAGAAGATAAAACAATTATAAACATTTACACACCAACAAAATATATGAAGTAGTTACAAATCATCAAAATATGAGGCAAAAAGTAACATAATTAAGGGGAGAAATACTTCTATAATAAAAGGTGGAGGCTTAATACACCATTCTCAATAAGGAAAAAAATAACCAGAAAGAAGTGAAGAGAGAGACGATTTGAACATCACAATGAATCAACAAGATCTAACATATATTTAGAACAAGGTACTCAACAACAGAATATGAATTCCTCTCAAGTGCACATAGAACATTCTCCAAAACAGGCTATATATTAGGATACAAATTAAGTCTCAATTGATTTCAAAAGATATTTATCATACAAAGTATGCTCTCCAACCTCACAACAGGAATAAGTTAGAAATCAATCTGAGAAAGAAAACTGGAAAATTCACAAATTTATGGAAATTAAACAACACACTCTCAACCAATGAATCAAAGAAGAAATCACTGGGTTAATCAGAAAACAGAGACAAATGAAAGCAAAGACATGACAAACCACAACTTATAGGATATAGCAAAACCAGTGCTAAGGAGAAAATTTATAGACATAAACACATTAAAAAGGAAGACAGCTCTCAAAACAACCTATCTTTATAACTAAGGAATGAGAAAAAGAAGAACTAAACCCAAAGTGAGCAGAAGGAAGAAAATAAAAAAGACCAGAGCAGAAATAATTAAAATAGAGACTAGAAAAACAATAAAGAAAATCAACAAAACCAAAAGTTGGTGCTTTGAAAAATTAACAAAACTGACAAACCTTTAGCAAGATTTAAAAGAGAGAGAGAAGACTCAAATTACTAAAATCAGAAATGAAAGGGGAGACATTATGACCAATTCTACAAAGGCAAAAAGGATTTTTTATAACAGAGTACTGTGAACAACAGTACACCAATTGGACAACGTAGATGAGATAAATTTCTAGAAACACAAAACCTACCAAGCCTGAACCACAAAGGAACAGAAAATTTAAATAGACCCATAACTATTGAGGAGATTTAATCAGTAATTAAAAACCTCCTTACAGGCTCGGCGTGGTGGCTCACGCCTGTAATCCCAGCACTTTGGGAGGCCAAGGTGGGTGGATCACAAGGTCAAGAGATCGAGACCAGCCTGGCCAACATGGTGAAACCCTGTCTCTACTAAAAATACAAAAATTAGCTGGGCATGGTGGCGCGTGCCTGTAGCCCCAGCTACTCAGGAGGCTGAGGCAGAAGAATCGCTTGAACCCATGAGGCAGAAGTTGCAATGAGCCAAGATCATACCACTGCACCCCAGCCTGGCGACAAAGAGAGACTCCATCTAAAACAAACAAACAAAAAAACCTCCTTACAAAGCAAAGCCCTAAATCTGATGGCTTCACTGGTAAATTCTATAAAACATTAAAAAAAAAAAAAAGACTAGTTCTTTTCAAACTCTTCCAGAAAAGTGAAGAAGGAACACTTCCTACCTCATTCTAAGGCCAGCACTGCCCTGATACCAAAGTCAGACAGATGCTACAAGAAAATGACAGACCAATATTCTTTATGACCATTAATGCAAAACTCTTCAACAAAATACTAGCAAACCAAATACAGCAATGTGAAGGCAAATCAAAACTACAAGATGCCACTTCGCAGCCATTAAGATGGCTGCTACCAAAAACAAAACAAAAACAGAAGACAGTAAGTGCTGATGTGGATAGATTAGAATCTTTGTGAACTATTGATAGGAATATAAAATGGTGCAGCCATTATGGAAAACAGTATGAGGGTTCCTTGAAAAATTAAAAATAGAATTATCATATAATTCAGCAATTCCACTTCCAGGTATATACTCAAAAGAACTGAAAGCAAGGTCTTTGGGAGGCCGAGTCAAGTGGATCACAAAGTCAGGAGACAGGGACCATCCTGGCTAACATGGTGGAACCCCATCTTTACTAAAAATACAAAAAAAATTAACCAGGTGTGTTGGCACACACCTGTAGTCCCAGCTACTTGGGAGGCTGAGGCAGGAGATTCACCTGAACCCAGAGGCAAAGCTTGCAATGAGCCGAGAATGCACCACTGCACTCCAGCCTGGGCGACACAGCGAGACTCCATCTCAAAAAAAAAAAAAAAAAAAAAAAGCAAGGTCTTGAAGAGATGTTGACATACCTAGATTCAAAGCAGCATTATGCACAAGCAACTCAAGTGTCCATCCATCAATGGATGAATGCATAAACAAAATCTGGCATATGCACACAACAGATTATCCAGCCTTAAAAAGAAAGTCCTGACACACAGTACAACATGAACAAAGCTTGAAGACATTGTGCTAAATGAAATAAGCCAGTCACAAAAAGATAAATGCTGTATGACTGACTCCACTCACGTGACATACTCAGAGTTGTCAAATTCATAGCAACAGAAAATAGAACAGTGCCTGCCAGGGAATGGACTATGTGGGAGGGGGAGAGTAATTGTTTAATACATAGAGTTTCAATTTGAGAAGATAAAAAAAGTTCTGTAGATGTACGGTGATGACGGCTGCACAACAATGTGAATATACTTGATGCCACTAAACTACACACTTCAAAATGATTAAAATGGTAAAGTTTATGTTATATATGTTTTACCATCATTTTTTAAAATGAATATTTTTTTAAAGACCAAAATATGAATCTTGTGTTAAAAACTAGGGAAAAAAGTTGTTTCAAATGTAAATAAAAGTTAAAATTAATGAGATTAAATTAAAACGTGAGAGATTAGTTTTCACCATGCACCAAAAAGGAGTCTAGAAAGTGCGTTGACCATAAATTAATAAATCTAAAGAGTTCTTATAAAAATAATATTTTTTAATTCACTAAACTCTATTATATGTAGGCAGTGTTCAGATTTTTATTCACATTATCTGACCATAAATCCCCCTGGCTGACTTTATTATTGTTTTTAATCCCTCTATAACCAACATCCTTATAATCTTCATAATTTTAAATCACTTTGCCCATAAGGAAAAATGTAAGGCAAAGACAGCAAGTACCTGGCATTTCTCCATAGGGCAGCTCATCCTCAGCATGAATTAAGTGAGAAATGAACAGAGATTAAGAAGGGAAACCAGGTCACTTTTTTTAAGCTTATGAGTTAGATATTAGTGGAGCTTTTCACATTGTGCCTTCACTGTTTAATATTTACATTCCCAAAATGTTAAATTTGAACATTTACACAGAAATGTATAACAGGTCTGATTTTTGTTTTTAGATGGTATTCAGATTACTAATACTATAATTCCATTGCATCAGCACCTGACTAAAACCATTAAGAAACTTTCTGTGAATAATCCTTTACTGTACTTAATTTTGTACGTTAAAATATTTTTATTTAAATTTTTTAATTCACACATAATAATCATATGTATTTATGAGGTACACAGTGATCTTTTGATATATGTAACGTATAGCAATCAGATCAGGGTAATTAGCAAATCCATCATCTCAAACATTTACCATTTCTTTGTGTTCAGAGCATTTCATATCCTCCTGGCTATTCGAAAGTATATATTATCAATTACAGCCATCCTATAGTGCTAGAGAACACTGTAGAGCTTATTCCTACTACCTAGCTAGAATACTTTTTTTTAATAAGGCCTTTACCAGGTCCCAAAGCCTAAAACAAAAACAAACCAGAGATTGTCACTACCACTTCACTTCTTAATCAAAGGTTTGTGAGAAATCCTCTTTAAGATTTAAATCCAGAAGTTCTAAAAGCATGGTGCATGGGCCCCTGGAGTCCTGACACTCTTTTAGGGGACCCACAAGATGTGTGGTCCCCTATTTGTATAACACTATTTGTATAATACTAAAATTTAAAATACTAAAATTACTGTCATCTTGGATTGAATTAAAGTCACCATCAACTATCAACAATTATAAAACAACAAAAAGCCAGCCGTGGCTCATGCCTGTAATTCCAGTACTTTGGGAGGTGTATGCGGGTGGATCACAAGGTCAGGAGATAGAGACCATCCTGGCTAACACCGTGAAACCCCGTTTCTACTAAAAAATACAAAAAACTAGCCGGGCGAGGTGGCGGGCGTCTGTAGTCCCAGCTACTCGGGAGGCTGAGGCAGGAGAATGGCGTGAACCCAGGAGGCAGAGCTTGCAGTGAGCTGAGATTGCACCACTGCACTCCAGCCTGGGCAAGAGAGCAAGACTCCGCCTCAAAAAAAAAAAAAAAAAAAAAAGACAAGAAAAAGTCAATGTCACTTAAGAATGTCCTTGAAACAGTAAAAGTTATTAATTTTTACACAACTTTTTATGTGACAAAATGGGAAGTTTGCATGAACCATTTCTGCTACATACTGAATTACAATAGTTGATGGTTGTCTCAAAGTAAAGTGCTTTTGTAACTGAACTGACAGCTTGAACTAGCCTCTTTTTTAATGAAAGTGACTGAAAGAACGATTGACAGACTATGGTTATTCAAATTGGAATATTTTAGCAGAGGTTTTCTCAGAAATGAATAAACTGAGCTTGCTTGTCACTTTAAGTAAACAAGTCACATTTGTTGCCAATGATAAAATTTGAGCTTTCAAGCAAAAATCCGAATTCTGGAAAATTCATATCCACCATCGTCATGTCAAGACCTAAACAGCTTCCCAATAATTTGTCTCTAACAAAATGGGTGGTGATATTAACAACCATAACTTTCTTTGATATTGCATGATGAAAGATGTCAACATTTGGAAGATCTGCATAACACTGAACCAATATTTATAAATGACCAAGGAATGATGTTACAATCTCAGGAATGGGTATAAGATCAATTCAAAGTTCAAGCCAATGGGTTTTACTAGAGCATGCAAAAATCCACTTACATGATTTCTCACTGCATCTAACCTTTAAGAAATTGCCACTTACTGAGTGTTGATATAATATCAAAAAACAATATCCACAATTATCTGAAAAGGCTATTAAAATGCTCCCTCCCCTGGCCTCTCCACCCTGTTCAGCCATTACCTGTGTGACACTGGATTTTCTCTATATGTACTTCAACCCAAACAACGTATTGCAATAGACTCGATGCAGGAGCAGATACGATAATCCAGCTGTTTCCCTTAAACCAGACAGATTTACAAAAAAAGTAAAACAATGCCACTTTTCTCACTACTTGATTGTTTGTTTTAAAAAAAAGTTGTTTCCATTAAAAATATGGTGTTTATATTAACATGTAAAGAGTTTGTCATTGTCATTTTAAGTGAACTGACAAAACAATTTATATTTCTCTTTTCATTTACAATACAGTAAATACAGATAAATTCACAAAAGCTTTTTGGGGATCCTCAACAACTTTTAACAGTGTAAAAGGGTTCTGAGACCAAATGTTTGAAAGCATTTAGAGTTTTAATATTAGACCTCTGCAAATCAAGAACAAGTATGTAAAATCATACTGGGGGGGGGAGTTCCTAGGAAAATTATATGAAAGCTGAACATGAACACAATGTCAAATCAAAACTGACCTCACTCTATATAATATCAATAAAAAAGAAAATAAAGAATACTTTGATAAAACTGATTTTGTGTGCCCTGGAAACAACATACAATATTCTGATCAAATAAACACGTATGTACCTACCAATATTCTGACAGATTACATGTTTGATAACGGCACATTATGGTCAAAGAAACACCCAATCACAAACTCAAAAACAAATGATTAAAAGATTAAAATAGCAGCCGTCACCAACAGGAGGGACACAATCCAAAGTTCTGTCAGAAGGGACAAACAGGGATATATCAGCAGCTCTCCAGTAGCATCCCGGGGCACCCAGCTCAGGGTCTAGCTGTTCTATTTAAAACTGACTTACATGTTTCCAAGGTAGGACAGTGAGACTAAGCTCTCATTTAACCCCAAAGGAGCAGATGGGTCATAGTGGAATTAATCTGCACTAATACTGCTCCATCCGCCAAAAGTCTTTTTTCCACTTACTAGATCCCTTTGAAGACTGAGGAAGAGCAACGGTAATAATAGCAACATTTCCTAGGCACCAGTTACTAAATGCCAGGCACTGTGGGCTAAGCACTGTACATGTATTAATCACTTACTATTTGAGAATATCTTAAGAGTATACACTATTATTACGTATTTTGGAGCTCAAAAAGGACAAATAACTTGCCTTAAAAAAAATAAATAAATAAAAATAACTTGCCTAAAGTAAAGCCAGGACCCAAACCGAGCCATCTGACTCTGAGGCCCAACCCCTTAGCCACTACACTATAGTACACAGGCATAGTAATCAACAATAACATCTGAAGTTTAAAATTCAGGGCGCACCCTACACAATTTCTGTTGTTTATACTGAAATCCATTGCCTAAGGAAAGCTCCCATCTTGCAGATGGCCCTCTGACAGGTGCATCAGTTGCTACTCACGCACTGTTCAACTTTCAGATGGTGGGGGACTTCAAGCAAGAAAAGCAGATTTGGGAAGATGAATACTTTTGATGAGGTTTAAAAAAATTAAGGCCAGGCCGGGCGCGGTGGCTCATGCCTGTAATCCCAGCACTTTGGGAGGCCGAGGTGGGCAGATCACCTGAGGTCGGAGTTCAAGACCAGCTTCAGTAGCATGGTGAAACCCCGTCTCTACTAAAACTACAAAAAATTAGAGCTGGGAGTGGTGGTATGCGCCTGTAATCCCAGCTACTCGGCAGGCTGAGGCAGGAGAATCGCTTGAACCCAGGAGTCAGAGGTTGTAGTGAGCCAAGATCGCGTCACTGCACTCCAGCCTGAGCCACAAGAGCGAAACTCCGTCTCAAAAAAAAAAAAATTCAGGCCAGGCGCGGTGATTCACGCCTGTAATCCCTGCACTTTAGGAGGCTGAGTCCAGTGGATCACCTGAGGTTGGGAGTTCGACACCAGCCTGGCCAACATGGTGAAACCCTGTCTCTACTAAAAACACAAAAATTAGCTGGGCGTGGTGGCGCGCGCCTACAATCAAGAAGCTGAGGCGGGAGAATCGCTCGAACCCGGTAGGGGCAGGCTGCAGTGAGCCAAGATCGCACCACTGCACTCCAGCCTGGGTGACACAGTGAGACTCCATCTCAAAAAAAAAAAAAAAAACGTAGAATACAAATTACAAAATTTCATAACTCTTGGACTTCTTTTCCTTCTGCTAATGGAAGTAAAAACATTATTGTATAGCAGCCTAGCTAGACTATTCTAAAGAGAACAATGCCTCAATTCAAGTCAATTGGAAAAGCTTTATAAAAATTGCTTCTACAAAAGTTTAAATTACATTAATAGATTTAAATGTTTTGCTATGTTGGCCAAACACGAGGGTAGTGTTAAGCCTATCCACTTCATTTCCAAGTTCAGAATGAGTCTGCAGTTGTAATTATGTGATGAATCAATTCAAGGCAGAGTTTCGTGATCATTAAAAATGAACCTATAACTTCACCATAGAATTTAACTCAAGAGAAGTGGAATGGGAACATGAACAAGTCATATTAGAACTCTGCCTGCAGGATGAGAAAGAGTGGGTAAGGCACGACTTATTATCTCGCAGTAATTCTACATAGGAAATACTTACAGATCTTTCAGAGTTTTGTTTGGTTCTGACATTTGGCACATGTTTTAAAATAAGCACCATTTAAAGTTCCTTAAATAAATCACTTCTTTTTTGGCCTACTGAACTAAAAACATTCCACAATACAATTACAAAAATAACTTCCTGGTTTTCTCAGACAACCAGTTTATAAGAATAATTCAGAGGTTCACAAAGGATAATTTGATTTACATAAAGCTTTCAAAACGGACATAAAAGGTAAGTGAAAATGAGTGATTAAGAAGACTGTTAAGGTCCTTTCTAACCACAAATTGTCATGAATTGTAATTAACCACAATTACAATTTTAAACACCTGAAGGAAAAAACCCAAATAGAATTCATACTGCCAAAGAAAATTTTCGCTACTTTCAGGCACTTGAGTGAGCTACGTTAAAACGGGAAATGGGCTTTAAATTATCAACATTCACATCGATTACACATGATGCATGAAAACTCCATTCTACAATGAGTAAACGCCCAGGAAAGGAACCCAACCAACTCCAATTGCCCTGGTGCTCATAAGAGGTTTATACGGCACAAGGGGTAAAATTACGGTAGAGTCGAGCAAGCCTTTGGGTTACAGGAGTCCTTGAACACTTGCAATTGAGAACCCGCAATTCAGGAAGGAAGACACTAAGGAAACTCTGCACTGTCATCGAGGGTGATCCGATTCAGGTTCAAACCAAATGCTCAAGGCGACAAGTTGTAAACAGAAGACACACTTCAGCTCAAACCACCCAGTGAGAGGAAGCAAACCTGCCCATCGCCGATGTCACAGCAAATCCCACCTTGCTGGCGCTCAGCCGGGAACCCTAGGATTCCGATGCACAGTGGCCCGCGACCCGACGGCCGGCTACCACTGCGGAGGGGGGGGCGCAGGGTTGGGCGCGCCCGCCCCCGGCCCTGCAGCCCCTCGGTTAGACTCCCCGCGGCGCCGCGAGCTCGGGCCCGAGAGGAAGGGTAGAGCACAAGAGGCGGCCTCCGCCCAGAGACCGCGCCCAATACCCTCCGCAAGGACTGGGACGGGGGTCCACCGAGGGTCCGGGGACTGGGGAAGGCGTTTTCCAGACCCAGCCAAAGCCCCAGCCCGTCAGGGCTTTCCCTCAAGACCTAGTGCTTTCCCCTCACGCCCCGTGAAAGACATGTGTTACACAACCCGTCAGGTAAGGGGCGCAGGGATCCAGGGTCACCCCTCCCTACCCCCGGGCGCCGCCGCCTGCATCTCCCGCGGCCCGGGGAGAGCAGAGGGACGGCCGGCCGGGACGCGAGGACGGCAGCGAGGCGCTCACCGGCTCAGGATGGGGCGCTGGCGGGGACTGCGAAGAGCCGCAGCACCCGGCTCGGCACCCGGAGCACGGCGGATCCCTCGCCGCCCGCCGCCCGGTGTTTTCATACAAACCCTGGTGGCAGGCTAGGCGGAGGCGGCGGCGGCGGCAGCGGCAGCTGCGGCGGCGGCGCTGGAGGCGGCGGAACCTGCCCGCATCCCGGGCAACGTCAGCGCGGCGCCCCGCCCACCGCACGCCTTGCCAGCCGGCTCCCAGCACGCGCAGGGAGTGGGGGCGGGGCGTGCGAGGCCGCGAAAGGGGCGGGGCGGAGCGCACGCCCCCTTCCCGGCGCGTCCCCTGTTACCCCCGTGCGCGCTCCGCCCCGCCCCTCTGCGCGCCTGACGAGAGGGAGCGCGCGCGTGGGGGCGGAGCGTGCACGGGAGCGGGAATTAGGGGCGGGTGTTCCGCTGGCTGCCGGCGCCTTGTCCCCAGCAGCCCCGGCCACCGCCCCACCGTACCGATCTGCGAGCTACTCCCCACGTTCTTCAAGTCACCTTTCTGTACACTCCCAACGAGGGCCCCAGCGTTTTCCCGGAACTAAGCCCGCGCCCACCCCTTCCCCCGCTATCAATCAGTCACTCTTAGGAAGGGTTCTTAACGCTCCCCACCTGATGCCGGGGTAGCATCAAACGCTGGGGACTGCGGTAAAGCTTAGACCTTTCCTGACCTCAAGGAGAGTCCGTAATAAGAGGCTGGAAGGGACACGCTGTTACTACAGTCGGGCTCCCAGAAAACAACAGGATTGCACCTTGTGGCCAAACCTCAGTAAATTGGATGCCTGGTGCTGCAGCGAACAAAATAGCATGCTGATTTACTGTTTTTTGAAAAGGTGCCTGCATATAATCAAAACGGTAATGCTAAGTTGGATACTGAAGGCAAAGGCGGAATGTTTTATCTGAGCCAGAGTAATGTGTCAGAGAAATTACTAATACACCCCCTTCTGTTTTGACTGTATTTAAGTGTACTGTAATGTATTGCAAATAAATACTGACATCATTTACTTTTTCAAGATGCACAAGATCATGTTTGCTACTGTTTATGGTAAGGAATGTAATATTACTACTAGATAAGGGAATGCATTGAGAACTGTGGGATTTTTGTTTTGTTTTATGATCTTGTTCAAATAAAATTAAGCAGGTGTGAAAGCAATTCAAAAAGTAACCCAAGGTACACCACAATGCTTCTTACGGTTTACCCTTGGTAGATGTCTTTATTCAGATGAACAAGAAACTGCCATTTTGTAAACATCGTAGTTTCCTTCATCGTGAGCACTAAAAGATAGGTTATGGTATTTAAAATAATTTTTAAAAAATAATTTTAAAATAATATTTAAAATAATTTTAAAACCACCCCAAACCACCCAATCGGAAAGGTATTGTCTGAAAATACCCAATAATAATGTAAAAATTTTACAATAATGCTAGATATACATGTAATATACCTGAAACCTTTTTAAAGAACATGTTTCTAAATGAGTCAACCTGCAATATAGGAAGATACTATGTGGATGTGTGTGTTTGTGGAATTTGAATCCCACTTTCACAAGCACTGTTAGCATAGTTTGATGACCAGGACACAAACCCAGGAGATTAACTGACACAAGATAAACAGCTGCGTTACGTTGCTTTGAAATGATTCCAATCACATAGTTTGCCACAAGAGTGAGTGATTTATGTTTTGTGGTAATTAAGAACTTCGAGCTACTCTCCCACCCCCTGGGAATGTGACATCACTCTTCATCAGATCCCACATGTATGAAGTTGAAATAAACTTCACCTCCCCTAGCTAATGTGACATTACACCTTATCAAACACCATATATAAGTTACTGACTTCAACTACAGGATTTCAAAATACATATAAACTCAAGAATTTGCGAGATGCTTTGAGAGCTCAGTGGGTGGCAGATCATAGGCTCTGTCAGCCACTTCCCTAAACACTACCGGCTCAGGCTGCAACAGGGCCACACCCTGTTAGCCTTTAAGCTTTGAAGCCTGTCCAGCAACACTGGCACCGCCCTGTAGCATCGTGGGACTTTGCATATCCTCACAGATCTCCTGTATGTTGGACACCATCTCTCCCAAGAACCTCAACCTCCAAAAGGTAAAGGTACACCTCAATTATTTTTATTTTCTTTTTTTTTTTCTTTTCAAGACAAGAGTCTCACTCTGTTGCCAAGGCTGTAATACAGTAGTGCAATCATGGCTCACTGCAGCCTTGACCTCCCAGGCTTAATGAATCCTCCTACCTCAGCCTACCACTGAGTAGCTGGGACTACAGGCACATGTCACCACATCTGACTAACTTTTTAAATTGTTTTTGTAGAGTTGGGGTCTCCCTAAGTCGCCCAGGCTGTTCTCAAACTCCTGGGCTCAGCAGTCCTCCTGCCTTAGCCTCCCAAAGTGCTGGGATTACAGGCATTAATACCACACCCACCTCGATCTTTAATTAGACTTTACTTTCCACAGAGGTCTGCTTCAATCTTAATTGAACAACTAGATTTTAATAGTTTTGGAACTCACTATGTAGTTAATATACATCATCTATGGAGTGTATTCCCTGTGAAATTATTCCCTTAATTCTCTGCCTCTGTACATTGTGAACCTAAGAAAACAAATTATCTTCATATGGCAATAAACCATGTTGACGTAGGATTTTTTTCTCCTTAGCTCAGCTAGATCAAGGTTCTTGTCTCAAGACCAGGAAAAATTAGATACGCAGCCATTTGAAGAGTGAGTGGAGTAGAATTTATTAAGCAAAAGGAAAGCTCTCAGCAAAGAGAAGGGTCCTGAAAGCAGGGTCCCAGTTGCCAGCTTCACAGTTGAATACAAGGGCTTTTACATGCAAGCTGATGGGGCTGGGTTCCCTATTTGTATAAGGCGCAAATTCCTGGTGGCTCCACCCCATTCCCCCAGTGTGCATGCAGGCCCTTAGTCCACTGTAGGCATGTTTAGGCAAGACGCCTATGTAAGTTCCCTTATCTATACGAAACACGGATGGGAGGTTCTCTGGGGACCCTTCCCTTACTGTTTGCCTAAAGCAAGCTGGCTGACTCCTTTCAATGTGATTCAGGAAATTATACTTTTATCTCCCTACTTTGAACCATACAGAACACAGAGCTAATTTCTATTGGTCACTCTTTCCACAGCATCTTCAATAAACCTTATTATGATACATAAAACTAAATGTGAATAGCTGATATAATCAGAATTGGGCTATATAATGGAATTCATTTAACTTGGATTCCTCTATTCAGTCTAACCTTGTAGGTACTCAATAAATGTTTGCCTGTTTCATTTTTGGACTAATCATGGGGAGAGAGAGTGAACACTGGAGCCCAGCTATCTCTTTCTCCTCTTCTGATTTCCTTATCTCCATGTCTTTAATAAGGTAACATAGAAAATACAACACGCTGTATTACAAAACTCTGTAGTCGTAAGGCTTAGAACAGTCATGGACCTCTCAAAAAGTCTACAGCAATTTCCATCTAGAACATAAATGTTAGGAGAGCATGATTGATCATGAGGTTTCTGAAACATAGCTGGTCCTCTGGAGTTAGAGGATTGATTGTGGTAACTATTGAGCAATCAACCATTTATCAAGCACGTCTTATGTACCAGACAGTCCTCTTGAGATCTTCTGAGGAATTAAGCAAATAATAATGCTCAACAAAAGACCTAACCACTGCCTTGTGTCAAACTAAAAGGTTTACCACAAATAGACCACAGAACAGAATGTAGTACCAACAACCAGAGCTGAATCTAAATGAATGCGGCAAAACTGGGAAATGGAGGGAAGCAGTCTGGGATTTCACACAATGAATGGTTCTGATGCAAATCTTTTACAGTGGCAAATGGTTTCCATGGTAAACTGTAAATGGTATGTAATTCAGGGTCAGAAAAATTGAACTTAAAGGCCAGGCGTGGTGGTTCATGCCTGTAATCCCAGCATTTTGGGAGGCCAAAGCAGGAAGATCAATTGGTGATATAGGAGTTAAGAAGAAATCACTTAGGCAGATAATGAGAGTATGGGAGCCCTTGGTAAGGCTTTTCTCTTTAATGAAAAGCAGCCCCAAATCATTTTCTAACAAAGAGCAGCCTGTAAGGTCAAGCTGCAGACATACCCAAGCAAGCTAGGAGCTTGCACTGGTGAATGCCGGCAGAAACTCGGGGATAGACATGTTCAAGATGGCAGCTCCACCTTCTCTTCTCTGTCAGCCACGTGTACAATAAGAAGCAGACAACATGGTGCAGATCAACAGGAAAGCCCATTTGCAGAGTAAGATTACGGTGGGGAGACAAGCCTTCCTTTTCCCCCGCCCCCGCACAGTATGTACACGTCATACGTGATGGAACCAATGTGTGAGCCCTATGTAAATCAGACACTGCCTTCTCCAACCTGATGCCTATAAAATCTGCTGCGATCCACCGCCTCACCCCCTCTTCGGACCTCTCTCTTTCCCGAGAAGCTGCTCTCCTCTCTCCTTTCTTCTGTCTATCAAACTTTCCACTACTGAACCCACCAACACGTGTCTGTGTCCTGAATTCTTTCTTGGCGCAAAACAACGAACCCCAGGGTATATACCCCAGACAGCATAGGCATATTATTGGAACGAGGAGTTCAAGACCACCCTGGACAACATAGCGAGACCCCCCCAACTCTACAAAAAATAAAAATTAAAATTAATGTGTGGTAGTGCATGCCTGTAGTCCTAACTACTTGGGAGGCTGAGGCAGGAGGATAGCTTGAGCCCAGGAGTTCAAGGCCACAGTAAACTGTAATCACACCACTGCACACCAGCCTGGGCAACAGAGCAAGATTATGCCTCTAACGAAAAGAAAGAGAGGGAGAGAGACAGAGAGAGAGAAGCAAAATTGAATTTAAAGATCCATACGTATAAACCACTACACCCTCACTAAGATTCTTCCTTTTTTCTTTTTTTTTTTTTTTTTTTGTTTTGTTTTGTGAGATGAAGTTTCACTCTTGTTGCCCAGACTGGAGTGCAATGGTGCAATCTCTGCTCACTGCAACCTCCGCCTCCCAGGTTCAAGCAATTATCCTGCCTCAGCCTCCCAAGTAGCTGGGATTACCAGGCATGCACCACCACATCCAACTAATTTTGTATTTTTAACATAGATGGGGTTTCACCATGTTGGCCAGGTTGGTCTCGAACTCCCAACCTCAGGTGATCCACCACCTCAGCCTACCAAAGTGCTGGGATTACAGGTGTGAGCCATTGTGCCTGGCCACCCTCACATTCTTCATTTGTGAAGTGGAACTTAAATATTCCTGCCAAATCTAAAGCTTTAAAATTTGGCATACCCTTTGATTCTCTTACAGGAATTTATCCTAAAGAATGTATCCAAGTGGCATCATATTACCCAACTTCAAACCGTACTACAAAGCTATAGTCACCAAAACAGCATGATATTGGTATAAAAATAGGCACATAGACCAATGGAACAGAATAGAGAACCCAGAAATAAAGCCAAATACTTACAGCCAACGGATCTTCAACGAAGCATACAAAAACATAAAGTGGGGAAAGGACACCCTATTCAACAAAATAGTGCTGGGATAATTGGCAAGCCATGTATAGGAGAATGAAACTGGATCCTCATCTCTCATGTTATGCAGAAATCAACTCAAGATGGATCAAAGACTTAAAACTAAGATCTGAAACCATAAAAATTCCAGAAGATAACATTGGAAAAATTCTTTTAGACATTGAGTTAGGCAAAAACTTTCATTACAAGAACCCGAAAGCAAATGCAATAAAAAACAAACAAAAATAAATAGACGGGACTTAATTACACCAAAAAGCTTCTGCACAGAGAAAGAAATAATCAGCAGAGTAAACAGACAACCCAGAGCGGGAGAAAATCTTCACTATCTATACCTCCAACAAAAGACTAATATCTAGAATCTACAGAGAGCTCAAACAAATCAGCAAGAAAAAAACAAGTAATCCCATCAAAAAATGGGCTAAGGACATGAATAGACAATTCTCAAAAGAAGATATACAAATGACCAACACACATGTGGGAAAATGCTCAATATCACTAATCATCAGGGAAATGCAAATCAAAACCACAATGTAATATCACCTTACTCCTGCAAGAATGTCTGTAATTTAAAAAATCAAACAATAATCGATGTTAGTGTGGATGTGGTGAAAAGGGAACACTTTTACACTGTTGTTGGCAATAGAAGTTAGTGGTTATACTATGAGTATGGGCTAAAAGTAGATATACCATTTCATCCAGCAGTCTCACTCCTGGGTATCTACCAGAGGAAAATAAGTCATTATATGAAAAAGACACTTACACATTACACATGCATGTTTATAGCAGCACAATTCACAGTTGCAAAAATATGGAACCAGTCCAAATGCCCATCAACCAGTGACTGGAAAAAGGAAGTGTGGTATATATACACCATGGAATACTACTCAGCCATAGGCAGCAACCTGGATGTAGTTGGAGGCTATTATGCTAAGTGAAGTAACTCAGGAGTGGAAAACTAAACCATATGTTCTCACTTACAAGTGGGTACAGCATATACTGCTAGGGTGATGATGGGTGCACCAAAATCTCATAAATCACCACTAAAGAACTTATCCATGTAACCAAACAGCACCAGTTCCTGAAAAACCTACTGAAATGAAAAGGAAGGAAGGGAGTTGGGGGGGAAGGGGAGGGGAAGGGGGGAAAGGGGAGGGGAAGGGGGGAAAGGGGAGGGGAAGGGGGGAAAGGGGAGGGGAAGGGGGGAAAGGGGAGGGGAAGGGGGGAAGGGGAGGGGAAGGGGGAAGGGGAGGGGAAGGGATGGGAGGGGGAGGGGGAGGAGGGGAGGGGGAGGGGAGGGGGAGGGAGAGAGAGAAAGACAAAGAAAGCGAAAAAGAGAGAGAGAAAGAAAGAAAAGGAAAGAAAGAGGGAGGGAGAGATGGAGGGAGGGAGGCAGAAAGAGAAAATGTGTCTGAGCTCAGTGGCTCACGTCTCTAATCCTAGCACTTTGGAGGCTAAGGCAGGATGATCCCTTGAGTCCAGGAGACTGAGACCAGCCTAGGCAACATAGCAATACCCTGTCTCTACAAATTTTTTTAAAAAAATAGCTGGGTGTGGTGGCATGCACCTGTAGTCCCAGCTACTCAGGAAGATTAGGCAAGAGGGTCCCTTGAGCCCAGGAGTTTGAGGCTGCAGTAAGTTATGATTACCACTGCACTTCAACCTGGCCAGTGGAATGAGACCCTGTCTCAACCAAATCAATAAATAAATAAATAAGAAAGGAAGAAAATACTGAGTTCTACTTCTACATATAAACCAGAAATCTTTTCTTATTCATCACTGCAATTCATATGCATGCTTGGATGTGCACAGAATATCACTGAAAGCTAAATAAGGAACTGATATAATGGCTGCCTCTGAAGAGAACTGGTAGGCTATCTGGTGGAGGTGAGAGGGAGACTTATGTTTACTGAATACTATATCATGACTTTAGATTATGTCATGTGTACATAGTACCTGCTTGATTTTTTTTTAATTTACTTGATTATATTTAAATTTGAAGCTTTTGGTTTAGCTTTTTTTTTTTTTTTTTTTTTTTTTTTTTTTTTTTGAGATGGAGTTTCACTCTTGCTGCCCAGGCTGGAGTGCAATGGTGTGATCTCCACTCACTGCAACCTCCACCTCCGGGTTCAAACTATTCTCCTGCCTCAGCCTCCTGAGTAGCTGGGATTACAAGCATGGGCCACCATGCCCAGCTAATTTTTTTGTATTTTTAGTAGAGACGGGGTTTCTCCATGTTGGTCAGGTTGGTCTTGAGCTCCCAACCTCAGGTGATCCACCCGCCTCGGCCTCCCAAAAGTGCTGGGATTACAGGTGTGAGCCACCGTGCCTGGCCATGATTTAGCTTTTATTTAGCCTTTTATATAGGGAAAAAGCTTTTCATGTATAGATTAATCCACAGTCATTTCATATGTCCCCACCCAAATCTCATCTCAAATTGTAACCCCTGTAATCCCTGCATGTCAACTGAGGGACCTGGTGGGAGGTGCTTGGATCATGGGGATGGTTTCCCCCATAGTGTTCTTCTGACAGTGAGTGAGTTCTCAGGAGATCTGATGGTTTCTGTAAGTGGGAGTTTTTTCCTGCATGCTCTCTCTTTTCTCTCTCACACCACCATGTAAGATGTGCTTTGCTTCCCCTTCATCTTCTGCCATGATTGTAAGTTTCCTGAGATCTCCCAGTCATGCAGAACTGTGAATCAATTACACCTCTTTCCTTTCTAAATTACCCAGTCTCAGGTAGTATCTTTATAGCAGTGTGAGAATGGACTAATAACACATGTACACAGATGAGGAAACTGTTTTTTTTTTTTTTTTTGAGACGGAGTCTTGCTCTGCCGCCCAGGCTGGAGTGCAGTGGCCGGCTCTCAGCTCACTGCAAGCTCCGCCTCCCGGGTTCACGCCATTCTCCTGTCTCAGCCTCCCGAGTAGCTGGGACTACAGGCGCCCGCCTCGTCGCCCGGCTAGTTTTTTGTATTTTTTAGTAGAGACGGGGTTTCATCGTATTAGCCAGGATGGTCTCGATCTCCTGACCTCATGATCTGCCCGTCTCGGCCTCCCAAAGTGCTGGGATTACAGGCTTGAGCCACCGCGCCCGGCCGAGGAAACTGTTAAAAACCAGTCAAGGACAGGATGTGGAGAAATAGGAACACTTTTACACTGTTGGTGGGATTGTAAACTAGTTCAACCATTATGGAAAACAGTATGGCAATTCCTCAAGGATCTAGAACTAGATGTACCATGTGACCCAGCCATCCCACTACTGGGTATATACCCAAAGGATTATAAATTATTCTACTACAAAGACACATGCACACGTATGTTTACTGCGGCACTATTCACAATAGCAAAGACTTGGAATCAACCCAAATGTTCATCTGTGACAGACTGGATTAAGAAAATGTGGCACATATACACCATGGAATACTATGCAGCCATAAAAAAGGATGAGTTTGCGTCCTTTGTAGGGACATGGATGCAGCTGGAAACCATCATTCTTAGCAAACTATCACAAGAACAGAAAACCAAACACCGCATGTTCTCACTCATAGGTGGGAACTGAACAATGAGATCACTTGGACTCGGGAAGGGGAACATCACACACTGGGGCCTATCATGGGGAGGGGGGAGGGGGGAGGGATTGCATTGGGGAGTTATACATGATATAAATGATGAATTGATGGGTGCTGATGAGTTGATGGGTGCAGCACACCAACATGGCACAAGTATACATATGTAACAAACCTGCACGTTATGCACATGTACCCTAGAACTTAAAGTATAATAAAAATAAATAAATAAAAAATAAAAAGAAAACCAGTCAAGAGTGGTATTACATTGTGCACTCAACTTAAAAACAGAAATTCCTTTTGAAAAAGTCATGTGTAGGCCAGGCACAGTGGCTCATGCCTGTAATCCCAGCACTTTGGGAAGTGAAGGTGGGCGGGCCACCTGAGGTCAGGAGTTCAAGACTAGCCTGGCCAACATGATGAAACCTCGTCTCTACTGAAAATACAAAAAAATTAGCTGGGCAGGCGCCTGTAACCCCAGCTACTTGGGAGGCTGAGGCAGGAGAATCGCTTGAACCAGGGAGGCGGAGGTTGCAGTGAGCCGAGATCATGCCATTGCACTCCAGCCTGGGCAACAAGAGCGAAACTTCGTCTCAGAAAAAAAAGAAGTCATGTGTATATGTATGAATATATATATTTGAATAAACAGCTAGCATATATACCAAAAATAATAACAACTATCTCTGAATGTGGATAAGTGATTTTTTTTCTCCCTTTTACTTTTTTAATTTTCTAAATTTTTATAAGGAACATAGGTCACTTTTGTAATTAGAAGGGAAGTCAATTTAAAAGAGGAAATCTTCCCGTGACTTAAGCCCAGCTGTCCTGATAGATTTATTTTCCCATTTCCTTGCAGCAAAAAGAATGTTTCCAGCTGCTACAGTTAAGAGAGAGCTGGCTAGGCACGGTGGCTCACACCTGTAATCCCAGCACTTTGGGAGGCCAAGGCAGGCGGATCACAAGGTCAGGAGATGGAGACCATCCTGGCTAAGATGGTGAAACCCCATCTCTACTAAAAATACAAAAACACAATTAGTCGGGCGTGGTGGCGGGCGCCTGTAATCCCAGCTGCTCAGGAGACTGAGGTGGGAGAATGGAGTGAACCCGGGAGGCAGAGCTTGCAGTGAGCTGAGATTATTCCACTGCACTCCAAGCTGGGCGACAGAGCTAGACTCCATCTGAAAACAAAAACAAAAACAAAAACAAAAACAAAAGGCTACCAGAGAGTTTGGCTTGCTGATTACATTAATAAAAATCCCAGACGAGCAATTCTTCTTGTCTTCAATATGGTTAGACAATAAATTTGGCTTTTTCAGTAGGTACATCTGAACATTATCAGTTGATTGAAAACTAATTGATGTTAACTGAACTCATGAATGGCTGAATTATACCCAGATTAATAACGTATTAAAATAAGGGATGTGCTTTTCTGGTGAACAAACAGCTCTGGCCCATCTTCAAAAGTTATTTGTTATTGCTTTATTTATTTAGCAGTGGTATGCTTTCTTCAAGCAACTGTGTTTTGTTTTGTTTTTATGGACAACCAATGTTTAACAGAAAATGAAGCTGCTCTGATTGAAGACAGACGACAGACCTGCCCAGTGTCAAGTTCTCCTTCCTTTCCCTTCCCCAAGATGTTCCCTAAGAGGGCTCCTCAGAATCCCCAAGACTTCAAAGAATGAAGTTTAACACCAACTCATCTGATGATAGCAAATGGATAAGCAGAAGGTTGTTTGGTGAGCATAGACCTGAAGCAAACAAAATTAGAGGAATACTAAAATCCAGATTCTGGGAAATGGCTGATGAGTTTTTCTAGTTCCACAATAGTACATGCCTCTCTGAGAGATAGGAATATACATTCCTGATAGAAAGAATCACTCTGCCTTCAACCGTGCTAAACAATAGTGGGCTAGTAAACCAGCTTGCTGAAAACAAACAAAATAACCCAAAAATCCCTGGTCTACAGCAATTTGGCATTTTCTGTGGTGTAAACACTCCCACAGTGGTCTATCAACAGAATTTAACAATGACTTGCAAAATTCCCGAATATTTGTCAGTTCTTGTAAACCCCTACTAGCTGACTTTAGCACACACTGGCAGAAAACCCCTAACTAACTCTTATTATATGTGTGCTCCACACAGAACCCAACCTGCTGTTTCTTCTTTATTTCTTCATACACTTGGGTTATAACATAGCTTATCAGGCTACAACTTTCTTTGGGGATGTACTTGCCTCGGTAATAAATCTGGATCAACTTTATAAGATTTAGGAGTTTCCTGAAACTCTAGCAATCACATATCTACAAACCATCTCTGGATGGTTTCTGTAAAAGGCAAATTGATTTGTCATGTGTTAATTGTTACCGGCTTTGTTCAGAGAGCAGCCAGATAATGAAAGCC
The DNA here is from genome assembly GCF_007565055.1 of Rhinopithecus roxellana. Taxonomy (NCBI): domain Eukaryota; kingdom Metazoa; phylum Chordata; class Mammalia; order Primates; family Cercopithecidae; genus Rhinopithecus; species Rhinopithecus roxellana. Next base: position 34,600,424 of record NC_044564.1, read on the forward strand.
CCATTATTTATTGACAGCAGTGATTTCTTACAAATTATAGACATCCCTTCTGCATTGTGATTACTTCATACCTAAATGTCTTTTCTTCCCTTATGAATCATGCTGCTGTTTCTTCCTGGAAGCCAGATGGACATTTTTTTTTTTTTTTTTTTTTTTTTTTGAGACGGAGTCTTGCTCTGTCGCTCAGGCTGGAGTGCAGTGGCCGGATCTCAGCTCACTGCAAGCTCCGCCTCCTGGGTTCACGCTATTCTCCTGCCTCAGCCTCCCGAGTAGCTGGGACTACAGGCGCCCGCCACCTCGCCCGGCTAGTTTTTTTTGTATTTTTTTAGTAGAGACGGGGTTTCACCGTGTCAGCCAGGATGGTCTCAATCTCCTGACCTCGTGATCCACCCGTCTCGGCCTCCCAAAGTGCTGGGATTACAGGCTTGAGCCACCGCGCCCGGCCCTTTTTTTTTTTTTTTTTTTTTTTTTTTTGAGACAGTCTCACTCTGTCCCCCGGGCAGGAAGGGCAATCTTGGCTCACTGAAGCCTCCTCCTCCCAGGTTCCAACAATTCTCCTGCCTCAGCCTCCCAGGTAGCTGGAATTACAGGCACGCACCACCATGCCCGGCTAATTTTTGTATTTTTAGTAGAGACGAGAGTTTCACCATGTTGGCCAGGCTGGTCTCAAACTCCTGACCTCAGGTGATATGCCCACCTCAACCCTCCCAAAGTGCTAGGATTACAGGTGTGAGCCACCGCACCTGGCTGACAATTTTTAATAAATGTTTTGTCCACATGGCTCTGGAAGAACTGGACCTGGACAAATAACTGGGTTAGTCTAGTTTTACTGTTTTTCATTCAGTGCCCTAGTTTATACCGAAGACCTGGATGACCACTTCTGCTTTCAATAATAAAGCAGTTCCTGGTTCAGTTTTTTGAAGAGTTGTGTAAGATCAATTCATACTTTGTGCAGAATCACAGACATTGTAAAACATTTCTACTTATCTTCTAGGCAATACTAGCTAGCACTAGTGACTGATATGCTTTAAAAAAAAAAAACAAAAAAACCTCAACTGCCTCCCAAAATATCTTCACTACAGTTATATCAAGTTGCCTAAAATTCTCAGCCTAGCAGTCTCTTGTTTGAGGTAAATTACAGTTCTCTGGGAGATTTTATAGCTATGAAATATTTAACCTATGAGGGAAATACCTTTGCAGCTAAAAACACAATTTTCAGATATTTATGAATTCAATGAAAAGGAAATAAGCCACAAAAGATAGATTATCATGAATGAATGGTTTAGAGTTTGAAAGAACAATATGTTCGGGCTCTGGGCCAAATGAGGCACAGAGGGGCAATGAGCTTCGAAAGTATCAGAAGCAGTAATGGGAGGTGAGGGAGTGGAAGACAGATTTTAGTTCTGTGACTTTTCCTACTGCTGGCTTTGGTTCTAGCACATACGTGATTCTGGAAAATAAAGCATAGTGTTCTCTTTTCTAACTAAAGTGCTTTCATTTCCATTGCTATAGCAGCTGAAACTGCAAAGTGGATGGCACCACTGTGAAAACCTAGCAGTCCAGTACAGAGCCCTTTCTTCTATGAATCAGCAGCAATCATGAGTATTAGTCAACAGAGTACTCTTGGAAAATCACCCGTATGTAATTGGATCAGGTATCACCAATGATTACAGGAAGATGAAAGGAGATAGTAGCAAAATGAAAAAGAAATTTGACCTGAGGCATGCAGCCTGAAGCGACTGGAAAGCCAAATCATAATATGTCCAGTTAGCTCTCCAGAAAACTCCCTTATAGCCAGGAAGGGTTTAATTTGATTAGCAAAGGGCTGCAGGAAAAGGGTATGTGAAACCTTGAGGCTGGCTAGGTATCCTGAGCTCCAAACCAAATTAATTTTGGGAAATTTATCATAATTCCCTTGCTTCAGCACCTAAGCCCATCCTGAGTAAGCTTCCTGAAACGCAAAAGAATGCTGTGCCCCGCACCTTGTGTTTCTGCACGTACCTTTGGGTTCACTCCACTGCTGCCCCCTGTATCCCTTCCTCCCCAGCTTCCCACTGCCTGTCTACTTCACATCCTTATTTCACAGACACAATCTAATCCTTCTGTATTTTTTTTTTTCTTTTTGAAACGGAGTCTTGCTCTGTCACCCAGGCTAGAGTGGTATGGCACGATCTTGGCTCACTGCAATCTCTGCCTCCCAGGTTCAAGCGATTCTCCTGCCTCAGCTTCCCGAGTAGCTGGGATTACAGGCACCCGCAACCATGCCCAGCTAATTTTTGTATTTTTAGTAGAGACGAGATTTCACCATCTTGGCCAGGCTGGTCTCAAATTCCTGACCCCATGATCCATCCACCTCAGCCTCCCAAAGTGCTGGGATTACAGGCGTGAGCCACCATGCCTGGCCTCTAGTCTGTCTTTTGCATTCTTCCCTAAGCACTCTTCTCCCTGCATTGGCCTAGCACATCACTCCCAACAACTCTCAAATTCTACCCTCCGTGGTTTAATTGGCAACTGGAAGAGCATCCCCCACCAACTCCCTACGTGACTGCTGGATGATCCTCATAGTGCCTGTCAGCATTGTGGACAAGACGTTGGAAACTTCTCGTTGTACATATGAAGAAACTAGACTCAGAGATGTTAAGTAACGTACTCACAGTCACAGAGCTAAAAAGAACAACAATAATAATTGCTATTATGTATTACCATTTGCTGAAACTGTGCTGAACAATTTACATACATTTTCTTAGAATGAGAAACCTAAGGTCAGTTCTGGCTTTCGAATGTCACCCCAAAATATGATGCTGCTTCAGCTTCAGTGTGCTAATGAGTTAGAACTGAGGGCCTTGAAGGAAGACTAGGAAGTTACAAAGAGGGAAGGAGGAAATGGGAGTGGGAAAATGGAGCGGAGGGCTTAGCAGCCAAAAGAAAATGAACAAAGGATCAGAGTTGGGACTAAGAGCTTTCTGAAGGACTTTACAGTAATAAAGAGGTGCCATCTCTAGATGTGAGGGGCAACCCAGATTCTGTAAATGCCCTTGGGTAAGTCTTATCACTTCTTTTTTTTTTTTTTTTTTTTTTTTTTTTTTTTTGAGACAGAGTCTCACTCTTTTTGCCCAGGCTGGAGTGCAATGGCACGATCTCGGCTCACCGCAACCTCTGCCTCCCGGGTTCAAGTGATTCTCCTGCCTCAGCCTCCCGAGTAGCTGGGATTACAGGCATGCGCCACCACCCCGGCTAATTTTGTATATTTAGTAGAGATGGGGTTTCTCCATGTTGGTCAGGCTGGTCTTGAACTCCCGACCTCAGGTGATCCACCTGCCTCGGCCTCCCAAAGTGCTGGGATTAAGGCATGAGCTACCGCGGCCCGGCTAAGTCTTGTCACTTTCTAAGACTTTAGGTCTCTCTTCTGTAAAACAAAAGATCTGAAAAATAAACAAACAGAAGGTCTGGGCTAAACAATCTCTAAGGTAGTTTTTTGTTTGTTTGTTTGTTTGTTTGTTTTTATTGTTTTTTTGTTTTTGTTTGAGATGGAGTTTCACTCTTGTTGCCCAGGCTGGAGTGCAGTGGCGCGATCTCAGCTCACTGCAACCTCCACCTCCCGGGTTCAAGCGATTCTCCTGCCTCAGCCTCCCGAGTAGCTGGGATTACAAGCATGGGCCACCACGCCTGGCTAATTTTGTGTTTTTAGTAAAGATGGGGTTTCTCCATGTTGGCCAGGCTGGTCTCGAACTCCTGACCTCAGGTGATCCGCCCACCTTGGCCTTCCAAAGTGCTGGGATTACAGGCGTGAGCCACTGTGCCCAGGCTTTTACGGTAGTATTTTTAAGCAGATGGGCCAATAAACATTAATGTGACAGGAATGGCTTACGGGCAAGCTGCCAGTCATCTGGATACCCCTGTCTGGCATCAGTGTCAGTGCTCATTCTGATTGGTAGGTGCCTGTGCAGTAAAAGTTGTTAGTAATGTATTTGCTCTGGCTATAGATATGCGAAGGTATTGAGCCCTCAGTACTCACGACAGCTAGAGGTCCTGAGCCTGCTATTTCTAACTACAAACTACCCTATTCATTTTTCATGATATGCAGACAAATATTAGCTTTTATGAGAAACAATAACATCTCTTTCAGAACTAACATTCTGTTCATCTGTAAGAGTATCATTTGCATTTTCTAGAGGGAGAGGTTTCATAACCCTCAGATGATATATGTGGGAGGTCACGGAAAAAACAGATGGGGAGCTCGCTTTGGAGAGTCTCAGAAAAGGCAGAAAAGATGCTTATAGCAAAGGTAGAGAATTGGCAGGTAGCTGTCCGAAGATTTGGCTTCTGGGGTTGCATTAATTATTTTACACTCGAATTACAATAATATTAAAGAGATAGTTCCTTCTAAAGATCTGGTAGAAAGTATGAGGTTTAGTAAACAGTGAATGAATGAATGAATGAATGAATGAATGACCTATACTCAGTGTCTTTGGGCACCTAGAATTATGCCTGTAACCACACAGTTCCCTTGATATGTCCTCAGCTGGCCATTTATGTATGTCTGTTGCCTCCACTAGACTCTGAGGGCCTCTTGATCAAGGACACACAGTCTATAGTACTTCGTTTCAGCAGCCCAAAGTGACAAAACATGCCCCATGAGGGCAGAGACCTTATTGTCTCAATTACCACTGTATAACCACTAAGTTGAAATAGCCACATAGTACCTAGCACACAGTAAGTGCTCAATTAATATTTGTTGACTTAATTAATTCCATTCCATCTTTAAGTATAATAGTGTAAAATACACTAAGAAAGACAATATTAATGTTGAAAATAGAATATAAATAAGGCAAGCTGTATTTATTGAGGTCCAGGCAATAAATAAAATTAGGCTCAAATATTTCTCTTTTTTTTTTCTTTTTTTTTTTTTTGTCAGACAAGGTCTTGCTTTGTTGCCCAGGCTGGAGTGTAGTGGCACAATCTCAGTTAACTGCAACCTCCGCCTCCCGGGTGCGAGCGATTCTCCTGCCTCAGCCTCCTGAGTAGCTGAGATCACAGACGCACGCCACCAGGCCTGGCTAATTTTTTTTTAATTTTCAGTAGAGACAGGGTTTTACCATGTTGGCCAGGCTGGTCTCGAACTCCTGACCTCAGGTGATCCACCTGCCTTGGCCTCCAAAGTGCTAGAATTACAGGCAGGAGGCTCAAATGTTTCAAATGATGAGTCTTTAATGAGGGAACTACTTAAAGAGCACCTTCATGAAAGGACCAAGCAAAGAACGTTGAGCCACCTGGAGCTTGCAACAGTGGGGCTCCATTACCATTTCTAAGGCTGAAGATGCAAGGGCAGGAAATAGTGTTCCCAGAGCACAGAGAGTGCGGAGCTGGGGAGGATGGGCCATCTTGCAAGAGCTACAGCTGTGCAATGAAGCTGCCACTGTCAAAACCACAGAGCCCTCTTAACATTGCTTTTGCTGCATCCCAGAGATTTTGATATGTTGTGTCTTTGTTTTCATTTATTTCAAATAATTTTTTTATTTCTGCCTTAATTTCACTGTTTACCCTAAAGTCATTTAGGAGCAAGTTGGCTTAATTTTCATGTAATTATGTGGTTTTGAGAGATCTTCTTGGCATTTCTATTTTCCACTGTGGTCCAAGAGTATGGTTGGCACAATTTCGATTTTTTTAAAATGTATTGAGACTTGCATTATGGCTGAACACATGGTCAATCTTTGAGTATGTCCCATGTGAAGAAAATAATGTATATTCTGTGGTTGATGGGTGGAATATTTTCTAAATATCTATTATGTCCAATTGGTCAAGTGTTCAGTTTAAGTCTAGAATTTCTTTGTTACTAAAAGCAGTGATAAGAGGAAAGTTTATAATTCTCAACACCTACATCAAGAAGTTAGATCTCAAATTAATAATCTAACATCACATCTAGAGGAACTGGAAAAATGAGAACAAACTAAACTCAAAGCTATCCGAAGAAAATAAATAACTAAAATCAGAGCAGAACTGAATGAAATTGAGACCCCAAAATTCACACAAAAGATCAACAAAACCAAATATTGGTTATTTGAAAATATAAGCAAGATGGATAGACTGCTAGCTAGATTAACAAATAAAAAAGGAGAGAAGATATAAATAAGCACAATCAGAAATTACAAAGCTGGCATTACAACCAATCCCACAGAAATACAAAAGATCCTCAGAGACTAATATGAGCACCTCTATGCACATAAACAAGAAAATCTAGAAGAAATGGATAAATTCCTGGAAACACACAGCCTCCCAAGATTGAATCAAGAAGAAATTGAAACCCTGAACAGACCAATACTGAGTTCTGAAATTTAATCAGTAATAAAAAATTTACCAAACAAAAGTAGCCCTGGACCAGAGAGATTCATGGCCAAATTCTAACCAACTTACAAAGAAGAGATTCTACCAATTCTACTGACACTTTCCAAAAGAATTGAAGAGGAGCAACTCCTCCTTAACTCATTCTACAAAACCAGTATCAGCCTAATACCAAAATACAGCAAAGACACAATGAAAAAAGAAAACTGCAGGCCAATGTCCCTGATGAACATAGACCCAAAAATCCTCAACGAAATACTAGCAAATTGAATCTAGCAGCACATTACAAAGTTAATGCACCACAATCAAGGTATTCCTGGGGAGTAAGCTTAGTTCAACATATGCAAATCAATAAATGTGATTCTTCACACAAACAGAATTAAAACAAAACCATACAATCACCTCAATAGACACAGAAAAAACTTTTGATAAAATCCAGTATCCCTTCATCATAAAAACCCTCAACAAACTAGGCATCAAAGGAACATACCTCAAAATAATAAGAGCCATCTATGACAAACCCACAACCAGCATCATACTGAATGGACAAAAGCTGGAAGCGTTCCCCTTGAGAACTGGAACAACACAAAGACTCCCACTCTCACTATTTCTATTCAACGTAATAGAAGTCCTAGCCAGAGCAGTCAGGCAAGAGAAAGAAATAAAAGGCATCCAAATAGAAAAATAAAGAGTTAAACTATCTCTTTGCTGATGATATGATTCTTTACCTAGAAAACCTGAAGACTCCACCAAAAGCTTCCTCGACAGATTAATGTCCTCAGTAAAATTTCAGGTTCAAAATCAACGTATGAAAATTAGTAGCATTTCTGTACACCAATAATATTAAAGCTGGGAGTCAAATCAAGAACACAATCCCTTTTACAATAGCCACACACACACACACACACACACACACACACACAAATAAACAGGAATACATCTAACCAAGGGTGTGAAGGATCTTCACAAGAAGAACTGCAAAACACTGCTGAAATAAATCAGAGATGACACAAATGGAAGGAAAAACATTCCCTGCTCATGGATTGGAAGAATCAATATCATTAAAATGGCCATATTGCTTTGGGCCATATTGCCCAAAGCCATCTACAGATTCAACACTATTTCTGTAAAACTTGACCAGTGTAACTTTTCACAGAACTAGAAAAAACTATTCTAAAAGTCATATAGAACCTAAAAAGAGGCCAAATAGTTAACACAATCCTAAGGAAAAAGAACAAAGTGAGAAGTATCACATTACCTGATTCCAAACTATATTATAAGGCTACAGTAACCAAAACAGCAAGATACTTCTACAAAAGCAGAGCACATAGACCAATGGAACAGAATAGAAAACCCACCAATAAAGCCACACACTTAGAACCACCTGATCTTCAACAAAGTCAACAAAAATAAGCAATGAAGAAAGGATTCCCTATTCAATCAATGGTGCTGAGGTGGATTGGTTAGTCATATGCAAAAGAATGAAATTGGATCCCTACCTTTCACCATACACAAAAATTAACTCAAGATGGATTAAGGATTTAAATGTAAGGCCTCAAACTATAAAAATCTTAAAAGAAAATCTAGGGAAAGAATTTATGAGGAAGTCCTCAAAAGTAACTGCAACAAAAACAAAAATTGACAAGTGGGACCTAATTAAACTAAAGAACTTCTGCTCAGCAAAAGAAATTATCAATAGAGTAAACAGCCTATGGAATAGAAGAAAATATATGCAAACTATCCATTCAACAAAGTTCTAGTATCCAGAATCTAGAAGGAATTTAAACAAATCAACAAGCAAAACAAATAACCCAGCTGGGCGCAGTGGGTCACACCTGTAATCCCAGCACTTTGGGAGGCTGAGGCGGGCAGATCACCTGAGGTCAAGAGTTCAAAACCAGCCAGGCATGGTGATGCATGCCCGTAATCCCAGCTACTCTGGAGGCTGAGACAGGAGAATCACTTGAACCCAGGAGGCAGAGGTTGCAGTGAGCCGAGATCGCACCACTGCACTGCAGCCTGGGTGACAGAGTGAGACTCTGTCTCAAAAAACAAAAACAAAACAAAACAAACAAACAAAAAAAACAAATAACCCCATTAAAAGGGGGGGGGCGAAGGACATGAACAGACACTTCTCAAAAGAAGACATACAAGCAGCCAACAAACATGAAAAAATGCTCAACATCACTAATAATCAGAAAAATGCAAATCAAAACCACAATGAGATACCATCTCAAACCAGTCAGAATGGTTATGAATAAAAATTTGGAAAATAACAGATGTTGGTGATATTCTGTGGAGAACAGGGAATGCTTCTACACTGTCAGTGGGAGTGTAAATTAGTTCAGCCATGGTGGAAAGCAGTTTGGAGATTTGTGAAAGAACTTAGAACAGAACTACCATTAGGCCCAGCAATCCCATTACTGGGTATATACCTGCAGAAAAATGAATACTTCTACCAGAAAGGCACATGCACTTGTATGTTCATCACAGCACCATTCACAATAGCAGAGACCTGGAATCAACCTAGGTGCCCATCAATGGTGGATTGGATAAAGAGAATGTGGTACATACACACCATGTAATACTACACAGCCATAAAAAACAATGAGCTCTTCAAGACCAGCCTGGCCAACATGGTGAAACCCTGTCTCTACAAAAAAATACAAAAATTAGCCGGGCATGATGGCAGGTGCCTGTAATCCCAGCTACTCATGAGGCTGAGGTTGGAGAATCGCTTGAACCTGGAAGGTGGAGGTTGCAGTGAGCCGAGATCTTGCCATTGCACTCAAGTCTGGGCAACAGGGAAAGACCCCATTTCAAAAAAAAAAAAAAAAAAGAAAAGAGCTGGGGGCCAGGAACAGTGGCTCAAGCCTGTAATCCTAGCACTTTGGAAGACTGAGGCAGGTGGATCACCTGAGGTCAGGAGTTCGGGACCAGCCTGGCCAAGATGGTAGAAACCTGTCTCTACTAAAAAATTTAGCTGAGTGTGGTGACTCACGCCTGTAATCCCAGCTACTCGGGAAGCTGAGGCATGAGAATAGCTTGAACCCAGGAGACAGACGTTGCAGTGAGCCAAGATCTCACCACTGCACGCCAGCCTGAGCGACAGAGCGAGACTCTGTCTCAAAAAAAAAAAAAAAAAAAATGGAGCTCAAGTCCTTTGCAGCAACATGGATGCTGCTGGAAGCCATTATCCTAAAAAAAAAAAAAAAAAAAAAAGTACACAGACACACGAACAGAAAACCAAAAACTACATGTTCTCATAAGTGGGAGGTAAATATGCAGTACTCATGGACATAAAGATGGGGAACAGTAAACACTGGGGACTACTAGAAAGAGGAGACAGAAAGGGGTGCAAGTGTTGAAAAGTGTTTATTGGATATTATGCTTACTACCCGGGTGACGGAATCATTTTGTACCCAAAACCTCAGCATCACACAATATACCCATGTAACAAACCTGCACATGTACCCCTGGAATCTAAAGTAAAAGTTGAAATTATGTATAAGAAAAAAAACCACACAGAGCCCAAGTAGTGAGGAAACAGTGGAATTAATACTCTCACCGCTGTCTCCTCTACACTCCCCTGGCTAAACCAGACCAATCAGTTGATAAGGGAACACAGGTAACACAATCCTTGACTTCCAGGAACATTGAGAAAGGCAAAGAATGTCAGAGAATGAATCTTGGATGGTCAAATGGAAAACAACTAGCAGAGATACAAAAGAATGTTCTCTTGAGAGAATAAAGAAAATAGACCACAGAAAAGAAGGAAAAAGCCAAATATGACAGGAATCTTCAAAGGGAGTATTCTGTTACCCTTCACTCTCTTAGTTTTTCTTCTTGTAGTAGGTATATTCATTATTTTCCCCCTGGAGCCTTATTATTGTCCTCATTTCTAAATGTTTTAAGTATGAATGTTTTAACTGTCATAGATGATTTCAAACATTTATAAAAGTAGAGTCATATAATAAACTCCCGTTACACCACCCAGTTTCAACAATTAAAAACATTTGGCCAATCTTCTCTATAATTCAATTCTTTCCCCCTACTCAGATTATTTTAAAGCAAATTCCAGACTTTATACATACATATTTCATGCATACAATAAAGATGACAACTCTTTAAAACACGGGTATAAGATCATTATCAAATCTTAAAAAAGTGAACCATATTTAGCAACTGAATGTCATCAAATATGCAGTCAGCTTTTACAGGTTCCTGATTTCCTTGCAGAATTTGTTTTTACACTTTATTTTGTGAATCAGAGTCTCAATGAGGTATATATATATAGTTATGTATATATATTTGTTGCCCAGGCTGGAGTGCAGTGGCATGATCTCGGCTTACTGCAACCTCTGCCTCCTGGGTTCAAGCGATTCTCCTGCCTCAGCCTCCCAAGTAGCTAGGATTATAGGCGCCCGCCACCATGCCCAGCTAATTTTTTTGTATTTTTAGTGGAGATGGGGTTTCACCGTGTTGGCCGGGCTGGTCTCAAACTCCTGACCTCAGGTGATCCACCTACCTTGGCCTCCCAAAGTGCTGAGATTACAGGTGTGAACCACTGTCCCTGGCTGAGGTCCATGTATTTTAACTGGTTGATACATCTTTTAATCTTTATGTCCCCCTTCTATTTTTTTTCCTTTTTCTTTTCTTGTTTTTTAATATGCCTTGCAACTCAACTTTTTTGGTCAAAAATAAAACGAAACAAAAAACAAAACAAGATAGTCTTCCGCAGGCTAGATTTTCTGGTTGCATCCCTAGGGTTTTTTGTTGTTGCTGATGTTGTTTTGAGATGGGTTTTTCCTCTGTCACCTAGGCTGGAGGGCAGTGGCACAATTACAGCTCACTGCAGCCTTGAACTCCGGGGCTCAAAGGATCCTCCTACCACAGCCTCCTGAGTACCTGGGATTAGAGGCACGTGCCACCATGCCTGACTAATTTTTTAAAGTTTTTGTAAAGACAGAGTCTCACTGTGTTGACCACACTAGTCTCAAACTCCTGGCCTCAAGCAACCCTCCTACCTCAGCTTGGCAAAGTGATGGGATTACAGGCGTGAGCCACCGCATACCAGTCATAGGGTGTCATTTAACACATTCCTCTAACCTTTTCACTGGAGTTTAATTTGAAGTCTTGATCAGATTCCTTTTTTTGGGGGGGGAGGGTAAGACTGTTTCACAGTGGTGCTACCTCTACCTTTTTCCCACAGGAGGCACTGTGTCTAGTTGCCTGTGTGTGTAGTGTGTGTGTGTGCGTGTGTGTGTGTGTGTGTGTGTGTTAGCAATTGATGATGATAGCTGCCTATGTTGATTAATTTATTGGGAATTGAAAAATGGTGATGCTCTAATTTTACCATTCTTCTTTATTTATTAGAGGGAATATAACTATAAAGAGAAACTTCTCATCATCAACTACTTGGTTACCCTGTGGTACAAGCAACATAAGAAAGACAAAATAAATGCTTCATTCTTTTCCCTTTACCAGTTTTCAGCATAATGAGTTAGTTTCCTAACATCCTCCAAAAATGACCAATGGTATTTTCCTTTCTTTAGCGTCATTATGAACTTATGGATTTTAAACGTATTTGAATATTTTAAACAATATTGAAATACTTGAGGTATCTCAATCCTTTGAAGCTATTATTATCCATGTTAAAATTTCTCCTTCTTAGGTCAGTGGAAGTCTATTAAAGTTGGTTTCAGGTTCCTTTAATGAAACCCAAATAGTCTTTGATAGCTTTGTTGTTGTCTGGTATTGTAAGATATTCCAGCCTCCTCTTTTACTTTCCCTGCCCCAAACATGGAATCAACCATTTTGCCAAGATGTCATGGTGCTCTTGCCTAGTCAGTCGGAAAAACCCCAGAGACAGTGACCAGCTGAAGGGCAACGAACACCTGAAGTGGCCAGATTGAGGTCTTAAAATAGCATTTTTTCAGTATATCATTGCTTCTAGGCATTGTAAAATGTGCTAGAAAATGATAGTAAATTGCAGAAATTGACACAAATTCCTCTCCCTCCTGCGTACCCCATGTCTCTTCGTAATGTGGCTTTGACACTTCTACCATTGAGAGGTCGAGTCTCTTTACCCCTTGAATCTGCACTTGGCCATGTGATTTGATTTGGCTGATGGAAAACAGCAAAGGTGACAAAAGCAGAGACTTGAAAAACACATCTGCAATGGGGCTGGCTCACCACACTGCTGGGAACAAGCCTTGATTACACTCCTAGAGACTAAAACACCACATGGAGAGAGGCACCTGCCATCCTAATTGTCCCAGCTGTAGCACAGATGTGAATTATGCTGTCCTACACAGTCCGTCCACAAACTAGCCAGCCAAAACTGTAAACTAGCCAGCCGACCCACAGAGTAATGAGAAATAAAAACGTTTGTTGTTTTAAGCCATTAAGCCTTGAGGTGGTTTGTAAAACCCCTAAAAAGCAAAAGCTGACTGATATAAAAATATTTTTTCTTTATTTAAATTATTTTATTGTTGTTGTTTTTAAGTTCTGGGGTACATGTGCAGGATGTGCAGGTTTGTTACATAGGTAAACCTGTGCCATGGTGGTTTGCTGCACCTAACAACCTATCACCTATGTGTAAAGCCCAGCATGCATTAACTCTTTTCCCTAATGCTCTTCACCCCCACCCCCTGCCCTCCCCCGGCAGACTCCAGTGTGTTGTTCCGCTCCCTCTGCTCATGTGTTCTCATTGTTCAGCTCCCACTTGTAAGTGAGAATATACTGTCTTTGGTTTCCTGTTCCTGCATTAGTTTGCTGAGGATAATAGCTTCTAGCTTCATTCATGTTTCTGCAAAGGACATAGTCTCATTCTTTTTTACGGCTGCATAGTATTCCATGGTGTGTATGCACCACCTTTTGTTTATCTAGTCTGTCATTGATGGGCATTTGAGTTGATTCCATGTCTTTGCTATCGTGAATAGTGCTGCAGTGAACATACACGTGCATGTATCTTTATAATATAATGATTTATATTCTGGATTGCTGGCTCAAATGGTATTTCCTGTTCTAAATCTTTGAGGAATCACCACACTGTCTTTCACAATGATTGAACTAATTTACATTCCCACCAACAGTGTAAAAGCGTTCCTAAAAAATATGTATTTTAAAGATAAAATATGTGTTGACGTTAATACTTTAAACTAAAACCCAAATCTATAGGGTTTTTATTTTAAGCTCTTTATTCATCTTTCACTGAAACTTCTTTCTCCTACTCTAAAAATTCCAATTGTAAACAAAATAAACAGAATAACTCATTTGTTTTATCTCGATCTATATACACAGAGGTCTCAGAATGATAATACTAATACAACCTCTGTCTCAGGTTGCATTTTCTGGAGTAGACACTGAGATGGAATTTGGGGTACAACATGAGAAAGAAGGGGGGATCAGGAAGAACTGAGCAGAAGACACATCAACATGATACCGCGTGATCAGGCCATTCAAATCTTTGGCCAACCTAGCAGAGAATTCTGGAATGATGAATACCCATCATAGATGTCTCATGTTGGGCCAAACTGCTCAGACTTTATTTTCTTGTCATACTTGATCACCAGATGTGGGCTGTACCAGGAAGCTCATGACTTCACGCATGGCAGCTCTGCATATGATATCAACCCTGGGGGAGCTAATAGTCTGAGGCTGTCCACTCCCAGCAGCAAGAAGCTTTCCCCACAGGAGGATCTGAGCAGCACTTCTCCATGTCCACCACAGTCTCCAAAATATAGTTCCTGAGAACAGGATTATTTTTATACATATTTTTGTCCTTAGTATATATGCCTCTAGATACATGCAATCAAACTATTGAACAGATGATCCTCAACTCAATGATTCAACATACCAATTTTCAGCTTTACTATAGTACAAAAGCCACCGCGCCTGGCCGAGCATGTTTAAGGTAGATGAGGCTAAGCTATGATGCTCAGTAGGTTAGGTGTATTAAATGCATTTCAACTTACAATGTTTTCAACTTATGATAGGTTGATCAAGATGTAACCTTGTGTTAGGCCGTTCTTGTAATTCTATAAAGGAACACCAAAGACTGGGTAATTTATAAAGAAAATAAGTGGGCTGGGCACAGTGGCTCACACCTGTAATCCCAGCACTTTGGGAGGCTGAGGCGGGCAGATCACGAGGTCAGGAGATCGAGACCATCCTGGCTAACACGGTGAAATTCCATCTCTGTTAAAAATACAAAAACTTAACCGGGCATGGTGGTGGGCGCCTGTAGTCACAGCTACTTGGGAGGCTGAGGCAGGAGAATGGCATGAACCCGGGAGGTGGAGCTTGCAGTGAGTCGAGATCGCGTCACTGCACTCCAGCCTGGAGGACAGAGAGAGACTCCATCTCAAAAAAGAAAAAAAAACCCAGAAAATAAGTTTAATTGGCTCACAGTGCTGCAGGCTATACAAGCATGGCACCAGCATTTCCTCAGCTTCCGGGGAGGCCTCAGGGAGCTTTTTACTAGTGACAGAAGGAAAAGTGGGAGCAGCCATGTCACGTGGCGAAAGCAGGTGCAAGAGAGACAGTGGGGGAGATGCCACACACTTTTAAACAATTCGATCTTGTAAGAATTCACTTACAATAGTGATGACAGCACCACGCTCTAGGGGAGGCACCCCCATGGCTGAAGCACCTCCCACCAGGCCCCACCTTCAGCATTAGGGATTACATCTCAGCCAGCATGAGATTGAGAGAGGACAAAATCCAAACTATATCAAACCCCATCATAAGTTGAGGAGCATCTGGTTGTTTTTGTTTTTGTTTTTGTTTTTTTGAGACGTAGTTTATCTCTTGTTGCCCAGGCTGGAGTGCAATGGCATGATCTCAGCTCACCGCAACTTCCACCTCCCGGGTTCAAGCGATTCTCCTGCCTCAGCCTCCCAAGTAGCTGGGACTACAGGCATGCACCACCACCCCGGCTCATTTTGTACTTAGAGTAGAGACGGGGTTTCTCCATGTTGGTCAGGCTGGTCTTGAACTCCCAACCTCAGGTGATCCGCCCACCTCAGCCTCCCAAAGTGCTGGGATTACAGGCGTGAGCCACCGCGCCTGGCCGAGGAGCATTTGTATTTTAAAGACATTCATAACAATATCTCTCTGTAGTTATGCCATCAATTGGATCTCTTATTTAAGTTCATTTGTTTGCATTTTAATTTTACATGTAATTTTATATTAAGATTTTTTTTTTTTTTTTTTTTTTTTGAGATGGAGTATTGCTCTTCTTGCCCAGGCTGGAGTACAATGGCAAGATCTCAGCTCACTGCAAACTCTGCCTCCCAGGTTCAAGCTATACTCCTGCCTCAGCCTTCTGAGTAGCTGGAATTATAGGCATGAGCCACCATGCCCAGCTAATTTTGTATTTTTAGTAGAGATGGGGTTTCACCATGTTGGTCAGGCTGAACTGACCAACCTTTGGGAGGCAGAGGCGGGCCTCCCAAGTTGGTCTCGAACTCCCGACCTCAGGTAATCCACCCGCCTCAGCCTCCCAAAGTGCTGGAATTACAGGTGTGAGCCACCGTGCCCAGCCATATTATGATTATTTTTAAAATATTTATATGCTTCCAAAATCAAATATATAAACAAAATGTGTTTGAAAAAATTAGCTTTTCTCTGTTTCCACTCTTCTCTTCCTCCCTATAGGTAACTATTTTTTAAATTTTAGTAGTTAGTCCTTCCATTTTATTGTTAATTTAAAATCACTTCACTAAGCAATTTAAAATAAAATAAATCATTTTGTTTGGTAATAAGAATATTAATCCTTACATTTACCTAGAGTTTCACAGTCTGCAGAAGTCCTCTTCGATTGACAATTGCATTGTATAAAAAGCTTCCAGAGGAAAATGTACCACCGAGTCTCTGTATGGACCTGTTCTCAAGTGAGATGTGATGCTAAAAGATGTACATTCTCCTCTTCTGAAAATTATGAAGACTTAGGAAAGTTGTGCTTTTTTGCCTCCAAGTCATCACATAGGGGTGTGCATGCAAATGTATTGAGGCGAGCCCACTGAGAAATGAAGGTAGTGCCAGAGGTAGGATAATCAATGCTTCTTTCCAACTGCTGTTTGACGCAGGTCCATCTATTCTTTCTTGGTTCCACTCCAATAGCTAAATTAAATTTATAGGAATTTTAAATTCACTTCCATGATGCAGTCCATACAATTTGGGAAATGATTGTTTAGTGTTGTAGGAGATACGACAAAAGGCAAAGCCCAATGCTTGACTCTAGAAGCTCAGAATCAAGTGGATTTTTAAAAAGACATTTCAACAATCCAAACATTTGTGTTCATTGAAAACAGCCCTACTTTGCATAGAATTTATTTTCTGCAGAGCTTCATCCAGCGGAAGTCTTTGAACCAGGGTTTGAGAATAAATTAAAATGCTGCTGCTTTTTTGTCTTCAGATTAATTGTGGAAAAACTGTCTTCTGACTTTAGGATTGTAGCCCTGGTTCTAGAAAGAGCTTCAGCATTACTATGCAGGGTGAGAGCAATAAGGTAATGTACAGGCAGTCCCTTCAACACAGAATGTTCCTACTATGAACAGAACCTAGAGGAGAAGAAGCTAAACATACTGTCAGAAAGACTTATGTTATATTTCCATATAGCAACAACTGTTTTCTCTTTGAGGTTTTTAACTAGACTCTCCAGAGAACCCCCTATAAAACAAAGATGGTTGAAACAGTTTCATGAACGGATCTCTTAAAAATAAACAAATTCACTAAATAATTTTTTATGTCACAATTTACTTCTAAAATAGCATAATTAGGAAAGAAACTTTAGAAAAGGCAAAATGATTTCACTGTTTTTTCAATGTTGTTAACTCTTTAGCAAGTTAAGGTTGCAAAGATCTGTCATTGTAACACATGGTTTATGAATAGGAAGATGTTGCTTTGGTGTTTTTAAAGGAGCTCATTGTAAATATACAGTTAAAATTTATGAAGCAAAATTACAAGACCTCGAAAACGTTTACCTTCAAGCTGCTACAAACATAAATAGTGATAATACTAATGCTATTTCCATACTACAAAATACCTTTTGATTTTAGTGAATACTTACCTTGTACAAGATAGGGCGTCAGCAAACTATGACCTGCAGGCTAAATCCAGCCCATTGTCTGGATTTAGGATCTTCAAAAAGTAATATCCTCATTACTATCCAGTCTCTTCATAGTCAGCTAATTTATTTTTCTTTTTCTGGCAATTTAAAGAGCTTAACTTTCTGGCTAGCTAGCTTTTTTTTTTTTTTTTTTTTTTTTTTGAAGACTGAGTCTCCCTCTGTCGCCCAGCCTGGAGTGTAGTGGTGTGATCTCAGCTCACAGCAACCTCTGCCTCCCAGGTTCAAGTGATTCTCCTGCCTCAGCCTCCTGAGTAGCTGGGATTACAGGTGCACACCACCACACCTGGCTGATTTTTTTTTTTTTTTTTTTGAGACGGAGTCTCGCTCTGTCACCCAGGCTGGAGTGCAGTGGCCAGATCTCAGCTCACTGCAAGCTCTGCCTCCCGGGTTTATGCCATTCTCCTGCCTCAGCCTCCTGAGTAGCTGGGAATACAGGTGCCCGCCACCTCGCCCGGCTAGTTTTTCTGTACTTTTTAGTAGAGACGGGGTTTCATCGTGTTAGCCAGGATGGTCTTGATCTCCTGACCTTGTGATCCGCCCGCCTTGGCCTCCCAAAGTGCTGGGATTATAGGCTTGAGCCACCGTGCCCGGCGCCTGGCTGATTTTTTAAAATATTTATATATTTTTTAGATGGAGTCTCTGTCACCCAGGCTGGAGTACAGTGGCCCAATCGCGGCTCACTGCAACCTCCGCCTCCTGGGTTCAAGCGATTCTCCTGCCTTAGCCTCCCAAGTAGCTGGGATTACAGGCATGTGCCACCGCCACCATGCCCAGCTAATTTTTGTATCTTTAGTAGAGACGGGCTTTCACCATGCTGACCAGGCTGGTCTTGAACACCTGACCTCAGGTGATTCATTCACCTCGGCCTCCCAAAGTGCTGAGATTACAGGCGTGAGTCACCATGCCCAGCCTTTTAAAACTATTTTTAGTAGAGGTGAGGTTTCAACATGCTGGTCAGGCTGGTCTGGAACTATTGAGGTCAAGCGATCTGCCCACCAAAAGTGCTGGGATTACAGGCCTGAGCCACTGTGACTGGCCCTGGTTGACCAACTTTGATATGTATTAGGCATGGGGTCTGGAGTGAGCTTCAGATCCTGCCTATGAATGGCTTTACATTTTGAAATGATTGGGAGAAAAAAAAACAAAGGAAGGATAATATTTCATGGCACATGAAAATTATATATGAGATTCAAATGTCAGTGTCTGTAAAGTTTAATTGGAAATTTACCATGCCCATTCATTTACCTATTGTCTTTGCTTTTGCACTGTAACAGCAGAATTGAATTGTTGCAGCAGAGACCATATAGCTAACAAATCCTAGATATTTACTACCTGGACCTTTATAGAAAATGTTTTCCAACCCCTGTACTAGGCAGAACAGGTGTGAAACATACACTGATGAGTCACAACAGACAAGATCCCTTGCCTCATGGAATTTACCAACAAGACATTATCTCACTTTGAGCAGGCGCGGTGGCTCACGCCTGTAAACCCAGCACTTTGGGAGGCCGAGGTGGGTGGGTCACCCAAGGTCGGGAGTTCAAGACCAGCCTGGTTAACATAGTGAAATCCTATCTCTACTAAAAATACAAAAAAAATACAAAAAAAAAAAAAAAAAAAAAAACTGGGCATGGTGGCATGTGCCTGTAATCCCAGCTACTCGGGAGGCTGAGGCAGGAGAATCACTTGAACCCAGGGGACGGAGGTTGCAGTGAGCCAAGATCAAGCCACTGCACTCCAGCCTGGGCAACAAGAGCAAAAACTCCATCTAAAAAAAAAAAAAAAAAAAAAAAAAGACATTTCACTTAAATCTCATAACAAGTCTGGAGGTAGAGGTACAATTTTATCATTATCTTCATGAGGCGACTGAGGTACAGAGGTTAAAAAATCTTGTCAAAATCCACACAGATCACTGAGGGAGGCAGGATTCACAGCTCACTCCAGACCCCATGCATATGTATTCCCACTGATCAGCATTAGCCAGCTAAGAAGTTAAGCTCTTTAAATTGCCAAAGGAAAAAAAAAATAGATGCTGACTATGAAGTAAGTGAAATAGTAATAAATATGTTATGATTTTTCTGACAGCTTTGGGTTTACAGAAAAATTGAGCAGAGACTACAGAGAGTGCTAATATGTGACCCCATCTCTGCACACTGTTGCCCCTTTTAGTAATATTTTACATTAGTATAGTGCTTTTGTTACAATTAATGAGCTAATATTGTTACTTTATTATTAACCAAAGTCCATAGTTCATTCAGATTTTCTTAGTTTTTCTCTAATATCCTTTTTTTTTTTTTTTTTTTTTTTGAGACAGAATCTTGCTCTGTCACCCAGGTTGGAGTACAGTGGCACAATCTTGGCTCACTGCAACCTCTGCCTCCCAGGTTCCAGCGATTCTCCTGCCTCAGCCTCCTGAGTAGCTGGAACTGCAGGTGTGTATCACCACGCCCAGATAATTTTTTTTTTTTTTTTTTTTTTTTAAAGTAGAGATGGGGTTTCACCATGTTGGCCAGGCTGGTCTTGAACTCCTGACCTCAGATGATCCACCCACCTCGGCCTTCCAAAGTGCTCCGATTACAGGCATGAGTCACCGTTCCCAACCTCTAACACCCATTTTCTGTTCCAGAATCTCATCCAGGATACCGCATTACATTTAGCTGTCCTATCTCCTTAGGTTCCTCTTGGCTGTGACAGTTTCTTAGACTTTCCTTGTCTTCAATGATTTTGACAGTTTTAAACAGTACTGGTCAGCTACTTTTTAAAGCATGTTCTTCAATTTAAATTTAAACAGAATATTTTTACAATGATGAGACTAAGGCTATGGGTGTGGGGAAGGAAGAAAACAGAGGTAAAGTGTCACTCTCCTTACATCATGTCAATGGTACAGACTGTCTGTGTCATTTCCTTTGTCACCTAGCTGAAAGAGGTTTGTCAGGTTTCTCCACTGGGAAGTTATTCTCTCTTCCCCCTTTTCCATGATGTATTATTGAAAGGAAGTAAAAATGTGCAGCCCACACTTAAAGGCAAGAAATGATGCTCCCAGTCTTTAAAGTGAAGTATCTACTTACATGATTTTGAATTCTTCTTTACAGGACATGTGTCTCTTCCTTCTCATTTATTAATTTAGCCAATCATTTATTTACATCAGTAGGAATTGCCGGGTATTTTTTGTACTTGGGTTATAATTCAATACTACTTCTTTTTTTCTCTAATTCTTCCAGCTTTGGCCACCGAGAACTCTTTCAGTTGGCTCCTGGGCCCCTTTGAAATGCCTTTTTTATTTTTTTGAGACAGAGTCTAGCTCTGCCGCCCAGGCTGGAGTATAGTGGCACAATCTTGGCTCACTGCAATCTCTGCCTTCTAGGTTCAAGCGATTTTCCTGCTTCAGCTTCCCAAGTAGCTGGGATTACAGGTGCATGCCACCACACCCAGCAATTTTTATATTTTTTAGTAGAGATAGGGTTTCATTTGTTCAATTTTGAGAAATTCCTGTTTCTAGCACTACAAGATGCCCTAGGCTATTCATGTGTATATCCTGCCCAGTACTAGAATCAGCCATTTCTCCAAGTAGCCCTGGTTTCTTCTACTAGAGAATGGTATTACAATAGAAACCAAGATCTGAACAGGCACTGTGTGCTACCTTGTTTCTTTTTAGGCTCTCTCAGCTGACAGAGCAAATAAATATATGTGTATATACTAATCTGTATGTGGTAGGCCAAGAACAGCCCTCTAAAAGATATCTACCTCAAATTCCTAGGAACCTGTGAATGTTACATTATTTGGAAAAATTGTCTTTGCAGTTGTGATTAAGGATTCACACTCAGCAACGTTTCCATTTTCCTTCCACTCACTATGCATTGTTGATTATGAACTCAGCAATATATAGTTAGACACAGCCTGTCTGACTCCTCTCCCAACCACAAGAAGGCCAACCCTGCACCTGTGGTCACTGACTAGTTGAACTTGTAGAAGGCTAGCAGCCTTCTACAAAGATTGAATGAATCAGAAAGTTTCTGGGAAAGTAGAGAAACTTTGAAAAATCAGAGAAATGATGTGAGATTAGTGAAAAGTGAGATATGGTAGATCTTTAAAGGTCTTGCAGCCAGGGAAAGAGAGAAACCTATGGTAGAGCAGGAAAGTTGAGACCGAGTTTAGATGGAGACCAGCTTCCATCCCAACTGAGGCTAGCCACCATGGAAGGCTCAACCATCTCAGAAGCAGACTGGTTGACTCTGTAGCAAATTCAGTGGCTGACCTTGCAAATGCACAGCTAGGTGACTGCCCCTGATCCCAGCACACTTCCGAAGCCCTGGAGCTCAGATTCCATGCTGAAGAGGAAAGTGACAAGAAATGTATTTCAGGGCTTCTCAAATTTTAATGTGCATATAAATCACTTGGAAACCTTGTGAAACTACTGATTCTGATTTAGGGATTTTTAAATACAAATCTTGATTCAGACTCAGAAGATCTGCAGTGGGGACCAAGATTTTGCATTTCTAAAAAGCTCCCAGATGCTGCTGATGCTGCTGGGCCCATGGACCCCAACTCAAATAGCCAGGATGTGTTTGAATTTCAAAACGCATAAGAAATCTCAATATTTGGCTGAGTTTATCTGGAAATGTCTAGATTAAGTTTTGCCATAGCAGGCAGAAATGGAGACGAGATAGAAATTAAGTTCAGTTTTAGAAAAATTTAAAAGTCAAATTTTTATATACTGATTTTATGACTTGAGACATCTGGGCATATAGCGATCACTATCATCCTTCAGCGTCCAGTTCAAATATACCCTCCTCCTGAAGTCTTTCTGGATAGTTCTCTGGTTGGAATTAACTATTTATTATTGAGAACCCGTGTGTCATGTTTCTTTAAAAGCTCATTTTTTCCATGAATCACAAATATTTACTGTAAGTGTAGAGATGTGACTGTCTCTTCTTTTTCCTCAAGCATGGTGACTCGTAGAAATTACTTAATAATTGCTTCTTGATGAAAATGCTGATTTTAAAATAGACTGCCTGTAGAATGAGAATAGTATCTCAAAAGTTAAGTGCATCACGAAATCAAGCAGCCAGCCCAAAAGCATTTGAAAAGACAAAATGAAAACAGTGATTGCTGGTTGGGAACTTCTCTAAGCAACAGAAGGAAATGTTCTCACAGTTTGGGAGACAAGGATAATTCAGCAGAAACAGGTCCAGACTTCTTTAGGTAATTAAGTATTTAACCTTTAAGATTGTTAAAAGACTTTATCTTTACTAAATCTAAAATTAGTAAAATTACAGTAAAGACTGTAAAGCTAATAATAGTTGTCATGCACAAACTTTAAAAAATATTATCAAAGTTAGCTTACCCCTTAGGGAAGGTTGCCAAACTTCAGTTTTCTTTTGATAATGGTATTTTTTTTTTTTTTTTTTTTTTTTTTGAGACAGAGTCTCACTCTGTCGCCCAGTTTGGAGTGCATTGGCACAACCTCAGCTCACTGCAACCTCCGCCTCCCGGGTTCAAGCGATTCTCCTGCCTCAGCCTCCCGAGTAGCTGGGACTACAGGCGCCTGCCACCACTCCCAGTTACTTTTTTTTTTTTTTTTTAGTAGAGATGGGGTTTCACCATCTTAGCCAGGATGGTCTTGATCTCCTGACCTCATGATCCGCCCACCACAGCCTCCCAAAGTGCTGGGATTATAGGCATGAGCCACCGCATCCAGCTGGTAATGGTATTTTCAAAAATTAGGTACTGTAGAATTGTTTCATACCTGGAAGTTAGGTTCCAATATTAAAAAATATTGAATTTAGTAAAAATTATTCTTAAAAAAATCTGTTAAGACACCAACAAAGTATTTGCATTATATATATATATATTTGTAATTTGTTTTCTTTTTTCATTAATATGTGTATCTAAATTTTTATAATTTAAGTCCATGTGGTATGCTAGACCTCCACTCTGGAGAACTGGGAAAATTCAAATGTTAAAAATATATTTCATTAATATCTATTTATAATTTTTTCTGGTTTTGTTCAATTAGCAGATAACTGTTACTTATTTGACAAATAAATGCAGCATACAAACAAAGAAGAAAAGCTCTTGTGAGTCAGAAAAAAGCACTCCTCTATTACCCCAAATTAAGATCACTTGTACTGGGGCATGAACGTAGGTGTATCTGCAAGGATCTTAGTCTACAGCAATAATATTGCACAAATACATGCATTCACTTAGAAGGGAGAAATAAATGAGCTCGGAAAATGATCATTAAAAAGCTGGAAACTGTTTTGTTGACCATGAAAGCCTGCCATAATAACCACATTCCTTATATAAAGATGAAATATGAATTTAATGACTTAATAGACTCATCAAAGTCAAGAATAAAATTTCATTTTGCCTTCCAGATTTCATGCTGTCCACCAGCAAGCATCTGAAGTGTTGCTCAGTCTGCAATCATTATGGAACGGGTACACCTATCAGACCACAGTCAAGAAGCCAGAGTGAGACTGGGCACTGTGGTTCATGCCTATAATCCCAGCACTTTGAAAGGCTGAGGCCGGTGGATCACCTGAGGTCAAGAGTTCAAGACCAGCCTGACTAACATGGTGAAACCCTGTCTCTAATAAAAATACAAAAATTAGCTGTGCGTGGTTGCACGCACCTGTAATCCCAGCTACTCAGAAGGCTGAGGCAGAAGAATCACTTGAACCTGGAAGGCAGAAATTGTGGCGAGCTGAGATCGTGCCATTGCACTCCAGCCTGGCTGACAGAGCAAGACTCTATCTAAAAAAAAAACAAAAAAATTGGATAGCTGGAGAGAGCTATCCAATTTTGAGCAAATAGTAAAGCCCGTTTTAATCTACTTTAAAGTACATATGAAAGTATTACTGATATAATGTAATCCAAACAGGTTCCCTATACCTATGAAAACCTGAGACATTTAAAATGAGGAGTGGTCATTCTTTGGGTGCCACTATGTTAGCTATAACTTTTTTGTATTACTGTCGGAGTCTTTGTAAAATTTCCCTGATTACATTCAAGGCTGATGGATTTGTCTTATTTTTTTTCCCCACACATCTTAAAACACCTGTTCATTTCAATAATACTTGAGGTCTTTGAACACAGAAAACATCTATATATTAATTAATTAATTTTTTGAGACCGAGTCTTGCTCTATCGCCCAGGCTGGAGTGCGGTGGCGCGATCTCTGCTCACTGCAATCTCCGCCTCCTTGGTTCAAGCGATTCTTCTGCCTCAGCCTCTCAAGTAGCTGGGAGTACAGGCACCTGCCCCATGCCCAGCTAATTTTTGTAGTTTTAGTAAAGACGAGGTTTCACCATATTGACCAGACTGGTCTTGAACTCCTGACCTTGTGATCCGCCCACCTCGGCCTCCCAAAGTGCTGGGATTACAGGCGTGAGCCACCGCACCTGGCTATACATTAATTTTTAAAATTTATTTCTGTCTTTCCATCCCCACAACTAAAAGTAGAAATTATTTAATCTTTGTTCTGTATTAAAAGGTTTATTACAATTAGGACTTTTCCATTTCTGAGACAATTACGAGTCACCCAGAAACATATATTCATATTTGGTTTTGAATGTTTTCAAATTGAATAATTTTTAAATTAGTTTTTGGAACCTATCATCATTTTGCTAACGTTGTTTATGCATGTATCTTATTTCTTCCGTGTCGGAATATAAGCAAACCCAGAGGTAGGACCTACATTATGCCTTACAATAAATGAACGAATGTTCTTTTCTTATTAAAAACACACATTCTAGAATATTATTTGACAATATTTGGAAACCACCTTTATAAAAATTGAGAGCATCCAAAGTAAAAAGGTAAGTTTTACAATCTTTTTGAAAAAAAAACACTTTGCATTACATGGAAACTTAAGTATTATTTTATGGGAGAGATTAAGACAATCCAAAAGATGTCCATATTGATCACACTTATATACACAGAAGAAAATTCAGTAATATCAATCATAACATTATCTCCAGAGGAATCATTTATCAAATATAGTGTTTAGGTGGCCTAAATTGCTATAACAAAGAAATCCCAAGATATACAATGACGCAATCACAATAGAATGAGACTTCTCACTCACGTAACAGTCCTGGGCAATGGGATGTGGGTGTTTTTTCTCCAGGAGGTGACTCGGGAACCCAGGCTCTTCCATCTTGTGGCTCTAGTATAGGATCTCTTGCCTGGAACCAGATGGCAGAAGTGGAAAAGGGGGTGCATGGCATAAACTTATTTCTGTAAAGTCACCTCCACTTGCAAGCCATCAGTTAAATTCAGTCACATAGTCACATCTAACTGTAACGAAAGCTGGGAAAGGTATTCTAACTGTGCCATTAAGGAGGGGGAAATGCACTACCCTGAATTTAATTCACAACTGTAAGATGATCAAGGTTCTCTGTCAAGGAAAGAGTAAAGCTGACCCTCTCCAAAAGATGGGGCGAGGTCGGGCGCGGTGGCTCACACCTATAATCCCAGCACATTGGGAGGCCGAGGCGGGTGGATCACCTGAGGTCAGGAGTTCAAAACCAGCCTGACCAACATGGAGAAACGGCGTCTCTACTAAAAATACAAAATTAGCCGGGCGTGGTGGCACGTGCCTGTAATCCCAGCTACTCGGGAGGCTGAGGCAGGGGAATCGCTTGAACCCAGGCAGTGGAGGTTACACTCCAGCCTGGGCAACAAGAGTGAAACTCCGTCTCAAAAAAAAAAAAAGGATGGGGCCAGAACTGGTAACCATGACTATTTACACGAGTTGGTAACCTGTGAATCCAATAACATTGCATTTTTTATTGTTATATCAATGTGCAAATGTTATAAATATATCTAATTTCTATATCTGCTTTTATACTCCATGCATCACTGTGTAAGGAATCTCTCTGAAGCCTTGTCTTGCACCTAGGATGGTAGGTGTGATGGCTGGGCAAAGGAAGGCAAACATCTAGCTAAATATTGATTTGGGTACAGCAGAGTTCTAATTCTGAGTAATTGGTACTTGTCTGCTTCATCCTGTTAAGAAAAAACGGTGTTCCTGGATTGTTGTGATATAATAATGGTACCCAGCCTAGGCTGTGCTAAAAATATGACCCTTGCAAAGTAGATTTCTCTTTTGTTCTTGGGATGAAACTTGCAGCTTTATTACAACTCATAAGAGCACCTATTCTATTTGTGGAAACTATGCTTGCCTGTGTTTACCGTGCATTTGGTCCATTTCTTGCATTATAGGTAGGGTGAGTCTGGTTTGAGTCTGCATGGTACTATTTGCTCTTGTCAAATTTCAGTTTGTACCTTATATCTCAGTATAGTATAAATATTAACAGTACCTTCTGCTTTCAGAAGTATCCTGGTTTGGATGAGAAATTATATGTTCATCTTACACATGTATGTTATAGTACCTCCAACACAAGTCATCTCCCAACTCTCCATATTGAAAAGGTTTACAGCTTCCATTACATAAATGAAACACTACAGTTTGGAAGAATAGAACAGTAAGTTTTCATCAAATGGAGTTTTACATTCTATTCAAGGATTGAGGACCGTGCTGGCCTTTTTGGAACAATCTGGCAATGCCTCAGCTACATCTCTAAAATCTGCTCAGTACTGATACAGTGGCCACTAGGGCCATGGTCCTTCAGAAGTTCTTGACTCTAGATTTCACCTTAATCAATAGAGGAGTAGTGTGTGCTCTTATTGACAGTGAATATGCTATCGATATTCTTGTCAATTAGAACTTGTCTAGGATTTGCATATTCACATTCAAATAGAAACTACCACATTTCAGCAGTGGGAGAGAAGGAGCTGAGTTACATGGGCTGGTAGCCTTTCAGAAAATTGTGTAAGGCATCTTGGCAATATTGTGGACTATGATAAGCCTGTATATAGCGGTAATACTGATAAAATGTTGTATATATTGTAGTCTTAAAGGAATGCATCAAAAATTTTATTGTGTAAGTATTGAAACTGTACATTATGTATTTAAGAGAAAGCAAATTTGAGGCTCAAGTAATAAGAGATCATATGCAGATTTAGGTCTTCTAGCAACAAAAATGGAAGACTAGAGAAAAAAATGCTATAACTTCTTGATTTCACTGTTAGTAGGTAATATCCTGATGTCTTTTCTCCATAACTGCAAGTACATTCAATCTCCACAGGCTGTTTTTATAAAAAATGCTAATTAATTTGTGTCCTTGTAATTAACTAAGGATCTATCTTAATAGATAGATCACTACAATAAAAGTGATGTACCATCTGCCCCACAGCAACAGAAGGATTTTGCTTTGTATCATAAATCAAGTTCAAAGAATATTCTTTGGTAAGATGTTAAACTGCAAACTTTTTTTTTTTGAGACACAGTCTCACTCTGTAGCCCAGGCTGGAGTACAGTGGCATGATCTCAGCTCACTGCAACCTCCGCCTTCTGGGTTCAAGCAATTCTTTTGCCTCAGCCCCCCAAGTATCTAGGATTACAGACGTACACCACCATGCTTGACAAATTTTTGCATTTTTAGTAGAGACAGGGTTTCACCATGTTGCCCAGGCTGATCTCAATCCCCCGACCTCAGGTGATCCACCCATCTCAGCCTCCCAAAGTGCTCCTCAGGTGATCCACCCATCTCAGCCTCCCAGATTACAGGCCTTAGCCACCGCGCCTGGCCATTAACTTGCAAACTTTCACGAGAGTTACCCATCTTGTTCTCTTTGTGAGACAGATATTCATATGAATTTGAGTTAATGTTATCTATGCTTTGTCGTCTATTAATGTAAAGTTTTCCAGGAAGTATTATTTGACCAGAGTCATTGTGAAACACTTATCAGAAATTATTATTACATCCTTCGAAAATAACCTCCAACATAATCTGTACTTTTGATTATTTTTCTTACTGGATACATTTTCTTACTTGATAAATTGTAGTTCTGGACATAATGTTGAGTTGAAGATGCAATGCGGTAGTTTCTTTTAGGATCATCTCTGTATTTCTAAAGTATAAAAATATTTATCATATTTCTTTATCAGTACAGAAAATAATTATTGCCAACTTGACTCTGCTGGCACATAATTTGACAATGTGTTCTTCATTTAATTTAGATTTTAGCAAAATCTAGAAGATAGGAATCCTGGCAATTGGGGTTATTTACCTCTAGGGCATTTTCCAGCTAAAAGGAGGAGTGGTTCTTTTGACAGTTGTAATGTAAAAGGGGTACAAAAGTTGGAGTCCAGGTCCCACTAAGGGAAATGTCCTATTAGCACAATCCCCACTCTCCCCCCCCGCCACTTTTATCTAAATGACAGTACCCCAACTGTAGGGAGAACTAAAAGAAAAGCAGCCCTTCCTCAGACTGCAGCCCAGCTTCCAGTGATTTGGAAGTCTAGTCTCTGAAATCGGATTGAGGTCGGCCAAGATGACAGTGCTCATAGGGACCTGATCAAAACACACGAAAATATTTTCTGGGGAGAGGTATCTCCTAGGGCTCAAATTGTGTGAACAATCTTTCAAATAAAATGTCCAACACACACTCTTGTGTACCCAAGCACATGAGGTGACAAGACAACATGAAGACTGAAAGAAATCGTAAGTAATAGACCTAGATCTGTAGGGGTTCTGAATATTGGAACTAACAGATCTAGATATTAAAATAACTATGTTTACTATAGCCAAGTAAACAAATCTAAGATAGAAAATACAGTTGAAAACTGTACAGAAATAACATAGACAATTTTTTTAAAGTACCTAGAAATATTCGAACATTAAAAAATATAACTGAAACTAAGAATTTAGTGGTTAGGTTTGACATCAGATTTAAAGGGGAATTACTATAAGAGCGGAGAGAAAAAAAAAACAGAATGAAGCATGGAGAGACAAACAGATAAAAATTACATAAGAGAGAATAATAAACCCAGAGGATGTGATGAAGGAAAAAAACGAACATGCATTTCACTGGAGTTCCAGAAAAAAAAAGGAAAGAGGAAGTGGGTCAGAATAAGTATTTGAGGAGCTTATAGCTGAAAAATTTCCAAACTGACTAAAAACATTGTCATAGCCCAGATCCTCTAAAAAGCAGAGCTTGAGGCAAAAACTTACATGTTTACTTTACTGGTAAGTGTATTCCCACAAGCATAAGAGTGGGGTAAAATGATGTGAGATAGAGAAGGATGCAGTACAGATATAGCATGTGTTATACTAACGTGGGCATACACTCATTGCAAGTCTATTACCTCGTCTTGCAACCCATCATCAGAAAAGGTATGTGAGCCACTGTTACTTCAACAATCTGGTTCTGAGGAGGAAGGAAGAGAAAACTGTCCAGGAGTTTTCCTCTCCCATTGGGTAGAACCCACTACATGGCTTGATACCTCCCACACTTCAAGGTTGTGTACACGTGAGCACCGAGTGCCTCAGCCCACTGGGAAAGTCCCAGGGCAGGACATGAAAGCACATAGCAAGTGTGTGAGATAAGCCACAGGTTGTGCTCAAGTGTGACAAGGATCAGAGAACAGCCACCACAGAGGGCAGATATGAATCTGTGTCAATAAGGTCAGCTCATAGATCTGGGGTAACACAAAAGTAAATCTTGTACAGACATCAGTCCAACCAATTCCAGAAGCTCTACAAGCCCAAAGCAGGATAGGAAAAGGTTTTCATCTAGGCACATTGGAGTAAAACGGCTGAAAATCCAAGGAAGACAGAAACTCTTAAAAAGCAGCGAGGGGGCCGGGCGCGGTGGCCCACATCTGCAATCCCAGCACTTTGGGAGGCCGAGGAGGGCGGATCACGAGGTCAGGAGATAGAGACTATCCTGGTTAACACAGTGAAACCCCGTCTCTACTAAAAATACAAAAAATTACCCGGGCGTGGTGGTGGGCACCTGTAGTCCCAGCTACTTGGGAGGCTGAGGCAGGAGAATGGCGTGAACCCGGGAGGCAGAGCTTGCAGTGAGCCGAGATCGCACCACTGCACTCCAGCCTGGGCAACAGAGTGAGACTCTGTCTCAAAAAAAAAAAAAAAAAAAAAAAAAGCAACCAGAAAGCAACCAGGGAAGGAGAGCGGGCAGAGGAGGAGTTGCACAGCGCACGCACGGTATATGTGGCTGGGGAATTCGTGTGAACGTCAGGGTGGAAGCAGGTCTGAGAGGCTCCAGCAGAAGAAGACATAGCTGCCAAAATGTTTGAGTCCATCGACAAGTTTGGCCTGGCCTTAGCTGTTGAAGGAGGCGTGGTGAACTCTAAACTCTGCCTTATATATAACGTGGATGCTGGGCACAGAGCTGTCGTCTTTGACCGATTCCGTGGAATACAGGCCATTGAGGTAGGGAAAGGGACTCACTTTCTCACCCCATGGTTACAGAAACCAGTGATCTTTGACTGCCGTTCTCAACCACGTAACGTGCCAGTCATCACTGGTAGCAAAGATTTACAGAATGTCAACATCACACTGCGCATCATCTTCCGGCCCGTGGCTAGCCAGCTTCCTCGCATCTTCACCCGCATCGGAGAGGACCATGACGAGCGTGTGCCGCCGTCCATCACGACCGAGATCCTCAAGTCAGTGGTGGCTCGTTTTGAAGGTGGAGAACTAATTACCCAGAGAGAGCTGATCTCCAGGCAGCTGAGTGATGACCTTACGGAGCGAGCAGCCACCTTTGGGCTCCTTCTGGACGACGCGTCCTTGACACATCTGACCCTCGGGAAAGAGTTCATAGGTGGAAGCCAAACGGATGGCTCAGCAGGAAGCAGAGAGGGCCAGATTTGTGGTGGAAAAGGCTGAGCAGCAGAAAAAGGCGGCCATCACCTCTGCTGAGGGTGACTTCAAGGCCGTTGAGCTGATCACCAACTCACTGGCCACCGCAGGGGACGCCCTGATCAAGCTGGGCAAGCTGGAAGCTGCGGAGGACATCGCCTACCAGTTTTTACACTCTCGGAACATCACCTACCTGCCGGCGGGGCAGTCTGTCCCCTGCAGCTGCCCCAATGAAGGCCCACCCTGCCTGCACTCCGTGGGCCAACTGGGCCACAGCCCAGATGATTCGATGATTTTCTTTTTTTCTTTTTCTTTTTCTTTTTTTTTTTTTTTGAGAGGGAGTCTCACTCTGTCCCCCAGGCTGGAGTGCAGTGGCATGATCTTGGCTCACTGCAACCTCCACCTTCCGGGTTCAAGAGATTCTCCTGCCTTAGCCTCCTGAGTAGCTGGGACTACAGGCCCGCACCACCACACCCAGCTAATTTTTTGTATTTTTAGTACGGGGGGATTTCACCATCTTGGCCAGGCTGATCTTGAACTCCTGACCTCATGGTCCACCTGCCTTGGCCTCCCAAAGTGCTGGGATTACAGGCATGAGCCACCGTGCTCTGCCATCCGGATGATTCTTAACACCACCTTCCTTCTGCCCCTACCTCAGAAATCACTGTGAAATTTCATAATTGGCTTAAAGTGAAGGAAATAAAGGCAAAATCACTTCAGATCTCTAATTAGTCTAAAACAAAAAAGGCAGCCGGAGGAAAAAAGACAGATCATCCTAAAAGGAACAACAACTGAAATGATAGCTTACTTCTCAGTAGAAGCAATGGAAGCCAGAAGACAATAACATTGCATTTTCAATATACTGAAGGAAAATAGCTGCCATAGTGACTTAGCAAACATCTACAAATATTGAAAATACTCTTTAGGAATGAAGGAGAAATAAATATTTTTTCAAGAAAAAATGGAGTGAGAATTCATCCCCAGCAAGCCCATCCTACAAGTATTAAAAGGTGTTCAGGTAAAAGGAAAATGAGCCCGTGCAGAAGGCCAGAAACAGAGGAAGAAACACGAAGCAATAAAAATAATAATTATGCTAGGGTCTTCGTTCATTTGTGCCACTGTAACGGAATATCTCAGACTGGGTAGTTTATAAAGAACAGAAATTTATTTCCTCAAAATTCTGGTGGCTGAGAAGTTCAAGATCAAGGTGCTGAGAGCCTTCATGCTGCGCCCTCACATGGCAGAAGATGGAAGGGCAAGAGAGAGTGAACCTACTCCCACCAACCCATTAATCCATTCACCTAGCTCTTCCCCCAAAGCCCCACTTCCCAAGACTGTTGAATTGAGGATTGAGTTTTCAACACAAATTATCAGGGACACATTAGAGCATAGCAACTAGTAACTCTAAATGAATTGTTAACTATATAAAACAAAAATAATGTGCAGTTTAAAATATTTATAGATATAAGACCACAACAGTATATAATTTGGGAGGGAGGTGTATGGAGTTACAGGGCTTAAAAGCCTCCTACTGGAAAAGGGTAAAAATACCAGTTGACATTAGACTTTGTCAAGTCTAATGCTTGCTAAAAATCTGCATGCTATAGTCTCTAAGCAACCACCAAAGGAAGAGTAAAAGCTGTATAATGTCCTAGCAAATAGAGATTAAAAGTAGAATTGTTAAAAATATCAATTATCGGCTGGGCATAGTGATTCACATCCATAATCCCAGCACTTTGGGAGGCCGAGGTGGGCCGATCACTTGAGGCCAGGAGTTCGAGAGCAGCCTGGCCAACGTGGTGAAATCCCATCTCTACTAAAAATACAAAAATTAGCTAGGTGTGATGGCAGGCACCTGTAGTCCCAGCTACTTGGGAGGCTGAGGCAGGAGAATCACTTGATCACAACACCACACTCCAGCCTGGCCAGCAAAGCGAAACTCTGCCAAAAAATAAAAAATAAAGGAAAGAAAAGAAAAAAGATAAATATAAAAGAGACAAGAATGGAGAGACAAAGGAGCATAGAACAGGCAGAACAAGTATACATCACATAATAATTTGGTAGATGTAAAACCAAATATGTCAATAATTATAGCAAATGTAAAGCAACTAAATGCTACCATTAAAACACAAAGAATGACAGGCTAGTTTAAAAAAATAAACCCCATGGAAAGAAAGTTTAGATTTCATCTCCTCCAAGTTATCTGTAAAACAAAACTATCTACAGCCCATCAGATATGGTTTGAATTTATAAACCATAGCAATCTCACTTATCGCTATATCCTAATTCAGATAATTTTGTTTAGATGGGGTCTCACTATGTTGCCCAGGCTAGACTCAAATTCCTGGGCTCAATCAATACCACCTCAGCCTCCCAAGAAGCTGCCACTGCACCTGGCTTCAGGTAATTCTTTTCTTTTTTCTTTTTTCAGGTAATTATTTTCTTTTCCTTTGTCTTCAAATGTTAAAGAATCCCTTCATTACTGAGCCAAAAAAAAATTGTCTTAGACATACTTTATTGAGACATAGACAATGTCTCTCTCTCTCTCATTTCATATGACAGTCCATCAGATATAGGAATATGGATACCAATTTTTCTATTTATATATCCCTAGTTTAAAAAAATAATTTTTACATCATCTTCACCATATTTTTATATCATTTATGAAAACAGCTCCTTGTACAGTTGGCCCATTGATCCAGCTTGTTAAATTATTTTCAGACTTTGCTTAAGTGAACCATCATATTGTCACTTTCTTCCATTTCATATCATAGGGAAGTGATACAAAGAGCATGCTTTCTATATTTTCATCTTATTCATTGATAAAAACATTGAATAGAACATATCTGATGACTGTGCTTCAGAGCAGGCTTTGGAGAACTTTTTCTAAACTGACCTTGATCCATGAATCAACATTCTGAAGGTATGCAGTTTTAAACATTAATAAATTTGCCTGTGTAGCCAGTTCACCTTCCTCCAACTTGTCCATGAGAGGCCTTGAGATGTCTTGAGTTGGCATAAGAGTCCTTGTTAGATGCCTTGCTTAAATTCAAATACCTGGCTGGGCACGGTAGCTCATGCCTGTAACCCCAGCACTTTGGGAAACCAGGGCGGGTCTCTCAAAAATAAATAAATAAATAAATTCAAATACCTTGGGTCTGCTTCTCAAACTAGATGTGACAATCTCGGAAGCGAGCACACATCTCCTTTCCATTTGCTTATGGGGACAGAAAGTCAACTATAAACAATATGCAAGTCTGCCGACTTAGGTTAGAAAAAGTATGATAATCCAGTACCTCATCCATCTGCGGGCACTGAAGCTGCTAAACATCACTTTTTCTTTTTTGAGATGGAGTCTCGCTCTGTTACCCAGGCTGGAGTGCAATGGCGCAGTCTTGGCTCACTACACCCTCTGTCTCCCAGGTTCAAGCAATTCTCCTACCTCCGTCTCCCAGGTTCAAGCAATTCTCCTACCTCCGTCTCCCAGGTTCAAGCAATTCTCCTACCTCCGTCTCCCAGGTTCAAGCAATTCTCCTACCTCCGTCTCCCAGGTTCAAGCAATTCTCCTACCTCTGTCTCCCAGGTTCAAGCAATTCTCCTGCCTCAGCCTCCCAAAGTAGCTGGGACTACAGGCACGTGCCACCACTCCTGGCTAATTTTTGTATTTTTAGCAGAGACGGGGTTTCACTATGTTGGCCAGGCTGTTCTCAAACTCCTGATCTTGTAATTTGCCCTCCTCGGCCTCCCAAAGTGCTAGGATTACAAGCGTGAGCCACCGCGCCTGGCCTAGACATGACTTTTTAAAGAAAATGCCACAGTGGAACACACTGGACCTTTGAACCCCTGGAGAAATTCAATGGGTTCCAAAGCATGAATAATAAGTAAAACTAGTAATAGCCTTTAGAAACCCCAGGGGCCATAGTCAAGGTAGAGTGTACTTCAAAAAGTTACAAACTGGTTCATCTGAGGCTCAGAGGGCACTGGTCTCAGAGAACTGAGTTGAAGATGCTCCCTGAACCAGAACTCTGATGTCCTTCTTAGTAAATTGGAATCATGACAGTGGACTTCTTTCCTAGAGGAGCTGCATGAGTTAGGATACTTTCTGCTGTACGTAACAAAAACTGACTCAAACTGGCTTAGACAATAAACAAGTTCATTATTTCACCAAATCAAACTCCAAGAGGCAGAGCAGGCTTCAGGCTTGGTGGATTCAGTAGCACAATTCTGCCATTGGCAGCCCAGGAATATTCTTCATCATTCCAATGTGGGAGAGAAATAGAATTACTAAAATTGATTTAGACTATTTTCTGGGGTTGAATGGATGTTGGTGAGTCAACCACCAACAGAAGAGTTTTTGAACATTGAATGTAGAATAGAACTCCTAGTTCTAAGCTAGGATTTCTTTCCTGGCTTTTAGGGTAGTGTCAACCCTAAGGCAATACGATTGAAGGCAAGGATATAAACTAGCTGACCTAAGAATACACCCAAAGGGATGTAACTTTATCCCTAGGAACAAACCTCTACACAGTCCTATAATCTTCTCCAACACAGTGGTAACGCAGTTCTTGAATTCTAAACAGAGGTCTGGGACTCAAGTGGGGAAACATTTGTTCCGTGAATACCATGTGTATGGAAACCTTTCTTTTCTTCTGGAAGTTTGAGGCAGAAAATCAAGATGGGAAAAACACCCAGGTACCTTTCTAGTTGGAAACCAACCTAGACTAATTTTAAAAAATGGTAAAACAGAAACTGAATGATTTTATTGGCTGTTCAATAATGGATTTAGTGAAGAGAAGCTGGAACTAATGAATAAACTAAGGAATAGGATATTGCTTTCATTAACTAATGCTACCTCTACCTTTGATCAGGAAGGTATAAGAGGTGGCTATGAACTCTGAGCAATAATCTTTTTCTTTATTTCTTAGTGATTGAAGTGTTTTTAAAAACAGGATTTTTTTTTTCTTTGAGACAGCGTCTCACTCTGTCGCCCCCAACTGGAGTGCAGTGGTACGATCTCGGCTCACCACAACTTCCGCCTCCCAGGCTCAACAGATTCTCCTGCCTCAGCCTTCCAAGTAGCTGGGATTACAGGCACGTGCCACTACTGACTGGCTAATTTTTGTATTTTTAGTAGAGACGGGGTTTCACCATGTTGGCCAGGCTGGTCTCCAACTCCTGACCTCAAGTAATCCACCCGCCTCAGCCTCCCAAAATGCTGGGATTACAGGCATGAGCTGCCATGCCTGGCCAGAGAAATATTTTTGACAGCTCAATTTATCGTATATACTAAATTTACAGTGCATGCTAAGAAGAGAAATGTTAATTACCAAAAATGAAACTGATTTTTACCATAGAATGATTTCAGTGTTCTTAGACATATACATTTGTCTTCGTCATATGGGTTGCTCTTTCAGAGATGAGCATTGAAAAGAGAATTCCGTTTCTAGAGTAAGATGAATGTATAACTTCTATTGACTTCAAGGATTACAATTGCCTCCAGTTGAAGCAATTCTCATTCAAGCCACGTATTTTCTGTCTAGTCTCCCTACCTTTGGATAGCATATAAATTTCTAAGAAATAGACAGGGAGAATGATGGATTTGCATGCAAATGTTGGTATTTATTCCAAATTTAGCCATCCCATACAAGGACACTATGTCAAGAGCTGATGAAACATATTTGAATAATGGAATCTTGGGTTAGAGAAGACCACATCTCTGATGTTTGCATTGCGTTCTATAAATAACTGCAAGTTAATATTGTGCAAATTAACATTTTAATGCAAATATTTCAATGAAACTTTCAGATTCAGCCTCCTGTGTATTAATTTAGCTGACTATCCCTTAGAGACTTCATAATTTATTAATTTGTTCAGAAAATTTGATATGTGCCAGGTGCACTGCTTTAGGTATTGGGGGTATGGCAGTGAACAAGATGGGCACAGTCCTAGTCTTTGTGGTCATTACATTCTTGGACATTATATTCATGAAATAACCAATTAATCAAATGAACAAGATGATTTCCAAAAGTGATAAGGCAGTGAGACAGGGTGATATAAAAGACAGTGATGTAGGAGTGTAATATGAGCTGGTCAAAGAAAGTGTTTGAGGAGGTGATATTTGAGTAGAAACTGAAATAACGCATGGGAGGCAGCCAAGTGCACAAAATCTTTATTTACTCCAAGAGAAATAATATATGCAAAAGAACTCTGCAGCACTAGCACAATGCCTTCTTCCTTATAGCTGGTTGGTGCTCCAAAACTTGCTTACTTGAAAAACTGTCACATTTACAATAAAATACTTAGGACTGTAGAAATTAATTTGTCATGAAAAAATATGGACAAATTTAACACCTGCTCCAGGATGCTATAGTCTGACGTCTTTATTGGGGGTCACTAAGGATTTAAAGAAGAAGAAGGAATTGCTAACTTCTATTTCCTATTTTACTAGTCAATTTTTTTTTTTTTTTTGAGACAGAGTCTCCCACTCTCACCCAGGCTGGGGTGCAGTGGTGAGATCTCGGCTCACTGCAAGCTCCGCCTCCCAGGTTCACGCCATTCTCCTGCCTCAGCCTCCCGAGTAACTGGGACTACAGGTGCCCGCCACCACGCCCGACTAATTTTTTGTATTTTTCAATAGAAACGGGGTTTCACCATGTTAGCCAGGATGGTCTCGATCTCATGACCTTGTGATCCGCCCACCTTGGCCTCCCAAAGTGCTGGGATTACAGGCATGAGCCACCGTGCCTGGCCTAGTCAATTTTAATTACTGTAGCCTCATTAGATACCCTTTGTGCAAATGTGAGTGTCTTTGCCTGCTTTCTGGTTTGATTTTAAGTTGGGATAGAAGTTACTTAACAATAACAAGAGTTGGCAGTAGCTGATCTTTCCCAGGTCCCAGACACACATCCATTTGCAAAACATATCCATTTATTCCCACTATATATGTGAACTTGGCATACAGTCAAAAACAGAAGCACACGTGCTATTGTCCAGAATGTTTTCTGAATATTCATTATTTACCAGAAGTATTTTCCGAATACTTGTTATTTAACTCCTGAATTAACAAGGCTGTGAAGGGAAGCAAAATTGATTTAAAAAAGGAGCGAGAAGCTGGGCGCGGTGGCTCACGCCTGTACTCCCAGCACTTTGGGAGGCCGAGGTGGGCAGATCACCTGAGGTCGGAAGTTTGAGACCAGCCTGGCCAACATGGTGAAACCCCATCTCTACTAAAAATGCAAAAATTAGCCAGGAATGGTGGCAGGTGCCTGTAATCCCAGCTACTCGGGAGGCTGAGGCAAGTTCATCGCTTGAACCCTGGAGGAGGAGGTTGCAGTGAGCTGAGATCATGCCGTTGCACTCCATCCTGGAGGACAAGAGTGAGATGTCGTCTCAAAAAAGAGAGAGAGAGAGAGAAAGAGGAGATACCACATGATCTGGGGTATCTAGGTCATTTAATAAACAAGGGAAAAATATAATGAGGATGATTAAGACATGAGAGGAGCTTCTAAAAGGACTTAACTATCAAAGGATTGAGACAGGCCTCTGGAGAAATCTGATGACGTCTTTTAAGTATTTTTGCAAAAATACTTGTGCTGCCAATGTTAATTATGAAGAATGTCGTCTCCTACTATCCTGCAAAAATCAATACTTGTTTTATTCTTTATTTATTCTGTGATTTGACACTTAGTTGAAATTATAATCTTAATTTTATCCAACTAAGATAAAGTTTTTACATTCCTTAATTTTATAATTCAAGATAAACTTCCAATTGAACCTTTTTTTCACTATTTCTATGAAAGTTTTGTTCCCATTCCAACTTGTCTCACTTTTAAAAGTAGATGGTGGCCGGGCGCGGTGGCTCAAGCCTGTAATCCCAGCACTTTGGGAGGCCGAGACGGGTGGATCACGAGGTCAGTAGATCAAGACCATCCTGGTCTACACGGTGAAACCCCGTCTCTACTAAAAAATACAAAAAACTAGCCGGGCGAGATGGCGGGCGCCTGTAGTCCCAGCTACCGGGGAGGCTGAGGCAGGAGAATGGCGTAAACCCGGGAGGCGGAGCTTGCAGTGAGCCGAGATCGCGCCACTGCACTCCAGCCTGGGCGACAGAGCGAGACTCCGTCTCAAAAAAAAAAAAAAAAAGTAGATGGTGCATTTGCATGCCTAAAGAATAATAATACCAACTCTGATTCAGGCCTATTGCTCTGTATAGCATGCTGGCATTCATTAACCAAGCCAGAAAAACGTCAATGTAATGCATCAAGAGGGAAATTACGATTAAACCACAGCTAGTTTTTCTTACCCCTTCAAGGAACTGTCTGGATGAATAGCTGCTTTTCTTTTCTCTTTTTAGAGATAGGGTCTCACTATGATGCCCTGACTGACTTCTAGACTCAAGGGATTCTCCTATCTCAGCCTCCCGAGTCACTGGGACTGCAGGTACACACCACCACACAGGCTTACGGCTGCTTTTCTATGCCCCAAAGCTCTAAATCCTAGGCTTTTTCCTTCAATGACCCTATACTCCAAAAGAGACGTGGAATGGAAGACACTGGAACTGCTGGTTGTTTCAAAGCAATGAGTTTTTTTTTTTTTTTTTTGGAAACAGTCTCACTCTGTTGCCCAAGCTGGAGTGCAGTGGCGCTATCTCGACTCACTGCAACCTCCACCTGCCTCCTGGTTTCAAGCGGTTCTCCCACCTCAGCATCCCCAGTGGCTGGGACTACAGGTGTGCACCATCACACCCGGCTAATTTTTTGTATTTTTAGTAGAGATGGGGTGTCACCATGTTGGCCAGGCTGGTTGCAAACTCCTCACCTCAAGTGATCCACCCACCTAGGCCTCCCAAAGTGCTAAGATTACAGGCATGAGCCACCGCTCCCGGCCAGCAACAAGCTTTTTATTCCTGGTCCCTGTCACATTCCCTTGGCACTGTTCCACACTCTAATTTTTTCCCTTTTTTACACATGCTCATAGCTGGACCTGTTGGTTTAATTATTATTTTATTATTCCTATGTTCATTTAATTTATTGCTTTCAATGTTGTTGCTTTGTATATTGTCTAGTTTTTACTGTTTTATTTTATTATATAAGCAGTTTATTTTATTCTGCCTTTTACTTATCTTTGATTTTAAAATTTTAAACTTATACTCATCTTTTACCATGTCTTATTTATTTCTATCTCTTCTGTTTCTTATATTTGGTTATACATCTCTTTTTTCTTGCCATCTTGGCTTTTTAGCATGTTGAGGAGACCTACTCAGAACCCCAGAGTTTGTATGAAGATTATTTTAAGCTGAAAATATTTGAAATCCAACAAATGCAAAAAGAAGCGTTCTCAGATCTTCCCTTATCTGACTAAAAGCAGCAATTTCTGGGGCTCCCAGAAATCCCCTCTCTTCGGGGGAGGCTTCCATAAATCCCCTCTCTGGGAGGGAGTTTCATGGCCCTGAGGAAAACGAAAGGCTACTTGCACCTACGTAAACCAACATTATCACAAACTTACCCAAGGACACATGGGTAATCAGGGTCAGACTCAAAACCAGTACCCTTAACACTACCTACCCTGAGGCTACCCCTGTTCCACACTGCAATTCCATTTCCCAGTCATGGGTGAGGAGCTGCACTGTGGATATCACCACAAGAACTTAACCCAGCCTGGAGCCACAGGCAAGGACAGAGTGCTTCATGGTTTCTTTCCCACTCCCACCAGCTTCTAGAACACCCAAGCTGGGGGCATCTTTGTCATTTTCAACTAGAAGTAGACTTAATTCTCTCCAGCTTCAAAACATACCCAACCTGAAAGTCTGCTCCCTGCGGTATGTTCCCATCGGATAAACCCACCCATCCAACCCTAGTAAAGGTGTAGGACTGGGGACATGGGGAGGGTGATAATTTGGCAGTTTTTCTCTCCTTTCCCAGTGTCTTATAGCTGAAATATGTATATATATATATTTTGGAGGCCCTAGAAAGTGGCTGAGGAAGAAGTGGGTTTTTGTCTCTAAGGCCACTAAGTAGTGTTAAAACTCGGAGTAAGATAATTCAGCCAGGTGCAGGGGCTCATGCCTATAATCCCAGCACTTGGGGAGGCCGAGGTGGGTGGATCACTTGAGGTCAGGAGTTCAAGACCAGTCTGGCCAACATGGTGAAATCCTGTCTCTATTAAAAATACAAAAATTAGCCAGGCTTATGGTGGCGTGTGCCTGTCATCCCAGCTACTTGGGAGGCTGAGGCAGGAGAATTGCTTGAACCCAGGAGGCGGAGGCGGCAGCGAAGCAAGATGACGTCACTGCACTCCAGCCTGGGCGACAGAGTGAGGCTCCATCTCAAAAATAAAAATAAAAGGTTATTCAAAGGAGGTAGAGCAGTATGTCCAACACAAAAAGCTAGGATCTCATGTCATCGCTTCCCTAACATGACTTTCACCAAATGCTCCCCCTTTCATCAAGTCTGTTTTTGAGTTTTTCTCCATGCACAACCTTCCCAGTTTTCCCCTCTAGGAGCAGTGGTGAGAAGAGCTGAGCTGCAGATGAACTCCTCACCCCAGGAGGGTTTTACCATGGAAGGAGCTGCTTTTCTAGATTTCTCCTACACGTAACACACAGATCTCTCATTAACCGGGTAGGGCCTATTTAGGACCCAACACTCCAGTATGAATAAAGCATTGCTCTCGCTCCATGCATTAAAAAAAATCATTTATCCAATCCAGTAAGCCCTTTGATTCTTTCTGGATTTACTGAAGATAAAAATGAGTGGCAGAGATAAACCTTGGTCAGTCATGCTAATGTCACTGAATTTGACTTTTGATATCTGAGATCTTGTGACTCTGTAATAGTAATATTACAATTCCCCGATGATCCCGACTCAATTCCCCAATGAATGAAAATGCTGTCAGTATTTATATCCTGCTGATCTACACACAGATTTTTAGGCATCAGACCTTGATTTCAGAGTCTTTTAAGCTCTATTTTACAGGAGAAGACCTGGTAGGAGTAAAAATAAGTACATGAAAGCCAGAATGCCTGGTTGAAAATTTCTCCTCTCAATTTAGGTCCTGTTACTTAATCTCTATAAAATGGAGATAATGACACTTAATCCCAGTGAATCTTAAATAAATATATGTAAAATGTCTGGCCTTCAACAAGCTTTAGTTTATTAAATGATTTTCACTCCTAAAATCAAATGAATTCTTGTTTTGATGATGCTATTGCCAAGATTGCAGCCACAAAAATTCTAAATTATAAGAATTATCTCCATAGGCCAGGTGCGGTGGCTCACACCTGTAATCCTAGCACTTTGGGAGGCCGAGGTGGGTGGATCGCTTGTGGTCAGGAGTTTGAGACCAGCCTGGCCAACATGGAGAAACCTCGTCTCTACTAAAAATACAAAAATTATCCAGGAGTGGTAGGGCACGCCTGTCATCCCAGCTACTAGGGAGGCTGAGGCAGGAGAATGCTTGAACCCAGACGGCAGAGGGTGCAGTGAGCCCAGAGCTCAGATTGCGTGACTGCCCTGCAGCCTGGGCGACAAAGTAAGACTCTGTTTAAAAAAAAAAAAAAAAAAAGAATTATCTCCATGGGAGTCATCTTTAAGTGATATGATAGATATATAAATTCCTGAAGAAACTAACCAGCCAATTTTATTTATAATCTTTGTATTGAGTCTACATGCCCCTCAATCAACCACTCCGTTTCTCTGTTTCTTTATAGCAAAATTTCTCCAAGGGCTACCTCTACTCATTACATCCTGTTCTTTCTTGACATCTTTTGTCTGTTTTAGAACATTCTTGGCTATGGTCTAGTTTGCTTCTTCCTCTTCACTCTTTCCTTCATCTGGACCGTGAGAAAGGGCTTTTGATCTGACAGTGCTATTTCCCAAGTCCCAGGCTGGGATGGAGAAGGTGGTGGTTGTCAAACTATCAGAGCTTGTGAAAACACAAATCGCTGGCCCCACTCCCAGAGTTTCTGATTCAGTATAGCTGAGGTGGGGCCCCAATTTCTAACAAGTTCCTAGGTGAGGCTGATGATACTGGAATATATTTTGAGGACCACTAGAATAAGGAGTTCGGGACTCTCTTGCTCTCACATAAGTGAAATTCTCCAACCTCGCTTTATCAATAACACAGATATCATTTTGATGTTTCATCTGCTGCTTCTACCATTTTATACCTGAAATGATTCAGAATTCAGGAAAGAAAGACAGGTGCTGTATACTGAATGCCTCAAAAGCCCAACAGCTGACATTTATTACTTACCATGTGCCATTTGATGTCCTAAGCGTTTTATGTAGTCTATCTCACTTAATCCTCACCAAAGCCCTAATATCATTTCACCTTTCAGTAAAGAAATTAAGATACTACTGGGGGTGGTAGCTCATACCTGTAATCCCAGCATTTTTGGAGGTTGAGATGGGAGGATCACTTGAACCC
The DNA here is from genome assembly GCF_007565055.1 of Rhinopithecus roxellana. Taxonomy (NCBI): domain Eukaryota; kingdom Metazoa; phylum Chordata; class Mammalia; order Primates; family Cercopithecidae; genus Rhinopithecus; species Rhinopithecus roxellana. The sequence goes on from NC_044564.1 coordinate 34,644,065, forward strand.
AAGAGTTTGAGATCAGCCTGGACAATATAAGGAGACCCTATCGCTACAGAAAAAAAAAAATAATAATAATACCTGGTCATAGTAGCATGCACCTGTAGTCCCAGATACTTGGAAGACTGATGTGGGAGGATCACTTGAGCCCAGGAGGTCAAGGCTACAATGAGCCATGATCATGCCACTGTACTCCAGCCTGGGCATAAGAGTCTCAAAAAAAGAAATTAAGACACCAAAATATTAAACAATTGTCCAGGCCACTCAGTTCTGGAGACATAATTGGAATCAAGGGAGTATGATGTCAAGATGGTGGTTTTAACCCCTAGGATATGCTATCTTGTGTGTGGAAATATGAAAGTCATCTGAGTATGTATCTATGTTCAGTGCAGCCACCCATCTTCCCATGCAATGATTCATGACCTGTGTTTACCCTCGTTAATGTGGCATAAACTGCTCTCCCAAGGCATCACAGTCAGCTATAGAAGTAGCTACAAAGAATGTTAACGCCGCAGTCTAAACTGCTCTAAGTTGAGCAAATTCAGAACAAATACCAGAAAAGCAATTTATATTTTTAGATTTTTCTTATTAATAAGATGTTAAATTTCTTATTCTATAAACATTTATTGAACACTACAATTTGCCACGCAGTTGGGGGATTTCAGAGCACCTAATAAACAGCACACTTCCCCATCCCCAAAGTTTTGAATCAATTGAGAAATAGGCAATATATTAGTTTGCTAGGGCTGCTGTAATTGAGACACACAAAGAAGCAAGAAAATGTGACAGTTAAAAAAGTGGACTCACAGATGGAAAAGGTGTTGGAACTAGCAGACAAGGACTTTAAAATAACAGTAGTATATATGTTTAGAAGATTGAGGTGCAGGGAGGTGAACAATATGTAGGTAGGGAATTTCATTCCAGGAATAGAAACTACAGAAAAGATGCAATGGAAATGCTAGCAGTGAAAAAATACAATAGTAGAAATGAAGATGTAATCAGTTGGGCTTAATAGCTGACTTGATACGAGTGGAAGAAATGATCAGGGAACTTGAATACGAAGTGTCTAAAATGAAATGTAAAGAGAAAAATGGGCCGGGCGCAGTGGCTCAAGGCTGTAATCCCAGCACTTTGGGAGGCCGAGATGGGTGGATCACGAGGTCAGGAGATCGAGACCATCCTGGCTAACACGGTGAAACCCCGTCTCTACTAAAAAATACAAAAAACTAGCCGGGCGAGGTGGCGGGTGCCTGTAGTCCCAGCTACTCAGGAGGCGGAGGCAGGAGAATGGTGTAAACCCGGGAGGCAGAGCTTGCAGTGAGCTGAGATCCGGCCACTGCACTCCAGCCTGGGCAACAGAGCGAGACTCCATCTCAAAACAAACAAAAAACAAAAAACAAAAAAAAGAAAAATGAATGAAAAAACTGAACAAATCTTTGAAACTTACAGGTCATAATCAAATCATCTAATAGATTTGTAATTAGAGCCAAAGAGGAACAGGAAGGGGAGAATGGGGAAGGAAAAATACTTGAAGAAATAATGGCCAAGAATTTTGCAAAATTGATGGGGGCTGAGCATAATGGTGGCGACTCAGATCTAGAATCTTAAACAGGGATATAATGACAACAGTTTTGGCTGACGTCTCATCAGGAGGAATGGAGATGAGCAAACAATGGAACAGCATTTTTAAATGCTGAAAGAAAAAAAAAGCTGAACCTAGAAGTCCATATACAGTGAAAATATCCTTCAAAAATTAAGGCCAAATAGATAAATTTATAAACAAAAGTGGAAAGAATTTATCCCCAGACTGGTGCCATAAGACATGCTAGGGGAAGTTTTTAGGTTGAAGGACAGTGAGGTCACATGGAAGATCAAATCTGCAATAAGAAATGAAGGATATCAGAAAAAGGAAATAAGTACATAAACATTTTTAAAACCTTTTAATTTTGGATTTAACAGTATCACACATTTTTTTCATTTCTAGAAAAGATGACTGATTTTTAAAGTAAAAATAATATGAACATATCAATATATCATGGGGGCTTTTAACATACAATGTAATGTGGGGTTTATAATACATGACAATAAGAGGATGAAGGATGAGAGGGAGGAAAATTCAATTATACAATTGTAAGGTTCTTACATTGTTTGTGGTCATTTAATATTATTTAAGACTGGGCGTGGTGGCTCATGCCTGTAATTCCAGCTACTCCAGAGGCTGAGGCACAAGCATCGCTCGAACTCGGGAGATGGAGGTTGCAGTGAGCCGAGATCGCACCACTGCACTCCAGCCTGGGCAACAGATTGAGACTTTGTCTCAAAAAAAAGAAAAAAATATATTATTTGAAGGTAGATGTAAGCTAAAGATGTGTACTATAATCTCTAAATAAATGATTATAAAAATAAAAATATATATTTATAGATGACCCTTGAACAGTTCAAAGATTGGGGGTGCCGACCCCTGTGCAGTAAAAAATCTGCACATAACTTTTGACTCACCCAAAACTTAACTACTAATAGCCTACCATTGACTGGAAGCCTTACCATTAACATAAATAGTTGATTAACACATAGACTAGTGTCTACATATATTTTGTGCATTTGTGAGACACAACTTTTTCTGAATTTTTTTGGTATATAGGTTATATAGTTTGTCTGCAAGTTTTTTCAAATTGTTGCAAATCTCCAAAAATTTTTCCAACAAATTTATTTTTAAAAATCCACATATAAGTGGACCCATGCAGCTTAAACCCACATTGTTCAAGGGTCAACTATACATATACATGAAGTGGAGGTGACAAATGGAGCTCCAAAAACAAAAACTGATTAGCTCAAAAGAAGACAGGAAAAAATAAAAAAGACAGAAGAACAAAGAACACATGAGGCAAACAGAAAACAAATAGCAACGGTAGACTCAAGCCCAATCACATTCATCCTTACATTGAATGTAAAAACTAAACCCTCCAATTGTAAGATAAAGATGAACTGACTGGATTTTTAAAAATGTTCTAACATTGTCAGGATGCAGTGGCTCACATCTATAATTCTAGTAGTTTGGGAGACTGAGTTGGGAGGGTTACTTGAGGCCAGAAATTTGGGACTAACCTGGGCAGCATAGTGAGATCCCGTTTCTAAAAAAACAGAAAGAAAATACAGGATATGAAAACCACCAGACTATATTTTCCTAAGCACATCAATCCAATTCTTAGGTATTACTCAAGAGAAATGAAAACTTATGTCCACAAACTACTGTACAATAATGTTTGTAGCCGGCTTATTCATAATAGCTAAGAACTGTAGGGAAAAAAATCCCAAATGTCCACCAAAAGGAGAAAGGATAAAGAAATTGTAGTATAGTCAGACAATGGAACACTACTTATCAGTAAGAAAGGATTGAACTACTGGCACATGCAGAAACCTGGACGAATCTCAAAAACATGCTGAGTAAAAGCAGCCAAACAAGAAAGAGTGTATACTAAGATGGTTCCTTTATATGAAGTTCTGGCGGAGGCAAATGTGAATTTACTGTGATAGAAATCTGAACCTACAATTTCTGGGAGTAGGCAGGAATTGACTGAAGGAGGCACACAGGAACTCTCTGGGGTGATGGGAATATTTTGTATATTAATATGGGTATGGGTGGCATGTAAGGTTAATTGTGTTTATGCATTTGTGAAAATGCTTCAATTTGTGGGCTTAAGATTCATATATTTAACTCAATGTAAATTATTCCTCACCTAAGAAAATTAAAGGAAAACATATAAATTATAATTAATCAATACCATGTTTTTAAATAAAAATACTTAAAAATAAAGCAGAACTTCTAATTTTTAGTTATTTAATTTAAAAAAAGCTGTACTTGGGGCATTTATGTCAGGGATGGCGTGAATTTTTTTTAACTATCTCTGCCTTTATAAAAATTGATATTGGTGTATTGATTATTGGTACATTCTGATTTTTACTTCTGAAATTTGGTAATTTACATTTCCTAGAAAAACAATTTATTGAGGGGAGAGCAATATCTGCACTTAAATCACAAGGCAATTGTTTCTCTCTCTCTCTCTCTCTTTGTGTGCCTCACAGGAAGATCAGCTGTTCCCAATTCCATTATGCTTTCAGAAGCAAGCAGGGAACTGCGAACAATCTAACCCTGGAATCATATCACTTGTCCCTGGGCTCAACAGTTATCCTGTCTGGATTAGTTAATTATGGATAAGTAAGTTAACTGTCATTCCAGTTTGCCTCAGATAGTCCTAATTATCATCAACCATCCTTGTAATAATTATGAAGTGAGTGCCTGTCATTCTCAAACACGTCTTAGTTTGGATGATAAATCATGTGGTCATCTTAAGAAATCACTTAAGAAACCTTAAGTGATTTATTGCTCTTACATGATATTAGATAGAAAAAACAGATACTGTGGCTCATGCCTAAAAAGGCCCATTTTTTAGACAGAATAGACACCACGTCGCTCAATTCAGTTCTGAAACTCCCAGGAGACATGGATTTTAAGAAGTTTTGAAATTACTTGGTGAGAAATGCACGTCAAATATGACCTGGAAATAGGGACTGCCTCTTTGCAGATTTTTAACTTTACAAAAAAAGCAAAAGGTCTCAAATGTCTTTGTGAAAGGAGAAAAAAATCCATAGGTAGATTATACCTTCAGATGTTTTCAGTTTTCATTACTGCAAATTTAAGCAGTGGTTCTCAACCACTTAGTTGCAGTTAACACCTCAACATACTCAATGGAGAAAGCAAGGGAACAGATTCTTCCCTGGGGCCTCCAGCAGGAGTGTGGCCCTGCAGACGCCTTGATTTTTTAGCCCCATAGGACCTTACTTTGACTTCTGGGCTCCAAATGGTAAGAGAATAAGTTTCTATTGTTTTAACATTAGCTTTGTGTTAAGGTATTAACAGTGGTAATGGGAAACCCATACAAGGCAAATGTAAAAAGTTCAAATAAAAGTTGGGGAGGGCAACGGAGGAGACAGATATCAGAAAGTATGAGGTCACATTTGTGATCGCTTTATGACAACATCAAAAGAGCAAACTGTAGAGCTGAGAAGACAGAAGATCTGACCTGGCCTATCCCTCTAATATGGTTTGGTTGTGTCCCCACCCAAATCTCATCTAGAATTGTAGCTCCCATAATTCCCATGTGTTGTGGGAGGGACCTGGTGGGAGTTAATTGAATCATGGGACCATTTCCACCATACTGTTCTCATGGTGGTGAATACCTCTCGTGAGATCTGATGGTTTTATGAGGGGAAAACCCCTTTCGCTTGGTTCTTATTTTTACTCTTTGTCTGCCACCATGTAAGACATTCCTTTTCCTTCTGCCACAATTGTGAGGCATCCCCAGCCACATGGAACTGTGAGTCTATAATAAACTGGCAGGGTGCAATGGCTCACGCCTGTAATCCCAGCACTTTGGGAGGCCAAGGCAGGCAGAACACCTGAGGCCGGGAGTTCAAAAGCAGCCTGACCAACATGGGGAAACCCCATCTCTACTAAAAATAGAAACAAAATTAGCCGGGTGTGGTGGCACATGCCTGTAATCCCAGTTACTCAGGAGGCTGAGGCAGGAGAATCGCTTGAACCTGGGAGGCGGAGGTTGCAGTGAGCCGAGATTGCGCCATTGCACTCCAGCCTGGGCAACAAAAGTGAAACTCCATCTCAGTAAATAAATAAATAAATCTCGCCGGGCGCGGTGGCTCAAGCCTGTAATCCCAGCACTTTGGGAGGCCGAGACGGGCGAATCACGAGGTCAGGAGATCAAGACCATCCTGGCTAACACGGTGAAACCCCGTCTCCACTGAAAAATACAAAAAACTAGCTGGGTGAGGTGGCGGGCGCCTGTAGTCCCCGCTACTCAGGAGGCTGAGGCAGGAGAATGGCGGGAACCCGGGAGGTGGAGCTTGCAGTGAGCTGAGATCCAGCCACTGCACTCCAGCCTGGGCGACAGAGCGAGACTCCGTCTCAAAATAAATAAATAAATAAATAAATAAATAAATCTCTTTTTCTTTATACATTACCCAGTCTCAAGTATGCCTTTATCAGTAGCGTGGAAATGGACTAATATATCCTCCCTGTCATTATTATGTGAAACCTCATTTCACTTAAAAATGAGCAACAGATCCATCAACAGATGGATAAAGAAAATGTGATATAGCTATGCAATTAAATGTCATTAAAGGAACGAAGGACTGATACATGGATACTACAACATGGATGAACCACAAAAACATTAGGCTAAGTGAAAGAAGCCAGACACACAAAAATCACATACTGTATGTTCCATTTATGTGAAATATCCAGAATATTCACAGAAATAGAAAGCAGATTGCTGGTTGCTAGGAGCTGTGGGAATAACTCTGGAGACAGAGTTTCCTCTGCGGTTAATGAAAATGTTTTGGAACTGGATAGATGTGGTAGTTGAACGACATTGTGAATATACTAAATGCCACTGAATTGTTCACTTTAAAATGATTAATTTTGTATTATGTGAATTTCACCTAAGCAAAATAAAATAGTCCACTGCAAATATTGAAGAATATGCAACAAACTTAGAAACTGTTTCAGTGATCCCTCCTGAGAAACCTGGGGATTAATGAGTTTCAGACAAAGAAAAGAAGGGAAGCATTGAAATAAAGCCTGTGGTGAGTGTGTGCCCTTTCTGTAGGACTATTAATAAAGCAAAATGATGCAGTGACTGATGCCAGGCACAGTGGCTCATACATGTAATCTCAGCACTTTGGGGGGCCGAGGCAGGCAGATCACCTGAGGTCAGGAGTTTGAGACCAGCCTAGCCAACATGGAGAAACCCCATCTCTACTAAAAATACAAAAATTAGCCGGGCGTGGTGGTGTACACCTGTAGTCCCAGCTACTCGGGAGGCTGAGGCAGGAGAATCGCTTGAACCCAGGAGGTGGAGATTGCAGTGAGCCGAGATCATATCACTGTACTCCAGCCTGGCCAACAGAGTGAGACTCCGTCTAAAAAAAAAAAAAGAAAAGAAAAGATGCTTATAAGGGAAACGGTGTAATGTGTAATACATAGTAGCAATGTGCTCTGAAAATAAAGACAATACAACTCTTCAAAATGAGCAGAAGCCGGCCGCGGTGGCTCACGCCTGCAATCCCAGCACTTTGGAAGGCCAAGGCAGGCAGATCACTTGAGGTCAGAAGTTTGAGACTAGCTTGGACAACATGGAGAAACCCCATCTCTACTAATAATACAAAAATTAATTGGGCGTGGTGGCAGGTGCCTGTAATCCCAGCTACTCAGAGGGCTGAGGCAGGAGAATCTCTTGAACCCAGGAGGCAGAGGTTGCAGTGAGCTGAGATGGTGCCACTGCACTCCAGCCTAGGTGGCAGAGCAAAAGTCCATCTCTGAAAAAAAATTAAAAAATTAAAAACTGAGCAGAGAATGCAGAACCTATATGGAAAGTAAACCAAGTCATTGATTATATTATTGGCATTAACATTTTTAAAAGGTCATAGTATAGGAGTTTGCCATTTGGAGAAAATATATGGGACCTTGTCAGTGTCCAGTTAGAGCTGATATGGACTCTAGGTGTCTGCTAAGGTTCTTTAGATATTCTTGTGTGATCTTAAAAATTCCAGTTTAAACTGGACTTACGTGTTCCGTGAATACTGTAGATTGCCTGATTCAACAGCTCGATCACTGTACTCCCTGAGTGCCTTCCATGTAGAAGCTGGAAGAGAGGCTCTTTTATTCATTCCCAACAATTGGCTGGTCACCCCTAACAACGCTGCAATGAACATCCTTGTACATATCCCCTTTGGGACCCGTGTGCATGTTCCTCTGGGTGTACTGATCATGGATTGTTTGGTCATAGGGGATATAGAACACATATCCAAACAAGTACTCTCAGGCTACTCTCCAAAATGGGTGTGGCTGGATGACGCTCCCTGCAGAGTAGGAGGGTTCCATTTTCCTACATTCACACCAATATTTAGCATTATCTGATATTCTAAGTTTTTCTGATCTGATGGGTGTACAACTTAGAATATCAGTAATGCAAAATATTGGTGAAATATTTAGGGAAACTAGAAAAACTTGATTCAAAGAATGTAATCAGAAAACACCTTTCTTCTTTCTTTCTTTCCTTCTTTCCTTCCTCCCTCCCCCACTTCTTTCTTTCCTTCCTTCTCTTTCTTTATCTAATTCTTTCTTGACTTCTACTCCCTTTAAATTTATTTAGTGGGAAAGTACTTTCTGTTCCAACTTGAAAATGTACGCATTCCCATGACATTTCTCTTACTTTCAGGAAATAAAAATATCTTGGTGACATTGAATAAAAACACAGTATCATTTCAGTAACTAAAAGTACATTATGTTAAGTTATTATAAAGTATTTGCATTTAAATTAAGTTAAAATCTTTCTCCTTCCTTTGATGGAAACTTCTACAGGCAGGAACCAGGGAAGGGACTATGATTTTTCTTCTCTCTATGCTCACCTTCCACTCCATCTATGTTGCTAAGTATGATTTCCTCTAAGAGTGGGGAGGGAGAGGAGGTAAAAAGGGTTAGGAACATGATGACCGGTATTGTAAGAGGGTGTTTTCTGGACCTAATAAGTGTTTAGAGCTGACGATGTTCGGGGTGGGAGTATTCAGAGGATTCCGTTGGGAATGCTCAATGGTGTTTTCCATGACAGGGCAACTAGAGTTTCCTCTGACTTGCTGCTCCTGCCTCGGCCCCTAGTCCTTTGACTGACTCTACTCAGGAGGCACTCACAGACTTTTTCTGTTAAGATCCTGTGGCTCCCCCAGGCAGCCCTTCTTGGGACTTAAAAGGCACCAGATTAGCTCTTTCTCCTTAGTGGTCATTTTGCAAAGGTAGCATGAATACATACACTTCATCAATGCCACATGGTACAAAGATAAAATAATATTTATTCTGAGAAATGGACAAGCAGAAATGTGCATAGGTGACAGCTCCTACTGTCATGAGTCCTCCAGGAAGGATGCTTGGACCGATTGTGGGTGGACTGGACTCAGTGTGGCCGTGGTCCCATAGTGAAGAGCTCCACTTCCACATACATTCCATATTCGTAGAAAAATAGAGACAAGGATCATCTATATGCCTTTGTAGCAATGGACAACCTCTGGGTGGAAACAGGCTTTATTAGAAAGAAGCAACCTCTGAGATTAATTGTCATGTTTTAGCCTGTTTTCCCATTGAGTGAACTCAGATCTGGTGAGCCAGCTCTTTACGAGGCTACTGAAAGGACATAGGGAATCAGCCTCCAGGACCGTCCTGAGCAGTCAGCATAGGCATCCATTGCCCTGACCAACTGGAAGTACAGGCCCATCCCAAAGCAACTAACTTCTTGCTTTCCAGCGCTGGAGTAGTTAGTGAGTCTACCTCTGCCTTCACAATTTTCTAGGGGTCAGATACCAGTCCACTGTGTCTCCCTGGCTAGTAGAATAAATATAAAACTCTCTAAATAGTACTGTTGAAGCCTCTCTCTCAACTAAGGTGAAGGAGCAGATATTCTGTCTCTTTCCATTCTAGGGATAAGAGTCAAAGAACAACTGTTTCCAAAGAAACCTTCCTAACAAATTCTCTTTTGACGTTTTTATGGCCTCAATATGAGGATGATTTTGAACACCTACTTAGAAATTTTTGAATAGTGGAATAATGAATTCTTTGAAATAAAATCTTTTTTTTTTTTTTCTTCATAGAAACTGAGCATGGGATATTTATAAAGACTTTGACGGTTGGTTCTCAACTCTGGCTGGATATGAGAATCACTGGAGGAGCTTATGCCTTGCCTGAACCCTGACCAGTTAAATCAGAGTCTCTGGAGGTGGGCTGTCTAGGTGATTCCAATCTACAATCAAGGTTGAGAACCACTGCTTATATAGAAACAAAGGCTTTGAAAGGGAAAACAATTACATTGGGTGATTAAACATAATCTCCAGGCTGGGTGCGGTTGCTCAAGCCTGTAGTCCCAGCACTTTGGGAGGCTGAAGCGGGCGGATCACAAGGTCAGGAGATGGAGACCATCCTGGCTAACACGGTGAAACCCTTTCTCTACTAAAAATACAAAAAATTAGCCAGGCGTGGTGGCATGTGCCTGTAGTCCTAGCTACTCAGGAGGCTGAGTCAGGAGAATCACTTGAACCCGGGAGGTGGAGGTTGCAGTGAGCCGAGATCGTGCCACTGTACTCCAACCTGGGCAACAGAGCGAGACTATCTCAAAAAACAAAAACAAAAAAAAGCAAAAAACATAATTTCCGCCAGTTCCCCCTCTCGATTATGGATCTATTCAGTTCATGTGGTGTATACCTTTTTTTTCCTTTTTTCTTTTTTGACAATATCGAGTCTTGCTCTGTCACCCAGGCTGGAGTGCCAGGGTGCATCATGGCTCACTGCAACCTCAACCTCCTGGGCTCAAGCAATGCACCCATCTCAGCTTCACAAGTAGCCGGGACTACAGGCTTGTGCCACCATGCCCCAACTAATTTTTGTATTTTTTGTAGAGACAGGGTTTTGCCATGTTGCCCAAGCTGGTCTCAAACTCCTGTGCTCAAGCAATCTGTCTGCCTCAACCTCCCAAAGTGCTGGGATTACAGGTGTGAGCCACCTTGCCTGATTTGGTGCATGGCTTTTAAAAGCAGGCAACCCAGTGCCATTCCAATTTGCATTTGGTGCACAGGAATAGGCTGCAGTTAGCAGTGTTTCCAGGAGTTGTCCAGAATACATATTTTGCTTTTGTTTTGTGTTTTTCTGTTTTCTTTTGTCTAAGTTTTGTGGCTGAATTTTCGAGTTGTGCTTTCCACCTCTTTCTTTGAGGAACTCTTTATACCCCTGTCTGACACAGTGCATTTTGTCCCCTTATCCACGTGCCGTTGTGGACATCAGTGAGTACATCCACAGCCTCAGGTAGGTGGCTATTTATTTATATTATTATTATTGTTTTTTGAGACAGGGTCTCACTCTGTTGCCTAGATTGGAATGCAGTGGCACAATCTCGAGTCACTGCAACCTCCACCTCCCAGGTTCAAGCAATTCTCATGGCTCAGCCTCCCAAGTAACTGGGATTACAGGCACACGCCACCACGCCTGGCTAATTTCTGTATTTTTAGTAGAGATGGGGTTTTGCCATGTTAGCCAGGCTAATCTCGAACTTCTGACCTCAAGTGATCTGCCCACCCTGGCCTCCCAATGTTCTAGGATTACAGGCATGAGCCACTGCACCTGGCCAAGTGATTCTTTAGAATTCCACCAGCAGCTATAATCTCTTGCTTCCTCTTTCCCATACAATCAGCTCCAAGTGCTAAGATTTAGGCATCTATTATGTACCAGACATTGTTAAAAATAAATTCTTTATATTTCAAGCTTTCTATATATGATCTTATTTAATCTTTCCAATTATGCTAAAAAAGAATGGGTGCTATTATTATCTTCCCGATAATATTACCTTTCCCTAAATGGAAGAAACTGAAATTCTTTCCATTTCAATCACACCTCAAAATAAGGAAAGAGACTCCATGGTTCCTGGTTATAAACGACAGAAACTGACCCTTGCTGATGTAAGCAGGGAGCACATTTATTAAAAATGTCTTGGGTTTGGATGCGAATGTCTTCTTGGTGTCAAAATTCTATTGATTTTATAACTCATCTTTATCCTATTTGAGTTTTTTAATACATTTAAAGTTGACAAACGACAGAAATTCTTTACGTTTTTGCTTCTACAAGACTACGAACCTGTTAAAAACCAATAGTGTTCCTTCTTACCAAGTAGCTAGTGGAGGGTCTTGAATATGTTGTGCACTGATAAAATGTGTAACTCGTTGAGACATAGGTGGATTCTGCCTTCTAGCACAGGGGTGAGGTGTGGTCTGAAGCAAGCCATTGCTTAGGAGCTTGTGAGAAGTACAAAGTCCTGGGCCTCACCCTGGACCTGCTGAATCAGGATCTGGGAAAGAAGGAGCAGGACATGTTAACAAGCTATTCTGATGTATGTATTCTAACATCTTGTATTCTAACAAGATGATTCTGATGCACTCTCGGGTTTGAAAAGCTCTGCTTTCATGGCTCCTAGTCTAGTAGACTCATGGAAAAATTCATTTATAAACAAATATTCACTATTTAATCTGCTAAAATCCATAGTAATAAGTAATGCTTCCTTACTAAAATGAAACAGGTATGAGTTCACCTTAAAACTGTGATGTCTTTCTCATCTTCTCCTGCCCTAAGCTGCTTCATCCCTTCCTTTTTCATTTGTGTGCTGTTCAGAAATCAAGGTAGAAGTCAAGTGACATTTGCTTACTTGTGTGACACATCGAGTCACACCCGACCCACACTGATCAGGATAGGAACTTGTTTCTTCCATCTAATGACTTGAAAGAGAAGGGAGCATCAGTTTCAGTGAATGTGTGTCAGCCTAGAGAGACAGATAAGAGCATCTACCTCTCTGTATCTATCTATCATCCATCTATCTATCTATCTATCTATCTATCTATCTATCTATCTATCTATCTATCTATCTGTCTGTCTGTCTATCGAACTCACTCATTACCATGAAGATGGCACCAAGCCATCTCATGAGGGACTTGCCTCCATGACCCAGACACCTCCCACCAGGCTCCACCTCTAACACTGGGGATTACAGTTCAACATGAAATTTTGAGGGAACAAACCTCCAAACCATATCAGCCAGCTTTCTCTAGAGAAGTGATTCTCAACTTTGGCTTCACATTAGAATCACCTGGAGGGTTTCCACCAACTTTCATTACCCCGTGCTCTGGAGATTCAGGTGGAGCCAGGAGAAATGTGGATCTTCCCAAGTTGCCCATTCTTTGCCACTTACCCACTTTGAAATCAATATATGACTGGTTAACTGCAACTTACGAGATACTATTGCTAGCAGCTCTTTGGTCCTTGTGGATGGCCACAAATCCCTCCAATGGTACCAGGTTGGCCATAAAATATGCTGCCCCTCCAGACCTTCTGCTTCTGGGACTATTCCAGGAGTTTGGGTTCTAACTAAAAATGTTTCTTGCCTCTCTGAATTGGAATCCCAAGCCCTCTAAGAGCTTAATTAAAAAAAAAAAATGTATTGCTGTATAAAGCATATACCATAGCTACAGTTAAATTATTTTTAGTAAATTTACAAAGTTGTAAAGCTATCACCACTCCAGAAAGATGCCTCATGACCCCTTACAGTCACTCCTCATTCCCACTCCGACCATGCTCAAATTCTATTTTTTTTTTCAAATTCTATTTTTTTTTTTTTGAGACAGGATCTTTCTCTGTTGCCCAGGTTGGAGTTCAGTGGCATGATCATGGCTCACTGCTGCCTCAACCTTTTTGGCTTAAGCAATCCTTCTCACTCAGCTTCCCAAAGTGCTGGGACTATAGGCATGAGCCATCACACCTGGTCAAATTCTTTTTTTAAAGAGCTGTATTGAGATATAACTCACATACCATACCAATCACCTATTGAAGGTGTACAATTCAAGGGCTGGTAGTATTTTCAGAGTTGTGGGCCCATCACCACAATCTATTTTAGAGCATTTTCATTACCTAAAAAAGAAACCCTGTACCCCTTAGCCATCACTCCCAACCTTCTATCTCCCCTAGCCCTAGGCAACCACTGATCTCCTTTTTGTCTCTAGAGGTTCGCCTTCTCTAGATATTTGACATCAATGCAATCATATAATGATGTGGTCTTTGTGACTGGCTTCTCCTTTGAACATGATAGTTTCAAGGTTCATCACCCATGTTATAGCATGTATCAATACTTCATTTTTATTGCTGAGTAGTATTCCATTGTATGAATATATCACATTTTATTTATCCATTCATCAATTGATGGACATTTGGGTTGTGTTCACTTTTTGGCTCTTAGGAATAAAGGGACTGTAACCTACTGTTGTAACAAGTAGCGGAGAGCCAATCACAGAAGCTGAGTTTCAGCCAATCACAGGCAGCCGACTGTTTAAACCCCGTTCCAATAAGGCAAATGCAGAGCTGTAACCAATCCACCTATTTTCTGACCTCACTTCTGTTTTCTGTATGCCATTTCTTTTTTCTGTCCATAAATGTCATGTGACCATGTGGCAGCCCCAGAGCCTGATTTGTTAATTGTTCTTTGCTCAATTAAACTCTAAGTTTGTCTAAAGTGTTTCTTGTAACAGGACATTCATGTACACATTGTGTGGAAATAAGTTTTTATTTCTCTCAAGTATATACCTAGGAGTAGAATAGCTGGGTTATAGGGGTAGCATATGTTTAGTTTTCTATTCTTTTCTTTTTTTTATCTTGAGACAGGGTCTCACTTTGTTGCCCAGGCTGGAGTACAGTGGTGGGATCATAGCCTTGTAGCCTTGAACTCCTGGATTCAAGCGATCTTATGGCCTCAGCCTCCTTAATAGTTAGGACTACAGACGTGCACCACCATGCCTGGCTAATTTTTTAAAATGTTTTTGTAGAGACTGGGTCTCACTTTGTTGCTCTGAATGGTCTCGAACTCCTGGCTTCAAGTGATCCACTTGCCTTGGCCTTCCAAGATGGTGGGATTACAGGTGTGAGCCAGTGTGTCTGACCTGTTTTAGCCTTCTGAGGAACTGCTACTCTTTTCAAAGCAGCTGTGCTATTTTACACTGCTATCAGCAACGTATGCGGGTTCCAATTTCTTCACATCCTTACCAGGAATTGTTATTATGGATCTCTTTTAGGGTGTGAAGTGGTATCTCATTTGTATTTTCCTGATGGCTAATGTCGAGTATCTTTTCATGTGTATACTGGCCATTTGTAGTTCTTATTTGGAGAATAGCCTCTTCAGATCCTTTGCTTATTTTTAGATTGGATTACTTGTTTATTTATTATTGAGTTGTAATAGTTCTTTATATGTCCTATATACAAGCCTTGTATCAGATATATGAATTGCAAAATTATCTTCCATTCCTTGGGTTGTCTTTGGACTTTCTTAAAAGCTTCTGCCACTCTTGTGATACTCTGCTTCATGCTGGCTCATATTATAGTGAGTTGTTAACACGTACCACTCTTCTTTGAAATCAGAAGCTAATTGAGGTGCATACCTTTGTTTTTGTAGACCACCAGAAACCTAGATTGCTTTCTGCACATGAATAGTGCATTTGGAATTTGAGGCCTGCATGCCAGATCCTATTGTATGAACTATTTCGAATGTTTCTAAAGCCAGAGATTTTGTTTTCCACATCAAGACAACCCAGCTGCCTTGTATCTGGATAAAATAAATGGGCGAACATAATTGATTCTATCCATTAACAATTGTTCCCTTTACCAAGAAAAAAATAGCGTTGCTATGTGAGTTACCATTTTATAAATAAGCTGTATTCCGAAAATTCACCTGTATGGCTGTTATTTGTAGTGCTGAACATATTTTCACCTAGTACGAATGTGGTAACAATGGCTCAGTTTATGATTCCGGGACTCAAAGTCAACTGCATTTCTGAAGAAGTTTGCTGTAAGCTGTACATCATAGGCCAAAGGAGCCCTTCATGATCTGGTCTGGCCTGGGAATGGAAGCATAACTCATCGTGTGATCTCCACGGGGAAGTGTGTTAGGGCATCAAGCAGCTGCATAAACATGTGTCTCCTCTCTGGGTACGTGTGTTGTAGACCCAGTGACCTCTGGTCAGCAAGCCTGAAGTTAAAAAGAGGATTTGGGAATATAAGGAGCATCCCTAACAAATCCTAGTGGAGACCAGTTATTCCTAGGGATGGGATGTGTGAATTTAAGTCAGGGGTCCTACCCAAATACCAATCTCAAAGAAAAGTGAATGTTTGAATATTATGCCATATCAAAATGATGGCCATGAAGATTATGCTGTTACAAAGGCACCTGTTTATAAGCAGAAGAACGTAGAATCTCATATGTTAAACAGAACCCCCTCAACATACACACTCAACAAAGGAAAGCAACAAAATAAAAACAAAAGTCCTGGCAGAGGAAAAAAAATAACTAGAAACAAAGAAACCAAAATCCTAACGATAATTTATTCATGTGGAATTACTTTTTTCTGCTTTTCTTTTTTCTGAATTACCTCCAATTTGCTTAGATTTATTTTAATAGTAAAATCCAGGACAATTTCTCTGCCTATGTTTAATTTCTACAAGATCAGGGGTCTTGTTTGTCCTCTGTACAGAGACATCACCACTGCATAGAAGAGTTCTTGGTGCAAAAAAGGGGTTTAATAAGTATTTGTTGAGTTAGATAAGTGATCAATAAAAAAAGCATCAGAATGGAAAAATAAGTAGAGTTTGGAATGCAGTTATGGACTTCAGAGTAAAAGAGGTAATATTGTCATCTATTTTTCTCATGTGGAGGAAAGCCCAGCACCATGTAAAGATTCGAGGAATCATTTTTTGAGGTCTATGCTGTGGAGAAAGTTTTTGAAACATAAATGTAGTTGGCCATCAGCAGAACAAAGATAATATGCAGAAGTAAAAGTTCCAGACCAAAATCCTAAGAAATAGGCATTCAATGTCTTCTCCAATCTTTAATTTCCAGAAAGGTTGTGCTGCAAATGTTTGGCAGATGTCTCTAAGTTGTCTCTGTTTTCATTGTAATATGTGCATGGAAGGGTATGTCTTGATTAACTTAGATTCTAGTGGAATCTAGAAGTTATGATGTTTCTTGGAATTCTTTAGTATAACTCCAGATATTCCAATACTCATGTGCTGCCATTATAATTTCCGTTAATTCTGAATTTCATGTATTGGCATATCTGCTGCAATCCTACTTCTCGAACATCCCTAAGGAGGAAAAGGCTGAGAAGCGCCGGAAATGTTATTAATCATAGTTTGTAACGGAGGATCTTTTTGCTCCCTTACCACTTCCCAAAATATTTTATCTGGATTTTTTTCAAATTATTTTGGCAATCCTTTGATAGGAAAGATTGTTACAGTATGTTTCATTTTGGATCCTTATATAGCTACTCCTTCCAGTTTTGAATGAGTCATACTCTTAGTCTTAATTTCACATGATATATTCCCACTTAATAATACCAATGAATATAAATCTCATTTGTTTTCAAATATATTTTATTTTAAGGATAACTGGCACAGAAGGATGGAAATATACCATTCTATAAATAACAAAATTATCTTCATAAATTTCTACTTTTTTTTAACGTTGACAAAGTTCTCCAGAGACTTAAGATGAATAGAGATTGCATAGATTAAGGTGGCATTTCATATTTCCTTTCGAAAAGGTAAACATGATTTTTATAGCTTCTAAAAAAGCACGTCTAAAGGATAAAGACAGAAATTTAAAAGATTATGTCTCATACAAGCATTTATACTTTTGTTTCCACTTATTTTAGAATAAAAGTGGTTTTACATTTTATCTCAGGGCTGACAATCATCAGACACAATATAAATCTTTAAGTATCTGAAAGGCTGCTTTTCAGGCAACCTGAAATAATTTTTTCTTCGAGTACTTGTAAAGTACGCACTCTGAAGCAGGAGCGCCTTAATAGTTTTATAAACTCAACCAATAGAATGCATTTTTTCTTTTCTCTCTTTCTTTCTCTCTCTCTCCTTTCTTCCTGCCTTTCTTTCTCTCTCTCCTCTCCTCCTCTCCCCTCCCCTCCCTCCCTCTCTTTCTCCTTCTTTCCTCCCTCCCTCCCTTCCCACCTTTCTTTCTCTTTCCCTCCCCCCTCTTCCTGCCTCCTTCCTCCCTCCCTCCCCCCTCCCCTCCCATCCCTCCTCCCTGCCATCCCATCCCTCCTCCCTCCCACCCTCCCTCCCTTCCTTCCTTTCCTCCTTTCTTTCTCTTTCCTTCCCTCCCTCCCTCTGTCCCTCCCTCCCTTCCTTCGTTCCTTCTTGGTCTTGCCGTGTAACCCAGGCTGGAGTGCAATGGCAAAATCATAGCTCACTGTAACCTCAAACTCCTGGGCTCAAGGAATCCTCTGGAATGCATTTTCAAAGAGATGGTAGTAGGTCTTCTCAAAGATGTTTAAAAATGGGATCAGGCTGGGTGCGCTGGCTCATGCTTGTAATCCCAGCACTTTGGGAGGCCGAGGCGGGTGGATAATCTGAGGTCGGGAGTTCAAGACCAGCCTGAGCAACATGGAGAAACCCTGTCTCTACTGAAAATACAAAATTAGCCAGGTGTGATAGTGCATGTCTGTAATCTCAGCTATTTTGGAGGCTGAGGCAGGAGAATCGTTTGAACCCAGGAGGTGGAGGTTGCGGTGAGCCGAGATCACACCACTACACCCCAGCCTGGGCAACAAGAGTGAAACTCCATCTCCACAAGAAAAAAAAAAGGGGGGGTCCAGGTGCGGTGGCTCACGCCTGTAATCCCAGCACTTTGGGAGGCTGTGGCAGGTGGATCATGAGGTCAGGAGATTGAGACCATCCTGGCTAACACGGTGAAACCCTGTCTCTACTAAAAATACAAAAAAAAAAAAAAAAGAAAGAAAGAAAGAAGGAAAGAAAGAAAGAAAGAAAGAAGAAGGAAGGAAGGAAGGAAGGAAGAAAGGAAGGAAGGAAGGAAGGAAGGAAGGAAGGAAGGAAGGAAGGAAGGAAGGAAGGAAGGAAGGAAGAAAGAAAAAAAATTAGACAGGCAGCTACTCAGTGAGGCTGAGGCAGGAGAATGGTGTGAACCCGGGAGGCGGAGCTTGCAGTAAGCCGAGATCGTGCCACTGCACTCCATCCAGCCTGGGTGACAGAGTGAGACTCCGTCTCAAAAAAAAAAAAAAAAAGGTATCAAGTTTGGCGTGGTAGCATGAGCCTATGGTCCTAGCTACTGCAGAAGCCGAGGCAGGAGGATGGCTTGAGCTCAGGAGTTCAAGACTGGAGTGAGCTATGACCACACCTGTGAATAGCCACTGTACTCCAGCTCAGGTGACAGAGTGAGACCCTGTCTCTAAAAAAAAATTAAATTTAAAAATAAAAAAATTAAAAATGGTATCAGCAGCCATGAATGTGACAAAAGTAAAGTACTTGAACTTAACTTTCAGTGCCAAGATAAATAGCCTGTAGATAATGTGGTCAAGTGGAACTGAATAACTGAGATATCAGAAAATTGAAAATTATTACATTATGTAATTTTATATAGGTTCATGAAAGTCTCTGATTCTCGAACTTTACGCAACACAGTCTGTTTCACAAATGAGGACACTGGGATTTATCATGTTCAGGACACTTGCTCAAGATCCTTAGCCAGTTAAATATGGAGAACTGAACAAAGGTATTAGTCTCTATAAAAGACACAAGGACAGAATGAATGGGTGAAGAAAAACCAAACCTTTGGAAGTATGAGACAGATGGAGGGGGACAATGACTTAGCCATTCAGGAAGGTTGACTCATGAACCATTGGTGGGAAATCTGGGCAACCACCTCTTTTGTACCACAGAACTGCCCAGAAGACTCAGGAACTGATGGAGCCAGGTACCTCTAGAGGCAGAGTGTAGGGTGAAGTTGAAACAAGAGAGTGTATTTAAGAAGCACCAGGACCTGACGTCTCCCTGATTCCATATGGCTTATGACTGCCCCTCCTCAATGTCTGTAGACGACTGGCAAATATGAAGAGAAAATAAAAATAAATAAAATAAAAATATATATTTATATTAATATATTATATATAATAAAATTATAATAAGCACTAAAAGAGAATTTAAGTCACTGAACAGTAACTGTTTGATGTAACATTTAAGGCAAGATTACTTTAAATTCCACGATTTACTTTGCACTTTCCATGCCAACATGTTTTATTTTGCAGCAACATACCTGTTGCAATGTTTCATGTTACTCATATTGCTGGGACAATGGTAATACAGCAGAGTAATGATTATTTTCTCCTTCAGTGAGATAAAGCCAATAGAAACTGAAATTTGATTATTATTTTCTCTTTGAGAAAACTTTTTTCTTTCTTTGAGACAGGGTCTTGCTTTGTTGCCCAGGCTGGGGTGTGATCATAGCTCACTGCTGCCTAGAATTCCTGGGCTCAAGGGATCCTCTCGCCTCAGTCTCCTGAGTAGCTGGGACTATAGGCCACACCACCATGCCCAGCTAACTTTTAAAATTCATAGAGACCGGATCTCACTATGTTGCTCAGTCTGGTCTTGAATTCCTGGTCTCAGTCAATCCCCCTACCTCACCCTCCCAAAGTGCTGGGATTATAGGTGTGCCCAGTTCAGAAAACTCTTATTATGAAAACATTAAATATGTACAAAAGTAGAGAGAATAGTAAAATGAACTCTTATATTCATCACCATCTTCCACAATTATCAACAAATCTTATTCCCTCTCTCCATTCATCCCCAGCCCCACTGAATGATTTTGAGGCAAATATCAAGCATCATATATTTTCATTCATAAGTATTTCAGTATGGCTCTCCAAAAGACACACATTTTTTAAAAAGGTTACTATAATGTCATTATCCCACCTGAAAATTTTAATTTCTTTTTTATTTTATTTATTCATTTATTTATTTAGAGACAGAGTCTCACTCTGTTGCCCAGCCTGGAGTGCAGTGGCATGATCTCGGCTCACTGCAACCTCTGCCCTCCAAGTTCAAGCTATTCTGCTGCCTCAGCCTCCCGAGTAGCTGGGATTACAGTCACCTGCCACCACGCCTGGCTAATTTTTTTTGTATTTTTAGTAGAGATGGGGTTTCACCATCTTGGCCAGGCTGGTCTTGAACTCCTGACCTTGTGATCCACCCGCCTCGGCCTCCCAAAGTGCTGGGATTACAGGCGTGAGCCACAGTGCCTGGCCAATTTTAATTTCTTAATAACATCAAATATCTGGTTAGTGTTCACATGTATTCAATGGCTTCAAATTGTTTACAGTTTATTTTAAATAGGACCTAAAGTTTATCTAATTCATAAGTCCTTTCAATATTTATTATTTCTACTTTTAAATTTATTTTTATTTTTATTTATTTATTTATTTTTGAGACAGGGTTTCACTGTTGCCTAAGCTGGAGTGCACTGGTGCAATCTCAGCTCACTGCAGCCTTGACCTCCTGTGCTCAGGTGATCCTCTGGCCTCAGCCTCCCAAGTAGCGGGGACTACAGGCATGTGCCACCATGCCTGGACAATTATTTTTGTGGAGTTTTTTTGTTTGCTTGCTTGCTTTTTGTAGAGACAGTGTTTTCCCATGTTGCCCAGGCTGGTCTCGAACTCCTGGGCTCAAGCGCTCCTCCCTGCCTCAGCCTTCCAAAGTGCTGGGCTTACAGGCATGAGCCAACCGCGCCCAGCCTAAGTTTATTAATTTTATATCTGCAATTGGTTGATATGTCTTATGTTTACTTCCCTTTTGACAGAAACTTAAGAGTTTCAATATCTATGCATTAGACAATTCATTGATGAAATGTAAGAAATCTACAAACGTAGTTAATTTTTTTAGTAAAAAATTCACATACTGATAGACCCCAGGAAACTGCTTGAAAATTAATTATTAATGTAAAAGTGATTTGAGAAAGAATTTTAAAAGGAAAACATATTAAATATTATGTTATGTATGTATATTGTTATTAGGGTAATAATTGGGAGTTAATGTCTCTCTCAGATTCAGTGAAGCACACTCTTCTGGTTTTTCTTCTGCTGTTTACTCTGAATCCTTTATTAGGTCCTCTTCCTCTACCTGACCTCTAAGTGTTGGGGTTGCTCAGTAGGCCATTTGAAGCTCACTTCTTTTGCGTCATTTTTTTATGAGATCACAGTAATACCCCTAGTTGTAAATGATGTCTTTTTTGGCAAAATTGACCAAAAATAGTTTCACATAGCAAATTCAAAGACAAAGTAAAAAGGACAAATGACACACTGGCTTACAAAAATTGCAGCTTCAATCAAGAGTTAATATATAGAGCTTCTTAAAAACAGAAAAGAAAATAATTGGCCAGGCGTGGTGGCTCACACCTGAAATCCCAGCACTTTGGGAGGCCGAGGTGGGCAGATCACCTGAGGTCAGGAGTTCGAGACCAGCTTGGCTAACATGGTGAAACCCCATTTCTATTAAAAATACAAAAAAGTAGCCAGGCATGGTGGCGCGTGTCTGTAATCCCAGCTACTTGGGCAGCTGAGGCAGGAGACTCCCTTGAACCTGAGAGGAAGAGGTTGCAGTGAGCCAAGATCCCACCACTGAACTCCAGCCTGGACTACAAGAGTGAAACTCTGTCTCCAAATCATCATCATCACCATCATCATCATCATCAATACTGAACATTTTTTATCACTTAACAGCTTGGCAAAATTCCAAAAGTTTGACTCTGTCTCAAAAAAAAAAAAAAAAAAAAAAAAGCAAGTTCCAGTAGTTTCAGTATCTGTAAACCTTCTGTCCAGGAATTTTATCAAGAGAGATCAATGAATGTATAGGTGGAACCGTCTAAGTATTTCTAAAAGTGGTTCTTGCAGTGCTATACACATCGGTCACACTGGGATGCAGATTGAGCACATCATTGGAAACATTGTTGCTGTCACAAAAGGACTTTCAGAAAAATTGCCAGAGAAGTGGGAGAGCGTGAAACTCCTGTTTGTGAAAACTGAGAAATCGGTTGCCCTTCCTATTTTTTCCTTGTTTGTCAACAATTGGGATGAAGCCACCAGAAAATTTATGTTTAATAAGTAGAAAAAAGCAGCGAGGAGAAAACGAAGAGAAAAAAATGTTGAAAAACAAAAGGAGAGGAACAAAAACAAAAAGATAAGGCAACAGGCTAGGAAGCCTGCATCAGTCCTAAGTAAAGATGAGGTGGCACCTAAAAATGGTGGCACTGCAGTGAAGAAACCATAACCAAAGAACAGACTCCAGAGCATGAGAATAAAAAATGCGGCAGACGAAAAGCCCGAGATAAAGTGACAAATGAATCAAAAGATGAAGTTTTACAACCGGTAACCATAGGAAAAACTCCAGCTAATGAAAATATACAGATTGAAAAACGTGCTATAGGCCGAGATGGGCGGATCCCCTGAGGTCGGGAGTTTGAGACCAGCCTGACCAACATGGAGAAACCCCATCTCTACTGAAAATACAAAATTAGCCAGGTGTAGTGGCGCATGCCTGTAATCCCAGCTACTCGGGAGGCTGAGGCAGGAGAATTGCTTGAACCCGGGGGAGGCGGAGGTTGCGGTGAGTGGAGATCGCGCCATTGCACTCCAGCCCGGGCAACAAGAGCAGGCCTCCGTCTCAAAAACAAAAACAAAACAAAACAAGAGAAAAACGTGCTATAGAAGGAAGTCTCCAGAAAAGAGTCCTGATCCCCACACACCTGGTGGGAAGAAGAGAAAGGCATTGCCAGCTTCTGATACCCCAAAGGCTGCAGAGTCTGAGACCCCATGGAAAGACCCAGGGAAGAAGCCAAAAATCAATGAGTCAGTGAAGGAAAAAAAATCCTTGGCTGGGGGAAAAAGTCGGAGACAGGTACAAAAAAGCCAGAGGCCAATTTTTTTGCTACCCTTCGTGAATCTGTGACAAAAGTTTCCCATAGCCCCCCCCAAACGACCCCCAAAACCCAAAGTAAAGAACTACCTGAAGAGCTTTTTAGAACTACTGGGGTCCTGACCCGCTTTGCAGCCTTCTCCAAGGGTGAAAGTCTCGGACTTCAAGATTTGGCCGGGCGCGGTGGCTCAAGCCTGTAATCCCAGCACTTTGGGAGGCCGAGGCGGGCGGATCACAAGGTCGGGAGATGGAGACCATTCTGGCTAACACGGTGAAACCCCGTCTCTACTAAAAAATACAAAAAAATTAGCCGGGCGTGGTGGCGGGCGCCTGTAGTCCCAGCTACTTTGGAGGCTGAGGCAGGGGAACCTGGGAGGCCTGAGCTTGGAGTGAGCCGAGATGGCGCCACTGCACTCCAGCCTGGGCCACAGAGCAAGACTCCGTTTCAGAAAAAAAAAAAAAAAGAAGAAGAAGAAGATTTCTTAAAGCCTGTATAGGTGATTCTGACATACGTTGTATTATTTTAATAGACTTTTATTTGAAATTATATATTCTGCATTATTTCTCTGTTACATAAATGTTATTAAACAATAAGACTAGTGAACAGTGGCAATTAGTAGTAATTAATAGTACTAATGAAGGAGAAAGAAAGGAAGACCCATTTGGGGAAAATTCAGACTGCAGAAGCGGCCTGCCTGAAAAGTCATAGCAACAGGCAAAAATAAAACCACCCTAGGAAAAAAAACTCAGGCTGCACCTGCAGACAGATAAGCAGATAGGGTCCAGCACAGAAGCCCTTTGTCCTCTGCATAAATAGCAAGCTCCCAGGAAAAAGTTCCCTCCCGTTTTCAAGCATATACACGTTGGGAGCTTGCACAGGAAGGAGGGGGCTTACCCACAGTTATACAAGCAAGAGAAGTAGTGCTTTGTGCTTGTCTAGAGACATACCCACAGCTGCCTAAGATAAGGGGAGTTGCACAGATAGCTTTACTGGTAAGTCACTCAAACTGTTACAGAGATGAGAGTAGTTTCTTTCCCCGCCCCGGTGCCCCCCCACCCCCGCCCCACCTCCCCTACCCTGAGACCGGGTCTTGCTCTGTCGTCCAAGCAGGAGTGCACTGGCGCGATCTCGGCTCACTGCAAGCTCTGCCTCCAGGGTTCACGCCATTCTCCTGCCTCAGCTTCCTGAGTAGCTGGGACTACAGGTGCCGGCCACGATGTCCGGCTAAATTTTTTTGTATTTTTTAGTAGAGACGGGGTTTCACTTTGTTAGCCAGGACGGTCTCAATCTCCTGACTTCGTGATCTGCCCGCCTCAGCCTCCCAAAGTGCTGGGATTACAGGCTTGAGCCACCGCACCCAACCAAAAGGAGTTTCTTATAAAACTTTTGAATTCAGCTATAACCCAGCAAGCCACTTGGACTCCCCTCTCTGCTGCAGAGAGCTTTCTTCTTTGACTTCTTAAACTTTCACTCCAACACAGCTTTGTGTCCAAGCTCCTTACTTTTCTTGGATGTAGGACAAAGTCCCGGAGGTACTAGTTCAGACAATGAGAACCTGCTACATTAAGGTTGTTGGCGAAACTGCGACACTAGTATCTTAGTTTTAAAAATACTGTGGGAAAATATAACAATGTATTTAAAATGTTGATATATTATAAACATTATACGGAGGATGATTACATATTTTCCCCTACTACAGCAGTTTAACTTTTTAGTAATTTTATTGAATGACTATATATTATTTTTTCAAGAGACAGGGGGTCTCATCAGTTGCCTGGGCTGGCCCCAAACTCCTGGAGTCAAGTGCTCCTCCTGTCTCAGCCTTCTGGGTAGCTGGGACTGTTGGCACATGCCACCACACCAGGCTTAGTGTGTATTCTTAAGATACGTTAAATGTCAGACTTTTAAGAAGGAGAACATAGGCCGGACATGGTGGCTCATGCCTGTAATTCCAGCACTTTGGGAGGCGGAGACGGGTGGATTGCCTGAGCTCAGGAGTTTGAGACTAGCCTGGGCAACATGGCAAAACCCCATCTCTACCAAAAATGCAAAAAATTAGCCAGGAGTGGTGGCATGCACCTGTAGTCCTAGGTACTTTGAAGGCTGAGGTGGGAGGATCACTTGAGCCCAGGGTCAAGCCTGCAGTGAGCTGAGACTGTGCCACTGCACTCCAGCCTGGGTGAGAGAGGGAGACTCTGTCTCAAAAATAAATAAATATAGTAGGATGAACTAAACTGATATTTTGATATTATCCATATTTAAAAACTCACAAAAACAGTGCCATGTTTCTTTCTGCCCCATGATACAGTAGGATATGTTCACTCTGTTTCCTTTTCTGAAAATATTTCTCTGAGCTGCCTGCAGCCTTTAGATCCTCCTTAATTTATTTAATGGTAAAACTGATGTAAAAATCCACTTTGACTTGCAGCTCTGCTCTTATCAAACTCATGTAACACTGGGTTCCTGTGTCAGTACAATACGATGACATTAAGCTACATTTCATCTCAACACAAGTGTTTAATCATGGAATAGTTAGGATTTTATCTGCTAGCAACAAGATTTAGACTTGTTGGAATTAACTTCTATCTCTCCAAAAATGCCCATCTGCTCTGTATGTTGTTTGGGTAGATCATTATTTGTCAATCAGTTCCTTTGCATCCATTCATCACATAGTCTATGTCTAAACTGCCCATTGCTTTTTCAACATTAGGAAGAACATTGGATGTCATCAGAAGTTAAACATTTCTCAGGGAAAATGGTTTTTAAATCAGAGAGGTTAGCAGAAATCAAATATGGATATCAAATAAATTACAGTTTTAGTAAATAAATTAAAATGATTTCATTTGGCTGCCCTGTTCTGGTTATGTGTATTTGAAATATATATGTGTATATATTTGTGTATTTAAAATATATATGTGTGTGTATATTTGTGTTTCAGATATATATGTATATTTGAAATATATATAAGTGCTGAAGCAGTCTTGTTTACAAAAAAAGAGTGTTCTTTCCTCTATCAGTTTTTGTCACAACCCATACATGATCCTGAACAACTCAGATGCAGTCAACTCATCCTTTTCCAGGTATCTCATGGTCCTGCAAAGATCATTAAACAGTTTTGGAAAACTAGCACGTATGTTTCTACTTTATTGTAACCCTTTTCTACATTCTCATCCTCAAATGTATTTAGTGAGTACCTACTATAGGCCAACCACTGCCCTAAGTGCTGGGGACACAGCTTAGATCAAAACAGGCAAAACTTCTGCCCTTGGGAAATTATTCTGTAAGAGAGATAGGCATTTTTAATTTTTTTGATTTTTTGAGGCAGAGTCTTGCTGTTGCCCAGGCTGGAGTGCCGTGGCAAGATTTCGGCTCACTGCAACCTATGCCTCCTAGGTTCAAGCAATTCTCCTGCCTCAGCCTCCTGAGTAGCTGGGAGTACAGGCGCATGCTGCCACGCCCGGGTAATTTTTGTGTTTTTAGTAGAGATGGGGTTTCACCATGTTGACCAGTCTGGTCTTGAACTCCTGACCTCATGTGATCCGCCTGTCTCAGCCTCCCAAAGGGCTGGGATTACAGGCATGAGCCACTGTGCCTGGCCATTTTTAATTTTTTTAAACCAACTTTTGTGAAGTTCGATCTACAAACAATAAAATGTACACACTGTAAGTACATACTTCAATGAAATTTTACAAATGTATTCACCCACACAGGCACTACCTTAATCAAAAACAGAATATTTACATCACTTCAAATCAAGCTCTATCCAAGTTAGTCTATTCTTGAGCCCTGAGCAGCTGCTAATATGTTTTCTGTCACTATAGATGTCTTTTAAGAGCTTGGGGTCTCACATTTGATTTCTTTCTCCTTCCTTCCTTCCTTCCTTTCCTTCCTTCCTTCCTTCCTTTCCATCCCTCCCTCCCTCCCTCCCTTCCTTCCTTCCCTTTCCTTTCCTTCCTTCTTCTTTTTCCTCTTCTTCTGCTTCTTCCTTCTTCTTTTCTTTTTTTTTTTTTGAGACAGAGTCTTACTCTGTCACCCAGGTTGGAGTGCAATGGCGCTATCTCGGCTCATAGCAACCTCTGCCTCCTGAGTTCAAGCGATTCCCCTGTCCTCAGCTTCCCAAATAGCTGGGATTACAGGCGCACACCACCATGCCCGGCTAATTTTTTGGTATTTTTAGTAGAGACAGGATTTCACCAGGTTGGTCAGGCTAGTCTCCAACCCGACCTCTCCACCTGCCGGCCTCCCAAAGCGTTGGGATTATACGCATGAGCCACCATGCTCAGCCTGATTTCTTTTACTCAGTATATTTTTGAAATTCATTCATGTTGTACATCAAGTAGTTGATCCCTGTTTATTGATAATTACATTCATTACATTGTATGGATATGCCACAAGTTGTTTTTATTCAACAGTTGATGGACATTTGGGTTGTTTGCAGTTTTTGATTATTAAAAACAAAGTTGGGCCAGGCACAGTGGCTCACACCTGTAATCCCAGCACTTTGGGTGGCCAAGGTGGGCGGATCATGAGGTCTGGAATTTGAGACCATCCTGACCAACATGGTGAAACCCCGTCTCTACTAAAAATACAGAAAACAGCCTGGCGTGGTGGCAGGTGTCTGTAATCCCAGATACTCGGGAGGCTGAGGCACGAGAATCGCTTGAACCTGAAAGGCGGAGGTTGCAATGAGCTGAGATCAGGTCACTGCACTCTAGCATGGGCGACAAGAGCGATATTCTGTCTCAAACAAAAACAAAGCAAAACGAAGCTGATATGAACATTAACATACAAGCCTCTGTATGAATATATGCTTTTGTACCTAGGTAAATTCGTAAGAGATTACTGGATCATATGATAAAGTGTAAGATTACAAGAAAAGATTGTAAGTTTTCCAAAGTGGTTGTACCATTTTGCATTACCACCACCAACATATCAGAGGTCCGGTTGCTCTGCATTCTTGCCAACATTTGGTATTATCTTTTAATTTTGGGCCATCCTAAAGAATAGGTGGTGATAAAGATGTGCTTCTTACTTGTGCCCGTCTATTTATGCAACCCCATTTAAAAACTGATCATTTTATTAATAAATTTTTAAAAATCTGAAATATTTAAGAATCTTAAATGTCTGGCTTGACTTTGCAGATATTTTGATTCTATGTTCCCTCACGAAACTCCCAGGCGCTGTATAGGAAGCATAAATCCGTTGTCAGGCAGCAGTAGCACGTTATTGCTCTCGGAGCTTGGCTGCTCCTTGGTGCTCGCAACCACAAAGGTCTACGCAAACCTCCACGCTTTCCTCCCGCCATCGCGTCACCTTTCTAAGAAATTCCCAGAGGGCAGCGCAGACGGGCCGGGCTCTGGGGCTCCGCGCTCCGCCTCTTTCCGGGAACCGCCCACTACCCAGGGCGCCCACAGAGGGTGGAAAAAGAAGATAACTTCCGGTCTCGCGATCGTCTCTAATCTCGCGAGAAGAGAAGGCGGCCGCCGTCGGCCGAACGGAGGCGGTGGCGAGGGAGGGGGTGTGGCTGGGGAGCGCGAAGTCCCGGGAGTAAGGGAGAGGGGGCGGGGTCGCGCGCCCCTGGCGTACGCATGCGTGCACGCCGCCGGTCGTGCTGGGCTGAGAGGGGAGGAGGCGGCGGCGGCGGAGTCGGTGTCGTTATTTCCGTGGTCCGGACAGTGCGTGGCGGCGCGGGTGACCACGGGAGAAGTAGGTAGGGACCGCCCCTGCGTAGCCATTGAAACCCTGTCGCTCTTGTGTCCAAGAGCCGCAGCCCCCCGCGCGTGTGGCGGGCCCTGGGGACCTTAGGTCACCCTGCTGTCCCGGCCCTCCCGCTGCGCGTCAGGTAGGAGCCGCGGGCTTTCCAGTGCCCGCTGTCCGCCGAGGCCCCGGCCTTGCCCGGTGTTGCCGAGGCGACGGTCCGGCGCCGGACGTGCCCGCCCTCCAGCGCGGCGACAGCTCTGTCCTTGCTTACGCGCCGAGTGGGACCGGAGCTGGGCCGGGCTGACCCGGGCGGGGCGGAAGGGAAGCGGGTGCCCGCCTCAGGTGTGCCGTGGCCCTAAGCCCGGCCGTTGGGACCCTGCGGTGCCTGCCGGCTCCTCATTCCTCCCGGCGGGGTTCTGCCTGGGTCCGGGCCGGCCCTGGCCCGGGAAAGGTCCCAGCGAGCTCTGGCCAGGTGAAGGGCTGCCTTGATTGACTTCGGTAGTTGCCGCATGGGGTCCTGGGCTGCGAGAGGGGACCCTGAATAGTGCTTTGGTCATTTGTGGCTATTATTGAAAGTTGGAAGCTCTGGAGTTCTTTTCGGGCCAGTGGTGAGATGGTTTGTAATTTTTCTTCTTAAACGGTAGGAGGGCAAAGTATTTATGGGTCCTGGTAGGTGGTGGGCTAATAGTAAATAAGCAGCAGGATTGTTAATTGACGTGAGATTTGATTGCATTAAGATTATTCTTTGCAGTACTGTCCTTAGACTCAGAAGAGTTCTGCTTTAAAGAGTTTAGTAAGACTTCATCCCATACTTAAACACACATTTCTGCAAATACTCTTGCCCTGAAAGCTACATCCTCTCTCTTACATCAGTATTAATTTTACAGGCATAATGGTTATGAAAGCTTCTGTAGATGATGATGATTCAGGATGGGAGCTCAGTATGCCAGAAAAAATGGAAAAAAGCAATACAAACTGGGTGGACATTACCCAAGATTTTGAAGAAGCTTGTCGAGGTGAGTCTGATTTTTGGATTAGAAGTTCAACATCTGAGAGGGGTAGAATGACTATTGTGCTTTCTAAACTTACCTCATTCGATGAAATCAACAGGTGAGTGTGGTTTGTTGAGTTTGTTAGCCATACTTACTCTGTATCCTCTAATTTTAACTTTAAAGCAAGCATATATTTGATATAGCATTAAATACAGATGTTAACAAAGTTTTTTAACATTGAATTTTTCTTTAACAGGTTAGAGCAGTAATTTCTAACTGTGGAAAACACTTTGTTAATCTAAAAGATGGTGGTATTTTTGTATGTTTGAGGTTTCAGAATGATGAAATCACATCATTCCTTGCTTAAGATCATCCAGTGGCTTCCTGTTGCAGGTAGAATAAAATCCAAACTCCTTCCCTATGGGTCTATAAAATCTGGTCCCTGTCTGCCACTCAGGTTTCATTTATGTGCCACCGCCCCTGCCAGACTTATTACATTGCAGTCACAGGTCTTTTTTATCTCTTCGTGATGCACACCAAAGTGGTTCTCCCAGGTGTTTGCATTTTTTGTTTTCTCTCTTTTAAATTGCTTTGCCCCTCACTTTCACACAGCTCTTCTTAAGTGTTACCTCCCTGGTGAGGACCTCAAAACAACCCCTCATTCTCTCCTCTGCAATTCCACCTCAGTTGAATCGCTTTTTATTTTCTTCATACAGCTTATCTTTTTCAGAAGCCATAATTTTCAATTATTTCTTGTTTATTTTCAGTCTCACTCACTGGAATATAAACTCTGTAACCCTAGTACACAGAACAGTTCCTGGCACATAGTAAATTCAATAAACAGGAATAAATGGGGAAATGAACATGCTTGTTGGTTGAGGAGGAAGAGTCTAGGGAGAGACTGAAGAGAAAGGAACAAATACTGGAGTGAGAGCTTGAACGTTAAAGAGAGGATGAGATCAAGGAGATGGTAGAGAAATTGGGGAAAAGCATAGGGATACACTGAGACAGGAAGGACTGAAGTTAGGATGAAGATAAAAGTATGTTTCTGAGTGACAGAGGAGGACCGATGAAGGAATTCACACCTGATGGCTCCTATTGTCTCAGGCAGCTTAGGTCTTTTGATGATAGTTGGGGTGTGTTTGAATAGTGCTCTGAAGAGGAGGAGTAAAGAGTTGGGGCAGCTGCAGGTGGAGAGGGAGCCAGCTATGTATAAGCAAAATGGTAAATCATGTGCCATCCTTTGTTTTGAGATCACTTTTTATAGCCTCAGTGAGACAGTGGAAAGAACATAAGACTGGGGGTTGGGTGACTGCCCATATATGTCTATCTAAGGAAGAGACAAAGCAGTGTCAAGTTACAGTGTAGTTTTTGTGCTCAGAGATCTTAGACTATTAAGTGGATTATATCTGTCATCTTGCACTGATTTTTAAGTAATCTCTATTAGGGGCTGTAATTATTAACCTAAATAGGGAAGGTTTTTGAAGGATATATGGCTTGGGTTGGGCCTTAAGGAGAGAGAGTTTTTATGAGGGGAGGTGACAGAGTTATTCTAGACTGAGATGAACTATATGAGTCAGAGTTCGGTGAGGATTTTATGTTAGGGGAACAAGAAGTAATTTTGCTTGGCCACAAAACAGTTTTCAATGCTGGAAATTATAGAGGGTCTTTAGTGCCATTGATATTTTCTGTTTGTTTTTGTTTTTTTAGTTTGAGCTAGTTTTATAGACAGTAGGAGTTTTTTAATGGATTTGAGCATAAGATTGAAAGTTTATTCCCCTTGATCAGTACAGTGGCTTGGACGGAGTAGTTTCTCAGTAAGTAATGTAGTAAGCTTTATTGTCAGATATGGGCTGGAGTCCTAACTCTGTCACTTACTAGTTCAGTTTCCTTGGAGTTTAATTAATCTGAATCTTAGTTTTCTACTCTGGAAAACAGAACTTCTTCTTTAGAGAATTTTGGGGATTAAATGAGACAGTGGATATAAAGTACTGGATCTGTAGTAGCATTCAATGATGGTAACTGTTGTTACTCAAAGTATTTAATTTAGAGTTGAAAGCATATAAAGAAGTTTACTAGCATAATTTATGATGGATTAGGATGAAAAGAATCTATAACCTTAGACAAGGTTTTGCACTCAGCCCAGATTAGGGCGTTGAGGCCTTGGACTAGGCCTTGACAGAATGGAGAAGGGTAACATGAGAATGAATAAGTTCATGTTGCTAGAGAGGTGAAAGAAACATGAGAGATGATGTGTTCCTTAAAACTTTTGGTGACTGCAGAGGAGAGTGAGCATGTACACTGCTTCTCAACCTCTCCTTCTCAGATCTTATGGGTAGAGTTCAAAGTATCTTAATTCGTAGATACAAGATATCTTTATAATAATCCTGTTTTATCTTAGAAATTCATGGAAAAGTTTGCATTTTACAACATGTTTGTTGTTTGAGGTGAACACTTACATTTCATTTATGTTAACGGTCTTTTGCTTCCTACATCATCACATTAATTTGCTATTAGGCAGCTGTGCAAATTTTTATCCTGTGTCTTTGAATCCTGTGGGACATGATGTTCACCAGGGTTGTTGCATACCACAGTTTGAAAATCACAGGTCTGCAGAATTTAGTCTCAATGAAATACAACTATAGAGGTCCTCTTAATTTTAGTCTTGCAGCTTGCTTTCGTATATACATCTCTACTTGTTTTTGATTGTAAGAAAAATTGAACCCAAGAAAGCAGTTTAGAATACTGGTGGGAGAGATGTTTTGGCTTGCCTTTTAGTTATATCATAAATTAGCCTTATTTCTTTGTGAAGGAACCTTGAGTGGGAGATAAAGTTTAATCCATGCTTCACTGTGGATAGAGAGGGGGTGGCATGCCATTTTGTGGACAACATCATGCCATCCTATTAACTCTTCCATAATTAGCTCTTGCACTGTGTTGAGTGGCACAAATGTGAGGTATCCTTCTTGGAACTAAAAAAAATTGATGTAGAATTAATCTTCATATATAGATTTAGAACTAAAGACTGTTGGCAGTTCTTGAGCCTGTGGTATTTATTTTCCCTTCTTGGAATAATCAGATTCGTAGTCTTGATTATGGTTTAGGCTTCTGTTCTAGTGACTTTCTAAAAACTAAATTTAAAACAGATATGATTACATTCTTTCTTTTAACTTGCAGTGATCTCTCCCCTTTGGTGACAATGTAATGGCATTTGGCTAGACTCTGGTGATTTTTTTAGTACCACAAAATAGTCTGCATACTGATGACGAAGTTGTTTTTAATGCACATTTGTACTTATTCTTTTAGTGGCTCTTTAAAGTCCTGAATCAAATACAAACTTTTAACTTTTATGATTTATTTTATTTCCTACTAGGCAGGTGGCACACGTTCCCTATAACTACTCTTGAGGCTCTTATTTTTTTCTTTTCTAAATTATTTGTAATTTAGTCATGACTGTTGTTTTGCCTGATAGGAAATATGTGATTATTTTAAGTAACACTTCTAGGCTTTTTTAAAAAAAAAAATTATAAATTAAAAATTTTTTTCTTTTTAGAGTTAGGGTTTTGCTCTGTCACCCAGGCTGAAGTGCATAGAATGCCATGATCATTCCTCACTATAGCCTTGACTATAGGCTGGGTTCAAGCAATCCTATCATCTCAGCCTTCTGAGTAGCTGAGACTACAGGCATGTTCTATGCCTGGCTTATTTTGTTTTTTTGTAGAGACATTATGTTACGTAGGCTGGTCCCAAACTCCTGGCCTTAAGGGATCCTCTCGCCGCAGCTTCCCAAAGTGTGGGCATTATAAGTGTGAATCACTGTGCCCAGCTTCTAGGCTTTCCTTCTCTAGGAAACCTTGCCTAATTTAAACTATCTCATTTTTCTACCTATTCCATTTGGGTTTTCATATTTAGATGCTTTCTCAATTATAAACCCACAACTTGGGAATTTCACTTACACATAAATGATCATATGACATAAACTCCTCCTGCTGCTGCCCACCAGATTCCCTTCTCCCACACTATGGATAGCAACATTCTCTCCTAGGATGATGGCGCCAGTGGTATCTGGAGTCCAGAAGTAATCCAAAATCTGCTGTGCTGACTTCCATTCTTTTTATGTTTTAATCTAGGAGGATATGGGCCCAATCTCTCCTTCCATTTTCTCTCTTTGACGGCTTAGTTTAAGCTTGTCCAACCGACTGCTCAAGGGCTGCATGTGGCCCAGGATGACTTTGAATGTGGCCCAACACAAATTTGTAAACTTTCTTAAAACGTTACGAGATTTTTTTTGCAATTTTTTTTTTTTTTTTTTAAAGCTCATCACCTGTCGTTAGTGTATTTTATGTGTGGCCTAAGACAATTATTCTTTCAGTGTGGCCCACGGAAGCCACAAGATTGGCATTCCTGGCTTTGTTCATTCCTCTGTAGTCAGTTTTTATTACCAGCACCATTGGTTAAGGCCTTCCGTATCCATTCATCTTCTGCAGTTCTTGTTTAGTACTTTAGGAAAATTCCTTTTACACTTTCTCTTGCCTCTTGTAAAACCTGGGATGCTTAAGCTTCTTGTTGCTCTTCCTTTCTTTTTTGTCTTCTCTCACCAAGAACATTTGTAGGTGCTCAATACATATATTTGTTTGAAGAATAAATGAATATTGTAAGGCCTTGTTTCTTCATACTGGAGAATATTTGGGTCTGGGACTAGAGAAGTTTGAGAACCACTGCAGTGCATAAAATGCTGTCATTTTGGGGAATTGCCTGTAACCAGCATGATCATGAACCACAAGCATGGACACTGAGATTATGTTGATACTTGATTATAATGTTATTATCTAGGTGATCTGGAATATTCTGTGATTTTTTTTTAAGATTATCATTGAACTGATTACATCGCTTTTAAACATTTTGGAAAAAAATACAAATTCTTTGTGAAACTTTCAGTGACATCTTTTTTGCCCCCCACACTCCCATACATGTGGGGTGAGAGTCATTGTTCTAGGAATTTACTGTTTGTTAGCACTTGATTCTAAGAGGAAAAGGATGGATGGGTGGAAATTGTCCTGGCAAAAGATCTAGGCAACCTGTAAAATTGTTTTCCTTGTTCTGTGCCATCCAGAATGTTATCAGAGGTGGGGCATGGGCAAGATGGCCAGCACTGGCATTTTTGGAACACTTTAGATTAGTGGTTCTCAACTGGGGGTGATTTTTCATCTCGGGACTTTAATGTCTTGAGACATTTTTGATTGTCACGGTGTATATGAGGTGGTGCTACTGGCATCTAACAAGTACATGCCAGGTGTACTGTTCATTCAATTCAACACACAGGGCAGCCCCCACAAACAAATAATTACCCTCCTCAAAATATCAATAATGCTGCAAGTTCACTGCATTTAGATATCAAGTTCACTGCATTTAGATTACTTTTTTTTTTTTTTTTTTTTTTTTGAGACGGAGTCTGGCTCTGTCTCCCAGGCTGGAGTGCAGTGGCCGGATCTCAGCTCACTGCAAGCTCCGCCTCCCGGGTTTACGCCATTCTCCTGCCTCAGCCTCCGGAGTAGCTGGGACTACAGGTGCCCGCCACCTCGCCCGGCTAGTTTTTTGTATTTTTAGTAGAGACGGGGTTTCACCGTGTTAGCCAGGATGGTCTCGATCTCCTGACCTCGTGATCCGCCCGTCTCAGCCTCCCAAAGTGCTGGGATTACAGGCTTGAGCCACCGCGCCCGGCTTAGATTACTTTCAAGAAGGTTCAGCTGTCACTTAACTTCTCAAACCCTGAATTCTTCAGGAAAGGAACATATGGATACTGGACTTAACATCCTTAGCAACTAGCATTGACATAGAGCAGGCAGTGTGAGTGGGCCCTTTGATGCAGTTTGAGGGCTCTTACCAGATTTTCCCTTCATCACCCGTAGTGTATCTTGCTTCATCTTAGGAGCTTTAGTTAATAAAAAAGGAGTCCCTAGAAGATACCATGTTCCACCTTTTAGCTGATTCTTTCGATATTTATCTTGCTGGTTTTGGGTAGCATGCTTTTATACTACTTTTTGATTCCCTTGATTCCCAGTTTCGCCTGTATCTATGGACTTAACCCCCTATAGTTATAGGTAGCTACACTGTGGATATGCAAATATTATTCATAGCTGAGCCAAGCAGTAAAACTATTACTACTTTTTCTTTCCTGCATACTACTTCTGTTTTACACAAAAATTTTTACCCAAAAATTGGTGTACTTATCATTAATTCTACTTCAGACTCTTTACCAGTTGTCTAAATCTCCATAAGACATACAGACTCATTGGATAGCCTATTGATGTCATCTCCTTACAGAACTTTCTTCTTGATCCTCTTAACTGCAATCTAGGCTTATTGCCTTTTGTACCTAGTATGTAACTTCATTCTGAGATCTTCCTTTCTTCATCAGTCTGGGGTGTCTTTTCTTTCTTGTTTTAACTGGACATCATTATTATCTTCTTGAGTAAAGTGCATGGGAGATAAAATGTTTTGAGGCTCTTAATATCTGAAAATGTCTTTATTTTGTCCTCCCACTTGACTGATACTATGTCTGGGTGCCTTTGAGAATTTTGAAGGCATTGTCCATTGATCTTTTGCTATTAAGAAATCTGATGACATTATGATACACGTGAAGGTTATATGTTGATACCTTTATTCTTTTTTTTGAGATGGAGTTTCGCGCTTGCTGCCTGGGCTGGAGTGCAATGGCACGATCTCAGCTCACTGCAACCTCCATCTCCCGGGTTCAGGCGATTCTCCTGCCTCAGCCTCCCGAGTAGCTGGAATTACAGGCGCCTGCCACATGCTCAGCTAATTTTTGTATTTTTAGTAGAGACAGGATTTCGCCCTGTTGGCCAGCCAGCTCTTGAACTCATGACGTCAGGTGATCCACCCACCTCAACCTCCCAAAGTGCTGGGATTACAGGTGGTAGCCACCATGCCTGGCCTTGATACCTTTTTCATACATAAGTTTTTAGGATCTTCTGTTTGTCATCCTTGTCCAGAACTTTCACAGTGGTCTGGAGCCTTTTCACTTGAATGCTTCAGTTCTAGGAAGCATCCTTGAATTATTCTATTTGTTTTTCCTATACTCTCCTTATGGAATGTCTTTTATTTGGATATTGAATCTCCTAAACTTGTTCCGTCTATTTTTTTCTTATCCTTTCTTCCCTGTTTTTCTTTTTTTTTTTTTTTTTTTGAGATAAAGTTTCACTCTTGTTGCCCAGGCTGGAGTGCAATGGCATAATCTCTGCTCACTGTAACCTCCACCTCCCGGGTTCAAGCAATTCTCCTGCCTTGGCCTCCCGAGTAGCTGGGACTAAAGGCGCCCACCACCATGCCTGGCTGATTTTTGTATTTTTGGTAGAGACGGGGTTTCAGTGTTGGCTAGGCTGGTCTCAAACTCTTGACCTTGTGATCCACCCACCTCAGTCTCCCAAAGTGCTGGAATTACAGGTGTGAGCCACTGTGCCTGACCCCTTTTTTCCCTATTTTTTAATGTCTTTTTCCTCAACTTCATCTTCTAGATCTTTCATTGCACTTTTCTTTTCTCCTGCGATGTTTTTAATTTTGAATCATTACATCTATGGCTTGAGTCCAGTTTTCCTCATATCAGATTTTCCCTTTGCTCTGAGTGGGGTAAGCTGTATACTATTGAGCCTTCTTAAGGCTTTAACTTAAAAGTAGAAGTAACTTTAAAAAAAAAAAAAACAGTTTATCATGTTACCCTCACTTTAGTAGTTTGGTGTCATCTAGAATTGCTAGGATCCCCAAGACTGTTTTGCAGGATATGCAGAGTTGAAACAGTTTGGTGGTAATACTAAAAAGGTACTTGCCTTTTTGACTGTTACTCTCTTATTAGTGTACGGTGGAGTTTTTCAGAGGCTAAATGATGTGTGATGATGTCATTGCTCTGATGGCTAATGATAATTTGAAACATTATCCTTCTCATTAAATTTTTTGAGGAATGCTGCTTGGTTGGATAAGGCCCAGTTTACTCAATTCTATAGTGCTATACAAGATCATGATTCTGTGTTCAGTCATTGATCATGCAGGGGGGTGCTTGTACTGTGCTTCATGAGTAAATTCTTAAGTTTACTGTCTATAAAGTTTAATAGTGAGAGATACGATTACTGAAGTTCTTTTTAGAGATGGAGTTTTGCTCCTTTTGCTCAGGCTGGAGAGCAGTGGTGCAATCTCAGCTCACTGTAACCTCCGCCTCCTGGGTCCAGGCAATTCTCATGCCTCAGCCTCCCAAGTAGTTGGGATTACAAGCATGTGCCACTGTACCCGGCTCATTTTGTATTTTTAGTAGAGACAGGGTTTCACCATTTTGGCCAGGCTGTTCTCGAACTCCTGACCTCAGGTGATCCACCCGCCTTGGCCTCCCTAAGTGCTGGAATTACAGGTGTAAGCCACTGCACCCCTCATTGCTGAAGTTCTGAGGAATCTTACAAGTCATCTGGTCTAACCTTTCATTTTACAGATGAGGAAACCAAGGCGAAGAGTGATTGACTTGCTTCTAGATCTGTGGGGTGTTTTTAAGTTTGATGAAGCTATTTGGTACCCACATTTACCCTAAATACATGATAGATTATTATAGCAGTTTCCAAACTTTTCAGTCTTAGGACCCCATTATAGTTTTAAAAATTACAGTCTATATGTGTATTTTATATATATAGATGATTATTAGAATTTAAAACTGAGGCATTTAAAAAATATCCATTTAAAAACGATGATGGGCTAGGCATGGTGGCTCACGCCTGTAATCCTAGCACTTTGGGAGGCCGAGGCGGGTGGATTACTGGAGGTCAGCTTCAAGACCAGTCTGGCCAACACAGTGAAACCCCACCTCTACTGAAATACAAAAATATTAGCCGGGTGTGGCAGTGTGCACCTATAGTACCAGCTACTCGGGAGGCTGATGCAGGAAAATTGCTTGAACCCGGGAGATGGAGGTTGCAGTGAACTGAGATCACGCCACTGCACTCCAGCTGGGGCAACAGAGTGAGACGCCATCTCAAAACAAAAAAACAAAAAAACAACCCATTGCATGTTAACATAAATAATAGTATTTTTTTATTGAGAAATAATTGTATTTTCCAAAACAAAAAATAATATGGAAAAGTAGAGTTTGACATTTTTGCAAATCACTTTAATGTCTGGCATAACAGAGGGCAGCTGAATTCTCGTATTTGCTTCTATAATTCAGTCTGTTGCCACATGTTGTTTTGGTTGAAGTATCTTACATAAATCTGGCCTCACCAAATATGTAGTTGAAAAATGGAGGAATCTTCAGATAATTTTGGATATTCCTCTTTGATACTCCAGAAACTTGACAGGTGGTCATTTCTTAAAGGTTAGTTGCAGTCTGGAATCTGAAACCCTATCAATGGACTCTTTATGCTCTGTTACATTAAAATTCATTGCTCTTTCTTGAACTTTGAGTGGCTTTTTAATCCATGCCTGATTTTGTAACGTGCATTGCCATTTGGAAAATATTGTTTCAGTAAGTTATGCAGATCTTCCAGATTTTTTGTTTTTGAGGCATAGTCTTGCTCTGTCACCCAGTCTGGAGTCCAGTGGCGCAATCTCTGCTGAATGTCACCTCTGCCTCCGGGTTCAAGGGATTCTCCTATCTCAGCCTCCTGAATAGAGTAGCTGGGATTACAGGTGTTCACCACCACGCCTGGCTAATTTTTGTATTTTTACTAGAGACGGGGTTTCACCATGTTGGCCAGGCTGGTCTGGAACTCCTGACCTCTAGTGATTCGTCTGCCTCGGCCTCCCCAAGTGCTGGGATTGCAGGCGTGAGCCACCGCGCCTGGCTAGATCTTCCAATTGTTAACATGTTTCATTATACAATATTAAAGCTCTTCTAAGTTTTGGGAAATTGTTAGACTTGCAGTGGCAGATACATATTTTCCAAAATTTTAGTTTTTGCTTGAAAGCTCAAATTTTATTATTGGCAACAGATATCGTCAGTTTTTCTTGAAGTGACAGACTCATTTTTTTTTAAAAAAAATGCTACATTCTCAAGTCTGAATAACATAGTCTGTTGATTGTTTTTGTTTTTTCAGGTAAAAGTAGTGTTCTGTAATAATTGTGCAAGTGTTTTTGTTTTGGTTTTTGTTTTGTTTTTGTTTTTTGATATGGAGTTTTGCTCTTTATGCCCAGACTGGAGTGCAATGGCGCGATCTCAGCTCACCGCAACTTCCA
This sequence comes from Rhinopithecus roxellana, assembly GCF_007565055.1. Lineage (NCBI taxonomy): Eukaryota > Metazoa > Chordata > Mammalia > Primates > Cercopithecidae > Rhinopithecus > Rhinopithecus roxellana. Next base: position 34,684,392 of record NC_044564.1, read on the forward strand.
CCTCCTGGGTTCAAACAATTCTGCTGCCTCAGCCTCCTGAGAGTAGCTGGGATTACAGGCGCATGCCACCATGCCAAGCTAATTTTGTATTTTTGGTTGAGACAGAGTTTCACCATGTTGGCCAGGCTGGTCTTGAACTCCTGACCTCCAGTAATCCACCTGCCTCGGCCTCCCAAAGTGCTGGGATTATAGGGGTGAGCCACTGCGCCTCGCTGTGCAAATGTTTTTCCCCAAGACAACTGTCTTTCTTTGATGTGCAGCAGAAGTGTTTGTCTGCTTCCCATTTTTTCAAGTAGAATATTTAACAACTTATACAAGGTTGAAACTGAGTAAGATTAATCAGGGCTGGTGCTAGGGTGAAGTGAGTGAGGTACCTTACGGTGCAAAATTTAAGAAAGCAAGAACTAAAAGTGAATACATTTTGCTCTGTAGGTACCTCAGTTACTGCACCCTGGCCCTGAGAGTAATGTTTACTGCTTTATCAAGGTTGTTCTTTTATTTTCCCCAGCTTTTTTATTGTGTTAAAATAAACTTAACATAATATTTACAATCTTAGGCCAGGCATGATGGCTCATGCCCGTGATCCCAGCACTTTGGGAGGCCAAGGCGGCAGATCACTAGAGCTCAGAAGTTTGAGACCAACCCGAGCAACATGACGAAACCCCATCTCTGTAAGAAAATACAAAAAATTAATCGGTCATGGTGGTTTGCACCTGTAGTCCCAGTTACCCAGGAGGCTGAGGTGGGAGGATCACCTGAGCCTGGGAGGTCAAGGCTGCAATGAGCTGTGGTAGCACCACTGCTCTCCAGCCTGGGCAACAGAGTGAGACCTGTCTCGAGAAATTTTTTTTTAACCAGCTTAACCGTTTTTAAACGTACAGTTCACTGGTATTTAATACATTTGTAATGTCTTGCTAACATCACCACCATTCATATCCAGGACTCTTATCTTGTGAAGCTAAAATTCTCTATCCATTAAACAAATGGTAACTCTTCATCATTCCTCTCCCCATTCTCTGGCAACCAGCAGTCTACACTATGACTTTTGTTTCTTTTTTTGAGACAGAATTTCACCCTGTTGCCCAGGGTGGAGTGCAATGGCGCAATCTCAGCTCACTGCAACCTCTGCTTCCTGGTTCGAGTGATTCTTCCACCTCAGCCTCCCAAGTAACTGGGACTACAGGCACCCACCACCATGCCTGACTAATTTTTGTATTTTTTTTGGTAGAGATGGGGTTTCAGTACGTTGGGCAGGCTGGTCTCAAACTCCTGACCTCAGGTGATCTGCCTCCCTTGGCCTTCCAAAATGTTGGGATTACAGGCATGAGCTAGCACGCCTGGCCCTACAGTATTATTTTTGACTACTTTAAGTATTTCATTTAAGTGAACTCATACAGTATTTGTCTTTTTGTGCCTGGCTTTTTTCACTTAGCATAATGTCCTCGAGGTTAGTCTGTGTTGTAGCATGTCAGAAGTTCCTTCCTTTTTAAGACTGAGTAATATTCCATTGTATGTGTATGCCATGGCTTATCATTTATCTGTCAGTGGGCCCTTGGTTGCTTCCCGTGTTTCAGTGCTTGTGAATAAAGCTACTGTGAGCGGGAGCATACAAGGACCTCTTTGAGACTCTGTTTTCAGTCTTTCTGGGTATATGCTCAGAATTTGAACTGGCTGGATCATATGGTAATTCTGTATAATTTTTTTTTCTTTCTTTTTTTTTTTTTTTCAGAGACAGGGTCTTGCTCTGTCACCCAGGCTGGAGTTCAGTGGTTCTTTTGTGGCTTTCTATTACCTCAAACTACAGGGTTCAAGCAATCCTCCCACCTCAGCCTACCCAGTAGCTAGGACTACAGGTGTGCACCACCATGCCTGGCTAATTTTAGAAGATATTTTGTAGATATAGGGTCTCACTGTGTTGATCAGGCTGGTCTTGAACTCGCGGGCTTAGGCAGTCCTCCCGCCTTGGCCTCCCACAGTGCTGGGATTACAGGTGTGAGCCACTGCATCTGTCCTGTTTTTAATTTTTTAAGGAACTGCTATACTGTTTTCCACAGTGTCTCAACCATTTTACAAACCTGCCAGCAGTGCACAAGGGTTTCAGTTTCTACACATCCTTATAACACTTATTTTCTGCAGGGTTTTTTTTTTTTGTAGTAGCCATCCTAATGTGTGTAAGGTGGTGTCATTGTAATTTTAATTTGCACTTTCCTAATGAATAGTGATCATCAAGGGCATTCTTAGATTGAAGAAAATTTTTGCCTTTTTTTAGCCATAAGTGCATGGAAGTGCAGAGTACATGATTAGTTTAGCTTGGGGCCACTGTCTTGATTTGTGCTGAAGCTGCAGCAGTTTTGCCCTCCGTGTCTTTTTGCCTTCCTGTCATTGTTTTTGCATCATTAATACAGGTGTCAACACAATAAAAAAAGACAATGAATGTTTTGGGATGATTATCAAAGTAATTTTAACATTGCAGGCTCCTGGGTTCCCAGATCACTCTTTGAGAATTGCTGGATTACTAGTATGTGTTCTATGTTTTGTTGTTTGGTTTTGTTTTGTTTTGTTTGAGATGGAGTCTTCCTCTTGTCACCCACGTTGGAGTGCAGTGGCACAATCTCGGCTCACTGCAACCTCCGCCTCCTGGGTTTAAGTGATTCTCCTGTCTCAGCCTCCCAAGTAGCTGGGATTACAGGCACCCACCACCACACCTGGCTATTTTTGTATTTTTAGTAGAGATGGGGTTTCACCATGTTGGCCATGCTGGTCTCAAACTCCTGACTTCAGGTAATCCACCAGCCTCAGCCTTATTGTTTTTTTTTTTTTTTTTTTTTTTTGAGACGGAGTCTCACTCTGTCACCCAGGCTGGAGTGCAGTGGCCGGATCTCAGCTCACTGCAAGCTCTGCCTCCCGGGTTCACGCCATTCTCCTGCCTCAGCCTCCTGAGTAGCTGGGACTACAGGTGCCCGCCACCTCGCCCGGCTAGTTTTTTGTATTTTTTAGTAGAGACGGGGTTTCACAGTGTTAGCCAGGATGGTCTCGATCTCCTGACCTCGTGATCCACCCGTCTCGGCCTCCCAAAGTGCTGGGATTATTGTTGTATTTTTATACATGATTCTAATGTTTCAGTATCTGGAACTGTTAAAAATTAATGTTATTTAACTTACGGTTGGCTAAGGAAGATTGGCTACAGTTCAGAAAACTGCTTACACCTTCCACAGGATTTAGCCATAAATTTTTTTTTCCCCATATGGAGTCTCGCTCTGCTGCGCAGGCTGGAGTGCAGTAGTAGTGCGATCTCGGCTCACTGCAACTCTGCCTCCCGGGTTCACGCCATTCTTCTGCCTCAGCCTCCTGAGTAGCTGGGACTACAGGCGCCCGCCACCATGCCGGGCTAGTTTTTTTGTATTTTTAGTAGAGACAGGGTTTCACCGTGTTAGTCAGGATGATCTCGATCTCCTGACTTCATGAGCCACCCACCTTGGCCTCCCAAAGTGCTGCGATTACAGGTGTGAGCCACTGTGCCTGGCCGCCATCAATATTTAATTTACTTAACATGCTATTAGCAGTGATTTCTGACTTACTTGCGTATTAAAATAATCTGGAGTGCTCTAAAACCACTGTATAGTTCCCAGCTCTAGATTTCATTGGTTTGGGCTGCTGCTTGGACTTTGGGATTTCAAAAGTTTCTCAGTTGACTCTAATATGCAGCCGAGGTTGAGGACCACTGCTTTATAGTGATTGAACACTGTTTTGATTACCTATTTACTCAAGTGTTTTCTATATAATTTAAATACAATAGGATTTAAAAAAATGGTTTTGACATTGTTACTGGAACAGAAGAAATTAGATTATGGTAACATGGTTTAAAAACTTGAGAAGTAACAGTCAGTTCTATGTAAAAGTTTACTTGGGGAAATATACTAGTGATTTTTAAAAATGGGGTTGATAATTCTGATTGGAATATTATGGCCTGTGATGGGTCACTTATTCTCAAAAGTATTATTTTTTTTTTCTTAAACCACTTGATTTATAGTATTCTTTTGTATTTACATAAGTACTTACTGTACAGAATTATTGGGGGAACCTGCCCCTAATAATTTGATGTGAGTCCTTTTCTATTTTCCCTAAGTGTTTGCCAGTCTGAGAAATAAAGGGAAAGAGTACAAAAGAGAGAAATTTTAAAGCTGGGTGTCCGGGGGAGACATCACATGTCGGCAGGTTCTGTGGTGCCCCCCAGGCCGCAAAACCAGCAAGTTTTTATTAGTGATTTGCAAAAGGGGAGAGAGTGTACAAATAGGGTGTGGGTCACAGAAATCACATGTTTCACAAGGCAATAAAATATCATAAGGCAAATATGGAGGCAGGGCGAGATCACAGGACCGGGGCGAAATTAAAATTGCTAATGAAGTTTTGGCAGGCATTGTCGTTGATAATATCTTATCAGGAGACAGCATTTGAGAGCAGACAACCGGTCTGATCAAAATTTATTAGGTGGGAATTTCCTCGTCCTAATCAGCCTGGGAGCACTATGGGAGACTGGGACTTACTTCATCCCTTATCTACAACTGTAAAAGACAGATGTCCCTAGAGCCGCCATTTTAGAGACCACCCCCTAGGCACACATTCTCTTTCTCAGGGCTGTTCCTTGCTGAGAAAAAGAATTCAGCGATATTTCTCCTGTTTGCTTTTGAAAGAAGAGAAATATGGCTCTGTTCCGCCCGGCTCGCAGGCAGCCAGACCTAATGGTTATCTCCCTTGTTCCCTCAGCATCGCTGTTATCCTGTTCTTTTTTCAGGGTGCCCAGATTTCATATTGTTTAAACAATTGTGCAGTTAACACAATCATCACAGAGTCCTGAGGCGACGTTCATCCTCAGCTTACGAAGATGACAGGATTAAGAGACTAAAGTAAAGACAGGCATAGGAAATCACAAGAGTATTGTTGGGGAAGTGGTAAATGTCCATGAAATCTTCACAGTTTATGTTCAGAGATTGCAGTAAAAACAGGCATAAGAAATTATAAAAGTATTAATTTGGGGAACTTAATGAATGTGCATGAAATCTTGACAATTTATGTTCTTCTGCCATGGCTTCAGCTGGTCCCTCCGTTCAGGGTCCCTGACTTCCCGCAACATAGAATGCATTATATTAGTAATGGAGTAGAAGTAAGTATTTCTTAGAAAATGAATTTTAAAGTAATACAAGCACATTTTTTCAGGTGCTAATGTCTTTTTTTTCTTAGAATTAAAAGGATTTTTCTTTCTTTTTTTTTAGAATTAAAGTTGGGAGAACTACTTCATGATAAGCTGTAAGTATTCTTTGAAAATAGTGTAGTGTAATATTTCAGTCTTTTTTTTTCTCATGTGGAGTGATATTCCCTGAAGTTTGAGTAAATTTGCATTTCAAAATTGTGAAAACAAAACTAATTATAAATATATTTTTAACTTTGATGAGCTGTTTTGGGGCAGCTGACCCTAGTTGTGATGTGAAACGGTTATACCTGGGGAAACTAACTTATGGTCCTTTCCTGGAGAGCAGATGTAATGAACGTGGAATTTCTTGAAGAAAAGGTATCAATTGTATGTCATATGTGATAGGTTGGTTGATAACCAGAAATTGGGTGACTAAGTGCCTAGATAAAAGTAAATGAGAATCCCTGTGTCTTAGTCAGTTTAGTGTTGCTATAGCTGAATACCTGAAACTGGGGAGTTTATAAAGAGGTTTATTTAACACAGTCCCTGTGTCTTAGTCAGTTTAGTGTTGCTGTAGCTGAATCCCTGAGACTGGGGAGTTTATAAAGAGGATTTATTTGATGACTGGAAGGTTCAAGATTGGGCAACTGCATCTAGTGAGAGCTTTAGACTGCTTCAACTCATGTTGGAAAGCAGAAGGGGAGCAGCGGGGAATGGCGTGTGGTGCGAGGAGATCACATGGCAGGGGATGATGCAAGAAAGAGAAACTGAGGAAGTCAGAGTCTTTAAAACAACCCACCCTCTTGGATGGTATTGTTGACCCTTGAATAACTTGGGGATTGGGGTGCCAACCCACCCCATTACAGTAAAAATTCCACATAAAACCTTTGACTCCCCCAAAATCTTAACTACTGGTAGCCTGTCATTGACTGGAAGTCTTACTGATAAACAGTTGATTAACACATATTTTGTGTGTCATATGTGCCATATACTGTATTCTTACAATAAACTAGGGAAAAGAAAATGTTATGAAGAAAATTATAAGGAAGAGAAAATATACTTACTGTTCGTTAAGTGGATCATCATAAAGGTTTTCATGTTTGTCATATTCATGTTGAGTAGACTGAGGAAGGAAGAGGAGGTTAGTCTTGCAGTCTCTGGTGGCGCAGGTGCAAGAAAACCTTTGTCTAAGTGGACTCATGCAGTCCAAACACATGTTGTGAAAGGGTAAACTGTAATTCATTCCTGGGAGAGCAAGAACTCACCTCCCTGGGAGGGCTTTAATCTATTCATGGGGATTCTCCCCCATGCCCCAGACACTTCCCACTAGGCCTCAACACTGCCACATTGGGGATCAAGTTTTAACATGAATTTTGGTGGAGGCAAACCACATTCAAACCATAGCACCTTGGAAAAACAAAATAAGTGGAAACACTTGTTCATGTTTATATGCCTATATGTAGCCCCAGTTCCTATACTGCCATGACCAGGCTCAATTTCCAAGGTTAGGAATACGAAACTTTTAATTAGTAAGTAGACAAGATTGGACATTGTGGTTGTGGGGAAGGGGAAGTAGAATCTGAAATTCAGTTCTTCTCAGATTTGAGCGTGCGACAGAATCATCTGGAGGGCTTACTAAAGCATAGATTGCTGGGCCCCGCCCCGAGAATTCTTTATTAGGTCTAGTGTGAGACCACAGAAATCTTAAATATTTCTTTTTTTGTTGTTGTTTTGTTTTGTTTTGAGATGGAGTTTTGCTCTTGTTGCCCAGGCTGGAGTGCAGCGGTGCGATCTCAGCCCACCGCAACCTCTGCCTCCCGGATTCAAGCGATTCTCCTGCCTCAGCCTTCCAAGTAGCTGCGATTACAGGCATGCGCCACCATGCCCAGCTGATTTTGTATTTTTAGTGGAGACAGGGTTTCTCCATGTTGGTCAGGCTGGTTTGAACTCCTGACCTCAGGTGATCCACCCGCCTCGGCCTCCCAAAGTGTTGGGATTACAGGCGTGAGCCACCACGCCCGGCAGAAATCTTTTTCTTCCTCACAGTGCATGTAAAATCATTTGAGTGGCAAGTACATGAAATAATTTTTGTATCAATCAATAGTTAATTGAAGTGAAGTGTTTAGCAAGTTGAGAAGACTGAATACATAGAATACTTTAGTTATTAAAAGTATAATTTTATACGGTTGTGAAAACATGAATAAGCTTACTGGCTCAAAAACAATCTATGCTCAATTTTTTTATTTGCAGATTTGGTCTTTTTGAAGCCATGTCTGCTATTGAAATGATGGATCCCAAGATGGATGCTGGCATGATTGGAAACCAAGTTAATCGAAAAGTTCTCAATTTTGAACAAGCTATCAAGGTAGTCACCATTGTACTTTTTGTGTTTCTTTTTATCTTTTGTTATTTTATGTTAAAACATTGTACTTAATAATGACATGAAACGTTGTATTAACTTAAAGTCTATTTCCTTCAAAGCAGCTCAAGTATATAAACAAGAATTAGTTACAACTTTTATATGTTAAAATCTGAAAATTAAAGTCTTCATTAAAATCTTGCTCTAAATTTGTGCATTTGTGTACTTTTAAAATTAACTTTTGAAAGCATTTGACTATATATTCAAATAGGAAAATTGGCTTGGGGTTAAATTTTGTGTATTAATATGTTAATACATAAAAGTAAATTTACACAAGTGAAATACTTGTAGTGAATTTAAAGTTGCTTTAGAAATTCATTTATACTTGCAATAGAGTTTGATTTTACATATTTTATAAAGAAAGGTTTGCTGAGCAAATGAATATTGTAAACAAAATTTGCAAGTAATATAGTTAACTAACTTAAGAGAAGTGTTTTAAAAAATCTTTAGTTTTCTTTCTAAGTAGTTTTGGGTCATTAAAATGATTTATATTAATACTTAAAGCTGGTTTGAACTGCTTTTAAAATACTTGTTGATTTGGCTTTTCATTTTATATAAAGGCCTTTATTGTTTAGATTTTTCTTATTGAAGACCTAAGATATATTGTTTTTACAATTATTGTCAATTAAAAATAAAATTTATAAGACGATATAGTTTTTAAGAATACAGAGTTAATTTGGTGTGATAGTTTTATCAGATGATAGATAGCATTTTCTTAGAATTGCTGTTTTTAAATATTGAATGTTAGAAATCCAGAATGCTACTATACATAGTAACCATGTTTAAAAAAAATTCTGCTTATATGTCACATTCTTCCTCCTTTTTAGGATGGCACTATTAAAATTAAAGATCTCACCTTGCCTGAACTGATAGGGATTATGGATACATGTTTTTGCTGTTTGGTAAGAATGGAATTAAGACTATTGGTTAATTTAAAAACTGATTTACCTGAATCTTGTGATTTAAAAGCCTATACACTAATGTTGAGTATGAAATAAATGTAATACTTGGCCTAGTAAAGCTGTGTATAAGATTGGCAGGCCTGGTAATAGCATTTCATCTGGTCATCTACTTGATTTTACATTCTAATTTTCTGGGAGAAGGGATATTTTCTTTTCAGTGAAGATAATATTGTAGCCATTGTTCATAATACCCTTTTCGTTCTCAAGTTACTCAAGCAATAAGTCTGTAATTGGAAGGTTTCATAAATAAACATGGAATTGAAACAAAAGAGAGCTATACAATGGCTTTGGAGAGATTTTTTCTAATCTAGGATAAATTGTGGTAAATTGGCCATCTTCTGAGAAGAAAATTTTTTAGTGATTTGTATATGCTGAATTATGTTTTCCCTGGAAAGTATTGTTTGTGGAGAAATTCTCATTTGTACTGCTTTCCTCTCCCCCCTGCTCTCTGACCGTCCCTTTCTTTTAAATTGACATTAAATCATTGTCCTTAGAAATACGTAAAATTTATTCATTTGTTCATTCAACGTTTATTGATTGATTGCCAGTGTGTGTAGTTGTATTAGGTGTTTTATATGTACAGTTTTCACTTACGTTTTACATGAGCTTTATTAGATATCTGTACTATCTTACTGTCTATGGTTGTGTTGCTTGGGAGGGCCCTTGCCAGAATCTTAATCCTGATCCTTCGTCTTCCAAAGCTGTCTCTTTACCCCCTCAAAGATTTCTTTATTACCTTTTAGCAGTTTACAGTCCTAGTGGGTGGAGTAAAGAAAAGAGAGTAAAGAAAAGAGTCAAAGGATTGCTGGGAACAGACATGTGAATAAACAATTCTGACAACATGAAAATGATTTTATAATGGTGCTATGGGAACAGAGAGGAGGAGTTAATTATGTCTGGGAGAGTAAGAAAGGCTGTAGAAAGGAAGTAATGTTGGTGTGAGGTACTAAAGAATGGTAGGCGTATGACAGGAAAATTCATGGTTTAGTAGGCAAAGAGGTATATTGCATGAGCATGGCAATGTGGAAATGTTCATTTTGGAAAATCATAGATAGCTGCTTAAGGCTGAAGTCTGTCAGGGAGCCAAGTAGGAGGAGTGTGGGATAAGTGGAGAGTGGTGGAGAAGGAGGGAAAGGTAAACAGAGGGAGGGTTTTTGCCAAAGTTGAGGAACTATTCTGTGAGACTCTTGGGACTGTGTTTAAAAATTTGGACTTTAAAAGGCAGATGGTTTTTAGTCTGGAAAGTCTCTCTTCTGCACAGTAGTTAATACCAAATACACACCTTAATCATAAGTTTTTCACAAACATTTGTCATTTTGCAATGCAGTAGCATATGTCTTACTCTGTTGCAGAATTCTTGGGCTTTAGTGAAAAAATAACTATAAACTTGGGCAAATGATTTAAACTCTTACTCTGTTTCTTTACATGTAAAAGGAGAAAAATACCACCTTTCTCAACGTGCTGGGAAAAAATGAGAGATATTTGAAAATAACCTGGCATAATATTTGGGACACAGTACTTACCCAGTTTTGCCTGTTGTTGGTATTCCCAACCTCTAGTACATGGTGCCAGACATATAGTGGTCACTCAGTAAAATAGTATAAAACGATTCTCTTAGTGTTTTAGAAAGATCTCTACTTGGGGGTATTAAATTAGAGATGGGAGGCAGGAAAACCTATCTAGTTTCTTCCGATAATCTAGGTGAGATATGGTGTTGGCTGGGTTGTGGTGGTAAGGATTATAAAGTTCGATGAGTGTCTAAGGATCTGGTTAGTTCTACAATTGTGAATTTTCCAGTTTATGGATTTTTTTATTGACTACATTGTGGACTTGATTTCTTTTGGATGCTACATAAAGAGGCAGTCTTAATTTCATTAATCTCTAATACGTTGCAAACTGATTTACATACGACAGTGATTCCCATAGACACTTGAAAAATGTTAGTCAATGAAAGTGAATTCTAACTTGTCTTTTTTTTAAGTCTTGTGATTAATCTTATTTGGGTCTATGGTGCTCTGGCCTTTGACTCTAGGATCAGTTTAGACTTTGCAGACTCAATTTTATTACCTTAAATATATACACTTTTGTTTCTTTATAGATAACATGGTTAGAAGGCCATTCGTTGGCACAGACAGTATTTACGTGCCTTTACATTCATAATCCAGACTTTATAGAAGATCCTGCTATGAAGGCTTTTGCTCTGGGAATCTTGAAAATCTGTGACATTGCAAGGGAAAAAGTAAACAAAGCTGCTGTTTTTGAAGAGGTAAGATTTTGTAATATAAGAATTCCTTGGCCAGGTGTGGTGGCTCATGCCTGTAATCCCAGCAGTTTGGGAGGCCAAGGTGGGCAGGTCACCTGAGGTCAGGAGTTTGAGACCAGCCTGGCCAACATGGTGAAACCCTGTTTCTACTAATACACAAAATAGCCAGGTGTGGTGGCGTGCACCTGTAATCCCAGCTACTTAGGAGGCATGAGAGTTGGTTGAACCCAGGAAGCAGAGGTTGCAGTGAGCTGAGATTGTGCCACTGCACTCCAGCCTGGGCAACAGAACGAGACTGTCTCAAAAAAAAAAAAAAAAAAAAAGAATTTCTGAAGTTCATTGACTACCTTATTCACTGTGATGTATTTAAATGATTTTGTGATACATACTTTCGTCTACATGTATATTTAAAAACAGTTTTTAAAAGTAATGCTGTTGCCATTTACAGATATATTGGGTAAAGTAATTCAGTTCTCTCCAAGAAAGGGCTTTCATCTTAGCATATGTTCTTTCTGTCAGTACCGTTCATTGAGTATCCATATGTGCAGACTACTGTTTTTGGAGGTTGTGGGGATTCCCAGAGAAAAATGAAAGAGACAGCCCTTGTCCTGAAGTCTGTCAGAAATTATAATACAAAAAGGGAGCTAAGGAGAACAAAGATACGAATATTCTAGGGTATAGACATTTTCCTTTGGTTTGTCTAAGTTTTAGAGATAGAAAGATTTTTTCCCCTTTAGTGTAAAAAATAAGCTTTCGGATGCTGATAATTTTCAGGGAATTGCATCTCAACCTATGACTACAAAACAAAGAATTGTATAAGGGAAAATGTGATAGCATTTGAAATTATTGATAACTAACTATTTTTGTTCAATTCTTCTGTTGAAACCGATGTTTCTTTTTAGTGCTGTTACTGGTCCAGAATAAATTTCTTAGGATCCAACAATGGTTCAGTGTATAGTATGTAAAACTTTTCTAAATTTATACTATGTATGTGAGAATAATTAAATGTATACTCAATATGTTTGTCAATATTTGAAGATGTGGCTTTTTTTGGGGGGGGAGGGGATGGGGTTTCAGTCCTGTTGCCCAGGCTGGAGTACAATGGGGCATTCTCAGCTCACTACAACCTGCATCTCCTGGGTTCAAGCTATTCTTGTGCCTCAGCCTCCCGAGTAGCTGGGATCACAGGCATGCACCACCATGCCTGGCTAATTTTGTATATTAGTAGAGACCCGGTTTCACTCTGTTGGCCAGGCTGATCTCGAGCTCCTAAGCTCAGGTGATCCACCTGCCTCAGCCTCCCAAAGTTCTGAAATTACAGGCGTGAACCACCGTTCCTGGCCGCATGGCTTTGTGAGTTGTTTGAAATAGTGTCTACTTTTTATATAGTCATTGGTTATTTGCATATTGTATTGATATGAGTATCATTATGGAAAATCTTACTCATTTGGATAGAATTTTAAAAAGATTAGTTTAAGTTAGAGAAATGCAGATTATTTTAAATACTAGTGTTTTCAAAGTACAACTAAAAGGACATCAGAATCAGTGGGCAGAGATGTGAAATGTGTTCAGTATAAAAAATTAAAAGAAGATAGTTTACAGAAAATAAAATGACCTTTAAATGTAAGATGCTTAATCTCACTTTAATGCAAATTAAAACTGAAATACCATGTTTTTACCCATTGTTGGCAAATATTAGAAATTGTTTACAGTAAGATTGATGAAGATGGGAAAACAGGCACTCATATAATCTGTGTGTATGTATGTGTGTGTGTCAGTGAATATGAGCCGTCATTATTTCCCACTTGTTAGTCTTTTTTTAGAACTTTTTATTGGGGAATAATTTCAGATTAACAGCAATTATGGGAACCAGCACAAAGAACATATAATTCGTATGCAGATTCAGCTACTGTTAACATACTGTCCCATTTGCTTTTTTCACTTATGCGTGTGCTCCTGCTCTCTCTCTCATGTATGTATGTATGTATGTCTTTTCCTGACCTGTTAGATAAGTTGTGCCCATTACAGCCGCCTTCCCCGTGACACTTTAGTGTGTTTCTCCAAAGAAAAAGGGCACTGTCCTGCAGAACCACAACACAATTATCAACTTCAACAAATCTGTAATAACAGTACACTATTCAGATTCCATTTTTGTTAATTGACCCAATCCTTCTTAGTGTTTTTTCCCCTGATCCAGTCTAGAATTATGACCTGCATTTAATTGCGTATTTCTGTAGTAGTCTTTAAGCTACATGAGATCCTCAGCTTTTCTTTGTTTCCGGTGACATTGATATTTTTGTGAACACAACCTTGTCCTGCTTTTCATTTCTTAATAGGCTATGCCTCACTTGGGTTTATCTGTTCTTTCCTAATGATTAAATTTAGATTGTGCAGTCTTGGGTGGAATGTAACATAAGTGATGTGTGTTTTTGAGGGTGTCACATCTGGAGGTATACAGTCTGTCTGCCCTTCAGTGGTGATATTATTTTGGTCAGTTCATAAAGCTTTTGTCTTATTTCCATATGGTTACTGTTTTTTCCCTTTGTATTTAAGCAATCTTGGGATACACTTTAAGACCATAAAAATATCCTGCTGACTGAAATCTTTCCCCTTAGATTGAACATCCATCGACGGTGCTTGCCTGGACTGTTTACTGTGATGGTTGCAAAATTTGTATTTTTTGATTCCAGTACATTTTCCACATTGATCAGTCAGTACTTGACATCCTGCTCTAAGCAAGACTCATACTTTTTTGGTGGGAGTGTAAATTCTTACAACTTTAAAAAAGAGCAATGTGGTGATATCTATCATAATCTAATATGCATGTCTTGACTCAGCAGTTTCACTTCTAGCACTCCATCCTACAAATATATTTGTGTTTGTACACAAAGACCTGTGTACAAGGATATTACTTACAGAATTGTTTGTAGTAACTAGTTTGGAAACCACCTCAGTATCCATCAGTAGGAGACTAATGAAAAGATGTTACATTCATACAATCAAGTGTTTTGCTGCTGGCCGCTGTGGTGGCTCATGCCTGTAATTCCAGCACTTTGAAAGGACAAGGTAGGCAGATGACTTGAGCCCGGGAGTTCAAGGACAGCCTAAGCAACATATCGAGACCGTGTCACTACAGAAAATACAAAAATTAGCTGGGTGTGGTGGTGTGTGCCTGTAGTCTCAGCTACTGGAGAGGCTGAGGTTGGAGGATCACCTGAGCCTGGGGAGGTCGAGGCTGCAGTGAGCTGTGATTGTGCCATTGCACTCCAGTTTGTGTGCAGAGTGAGACCTTGTCTCCAAAAAAAAAAAAAAAAAAAGGGTATTTTACTGATTTTAAAATGGAGGAGGTCAGTTAAAAAAAGGAGATTGATTTTTGTGTAGAGATAAGATTAGATTTCTAAAGTGAGAAAAGTCAGGTGTAGTAAAGCATGTGCATAGCTTGCTACCACTTTTTTCTGTTTTAAAAAGGGAGATGGGTAGCTAAATCTTCATACACAAGAGGATAATAGGTCTTGAGGGCTGGAGTATACACTTGTTTGCACTGTTGGGATTTTTATGGTGCGTCTGCATTATTTTGTTTTTAAATAAACTAAGGTAAGTTTTTTAGTAACAAGAAATTATAATTGAATTTTATTTCTAGAGGATTCTACTTTGTTACCCAGGCTGGAGTGCAGTGGCATGATCATAGCTTGCAGGTAGCCTCATTCCTATGCTCCAGCGATACTTTGCCTCAGCCTCCTGAGTAGCTAAGACTACAGATGTGTTCTTCCACACGTGGCTAATTTTTAAATTTTTTGTAAAGACTGGGATTTGCTTTGTTGGCCACGCTGGTCTCAAACCCTGGGACTCAAGTCATCTTCCCACCCCAGCCTCCCAAAGTGCTGGAATTACAGCCGTGAGCCACCACACCTGGCCAGTAATTGAAGATCCATTTATATTCTGGATGAAGGTCTTACTAGGAAATGGGAGAAATGTTAAAGGAAGAGACTAATAGGACAAGAGTGATAGAAAAACTTTTAGGAAAAATAAAGGTACAAACATAAGATAATTTTTATGAATTATGGTCACATTCAAGTAAAGTATAACACTCAGGCCCAAATGAATAAATGGGCAATAAAATAAGTTGCTTATTTTATGAAGGAAGGTTATCAAATGGCTATAACACTTTTAAAATGTAGCTTCACTATAATCCAGGAAATACAAATGAAAATGAGTAGTTTGATTTTTTTCTTTCTTTTTTTTTTTTTTAACCTCACCCACCTCTTGATCTCAGATTTCCTGGCTCCTAGAACTGATTGATTTTCATGAATGTAATTTTAAAAATGAAAATGTTCAATGTTGGAAGGAATGCAGTAAGTTGACACTTCTGTTTTTACTAGTGTACATTAGCACAGCTGTTTTGGCAACAGTTTAATAATGTGTATATCAAGAATCTTAAAAATACTGATATTTAAACTAGTTATTTCTTATAACTCAGCCTTAAAGAAATAATTAGGCCGGGTGCTGTGGCTCACACCTGTAATCCCAGCACTTTGGGAGGCCACGATCATCTGAGGTCAGGAGTTCGAGACTAGCCTGCCAACATGGTGAAACCCCATCTCTACTGAAAATACAAAAATTAGCTAGGCATAGTGGCACATGCCTGTAGTCATGCCTACTTGGGAGGCTGAGGCAGGAGAATCGCTTGGACCTGGGAGGCGGAGCTTGCAGTGAGCTGAGATTGCACCACTGCACTCCAGCCTGGATGACAGAGTGAGACTCCATCTCAACAACAATAACAAAAAAGGAAGTAATTAGAAATGTGGGCACTTTATGCCCAAATGCATTAACCAGAGTTTTCATTAGTGAACAATTGACACCAACCAGCATGCCACCATTAGAGTTATGGTTGAAATAAATTATGGATAATTGATTACACATAATTTGTTATGTATATTGAGTATGTAGTTATTAACATGATGAAAGAGTGCTTAATAACATGGAGAAATGTATATGTCAAAAGGTTAAAAAAGCAGCATTGTAGCCAACTGTGTAAAAATAAAACTGGAAAGAGAGAAAACCAGAAGTTTGCTCCTGGGCCAAAAGATTGTATTTTCTTTTTTTTGCTAAAATTTTCAGATTTTCCAGGTAAGTTTGTCTTAGTCTTATAATTAGAAAAAAATACTAATATAGTAAAAAGTCTTCAAGAGACCTAGTGATAAATAAGAATGATTTGGCTGGGTATGGTGGCTCATGCCTGATAATCCCAGCACTTGGGAGGCCTGAGGCGGGCGGATCACGAGGTCAGATCGAGACCATCCTGGCTAACACGGTGAAACCCCATCTCTACTAAAAATATAAAAAATTAGCCAGGCGTGGTGGGGGGCACCCGTAGTCCCAGCTACTTGGGAGGCTGAGGCAGGAGAATGGCATGAACCTGGGAGGCGGAGCTTGCAGTGAGTCGAGATGGCGCCACTGCACTGCAGCCTGGGCGACAGAGAGAGACTCCATCTCAAAACAAAACAAAGATTTATAATGAGCAAATTATTTATTTAAATTGGGTGTTTCTGGAGTTCCTAACTGCTGGTGTATTTTGTTCTCAGGCGTGTCTCCTGATCTGGAGACATTTTCTGACTTGTTTCTTAACATCTTGCTCACATGCCCAAAATGGGAACCCTATCAAACCACTTTTCCTTTTCCATTCTGTATCTTGCAATATCGTACTGCCAGTGTTGTTTTTGATTACCTCTTTCCTCTTACTCCTTACATCCAGATTATTTTGCTTTGGCTTGCAGATGCCTTGAATTAGGGCACTGTTTTTTCTCTCATCATTTCTGCTTTAGTTCTTCAACTTTAGGTTTGGCTTCCTTGGAGTTTCTGAACTCTTCTCCAGTATTTTCTTTCTAGTTCATTCTCCATATGACCACCAGTTGTCTTCCTAAAAATAGGTATCCTCATATTTGGTATGTGAAAATTTAAGTGGGATGTGCGTGTGTGTACATCTTAATAAAAGTACTAATACTTGTATGTAATTTAAAAAGTTAAATAGCCCATTTATGAGGAAAAATAGTTCTCTGCTTTTTTTTTTTTTTTTTTTTTTTACTGTTCCATATTATTTCCATATATCTAGATAATCTAATCTAACTTCTGGATTTAAGGATTTACTAACTTTAGCTTTGATATGTTAGATTAGATCACAATATATCTCATATTACCCCTGCCCTTGCCCCAAATAGTAATCTAAAAGCTGGTTAAATCATTGTGGAGCATTGATGTTATCGTGATTGTGTAAACATTAATGAGAGGTGAGCCAAAGTGGTATATGCTTATATTTCCTTTCTCATACAAAATTTTGTTTTTCTTATATGTGATAATTATCTCTCTTTTTGATTTGCTTAGTTTTCTGTGTACTTCTCCCCATTGCTTTCGCCCACTGTTGTGAAACCTATCAGATAATCTGTCAGTTGTGTATTTTCTTTTGAAAATGCTCCTCTTGAAGTCTTGTTCTCCAGCTTCAGGCTGCATCACTTGTGTTCTGTGCCCACAACACAGGTGTGTCATTCTAGTTTTTTGTTCTCTTTTCTCCGGGAATTTCATTTCCCCCTCTGTTTTGTTAGGTCTCTTGTTATCTGGCCCACATGCCTTTATTATTCTTAGTTTATTATTTTGTTTGATGGAATATTTCCAGTTCTTCAGGGAGACAAGAAGGTAGATTTTGAGACCTGGTATGTCTTTAAAAAAAAAAAAAGTCTCCCCTACCCTCACACTTATTTGGTAAGTTGCTATTTACCATATAAATAGAAGTAGTCTTCCTACCTGCCTACATGTGCGCTATATTCCGTTGCTTTCCTGTTATGTAGATGGACCTTCTGTATTCCTAAGGATGATAACTTCTGCTTGTGCATTGATCCTATATTCTATATTCAAAGATACTGCTCTAGCAATTCTTCCCTGTGTTCTTTGCGTAATGAATTTACCCCTCTGCTAGATAATTTACATCAGCATGCAAACGTGCTTTATATTCCTCTCGTTAAGTCTATCATTTCTTAACATAAAATTGTCCTTCATCTTCTGCACATACCTTAATTCTTTTCAGCCAGATTGTTTTTAAAAGGGGTGCTTACAGCCTGGACAACATCGCAAGACCCCATCTACAAAAAAATAAAAAAAATTAGCCAGGCATGGTGATGTGGTACACCTCTGTAGTCCCAGCTGCTTGAGGCTGAGGCAGGAAGATCACTTGAGCCCAGGAGTTCGAGGCTATGGTGAGCTACAATTGCACTCCACTCCAGTCTGGGCAGTCAAATGACCCTGACTCTTAAAAAAAAAAAAAAAAAGGTTGTATTCATAGTCACTGTCTCTGGTTTTCTTCTTTTTCTGTCTGCTCCAGTCAGGCTTTATACCTTTCACTAAAACTACCGTGTCACAGTCATCAAAGACCTCAGTGTTAAATTCAGTGGTTAGATTTGGTCTTAAACTTGAATTACCAGCAGATTTTGATGTAGTCATCACTCCATCCTCAAAATACATTCTTTGCTTGGCTTTTAAGATGCTTTTCTTCCCTGGTTTGCTACCTCACTGGTGGTTCTTGTCTGTCATCTCTTTCTGTAAACCAGAACTAGACAGTGGAAATGTAAGCCACATGTATAGTTTGATTTAGTGTTCTAGTGGCCATAGGTGAAAATAATTTGAATGCTATATTTTATTTAACTCAATATATCTAAAATATTAGTGTTTTGGCTGCATAGTATTGTGTGAAGAGTACAGTTTTTGAATACTTATTTCTGACAAAGGATGCTGCAATTACTGGGCAAAAGTATAATGAGACACAGAATATGTACGTAGTCTCAAAAAATACCAGATACTTATTAATTACAAAGGGAAAAATGATAGCTTTGTCATGGAGAAACTTGGCAGATATCATGTTAGTCAAGTGGCCAGAATTATCAGTAATTGGACAGATTGACATGTGCCTACTTATACAGTGTTCTAGGAAGGACATATCACTTCTGTGGTATTCCTATCAAATATGATATAACTTAAGTTTAATCTTGAAGAAACATCAGGCACACTCATTACTGAGGGATGTGCTACAAAATGTATATTACAAAGTATTATTCAAAATATACTATTTTGAAGTACTGTTTGAAAAGATACTTCTAAATGTCAGATACGAAAGTTAAGGACAGAGGAAATGCTCCAGATCAAAGGAGGTTAGAGACATGAATTTCTTTATTTGGTAATTGTACTGTGGTTATGTAAGAGGAAGATTTTGTTTTTAGGAAATCATACTGAAGTATTTAGAAGTAAAGGGGCATCATGGTCTGCAACTTAATCTCAAAGGTTTCATTTTGTCACTATCACAAGTGCTAACCTATTTGTTAATACTCACAAACTCTGTCTTCTCTCTTGTTAAGGTGAAAGTATTCCTGTTACAATCTAAGCTCAGCTCCTCCACTTGTGTTGCGTTACTAGGTTCTCCTTCACTACTCGCTTACTCTAATTGGCATGTAAACATGCTTTACATTCATTTGAAAGCATCACAGTTTCGTTGATCCCATGGCTCCTTGTATCTACAATCCCATTTCCTAGCTACTCTCCAGGAAAAACTTCTTTAATGATTTGCTTATTCTGCTTTTTCTTTCATTTTCTCTTTATGTACTCCAAATGGTCGTTCTTTACCACCACTACAGAGAACTGGTCTTTACCCATCTTGCTAAATTCAGTGTTTTCACCCCTCCCTCTCCAGCCTGTGAGCATCATTAGACCCAGTTGACACACTGTGAAATACTTTTTTCTCTTTGTCTTCTTAATACCAATCTTTTGGATTTCTTTCTGCCTCACTGGTAAGTCTAGTTCCTGTGCTTGCATCTCTAATTGCTAGGGTACTCGTGGACTCCCTCCCTCCTCCATAACCGCTCCCTAGGTTGATTTCCTCTACTTATGTGGCATTCAATATCAAATAACTATACACTGATGAAGTCCAAATTTATGCCTCTAGCCTTGAGTCCTTCCCTGACTTCTAGTCTCAAGCAAGTGAAATCTGAAATCTCCACTTGGATGACCAAAGAGATTACAAACTTGATATAACCAAAATTGTACTTCATTTCTGCCCTTACTCCTGCTCCTCTCAAATACTGCCTTATCCCAGGAAATGGTACCATCACCTGCTTAGAACAAAACACTAAAAATGAGGCTTGATTGTATAGTTTACCTCATATACACATTCAGTTCATCAGCATATCATGTTAGTGCTACCTTTGAAATATATCCTGATTTTTTTTTTTTTTTTGACCAACTTCTTACTCTCCCCACTGTTGCAATCCCAATCCAAGTCATCATCAGCCCTTGCTTGGACTGTTGGTTAGAGTCCAATGTCTGGTCTCCCTAGTTTCACTCTTAACTTCTGTCCTCAAGTATACAAATCTTCAAGAGTGATCTTTAATGGTAGCAGTCTGTTTACATGACTCTCTTGCTCTCACTTATTCAGTAACTTAGATTAAATTCTTATTACTGAGGTTTATATACCCAGGGCCTGTGGTGTTCTTCCAGAAAGATAGTTTTCCTAAGACTCTTCTTGGCAAACTTACAGATAAGGTTTATGGATATTTTTGTTTTGTTGTTTTTTCTACACAGTGTTGGTCTGGTTTTCTAAAAATAGGAAGATGAGGCTGGATGTGGTGGCTCATGCCTGTAATCCTTGCACTTTGGGAGGCTGAGATGGGTGGATTTGCTTGAAGTTAGGAGTTAGAGACCAGCCTGGACAACATGGCAAGACCCCATCTCTACTAAAAATAAAATAAAAAAAAATTCAGCCTAGTGTGGTGGTACATGCCTGTATTCCCAGCTACCTAGGAGGCTGAGGTGGGAGGATTGCTTGAGCCCAGAGTGGGGTGGAGGTTATAGTGAGCTGAGTTTGCGTCACTGCACTCAAGCCTGGATGACAGTGAGACCCTGTCTCAAAAAAAAAAAAAAAAAAAGAGAGAGGTGGGGGGAGATTTTACATTGAAAAAGAAAAACCTAGATTTTTTTCTAAAAAATTAGGAGACCTGACCACACTGGCCCTGTATTCATTCATAGCCACATCAGGATAAGTAGTGGCTGACCCCTTCTAAATGAAGCATATATTTTCCAATTTCCCGGTCTCTACCATTCCCTAGTGTATGTTGTAGTCAGCCAGATGTATTCAGGAAGATAACCTGCCTTTTGAGTTCATGACCCTTGCCCTGGAATAAGTCGTTCGTTGAACACGTATTTATTAAATAGAAGTCTATTTAGCACTATTCTAAGTCCTGGAGGTAAAATAGTAAATAAAGCCGTGAACTCATGGATTATACCTGTCTTGGGACAGATAGTCAATGCATATGTAATTAAATACATGTATAATGTCACGTGGTGATAACTGCCATGAAGAAGAGTAAAGCAGGATAAGGGGATATAAAATGGTGGATGGTGCTGTCTTAGAATGCATAGGGAAAACCTCTATTTGAGGATTTGACATTAGAACAGAGGCTGGAATATAGTAAGGGATGAAGCCTTGTAAATATTTTGAAGAAAATCATTTTGGTGTGGGAGCCGTGAGAGGAGAATGTGTTTATTATGTTTGAATGACAAGAAAGACCCGTCAGACTGCAGTGCAGTGAATGTGAAATGGTAGGAAATTGGCGAGGGAAACCGGGTCATGTGATGTAGGGCCGTAGAGGCCGTGGTGGGCTTTGGGATTTTGCTGTGAGGTAGAAAACTATTGAAAGGTTTTGAATAGGAAGTGACATGATCTGACTTATTTTCAAACAATCCTTCTGCCTTCTGGTGGTGTATAAATTATAGCAGGGACTAGTGTGGTAGGTGGAGGAGTTGTCTGGAGGTGGTTACAAGAGTGAGCAATAGTGGTGACTTAAACTAAAGATAGCTGTGAAAGGGTGAGAAGTAGTTCGACTAGAATTTGAAGATAGAGCCTACAGTGTTTTCTGATGGATTTGATACAGGATGCAGAAAAACAAGAGGAGTCGAGGCCAGGTTTTCAGCCTGAGCAACTCTAGATAGATAGTAGTGCCATTTAGTGGTATGGTAAACGCTAGGAAAGTGGGCATCAAGCTCCTTTTTGGAGATGTAAAATTTGAGAATCCTGTTTGATGTCCAAGTAGAGACAGACTATAAACTTCATCTAGAGGATAAGCTTATATAGCTTTGTAATATAATGAGTCTTTTTTTTTTTTTTAAGGACTCGATCATGTAAGTCATAAAATATCCCTGAGTTCTTTGAGACCAAGGACGTAGGGTTTGTTTTCTTACTGTTTGTGGGATATAGTACCTCACTTGAATTTGATGCTCACTGTTTTTTTTTTTTTTAAGAATCCAGAAATTGTGCTGTGGCACCATCCCCTTTTGAACCATTATTCTGTTATTTTAAGATTCTATCTGCATTTTTTTTTTGAGGCAGAGTCTCACTCTGTCGCCCAGGCTGGATTGCAATGACGCAATCTCTGCCCACTGCAGCCTCCACCTCCCGGGTTCGAGCGATTCTCCTGCCTCAGCCTCCCAAATAGCTGGGATTACAGGCACACGCCACCATGCTCAGCTAATTTTTTTGTATTTTTAGTGTAGACGGGGTTTCACTATGTTGGCCAGGCTGGTCTTGAACTCCTGACCTCAGGTAATCTGCCTGCCTCGGGGCCGGGCGCGGTGGCTCAAGCCTGTAGTCCCAGCACTTTGGGAGGCCGAGACGGGCGGATCACAAGGTCAGGAGATCGAGACCATCCTGGCTAACCCGGTGAAACCCCCGTCTCTACTAAAAAATGCAAAAAACTAACCGGGCAAGGTGACGGGCGCCTGTAGTCCCAGCTACTCGGGAGGCTGAGGCAGGAGAATGGCGTAAACCCAGGAAGCGGAGCTTGCAGTGAGCTGAGATCTGGCCACTGCACTCCAGTTTGGGCGACAGAGTGAGACTCCGTCTCAAAAAAAAAAAAAAAAAAAATCTGCCTGCCTCGGCCTCCCAAAGTGCTGGGATTGTAGGCACAAGCCACTGCGCCTATCCCTATCTATGTTTTTATAGGAATTATAGTAGGCAGAAACACTGTTTTAATGAGGCTTATGACTTGTTAATCAGATCAGCCAGATGACAGTAAACATATTTTCTTCAAAGGAAGTCCAGCAAATCACTTAATTTGTTAATGACCCAGCAATGAAATCATTTAAAAAATGATTTAGGGGATGGGGGTCATGTGTCTGAATGACTCAGTTTTTTTCCTTCCAGTGGACTATAGTGGAACATGGTTTTGCTCTCACTTTGAATAATTCTCTTTGAGAAATCTTAACTGTAAGCAGTCATTTAATAATTTTTTAAGTAGTCTTATCTAAATCTTGCAGCCTGGTCCTTAAACAGTAATTATTGTATATTTACTATTCACCTGTGAATGTGAGAATACTTTGTGAGAATTATTACTTTGTGATATTTTCATAAGCATTACACTTACATGGCAAATGAACGTATTAAATTGCCTAAGGACAAGCAATTGAAAGTAAGGACAGAGACAACATTAGAATATGGTGTTTTATGTGTATGCCTTCAAGAAAAGCTTAGGTGTGTCCTAGCAATATTTAGACAAGCAGGATGACCTCCCATTTCTGTTTCTTTTAATAAATAGTGATTTTGTAGAGAAATATAAAGAAAAGTTTTATATTTTGCCACAATTTAAGGTTTTGTTGCTATTCATGAGCCTGATTATTCCCTTTTTGTATAGGAAGATTTTCAGTCTATGACTTATGGATTTAAAATGGCTAACAGTGTGACAGATCTTCGAGTTACAGGTAAAATTATTTTTAAAGATAATTCACAAGTTTTACATTTTCATATGTTTCCTTTTAAAACTTATTGTTTCTTTTTCTAGGCATGCTAAAAGATGTGGAGGATGACATGCAAAGAAGAGTAAAGGTATGTATGTTTTCTCTTTGACGTAGGGTTTTGGTACACGTCTAAATGTCAGGTTATCTTTACCTAATTACAAATGTGTAGAACCACCTTTCTCCTGTATGTGCTTTGTATTTTTTTTTGTAATGAATTTGAACACTGCTAGAGGAGTTTCTGATAAATGAATGTCATTTTTAGTATAGCCATCCCTCAGTATTCTCAGGGCATTGGTTCCAGGACCCCTGTGGATGCCAAAACTCAAGGATGCTCAAGTCTCTTATATAAAATGGTGTGATATTTGCATATAACCTGTTTATGTCCTTCTGTATACTTTAAGTCATCACTAGATTACTTATAATATTTAATATGATGTAAAT
This sequence comes from Rhinopithecus roxellana, assembly GCF_007565055.1. Taxonomy (NCBI): domain Eukaryota; kingdom Metazoa; phylum Chordata; class Mammalia; order Primates; family Cercopithecidae; genus Rhinopithecus; species Rhinopithecus roxellana. Next base: position 34,708,487 of record NC_044564.1, read on the forward strand.
GCTATGTAAATGGTTGTACTTTTAAAATTTGTATTTTTAAATGCTATTTTAAAATTTTTTTCTGATACTTTCAATCAGTGGTTGGTTGAATCCAATATTAAAATTTAACCCACTCGATTCTTTCAACTTTTTGCCGGTGTTTTAGAGTTTTACTATGCTATTTTAAGAATAGTATTTTTCTCCCACTACTGTTTTGAGTTCCTCAAAGGTAAGGACTGTCTTGTTCACCTTTGTATCTTTAATAGCTGGAACAGTGTCTGGAACACAGTAGGTGAGCTCAGTAAATGGTGATATGTCAAATCTGGTGAAAACCTTCTAGATGACCTTGATGATTTGCTGCTTTTCATAGAGATTAAAAAGGGGGAAAAGTTGTATTCCTACTTTTCTTTTTAACACTAGTATAACAGTATGGTTGTCAAACTTCATATTCTCTTTTTTTGATTTTTGCGATTCAGTGAATTGGGCAATTTAACACACATAGTGCTCCACTTTTAGATGAGGAAAATACAGATCAAAGGAATTAAGTAACCTGTGTCTTAGCTTTACTAAAGGGCATGTAAATGGCAACTTTAGGGCTAGAACCCACAACTTCTAGTAGATCTTCCTGTAGTACCGCCCTGGTGTTTGGTCAAATAAAATTGTCCACTATAACATTTGTATTAAGATATTTTGTAGTTTAGTGTAAAACAAATCAGTATTGACCATTGAACTTTATTTTTTCATGATGTGATTTTTGTAAAGGTTACAGTTTTTTTCTAACAGGGTTAGTTTTGAGAGCATCAGGAATTTCAATTAATAGCTCCTTTTAAAGGAAAATGTACTGTGTGCCATATACTTCTGCTTATGTTATTTCGTTGTTTTGCTTTTGCTGTTTCAATACTTAATTCTTTTGCATGATCTTTATAATTTATGTCAAAATGACCTTTATATAGGATTAATAGGAACATAAATACTAGACACAGCTTTTTTCTCCAATAATTTTTCCCAAAAACAGACTGTTGTGTATACTCAAAAAATTAGTGTTTTACCTTATATATTTGTAATGTAATATTTTTTCAGGTTTGTGTTTAATTCACCTTTTTTAAAATTTTAGAGTACTCGAAGTCGACAAGGAGAAGAAAGAGATCCAGAAGTTGAACTAGAAGTAATTGAACTTATTTTCTGGTAGATAATATCAGAGAAGTCTACCTGTTAATGTTGTAGTTTTATGAACTGCGTTATAATTTATGGAAGCCCTTTTTAAGGTATTTCTTTAAAAATTGGACATTGCAAGGGATTTTATTTCCCTTGTATTTATTTTGATAGAATGATAGTACAGCTCTTTCAAATAGATGATTTCAAAACTCTTCAGTATTCCTGTGAGGTAGGAAGAAAAATATGATCTTTCACAGATAATGCGTCAGAGCTACACAGTATCAAAAGTTGCTGAACCTTTGTCGAGATTCTAAATTTTCTGACTCTGCTTAAAGCACATTTTAATCAGTCTTTTTAAAATGCGGATAAAATCAGCTTTTTGAGGTAATAGTGTAGCTTTTGACTTAGGACAAGATCAATCCTGTTGGTATAGAAGCTTCACATTCCTATTTCAAAAGAATAGGCTTTGTTTTGTTTTCTGCAGCTCATTTTTCAGGCTTTTAAAAGCCTATAAGCGAAGGTGTCTGTAATGTAGTACGTTATTAACATTGAGACTTAGGAGTTAATATATTTTAAATGAAATTCCTTTCATGGACTTTGCATCTTTTAACTTCTAGTCCTCTCTTGTTTTTTTAGCACCAACAATGTTTAGCAGTATTCAGCAGAGTGAAATTTACTCGTGTGTTACTGACAGTGCTTATAGCCTTTACTAAGAAAGAGGTAAGGGCATTCAATATCATATGTCTGTTTGTTTTAGTGATTTTGGATGGAATGCCTAAGTGATGCAGTTCTGAAACTTTTCCCTTGAAGTGCTCCTGATCTCAGATATAGAGAACTCAGCATTTGGTGTATTTATACCAGAGTAACCCTGAAGACTTTCTCAAGAAGTATATTTTTTTACTTATTTGTAACTAATACATTAGAAGCTGAAATTGCTTGTAGGTTGTCATATTTTGTGAATTGAAAAGGAGAAAGTAAAAATTTTAGGCCTATTACCTTCAGTTACATAATTAATTGTTAGATTTGTATAGAACCAAAAGCAAGCCTTAGATGGTGAATATTTTTTCTTTTTTGTATTTTTGCACTAATTCAAGCCAATTACAGATTAATTTGTGAATAGTTTATAAGTGGTGAGTAGGGATCCAATTTTTACCATTAATTTAACTTCTGTAATTCTATTTCTTCCCGTTTTTTTTTTTCCCCCCAACCTTGATGAATGACATAGAATTGTTGAAAATTTTCTCATTTTCTAGTTGATTGCATCTTTGGTTTTTATTATTAAAAAAAGTAAATCAAAAATATTTTCTATTGTTATAATTGATCCTACAAGTTTTATAGATGTGAGTAAAAAAACATTTTCTGGCCGGGCGCGGTGGCTCAAGCCTGTAATCCCAGCACTTTGGGAGGCCGAGACGGGCAGATCACGAGGTCAGGAGATCGAGACCATCCTGGCTAACACGGTGAAATCCCGTCTCTACTAAAAACTACAAAAAACTAGCCGGGTGAGGTAGCGGCGCCTGTAGTCCCAGCTACTTGGGAGGCTGAGGCAGGAGAATGGCGTGAACCCGGGAGGCGGAGCTTGCAGTGAGCTGAGATCTGGCCACAGCACTCCAGCCCGGGTGACAGAGTGAGACTCCGTCTCAAAAAAAAAAAAAAAAAAAAAATTTTCTATCCTAACAGGATCTGGACATCCTGTATTAAGTACATAGTTTATGAAAACCAATGTCATTACAGCAAGCATTTAATTTCATTATTGTTTATAGGATTTTCCTATTTAATGTATATCTTTCAGTGAAAGAATATGTAAGAATGTTTTTGGTGATTTATTTGCTAGACCAGTGCTGTTGCAGAAGCTCAAAAATTGATGGTTCAAGCAGCAGATCTTCTTTCTGCCATTCATAATTCATTGCATCATGGCATCCAGGCCCAGAATGATACTACAAAAGGAGGTAATTGTTCAGTTTGCTTTTACTCTTTGTTTTCTTCTTTTCCATCCAACGTATTTAGTGCTTAGCTTGTACTAAAGTTTTTTTCAAGTCAGTCTTGTACCTTGGAATGTTTTACTCCGGAGACTTACAGTGTTTAGGCTCTCCTCTATAAATATATATTACAGTAAAAAACAACACTGTAGAACTTGGCCATTTCCTGTATATTACTATTTAGACTCAGAATATGTATCCTGTCTTACATCCGAGCTGTGATGTTACAGCCTGGCAGGTTCTTCTTGCTGCCCAGAAAAGCCAACGCAGTGAGAACAGCAGAGGAGGAGTTTAATTATCATGAGGTCAGCTGAGTGGAAGGATGAGAGCTGTTTCTCCGATCTTCCTCCCTGAGAATTCAGGGACTAGAGTTTTTGAAGAATAGTTTGGCAGGCAGTGGGTGAGCAAGGAGAGGTTTGTTTCAGGAAGGGACAGTTACCATCTTTATTTTAAACTGTAAACTAGATTTCTCCCATAGTTGCTTGGCCTACACCAGGAATGAGCAAAGACAGCTTGTGAGGTTAGAAGCAAGACAGAGTCAGCTATGTCAGGTTTCTCTCATAATTTTTACAAAGGCTATTTCAGTGTTAACAGTGAATCACCTTTTTCATCACCTCTCCCCTTTACTCTTTTGTCAGAGATCATCACTTCCATTACACATGTTAGAAATGCTTGTTCCCTGGTGCTGTAAAGAAATAGCACTTGAACATAAATTTTATTTCCTCAGCAAGGCCGTTTTTACTTTCTGCAGAAAGGGTACACTCGCCAGCAGTTCTGCCGTGAGAGTACACCCAACAAAGGAGACAGGGTCATTTATAACCTGACGCGTCCACCCTACTGCCGTGTCCGGTTTCTTTTGACTGGAACGGGACCTCACATTCTGTATTTGTCCCAATTGCCTAGCAACTTAGAACTTTTTAAAAGAGGCAAAGGCAGAGGAGAACAAAGAAAGGAGGAAGTAACTTGTGGAATGCTGAGAAAGGTAAAAACACCTTCAAATAAGGAAGAAGAACAGTCTATGACCTATTGCTTCCTTGGACCAGTATAAGCATGCCAGGGCAAATATTTAGGCTAAATTATGGGAGCTAAGAACATAAAGTACATTTGTTTCTTTGTTACGGCTAGCAGATATTTAAGAATGTTAGCACAGGTCTTTGAATAAATTTTGCTTCTAAATAGAAGTTATTATTTATTCCTAATTAGATGGGAAGGAAAGTCTTTGAAGAGGAACCTCTACTTTACTTTTTACACACAGTCTACTCTGAACACCAGGCAGGCCTTAGATATTCTCCCTGTTTTGAAAAAACTTTCAATCTGTATTTTTCCCGTGTTCTCACACCACCACAACAGTCATCAGCACAGAAGACTTGAGTGAACAGCTTCTCTTTTTCCACACACACCAGCTGGGTGCCCTCTAATTAAACTGCCATTGAAGGAGTGTTTGTGGTAGTGTGTGTGGAAAACAAACTCCAGCCTCTGCTATCTACCTGGAGGTAATGCCAGATCCCACAGGTTGAGGGCTCAGTCCCCAAGACTGCTCTTGCTCCCCAAACACCAGTTCCAAGTCTGGGTTTCCAGAACTTCTGATCTACTGGCTTTAAGTTGGGATTCCCATGACTCTCTTTTTGGTTTCAGCTGATTGGCTGGAGTGACTTACAGAACTCTGGGAAACACTTACTGTGTTTATTGTGGAGGGCTATGGGATACGAAGGATACAGATGAAGAGATGCATAGGGTGAGGTATGGGTAAGGGTCTTGGCGCTTGTAGGCCCTCCCTGGGTGTCCTATCTCCTAGGCACTTCGACATGTTCAGGTATCTGGAAGCTGTCTGAACTGTGTCCTCTTGAGTTTTTATAGACGCTTCCTTACATAGTCATGATTGATTAAACCTTTGGCAGTTGGTGATCAACTTGACCTTCAGTCTCTCCCATCCCTGGAAGTTGTGGGGTGGGGCTGAAAGTCCCAACCCTGTAATCGTGCCTCTGTCTTTTTGGTTATCTGCCCTACCCTGAAGCTATCAGTCATTCTCATACCAAAAGACAGCACTTGGAGAGTCTAAGGATTTTAGGAGTTACCTTAGGAAGCAAGAAGAAAGACCGAATATATATTTCATAATGTCACACCCTCTGTGTTCTCACTGCATTCATACAGTCCTCTGTTATATTTTTTTTAGTACATTGTATTTTAGTTTTTTACCCGTTTGTCTTTCCATGAGATTTTGAGCACTTTTAGCCCAGGCACTTTCTTCTTGTGTATTGCCATGCTTGGCGTGTTATTGGCACTCAGATTTTATTTATGAACTATGCCTTAAAAAGAATAGTGTACCTCTGTTGTAAAGTTTACAATGGGTTAATATTTTAGATAATATGTAAGAATTTTGATTGTCCTTAACACTCATTACAATGGAATGATATTTATATCCTTTTTTCCCCCTCAACGACTTGGCCATTCCAGTAGAGATGAAGAGAAATTTATATGCTTCAAATTAGTGTTACCCAATTGTCGGTCTTGTAACCAGAAAAGCAAATTTTTACTGATTCATACCTCATTCCTTTTCCACACCTATCCTCCATTTAGAGACAGGCATTGTGTTCCCCTTCCCATACATTTTTCTTTCCTTACTAAAATGTTAGGTAATAGAGCAACCCAGAAGGGAATTTGGGTTAGGAAATGAATATTGTCATAATTTTTATGTTTCTACTAGTTGCTGCTAAATTTGTATTTATTTATCATCATTTTCACTTTTTCCAAAAGAGGGAATGTGTTTATAGGATGAATGACTAGGTGGCATTCTGTACCATGGGACATAAGGAGGTGGTTATGCTTAGCAATGTAGTAGTACATGTTTACAGAGAGGGATAAAATGTCCACAACTCTTAAATGCTTTGAAATCTACAGCAGTAATACTTTTATGAAAACCGCTGTATAATAAATGACTTCAAAGTAATTTGTTGGTTTGTGTATCAACAAGATCATGCAAAGCAAGAATCTTCCAGATGATTGGAATCTGGATATTTCTTTTTGCCATGTCTGACTACTCCTGGTCTATTCTGCTCTGTATTTGTAATCAAGCAAACTCTTGACATGATAATTTCCATGGGATCATTAGTAGATACAGCTTGTGACTTTCCTATATTTCAGACCAGTGCTAAAAATAGCTTGTGCATATGATCACCTCTATTACTTTGGTTTTATAGTATGCCGACAGGCTTCAGGAAAATTGTTTACATAAAATTGGCTTGAATAAACCTTTAAAAAATGTAATCTTATGTCTAAGCAAGTGAAATTTTAAATTTAAGAAGTACTCACCCTGTGCTTGTATGTGTAATACCTTTTAGCTGGCGTAATTTAACTTTGTAATTATCCCTTAATCATAAGCCATACAATTCTATAATAAAAAAGTTAATGCCTTCTTAATGTCTCTTCTAGTAGAAGAATGATGAGAAAATAATAGATTAGTTTTGGTCTCTACTCATTTTGCCTTCCGATTATATTACGACTCCAACTGGTGACAAAATGGCTGTGTAAATCCTGAAATCACTGAGCATTCATTTTAGCTTCTCATTGAAAGGTATATATTCAGTATGAATTGTAAACTGGCATTAAGGGAGAAAGTAGGAATAATCAAACTTGATCTGGGAATTACTTGCTGGTGCATTTACTCAATGCATAGTATATCTTTATGCAGATGCAGAATACAAAAGCGGTTTTGGAGGTGGATAAGGAGGGCAGCTTACTGATAATGGGATTTTTTGATGTGGTTACATGGAGCACTGTAGTAAAGTAAGTATTTGGCCCTGGAAAATGGGTAGAAAAACAGATTTAGGAGTCATTTTCAGTGCTTATTGAGGGAGTAGATGTTTACTTGGGACTTGCTGGATTCAAAGATGTGACCTTGGGTTATATCGTTGTTGAAGGAAGAAAGGAGCAAAAAAATCCAGTGAAACGGATGTTTGTCTTTGTTTTTGCTTATGCTGTCTTGAATTTTATAGTTCTTTTTTATATGTCTGTGGAAGTTTAGCTCATCCTTTAAAATGATGTTCACATCACCTCCTCCAGTGAAACTTTCCTGGTTCTGTTTGTCAAACTATTTTTTTTCTTTCCCTGTTCGCTCATAGTTATCTGTGAATTGGGTCTAGTTTACCCTTTAGATTATGAGCATCTTTAACAGTTGCCAATGGAAAAATATATTTAAATTTATGTTGCGTGAAATTAGTAGATACTCTTGGGGATTGTATTTTCAAATCTGACATACAGTTTCAAGAGGACTTGTCATCTTTAAAAAATAAATTAAAAGATACCTGAATAAACTTGGTGGGTTGAACACATGTATTTGCTTTCTGAAATCCCAAAGAAGCAATGAAGAAGTGATTTTTTTTCTTTCAGGGCATCATTGATAAAGATGGGAAAGACAGGGAAAGGAGAAAATAGCAACAAAGTTATTTTAGAAACTGGAAAACAGAAGGAGATTGACTTACCTATCTACAAATAACTGTATTTTTAGCCACTGATAGAGGATGTCAAAGGCAGCCCAGTTTAAACTGTGGATCTCCTGAAGGCTGCATTATTAGTTTGCCAGATACTTCTGGAAATGGGTATGAGAAATTTAGCGGAAAACATGAGAACTGGTTGATAATCTGTTCAGAAGCAGAAATTTCTTCCCCCTTTTTGCTGAGTGACATTCCTGAACCTCACAATACTGAAAGTTTATTCTCTGGAGGAAGGGGACAGAGGGATTCTGTACTTGAGGGTATATGAGGCCCAGTTGAAGGGTACACATTATGAGACAGTTAAGTGAAAGTTAAGTAGTTATTATTGTAACCTACTTTCTTTCCCCATCTCTCCTCTCTTTGCTCCACTCTGCTTTCAGAACAGTGTAGCCAGGCACATGCTCTCCACTTAAGAGTTTAGAGGTTTCTTCTTAGGGAAATCTGACAAGTCCAAGAGGTGAAGAAAAACAACAGCAAAATCTATGATAATTTCAGCAGTTCCCTTGATAAAATGGCTTGGTTGAAAGCTTGACCTATATTCACCGTGCTGTTAATGTTTTTTTGGTGTGTGCTCTAGTTTCAAATCTGAGTGTAGAGTTAAGGGTGGAAATCTCTAGCCTGAAAGAAAGAGAATAAAACAGGCAAACAAACGAAATACCTTAAGAAAAATGAGAAAAATCAATACGTATGTAAAACAAAAATAGGATGCTATATGAAAGGAAAAAAGGGGAATATGTTATTTGATATTGAAAATAGAAGAGTGCGGTGGGTGGGGGGCAAGGGGAAGGATAGCATTCAGAGAAATACCTAATGTAGACGATGGGTTGATGGGTGCAGCAAACCACTATGCACATGTATATGTATGTAACAGACCTGCATGTTTTGCACATGTATCCCAGAACTTAAAATAGAAGAGCAGAAATGACAAAAATAAGTAGGAAGTTTAGAACAAAGTTGCAGAAATCTTAAGAGTCAAAAATGAAAAGGTTGAAAATAGGAAAGATAAAGATTATACTAGGCTTAGTCACGAAAGGTCTACTGTCTAATAAAGGTAAGTAAATAAAACAAAGGATAAACTAATAAAAGTTGTTCCAGAAATATAGATCAGAAAATAGAAGCAATAAATCAATCAATCAATCACTGGATGTGGTAGTCCGTGCCTGTAATCCTAGTGCACTTTGGGAAGCCAAGGCAGGAAGATTGCATGAGGCCAGGAATTCGAAACCAGCCTGTACAACATAGTGAGACCCCATCTCTACAAAAAATTAAAAAATTAGCCAGGTGTGGTGGCACATGCCTTGTAGTCCTTTCTACTTGGGAGACTGAAGTGGGAGGATTGCCTGAGCCCAGGAGGTCGAGGCTACAGTGAGCTATGATTGTAGCACTGCACTCCAGCCTGGATGACAGAGAGAGACCCTGTCTTTTTAAAACAGACAAACAAACAAACGTAAGAATATTTCCTGGAGACAGATGATATGAATGCTCAGTTTGAAAAGAGCCAATAAAGAGCCACCCAGCACAACCAGAATGAAAACTGACTTGTATTGATGTGGCATATCATTATGAAACTTTAGAAAAGTGGCAACAAATAGAAGATCCTAAGAGAAAAGAGGCAAAACCGAGTTACATACACAGAATCAAGACAGAATGTCACATGTGCAGCAGCAGTGGAAATTAGAAGTCAATGAAGCAAAAACAAAGATCCTAATGCAAAACTTCCTCAGAGCAATAGCAATGAAGACAGTGTAGTTCTGGATAGATACAGATCAGTGGAATATAATAGAATTGAGAGCCCAGAAATGAACACTCATATTCTCAGTTGCTGTTTGACAAGGGTGTCAAGACAATTCAATGAGGAAAGAAATGTCATCAGAGCTGCTAAGACAACTGGATATCCACATGCTGGAGGATAAAGTTGGTTACTCCCTATCGCCCCTGCTGGTCATATACAAAAGTCAACTCCGAATGGATCAGTGACTTGAATGTAAGAACTAAAGCTATAGAACTCTTAAAACACAGGCATTAATCTTACATCCAGATTAAAAAAAAAAAGAAACCTGAATGAAAAAATGGGCAAGAGGTTTGAACAGACATTTCTCCAAATAAGATATGCAAATGGACAAAAAGTACATGAAAAGATGTGCAACAATAATAATCTTCAGGGAAATGCAAATCAAAATGAAAAGTTACTGCAGCCCACCCACTTGATTGCTTTAATAAAAAAGATAATAAAAAGTGTTGGCAAGGATGTGAAGAAACTGGAGCCCTAATACAGTACTGATTGGAATGTAAAATGATACAGCTCTCTTGGAGATAGTCTGGTAGTGTCTCAAATGTTAAACATAGAATTATCCAAGGGAAATGAAAACATCCATACAAAGAGTTATACACTAATGCTCATAGCAGCATTATTCATAATAGCCAAAAGGGAAAAACAGCCCAAATGTCCATCAGTGGATGAATGGATACATAAAATGGTATATCCATGTAGTGGTGTGTTATTTGTCAATGAAAAATGAAGTATGAAGGACCTTTAAAACATTGTTTTACATGGAAGAATCAAATCAGAAAAGACCACGTATTATATGATTTCCATTTATATAAAATGTCCAAAGTTGGCAAATCCATAGAGACAAAGTAGATTTGTGGTTTCCTAGGATTGGGGAAAAAATTACAGGCAAGTAAGAGAGTGAGAGTGATTACTAATGGGTATAGAGTTTCTTCGTGGGGTGATGAAAATGTCCTAAATTAGATTCTGATAGTGTCACAAGTCTGTGAATGTATAAAAAACCATTGAATTGTGTACTTTAAATAGGTGAGTTATGTGGTATGCTAATTATATCTCATTAGAATTGTGAGTAAAAGAAAATCACCGGAGAAATGATTTCAGACTTTGGGGGATAATGGTTTTTAATGTTGAATTCTAGACACAAACTATCATTTAATTTTGAGGAAAGATAATTTCAGGCACTTACAGTCTCAGAATTTATCTCACAAAAGTTTTGGAAGATGTGCTCCATTAAAACATGGGAGTAAAGAAAGAGGGAAAGCATGAGGTTTAGGGAAAATGAGAATCCATCATAAAATAATGAAGGAAATCCCCAGGATGGTGGTGAAGGGAGAAAAATACAACATAATAGCTGAGCACCACGTACGGACAAGTCCAGATTGGAGGAAGCCCCAAGGCTTTAGGGAAAATGTCTTGAAGATACAAGACTGCTGTTGTGTTTGATGTGTTCAGAAGAGATTGAGAGAACTGGCAAATGGTTTGGGGTTGAATTAAGCCTTATGAGACAATTATTAAACTTCAGAATGCATATGAAAATTAAAATTTTCACATCTGGGCAATGGATAACAAATCATAGTGGTGTTAATGCTGACTTATTTACTTGATCATAGTGGTGCAAACGCTGAATATTGATTATAACCAAAATTGTGATGTAACGATATTATAGGTTAGGGGACAGAAGTGTGTGCAGGCATATAATTTGTACATGGTTACAGTGCTACTTGTTTTTTGTTTTACACATTATCTCTGACTTCCTCCTTTTCAGGTCTCTGACATCTTCTGGAGATGGAGGAGGAAGTCAGAGATACTGTGTAAAACTAAAATGAAATTAAGGAGTACTCTAAGCCTGTTTTTTGGCAATATGTAGATCAGGGGTGTCCAATCTTTTTTTTTTTTGAGACGGAGTTTTGCTATTGTTGCCCAGACTGGAGTGCAATGGCGCAATCTCGACTCAGTGCAACCTCTGCCTCCCGGGTTCAAGTGATTCTCCTTGCTCAGCCTCCTGAGTAGCTGGAATTACAGGCGCCCGTCACCACGCCTGGCTATTTTATATTCTTTTTTTAGTGGAGACGGAGTTTCACCATGATGGCCATGCTGGTCTCGAACTCCTGACCTCAAGTGATCCACCCGCCTTGGCCTTCCAAAGTGCTGGGTTTACGGGTGTGAGCCACCGCGCCTGGCCAGGGGTGTCCAGTCTTTTGGCTTCCCAAGGCCACACTGGAAGAAGAATTGTCTTGCATCACACATAAAATGTGCTAATGAGAGCTGATGAGCCAAAAAAAGAAAAAATAACCAAAACAAATCTCATAATGTTTTAATAAAGTTTACAAACTAGTGTTGGACTGCATTCACAGTCATTGTGGGCTGCAAGTTGGACAGATTTGAGGTAGATAATACCAAAAAAATACAAGCGATAACTAAGAGGAAATGGAAGAGATAGCCTCTGGGGAGAGAGAAATGGTGATGCTGGGTGGAGAACATGGTTAGATGATTGATTATTGGTTTTAATAAAAGCCTTGTTCAACTGATTCTTGAGCCACATGCATATGTGACTGGAAAAAAGTTAAAAATTTTGTGCATATTAAAAATAGATTAAAATATGTAGAATATGATGATACATTACCTGTGATAGGGCTCATTTAACTTCCTGAGGACTGACCTTGCCGCTGAAGACAAAACTATGCTGTTACAACCCAGTCTGCTTAACTTGCCCACGGTGGCAATGTGTTGTGCAACAGAGGTGGAGCTGACTTCATTTTAAAATTACAAGCCATTAGAGAGTACTAAGCCATGATGTGCTAGTGCCAGGAGCCTGAGATGTTTATTCTTTTAGTTCAGAATTTTTTCTGTTTTTAACAAGTCCATGCATACCCACAGATGTGTGCTTGTGTGTGTCTAATCTAGAGGATTTCTGGTTTGGGGATGGTACTGTGAAGATGGCTCTGATGTTTCTACTCTCTAAAACCAGCCAAAATCTACAAGGAATATGGGAAATAGAATCTTTCCAGTGTCTTAAAAAATAGGAAACACTTATAACCAGAATCAAAATAGAATGGGACCCAGGAGAGGGAGAACATTGAGAATGGATGCTTAGATTTTCATGGTGTAAACATAAGTAGACCTGCAAAGGACAGTGTTCTCAGAAGAAGTTGACATAACTTGAAGGGACAAAACTAGGGATTCTCTTGGAATAATCACAGGTGTGGAGTACACAAGCTGACTGTGTTAAACTATGTGAATAATACCTTGGGAGAGGCAAAGGAGGTGGGGCTGTGCCAGAAAATGTCTTTGTTTCTGCTGCAAGACAGAGGAGATGCTGTTGATGTTTTAGTAGTCTGGTTAACTGGTAATCTTTGTGTCAGTAAAAGAAACACATGCACATACGCACATAACATGTGGCTTAAGGAAAGTCAGGCCTCCTGCTAGTCTAGAGTGCTATTCTAACACCTTACTCAAAAAACTGGTTCAAGAAGCACTCCTTCAGTGATATCATAATCAAAAAAGAAACTGCATAGTATTTATACACAAATATCCCAAGAAAATAGCACAAATCAAGAAAGCAGATGAAAAACACTGCTCAGAAACACTTTTGTACAAAAATTGAAAGAATTTATTTTAAAATGACCTCTGTAGAACAAGAGCAGAAAGCAAAAATACTAAGACTAAAGGAAGAAATAATGAATAACAGAAAGGTAGTAAAAGTGACCAGGCAGAGTTCAGGAAAGCAGTAGAAGAGAAAAATCCTGAGAGATCTCATTGAAAATAGCAAAAGCATTCTAGATATTGCTGAAAAGCCATGAAGGACTTGGAGGGCCAGGCACTATGGCTCAGGCCTGTAATCCCAGCAGTTTGGGAGGCCGAGGCAGGCAGATCACCTGAGGTCGGGAGTTCAAGACCAGCCTGACCAACATGGAGAAACCCCCGTCTCTACTAAAAATGCAAAATTAGCTGTGGTGGTGCATGCCTGTAGTCCCAGCTACTTGGGAGGCTGAGTCAGGAGAATCACTTGAACCTGGGAGGCGGAGGTTGCAGTGAGCCGAGATCATGCCATTGCACTCCAGGCTGGGCAGCAAGAGTGAAACTCGGTCTCAAAAAAAAAAAAAGGACGTAGAGGTCAGGATTGAGGAAAAAACTAAGTGAAACAAAAGTGAGCAAAGGAGATTTGAAGTATGATGAGAAAGTAATAGCAAAAGAAGACTCAGTATACATATAATTGGTGTCCCTTAAGATGTGAACCATATAATGGAACAGAAAAAAATGTTAGACATTTCTAGAAGAAACTAGAATTAAATCCGTGAGTGTGCATTGAAAGAGTATAATGTGTTCCAGGATAAATTGATAAAGAATTATTAATAGTAAAATAGAGCCTAGTAAATTACATAAGCTCTAAAGCAACTTATATTGGCTTCATGGTTCTTCACATCAACATCAACACAGAAAGTAGCATAACAATATCTTCAAAGTCCTCAAGTAAAGAACTGTGACCTGCTGGGTGCAGTGGCTCGCACCTGTAATCCCAGCACTTTGGGAGGCCAAGGCGGGCGGATCACAAGGTCAGGAGTTTGAGACCAGGCTGACCAACATGGTGAAATCCTGTCTCTAATAAAAGTAGAAAAATTAGCTGGGCCCAGGTGGGCGCCTAAAGTCCCAGCTGCTCGGGAGGCTGAGGCAGGAGTACCACTTGAACCCGGGAGGCAGAGGTTGTGATGAGCTGAGATCGCAGCATTGTACTTCAGCCTGGGCAACAGAGTGCGACTCTTAAAAAAAAAAAAAAAAAAAGAACTGTGATATAAAACTTTTACACCCATTCCAAAGGTCTTCAACTGACACTCGTACAAATATTTTTAAACTAGCAAGAACTTGGAATATTTTTCTAAAAACCTTTTCCCTGGAGGAGAAAGACTGAAATCAGGAACGAAATTCAGCCTACTGAGACATAAATGGAAAAGCTGTGGTACGACAGACATTGAGCATTGATTGTTTCATTGTATAACTGTGGTTAAAACGGTGGAAATTGATTTTACTAAATGTAATGTAACAGAAGTGTCAAGAATCTTGACGATATAAAAGTAATTAACCAAAGTCAGGAAGTAATGGGGAAGACTAACTTTCTTTTATATGCAGGGATCCAGAGAGACTGGTTAAAGCTGAGAAATCATCTGTAATATAAAGATAGGTATATTTCAACATGTAGAAGTAACAAATGGTGATAGAGATAAGACTATAGTTTGATGCTTGTTGTAGTTCATTTTGTGTTGCTGTAACAGAGTACCTGAGACTGGGTGATTTATTTTGAAAGAGGTTTACTTAGCTCATGATTCTGCAGCCTGGGAAGTTCAAGATTCATGGTACACGCTCAGCTTCTGATGAGACCATGCACTGGGTCAAAACATGGCAAAGAAGTTTAAAGCAGACACGTGGAAAGAGGAACCAAACAGAAAGAACCTCCTTTTAACAATACACTATCGTAGGAACCAATCCGTACCTGTGAGAACTAATCCAGTCTCACGAGAGTGAAAGGCATTAATCTGTTTAGGAGATATCTGCCCACTTTACTCAGACATCTCCTGTTAGGCCCCATCTCCCAACACTGTTGTACTGGCAGTTAAACTTCATGAATTTTGGTGGGGACGAAAACACATCCAAACCATAGCAATGGCCAAAGGAAGGTAAAGGGAGGTCTTTAGCATTATCATTGTTTATTATTGGTAAGATTAACAGATACCTTTCTGAAGGAATAGAGCTTTAGATATATTAATAAAGTTGTAGATACAAAATTAATAAAAGACTTCTCAGTTATCAGAAAATACAGCAAAGAATGAATGATCTTAATGAAAGATAAAGGGAACCATGTATTTCCAATTTAGTGATAACAAAACTAAGTTCTGATTGTTGCTCTTCTTTCCTTCTCTTCTTGAAAAAATTCACTCCTAATGCCATGAGGTGGGCCTGAGCACAATGGGCATGTGCACTAGAGCAAGACTTTGGAGCCTGCCTTAGGGATGAGGATGGTGTCCACATGGGAGAGAGGAGTAGCCTGACATAAGTTGTTGTAACCATGTGGGTAGGTGGAGAGTCCTTTTAGCAGGGCGAGGCCTAGCATGGGCCATCAAAGTCTGTGAGGAGTAAGGAAGTGTCCATGCAGAATGGTAGTGGAATGGGGAGGGCATCTGCAAAGAGAGAGACCTAGAGCAGGAGTTTGGGACAGTTCAAGGTACCTTGAGAGCATCACCATGAATGGGTTGAATGGGTAGCCTAACTGGAATCACTGCTTCTTATAGAAGGATATCTCCACGGGAGTGTAGCTGAGCTTCGGGTGCCTGAGCCTAAGCAGGATCGAGAAGGGGACCATGTGGGAACAACCTGGCACTGTATGTCAGGAGCCTAAGCAGGATGAGGAGGGTGTGTCTATGGGAAGGCAGCCTAGTACAGGGTTTTGGAGTGTAAAGTCAGGGAGTAGAGAGAGGCATGGGGTATGGGAGTCCAGGCAGGGTAGGCTCATGTTAATGAGGCCTGGCGGAGTAGGGTGGTGAAACCTGAGGTAAATTCATGGAGGTGGTTGTGTGCAGGGCTATCAGTGACCAAGCCAGGTAATGAGGGGATCTGTGCATGGGGGTGACCAGGTGCAGGGTTTCAGAGCCTAAGCATGTTGAAAAGGGTGTCCTTGTGGAAGGTTGCCCAGGTATAGGTGTCAGATCATAAGTGGGGAGAAGAGGCTGTCCAGGAGGACAGGATGGCATGAGATGTCAAAGCCTAAGCAGGAAGAGAAGAGTAGAAAGGTGGCCCCATGTGGGAAATTGCAGCCTAAGCAGATTGATGAAAAGCTTATGTGCAGAAAGGTGGCCTGTTTTGGGGTATCAGAGCTCAGATGAGGTGAGGAGAGCATCTCTAGAGGAGTGCCAAATGGAGTGGAGGTTATGGTGGCCTAACATGTCAGTGATAGGAGATTGTAGTGGACTGAATGATGGTCCCAAAGCTATCAAGGTCCTATTTCTACTTCTCAGAACCTGTAAATATTTATTTGGGAAAGAGATCTTTATAAATGTGATTGTTAAGGGTCTTGTGATAAGGGGGTGATCATGGATTTTCTGGCTGTACCCAAATACCGTAAGTGTCCTTCTAAAAGAGGTGGATGGGCCCGTCACAGTGGCTCACAGCTGTGATCCCAGCACTTTGGGAGGCCGAGGCGGACGGATCACGTGGTCAGGAGATCGAGACCATCCTGGCTAACCCTGTGAAATCCCGTCTCTACTAAAACTACAAAAAATTAGCCGGACGTGGTGGCGGGCGCCTGTAGTCCCAGCTACTCAGGAGGCTGAGGCAGGAGAATGGCGTGAACCTGGGAGGCGGAGCTTGCAGTGAGCCGAGATTGCGCCACTGTACTCCAGCCTGGGCGACAGAGTGAGACTCTGTCACAAAAAAATAAATAAATAAAAAATAAAAATAATAGGAACGTATCAGTTGGACACAGAAAACAACTCGAAGGGGATCTCACGTGGTCAAAATTAGCAAAGACTTAAGCATCAAAGTAAATAATTCTGACAGATCATAACTTATGAAAAAAAGATAAAGCCATTATTCTACCCTGATGTAAAGAAATGAAATGGACAGTTTGATGAGAATATTTATATGAGTGTCCATCCAACCCCCAAATATTTATTAATTTCAAAAGGAAAGGGAGTAACTACAATGAAGAGGCCTGTTGGATACCACCTTAATCAAGTGATTAACGTTCACATCACCAGTAGTAAGATCCTCATGTTGCTGATAGCGTGCAATGAAGATATAACATTAATTCTGTAATGTTCCAAAGATTCATAGTATGAATCTGATCATGAGGAAACAAGACAGATCCACATTGGAAGGCAGTATACAGAATTATTGGTCTGTTAGTCTTCAAAGATGTCAGTGTCATGGAAGTCAAGAAAAGACTGAAGAACGGTGTCAGACTGAAGGAGATTAAGAGGCAGTGAAATTAAGTGCAACTGACATGGTTGTGAAGAAGTTTGTGAAACTTGAATGAGGTATGAGGATTGGGTGATAGTAGTTGCTCAGTGTTAGTTTTCTTTTTTTTTTTTTTTTTTTTTTTGAGATGGAGTCTCGCTGTGTTGCCCAGGCTGGAGTGCAGTGGTGCAATCTTGGCTCACTGCAAGCTCTGCCTCCCGGGTTCACACCATTCTCCCACCTCAGCCTCCAGAGTAGCTGGGACTACAGACGCCCGCCACCACACCTGGCTAATTTTTTGTATTTTTTTAGTAGAGGCAGGGTTTCACCATGTTAGTCAGGATGGTCTCGCTCTCCTGACCTCATGATCCGCCCGCCTCAGCCTCCCAAATTACTGGGATTACAGGTGTGAGCCGCCATGCCCAGCCCAGTGTTAGTTTTCTAATTCTGATGGCTGTATTGTGGTTATGTAAGAGTATGCCTTTGTAGGAATAACACTGAACATACCTGAGGGTGGTTTACTATTAACTGTGCTTGGAACTTTTGAGATTGTTTCAAAAGAAAAAAAGTTCACCTCAAAGCAAAATAGATCAATAATATGTTGGTGCTTTTGATATGTGAATGGACAATTATGATATATCTACACAATGAAATATAATGGAATGAAATACTGATACATGCAACATAATGGGTAAGTCTTGGAAACACTATGTTGAGCCAAAGAAGTCAGATATAAATGAGTACAAACTGTCTGATTGTTTTGTTTGTTTAAAAGTAGGAAAGGGCTAATCTTTTTTTGAGACCGAGTCTCACTCTTGTCACCCAGGCTGGGGTGCAGTGGCACAATCTAAGCTTACTGCAGCCTTTGCCTGCCAGGTTCAAATGATTCTCCCACCTCAGCCTCCTGGGTAGCTGGGATTACAGGTGTACACCACCACGCCTGGCTAATTTTTGTGTTTTTAGTAGAGATGGGGCTTCACCCTGTTGTCCAGGCTGGTCTTGAACTCCAGACCTCAAGTGATCCACCCACCTTGGCCTCCCAAACTGCTGTGATTACAGGTGTGAGCCACAGCATCCGGCTAGGAAAGGCTAATCTGTAGGGACAGGAAGAAGTACCTTGGTTGCTGAGCATTGGAGTGATAGACTGGGAAATTGCACAAAAAAACCTTTTGGGGTGGTAAAAACATTCTTTTTGTTGATTGTGGTAGTTACATGGTTGTACATATTTTTCAGACCATTGAACTGTACATTTGATGTTTGTATTGTATGTGAATTATGCCTCAATAAAATTAGAAAAAGGAAGTTTCTTCCACACATGGAAGAAACTTGTAGTAGTGATTATTTCTCAAGAGATAAACTGGGGATCACAAGTGGGCAGCTTTTTTTCCCTTAAACTCAGTGGTAAGAATTAGATTTTCAGAAAACCCTTTGCATCTATTACCTGTTCAAAAATATACACTAAAAAGTGTCAGATATGTAGATTTGTATGATGTTACACCCTAGGTTACTCTCACCAATGACTAGGGTATGATATTTATTGAGGCCATGCCTTGAGTTTAACAGTTGTGATTTAATACTATTTTGTAACATTTTGGTTAAATACAACATAAAGCTTACCATTTTAACCATTTTAAGTATCACTAACATTAAGTGCATCCACATTGCTGTGCAACTATCACCACTATCTCCAGAACTTTTTTATGTTCCCAAACTGGAACTCTACCCTTTCAACATGAACTCCCAGTTCCCTCTTCCCCACAAACCCTCATGGCCATTATTATACTTCTCTCTCTGAATTTGACTGTTCTAGGTCCCTCATACAAGTGATATTATACAATACTTGTGTGTGTCTGGCTTAGTACAATTTTACAACTTTTTGTAGAAGGAAATAAAGTAGCCAAGAAGTGCAGAATAACATGACCGAAGCTCAGCAGCTTTTTTTTGTTGTTTTTTTGTTTTTTTTTTTTGAGACGGAGTCTCGCTCTGTGGCCCAGGCTGGAGTGCAGTGGCCGGATCTCAGCTCACTACAAGCTCCGCCTCCCGGGTTTACGCCATTCTCCTGCCTCAGCCTCCCAAGTAGCTGGGACTACAGGTGCCCGCCACCTCACCCGGCTAGTTTTTTTTTTTTTGTATTTTTTAGTAGAGACGGGGTGCTAGTTTTTTTTTTTTTTGTATTTTTTAGTAGAGACGGGGTTTCACTGTGTTAGCCAGGATGGTCTCGATCTCCTGACCTTGTGATCCGCCCGTCTCGGCCTCCCAAAGTGCTGGGATTACAGGCTTGAGCCACCGCGCCCGGCCAGCTCAGCAGCTTTTATTTTGTTTTCCAGAATTCCTTCTAACTTAAGGGCAGCCAAAACTCATTATTTTAATAAACCTGACTATAAATTGCCTATGTAACTCATGAAAGATAGGTCGAATAAATTATATAATTCTAATACATTTCCAGATCTTTAATTTTGACATCTAATTTACTTTTAGAATAACTTAATTTGCTCAGTAAAACCAAAGTACTTGTTACCATAAATCTTTTATCAAGGGGGAAGGGGAAGGTGAAGAGAAGTTGGTTAATGGGTACAAAAGTACAGTTAGATAGATGGAATATGTTCTACTTTTTGATAGTGTAGAAGGGAGACTATAGTTATTATTTTGTTGTATATTTCAGAACAGCTAGCAGAGAATTGGAATGTTACCAGTACAAAGAAGAGAGAAGTGTTTGAAGTGACAGATATCCTAATTACCCTGATTTTATTATTATACATTGTGTACATGTATCAAAATACCACATATACCACAAAAATACGTACAACTGTTATACATCAGCATTTAAAAAAGAAAAAATTATTATGTAATGACCGTGTGCTGTTGGTAGTACTTTTCTGTTATTAATAAGACCAGTGACCTAACAGGAATTTTAGTACCTTCACAGTTTAAACCTGTGTATCATAATGTTTTGAAAATATCAGTTATACTTTATTATTTTAAGAGAGCGCAAGTTGAAGGGAAGATAATCTTATTTGGCCCTCTTGTACTGAGTGACTTTTAGCATTTTACTTATTTTTAATTTTTTAATTTTTTGAGATGGGGTCTGGCTGTTTTGGCCAGGTTGGTCTTGAACTCATGGCCTCAAGCAATCCTCCTGTCTCAGCATCCCAGTGGGCTAGGATTACGGGCATGAGCCACTGTGCCTGGCTTAGCATTTTATTTATGAAGTGTTTTAACAGGAAAACCAAGATAATTTTTATATGTCTATAGACTTGTGAAATAAGAAGGAAGCTCTGAAAATTATGTTGTCTAATTTGTATCCAGTTCAGTTCAGGAAAACTAGTGAGCATATGCTAGGCAGGAAGTGCCATGAATTATGTTTCTTTCTGAGCTCATTTAGTAAGGGGCATTAGAGCCTGTTCAGGTTATTTCCATATAAGACAACCTGAAATAGTGTGGTAGAGGTATGAAGTACAGTGGGAAAATGTTAAAACAGTTTATTCTGGGAAGATACTGAGTTTGATAAAGCTTCTTTTAACTTTTTATAATTTCTACTGCCTTGAAACCAAATGCAGTCTCCTGGCGACCTTTTAGCCCCTCTCCTGCTCAGCTGTAGTCTACATCCTGAATAACTGGTTTGATCTTTTATTGTAACTCAGTTCTTACCCTCTTTTGTAGTCAAGCAACTTATGCTGTCTGGTATAGGATGGTTACTAAATTCTTATGCAAGAGATTCAACAACAGCTGACACTTAAAAATAGCCATTAGCAACTCCTTTAATCGTTAACATGGACCAAAAGTGTAGAGGAGAAAAAGTTTAAATATATGTGGAGAATGGAGAGGAGTATGTAGTTAACTTCTAAATTTATCGTAGAAGCTTTGTTTCCAGTCTATTTATAGGCTTCTATTTTTACTTCCTGAGTTTAGAGAAGTTAGGAGTTGGAAAATTGCAACTCCTTAAGGAAAAAAGAAAAGCCATATTCTGTGTCCTGTAGGCCAGTGGCCCCCACCCAACCTTTTTGTCACCAGGGACTGGTTTTGTGGAAGACAATTTTTCCATCAACAGGGGTGGGAGGAGGATGGTTTCTGGTTGATTCAAGTGCATTACATTTATTGTGCACTTTATTTCTATTATTACATTGTAATATATAATGAAATACACAGCTCACCATAATGTAGACACAATGGGAGCCCTGAGCTTGTTTTCCTGCAAGTAGACGGTCCCCTTTGGTGGTGATGGGAGACAGTGACAGATCATCAAACATTGGGTTCTCATAAGAATTGTGCAACCAAGATCCCTCATTTTCGTACCTCACAATAGAATTTGCGCTCCTATGAGAATCTAATGCCGCCGCTGATCTGACAGGAAGTGGAGCTCAGGCAGTAATGGGAGTGATGGGGAGCGGCTGTAAGTACAGATACAGCTTTGCTTGCTTGCCCGCTGCTCACCTCCTGCTATGCAGCCTGGTTTCCAATAGGCTACAAACCGCTACTAGACCTGGGGTGGGGACCCCCACTGTAGACCTTTTACATGCTTGGAAGACCTTGTCCTGACTAATACTTTGTCCTTTGAATAACTCAAAACTTTTCTAGGAAATCGTTCCTCTGATTTTTCAATGGATTATTAAATCCTGGGTGTATCCACACTGAATTATGATTGCTTGTTGTATTTGTGTAGACCAGTGTTTCTCAACTGGGGCCTCCCGGGGACATTTGGCAATGTCTGGATGCATATTTGGTTTTCACAGTAAAGCGAGTGCTACTGGCATCTCGTATGAAGAGATTAGGTATGCTGCTCAAACACCCTATTGTAGTATGCAGGATAGCTGAGTTAGTTTCAGGAGTTAATATTGTTTTATTTTGTACTTTTTAGTTTGTATAGAAGTGAATGTAGTACACAATATAGTATTGGTTGTCCATTTCCCATTATTGTTTACTTTCCATGGTAATACAGATTTTCATGAGTGGCTATTATCCACTTAATTTTCTACTTGTGACATAGGCCTCTAAAAATGTGTGGATTAGGAATAAAAGAATATTCCTGAATAATAATTTTAGATGCATGTTAGAATGCTTTCAGGGAAAATAAGGGTGATATACTATTGAAGTATCTGAATTCCATGCATTTATTAAAACCCAAAATATATTTGTGTTGGTATGGTGAAGAAACTTTTTATAGCATTGGTATTACTACTTTTACTTTAGTTCTCTATGAAGTTTTCAAACTATTGTATTATAGTAGAAACAGCCTTTCATTTTATTTTGAGCATGCTGAATATCTTGTTTCTGAGCAAACATATGAGCTGGGTATTTAGGTATTTGAGAAGTTAAGCCAGTTCCTGCTTTCAGAACAGCTCAGAGAGAGGGGAAAATGACATAACTCCATATAGACAGTGCAGTAGTATATATAGAAAGTTCTGGGGAGAGTTGAGGAAGAGAAGACATTCAAGCTGTTTCAAAACTACCAGCCTAATCATAGGGGATAGGGTTTTACAGGTAGAGAAAATAGTTTGCGTAAAAAGTAAAGAGGCATAAAAGAGCATGAAATTTGTGAGTCACTGTGCATGCTTATAGTTTACAGTGCTTAAGGAGAAGGGAGTGTTCAGAGATCATTTTCAGAAAAAGGTTAAAACCATGACTCTCATACAGATATAAAACAAATAAAAATGAATGTGGCCAGGGGTGGTGGCTCACACCTGTAATCCCAGCACTTTGGGAGGCTGAGGCAGGCCGATTACTTGAGGTCAGGAGTTCAAGACCAACCTGGCCAATATGTTGAAACCCCATCTCTACTAAAAATACAAAATTTAGCTGGGCGTGGTGGTGGACACCTGTAATCCCAGCTACTTGGGAGGCTGAGGCAGGAGAATTGCTTGGTCTTGCCACTACACTCCAGCTTGGGCAATAGAACGAGACTCCATTTCAGGGGGGAAAAACAAAAAAAGAATGCTAAAATCATTCAAACACGTTATAGCAGTTCAAATGTAAACTTTTAAACAACACACATTTATATGAAGTAATGGAATGTTGAAATAAGTTGTAGGCCGGGCGCGGTGGCTCAAGCCTGTAATCCCAGCACTTTGGGAGGCCGAGACGGGCGGATCATGAGGTCAGGAGATCGAGACCATCCTGGCTAACACGGTGAAACCCCGTCTCTACTAAAAAATACAAAAAACTAGCCGGGCGACGAGGCGGGCGCCTGTAGTCCCAGCTACTCGGGAGGCTGAGGCAGGAGAATGGCGTGAACCCGGGAGGCGGAGCTTGCAGTGAGCTGAGATCCGGCCACTGCACTCCAGCCTGGGCGGCAGAGCGAGACTCCGTCTCAAAAAAAAAAAAAAAAAAAAAAAAAAAAAGAAAAGAAAAAAGAAATAAGTTGTAAATGGTAGCAAAGTTTTTTTTTTTCCATAGAAGGGGAAAGAAGTCAATGAATTTCTGCCAGATAGGATAGAAATTGCATGTTTGTCACTTGCCTACAATTTATAGATTTATGGAATAGCTCCCATGGAATCAATCTGACAGTGTGTAGTTTTCCATTGGAGTGCAGTTTTTTTTTTTTTTTTTTTCTATAGGGAGAGCAGGAAATTGGAAAGCACCTTCCAATGTTCTACCAAAGAATCTGTACTGTATATAATAGGGAGTCAACAAAGTTTTTGGATTTGGAGAATGAAATGAGACTGTGTTTTAGATGAAACAGTTGAGGTGGCAGCATATAGGATTAACTGAATGAAGGAGCAATCAGTGCAGTTAGGCTGTTACAGTAGCAGTAAGAGGGAAAAGGAGGGACAGATCGAGTGTACATTAGGAATTAGAATCTGTAAAACTTACTAGGCATAGGTGAGGCAATGAGAAGAGACAAGGCTTCTGGCTTAAGCAATTGTAAGGATAGTGGGTCATTTTACTGAGAAGGGGGCCCGTAAGAGGAAAAGCAGTGTTAGGGGAAAAGCAAAGATAGTTTTTGGACATTTGCCTTTTGAGATGATATGGCATACCAAGGTGGAAATGTTCCTTGTGCAGTTATAAGCCATAGGTTTGGAACTAAGAAGGATTGTGGGCTAAAGATTTCAGTCTGGAATCATCATTTAAATCGGAATTTATATTAGAATAAGTAACATCAACCAATTACCTAGGGAGAAAATACAGAGAAGAGGAAAAAGACCAAGAACCCTGGGAACATCTTTATTTGCATGGTCCTAAAGAACAATTATGGTGTATATCTCAGGGGCATTATAATATGGTTGTCAGTCTTGCTTTTAATTCTTAATAACAACAGCTTTTCAGCTTTAATTTTATCTTTCATTGGCATGTGAAACCATATGTTTTCTTAGGTTGTGGTCTGTTTGTAGACCAGCAGGAGAGCTTTGAATAAAAAATTCTTATTCATGTGTCATTTTAGCGATATACTCCCTCATTTTAGATGTCAAGTTGAGAAAGACTTAGTTTGAAGCTATGCACTAGTGTGAAAAGTGAGATCACCAGTGGACAGAGAAGAAAGAGGAACTCACCCTTAGGTGTCTTACAATACTGTCTTTAAAGCATTGTGGATTTCTGTAATTACATCTCGTACCAAATGCATTTCGGACTCATTGAGGGCTGAGGGCTATGCTGCTTTGCTCTGCTATTTAGGATTATTGTATAGCTAAGTTTGAATGGATTCTACTGTTTAGTAATTGAGGGGAAGAGAAGCCTACATTATTTGTGTTCCCATTTTACCTTTCTTCACAATTTCATGGTTAATGTATCATTTCCTCTGTTTTGAAAGAATATACTGACCCTATTTTTTCCTCAGAGTTTTTTCTTCGAGTTCATTTTGACATGGAAACTCACCTCCCTCACCACTATCACCACCATGTAGGTAGGAAGTACAGTTTTAGGTTATTAAATCTACTTATTTAGTTTTTTAAAAATGTATATATATAGATGTATTCTAAACTATAAAATCTGTTTAGAGGATTTTGTGGTTAAAATTTGTTTGAAAAAGCTTTTTAAACTGGCATTTTTATATTTAATAACATTTGCAGTTTAAAATTCAGAGAAACCTTGAAAAATTTTACTTTCATTTTTTCTTTTTAGATCATCCAATTATGATGGGTTTTGAACCCCTTGTGAACCAGAGGCTACTTCCACCTACCTTCCCTCGATATGCAAAAATAATTAAAAGAGAAGAAATGGTCAACTATTTTGCAAGATTAATAGATAGAATAAAAACTGTCTGTGAGGTTGTGAATTTAACAAATTTACATTGTATCCTGGTAAGTACAAATCTCTGTTCCAGAATATAACTTCCATTTAAAAAAAGTGATACATAATAATTGTACATATTTATGTGGTATCTTTGGTTTAACAACAGAATAGGTGATCACTTTATAGACAACTGACCAAGGATAAATACTACTCTGTCTATTTTCTGTGATAGCTAGAGGATTAAGTGGTTCACAAATATTATACATACATACATTCTATTTAATCCTCAAAAGCTTTTACACTATTTTAGAGATTAAGAAGCTGACATTGAAAGGTTAGATAATTCATCCAAGATTTCTTTTGAGACAGGGTCTCACTCTCTTGTCTAGGCTGGAGGGCAGTGGTGTGATCTTGGCTCAAAGCAAACTTGAACTCTTTTTTTTTTTTTTTTTTTTTTTGTGGAGATGGAGGCCTTGATCTGTCACCTAGGTGACAGTGCAGTGGCACCATCTCAGCTCACTACAGCCTTGACCTTCTTGGCTCAAGCGATCCTTCTGCTTCTCAGCCTCCCAAGAAGCTGAGACCACAGGCGTGTGCCACCACGCCCAACAGTATTTTAGTTTAATCATTATTTTTGTAGAGATGGGGTCTCATTATGTTACCCAGGCTGGTCTTGAACTCCTGAGTTTAAGCAGTCCTCCCACTTCTGCCTCCCAAAATGCTGGGTATGCAGGTGAGAGCTACCGTGCTCTACCAGCCTTGAACTCTTAAGGTCAGGTGATCCTCCCACTTCAACCTCCCAAGTAGCTGGGAGAGACACATGCCACTAGACCTGGCTAAATTTTATTTTATTATTATTATTTTTTGAGATGGGGTTTCCCTCTGTTGCCCAGGCTGGAATGCAGTTGTGTGATCTCGGCTCCCTGCAGCCTCCACCTCCCAGACTCAAGCTGTCATTCTACGTCAGCCTCCCAAGTAGCTGGGACTGCAAGCCCCTGCCACCATGCATGGCTGATTTTTTGTATTTTTGGTAGAGATAGGGTTTCACCATTTTGCCCAGGCTGGTCTCTGACTCCTGAGCTCAAGCGATCCACCTGCTTCAGCCTCCCAAAGTGCTAGGATTACAGGTGTGAGTCACTGCACCCAGTCAATTTTTAAATTTTTATTTATTGTGGAGACAAGGTCTCACCATGTGGCCCAGGCTGGTCTCGAACTCTTGAACTCAAGCAGTCCTTCCATCTTGGCCTCCCAAAGTGCCAGAATTATAGGCATGGGCCAGTGCACTTGGCCTCACCTTAGTTTTAAGAGTGGGGATTGAACTCTGGATTCTGTCTTCAAAACATATAAATGTGTATATGTATGCTGGTATACATAAACATACGTATTTAAGTGTGTGTGTGTGTTTATAAATATATGTATGTATATATATGTATAATTTATATATATATATATATATTTTTTTTTTTTTTTTGAGACGGAGTCTTGCTCTGTTACCCAGGGTGGAGTGCAGTGGCACGATCTCGGCTCACTGCAAGCTCCACCTCCCAGGTTCACGCCATACTCCTGCCTCAGCATCCTGAGTAGCTGGGACTACAGGCGCCTGCCACCACACCCAGCTGATTTTTTGTATTTTTAGTAGAGACGGGGTTTCACCGTGTTAGGCAGGATGGTCTCGATCTGCTGACCTCGTGATCCGCCCGCCTTGGACTCCCAAAGTGCTGGGATTACAGGCATGAGCCACCGTGCCAGGCCTTAAGTGTATATATATATACTTTTACATATAAAAATAGGATCATGATGTTTGGTAACCTGCTTTTTAAAAGTGCTTGTCTCTGTATCATGGACATCTTCCTTTTCATGTCAACAAATACATGACAAATTCTACATTATTTTAAAAAGCATATATTACAGGTTTTTTCATTTCATTCATTTAAATTACATTTAGGTAATTTTCAGTGTTACAAACAATACTAAGATGAACATATGTATAGGTAAATCTTTTTATTATATGCTTCCTTCCCCCTTAAGATAAATTCCTAAAAAACAAAGCTGCTAGGTACATTTTTAACTATCATATTTTGGATTAATATTTTTTATGGGTTAAAATATAGCAAAACAAGGCTTATTTTAAGAACATTCAGAGGCCGGGCGTGGTGGCTCAAGCCTGTAATCCCAGCACTTTGGGAGGCCGAGACGGGCGGATCACGAGGTCAGGAGATCGAGACCATCCTGGCTAACACTGTGAAACCCCGTCTCTACTAAAAAATACAAAAAAACTAGCCGGGCGAGGTGGCGGGCACCTGTAGTCCCAGCTACTCGGGAGGCTGAGGCAGGAGAATGGTGTGAACCCGGGAGGCGGAGCTTGCAGTGAGCTGAGATCCGGCCACTGCACTCCAGCCCTGGCGACAGAGTGAGACTCTGTCTCAAAAAAAAAAAAAAAAAAAGAACATTCAGGGATGGAGCTTTTTTTTTTGTTTTTTGTTTTTTTCTCCTGTACCCGCTGACAGCAGAAAAGCTTTTTAATTGGTAAGGTTATAGTAGCACATGTAAGGTTAGTTGGAAGGGTAGAAAATGTGCAAGACAGTACTGTTGTTCTTAGGACGTAAGTACAGTAACATCTATGGCATAGCTAGGCATTTGAGTGTCACCTTACACGCTGAGGTATGGAATTGCCAGCCCCATGTGATTTCCTCTGTGAAATCTTCCCCTTTGGTTGCTGGTTGCCACTGTACCTGTGTTCCTTGAGATCCCAGCAGCAGTCTCTGGGAAGTAGTTGATAGTAAAGATTTGTGCTTTTGTTTATGTTCTTTATTTTTCCTTCTATTAATTTTTTGTCATTAAAACCCAGCTTAAGTCTTCATTCTTTTACTAAACTTTCACTCATTATGCCTTTAATACCTTATGTTGCATTTGCTTTCTTATACTGTGTTATAAGAATCAGAATTTTAAAAGTTCCTAGGAAAAAGATCACAGACAGTTTTACATCTAAACAAACTAAGGTTCAGAGGTTCTAAAGTAACCAAATTAGATGACTATAATAGCATATGTGGAATGAGAATATATATTTTCTTACTCTTTTCTGCCAGATTGACTTTTTTTTTATCGTAATTGTTATGTGGATATGCATTTGTGTTCACTAGATTAATTGCAAGGTCTTTAGGTAAAATCAACCTATAAACCCACATCAACCATAAGGTAATATGTTTTTAATGTATATGGTTGTTTTACCAGTTGTATCGGTAGGCAAACGGACTTTAAAATATTTTTTTTTAGTAAGCAACAGGGCTGACTTGCGTTGTGACAGGCTTCTGATATTGAAGGCTAAGTTGTCTGCCATTATTGTCGGTCAATTTCACCGAGCCCTCTGAGGAAACCATGGCCCGTTGCAGTTACCTTAGGGGGACCCACATTGGTTCTAACCAAGGGTAGGTAGCTGAGGCATTGTCAGTGATCCTTTAGACTTTTCTCAGCAAGCTGCAGGATTTCTTAATAAAGAGCTTGATCACATAGATGCCTGAATAGGCATTTATTCTGGTTTCGGTTTCTGAAGAGCTGCTATCCCAAGCCCAAATAGTTATCATTAACAAATCCAAGTATTAAAATACATACATTATTATTTAACTATAAAATTTGGAAGATGCAGAGAACTGCAAAGATGATAAATAACTGCTGTCCCACCCTTTATAGATGTTAGCGTTTCAGTGTATTTTGTCATCTGGTTTTACATCTACATATAAACCTGTATCTTTTCATTTTTAGATGAATTTCTTTAAAAACAATTTTACATTTGGGGGTACATGTGAAGGTTTGTTGCATAAATAAACACGCATCTCAGGGGTTTGTTGTATATATTATTACATCACCCAGGTATTAAGCTCAGTACCCAATACTTATCTTTTCTGTTCTTCTCCCTCCTCCTACCCTCCCCACTCAAGTAGATCCCAGTGTCTGTTGTTTCCTTTTTTGTGTTCATAAGTTCTTACCATTTAGCTCTTACTTGTAAGTGAGAACATGCAGGATTTGTTTTCTCTTCCTCCGTTAGTCTGCTAAGGATGATAGCCTTCAGCTCTATCCATGTTCCCACAGAAGACACGATCTCGTTCTTTTTTATGGCTGCATAATATTCCATGGTGTATATGTAACACAATTTCTTTCTTTCTTTTCTTTTTTTTTTTTTTTTTTGAGACAGAGTTTCGCTCTTGTTGCTGAGGCTGGAGTGGAATGGCGTGATCTCGGCTCACTGTAACCTCTGCCTCCTGGGTTCAAGCGATTCTCCTGCCTCAGCCTCCCAAGTAGCTGGGATTTAGCTGGGATTACAGGTGTGCGCCACCACGCCTGGCTAATTTTTGTGTTTTTAGTAGAGATGGGGTTTCATCATGTTGGCCAGGTTGGTCTCGAACTCCTGACCTCAGGTGATTGGCCTGCTTCGGACTCCCAAAGTGCTGGGATTATAGGTGAGAGCCACTGCTTCTGGCCGTACCACAATTTTTTTATCCAGTCTGTCACTGATGGGCATTTAGGTTGATTCCATGTCTTTGCTATTGTGAAGAGTGCTGCAGTAAACATTCGTGTGCATGTGTCTTTGTGGTAGAATGCTTTGTATTCCTGTGGGTACATACCTAGTAATGGGACCACTGGGTCAAATGGCGGTTCTGCTTTTAGCTCTTTGAGGAATTGCCATACTGCTTTCCACAATGGCTGGACTAATTTATACTCCTACCAACAGTGTATAAGAGTTCCCTTTTCTTTCCAACCTCACCAGCATCTGTTACTTTTTGACTTTTCAATTGCCATTCTGACTGCTGTGAGATGGTATCTCGTGGTTTTGATTTGCATTTCTCTAATGTTGAGTGATATTGAACTTTTTTCATATGCATGTTGGCTGTACGTGTGTCTTCTTTTGAGAAGTATCTATTCATGTCCTTTGCCCACTTTTTAATGAGGTTGTTTTTCTCTTGTAAATTTAAGTTCCATATAGATGCTGGATATTAGACCTTTGTCAGATGCATAGTTTGCAGATATTTTCTCCCATTCTGTAGGTTGTCTGTTTACAGTTTCGTTTGCAGAAGCTCTTAAGTTTAATTGGAACCCATTTGTCAATTTTTACTG
Organism: Rhinopithecus roxellana; assembly: GCF_007565055.1. NCBI lineage: Eukaryota > Metazoa > Chordata > Mammalia > Primates > Cercopithecidae > Rhinopithecus > Rhinopithecus roxellana. Next base: position 34,739,095 of record NC_044564.1, read on the forward strand.
TTGTTGTGGTTGCTTTTGGTGAAATCTTTGCCTGTTCCTCAGACCGGGATGATATTGCCTAAGTTTTCTTCCAGGATTTTTATAGTGTTGGGTTTTGCATTTAAGTATTTAATGTAAAAAATAATAATTAAAAAAAAACTTGAGTTGATTTTTGTATATGATGTAAGGGGTCCAGCTTCAGTCTTCTGCATTATGGCTCAGTTATTCTAGCACCATTTATTGAGTAGGGAGTTTTTTCCCTATTGCTTGTTTTTGTCAACCTTGTCAAAGATCAGATGTTTGTAGATTAGTGGCCTTATTTCTGGGCTTTCTATTCTGTTCCATTGGTCTATGTGTCTGTTTTTGTACCAGCAGTACCATGCTGTTTTGGTCATTGTAACCTTACAGTATAGTTTGAAGTCAGGTAATGTGATTCTTCCAGCTTTGTTCCTTTTGCTTATGAATGCCTTGGCTATTCAGGCTCTTTTTTTGGTTCCATATAAATTTTAAAATAATTTTTTCTAGTTCTATGAAGAATGTCATTGGTAGTTTGATAGGAATAACATTGAATCTGTAAATTGCTTTGGGCGATATAGCCATTTTAATTATATTGATTCTTCCTATCCATGAGTGTGGGATGTTTTTCCATTTGTTTGTGTCTCCTCTGATTTCTTTGAGCAGTGTTTTGTAATTCTCATTGTAGAGATTTTTTACCTCCCTGGTTTGCTGTATTCCTAGGTGGTTTTTTTTTTTTTTTTGGTGGCAGTTGTGAATGGGATTGTCTTTCTGATTTGGCTCTCAGTTTGGTTGTTGGTTGTGTATCAGAATGCTAGGGAATTTTGTACATTAATTTTGTATCCCTCAACTTTGCTGGTTATTCATCAGCTGAAGGAACTTTGAGGCCAAGACTGTGGGGTATTTAGATAAAGAATCATGTTATCTGCAGATAGAGATAGTTTGACTTCCTCTCTTCCTGTTTTGATGCCCTTTATTTCTTACTCTTGCCTGATTGCTCTGTCTAGGACTTCTAATATTATTAATACGTTGAATAGAATTGGTGAGAGAAGGCATTCTTGTGCCGATTTTCAAGGAGAATGCTTCCAGCTTTTGCCCATTCCATATAATGTTGATTGTGGGTTTGGCATAGATGGTTCTTACTGTTTTGAGGTGTGGTTCTTCAATACCTAGTTTATTGAGAGTGTAACATGAAGGGGTATTAAATTTTATCAAAAGGCTTTTCTGCATCTATTGAGATAATCATGTGATTTTTGTCTTTAGTTCTGTTTATGTGATGAATCACATTTACTGATTTTTTGTATGTTGAATCAACCTTGCATCCCAAGGATGAAGCCTACTTGATCGTGGTCAATTAGTTTTTTGATGTGCTGCTGGATTCAATTTGCAAGTACTTTGTTGAGGATTTTTGCATCAATGTTCATCAAAGATACTGGCCTAAAGTCTTCTTTTTTTGTCGGGTCTCTGCCAGGTTTTGGTGTCAAGATGATGCTAGCCTCATAGAAGGAGTTGGGGAGAAGTCCCTCCTCAGTTTTTTGCAATAGTTTCTGTAGGAACGGTACCAGCTCTTCTTTGTACATCTGGTAGAATTCACCTGTGAATCCGTCAGGTCCTGGCCTTTTTTTTTGGTTGGTAGGTTATTTATTACTCATTCCGTTTTGAAGCTTATTACTGGTCTGTTCAGGGAATCAATTTCTTCCTGGCTCAGTCTTGGGAGAGTGTTTGTGTCCAGGAATTTATCCATCTCTTCTAGGTTTTCTAGTTTGTGTGTGTGGAGATGTTCATAGTAGTTTCTGATGGTGGTTTTTATTTCTTTAGGGTCAGTGGTAATATTCCTTTCATCATTTCTAATTATGTTTATTTGGATCTTCTCCCATTTCTTCTTAATTAGTCTAGCTAGTAGCCTATTTTATTAATTTTTTTCAAAAAACTAATTGCAGGATTTGTTGATCTTTTGAATGGATTTTTGTGTCTTGATTTCCCTCATTTCAGCTCTGATTTTTGTTAGTCCTTGTCTTCTACTAGCTTGGGGATTTTTTGTTCTTGGTTTCTCTGATTCTTTCAGTTGTGAAGTTAGGTTGTTTGAGATCTTTCTAACTTATTGATGTGGACAATACATGCTATGAATTTCCTTCTTAACACTGCCTTAGCTGTGTCCTAGAGATTCTTGATTTCTGCCTTGATTTCATTATTTACCCAAAAGGCATTCAGGAGCATGTTGTTTAATTGACATGTAATTGCATGGTTTTGAGTGATTTTCATTGTGTTGACTTCTATTTTTATTACGCTGTGGTCCAAGAGTATGTTTGGTATGACTTCAGTTCTTTTACATTTGTTGAGTATTGTTTTATGTCCAATTGTGTGGTCAATTTTAGAATATGTGCCCTGTGGTGATGTGAAGGATGTATATTCTGTTGTTTTGGGTGGAGACTTCTGTAAAGGTCTGTCAAATCCGTTTGGTCCAGTGCTGAGTTTAGGTCCTCAATATCTTTGTTAATTTTTTGTCTAGATGATCCATCTAATACTGTCATTGGAGTGTTGAAGTCTCCCACTGTTATTGTGTGGGAGTTGTGTCTCTCTGTAGGTCTTTAAGAACTTGCTTTAGGAATCTGAATGCATATATATTTAGGATAGTTAGGTTTTCTTGTTGAATTGAACCCTTCAGCCTATGAGTGTCATTATGTGTGAGATGACTCTCTTGAAGACAGCACCTCAGTAGGTCTTGCTTTTTTATCCAGCTGTCACTCTGTTTTTCAAGTGGGCCATTTAGCCCGTTTACATTCAGGTTAGTATGATATGTGTAGACTTGATCCTGTCATTATGGTGTTAGCTGGTTATTATGTTGGCTTGTTTTTGTGATTGCATTATAGTGACTCTAGTCTGTGTGTTTAAGTGTGTTTTTGTATTTGCTGGTAGTAGTCTTGCCTTTCTGTATTTAGTGCTCCTTTCAAGATCCTCTTGTGAGGTAGGACTGGTGGTAATGAAGTCCCTCAACCTTTGCTTATCTGAAAAGGATCTTGTTTCTCCTTCACTTAGGAAGCTTAGTTTGGTGGAATATGAAATTCTTGGTTGAAGATTTTTAGAAGAATGTTGAATATATAGGCCCCCAATCTCTTCTTGTAGGGTATCAGCTGAGAGGTCTCCTTTTAGCCTGATGGGGATCCCTTTTTAGGTTACCTGCCCTTCCTTTGTAGCTGCCTTTAACATTTGTTTCATTTCGGCTTTGGAAAACCTGAGGATTGTATGCTTTGGGGATGATCTGCTTGTGTAGAATCTTGCAGGACTTTTCTGTATTTCCTGAATTTGAATGTTGGCTTCTTTAGCAAGATTGGGGAAGTTTTCACGGACAGTACTCAGAAATACATTTTCCAAGATGTTTGCTTTCTCCCCCTCCCTTTCAGGGATGCCAGTGATTCAGAGTTGGCCTCTTTCCATAATCCCATACTTCTCAGAGGTTTTTTTCATTCCTTTTTATTCTTTTTTCTTTATTTTTGTCTGACTGTCTTATTTCAGAGAACCAGTCTTCAAGTTCTGAGATTCTTTCCTCACCTCGGTTTATTTTGCTGTTAATACTTGTGATTGCATAGTGAAAATCTTGTATTTTTCAGCTCTGTCAGACCTTTTAGGTTCTTTTTTATGCCAGCTATTTTATCCTTCGGCTCCTGTATCACTTTATTATGATTCTTATTTTTCTTGGATTGGGTTTTGCCATCCTCCTGAATCTCTATGATCTTTGGTCCTGTCCGTATTCTGAATTCTATTTCTGTCATTCCAGCCAGTTCAGCCTGGTTAAGAACTCATGTTGGAGAACTGGTGCAGTCATTTGGAGGACGTATGACACTCTGGCCTTTTGAGTTACCATAGTTCTTGCATTGGTTCTTTCTCATCTCTGTGTGTGGGTGTTCCTTTAACTGCATTGTAGATTGAGTAAAGTCAATAGACTTCTTTTCTGGATGTTTTCACTGGGCCGAGGCTTTCTGTAGGGTCTTTATTTGAAGCTGACTTCTTGTCTCCGGTTTCAGAGTCGGGTGTGTTAGTGAGGTACTTTTGTTGTTGAAGCTTTGGCGTGTGATCCAGCAGGTGACGCCTAGGCTTATTTGATCACTTGGTAGAATCTTGCTCAGAAACCCGTATCTTTTGGTCTTTTCCTGTAGTCAGCAACAGTCAGTAATGTGCATCCAGTTAACTTGGTTACTTGGAATTTATTTCTGTGAAATAGGAACTAAAGTTCTGCCATGACTTAGTAAATTATTGTTGGTATTATTTTTATGGTATACAAATTTAATATTGGTATCCACATAATTCCATGATTGGTCAGTTTTTTTAAGAAAAGTTTTTAGAGTCTAGAATTATCCATTGTCCCTTTTATACAATTAAACAATTTCTATAGAAATAACCTTTATTTGTCATATTTTAACTCTGGTACTATGTCATTTCCAGAAGGTCTAGTAAAAATTATACTCTATATGATGAAGTATTTTTAGCTTTTGTTTAATCTGTTAATGACACTGCTTTTTCTTTATGTATCTATTAGGATTTTTTCTGTGAATTTAGTGAACAGTCACCATGTGTTCTTTCAAGATCTCTGTTACAGGTAAGTTCCACTTAGTTTCACAATATTTCTTTAAACATTATATGTGTATTGACATTGTTTTATTGGTTGATTGAACAAAAGGTAGATGCTTTTAAAGGATTTTCCAGTTAGTGCTGTGTATTTTTTAATTGAAGTATTAACTTTAAGCATTAGACATTCATCAAGGTCATATCCTAGGTCATAAAACAAACCTCAGTAATTCAAAAACAATCAAAATCACACAAAGTATCTTTCTTATTTTAGAATTAAACTAGTAACCAACAAGAGAAAGATATCCAGGAAAATCTCCAAATATTTTGAAATTAAACAACTTGTAAGTAACACATGGGTCAAAGACAGAAGTCTTGAGGGGAGTTCAAAAATATTTTGAACTGAATGAAAATCAAAATATAACATACCAAAATCTGTGAGCTACAACTAAAGCAGTGCTTAGAGGGAAATTTGTAGCATTGAATGTTTTTTTTTGTTTTGTTTTTGTTTTGAGATAGTCTCACTCTGTTGCCCAGGCTGGAGTGCAGTGGCATGCTCTTGGCTCACTGCAATCTCCGCTTCCCGGGTTCAAGTGATTTTTGTGCCTCAGCCTCCTGAGTAGCTGGGATTACAGGCGCACACCACCATCCCTAGCTAATTTTTGTATTTTTAGTAGAGATGGGGTTTCACCATGTTGGCCAGGCTGGTCTCAAATGCCCGACCTCAGGTGATCCACCTGTCTCGGCCTCCCAAAGTGCTGGGATTACAGGTGTGAGCCACCATGCCAGGCATACTTTCCTTTCATATAAACATTCAATGTGGCCAGGCACGGTAGCTCACACCTATAATCCCAGCACTTTGGGAGGCTAAGGTGGGTGGATGACTTGAGTCCAGGAGATCAAGACCAGCCTAGGCAATATGGCAAAACCCAGTCTACAAAAAATGAGCTGGGTGTGGTGGTGCATGCCTGTGGTTCCAGCTACTCAGGAGTCTGAGGTTGGAGGATCGCTTGAACTGGGAAGTCCAGGCTGCAGTGATCTGTGATCCCACCACTGCATTCCACCTTGGGCAACAGAGTCAGACCCTGTCTCAAAAAAAAAAAAAAAAAGTCTACAGTTAGTAATTTAAGCTACCACTGTATGAGACCAGAAAAAGAAGAGCAAATTAAAGTAAACAGAAGGAAGGAAATAATGAAGAGCAGAAATTAGTAAAATATGGAACAGAAAAACAGTGGAGAAAATCAGTGCAACCCAAAGCTTATTCTTTGAAAATATTCATGAAGTCAGTGAACCTCTAATGAGACATAAGAAGAGAAAAATAGAAATGACTAATATCAAGAATGAAAGAAAGGGTATCATTACAGACTCTATAAACATTAAAAGGATAGTAATGGGATATACAACTCTGTCCATAAATGCAGAAGCAGATAAAATGGACCTATTCCTTTAAATGTAGATACAAACTACCAAAACTCACTCAAGAAGAAACAGATAATTTGAATAATTTCTTATCTGTTAAATAAATTGAACTTATAGTTAAAAACCTAACAATGCAAACTCCAGGCCAGCTCTGTGCAGTGTCTTCCAGAAAATAAAAGAGGCAAGAACACTCATATGAGCCAGAATTTACTCTATCAAAACCAAACCAAAATTACAAACATGGAAAACTATAGACCATAGTTTCCTCATGAACACAGATGTGAAAATCTTATTCCACGAATACAAATGTAAAAATTTTCAATAAATTATTAATGAATCAAATTCAACAATATATAAAAAGAGATAGTACACCATGACCAAGTGAGATTTATCCTAAGAATCACGCCTGGTTCACCATTTGAAAATTGGTCAGCATAATATACCGTATTATCTAAAATCTTAGTATATTCACAGAAATCATTTGACAAAATTCAATATCCATTCGTGATTTGAAACTCTTAGCAAAGCTAGATACAGAAGAGAACTTCCTAAACCTGATAAAGGACATACACAAAAATACCCTACAGCTAACATCATACTTAATGATGAAAGACTAAATGGTTTTCTCCAAGAATCGGAAGAAGACAAAGATGCCACTTCGCTCTTATTCAGCATTGGAAATCTTAGCCAGCACAATAAAGCAAGAAAAAGAAATAAATGGCATACAGATTGGAAAGGAAGAAAAAATACTGTCTACTTGGAGATGACATGATTTTCCATGTAGAATGCCCATGGAATTTACAAGGAAGTTCCTAGAACTGATTAGTGAATTTAATGAGATGATAGGATATGAAGTCATTATACAAAAAGCAGTTGTAATTCTATATAATTGAAATGAACAATGGGAGATCAAAATTTAAAAACTGAACTATTTACAATAACAAAAAATGAAATACTTAGGTGCAAATCTCATATGGTTAATATTCAGCAGTATTCAGTATATTAAATATTCAAATCCAGCATGGTAAATATTAGGGAAATGCAAATTAAACCACAGAAATACTATCCACCTTTTAGAATATCTTAAAAAAAAAAAATCTGGCCAGGCACAGTGGCTCATGCCTGTAATCCTAGCACTTTGGGAGGTGGAAGTGGGTGGATCACAAGGTCAGAAGTTCAACATCAGCCTGGCCAAGATAGTGAAACCCCATCTGTACTAAAAATACAAAACTTAGTCCAGCATGGTGTCAGGCGCCTGTAATCCCAGCTACTTGGGAGGCTGAGGCAGAGAATTGCTTGAACCTAGGAGGCAGAGGTTGCAGTGAGCCAAGATCACACCACTGCACTCCAGCCTGGGCAACAGAGTGAGACCCCATCTCAAAAAAAAAAAAAAAATCTGATAATACCAAGTGCTGGCGAGGATGTATTTGGTGATAGGAATGTAATGTGGTTTGGCTACTTGGGAAAATAGCTTGGCACATTCTTATAAATTAAACATGTAGCTCACACTCCTAGTTGATTGCCTAAGAGAAGTGAAATTTGACATTCTTCTGGAAACCTCTGCAAATGTGTAGAGCTGTTTGTTCATGATCATCAAAAACAGACAACCCAGTGTTCTTGAGCTGGTCAGTGTGGTACATACTGTGGTACCTGCACAGAGGAATACTACTCAGAAATAAAATGAAGTATGATACACTTACCAATGCCAACGAATCTCAACTGCTGGGTGAAAGAAGCCGGACTCAAAAGGCTATATGATTTCATTTTAATGACATTCTGGAAATGGCAGAACGATAGAGTTGGAGAGCAGATCAGTGGTTGCCAGGGGTTTGGGGCGGTAGGAGCGTTTGACCACAAAGGGATCCCATGAGGGAATGTTTTTAGGGTGATACAGGTTGTTCTGTATCTTGATTGTGAGACTGATTTGAAAAACTATGCTTTTGTTAGACTTGTAACTGTACAACAAACATAAATTTTACTATATGTGAATTTAAAATAAAATTTAAAAACAGTGTTAAGAAATCAAGGTATGGTATATTAAATATTAAATTATAGTGGATTGTTAAGGGAAGGAAATTAAAACATTAAATGCAAATTATTTTAAATTTTTTCATGTTCAAATATTTGTATATGTTATTGAAATATTTAAATATTTGTATATGTTACAAAACATTCCTTAGAGGTAAACATAGGATTATCAGGTAACATTTATAGCCATTTACTATTTCATAGTTTATGAAGCATTTTTTAATACATTAGCTATTTGACATAATCTGATTAGTCAGTTTATTTTGACTATTTTAATATTACTACTCTTGGGAGATTTTTGTTTCTGTACATTTTTTATTCTACATCAGAATTCACCTTCAATAAGGATTAATAAGTCACACTCATTGTGGAGACAGCAATTTATAAAAAATTTTCACGAACTTTTTATATTTTAATAACTTGTGTAGTCTGTGGTATTTATCAGTATACTCATTTCATAGTAATGACAACTCTGTGTGTGACACCATAACTAATATGTAACATTTGTTTTAAGACCACTTTCCTGGTGGATAACAAAAAGGTCTTTGGAACTCATCTCATGCAAGACATGGTGAAAGATGCACTTCGGTCTTTTGTCAGTCCTCCGGTGCTTTCCCCCAAGTAAGTATTGTAAGACATTTTAGAGTTGTATGTGCTCCTTTAAAAGCCCAACTTCTCTGTACTCCTTTATCAAAATTGTTTGGGATCAAATCTCCATGTAAAAGTAACTTAATCGTGTTAAAATTAACTGATCTCTGCCACATTGTTTAGGTTAAAACTAAGGTTTTTATGAGGTTGACAAAATTTCTGATAACTCCTCTGAGTTTTTTGTCTCCAGTGTAAGTCCTTCAGCTTTGCTCTAGTAGAGACACTGCCCCGAAAACATGCTGCCATCAGAGGCTGAAAAGGATTGCATGCAGAAAGAATCATCATTTGATTTGGCATTCTGAGAAATACCAGGCTTTTCCAATGGGGAAGGAAAGAAAGGAGTCATTATTTCTTAACAAAGCACTTACACTTTGTTAAAAAAATATATACGCTTAACAAAGTGTATCTTTTTCCACTGAAAGATACACGATGGCTTTCTATCACCAATTACTTCATGGTAGATCTAACTAATTCTATGTAATGACCTCCAAATATTTCATAATAAATGTTGAGTATCTCTTATCCAAAATGCTTTGGACCAGAAGTATTTTAGATTTCTGATGTTTTTGGATTTTGAAATATTTGCATGTACATAATATTGCTCAGGCTGGAGTGCGGTTGCATCATCTCAGCTCACTACAACCTCCGCCTCCCAGGTTCAAGCGATTCTCCCACATCAACCTCCCGAGTAGCTGAGATCACAGGTGCATGTCACCGTGCCCAGCTAATTTTTGTATTTTTAGTAGAGATGGGCTTTCCCTGTCTTGGCCAGGCTGGTCTCAAACTCCTGACCTCAAGTGATCTGCCCACCTTGGCCTCCCAAAGTGCTGGGATTATAGGCTTGAGCCACTGCACCGGCCTAATATGTTTCTTTTACATGGTGGTGTAATTTTTGTTAGCTCAAATCTTTTGAAAGCAGAATTCAGCCTGTTCACATTTGGTATATGCTATTGGGTCTGAGTTTGATGTTAATAAATCAACAGTCTATTAATCCATTAAATAAGATGTCTTAAACAGAAATACAAATAAAACAAGGTTATGCATTGATCAGTGCATGGAAATGTGACCAGAGGCTCATAGGAATCTAACCCTTTATTTCCCCTGTTAGCAATGATTTAATAGTCTAATTTAGTATCTTCAGAAACTTTATGGAACGTAGCTACCACAGATAATGCTAAGTAACTATATATATGGAAAAGTTTATTGTGTGGTGTTCCAGTTGTTCCTCTGTTTTAAAAATTTCAGTACTGTAGATGAGAATTATCTTTTCCTTTGTAAGTGATTTGAAACTTCTTCTGGAGTGTTGATGAGTTTCTCTTTATTTTAGGAGTTCAGAAGTTTTACCAGAATATTCATGTGTGATTTTCAGCTAGTCCTATCTGGAATTCAGTCATTAAAGACTCAAGTTTTCAGTCAGATCATTTGTCCCTGTTATTACTTATTTATTGCTTCACTTTCATCTGTTTTGTTTTTTCCTTTTTTAGAGCTCCTAGCATACTGAGTCTTCTAGAGCTCCCTTACCTATGCCTCATGACATTCGTCTCCTGGTTATTTTTGCTTTGTTGTGAGAAAGTTCTTCCTCTTGATCTTGAAGGCTACTAATGAACATATTTTTTCTACTGAATTTTAAAATTTGAAAATAATCATCTTTAGATTGAGAGAGCCTTTTTAAAGTGCTTTATTTTAATCTCAGGTAATTTTCTTGCTCTAGGGTTAAAGATGTAATGAACCTTCAGCACTTCCCATTTCACCAAATGCCTGTGTTCACCTTTTTCTTTCTCCTGGGTGCTGGTTGCACTGTCTTTTCCATTGTGTGACCTTGGCTCTGTTTATCAGATAAGGAACACCGTAAAGGAAACCACTTTGTGAGAAGAGATGAGGTGCCAAAGGGATGTTTCAGTGATTTATAACCAATGGTGAGGAGTGGGGATACAGAAAAAATTAGGATCCTGTATAGTGTTTTCTTTGTAATGACTATTATGAGCACAGTCCATGAGGAAATCAGTTGTAGGAAAATATATATGACACTGAAGTAGGGTCATGAAAAAGTAGGGCTTTGGACTTTTCCTTTTCTCCTTGCTAATTTGATCTTACTGGATCCAACTCTGATTGTGCAAATATAGATCTATAGGAATTGGAAATATCACAGATGTATTGTGTGAACTACATAATAATTGTAAAATGTTTCATAATCTAATACTAGCATTCTTTAACTTAGGAATTGGTTCCATTTTCTCTTTAATTCACCTTCTCTGTCATTTGTAGCATCTGCAGTAATTGCTGCTGCTTTCGTTTGGGCCGAATAGATTTTAATGATGTGACTATTATCTTGCAGGTGCTACCTATATAATAATCACCAGGCTAAGGACTGTATTGACTCCTTTGTTACTCACTGTGTTCGGGTAAGAGCTACAATTTGGATTGTCGTAATGGGTACTTTAAAAATCATGGGCTGTGGCCGGGCGCGGTGGCTCACGCCTGTAATCCCAGCGCTTTGGGAGGCTGAGGCAAGTGGATCCCCTGAGGTCAGGAGTTTGAGACCAGTCTGGCCAACATAGTGAAACCCTGACTACTAAAAATACAAAAATCAGCTAGACGTGGTGGCACACGCCTGTAGTCCCAGCTACTCAAGAGCCTGAGGCAGGAGAATCACTTGAACCCAGGAGGCTTCAGTGAGCCAAGATCATGCCACTGCACTGCAGCCTGGGCGACAGAGTGAGACTTTGTCTCAAAAAATAAGAATAATAAATTGCTGGACTGTAATTCCTTCAATGTCTTTAATTAATGCTTTTTTTCATCTAACATTTCTTACTTACTTTCAGTGAATAGATAAAAACTCCTAACACTTGAGTGGATGGTTTTATAACCTAAGGTCTTCTGATAGGTTATTAGCTACAGAGGCAGCCTTGGATGACCTCTCCCTGCAGCCTGCGAGGACCGCAGATAGGGAATGTTATGACTCAACTGGGAAAACAGCAGTTGCTTCCTTGAAATTTTTTGTGAATGGACATAAAAACTTTTTTTTTTTTAAACCTTAACAAAGAATATTTTTAACATCCTTATACACTTATCTTTGTATTATATTAATGAACTGAGTTATAATAAAATTAAAATTATTGGCTGAGCATGGTGGCTCACGCCTGTAATCCTAGCACTTTAGGAGGCCGAGGCAGGCGGATCACCTGAGGTTGGGAGTTCGAGCAGCCTGACCAACATGGAAAAATCCTGTCTCTACTAAAAATACAAAATTAGCTGGGCATGGTGGCACATGCCTGTAATCCCAGCTACTCGGGAGGCTGAGGTAGGAGAATCACTTGAACCCGGAAGGCAGAGGTTGTGGTGAGTAGAGATCACACCATTGCACTCCAGCCTGGGCAACAAGAGCAAAACTCTCTGTCAAAAAAAAAAAAAAAAAAAAATTATTAATTTAAATGAGATCACAAACTTTTTCATCTCAAGTAATTAGGAAAAAATGCAAATCTTGTAGTGAGTTGAATTATTCATTTTTATTTAATTTTAAAAAATTATTTATTAAGACGGTCTCCCTCTGTTGCCCAGGCTGGAGTGCAGTGGTGTGATCTTGGCTCTCTGCAAGCTCTACCCCCAGGGCTAAAGTGATCCTCTCACCTCAGCATTCGGAATAGCTGAGACTACAGACTCACGGCACCCCACCTGGCTATTTTGTGTGGTTTTTGTGGAGACGGGTTCACCCTGTTGGCCAGGCTGGTCCAGTGATCCACCTGCCTTGGCCTCCCAAAGTGCTGGGATTACAGGCATGAGCCCCTGCACCCGGCTTCATTTTTATTTAATTAGATGTAAGTATTTCTCTTAGAGAACTCCAACAGGCGACTTTTTTGGGTCTACTTCCAGTTACTAAAAGTTTATCTATGTATATGTAGAGAGAGAGAGAAAAAAAAAAGCAGCATGGTATGGGGAAAAGAAAAACAGAAGACCAGATTTCATTTCTTTTTTATCGTTAATATTTTATCAGGCACATTACTTTTTTTATAAACTTTCCTTTTTTTTGGAGACAAAGTCTCACTCTGTCACCCAGGCCGGAGTGCAGTGGCACAGTCTTGGCTCACTGCAACCCCTGCCTCCTGGGTTCAAGCAGTTCTCTGCCTCAGCCTCCCGTGTAGCTGGGATTACAGGTGCCTGCCACCACGCCCAGCTAATTTTTGTATTTTTGTTAGAGATGGGGTTTCACCATCTTGGCCAGGCTGTTCTTAAACTCCTGACCTCATGATCCACCCGCCTCGGCCTCCCAGAGCACTGGGATTACAGGGGTGAGCTACCATGCCCGACCCGACTTTCCACTCTTTAAAGAGTAAAATGCTTACATCTTCTCTGACCTCTTACAGGGTAGTTATTGATCAAATGAGATAATATCTGTCAAAGAATGCAAATATAAAACAGTATTATACTTCGAGAATCTTCTAATTCACACTTAAAGCGTCTTACCAATCCATGTCTCTTGCGTGGTTAGTGGAATGTTGCATAGTATTTTAGATGAGAACGCTGTATGGAGAAAGCAGGAATAAAGAACAATAGTCAAGGTTTGTGGCTATTAGCTCTTCTTAAGCTATATAATTATTAGGCATTCTGGTATATTTATAGCGGCACAGGAATGTCAGCCTTGAACATTGGCTTTTGACTCAAAATAAGCAGGAAAGAAATTGTCCTCATGAAATTGCAAGAAGATATCTAAAGATCGAAAGAAGATATTTTTACCATATGAAGGGAAGTTTCACATGAAGCTATGTTTTTTCCAGTTATTGATAAATTCTGGTGTTGAGTTCCTTAAACACCTATGTAAAATTAAAAGTATACATAGACATAGTTCTCATATACACAGCATTTTTTTTCCCTTAAACCAGATTGTGAACTTGGAATGTTAAGTTTCTTTGGTACCAGGAAATTTCATATTTACGGTTGACAAATTATATGTGTATTGCAGCCATTCTGTAGTCTTATTCAGATCCATGGACATAACAGGGCTCGACAGAGAGATAAGCTTGGTCATATTCTTGAGGAATTTGCTACCTTGCAGGATGAGGTAAGAGCCAGGTTCCCCTCTTTTCTAAAATTAAATGACTCACACACTTTGTCCAGATTTTTAAAAACAATTCTTCCGAACAATATTTTGACTGTTTAATTTTTCAACATGATCCACTTTTCACTTAAAATATAAGTTTCTTACACCAGCGTTTACAAAATGAAGCAGAACAGTAATCCAAACTGATAGACATCTTAAATATTTCTTTGATAATAGGAATAAATTATGAAATATGTATAAAATGATAGTTTTATAACAAGGTTACATATAAAAATATTAATATATTAATTTTAAAGTTAATATATGTACAGCAGCAATATTGATAAGTAAAGACCTGAAGTGTATTATTTGTATTTTTGTCCTTTAAAATTGATGTCTTTTTAGTTTAAGGCATGTTTAGGTAAATGTTAACCATTTTGAAATGAGAACTTCGAATGTAAACCTAACTAAAAATGCATTTAAAAATATTTCTTTGGGTGGTCAGATTTAAATTTTCTGCTTATATTCTTTTTAGCTGTATTTTTTTTTAAAGTTCTCTCATTACCTTAAGAAAACAAAACGAACACAGTTTATGACATTTTATTTTAATAGGCAGAAAAGGTTGATGCAGCGCTTCACACCATGCTGTTGAAACAGGAACCCCAAAGGCAACATTTGGCCTGTTTAGGTACCTGGGTCCTTTACCATAACCTTCGCATTATGATACAGTATCTTCTAAGTGGCTTTGAATTGGAACTCTACAGTATGCACGAGTACTATTACATATATTGGTAAGAGCACAGTTTGAGTTAAAATTGGTGGTAGGTGGAATGGATAAGATCTGAGAGAATTTAGAGTTAATTTCAGGGTACTTTTTCATTTAGTATATTTTACCTTTAGTTGTGGGACATTTGGAAAAATTAGAAAATTAGAGCTGGATCATCTTGAATATCTTTAAGTACTATAATATTGCATGAGTGTATTTTTCCAAATATGTAAAAATTAACAAAAAAATGACTCCAAAGTAAATGGATTGATTGAAGATCATTTATTTGTTTGTATGGAGAAAAATTAACACGTTTTGCCCTGAATTTGGTGGCACTAGCTGTGGATGTACTTGACAGAGTTAAACATCAAATTGGAATCAGGACTGTCTGCTTAGAAGAAATCATGACCAAGCTGATTACTGGGAGCATAACTGTTTCAAACCGTGGTGCTGAGGATGCACTTCAGGAGCTTTGGAGTTGATAAAAGATGATCTTCAACAGAGTAGTTCTTCCCTTTCACTTGAGGACAAAATAAAGAAACCTAGTAAGAGGATGCTTGAACATATTTTAGGCATGTAAAAGCTGTCATAGAAAGAAAATAAAATTGAGCATTAATGAATTCAGTTATTTTGAATCTTTTTCTCAATCTGGCACATAATTTTAAACTAATGACCTGTGTTACTCATCACAAACACTCAGGTTTAGTATGTTAGACTTTAATAGAGTTCACCTTTTAAACTTATTTAAACTTACTGAACTTAGTAATTAAGATATTCTATATTCTCTGAAGTCACTGCTGTGGGAGGGAAAGTAATTCTCTTCCATGCTGTTGATGTAGATTTTGTTACGAGCAGTGAAGGCTCTTGACAGATAACTCTTGCTTATGAAAAGTGAGTTTGAGCATCAACTATAGCAATATGAGAATAATTTTCCTTGCTATATGTTCTTCAACATTTATATAGATAATACCAAATAATCCTTAATAACAGGTATTTATATAGCTACTTTGGATAGTACATTTTGTTATTCATAGTAGACAATACTGGTTTTGTTAATTTTTATATGCTTTTTTGCACAGAGAATTGGGATCTTAATTCAGCAAATAAATGATACTCATAAATACTCCATTACACATTTGTCTATATTCATAAGATTTGTTTCTTTTCTTATTAAAAGAACTTTAGTTCTGCCCATAAATACCCTTGTGGTCTTTTCATAATTGTTTTTGAACTGCTTTTTAATTTCAAAATGACAGATTGGGCTCCTGCATTTCCCTGAGATAACCTTTAGTTGTTTTTCATGCATATGATCCCTGAAGCATGTGGACTCTTTTTAAATCATCAGCAAAAACAGTGATCCTTAAACTTTAACATGCATCGTAATCACTTGGAAAGTGCGTTAATACACAAATTTCTGGGCTAATTCCTGACCTGTTAGGTCTAGGGTGAGACCGAATAATTTGCATTTCTAACTGGTTCTCAGGTTAACTGCTGCTGGCCCAGAGATGACAATCTGAGAACCATTGGTATAGAGTATCAGCACTCTCTTAGACATAAATGTATATTAATTTTGATAAAGCACTTAATAGATCATTGAGGTACCTGATATTTGAGAGGAAAAGGCTGCATCTTAGTTGTCCCCTTCACTCATGTGTCCTTAGGTTAGATAAACAGAAGGTAGACGGCACCGTCAGTTCCCTATAGAAATCCTTCACTTGAATTAAGGTATATGAGTTGTTATGGACTCTCACATTTTGTAGGGTGGCAGGGAAACAAAATTCAGTTATATACTGTAAAAGGGTACTATAGTAAATGTTTTTCTTGAATTCAGGGCCAGGAATTATTTACTCTCCATATGCAATTATAGGTCTTATTATTATTGATTATGTTATGAAGTGTATATATATATATATATATATATGTATATATATATATAGTCTCCTAGATTTGAAGACTTTTGTGGCTTAGCAGTGTTAAAGTTCTGAAAAATTAGTGTCTGGTAGAATGTTTTGTTTTATATTTTGTTTATTAAACTCAAGTAAATTGTAAATGTGAATGTTCTTTTTAAGAATGATTTTTTATAATGCCAATAATTTATCTTTTTCTGATTTTATTTGTGATTAAAATATTTATAGACTGAACTGAACTGTGTTCTGATATAATGAAAACTTAATGGCATTCATTTGATTTGCATATGTACATGTATAATTATCAGGAAATCTGGAAAGTTGTAAAATGTTGAAAGGGAAAATTAATCCTTGTGTTCATTTCCTGTAAGATCTATAATCGAATGATCTGTTTTTAAAGACCTGAAGCATTATTTGAAGTATCTGTTGTTGTTAATATATGTGTTGATAAAGCTGTCTCATTTAGACATCTACCATTAACTAACATTTTGTATCCTTTAAGGTATCTCTCTGAATTCCTTTATGCATGGTTGATGTCAACACTGAGTCGTGCAGACGGCTCTCAAATGGCAGAGGAAAGGATAATGGAAGAGCAGCAGAAAGGCCGTAGTAGTAAAAAAACAAAGAAAAAAAAGAAAGGTGCTGTGGATTATTTTTAAACTTAGCAACAGAGTGTACTTTAATTTCTACAGATAAATAGATGGAACTACTTGTGAGTTACTCATTATATTTTAGCTCTTGTTCCTCCTCTTTTCAGAAACTATAAGGTAGAGACTGAGTCCCAGTATTAATGACATAAGCTTTTTGGTTCCTTTCCTTGCTTTCATTTCTTTGCTGTTCTGTCTATCAGAGAATCTTTGACCAAGAAGTAGCCACGTGGCGTGTGCAAGCAAGATACAGGTTAGGGGACACGACAGCAGGAGGCCATTGACCTTTTGACAGAGCCTGATAGCTCAGGAGGGCAGTAGTTCTGGAGCTGTGCTGTGGTAGTGGGCACCGAAAGGTGCCTTGGGCATCACCCAAGAACCATGAGAACAGAGAACTGTTTCAAAGGGACTGCCCTATTGATCACTTAGGGAAGGCTATAGATATTGCTGCAATTATTGTAAAATACTGCTTCATATTTCCTTAGGACTTAAAGCAGTTTGGATGGGTCGTTAAATCACTGTATTCGTGGGTTTCCTTTAAAAGGTTAAATCTCTGGTGAATTCAGAAAAGTTATAATTACTTTATACTGGAATTTTATAGTATTAGCTATTTGGGGACATGATTATTATATTTTATTATTTGTAGATTTTGACCATAAATAAAATTTAACCTGTAGAAACAAACTGAAGTTTTAATTTAGTATATAAGCTGGAAGATTTTTTTAAATTAGACTTTCTTTTGCAATAATGCAAGAGGAAGGAGGAAGAGATTGTGGAAGATTATGTTTTTCTTTCTAATTACAGTTCGCCCTTTGAGCCGAGAGATCACAATGAGCCAAGCGTATCAGAACATGTGTGCTGGAATGTTTAAAGTAAGTTGTTGAAAGTGAAGTTCTTTTTACCTTTTAGCTGTATTCCTATTATATAGTTTATTTAAACTCTTTTCTGTGGTTCTTTCTAGATTATAATTTCACCTTTGTTTTACTGTGTCTGCTTGAGGATTACCTTTATTGTCATTAATTTGTTAACCATTTGAATCCTTGCTGTGTGTGAGATACTTTGTACTGAGTACATTGCAGGAGATACCAATTCTATATGGTCCTTGTTTCAAATCTGTAGCAACAGACCAGTTGATGTGTCTGTGACAGGTAGTAAGAAAAGGAAGAGAGTACTTCTGATTGATGATCAGGCAAGGCTTCCTGGAAGAGATGGAATTTAGGTTTTTTAGGAGTGTATTTGGAAGAGGGTGAGCTCCACAACCAATGGCTTAAGCAAAAGCAGGCTTTTTCAAGAGGCAGTGGGTACTAACTCTTAAGTTGTACTTGGCAGTCCAAGAAATCATTTGAGGCAACTTACATGAAAATGCATAAAGCAGAACATGGACTTTGTTTGAAAATAGGACGTGTGCTTATGACAATTATATGTCCTCATTTTTTCAGAAGTGTTTACTTGAAGGTTTTAAATAGCTGTTTCTTGTCTTCTATTCCGTATTGATGAGAGTGTTTGCTTTTTTCATATTGATTTCATCTTTTTTCTTGTTCCCTTTTTCATTTAGACCATGGTTGCATTTGACATGGATGGCAAAGTACGTAAACCGAAGTTTGAGCTTGATAGTGAACAAGTTCGGTATGAGCACAGGTTTGCTCCGTTCAACAGTGTGATGACCCCGCCGCCCGTGCACTACTTACAGTTCAAGGTGAACCTGCTCAAGGAAATTGTTCGGAAATCTTCAGTCTTAGACCTTCGTAGAGAGATGCTGTTTGTACCTAGCCATCTTGTTACATTTACAGTTACTTAAATTATAAGAATAATATGAGGTAGCATATGAGGGTTGAGAATTACATATTACCTAGGAAAAAAGAGGGAGATGTGCCAAATGTTTGCCCCAGTGTCTGTATATGAGTGGATAGAAAATGTAGAATTCTTTAATAATTAGAAATGGAAGTTTAGAATTGTTCATATTAAACATGTTTTGAATTATATTTCCCCTTCTTTTTAGGAAATGTCTGACCTCAATAAATATAGCCCTCCTCCTCAGTCTCCTGAATTGTATGTGGCAGCTAGTAAGCACTTTCAGCAGGCAAAAATGATATTGGAAAATATTCCTAACCCGGACCATGAGGTGAGACAGTAATTTTAGGGGAAAAGCGTGGCAGGAAATACATCTCTTACTGCTGGATGAAAGTTAATTATGAAAGTGAACTTTAATAGTGTTAGTGAATATAACTTGTCATGTTTCTGTGAAAGATTTCGGATAGTTTTGTCAAACTAACCTTGTCAGACTTCAAGTTAATTTTAAGAATGAGGTGATGTAAATACCTGCTTTGTGTAAATTTAGAAGTCAATGCAAAGACAAATTATGACTCACAATCATGAAGTAAGAAAGATAAGCATAAGATCCAGACTGATCTGATTCATAGCTCAAAATGTTAGCATTGAAACATTTCTGGTTTAATCAGTTTGTTAAGGGGGCTGGGCATGGTGGCTCACACCTGTAATCTCAGCAGTTTGGGAGGCCCAGGTGGGTGGATCACCTGAGGTCGGGAGTTTGAGACCAGCCTGGCCAACATGGTGAAACCTCGTTTCTACTAACAGTACAAAAAATCAGCCAGGCGTGGTGGTGCATGCCTGTCTGTAATCCCAGCTACTTGGGAGGCTGAGGCAAGAGAATCATTTGAACCCTGAGGTGGAGGTTGCAGTGAGCCAAGATTGCGCCATTGCACTCCAATCCTGGGTGACAAGCGAAACTCCATCTCAAAAAAAAAAAAAAAAAAAAATTATTAAAACGTAACTAAGTTTTACATAAATATGAAAAATGACCAGGCCAGTTGTCACAGAAACAACCTTATTCCACTTGACCATTTAAAATAAAGGCTATTGCTTTTGAAGACTCTGAGATATCAAAATAAACTTGGGGAAAAAAAATTGTTTCAGGCTTTTGGTATTTTAATAATTTACCATATCCCTAATTTTATTGAAATACATTTATTTTCTAAAAGTTACCTGTAATGTGTACATACTGTTTTGGGAAGTATATCTTGGGACCACTTCCATAGAGGGGTAGATCTATTTGTCAAAGATCATTAATGCTTAGATCCAGCAATTCTGCTTTTTGGGATTTATATAGATACATGAACACATACAGGAAGTGAGAGTGATGAACATAAAAGTATTCATTGCAGCAGGATTTCTAATAGCAAAAAGCAGGAAGAAACAGTAGTATCCATCAACAGGGGACTGATACATGATGATACATTCATACAGTGGAATACTACGCAGCCTTAAGGAGGATGAGGAAGCTCTTTACATACTGTGATGGAATGCTCCGTATGATTTAAGAAATCTAAAAAGAAAGGCGCACTTTAATATGCATAGTATGGTGCAGTTTCCATCAAAGGGGACAAGGGAAGCCTATATGTATATGTGCGAGTATAAAATATCTTTAGAAAGATAGTGTCAGAATTGGTAGTTTTGTTTCCTTCCTTGGAGGGAAGCAGAGTGCTTGGAAGAGGGATGGGGAGACACGTTTTAAAAATTATATGTACCATCTAAGAAAATATATAGGGGGAGTCTAAAAATTTGAGGAGCTACCTATGATAGATGACATATTTAATTTAGTGAAACTTCATTCATTTATTCAAAGATGAGTCTGTGCTCCTAATACTATGTATGCTATGCTGCCTTTTCAGGACTTTGCAGCCTAATTTATTTGTTATTCAGGAAAGCGAGATAAGGTAGCCATTTCAATTCAGAGTTAATCGAAATGAAGTTCTGTATTATTAAAAGAAATATATTTAGAATTTTAAATTGCCTTTATTTAATAAAACATCAACAATTCCATTATACAAAGTTCCTGTTAGTATCTATAATTAAGAAATTTTGGCTGGCCACAGTGGCTCACGCTGATAATCCCAACACTTTGGGACGCCAAGGTGGGAGAACTGCTTGAACCCAGGAGTTCAAGACCAGCCTGGGCAACATAGTGAGTTCCTGTCTCTGCAAAAATTTAAAAATGAGCTGGGTGTGATGGTGCACAGCCATTTGGGAGGCTGAAGTGGGAGGATTGCCTGAGCCAGGAGGTGGAGGCTTCAGTGAGCCGTGTTCTCACCACTGTACTCCAGCCTGGGTTGACAGCAGGACTCTGTCTCAAAAAAGAAAAAGAGAAATTTTGACTATGAAGTTAATGTTTCAATAGTTTTATGTTCATGTTTCAGGTTAATAGAATTTTAAAGGTTGCCAAACCCAACTTTGTGGTTATGAAGTTATTGGCAGGAGGACACAAAAAGGAATCTAAAGTGAGTACTTTGTGGGAAAAAGAAGTGGTCTTAAATTATTGTGAAGTTTCATAATTTTTTCCAATGAGATGTGTAAATATTACAGGAAAAATTAAACCACTGAACAAAAATCATTCTAAAAAGTTTAGTTCAGCAGCAAAAAATTAGAGCTTGCCATTTTGCTTTGAGATGTATATTTTGTTGCGTTAAAATTTCTAAAATCTGCCCATATGTTTTCCATCTCCTTGCTGTGTAAATTACTGAATAACTTGGGGTAAAAAAAGAAAATTTATGTAAAGAAAATTTTATGGGAGAAGTACGAGGTATTTAAATGTCATCTGCCTTTGGGAAAGTGAGTGCTTTAATAATGAAAGACTTCTTTGTAATGGCTCAGAAGAGGAGTCTATAAGCTTTTTTTTGGTAATGTTGTATCATCCATGCCACGTCAGTATTTCAGAGCACAGATTCTGCGCTGTGGAGAGGCCAGCCGTGGAGGCATTTGCCTGTGTGTGTTGTGCACCTTGTTTTCTTCCAGTGTTTCTTGTGATCTGCCTTCCTCCGCTCCTGCCCTGGTTTCCTACTGACTGACTCTCTCATCTCATTGCTTAGTTCTGTCAGTTACCCTGGAACTAAAAAGTATGCTGACCCCTGATCTAACTGAATGCCTTTTCTATAATTTTTGACTGTTTATCTTTTTTAACTGTTTTCCAAAGATAGAAAACAGCTGGTCAGCCTGTTTTCTTACGATCTTCATAAAACTCAAAAACAAATTAATTGGTTTTTCTTCCATATCCTATCTTTTTTGTCATTAACCTAGTTTTTAAAATCTATTTTGTGCTGCCTTGTTTCTAAGAACACAAGAAACTCTAAAAAATAGTCTTTGTTTTGTGTACCATCTGAATATTTGTAGATACATTAATTGACTTTCTGGGTTTTCTTTAACAGGTTCCTCCTGAATTTGATTTCTCTGCTCATAAATATTTTCCTGTTGTGAAACTTGTTTGAGAGAGACTGGGAAGGTGGCCACAAAGGGGCAGAGTCTTCTTTCAGACCCCACTCTTCGAGGGCACATCACCAGGCTCCACATCACGGGAAGTGAGATGGATTTCTTGGATAACTCATTATAAGGAATACTTTTAGTTTGACAGCCTTATATGACGTGAATGAAAACTGCTGTTTTAAAGTGGTTTATTATGTTCCATGGAAGAAACTGGTCTTACTGAATGCATTGATGAACATTATATGGTTTTATTACAGATTTAATCACAAATCATTTTTTATGAATGATTGAGTGAAAATAGTGTTTGTAAAGGTTAATAAATTTCTTGACCAAAAAAAAAAAAAATGCACTGCTGGAGATGAGAAACAGTAGCTCTCTGTCCATGTTAAGAACCGAAGAAGGTGTATGCTCTTTAACATTTGAGTAGTTCCAAAACGTTATCCAAAAGAAGTTTCAAATCAAGGGGTTAATTAAACACTTGTATGAGATTTTGGTAAAATACATTTAGAAGAGATTTTTAGGAGGACTTCTAAGATAGAAACTAAATTACATGAAAATTGTGATTTTTGTGTGTCATGACATCACAAATTATATATCTAAGAATACAGATGTGTAAAAAAAAAATCCTTTACCTGTTACTTTTGGCACTTTTAAAAGATTATACATTATGTTTGCTGGTGACATTATTCAAAAAGGAGGCAGATAGAAATGTATATAGATTAAAATTTAGGTCTAGGTTTAAATGTGGTGTACTCCTTTTTGTTTACTTCATATTCAGTTTAACCCATGAAACATTTTCAAATGAGTGCCTGTTAAGTATCCTCTGGCTTTGAAAATCTGACTACATCCCCCTGTGCTTCCAAGTGCCTGCTGCCAGAGGCCCTCCCCTTCCTTTCCCACTTGTCCTGTCTCCGCTCTGATGTTTGCGATGGCAGCTGTCTAGGCCTTTTGGGCCTTCCTTTTTGTCCTCTGTAGCAGGCAATACTCTTAGCAAAATGACCCACTCTGTGATGTAAATTGGCTTTGATGGCTTAGCCTAAGACGAGTGACAGTTTTATATTTGGTCTGTGGTTAAAAAGGTTCTCAGCTTCAAATATGTTTTTGTTTTTTTTTTGTTTTTTTTTTTTGAGACGGGAGTCTCACTGTGTCGCCCAGGCTGGAGTGCAGTGGCCGGATCTCAGCTCACTGCAAGCTCCACTTCCCGGGTTTACGCCATTCTCCTGCCTCAGCCTCCCGAGCAGCTGGGACTACAGGCACCCGCCACCTTGCCCGGCTAGTTTCTTGTATTTTTTAGTAGAGACGGGGTTTCACCGTGTTAGCCAGGATGGTCTCGATCTCCTGACCTTGTGATCTGCCCGTCTCGGCCTCCCAAAGTGCTGGGATTACAGGCTTGAGCCACCGCGCCCGGCTGCGTATCTTAACTCTGATTTGATATCTTTCATAAAAACATGATAGTGAAACTTGTCTGGCAGTATTTTACAGCAGCTAACCTGACTGAACTTGCTAAGGGTGTTCCTGTTGCCCCTCTTTGCAGCTAATGAGCTCTCCTGGCTTTCCTTTCCAAGAGTGGTAATACTTGTGTTATTCAAGAATAGCCATTAGGCATCCTGAAATTTCAGAACCCAAAAATCTTTTTAAAAATGTGTGTGTGTTTTTTTTAAGTAGCCTGTACAATAGAAACTTGAATTATGGAGAGATGAAGAGTATACCTGTTACTGATTTAGTTACTTTGTTGAGAATGAAAACATTGTTTCTGGCTGGTAATTACTGAATGCTTTAAATGAAAAAAGGCAAAGGAATGGTAGGAAATAGGCAAGGCAAGAAACAAGGAATCAAAAGAAAAAGCAAAGAGGAAGAGGGAATGAGCATGGACATTTGGCAAACAACCAAGAAGAGAGCCTGAAGCAAGTTAGAAAGCTGAGAAAGTATTCTTCTTTCCCAGTGGCCAAGATATAAAGTATAAAAACTATGTCCCCCTTAAAAGCAAAAAAAGGAATATAGATTAATGCAACAAAGGCCCTGCTAGATGATGGGATCACTTTTAATTAAGAGGGTGCTCTGGCATTTTTTAGCCACTATGTCTGATTGAGTCTGCTAGTCTCCTGGTATAGTCGAGCATCTAGGTTATTTTGAAGTAGGTCTTCCTAAAAGTTTTCCTATTAACCTATTATCAACTAAAAAAAGATTGATTAGTGTTAGATTTATCAGTGTATGTTACAGAATCGTGTGGTTTCCTTTAAGTAGCTTTAATTTTTGGTTTTTAGTTTGTTTAGAGATGAGGTTTCACCAAGTTGCCCAAACTGACCCAAACTTGTGGGCTCAAGCAGCCCTCCTGCCTCAGCCCCCAGAGTAGCTGGGATTATAGGCACATACCTGCTTGGCTAGTTTTTGTTTTTAAACAGCAGGTTTCTAACTATAAAAACAAATTTGCCATTTTATAATTTTTAAAGTAATCTGCCATTCACGGTACTTACTGAAAAACTAGAATAAGACAGTCTTCTCTCATAGAGCTTTTATAATCTTACAACGAATGCAGAAAAGCAACAGGTATTGAAAATGCAGTGAGGAATATGCCGTATGCTGGGTAGGAGAACTGCCCCACATGAAACTTTAGCCGACAAATCCCCATCACATTTATTATTCAGGAGGCGTTGCTGGGAAAGGGGTCTCAGACAGAATGTGCACAGGCTTGGAGGGGAGAGGGTGGCAGCCTGGCTGAAGTACAGAGCAGGAAAAGGATGGCAGAGATGAACTTGAGAGATAAGGAGAAGCCAATACCCAAAAACCTGGCAGGCCAAAAGATTAAAGATTTTGGACTTTATTCTGATATTGGTAGATACTACTGAAGGCTTTTATGCAGGGACATGATGGGATCAAATCACATCTGCTTGCCTGAGAATGGTTCAAAAGGGAGGCAGGGAATCCAGTCATGTGAGAGAAAATGTTGGTCTTAACAAAGGTAGTGGCAGAGCAGGTGGAAGAAAGTGGATGAAATCAAAAGTTTCCAGAGCTAACAGCTAACGGGACATGGTAAATGAGAGTTTCTGCCAAAATCTAGGATGATTTTTCAGAAATTTTTTGGCTTTGGCAACTGGATGGGGGTGGTGCCACTTGCTTAGTTATCTATGCAAGGTAGACCAGGTTTGGGATAAAGATTGCTTTAGACATTGAGATATCTTTGGGACATCTTGAAGATGGCAGGTAGTTTGATCTCGAACTGGGAGGTGCCATCTGGGGTGGAGATGTACTGAGGACTAAGTAACTATAGTCACTGTAATTTTCTGGGCGTTGCCGTTGCTCAAGGGGCTCCTAGAGTAAGGGCCTTGAGATGGGTCCCAAGGAACAGACTTCAGAGGGCCAGGGAATGGGGAGGCCAGTGAGGTGGTGGGACAGGCCACTGTTTGACAAGCATGCCTGGTCCACCGTTTTGTTTGCACAAGACTCTGACAGTATATTGCCTTAAATAGTCAAAGCGCATCCTGTTTGGAAAAGTTTAGGGGAGGTGGTTGTTTCCCTTGTTCCTCTTTGGCTGTGCTCTGGGCACTGGAAAAAGCTTGCAAAGGAGACTTATCAGGAAAATAAGTAGAATGCAGGGCCACATGCTGCTCAAAGGCCATTAAGAGAAGGACTGAAAAGAGCCCACTGAACTTGGCAAGTAAAGAAGATTGCTGGTGACTGGGGCGAGCTCTTTCTTGAAGCGGTGGGGCAGAAGCTGGAAAGTCAGTTGAGGTGTAGACCATGTGGTGTGGAAAGAGTGACTCAACTTGGGCTTGAAGAACTGACTTCCCCATATTCATACTTGCCCCACTGTATTCGTGGAGTGGCGGGTATGATCTTAAAAGATCATAAAATGCAAGCATGGTCACTTGACAACTCAAAGTCCACTGTTCTCTAATGAATGACCTAGTCTTTTTTTTTTTTTTGAGACGGAGTCTTGCTCTGCCACCAAGGCTGGAGTGCAGTGGCCGGCTCTCAGCTCACTGCAAGCTCCGCCTCCCGGGTTCACGCCATTCTCCTGGAATGACCTAGTCTTTACCCAGAATGCCAGTTGGACCCCTTCTGCCTCTCCTACTTCGTTTCTGCCCTCTCCGTTCGGCCCCTCAGGCTGCAGCCACGTTGCCTCCCTGAGACCCCCCCCAAGCCTTTAGTATCAAATTTTGGAGACTCAACATGAGGTTATTATGCAACAGCTCTGTTGAGTCTCTAAACTGATCACGAGGTCAGGAGATTGAGACCAGCCTGGCTAACAGTGAAACGCCGTTTCTACTAAAAATACAAAAAATTAGCCAGCGTAGTGACATGCATCTAGTTCCAGCCACTTGGGAAGCTAGAACTACATATGCGTGTCAGCACAGGTGACTGTTCTATTTTGTTGGAACAGCCCACAGCCCTCTCCATTGTTGGCTGAATCCGTCGTGATCCCCAGGGCAGCCTAGAGAAAGCGTGCAGACTGCACACATGCCAAGCACACAGCTTTTGGGGCCCTGTGGGTTGAAGATGTACTGACAGTTGATCTCATTCCACAGAAGGTTTAAGGCAAACCGACGTCCTTAGTCCACAGTTTTTAAGGATCTAATAGAGGATGAAGGGGAAAAGCAAAAAAACAGCTGTGACACGTTTTAAAAGTTGAACAGAATATTTTATTTCTCAGCAGTTGTATGCAGACAAATTAAACATGAGATGAATAGAGACTTTATTGAGAAAGTAAGAGAAAATTTCTATCAACCCCAAGAAGGACTCAAAGTGAGGTTGGAAGAGGACTTAGAGTATGAAAGTACTCTACGAGTTTATCTAAGTTGCCTTTTCTGGGTGGGAAAGTTTAACCTTAGCGACTAGGTAAAAGGACATCAGACATGAAGAATGTTTAAGTTGGAGGTGGCAACATGAATTGCAAACAGGGCCTGCTTCAGTGACTGTGTGCCTGTAGTCCCAGCTACCTGGAAGTCTGTGAGGCCAGGGGTGCCAGCACACCAGCTAGATGCTCCGTAACTTCTAGGCCCCATTTGCCCCTCTGAAATTGAGAGGGTTGGATCAAAAGATCTTGGGCCTCAGCATCTCACATCCTGGGGATCCTCCCACTCATCCCTTAGCGAGCCTTGCTGGGAAGTCAGTCATTAATGATGTGGCCAGTTATTTGCAAGTGGTAAGAGCCTATTTACCATAAATAATACTAAGAACCAACTCAAGGTTGGTTCTTAATGCCATTGTTATTGTGAATCAGGATTAAATAGTAATTTTCAAAAGTAACTTGATTTTAAAATCAGTTTTGTGAGTCATTTACTACAAGCTAAATGTACACTATGACAAAAACAACCATTGTATTCCTGTTTTTCTAAACAGTCCCAATTTCTAACACTGTATATATCCTTCAACATCAGTGAACTTTGTTTTCTTTTACTCCAGTAATAAAGTAGGCACAGATCTGTCCACAACAAACTTGCCTCTCATGCCTCGCCTCTCACTGCTCTGCTCCAGGTCAGCCCCCTTTTGGCCTGTTTTGTCAAAAGCCTCATCTCCTTGCTTTTCTTGGTAATATATATTTAGGGAAGGTGTTGCTTTGCCCACACACAGGAAGCAAAGTAAATACAGACCACAAATGTTCAAATTGTAAGCCACTTAATAGCGTTTTGCACATTAAAAATGACAAGGGTTATTATACAAGTAGCCTTTTTAAAAATTCTCACACAAAACAGCTTTGTATTTAGACTTAAAGCTGTTGCTAGTTTGCTAGTGACATTTGTGTTAACAGTCAGTGTTCTAGGCCATTGATTGTCAGAATCAGAAGTGACTGCACAAGAGCATAAGCCAGCCAGTCAGTGAGAACAGATAACAGGCTGGCACCAGCGCTTGGCACAGCACGTGGAAAGGAGGACATCAGAGGGAACCCAGAGTTCTCTTGTCTCCTTCACAGCAGATGGACTCTTCCTATAGGTGGCTGTTAATTTACACAAAGTCATAGTCCAGAATCAGGAAGCCCCACTGTCGCCAACACCTGAAGGAGAACTATGTTCCATTTTTGGTGTTGAACTTCTCATGAAATACCTATTATCAAAAATTGTGACATCTTACTAGACACTTCAAAAGTACCCCCAAAAAACTGTTTTAAAAGACCATTCAATTTTTTCCTACACACAGTACATACTAAAATTTGACAATCATCTTTAGATGTACATTTTATTCAGTACATTTCACAGTTTTCAGTATTCAGTCCCTCATGAACATTTATACTCATCTCTTCAGTCCTGATGTGAAATGTGATTCCAGTTCAATTCAGAGTGTATGATTCCGCTTTTCATGCTGATCAAGTAAATTTATGGTGTCTCTTTTCTGATCTTCAACATTAAAAACTAAAAAGGAAAAAAAATACACATAATATTCTAGTATTAAACATTTGAGATACCAGCCCTAGGCAGGTCCCATTTTATCAATTTCTAGAAACTGTCATAAAGAGGACTGTATCTCCCACAACAACACTAATTGGGAGGTGCATTCCTCGTCAAGGACAAGATGGCAAAGGTGATACGGGAGGAGGGCAGGGAAGTGCTGGGTAGAGAAGGGCAGGGTGTCTGGCAAGGGCTTCACCCTCAGGCCTGTGTCCATGGACCTACATGAGAACAAGCACTCCTGTCTTCATGCCCAAACGTTGCATTTTCCAAGACCACTCCGGCCTGCCATGCCCCCTCATTCTGTGCCCATACAAACCCTGAGACCCCAGCGGGCACACACACACACAGGCAACTGGACATCGAGAAGAACACACTGGCAGAACACACCAAAAGATGCTGGCAGGCCATTGACGGCAGAATGATTCAGACGCCAAGGGAAATCTGGCCAAGGACAGTGGGAGGAGGGGAAGACCACTTTCCCACACCATCCCCCTCTGGCTCCCCATCCATCTGCTGAGAGCTACTGCTACCACTCAATAAATCTTGCATTCATTCTCCAAGCCCACATGATCTGATTTTTTCAGTACACTAGGGCAAGAACCCAGGATACAGAAAGCCCTCTCCTTGCGGTAAGACAGAGGGTCTACTTGAGCTAAGCTGAAAGAGCGCACTGCAACACACACCCACTGGGGCTCCAGGAGCTCTAAACACACAACCCTAGATGCTGCTGTGGGGTGCGAATCCATCCTCCCCACGACCTGCCCGTCCGCATGCTCCCCCTAGGGGTTTGAGCCGCGGACACTGAAGAAGCGAGTCACACCCCCACTGCATGCCCTGTGAGAGGGATGAGGGAACTCCTCCCCTTTTGTTTCTTTTTTGAGACAGAGTCTCGCTCTGTCACCCAGGCTGGAGTGCAGTGGTACGATCTCGGCTCACTGCAAGCTCCGCCTCCCGGGTTCACGCCATTCTCCTGCCTCAGCCTCCCGCGTAGCTCGGACTACAGGCGCCCGCCACCACGCCCGGCTAATTATTTGTTGTCGTCGTGTTTTCAGTAGAGACTGGTTTTCACCGTGTTACCCAGGATGGTCTCCATCCCCTGACCTCGTGATCCGCCCGCCTCGGCTTCCCAAAGTGCTGGGATTACAAGCGTGAGCCACCACGCCCAGCTGGAACGCCCTTTCAAGGGTCCAAATAGATGGCCAACAATGTGCCATGAAACAAAGCTGAAGCACCTAAAGATTCCATACTTGTTTGTAACTGACATAATGCCCCATATGCCATAGGAAATGGACAGTATCAAGTGCAATCGTGACATTTTAAATACAATCACCACGCTCCTGTGCAGTGTGACTCCCTTGCTACTGCACTTCTAAAGGCACACCCTGCCTCCTTGAGAGCCGTCCGCAGCTTCAGACAGCTCTTGGGACTCCAAAGCTCTCCCTTTACAGAGCTGATGTCTGTGTAGTTTCTACCATCTGGTCTTACTCTATCCTTTAACACACAGAAAACATAAAAAGGAACATCACAAATAAAACCTAAAACCACGGTCTTGATTTATAACTATGGCACATTAAATGGTAGTTTAATGACTATTCATTTAAATAATTGCCTTATTA
Organism: Rhinopithecus roxellana; assembly: GCF_007565055.1. Taxonomy (NCBI): domain Eukaryota; kingdom Metazoa; phylum Chordata; class Mammalia; order Primates; family Cercopithecidae; genus Rhinopithecus; species Rhinopithecus roxellana. The sequence continues at coordinate 34,769,378 of NC_044564.1, forward strand.
AATTAATGGTATCTGTTAAAGGCTCTAATAAAGTTGGAGCTAATGCTTTTTTCTTCCAATTTCCCTGGAGCAAGTAAGGTCTCACTATTTCAATGACAATCTTAAAATGATGTTGAAGCTGATGTTGACATTTCTTCAACTTCTTCAAAGAGCTACCAAGGCACTCATCTTCTTTACCTTACCTACTTTGTTTCAAACCTCGCACAAGCTCAAGTTCTTAGGACCATGTGAGTGTAGGAAATGAGAGATCCAAAAAGGCTTCACCACAAAGTCAAGCATTTAGTAGGACACTAGGCCCAATTTAAAAGGTTTCAGAGCCAGCCACAGTGGCTCATACCTGCAATTCCAGCACTTTGGGAGGCTGAGGCAGGCAGATCACCTCAGGTCAGGAGTTCGAGACCAGCCTGGCCAACATGGTGAAACCCTGTCTCTACTAAAAATACTAAAAATACAACATTAGCTGGGCACGAGCCTGTAATCCCAGCTCCCAGCTACTCGGGAGGCCAAGGCAGGAAAATCATTTAAACCCGGGAGGCGGAGGCTGCAGTGAGCCAAGATCATGCCACTGCACCCCAGCCTGGGCAAAAAGAGCAAGACTCCGTCTCAAAAAAAAAAAAAAAAATGTTGTTAGAATAGAGGTAAGAAAGTGACCAGACCGTGAAACATGCTCAAGAACACACAAGTGGAGTCAATGACAAAGAACAGAAAGAGACTTTGTATTTGCTTCAAAGTCTGGCTGCTAATGTATTTCGCCATTTGCCTTTTTAAAAAATTGCCTAAATGAAGATAGCTGAAAATTCAAATTAGGACTTGCATTCTAAAAATTCTAAACTCTGCCAATTTAAACGACTGACATCCTGGATAAATATAAAAGATAATTTTTAGGGGGACACTGATGAAGAATCAGACAAGCACAGATTGAGGGACTTTCAACCAAATAACTGGGCCACTATCCTGCAAAACAGACCCACACCACAAATGATAAAGCCAGAAGCTGCCCCACGGTGAGGACCACTACAGAGGTCTGACAACAAATGCAGCGCATCATCCTGAACCAGAAACAGGACATGAATTGGACACTCACTAAATGTGAACGAAGTCTACAGATAATAGCATTGTATCAACATTAATTTCCTTATTTTGGTAATTTTACTATGGTTATATAAAATGTCAACAACTGGGGAACCTGGGTGAAGGGTATACAGAAATTTTTTGCTTTTTAAAAAAATCTAGATTATTTCAAAATGAAAAGGTAAAAAAAGTAAGTATTAAAACATTAAATGAACAATGCATTGGCCAGATGGTAATAAAAGAAGGCATTGTTAGCCAGACGTGGTGGCTCACGCTTGTAATCCCAGCACTTTGGGAGGCCAAGGCAGGCGATCACGAGGTCAGGAGATCGAGACCATTCTGGCCAATATGGTGAAACCCCGTCTTTACTAAAAATACAAAAAGTAGCTGAATATGGTGGCACGCGCCTCTAGTCCCAGCTGCTCGGGAGGCTGAAGCAGGAGCATCGCTTGAACCCAGGAGGCAGAGGCTGCAGTGAGCCGAGATCATGCCACTGCACTCCAGCCTGGGCAACAGAGCAAGTCTGAGAAAAAGAAAAGAAAAGAAGGCACTGGCAAGATCAGCAAGGCCAAAACTGAAGGGAAGTCGTCGTTACAACTACTCCTGCTGCCCTGAGGATTTCTGCTGAATTCTGAAGTTTATGATGATATTTTAAAAGTAGTCACCCTCAGAGGAAGATGGGAAAATAATTCATAGTCATGAAAACTGTTAAATAAAAAGGAAAAAAATCAAGCATTTATCCTATCTACCTTATACAAACAATACCACTGAAATGTCTTTTTTTTTTTTTCTTTTTGAGGCGGAGTTTCACTCTTGTTGCCCAGGCTGGAGTGCAATGGCACAATCTCAGCTCACTGCATCCTCTGCCTCCCAAGTTCAAGCAATTCTCCTGCCTCAGCCTCCCAAGTAGCTGGGATTACAGGCATGCGCCACCACACCCAGCTAATTTTCTTATATTTAGTAGAGACAGGGTTTCACCATGTTAGGTTGGTCTCGAACTCCTAACCTCAAGGTGATCCACCCTCCTTGGCCTCCCAAAGTGCTGGGTTACAGGCGTGTACCACTACGCCCAGCCGAAGTGTCTATTTCTAAGAACATTCCCGTTAACAAATGACATAAAAATGAATTGATACAGGCATTGACCATCAACTGGTATCACAAAAAGAAAGACGCCAGGTTGCAGTTAGCCAAGACTGCACCACTGCACTTTAGCCTGGGCAACGAAGCGAGACTCCAACTCAAAAAAAAAAGAAGCCAGAAATGATGTGCCTCCCGATGTAAGAACATACCACCACTTATCTTACCGAAGGCTTGAGCCTGGACCTGAGTCTCATCAAGCCTCTGGGTCTAGCTACCACTCTACAAAAAAGAGGCCAGGAGAACTCGCTCAACTGCCCCGTGACTCTACAATCAGCAGTATCCAGGCTATGGGAAACCAGTCACATGGCTTGGGTTCTCTTGTTGTTGAGACAGAGCTTCACTCTTACTGCCCAGGCTGGAGTGCAGTGGCACGATCTCGGCTCACTGCAACCTCCACCTCCTGGGTTCAAGTGATTCTCCTGCCTCAGCCTCCCTAGTAGCTGGGACGACAGGCACGCACCACCACGCTCGGCTAATTTTTTGTATTTTTAGTAGAGATGGGGTTTCACTGTGTTAGCCAGGATGGTCTCGATCTCCTGACCCCATGATCTGCCTGCCTTGGCCTCCCAAAGTGCTGGGATTACAGGCGTGAGCCACCACACCTGACCCAGAAAAATGTATTTTAAGAAAGAATACTATGAGTCCATAGTGATACCAAAATAAGCAAGTGTGTGGGAGGAGGGAGAGGGGTTCCTTACAAAATGTCAAGTACTAAATGTGCTGGGATGGCAGCATGTAAAATGTCACCACTTGGGCAGTGTTCATCAATGGATGGTAAAGCCACACAAGTTCAAAGCCTCCTTTTCTAGATGATGTATTAATAGCAAAAGGAAAATGCCCTTCTGAGACCTCGTGGGCACGTTAGCCAAGAGATTAACAACCACCAGCAGGACCACCTGCTGTTATGCCTCCTGGGGAGAAGCAAGAATTCATCAGCCTGAATCCATCACAAGCAAACAGACAAGGCTAGAGTTTGATACATTCTACAAGATACTGGCCTGGACTCTTCAAAAATTCAAAATAACAATACAAAGGGCAGCTCTCATAATTGCCTGGAAGCTCTATGCACATCCTGGGGCTTGTCATCTGGGAGGCAGACTGATTAAGTAGTGACCTAGCCATTTTGTTTGCAAATCCCTGAAAGTCACTGAAAAATCATCCTACTTAAAGACTTGAGCCACACTGAATATGTTTCTAGAAACAATGCAGGCTTTCCGAATGGTTTTCATCAACTTAGGCTTCTCAACCCTCACCTCCCTCCACTGCCCCTGGTTTCAAAGGCTCCTAAAGAGACGGTCTCTTTGCAATGACCCACTCATTACAATCTAATGTTGGAATCACTGGATAATCACAGTGAAGGACCAGAAAGGGGAAATGAAAGTGACCTCGCCACCGCCCCCGGCCCCATTCTTACCATCTATGTTTCTGTCATTCCCTGCCAGGGCTGCCTGCTTGTCTGTCTCAGATTCCGCCTCATTTTCATCCATGTTGTAGTCATCTTCTCCTCTCAGTTTCTGCTGGTTTCTCCCTGTAAAATTAGCACATAAAACATAAGCTACATCGTTTCTGTCTTGATGTCACAGGAGTATCAGAGCACAGGTGCTGGGGGTTAGCCATACTTGCTCACAATCAGATCTGTCGGCTGCCTCTCTGGAAATGGTAGGGACGCATGGGCTGGCTTCCAGGACAAACACGTGCATTATGTGTACTCCACTTGAACTCTGAATCTAGAGACAGCATGGCCCTACATAAAAGGGTGCATTCTAGGCTGAACACGGAGAAACTAGCTAACAACTCAAATCTCAAGGTAAAAGAAAGGTGCCACTGTTTTAGGAAGGAACGGGTATCTGTAGTTAATGACAGCATCTCCTTAGAATGGAGAGAGGAAATGGAGCCGCCGCCGTGAGCCACGGGAGAAACCGTCCCTCATACTTACAGCGTGAGAGAACCCATCACTCTATTCACCCCTGGAGGGGCAGCAGCCAGAGAAGATGAGGACAAAAGGCTTTCAAGAGACCTACTCAAAGGGTTTAACTTACATATTTTAAATGTGTATGCAGGCGGTAAACAAAATCTTTTTTTTTTTTTTTTTTTTTTTTGAGATGGAGTCTGGCTCTGCTGCCCAGCCTGGAGCGCACTGGCGCAATCTCGGCTCACTGCAAGCTCTGCCTCCCGGGTTCAAGTGATTCTCCTGCCTCAGCCTCCCAAGTGGCTGGGATTGCAGGCATGTGCTGCCATGCCCGGCTAATTTTTTAGTTTTAGTACAGATGGGGTTTCACCATGTTGGCCAGGATGGTCTCGATCTCCTGACCTTGTGACCTGCCCACCTCAGCCTCCCAAAGTGCTGGGATTCCAGGTATGAGCCACCATGCCTGGCCAAATGCGAAATCTTTTTTAAAAGTGCACACCTGGAAAAGCAGCTCTAGTCTATTTCTCCGGCTCACTGCCTTGGGTGGAAACTGCACAGGCCTGCATGTTTCTTCAAATGCGGTCACCACACCTGCGTCTAGAAGCAGGTGCATCCTACAGGCACTGTGGCATCTCAGGCCCACCTTTTGTTACACTTCGTGACCAGCCGCTGAGGGGTCTGACGCTGGAGCGCCACAGGCTGAGCCAGCCGGTGGGATCTCCCTGCCTCACACACCATGAGCGTCTCCTTGCTGGGTGGGCACGGAACACAGGGACCCAGCAGGGATACTTAGGGGGAGGCTGACAAAATGCACTTCTTTAACTGGAACTTGGGAGGACACGTTCTTCAGAAAGACAATGAAGTGAAAATTAGATTTAAATGGAATCAGGGTAACCTGTGCCAATCAGTGTACTCTCCAACTTCTGTGACTTGGTCCACCCCAGAGCGCAGGTGTCATATCCCCAGAAGTGTTCCTGGCTCAGGTGGGAAGGACATTTTCCACATCTGAAGGGACTGAAATACATCCCGGAATAGTCGGTTGATCTCTGATTCCTACCCTTTATTTCTTTAAAAAGAAAAAAGTCAACCAAACCAAGAAGGATTCCCATGTCAAGTTTCCTCATTGTTCACATACGCATGAACCTTCATCTACCCAATACTCCTTCCTTCCTTCAGTCATTCACTAGGCACTGATTGTCTAAATGGCACCAGACACTGCACGACAGTGGAGATACAAAGATGGGCCATGTGGCCTGCTGGCCAGGACGAGGCGTCCCCTTGATGCTAAACACCCATCTCCAGGCCGCCCACCTGCAAAGTCCCCTCGACTCCCTGCCGATACTGCATCTAAAACCTCGAGTTCTGGAGCATATGCTGCTCTTCCTTCCTGACTCCCTCTTGAAAACGAGTAAGAAACCTTCAAACGAAAAGGAACTGGCAAACTGTGGACTGTGTTTGGTCAAATTCAGGGTGCTCCGTGGGTGCTGGGAAGGAGATGGAGGTGACTGGGTGTCTGGTGGAAGGGAGTCCACCGCGGCCCCCGAAGCTTCACACCCACCTTCCCTGGCAGCGTCCTGCTCCTCCTCCTGTCCGTCGGGGATGACAAGCTGGTCTCGCTCGGGGCCCTCCATCTCCAGATTTTCCTGGCTCACTGACAGGGCAGCTGGCACCTGTGGGGTGTGGCCCAGTTCTCTGGCTCCCCCGAAGCCTCTTCCGTCCACAGGTCTGTCTTCCACCACCTGCTCCTGGCCTGGCTCCTGTGGCAGCCCCAGCCTGTCCCTCTGAGGCTCCTCCTCACTCGCCACCCGGATCTCATTGATTTCCTCTGTGCACAGAACACAGTTAGCTGTGACCTCGCCAGTATGTGATTTAAAAAAAAAAAAAAAGAAGAAAAACCTCATTCCACTCAATTCCCAGAACCTTCCCAAGGAATGGGGGTGGGGTGGGCTGCACACAGGAGAACAACCAGGTAGCAGCTCCTTTTGTGATCTCAGCCACCGACTGCAGGCCTCTCTGTGCCTGCAGCTCATCAGAACCGTGATGAAGGGAAAAGTAGCTTACAAAAAAAAAAAAAAAAAAAAACCTGGACTAAATTATCTTGACAAGGTACAATGGAAAGAGGGTGTCCTGCGGAGTGACCCGATCGTCTTGTCTGCTAGAGACAAGCACTTGGGAGCCAGGGCAGGCAGGCCCGCCCGGGGCTTTGCTCATGGACAGCAGCCTCCTGGTTCAGTGTCTGCGGCTCAGCCTCCTCCCCCACAAGCCCACCCATGTCCTGCATAAAGGTGCAGCCTGGGCCTTTCTCTACACAGCTGCTCAAGGACAAGTCACTTCGTTTACAAGGAGGAGACATCAGTCAGACAGACAGGAAGCCCCAGTGCCCCAATTCCAGGTGCCCAGAGAGACACACCCCTGCTCCTGGCTGCCCCGCTGCTGGGTTCACTGACTGCCTCAGCAGCTCGCTGGGACTGCTTCCTCGACGGGGCTCTGGAGAGCAGGGAACAGGGCAACTGCTGGGCTCTGCTTACCTTTCTCAACTTGTCTCTTCGAATCCAAAACCACTTCGGAACTGGGGGCTGGAGTCTGGAACTTGCTGTTACCGGGCACGTTTCCTTTCCCTTGTGGCGCCTCTGCACGTGGCAGGCCTGCTACCTGCAGCCTGGGCTGAGGCTCATTGAGGGCTTGAAGCTGAAACAGAAGCACAGGACAGAAAGCCAGGGCAGGGCTCTGTGAGCAGAAGCCGTACAAGAATCCCACCAATCCCACCACCATATCCTTCCGACCAAGACCCTGAGAAACGCCACAGTCTACTCTGGTCACGCCCTGGTCATGTGGCGTACATCAGAAGACAAGAGGTTGAGTCAAGGTCTCCCAGAAAGTACTGTCAATACGGAATAAAACTGGGCAGAGATTCTGCTGAGAGGAAGCATTTATAGAATCATAAAATACCCAGGCGGAAGATCAACGAAAAAGAAGACATGAACACCACAAATGCTCCTTAACAGAACAAACATCTCCAGAACCCTCAGCCCAGCAAGGGGAAATGCACCTGCTTCTCAGGTACACATGGAATATTTTCCGGGATGAACAAATGGCAGGCCACAAAGCAAGCCTCCATACACTTAAATAACTAAAATCACACAAAGTGAATTATCTAATAGCAATGGAATGGATTATAAATCAAAACAGAATGAAACTTGTGACATTTGCAAATATTTGGAAATTAAACCACACACTCCTAAATCACCAGTGAGTTCGACAATAAACCACAAGGCAAATTAGAAAATGCTTGGACAGCCAGGCGCGCTGGCTCACGCCTGCAATCCCAGCACTCTGGGAGGCTGAGGCAGGCGGATCACCAGAGGTCAGAAGTTTGAGACCAGCCTGGCTAACATGGTGAAACCCCATCTCTACTAAAAATACAAAAATTAGCTGGGAGTCATGGCGGGCGCCTGTGATTCCAGCTACTTGGGAGGCTGAGGCAGGAACATCGCTTGAACCCGGGAGGCGGAGGTTGTAGTGAGCAGAGATCATGGCACTTGCACTGCAGCCTGGGCGACAGAGCAAGACTCTGTCTCAAAAAAAAAGAAAATGCTTTGACACAAAACAAAAACACAGCATACCAAAACTTACGGGAAGCAGCTCCAGCAGTGCGTAGGAGGAACGTAAGACTTCCAGTTTTCAGTGCCTCACGTGAGAAGCTTAGAAGTCACCACTTAGTCCTAACAACAAGTAAAAAGCTAAACAGACTGAAAAGTTATCAGCTCTTCTTGGATCCATAGGAGAGGTGAGGACAGAGTGTAAATCACTGTCCTTAAGCCTGGAGACAGAGTCCAATACAGTGAGTCCCGGCTCACCAGGATAGGCTTGGGCAGACCGAGGGAACCAGTGTTGGGGTAGGAGAGCCCAGTCATGTATGAACTGTTTAAGGCTCAGTGTGGATGAGTCTGAGAGTTAAAAACCTGCCCCAGCTGGGTGTGGTGGCTCATGCCTGTAATTCCAGTACTTTGGGAGGCTGAGACGGGCTGATCACCTGAGGTCGGGAGTTCGAGACCAGCCTGACCAACATGGAGAAACCCAAGATCTACTAAAAATACAAAATTAGTCAGGTGTGGCAGTGCATGCCTGTAGTCCCAGCTACTCAGGAGACTGAGGCAGGAGAATCGCTTGAACCCGGGAGGCAGAGGTTGCAGTGAGCCAAGATTGCGCCACTGCACTCCAGCCTGGGTGACAAGAGCAAAACTCCAACTCAAAAAGAAAGAAAGAAAAAAAAGTAAAAAACCTGCCCCAGTCGTAAGGGGCTCCCATACTTATAAGTTTTACCCCTAGGAGCTCAACCAGGCTCTCAGTAAATATCAGAGAAAAATTGGCTTATGCTTCCAGCAGTGTGGCGGGGAAAGGAACCACTCTGCAACAGGCCACAGAGCTCTGTTCTCCTTAACCAGGCTGGCCCTCAGGAGGAGTGTATTACCCAGAGCCCCTGCTGGGATATTATCCCAGCCTAACTGACCTGGGGGAATGAAACACCCAACTCCAGTGAGCTCTAGATTTCCACATGGGAGAAGGAAGCTACTCAACTCCAGCCCACTCTAGCCACTCTGTCCCACTGGGGTAGGGAGTGGGTACTGAGCAGCATAGGGGGCATACACAGCCAAGGGACTCAGGCTCACTGAAAACCCTCATACTTACAGCACACTGATTTTTGACAAAGGTGCCAAGACAATTCAGTGGGGGAAAAGCAGTCTTTATTTCAACAAGTGATACTGAGACAACTTGATATCCACACACACACAAGAATGAAGCGGGAGCTCTACCTCACACCATATGCAAGAATTAAATTAACTGAAAATGAATCATAGGCCTAGATGTAAGAAATAAGAATGATAAAACTCTGAGAAGAAAATGCAACAGGAAATCTTCAAGATCTCGGGTCAAAGTGTTCCTAGATACAACACCAAGAACACACAACAAAAGAAAAAACAAATAAAATGGATTTTGTCAAAATTAAGGACTTTTGTGCTTTAACCAAACACCAGCAAGAAAGTGAAAAACCCCACAGAATTGAAAAAAAAAAAAAAACTTGCAAATCATATATCCACTATATCTTTAGTAAAATAGATTCTAAAAACTCTTACAACTCAAAAATAACTCAATTAAAAAATGAGCAAAGGAACTGAATAGACATTTCTCCAAAGAAGATATACAAATGGCCAGTGAAGCATGTGAAAAGATGCTCAGTATCATTAGGGATATCATAGTTATTAGGGAAATGCAAACCCAAACGACAATAAGCTACCACTCCACACCTGCTAGAAAGGGTATCATGAAAAAGGTAGTATCAAGAATTGGCAAGGATGTGAAGAAACTGGAGGCCTCATAAACTACTGGTGGGAGTGGAAAATGGTATGGCCACTTTGGAAGAAGTCTGGGAGTTTCTCAATAGGTTAAATATAGATTATCATATAACACAGCAGCTCTACTCCTAGGTAACATCCAAGAGATATGAAAACATACGACCATACAAAAGCTTCATGTTCATACGACATTATTCATAATAGCCAAAACGTGGAAACACTCCAAATGCCCATCAACTGATGACGAATAAACCACATGTGGTCCATCCACAGGATGGATTAATCAGCCACTGAAGGGAATGCCGTACTGATGCATGCTGCAACCCCGATGAGCCCTGAAGCACTTATACTCAGTCATAGCAGCCAGACAGGCCAGGCGCAGTGGCTCACGCCTGTAATCTCACCACTTTAGAAGGCCAAGGTGGGCGGATCACTTGAGGTCAGGCATTTGAGACCAGCCTAGCCAACATGACGAAACCCCATCTCTACTAAAAATACAAACATTAGCCAGGCCTGGTGGTGGGTGCTTGTAACCCCAGGTACTCGGGAGGCTGAGGCTGGAGAATCGCTTGAACCTGGGAGGCGGAGGTTGCAGTGAGCCGAGATTACGCCACTGCACTCCAGCCTGGGCAACAGAGCGAGATGCCCTCTCAAAAAAAAGTCAAGACACAAAAGGCCGCACATATATGATTCTATTGACAGGAAATTGTCCAGATGAGGCAAATCAAGAGACACAAAGTAAATTAGCAGTTGGCTGTCTAGGGCTGTGGGGACTGAAGGTAAATGAAGAGAGAACTAAGGGATATAGGGTTTCTTTTGTGCCAATAAAAATGCTCTGAAATTGACTGTGGTGATGGCTGCATAATTTTGTGAATACACCCAGAACCCATGAATTGTAAATTTTCTATGAATCACAGGGAATGCAAATTATATCTTAATAAAGCTGCTATATTTTTTAAAAAACCAACCAAAGATCACCCAGAAGGCTTCAAGCAGCAGCTTCGTGGGCTGTGCTCTGCACAGGAGGCGGAATGAGAGCACGAGACATGAAGTCGGCCAGACCTGAGGTCTTGATAGGCTCTACCACTGACCAGGTGGTGTGACACTGGCCACAAAACTTAACCCCTCCCATGGGCCTGGGGTCCTCAAATCAGGAAAACAGCAACTCTCTCCCAGGCTGGCTGTGGGCTTTAAATACGATAATTCCCGTAAAGCCCTGAGCTTGGGAAGTGGGACTGGAGGCCAGCTCCCTTGGTTAGGTTCCAGTCATCCCAGGACCAGGTTCTGCTTTGTTGTATCTCAGGGAGCCAAGCCCACAAGGGAGGGCAGAGTCTAGAGAAAGCCAGGCGGCACATAAAAGAAACAAAATGCTTCAAGATAGGGGTACCTTCTAGAAACTCTTGGCAAAAATTCCCCAGTTACCTGCTGTCTCTGGTCGTTGTTTTCACTCAGGTCTCTGGAAGCTACAGCTTCGTTCCCCTTTTTGGTGACCTCTTCTATTCGCTCCTCACACTGTTCCTTCACCTCCTTCATCTGATTGATGCACTGGCTCCTTTGGTGAGAGAAAGCAAAGGAAGGGCCTGATGTCTGTGGCTGTGTCTCTGCTGGGCGGTGACATCCACTTCCATAAGAGACACAGACCCTCTCCCGGCTTCAGGCGCTTCATCTGAAGAGGGCACTTAAGACAGGGCAACGTGTGTGTCCAACGATTAAATGACCAAAGAAACACACTAAAAATAATCACCCATTGTTCTAAAACAGCAAACTTTACTGATTAGGAAAAAATTTTTTTAACATACAATCTGTAGAATAAAAAAATACATACATGTATTGGTCTTCGTCCCTGGCTACTGCCACAGAGCTCTTAAAACCCTTGGAAGTTCCTGAGGGGGTATCTGGCTAGTCACAAGAAGCCCCTCTGGACCAGACTTGAGTTTATACTAATGAGGGGGTCTTGGGAGTGGGGAAGGATGGGCGTCAGATAGTTTCAGGACAGAGGCTGACTGCCAGAAAAACCAGCCACATGACTGAAAAGTTGGAACTTTCAGCTCCACCTCCTCAGGGGAGGAGAGAAGGACTGGAGACTGAGTTCAACCCCGTGGCCGACAGTTTTATCAATCATGCTATATAAAAGACTCAAACTCTGGACCACAAGGCTTAGGGAGCTTTCAGGCTGGGGAACATCACAATGCACTGGATGGGAATGGCTGACTCCACGGGGTGGCCGCTCCTGTCTCCCCCATGGCGCCAGCCCTCACCTTAGGACTCTACCACTGGGCTGTTGTATAAAAGTCAAAACAGCTTTCCTGAATTCCGTGACAGTCATTCTGGCAAATTATCAAACCTGAGGGGGTAGTGGGTAATCCTAAAGCTGTGGCCAGCCAGGCAGAAGTGAGGGTGGCTGGGGGACATGTCAGACTTGTGGCTGGCATCTGAAGTGGGAGCAGGCGTGTGGGGTGGAGCCCCTTAACCCAGGGTCTGTGCTAAGTGGGTAGTATGAAAACTTGAACTGGAGGACACTCCGCTGAATTGCTGTTGCACTGCTTCAGCTTTCTGCCTGGAATTTATTTTAAGAGTATTTCGACAAGTGCCAGAGCTATGAAGTAATTAAGAGAATTACCCACTCATTTTGCAAATAAGAATGCTAAGGGCTGACATGGTTGTCTGGCATGGACCAGGGTCAGAGATGGGCAGAAACTGAAGCCTGACTCCAGGGCTCTTTCCTGTTGTGCTCTCTCCACCACACAGCTCGCCTTTTCTGAGTCGCAGGCATTTCAGAGCCAAATGTGAGTACCACATTCAACCTCTGACTCTTGGAATATACCCTTCAGTTCAAAGCACCATGGGGTCACAGTGTACCACACACCGAGAAGAGTACCAGGTGCTGCGGAAATAATGCAGTGCAGAGTTCCTAACCTGGGACAGCTGAGAGATCAGGTGAAAATTTCATTTAAATACAATGCTCACAAACATACCAGCCACAGGTGGTAGACTAGTGCACAGGAGCCGAAACAGCGCGAACAAAAAGCTGTCTGTATACTGTATAACTGAATGAGCAGGTCATCTGCTATCCCTGGACCTTTAAACCTGCAAAAGGGAAGTACTGGTCGCTCCTGCGCCCAGCCCTGCTAAAATCAAGTACAAAGAGCCTTTATCTCCCAGCCTTGCAGATGAAGTGCAGCTTTCCACGCTCCAGCTTGAGAGCCAGGAGCCGAACTACCTCCATCCTCAATTCTGAGGCAAAGGTCATGCAGATTGTGACAGCGTTTCTTCCTGAAGATTCAGGTTGGCTTTTTCTTACATGTAAGTGGCAAATATTCCAGCACTAACTGGAGCTAAATTGGAGAGAGATACAGAACTTGGCCACCAGTGATTATTCTAACTGGGGCAACTGATGGCCAGAGTACCACTGATGGAATGTGTTCACTACGAGGACCTATCAGGGCAGGTGATTCCATCCCCGAGGGCACCGACCGTCACTGTATTACTTTACTTTCCAGTATCAACAGTGGAAACTGTCTCCTCATAGCAGGGAGATGAGATGGCGAGTGGTTCATCTCATGTGCTGACTCCAGGTGCTTCAGGGAGAAAGAACACACGGCTATTTTCAGGTGGAGAGCAGTGATTGCTTAGTGATGCCTGCCACAGGTGTAGGAGAATAAAAAGGGGGATGTGTGCTGGCTGATTCAAACAGAAAGAATGCTAAGAACACTACCTTGTACATCAAGAAACCTGGCCTTTCCATCAGCTTTTGTGTTCTTGGCACTGCCTTCTATAGAAGGATTAGACCAGACAGGATGTTTTAAGGGAGGGCGTGCAGAATTGAGGGAGGGCCCGAAGAATTCGCACAAATTGCACACTTTAGGCAGGTGTCCATTTATAAGTTTGCTGACAAAGTGTTCCTACTTTTTATCAGATTCTCTCAAAGGGCCTATAATCCAAAGAAAGTTAAGAATAACTAGCTCTTTTTTTGCTTCCAACACTCCACGAACATGATCCCTGGGAAGCATCGCATATCTGGTACAGGGCCTTGGGCACAAGTAGTGAAACAGACACAGCCAGAAAGAGCTTTCAATCTAGGTATCAACCTGCCAGGAGCAAAAGGAGTACATCCTACAAGTGTCTCCAGCCCAGCTTAGAGGTGTCCACCCATCGCCTGGGCCCAAGCTCTCCTACATGGGGAGCAGAGATTCCTTCTCTGTCACTGGGCTCTGATTTCCAGCTAGGTCAAAACCTTCTGGGGCAACATTTATCAAGTGAGGCCATTTATGGCTTTTTGTGTTTCAATCTATATGAGGGAAATATTTGCATTAAGGTGTCTTTAAGGATGAATAATAAGACTGAGCTACTTCATTTCTGTCTAAATGCAATTCTTTAATTATCAGCCTAACTCAAGGTTTCTCAACCTTAGCACTGTATATGTTTTAGGCCAGATAAAACGTGACTGTGGGAAGCTGTCTTGTGGATTATAGGATGTTTAGCAGTGTGCCTAGCCAGCAGCAGCCTCCTTGTAAGCCATGACATACAAAAATGTCTCCAAACATTGCCAAAGGCCTATTGGGACAAGACTGCCCCGACATGAGAACCACTGGCATAGCTGAACAAGGTTCCACACGTGAGTGACAATCACATTTCCCTTCTATTGACTGGCTGCTCATGTCCTCTACAGAGACATATACTTGGGGCTTCATGTTTTCCGTTGTACGTGGTTATAAAGTTAGTAGGAAGATATTATGGCAGGTGGACAATGTTTTGGAGGAACATGGAAATCCCCAAGAACGCAATGAAGGTGAGACAACTGATTCTCCCAGGTTGCTGGTGACCATGCAGACGGCTCAAATCCTTTCAGAATGCAATTTGACAATTCACACCCAGCAACAGGCTAAACTACAGATGAGCCTTTTAGAAGGAAATAATCCAAAACAGTAATTTTTAAAAGACAGGAGCTATATGGATGTTTTAAATATAATCCAAATAATATACTTTTTTAAATTTAAAAATTAAAAAATAAGAGGCTGGCCGGGCGCAGTAGCTCACACCTGTAATCCTAGCACTTCGAGAGGCCAAGGCGAATGGATCACTTGAGGTTAGGCGTTTGAGACCAGCCTGGCCAACATGGTGAAACCCATCTCTACTAAAAATACAAAAATTAACCAGGTGTGGTGGTGCATGCCTGTAATCCTAGCTACTCGGGAGACTGAGGCAGGAGAATCACTTGAACCCAGGAGGCAGAGGTTGCAGTGAGGCGAGATCGCACCACTGCACTCCAGCCTGGGCAACCAGAGCAGCAAAACTCCATCTCCAAAAAAAAAAAAAGAGCCTATAGCTAATGTGTTGTCGTTATTTAGGAGAAAAAGTATGCCAATGGATATTTTTATCCTTAAAATCCCTTTTTATCATTGCATATCTACCTAATTTTACTTTTAAAAATAAAATTTTTGTGGCCGGGTGCAGTGGCTCACACCTGTAATCCCAGCACTTTGGGAGGTCGAGGCAGGCAGATCATGAGGTCAGGAGTTTGAGACCAGCCTGACCAATGACAGGGTTTTAGTAGAAACCCTGGGTGTTGTGGCAGATACCTGTAATCCCAGCTACTCAGCAGGCTGAGGCAGAAGAATTGCTTGAACCTGGGAGGTGGAGGTTGCAGTGAGCCGAGATCGCACCACTGCACTCCACCCAGCCTGGGGGACAGAGCGAGACTCCATCTCAAAAAAAAAAAGAATATATATACACACACACACACACACACATATACATATATACATAATACAAGTAAGTAAAAGAATGATTAAATTTTTTTCATGACTGCAATTAAGTAAACATTCGTGTGAACTTGGGCATGGACTGGATAGAGTTAAGTCAAAGGGAAAAGGGCAGGCATGAGGGTTGGGCTGTGGGTGGCTGGTTCTCTCTGAATCCCAAAATTCCTACACATTAGCTGTATTGTTTTTATGAGGAAAAAAAGTGGAAAAAATAAACACAACCTTATCCTGTGACCTGTAAACTGGTTTTTACTATCTTCCCACGGGGCTTAGCTCCCTTTTCAATAGTTTAACATTGCTTGGCTTTGATTATAAAAGTATTCCATTCTCACTGTACTTAATGCAAAAATTCGGAAAATCACTGAAAAGTCTAAAAAAAAAAAACAAAATGCCCACAACGTGATCACCAGGCAATAAACTGTTACTATATCAATATTTTGCCAAAATGGCTTTTAGTCAACGAATCTGATTTAGCTCACGTGGGCACCTGTGAAACACATTTTTAACGCTTTGTGTTGTTGACTTGACCAGTACACCTGTGCCTGACAGAGTTTTAAGCTACATTTTAAGGCGTGCTGAGAAATTTGGTTCCTGCTGAGAGCTGGCCTCCTTGTGCGTTTGTGTAGCACATGAATCCGAGAGGGGCCCGCGGGCCCGTGCCTTTCTCAGAGTCCTGTATGGAGCAGAAGGTGCATGCTCTATCAGAGGTTATGTCTCCATCTGCCACCCTCAGCTTAACCCCCCGCCCTCCGGTGGCATGCACCCTGCACTGTGGCACGCGCTCTGAGGTGCACTCACAGGTCGTAGGAGAACTTCCTCTCCAGGTTGGTCTGGTTCTTCTGAAACTGGAGGACATCCTGCTGCAGCCTGCCGTAATTCCTCTGCAGGGTCTTTAACTGGTCTACACCAAGGGGACAAGGAATTGCACAGGTTACTGGCACAATAATGTCATGCATTCATTCAAAATATAACAGAGGCAGACTCACACATCAGACCATAACGGGCAAGGACAGAGCAGGACAAAGGAGGAGACAGACAAAACGCTGAAAACACAGCCCCTCCTCAGAGTCACTACACCCCAGCTGTGGAGAGAGCTCTGGAAGAGCAGCAACCCGAAAGAACCTGCGTCTGGATCCTTTTCCAAATGTCTCTCTTAAATCTCCTTTTTGGCCGCTAGCCTTTAACATATTATCGGAAGTTTCTATGTGCCTGTCTCTTTCGTAGACATCGTAAGCCCCAAGGTGTCCCCAAAGGTCACACATACCACCCTGCCCTCATCCCCAGTCGACTCATCCTTCCAACTGTAAAACACTGACTTTTGACGTTTGGTCAGATAAGCAGCCACTCCTGCTGACACCCCGCCCTCGGCCACCAGGCTACCCACCAGCATCCTCCCCCCAGTCATTTATTCACAGCCAAGCCACTCTCCAAGGCCCTGTGCCCATTTAATCACCCAACACTCTCATCAGGGAAACAGCAGCTTTAAGGAAATTAATCAGCGCCACCCCTGCTGCCCTGATGACTCGGCTCACAAAGGAGCCCCGGTGGGCAAAGGGCCGAAATTGGGGCAGAGGGGAGGGCAGCCACCAGGGGGATACCAGAGTGGACAGCAGCAGCAGCAGCCAGGCCCGGACACAGCCGGGACACACAGGCCAGGACAGATGTAGGCATCCCCGAGGTATGCCCTCACAACACTAGACCTACAACAGTCTCAGGTGGAAAATGAAGTGAAATAAAACAGGATTCTGTGAATTATGACACACACAACACGGACTCATCCCAAGAGCCTGCACGTGACACCGGCAAGAGACAAAGCTGTGGCAAAGAGAACAGCTGGGTGGGAGCTGGGCCCGGAGAGAGAGGGGACTGGTGACTTCGGCATGGGTGAGGGGTCCTGGAGTGGCGGGCAGGTGCCATGCTGACTGCAGTGGTGATCTGTGAGACTCTGTTAGGACTTACCCAACTAGGGTAAGTCCTAACATATACTGATGCCATCTATATGCATGCACCCAATTATTATTATTCTTTTTAAATTATACTTTAAATTCTAGGGTACATGGGCACAACGTGCAGGTTACATATGCATACATGTGCCATGTTGGTGTGCTGCACCCATTAACTCATCATTTACAATAGATATTTCTCTTAATGCCATCCCTCTCCCCCTCCCCCTACCCCACGACAGACCCCAGTGTGTGCTGTTCCCCACCCTGTGCCCAAGTGTTCTCGTTGTTCAATTCCCACCTATGAGTGAAAACATGCAGTATTTGGTTGTTCGTCCTCGTGACAGTTTGCTCAGAATGATGGTTTCCAGCTTCATCCATGTCCCTACAAAGGACATGAACCCATTCTTTTTTATGGTTGCACAGTATTCCATGGTGCATATATGCCACATTTTCTTAATCTAGTCTATCACTGATGGAAATTTGGGTTGATTCCAAGTCTTTGCTATTGTGACTGGTGCCGCAATAAACATACGTGTGCATGTGTCTTTACAGTAGCATGATTTATAATCCTCTGGGTATATACCCAGTAATGGGATCGCTGGGTCAAACGGTATTTCTAGTTCTAGATCCTTGAGGAATCACCACAGTCTTCCACAATGGTTGAACTAGTTTAGAGTCCACCAACAGTGTAAAAGCGTTCCTATTTCTCCACATCCTCTCCAGCCCCTGTTGTTTCCTGACTTTGTACTGATCGACATTCTAACTGGTGTGAGATGGTATCTCATTGTGGTTTTGATTTGCATTTTTCCGATGACCAGTGATGATGAGCATTTTTTCACGTGTCTGTTGGCTGCATAAATGTCTTCTTTTGAGAAGTAGACACTTCAAATCCTTTGCCCACTTTTTGATGGGGTTGTTTGATTTTTGTCTTCTAAATTTGTTTAAGTTCTTTGTAAGTTCTAGATATTAGCCGTTTGTCAGTTGGGTAGATTGCAAAGATTTTCTCCCATTCTGCAGGTTGCCTGTTCACTCAGATGGTAGTTTCTTTTGCTGTGCAGAAGCTCTTTAGTTTAATTAGATCCCATTTGCCTATTCTGGCTTCTGTTACCGTTGCTTTTGGTGTTTTAGTCATGAAGTCTTTGCCCATGCCTATGTCCTGAATGGTATTGCCTAGGTTTTCTTCTAGGGTTTTTATGGCTTTAGGTCTAACATTTAAGTCTTTAATCCGTCTTGAATTAATTTTTGTATAAGATGTAAGGAAGGGATCCAGTTTCAGCTTTCTGCATATGGCTAGCCAGTTTTTCCAGCACCATTTATTAAATAGGGAATCCTTTCCCCATTTCCTGTTTTTGTCAGGTTTGTCAAAGATCAGAGGGCTGTAGATATGTGGTATTATTTCCAAGGGCTCTATTCTGTTCCATTGGTCTATACCTCTGTTTTGGTACCAGTAACCATGTTGTTTTGGTTACTGTTGCCTTGTAGTATAGTTTGAAGTCAGGTAGCATTAATGCCTCCAGCTTTGTTCTTTTGGTTTAGGATTGACTTGGCAATGCAGGCTTTTTGGTTCCATATAAACTTTAAAGTAGATTTTTCCAATTCTGTGAAGAAAGTCATTGATGGGGATGGCATTGAATCTATAAATTACCTTGGGCAGTATGGCCATTTTCACGATACTGATTCTTCCTATCCATGAGCATGGAATGTTCTTCCATTTGTTTGTGTCCTCTTTTATTTTCGCTGAGCAGTGGTTTGTAGTTCTCCTTGAAGAGGTCCTCCACATTCCTTGTAAGTTAGATTCCTAGGTATTTTATTCTCGTTGAAGCAATTGTGAATGGGAGCTCACTCATGATTTGGCTCTCTGTCTGTTATTGGTGTATAGGAATGCTTGTGGTTTTTGTACATTGATTTTGTATCCTGAGACTTTGCTGAAGTTGCTTATCAGCTTAAGCAGATTTTGGGCTGAGATGATGGGGTTTTCTAAATATACAATCATGTCATCTGCAAACAGGGACAATTTGACTTCCTCTTTTCCTAACTGAACACCCTTTATTTCTTTCTTCTGCCTGACTGCCCTGGCCAGAACTTCCAACACTACGTTGAATAGGAGTGGTGAGAGAGGGCATCCCTGTCTTGTGCCAGTTTTCAAAGGGAATGTTTCCAGTTTTTGCCCATTCACTATGATATTGGCTGTGGGTGTGTCATAAATAGCTCTTATTTTGAGATACGTCCCATCAATACCTAGTTTATTGAGAGTTTTTAGCATGAAAGGCGGTGGAATTTTGTCAAAGGTCTTTTCTGTATCTATTGAGATAATCATGTGGTTGTCTTTGGTTCTGTTTATACGCTGGATTACGTTTATTGATTTGCATATGTTGAACCAGCCTTGCATCCCAGGGATGAAGCCCACTTGATCGTGGTGGATAAGCTTTTTGATGTGCTGCTGGATTCGGTTTGCCAGTACTTTATTGAGGATTTCTGCATCGAAGTTCATCAGGGATATTGGTCTAAAATTCCTTTTGTTGTATCTGTCAGGCTTTGGTATCAGGATGATGCTTGCCTCATAAAATGAGTTAGGGAGGATTCCCTCTTTTTCAATTGATTGGAATAATTTCAGAAGGAATGGTACCAACTCCTCCTTGTACCTCTGGTAGAATTCGGCTGTGAATCTGTCTGGTCCTGGACTTTTTTTGGTTGGTAGGCTATTAATCATTGTCTCAATTCCAGAACGTGTTATTGGTCTATTCAGAGATTCAGCTTCTTCCTGGTTTAGTCTTGGGAGAGTGTTTTTGTTCAGGAATTTATCCATTTCTTCTAGATTTTCTAGTTTATTTGGGTAGAGGTGTTTATAGTATTCTCTGATGGTAGTTTGTATTTCTGTGGGGTCGGTGGTGATATCCCCTTTATCATTTTTTATTGCATCTATTTGATTCTTCTCTCTTTTCTTATTAGTCTTGCTAGCAGTCTATCAATTTTGTTCATCTTTTCAAAAAACCAGCTCCTGGATGCATTGATTTTTTGAAGGGTTTTTTGTGTCTCTATCCCCTTCAGTTCTGCTCTAATCTTAGCTATTTCTTGCCTTCTGCTAGCTTTTGAATGTGTTTGCTCTTGCTTCTCTAGTTCTTTTAACTGTGATGTTAGGGTGTCAATTTTAGATCTTTCCTGCTTTCCCCTGTGGGCATTTAGTGCTATAAATTTCCCTCTAAACACTGCTTTAATTGTGTCCCAGAGATTCTGGTATGTTATGTCTTTATTCTCATTGGTTTCAAATAACATCTTTATTTCTACCTTCATTTTGTTATTTACCCAGTAGTCATTCAGGAGCAGGTTGTTCAGTTTCCATGTAGTTGAGCGGTTTTGATTGAGTTTCTTAGTCCTGAGTTCTAGTTTGATTGCATTGTGGTCTGAGAGACAGTATGTTATAAGTTCTGTTCTTTTACATTTGCAGAGGAGTGCTTTACTTCCAACTATGTGGTCAATTTTGGAATAAATGCGACGTGGTGCTGAGAAGAATGTATATTCTGCTGATTTGGGGTGGAGAGTTCTGTAGATGTCTATTAGGTCCGCTTGGTGCAGAGCTGAGTTCAATTCCTGGATATCCTTGTTAACTTTGTCTCGTTGATCTGTCTAATGTTGACAGTGGGGTGTTAACCCATTATTATCATGTGGGAGTCTAAGTCTCTTTGTAGGTCTCTAAGGACTTGCTTTACGAATCTTGGGCATGCACCCAATTATTTAAAATGCAAACTAGACATGGCAGACCAGAGGCTGCCTGAGGAAAATGGATCACCATGGCACACAAGTAAACTTTTGGGGGTGATGAATATGTTCCCTGTGTTGACTTTGGTGGAGTTACTCGACATGTATACTCTATCAAAACTGCTGTCCAACTGAACCTTTACGTGATACCCCCTACCCTCACCCCCGCAGCCAGGCAGCCTCTTCAACTCTGTGTGACCCTATGTTTCCCCCAAACACATTTCACAAAGTGACCCCTTTTCACATAAGACTTTCTAATATTCTTAGAACCTGACTTAGAACTAGAACTCTAAACCAGCAACGATCAAAAGAACTATAATGCAAGTTGTATAGGGAATTTTTAACTTCCCAGTAACCACACTTTTAGAGTAAAAATTACTCAACCCAACAGATGATTTAGCCCAACAGCATGGACCGTGCTGACCCTCCTGTCACAGAGGAAGGAGGAGCCCACCCCCCGACAAAGGACAGCACCCCATTTCCCACCCCGTGGCTGCTCCAGAAGGACTCAAAGGAAAACCAATCCCCAGCTGCCAAGTTGAGTCACAGCAGCAAAGAGGGGGAACTAAAGTGTGCTGGACAGGTTTTCTAAGTTTCATGCAATCTAAATTCAGCATGACCCAATTCACGGGTCACATGTATACCATGTGTATACATAACAGAGCATGTGCCTATGCATGTGCCTATCGTTAAGTACTATTTCTATTTCTCAACACATTCATGAGTGACATTCTGAACTCTCCTGTATCTAACAGCTTGCAATGTATTTGGCAATATTGTTTTAAAAGGAAAAGTCTCTTAATGAGATACAGTTAGGCAAAAAGAATAAAGATTGCTCAATGACTCATGATACTATCTGCCATGAGATTATCATGGAGACCCACCTGGGCCTAGAGAAGAACGAGAGAAATAGAGCTTCCTCCTACAAGGCCAGTGCCTGGCGTGGAGGAGCGAGCGGAACTTACCTTGCAGCACTCGGATGAGCCTCTCGCCTGTGGTGATGTTATTCACCAAAACCGCCTGCAAGGAAGGTAAACACGCATGAAACACCCAAACCAACACCTCAGCCTGACAGCCAGATGCGATGGAAACCAAAGATGGGGCCGCCCTCCCCAACCCAGTGCCGCTGGCGCTCAGTGCTTGGCCTGGACCCTCCCATGTCTGCTGCTGAAAAGGAACAGTCCGACCTAGAGATCAGCTCCCCACCGCCGCCTCTGGACCCGAGCAAAAGCCAGCAGGTCCAGACTCCACTCCAGCCCAGGAAATGCAGCTCCTCCAGGAAAGGGCCAACCAGGCTCTGCTTCTTCCTGCCCAACACAGCAGAGGTTGTGGGCACCCAGAGGACCAATCAGCAACCTCACACCGCAGCACACCGCACACCACTCCACACCAAACCACACCATAACACACACCACACACACCACATCAAACCACACCACACACACACACACACCACTCCACACCAAACCACACCACGAAACACATCAAACCACACCACACACACACCACGACACACATCGAACCACACACACACACACCACACACACCACTCCACACCAAACCACACCACGACACACATCAAACCACACCACACACACACCACACACGACACACCTCACACCACTCCACACCAAACCACACCAAACCACACCACGACACACATCAAACCACACCACACCACACACACCACGCCACACCAAACCACACCATGACACACACCACACACACATCAAACCACACCACACACACTACTACACACCAAACCACACCATGACACACATCAAACCACACCACACACACCACACATGACACACCTCACACCACTCCACACCAAACCACACCACGACACACATCAAACCACACCCCACACACACCACCCCAAACCATTCCACTCCACACCAAACCACACCACGACACACACCACACACCAAAGCACACGACACACACCACACACACACACCACACACGACACACCATTCCACACCAAACCACACTATGACACACCACTCCAAACCACACCACTCCACAAACACGACACACCAAACCACACCACACACACCACACCACACACATCACATACCACACCATACACGGCTCCACACACCATACCACACCACTCCACACCATACGATTCCATACCACCAGACCACACATCAGAGCACACCACACCGAACCACACTGAACCACACCACGCCACAACTCCACACCACACACACCACTCCACACCACCCACACCATTCCACACATCCCACACCACACACACACCACTCCACACCACACACACACCACTCCACACCACACACACTAAACACATGACCACACCACACCACCAGACCACACACCACTCCACACCACGCCACAACTCCACACCACACACACCACTCCACACACCACACACACCACACACACACACGACTCCACACCACATCACACCACCAGACCACACCACACACCACTCCACACCAAACCACACCATGCCACAACTCCACACCACACACACCACTCCACACCTAGCCACACCACTTCACTTCAAACCACACCACGACACACACCACCCACACCACACACACACCACACACTCCACACCACATGACTCCATACCACACACAAGACCACAGCACATACCACTCCACATCACACACACCAAACCACACACACCACACACACCACTCCACACCAAACCACATCACACCACACAACACACACATCACATACCACACCATACACTGCTCCACACAACACTACACCATGCCACTCCACACCAAACCACACACACCATGCCCAACACTCCACACAAAACCACAACAGACCACACACCACACACACCACACCAAACCACCACACACCACTCCACTCCACATACACACACCACACTCCACAACACTCCACACACACACCATGCCACACCACTCCACGCAACACGCCACACCATTCCACACCAAACCACACCACACACCACACCCCACACAACACACCACATACCACATCAGACTGCTCCACTCCACACACACTACTCCAAACACACCAAACCATACACATCACATACTGCTCCACACAACACCATACACCACACACTGCTCTACACCACACATCATATACCATACCACACCAAACCAAACCACGCCACACCACACCACTCTACACCAAAGCACTCTACACCACACCAGCTTACAATGCACAACTCTGCACCACTCCACCCCACACCAGCTCACACACTGCACAGCTCCGCACCACTCCACACCAGCTCACATCCACAGCACCACTCCACACCAGCTCTCACACTGCACAGCTCCGCACCGCTCCACTCCACACCAGCTCACATGCACAGCTCCACACCACTCCACCCCACACCAGCTCACACTGCACAGCTCTGCACCGCTCCACTCCACACCAGCTCTCACACTGCACAGCTCTGCACCGCTCCACTCCACACCAGCTCACATGCACAGCTCCACACCACTCTACCCCACACCAGCTCACACTGCACAGCTCCGCACCGCTCCACTCCACACCAGCTCACATGCACAGCTCCACACCACTCCACCCCACACCAGCTCACACTGCACAGCTCCGCACCACTCCACTCCACACCAGCTCTCACACTGCACAGCTCTGCACTGCTCCACTCCACACCAGCTCACATGCACAGCTCCACACCACTCCACCCCACACCAGCTCACACTGCACAGCTCCGCACCGCACCACTCCACTCCACCCCACCCCACACCAGCCCAGGTCTCCCTCGTTCAGAGCTCAAACTCCGAATTCCAGGTTGGCTAAAACAGAAAAGGGAATGCAGTGGCCACTCCACTAACAAGACTTCTCGATGCACTTGAACTTCTGGCCTCCTCCTGTCCACAGAGTCTATAAGCTTAGGCACTGGAGGGTTTCACACACAGTCTCACCATGCTGGGAAAGTCAACAGCAGAGGAGGGAAGAAGCCACACAGAATCCAGATGACAACAACAAAGTGCAAAGGAGGAAGAGTGAGTGTCAAGGTCAGTGTAACAACTGGCCAATATGCCGTGACAAGTCACTTAATGCCAGAAGCTCTTCTAAGCCCTCCACATCTACTTGCTCACTTACTTTTTTTTTTTTTTGAGACAGAGTTTTGCTGTGTCGCCAGGCTGGGGAGCAATGGCGCAATCTCCGGCTCACTGCAGCCTCCACCTCCCGGGTTCAAGCAATTCTCCTGCCTCAGTCTCCCAAGTAGCTGGGAGTAGAGATGGGGTCACCATGTTGGCCAGGCTGGTCTTGAACTTCTGACCTCAAGTGATTCGGCCGCCTTGGCGTCCCAAAGTGCTGGGATTACAGGCGTGAGCCACTGCGTCCAGCCTCATTTATTCTTCTTGACAGTTATGTGAGGTAGTAGTATACTATCCCATTTTTGGAAAAGGGAAACTGAGGCCCAGGCTGCTTAAATGGCTCACAGTCACCCGCCTACTAAGAGGCAAAGCCAAACTCCAGCTCCAACAGACATGCTCCAGAAAGCAAGTTCTTCACAGCTACTTGCCAAATTGCTACAAACCCAAGCAGGACACCAACGTAGTGGGCTGCAGCTAATGCTAAAAACAAACAAAAGCCTGAAAAAAGCGGGGAACAGAATATTAAGTATCAGAGTGCACTGCACAGGTAAATGCCATCTTACAGACAAACACATACAGCATATATGTGTGCTGGGCCACATCGCGAACATTTCTTAGTGTCATCATCAACAAAGTTTGCAAATACTCCACTACTTGACATGCTGCCCATAACGTGGAGACACATTTGTGTCCCATTCCTGCTTAGTGGTGGACGATGACAAGCACAGCACCTCTTCCTCCTCTGGGAACTTTGTTTTCTCAGGCCTGGACAGAAACAAGGCTTAGGCAAACAACAGCCTTTTGGAGTAAGGTGTTTGTGAACATAGGGATGCATGCCCCCAAGTGAAATCACATCAAACAAATCTGGTGTTTGGGAGCTCTGAGGACACGGAACATTTCCTGGGGCAACAGCAGAGACGTTATAGTGATAATACCTGTAAAGTCACCCCTCAGGGAAAGATAAGCCGAATGGGTGTGTATAGGTATGCTATACTTCAGGGGTTTTGAGGGGAGAGAGAATAGGAAATGAAAGGAGGACCCACACAGTAGGAATCAGATTCACGCAGCACCTGCTACTCTTGGAAAAAGCTCGCTCTGCATGAAAAGAGAAAAGATTACCATATGATCCAACAACCTACTTGTGGGTAAGAACCCAGAAGCATTTAAAGCAGGATCCCCAAGAGACATCTGCACTCTCATGTTAGCTGCAACATCACTCACAATTACCAAGAGGCGAATGCAACCCAAAGGGTCACAGATGAATGAATTTTAAGCACAATGCGGCATACACATACAATGAAATATTATGCCACCTTTACAAAGAAGGAAATACCGACACATACTACAACATGGATGAATGCAGACAACATTACACTAAGTGAAAACATAAGCCAGTCATAGAAGGACAAATGCTGTATGATTCCATTCATATGAAGTACCTAAAGTCATCAAAATCACAGAAACAAAATAGAAAGGTGGCTGTCCAGGGACAGGAGAGGGGGGAGGGAAATTGGCGTTTAGTGAGCATCAAGGCCGTGTTACCGAATTAATTTCTAGAGATCTGTCGCACAACAACGTGAATATCCTTCACATCACTGATCTGTACACTTAAATTTCCACCTTGCATCGGTATGAAAACCATGTTTCCTCTGCAAATCAGTGAAAACCGAACAGTAAAAAAAAAAAAAAAAAAAAAAAAAAAAAAACACTTAAATAATTATACAGTGTTTACCCCCAGAGTTGATCTCCTGGGTAAATAATATCTTCCATAACTCCCAGGTAAATAATTTCCATAAAAATTATGGCAATTTGATGCATGATTTTCCATCCATTTCCCTTAGCTCCCCTCCCCACCAAAATCACATTAGTGCTTGCAACTATCTGAGGGTTCAGATACTGCTGCAATTTGAAATATCTGAAGATATTTCTGTCTCCAAGTGACTTTATTCTTCCAAAAAATATATATTTTTATCTTCCCCCATCTACTTACTTATGCATGGAAAAATACAGCCTCCACTTGGGAAAATAAAAGAAAGATCATAAAATGCCATCAAGATCTTTTACATACAATTTTATATTTATAGAAATTTTGTTGAATCATTTTCAGGGAAACTATGAAAATGCTTCTTAGCTTCTTTTGGGATTCAACATATTATAAAGAAGAAAAAAAAACTCTGAGTTCAACAAAATCATTTTTATTTATTTTTGATTTAATATATATATATATATTTTTTGTGACGAAGTCTCGCTCTGTCGCCCAGGCTGGAGTGCAGTGGCATGATCTCGGCTCAAAGCAACCTCTGCCTCCTGGGTTCAAGCTATTCCCCTGCCTCAGCCTCCCAAGTAGTTGGGACTACAGGTGTGCGCCACCACGTCGGGTTAATTTTTTGTATTTTAGTAGAGACAAGGTTTCACCATGTTGGCCAGGATGGTCTCCATCTCCTGACCTTGTGATCCACCCACCTCAGCCTCCCAAAGTGCTGGGATTATAGGAGTGAGCCACCACGCCCGGCCAAAAAAATTTGAGACACTCTCACTCTGCTGCCCAGGCTGCAGTGCAGTAGCGCTATCACAGCTCAATGCAGCCCCCAGCTCCTGTCCTCAAGTGATCCTCCTGCCTCAGCCTCCTGCAGCACTGGGATTATAGGAGTGAGCCACGGTGCCGGGCCATAATTCAACAAAATAGTTCTTAAATGAATTGTATATTCTACTCTAAACAGCCGGGTTGTTTTTCACATATTGGTGCAGAGGGATTTTAGGGGTAGCTGTACTTACTGGTGTTCACGAGCTGTTCCCTGAAAACACAGTCATAGACAAGGAGGCAATAAGCGCCACCAGTAATTAACTGGAAAGTAAACCTCAAAGAATCTGGGTGAATCACCCATGTACAAATTTAATACGACCATTCCATCCTGGGAAACATGTATATTTTGATCAAACTTTTTCTGTATTAGATTCCTAGAAAAATAAGCTCAATATTTCATAATAAGTTTTCTTTTCTTTTTTTTTTTTTCAGACGGAGTCTCCCTCTGTTGCCCAGGCTGGAGTGCAGTGGCGCGATCTCGGCTCACTGCAAGCTCTGCCTCCCGGGTTCACGCCATTCTCCTGCCTCAGCCTCCTGAGTAGCTGGGACTACAGGCGTGCACCACGCCTGGATAATTTTTTTGCATTTTTAGTAGAGACGGGGTTTCACGGTGTTAGCCAGGATGGTCTCCATCTCCTGACCTCATGATCTGCTCGCCTCGGCCTCCCAAAGTGCTGGGATTACAGGCGTGAGCCACCGCGCCCGGCCTCATAATGAGTTTTCAAGGCAACAAATCTATAATAAAGTATCACATTCTGAAAGCTCAATAAGATGTAATGACTAATTTTTAAAATACTAATATTTGAAAAGCTCACTTGGAAGCAGGATGCTGATCACATTGTAAAAAGTAGAAGGTGACTTTTAACTACTGTATTTGTTCGGCTCATTAAAATAACCAACCTGCTTTGAGGGCATGGGTCCACCTTAACTTTCAGGGTTTCTTAAAAAGGACCTTTATCTAATCCAAGTCAATCCCCTGCAATCAGATGCCTGGAAAACTTCTTTGTACTGAAATTCCTGTTATTGCTTCAGAGTTACTCCTGTTACTGCCTTATAATGAAAAAGTTAGTGACCTAGGAATGACATAAGAATGAAGGGAAGAATATCAAGTATTCATTGGAATCTTTTTACCTCTTACCAATTTCAAAATGGTGCTATCCAAAGCAGTGCTATTCAATAG
The DNA here is from genome assembly GCF_007565055.1 of Rhinopithecus roxellana. Taxonomy (NCBI): domain Eukaryota; kingdom Metazoa; phylum Chordata; class Mammalia; order Primates; family Cercopithecidae; genus Rhinopithecus; species Rhinopithecus roxellana. Next base: position 34,798,165 of record NC_044564.1, read on the forward strand.
AAATAAAATGTCAGTCGTATCCGGAAATTAAAAATTTTCTAATAGCCACATTCAATTAAGTAAAAAGAAACAGGTTGGGCAAAAGATTTGAATAGATATCTCCCTAAAGTAGACATATAAATGGCCAATATGTATATGAAAGACGCTCAACCTCATTAGTTACTAGTTAAATGCAAATCAAAATGAGAAGATGCCACTTCACATCTATCAGTATGGCTGTAATTTTAAAAGAGGGGCCAGGCGCGGTAGCTCACGCCTGTAATCCCAGCACTCTGGGAGGCCGAGGTGGGCGGGTCACTTGAGGTCAGACCTGGCCAACACAGCAAAACTCTGCCTCTACTAAAAATACAAAAATTAGCCAGGCATGGTGGTGTGCGCCTGTAGTCCCAGCTACTTGGGAGGGTGAGGCGGGGAATCATTTGAACCTAGGAGGCAGAGGTTGCAGTGAGCTGAAATCATGCCACTGCACTCCAGACTGGGCAACAGAGCAAGACTCCATCTCAAAAAAAAAAATAGCCTGGGCAAGGTGGCTCACGCCTGTAATCCCAACACTTTGAGAGTCCGAGGTGGGCAGATCACCTGAGGTCAGGAGTTCAAGACCAGTCTGGCCAACACGGCAAAACCCCACCTCTACTAAAAATACAAAAATTAGCTGGGTGTGGTGGCGGGCACTTGTAATCCCAGCTACTCAGGAGGCTGAGGTAGGGAGAATCACTCGAACCCAGGAGGCAGAAGTTGCAGTGAGCCAAGACCGAGCCATTGCCTTCCAGCCTGGGGGACAGAGTGAGACTCTGTCTCGAAAAAAAATAAATACATAAAAATAAAATTAAAATAAAAAAGGAAAACAACAAGTGTTGACAAGAACGTGGAAAAGCTGGAGAGAAATTAGAACCCCCATACACAGCGGCTAAGAATGTAAAATGTAAAATGCAATCCCTATGAGAAAGTCTGTCAGTTTCTCCAAAAGTTCAGCACAGAGCTACCATACGACCCAACAACCCCATTTGTGGGTATACACCCAAGAGAAATGAAGACGTATCTCCACTCGAAAACCTGTCCATAAATGTTCACAGCAGATTTATGAAGGCCAAAAAGTGGTAACAATCCAAATGTCCGTCAACATGTGAACGGATAAAGCAAACAGCTATATCCACATAAGGGACCAGCATTCAGCCATAGGAAAGAAGGATTACTGACACCTGCTACAACACGGATGGGGCTTGGAAACATTACACTAAGTGAAAGATGCCAGACACACAACAAAGGCCATGTCCTGCATGATTCTATGCTACATGACATGCCCAGAATAGGCAGATCTCTAGAGACAGAAAACAGATTAGTGGTTGCCAGGGGCTGAGGGAAGAGTGAAATGGGGAGTGATTGCTTAATGGGTACACATTTCTTTCTGGGGTGATAAAAAATGTTCTGGCCGGGTGTGGTGGCTCATGCCTGTAATCCCAGCACTTTGGGAGGCCGAGGGGAGCGATCACTTGAGGTCAGGAATTCGAGACCAGCCTAGCCAACATACTGAAACCCCCCTCTACTAAAAATACAAAAATTAGCCGGGCGTGGTGGCACCTGTAATCCCAGCTAGGAGAATCGCTTGAACCCAGGAGGCAGAGTTGCAGTGAGCCAAGATGGTGCCACCGCACTCCGGCCCAGGTGAGAGTGTGACTCTATCTCAAAAAAAAAAAAAAAAAAAAAAAAAAGTTTTGGAATTAGTGGTTAGAGTTGCATGGCATCGTGAACATACCCAAACTACTGAGATGTATGATACATTAAAAAATGGCTAAAATAATGAATTGTATGTTATGTGAATTTTATCCCAACTTTAAAAACAAGAAACAGATGAAATTAATATTTTGTTTACCCTAACATATCCCAATTATCACTGCGAGATGTATCCCACATAAATATTATTGAGAAATTTGGCTTGTTCATACTCAATCTCTGTACTCCAGCATATCTTACACTTGTAGCACATCTCAGCTGGGACATGCTAAGTGCTCAACTGCCACCTGCAGCTAGGGACAGCAAGTTCCAGAGGAATAAGAAGGTCGGGGGAAAGAGGGAGACAGAGAAGGGGAGGGAGACACGGAAAGCAGGGAGAGGGAAGGAGAAGGAGGCAGAGACTTGCAAACGAGTCATTTATGGCATCCTGCTACGATTACACACTCACACACACACAAACAAGACAAGCAGTGACTCCCAAATGCTTCATGCCTACAGCCACCACTGAGCCAAATGGTGGGTCACTGGATGTATGTTCCCATAGGGAAAAGGGCACAAAGTGATGAGGAAACTAGTCCAGTCCACAAGCCTCTAGAGATGACATGATTATGTTTTGTGGGTTAAGAAGTTACACAACACAGAAATGTTGTTGTGACTGACTGAATACTTGACAAGAAGGAATAACTAGATGTTTTGGTACGATCATGGTATTGTGGCTATGAGAGAGACGATCCCACCTTTTAAGGATGTGTGCTAAAATACTCATGGCTAAAACAGCGTGAGTTATAATCCCCAAAGCTTGGCACTGGATGTGTGGGGGCTCCCTGGGTCACTCCACCTTTTCGTGTTTCCAGTTTTCCACAATCAGCCTACACACACAGATAGGCACACATAAGTTTGTCACATGGATAATTACATCTGCAATACAATTTTTAAAAATCTTCAAGGCTGGCTTTAGAGGAAAAGAAAGGTGAATCAGAAGATGCTGAGATAAACGTGTTGTCTGGAGAAATTTGAGGTAGATTCAGGAACTTTTAGAAGGGCAAGTCTTTGCTGCGCTATTTCTCATTTGTAATTTCACTCCTAAAATTAAGCAATTTTCTTTTCACAGTATAGCTCCATCAACAATGATCTGCTATGACAAATGGTTCTGAAGCTCACTAATGAGGATAAAGGGAGGAAAAAGAGAAACGAGTGACAGAGAGAGAAGGCAGCACAGGGAAGACTGGGATGGGAGAGATTTTCATGAAGACCTGAGACTGTGCCGTCTGGTTTGGGGTCTGCTGCTAATTTGCTCCTTGACTTTGGACGCATCACTTAATTTCTCTGTGCCTCTGTTTCCCCAAATGGAACGTATGCAGGGTAGCCTGCTGAGTTTTATTTAAAAGGGGTACCTTACAGGCACCTCAAGTGGGAACCCCAAAAACGTGGGCATGGATCAGAGTGTGAATGAGTGTATGTATGTGAGTGAGTTGAACTGAGTGTGAGAATACCAACAGGAGAGGAGTGGCTGTTTATGGCACAGAGTCAAATGTCAGTGTAAATGGTAGGATCCTGGTCAGAGAGCAGCTGAGGAGACTCCAGGGCAGGGGACACAGACGGGCCGAAGGGCGAGTCTGGACCTGCAGCTGTGGGAGTGTGTGCACAAGTCACCAAGTTTAAATGGAAGGGCATGGGGAGATTAAGTGTAACTCTCTACGAAGCTTCAGAAAACACCATCTATCCAGGAAAACACCTAGTACATACAGACACTGTTGCTACACACCCAGAATAGCTCCTGCCAACACATGCCTGTGTTGTTACACAGAGGGTAACATCCTCCCACCCCGTCCACCTCGCAGCTTGGCAGGTGTGGGAAAGCACCTCGCTGGGAGGGCGCAGGACCCGTCGTGGGATCACCCGGGTGCCCAGCTCGGCAGAACAAGGTTCATGAGGTGTGGTGACCATTACAGAGATAAGCACAGGGTTGATGGCGAGGGGGCCTGAACCCAAGACTGGCTCACACCCTCCCCCAGCATTTCCTGGACAAGGCACACTGCAGGTGCTTCGGGGAAGGAGGAGAGAGGACGGGCAGGAGGGAGAGCGGAGGAAGAAGAGAGGAAAGGATGGCGAGGAGAGGGAGAGAAAGGAGAGGAGAGGGAGAGAAAGGAGGACAGAGGGAGGGGAGGAGGGAGAATGGAGGGAGGGGAGGAGGGAGAATGGAGGGAGGGGAGGAGGGAGAATGGAGGGAGGGGAGGAGGGAAGAAAAGAGGACAGAGAGGAGGATGGAGGAAAGGGATGGAAGGAAGAGGAGAGAGAGTCTGGAGGGGAGGAGGGCAAGAGGAGGATGGAGGGAGGAAAAGAAGGACAAAGGAAGGGAGAAGGGTAGAGGGATAGAAAGGAAGAGAAAGGATGGAGGGAGGAGAGGCGGGAGGAAGGAAAGGAGGAGAACAAACGGGAGGCTACCCTTGCCTCTGAGAACCTGCCACACTGCCTCCTTCAGTGGCAGCCCACTCCTGTGGTGGGCTGAGATAGTGCCTGAGAGCCATCCCACCTCAATGCAGGCCCTTCCCACAACTTACAGGCACCTATTTCCCTGTATCAAATCCTTCCTGCTTAAAAGAGCGGGGTGGTTTCTCTGTCTACACTGACCCCAGTACACTCACTTCCTCATCTTTGTCCAGCACTCAATGGTACATGAACACAGCCTGCCCACCACTGGGCACAGGCTAGGGCCGAACAGAACAAATACTGAATGGACTGACAGAACTGGACCCGGAAAATCGGTGAGAATAAAAACAGAAAAGCTGCTCTAGAACTCTGGATTTCTCAATCACAGGGATTAAAGGTGATAAAAATCAAAGACATCACGTTTATCTGCACAAGACTGTTCTGTTTCCCCAAGAAAACCAACCCTCCAGAAGACAATCGTCACATTCTCAGGTGCACAAGCAAAGCTGGCCCAGAAAGAAGACACTGGAACCCTCTGAGAACTGCATCTGGCCACAGGTGAATAGAGTCTGGTGGGGCCAGTGTGACGAGCAGACCTGGCAGCCCCCAGCAACCCCAAGCCGGCCACTCTCAGGTCCCGGGAGCCTTCCATGACCTCTCTGGCTCTCATTCTCTTCCCCTCTGTCTCAAGCGACAAGAATGACTGTCTCCTAAAGAAATTAAGTGAGAAATTAAGTACGTTCATGTCGGGCCGGGTGCAGTGGCATACACCTGTAATCCCAGCACTTTGGGAGGCCGAGGAAGGTAAATCACAAGGTCAGAAGTTCAAGACCAGCCTGGCCAACATGGTGAAACCCCATCTCTACTAAAAATACAAAAATTAGCCAGGCGTGGTGGCGCGTGCCTGTAATCCCAGCTACTCGGGAGGCTGAGGCAGGAAAATCACATGAACCAGGGAAGCGGAGGTTGCAGTGAGCCAAGGTTACGCCACCGTACTCCAGCCTGGGTGACACAGTTGAGATTCTGTCTCCAAAAAATAAATATGTTCATGCTACAAAAGCACTCTGAAACTCTAAAGCAGGACCAATGACCAGACTTGTTAATTATTTCCTTTTGAAGAGGCAAAATCTTCCAGCAAAAGTCACTCATAAACAAATGCCATTGCACTTGAGAGAAGCGACCCCATCTCAGGCCCAGAGGACACTCAAGAACGCATTCCATGAACCAACTCTTTACAAGAGGAAAGCACTGTAAATGCCTCAGAGCCTGCTCGTACCCCAAGTTACCGTGCAAGAGGAGAAAGCGGGCAGCTCCCTGAAACCACCTGGACGTGGGTGCAGGTCACACAGGCAAGCATGGCAACAGTGAGGCTGAGTGCCCCCTGCACTTTCCCCCCTCCCTCTTTAAGCTTTTCTTCTTCTGGACACAAAACGATAAGCAAGTCACCAACACCTCTGTTCTTCCACTCAGCAATCTTTCTTTACTCAGTTGCTCCTCTTCAGGAAAGATACAGGAACTCTATTTTCATGACAAAGGAACTGTTGCTAAAACATTATCTCTGCACTACTGCAATGTTAATGCACATATTTTAACAAATAAGTAAAACGCATAAATGTCGAAGTGGATGTGCAGCTGCAAGAAACCACCCGAATGAGAACGTTACAAGTGCAAATGCCGAAAATGAAGCCATTTGTGATTCGAACTTTTGGCAAGCAAAAACGAACACATTAGCAGGAAGATGTGCCTTTCCCTTCACGAAGTGCTAGTAAGTAATTCAGGGTCTCCCAGATTCTTCCCCAAGCATTTCAGAGAGCAGGTGATGCCACCCCCAAGCCTTTGTGGCCACTCCAAGAGGGGACCCAGGATCTTTTGAAGTCTTCAGACCCAAATGATGATGATGATGATGATGATGATGATTTTTTAGATGGAGTCTCGCTGTTATCCAGGCTGGAGCGCATGGCGTGGTCTTGGTTCACTGCAACCTCTGCCTCCCAGGTTCAAGTCTCAGCCTCACGAGCAGCTGGGGCTACAGGCTTGCACCACCACACCCAGCTAATTTTTGTATTTTTAGTAGATACGGCATTTCTCCACGCTGACCAAACTCCTGACCTCAAGTGATCCACCAGCCTTGGCCTCCCAAAGTGCTGGGGTTACAGGTATCAGCCACTATGCCTGGCCCAGATCCAAATTATTAATCAGCCTCTGTTAACAACATAAAAGTATGAATTAAACCACTCTATTCCCTCCTTAGGAGATAATGCACACCTTTACAAGTGAATCTCCACTGACTTTTGCCAAAAACTAAAACCCAAGTATCTGTTTTTATTTAGGCCCCTTAAAAACCTGTTTTATATGTACACATGTACGAATCTGTAAAACAAGAAAACAGCATTTCACTAGTGGTTGCGTGAAGATTATTTCTATGCACACAAATGAGGTAGTTTAAAAACATGACCACAAATTCATTGACACTACTCCCAAAGGGGGAGTCCAATTCCCCTGAAATTCAGGGCAGCCTTAGTGACTTGCTTCTAGTGAATGTAGAAGTGACCACGCTCACTTCCAAGGCAAGGTCAACAAAAGGGGCTGCGGGTTGAACAGCGTACGCCTGAAATTCGTGTCCACCTGGAACCTGTGAGGGAGCCCATGAATGATCTCATTTAGAAACCGGGTAGGCCGGGCACGGTGGCTCACGCCTGTAATCCCAGCACTTTGGGAGGCCGAGGCGGGTGGATCACCTGAGGTCAGGAGTTCAAGACCAGCCTAGCCAACATGGCGAAACTCCATCTCTACTAAAAATACAACAAAATTAGCTGGGTGTTTTGGTGGGTGCCTGTACTCCCAACTACTTAGGAGGCTGAGGCAGGAGAATCACTTGAACCCGGGAGGTGGAGGTTGCACTGAAAAAAGATCGCACCACTGGACTCCAGCCTGGGGCAACAGAGTGAGACTCTGTCTCAAAAATTAATTAATTAATTAATTAATTAAAAAAAAAGAAACAAGGTCTACGCAGATGTACTTGAATGAAAATGAGGTCTCTAGGTGGGCCCTATCCAACATGACTGGTGTTCTTAGAAGAGGAGGAGAACAGGCGAAAAGAAAGACTGAGAGGCAAGCAAGCAGGCCATGAGAGGTGGAAACTGCACGAAATTGTACCTACAAGCTGAGGAATGTCAAAGGTGTCAGCAAATGCTAGAAGCCAGAGAGGCGAGGAAGGGTCCTCCCATAGCCCTACTGGCATCTGGATTTCGGGTTTCTAGCCCCTAAAACTGTAAAAGGACACATTTTTGTTGTTTTAAGTCATCTAGTCTGTATTAATTTGTACGCAGCCCTAGGACACAAATACAAAAAAATGACACAGCTTCCTCCTGCTGGTCGCGTCCGCTATGAGCGAGGATGCTAACTCTCAGAACCCAGCCCTATGCTGAAAAGAAGCCACGCCGCCACGTGGAAAAAGGAGTGTAGGTGTCTTGGTCCTGGCCCCTGCCCCTGCCCAGGTCTCAGGTGACAGCTGCACTTACCGCCAGGCCCCTGAGTAAGGGACTCTCTGGATCATTCTAACCTCAGCCTTCAAGGCACCCCAGACATGGAGCACAGAGTACAGACAACCCGTTCCCACCGAGCTTTCCCAAACTGCAGATGTGAGAGCAAAACACATGTTTGTCATGGGTTTGGGGATAACCTGATATGCAGTAACAGATAACAAAAACAACACATGTATGTCTAAATTCACCAGAACCAAATGTATGTTTTAGTTCAAAACATAGTTACCAGTCCCAACTGCATATCAAGGCAGTCTACAGAATCTCCCTTCTGCAAACAGGTATGCAGAGTCCTCTTATCTGGAATCATACCTCCGACTGTCTACTTACAAAGTAGTTGCCTCAACTAAGATAGTAACGCACGATAAGCCAACGATGTCTGGGTTTTTTTTTTTTTAACAATACACAAAATCCAGAAACAGTTAAACATTTTATCATTTAAAGAACCCCACTTATATTCTACAATTTTCATGGCATATCTACATTTATAAAAGCGTAAGTATAAGTAGTAACTGATAAAAGCTTATGTGTAATCTGTATTTTTTTTTTTTTTTTTTTTTTTTAAGAAAGGGAGTGGAGAGTTCTCAGTAGCTAATTTCTGGGTGAGAACTACAGGTGAATTTTTCTTTTTTGTTTTCAAATTTGCCCATAATAACATTATTTTAATTAAGGAAAAGCCAACTTTTTTTGAAAGTTACTTAACATATGCAATCATTGCAAAAGAAGGCTTAATATCCTTTCTTATACACAGAAAAGGAAGCGTGCTGCTTCCACTAAGTTATATAAATTCTCATGAACTTGCACAACTGCAGTGATGCAGTCAAACCATCTTCACCAGACCTACTGCTGCAACAGACAGGAAGGTGAAAAAGAAAGGAAATGGAAATGGCAGCTCAGTCCCCAAGATTCAACCGAATCTCACTCATCTGAAGCATTTACTCTCCAATGAGCACAGTCTGCAGGATTTGGTTCAGATTAACAAGACACAATCTAATTAACCTGTTAATACTCTGGCCAGTGGATGGATTCCTTCTGTGTGAGGTTCCTCCTCTCACCCAATGGGCTGTGGGTGTGGGGTCGTTAAAATGGAACACACGTGGCCACCTAGCCTCCCACATGGGCAGGGTGTTAGCTGAGGTCAGCAATGACACATGCCATTTTACATCTTTATCTCCCAACACTCTTCCCAACTTAGGTGGGACCTGTCACACCTCCACATTCCTTTTCTAATACTGTGATTGCACTACTCTACATGCTGAAATGCCGCCCTTCTATCCTTCTCTAAATTCCATTTTAGTCTCCAAAGCTCAAAGCCAACTTTTTTTTTTTTTTTTTTTTTTTTTTTTTTTTTTTTTTCCTGAGACAGAGTCTTGCTCTGTCACCCAGGCTGGAGTGCAGTGGTGCGGTCCCGGCTCACTACAACCTCCACCTCCCGGGTTCAAGCGATTCTCCTGCTCAGCCTACCAAGTAGCTGGGATTACAGGTGCACGCCACCACGCCCAGCTATTTTTTTGCATTTTTGGTAGAGACAGGGGTTTCACCATGTTGGCGAGGCTGGTCTCGAGCTCCTGACCTCGTGATCCGCCTGCCTCGGCCTCCCAAAGTGCTGGGATTACAGGCGTGAGTCACTGTGCCCGAACTAAAGCCAATCTTTTTAGAAAAGAAAAAAAAACAAAAAAAAACTGTAACTATTTTAGCCAGTACCCATCTCTCCTTTCACATAACTCCAGCTGCTGTTAAAAACTGATTATTCTCACCGGGCACAGTGGGTGACGCCTGTAATCCCAGTACTTTGGGAGGCTAAGGTGGGCAGATCATGAGGGCAGGAGTTCAAGACCAGCCTGGCCAAGATGGTGAAACCCTGTCTCCACTAAAAACACAAAAATTAGCCAGGCATGGTGGCACATGTCTGTAATCCCAGCTATTTGGGAGGCTGAGGCAGAGAACTGCTTGAACCCGGGAAGTGGAGGTTGCAGTGAGCTGAGATCGTGCCACTGCATTCCAGCCTGGGCAACAGAGCGAGACTCTGCCTCAAAAAAAAAAAAAAAGATTATTCTCTAGATATGTGAGGGAATCTCATCTTTCTCCAAAACACCATTCAAGCTGTTAAGGACACAGAGCCCCAGGCACATCCTAGACATCCAGTAAGTACTGGCACACGGACTGAGATTTCCATTCATTCATTTACCACGAACTCAAACTTTTACTAAGCACCGGTCTCAAACCCAAGAGATAAGCAAATTGATCAGGTGTATAACTTAGATTGGAAGAAATAAGAAAAGAGTGAAATATTACACACAGAAATGTAGGGCCAAAGGATCTGATCTGCAGGCCAGGAAACTGTACAAAGTGAAATATAACAGCAGGAACAACGTTCTGTGGCAACAGCTAATAAAAATGAGAGCATGTACAACCATCCAGCTACTTAATGTCCAGGTGTATCTCCAGATCTTTCCATTCAGACTCTTTCAACCATGACTCACAATGATAAATTTATCTTGTGATTCAGTACATTTACACACATATATACATATATATACACATACATATATATATGTACACATGTATATTTAGAAACAGGGTCTCGCTCTGTCACCTAGGCTGGAATACAGTGGTGCAATTATAGTTTACTGAACCTCAAACTCCTGGGCTCAAGTGATCCTCCCACCTCAGCTTCCTGAGTAGCTAGGACGACAGGCATACAACAACCATTCCCAGCTACTTCTAAATTTTCTGTAGAGACAGGGTCTCAGTATGTTGCCCAGGCTGGTCTTGAACTCCTGGCCTTAAGCAATCCTCCTGCCTTAGCCTTCCAAAGCACATATTTTTTATATAAAATGCAACAATGGTGGTCAGGCATGGCAGCTCATGCCTGTAATCCCAGCACTTTGGGAGGCCAAGACAGGTGGATCACTTGAGGCCAGGAGTTCGAGACCAGCCTGGCCAAAATGGAGAAACCCCGTCTCTACTAAAAATACAAAAATTAGCCAGGTGTGGTGGTGCAGGTCTGTAATCCCAGCTATTCGGGAGGCCGTGAGAATCGCTGTGAGGTGGAGGTGGAGGTGCAGGTTGCAGTGAGCCGAGATCATGCCATTGCACTCTAGCCTGGGCAGCAGAGTGAGACTCTGTCTCAAAAAGGGGGGGGGGAGGGGGGGAAGCAATAACGGTTTCATAACACAATAGTTAACATACAATAACACTCTAATAAATTCTTAGTTTTTTAAAACGTGGGTCATTATCCACTAAATTATTAAGCATAGCTCACTATAAGGTCCCAAACTGTAGATGGCAAACACTGCAAGCTTGGAAAAACCCCAGGTGCCTGAAGAGCACTATATGAGTATACTCACTGTACCTTCTTCTCAAGGAGTAGAAAACTAGAAACAACTTAAAGGCTCACCAATAAGGAGTGGGTAAATAAACTGGGGTATATTTATACAAAGAAAGAGGGTACGGCAGTTAGAAAGAATGAACTAAATCTATAAAATCAATGAAGACCTCAAAAACAATAGTGACAACAAAAAGCAAGTTACAGAATGATAGAGTAACCAAACATATACATTAAAACCACAGAAAAAATAAACATGTTGTTTTTGAACATGTATAGTAATAGTTCAGAAATATAAGCTACAGGCCGGGCGCGGTGGCTCAAGCCTGTAATCCCAGCACTTTGGGAGGCCAAGACGAGCGGATCACGAGGTCAGGAGATCAAGACCATACTGCCTAACACGGTGAAACCTGGTCTCTACTAAAAAATACAAAAAAACTAGCCGGGTGAAATGGCGGGCGCCTGTAGTCCCAGCTACTCGCGAGGCTGAGGCAGGAGAATGGCATAAACCCGGGAGGCGGAGCTTGCAGTGAGCTGAGATTCGGCCACTGCACTCCAGCCTGGGCGACAGAGCGAGACTCCGTCTCAAAAAAAGGAAAAAGAAATATAAGCTACAAAGACAATCATTAACATTCACAACAGTGGTTATACAGGCAGGAGGGAAAGGAGGGAAGAGACAGAGAAGGGGAACCCAGAGAACCTTGACTATATTTATGATGTTTTTTGCTTTAAATAATATCTGGGTGAGGGGCATGCAGGTGTAAGCTTATTATTCATCTGACCTCTCTGCATGTCCAGCTATTTCATAAGAAAACCACTTTATGTCTCATGATGTCACCATCACACAGCTGTTGAGAAGCTCACGTGATGTCTTGCACTTGCCCACCCCCTCTGGGTGACATTCTAAGAGGTGTCTGAGCAAGCCTGTCCCAGTGCTGAGGACCTCAAGATCCACATAGACTCAAATCCTGGGTGAGCTGGCCATTTTGGGGAAAAAAGTAGCGATCAGTAAGTTTCCAATCGGGTACAGCTTCTAAAAACATTCAAGGATTCCAGTAAATGTGGGTGAAGATGAAAGAAATACCTTAGAAAAACAAGTATTAACTCAATTACTTTGTAACAGCTTTATCAAATTACATTTAGATGAATTACAGTCAGGCGTTGCTTAATGATGGGGACAGGCTCTGGGAAATGCATCATTATGAGATTTTGTCTTTGTGCAACCATCATACACTGCACTTATACAAACCTAGATATTATAGCCTACTACACACCTAGGCTGTATGGTACAGCCTACTGTTCCCAGGCTACAAACCTGTACAGCACAGGACTGTACTGAATACTGCAGGCCTTGTAACACAGTGGTAAGTATTTGTGTATCTAAGCATAGAAAAGATACGGTAAACCTATGGTATTAGAATTTTATGGGTCCACCACTGACCAAAACATTGTATGTGGCGTGTGACTGCGTATCTCTTAATTATAATGCCCTTTAATTTTTAAATCACTTCACTGAAGAAGGAAACTGGGAAAAAAAAAAAAAAGATGACCTTGACAATGCATTTTTATTTCTAAAAGTGTAATTCTGCAAAACACCTGATCTCAATCACCAGTTTCTGCATCAGCTAGCTGCATCACAGTGGTCTGGAAATTTAGAGAAAAAAAAAAATGTACATGTATGAATACGTCTGTGTATGTGTGAGATCTTTAAAAAAAAATCTATATTCTGAGTCCAAACATCCAGAGAGTCCGATCCAGTGTAATTTTTAACCTGTATTTTGTTCATAAGCTCGCAGGTGGTTATCATGAGCATCCAGGCGAGGAAGGATTGCTCTGAAACAACTTTCATAACAAGTAAGATCAAAATCTAAGCTGGGGTGTAAACAAAAGCTGATTTGATAAGCTGAATGGATCATTCTGCATCAGAACACCAACAAGCGGCAGAGACTTACTTTCGGGGGGGGCACAACTCCCCAGGCCGAAGGTGATTTCATCTTCCATTGCCCAATTCCCCACACCGCTCCCAAACCTTACAGAGAAGGGGGAAAGGCACCAAGGAACCGCAGGAGACTCAGACTCTGCCCTCTGCTCCACCAAGGAACATGGCTCCCTATGACTCAGAAGCCCAAACAAGGTTTTCCCCAGCATTCTGCCAACCACTCAAACCTGTGCTGTTCAATGAGGCCATTCTTTAGCTATTTACATTTAAATTAGATAAAATTCAATTCTTCAGTCCCACTAGCCACGTTTCAGCTATTCATTAGGCTCATGTGGCCAGTGGCTACTGTACTGCACCAGCACACAAACATTTCTGTAGTCACAGAAAATTCTATCAGACAGGGCCGACCCAAAGCAGTAATTTCATTATGAACAGGTGTTTGTTCACATTTTCTCTGATGATAGGTTTGTTTTTCAAGCTTTTGTCCAGCCCCCCACTTGAGGGATACAACACCCACCCAGAGTGACAGTGACTGCTTGAGGTGAGGAATGCTGGCAGAGACAGGCAGGGAAATCTCTAGGTCAGATGTAATTTGCAAACCACCCCCAGCCACAGGTCCCCACACCCCACCTTCTCCTATGGCTGAAAATCACCATGGTTCTTAAAAATTTTTTTAAGGAGTCTTGTTCCAGTTCTAACCACAAATGCCAACCTTCTAAGATTTAAAAAAAAAAAAAAAGAGACAATGTAGAGAAAAGTATTTAGGTGAAGGATCAGCTCATTCATGTAGCCAAAACAGAGCTAGTTAGAACACAGTGGTCTTTGGAAGCAAGGAGATATAAAGAGGATGTTTTTAAAGTTTCTACTGTGAAGTCTTTAATGCAGACGAAGGTAAACAAGCTAGTATGCTGAACTCCCACGTACCCATCACCAGCTTCAGCACTGACCAATTCAAGCCCACCTGGTTTCCTCTATGCCGCCTCCCCTCCACCTTGGTGCCCTTCAGATAGGGGCAGCCAAGAAGCTGTGTCCACACTGAAGGAAGAGGAAGGCCAGTGTGCAGGGGTGGAGGCTGGCCTAGGGGCTCTCTAGGGTCAAGGTGTCATCCTGGGTGACAGCAGCTAACTCTCTGAGCCTCCGTTCACTAATAAAATGAGCACCAATCTCATCACACTGCCGGGAGGAATTCATGAAATGGTCCCTGTGAAATGCTCAGCCTCACGTCTGGCCAAGGACAGGCTCAGGAAACATCCACTCCAGTGACTGGTGTGGTGCCTGTCATCGTTCTCCTTCCACAGCCCCGCCACACTGCCTGCTCTTGGTTCCACCTCACTCGGTGTCTTCCTAACTCTTTTGAAAGCTAGCACAATTTGGTTTCAAGGCTTCAATTTGGGAGGAAAACAAAAAATGTGCTATGGTCTGAGTGTGGGTGTCCTTCAAAATCCATATGCTGAAACCAAATCACCAAATATCAAATGGAGGTGATAATGTTAGAAGGTGAGGCCTCTGGGAGGGTCAAGCCCTCATACACGGGATTAGTGCCATAAAAGAGGCCCCAGAGAGCTGCCTCGCCCCTCCCACCAGGCGAGGACACCACAAGAAGGCGGCAGCCATGAACCCGGAAGTGGGCCCTCACCCGATGAATCTGCCCTTGTCTTAATCTTTGACTTCCCAGCCTCCAGACAAGTGAGAATAAACATTTGTTTATACGTTGCCCAGTTTATGATATTTTGTTATAGCAGCCTTAAACAGACTAATTATCTGTTCTATTAAATGTCCATACAGAAAGAGAGAATATTATCACCGCTACTGTGGTGGCTTACGACTGCGCCCACCACTGCTGCTGTGATCGCGGCCTCCACTGCCATAGGCACAATGAGGCAGAATAATACCGACCACCAGCTGCTGAGCTTCCATTCTATGTTGAGCACCGTGTTAAACGCTTTATAAACATTATCTCATTCAGTCCTCACTGGCACCCTGTGAGATTCCTTTCTCATTTCCACTTGACAGTTGAGAAAATAGATCCAGAGAATTTAAGTGACTTCCCTAAAATCACACAGCTGAGGAAACTTTAAACCCAGTTCTGCCTGACTCAGAAGTTCCATGCCTCCCACCACCAAACCACAGCTAAAATCCTCCTGCAGGTAAGGTTCGATGTGAGAACCCACCCTTGCTCACCAAAATGAAGACATTTATATCGCATATTCTATAAGAGAAAAACTGTGAAAACAGACTCTTTTTTCAAATAGCTACTTGATGCTCTTTTTTTTTTTTCTTTTTGAGAGATGAGGTTAAAGGGGATTTGACGAGCACAAAAAGCGTATCTCACCAGTGAGAAAAGGAAAGAAACGTAAAGCAGCACTTTATTACTACAACATTATGAACAATTCCCAGGGAAGAAATATGAGCTTGCAAATACAGGAAAGTACTCTGCAAATTTAAAAAAAAAAAGTACTTCTTGCATTTTAAATCAGTTATGTGAGAAAAGTCTGAGTCCCTTCCTGGAAATAATTCATTTTTTGAGACAATTCAAGATAATGGAAGTTGAGCTACAACCTTCTTCCAATAAATTAGCCACTCCGGAGAGAGAGGTACATGCATTATAAACGCCAAATTTTTCAGGCTGGGCATGGTGGCTCACACTTGTAATCACAGCACTTTGGGAGGCCGAGATGGGCAGATCACCTGAGGTCAGGAATTTGAGACCAATCTGACCAACATGGTGAAATCTCATCTCTACTAAAAATACAAAAATTAGCTGTGCGTGATGGCACATACCTGTAGTCCCAGCTACTTGGGAGGCTGAAGCAGGAGAATTACACGAACCTAGGAGGCAGAGGTTACAGTGAGCCAAGAGGGCGCCATTGCACTCCTGCCTGGGCAACAAGAGGGAAACTCCATCACAAAAAAAAAAAGAAAAAGCCAAATTTTTCTAGCTAATAAGTGGCCATGAGTTTGATGCACTTTGGGACAGGAGATATTAGTAACTCACACAGTTACACAATTTAATAAACAAAATATAGCCATATATTCCTACATAAGAAAACCAGGCCGGGCACAGTGGCTCACACCTGTAATCCTAGCACTCTGGGAGGCCAAGGCAGGCAAATCACAAGGTCAAGAGATCGAAACCATCCTGGTCAAAATGGTGAAAACCCTGTCTCTACTAAAAATACAAAAAGGAGCTGGGCATGGTGGCGGGCACCTGTAGTCGCAGCTACTCAGGAGGCTGAAGCAGAAGAATCTCTTGAAGCCAGGAGTTAGAAGTTGCAGTGAGCCAAGATCACACCACTGCACTTCAGCCTGGGTGACAGAACAACTCCATCTCAAAAAAAAGAAAACCGGAAAAACTGACACATAAAGCTTAGATATTTTAACTGGAAGGAAGTCCCCTTTTAATCTACGCAGGATTTGCTGGTTTTTTTCTTAGCTTAAAAGCCAGTGCACAGTACCCTACTTTCTATGTTAGTATTTGGTAGAGTCTGCCTCTCCTCTCCTCCATTAGATACTTGGAGGGCACAAATATCATTCCTCTCTGACATATAAGCACCTGGCATAAGCCTGGCACAGAGTGGGTATTTAATACATGTTTGTAGAAAGTGAGAGAAAAAAAAACCAATAGGAGAGAGAGAAAAAAAAAAAAGCCAATAGGACGAATCTGAAATTGTTCTTCTGCATTTCTCCTGTTTATTTCCAATTGCAAAAGGCTTCACCGCAAGCCCAGCCAGGGACTTGGAGGGAAAGGGGGAGAATGCCCAAAGCTTGATCAATAGGCTCTTTCCATATAATTACATAAACCTAAACCCAGCCGCTTGCCCATCCTCCTGCCAAGAAGAAACAGACAATGTAGACACCATCCCTTAGAAGAGAACTGAGAGGAAACAAAGCAGGCCTTGCCTTTTCGTCCTGGTACAGCTTATTGACACTCTCCAGCTGGAAGCTGTGACTGGACTGGATTTTGTCGAGCTGCTCCCGCTGCTTCTCCAGCTCTCCCTGGAACTCGTTCTTCTTCAGCTCCACGGCGCCTCTCTCCGCAGCCGCCCTGCGGACCCTGCCTTCCAGCTCCATGATCCGTGTCTACAAGGAGACCACAGCGTTAGGGCTGATGCCAAGTTACCCACGGAGCCTGGACCACCTGAGCGCCCTCCACAAAGACCACCCTGGGGCCCAGGGCCAGCACCAGCCTCATATACATGAGTGCCCAAGGCTCTGTGTTTTAAGTCAACTGTAAAGAAGCTGGCACAGGTTCTTCTGGAAAAATGGTCTCTGTCAGTGTAAGTAAAGGAAGGCTCCATGTACTCACACCACACTTCCCACTGGGTTTTCGTGAGGCTTAAATACGCTAAGTGCATAGAATGCCTCATGCTTTACCTGGCATGAGATGATGCTCAAATATTCAGTTCTCCTTCTCTGCTAACAAAGCGCTTAACAAATCTTTAGCAGACACAATCTCTGAAAACAGATTCAGTTTTCCAACCCAGACAAGCAGACTTCATCTGCCCAGAGAACAGGAGCTCCCGTGGAAGCTGAGACACAGGGAGTACAAGCCCAGGAGGGTAAGTGTGAGAACAGGACAAAGCGCAGACGGGCTGCGGTGCCACAGTTAAGCCCACGCAGGTTGGAATCCCTGCTCCACCTCAACCTCTCTGTGCCTCAGTCTGACACCCTGTGAAATGAGGAAAGTCAAGTCCCAACCTTGCAGGGTTTGTGCACAAAAGGAGTAATTTGTGTAAAGTACTGTGGAAGAGAAATTATTCTGACATTTATTAAAACGGTAAGAAAGACTACTCAAAACGATTGTGATAAGAGAGGGAAACTGCTCAACGCTGAGCACATCAAACACAGCTGGGGATTTATAGTCAACGAGCAAGCACAGTGCGGGGAGCCAGTGGATGGAAATCGCCTTCAGAGTAGGGGGATTCTTGCTAAACGCAGGCCAAGGACTTAGACAGCAAGGGTAGGGATGAGGAACTTGGTCAAGCATCAGGGGTAGAAGGACGGCTTAGCGGGATCCTTTGCTATGACTGGGCTGGGCACGCCAAAGACAGGGAGTGGGAGTCGGGAGGGGCCAAGATCAAGGCCTAGTCAAGACAACGGCTCAGAAGGGCCCGACTCAAGTTTGATCAAGAGGAGCATCTCCGTCACTGCTCAGCACTGTACCTGACCCATGACTGCAACAGTAAATGAGAACGTTAAAATTATCATTATTAAATGATGAAGATAAAGATTGGTACCTTTAAAAACATATTTCTTACATCCATCATCCAAGTACACTTCCAATACTGCTCTTTGATATCTTGTGCACTGGAGGACCGCAAACAACAGACTGTGGCCAGTATATGTAAGCAAGCTGTCTTCCCAGAACCACCTCAGTAGCTCAAATGAAAGCTGTTAACTCACAGGAAAGGCAGGGAGGGATACCACAACCGCAATCCTACACAACCACAGAAGGGGCCTCTCCCACCCAAAGCGGAGCTGCTTGGGGTCTGACCCAGGGCTGTGGGGGTGTACAGAGCCCTAAACTTACCTTACAGCACGTGCCCTGTGCAAAATGCCCTGGCTAGCAATAAACAAACCCCTCGGACCCCATAACAAAATAAACAAAACATAAACATAAAATAAACATAATAAACAAAACACCTGGAGATCCACGCTCCGGGAGCTCGCAATCCAATAATTGAAGCCCAAGACGATGATGCAGGCCACCAGGGCGGCCAGCACGAGGGGCGGCGACTTCATGCTGCGACGCCCGTTTCCCAAGCCCATCATCTCAAAATCAGCACTGAGAATCTGCCAAGTAAAAGCAAATAAATACGCATCAATACTAGTATTTATCATCTCCGAAGCAGACCGTGTCATCCTTACAACAGAGAGGAAACGGGTCTTGCCAGGAAGCATGGGCTGGTAGCCCCTTCTTGATGTGCAAAGCTGTCGAGGGAGAAGAATATGCAGATGGCACGCACAAAGCCCACAGTGCTGTGCACCCAGGGCAGTGTGGCCAGCTCCCAGGACAGGCTCAGAGGAGCAGGCACTGCCCCGAAACCTGTCATAGATTAGCTCGAGACCTGGGGCAAGACATGATTTCTCTTACACTTCAGATTCCTCCCCTGTAAAATCATTACCATACTCACCTTCCCGACACAGTTTGAGAATTAATCATTTCTGTAAGCAGCAATGTTTGAGAAGCAATCATTTCTGTAAACACCAATAACAAATATTAAGTGCTTCCGCATCATATTAGAAAGAGTATATTGCTCATTACCCCTCAGAGACAGCTTTTTGCTTTGATTCCTAACAAGGGAGGTTTTTTCACCCTTGACGGGATTACTAATGACAGCCAATTAAAGCATTTCTCAAGCAAAGCAGAAAACCCATTCTAGAGGTGAATGTGAACCTCCCCCCCTCCACCCATGTACATCATTATTCAGGCACAGCCCTGGCTGTAGAAGTGTCTTCTCCTTCATGACACGCAACAGAAGTGGGAGGTGTGCCATCTGCCTGAAGTCACTGGGAAAAATGTGTTCCATCTTAGGATCTGAGATGGAAACAAGGTGTTCACTCCATGCCAAATGAGAGCACCTTGTCTTTCCAACATTCATTTCTCACTTTAGGGACCGTATCTGTGCAACTGCTGCATCGTACACCTCATGTTAGGAAAAACAGTGACTCTGTGTGAGAGCTACACAGTGCACAAAAATATAGAAGAAAGATGCCATAAATTTTGTTAATGGGCTTCAATTCAAAGCCAGGTCTGGCCGGCTGCAAGCACTGGTCTCCAGGAACAAGGAAAGTAGACTTTTTGGAACAGCTTTTGCTGAGCCAGATAAAACAGAACCTTATCAGAGTGAGAGCGGTTGCACTGCAACAAACAGCCTTTGAGCACAGAACGCCTTTTACGCCAGGGGTGTCTAGCAACAGAGGAGGGAAGGGAAGGAGAAGAGGAGGGAAAAAGACAAGGGATGGGGAGGGAAGAGGAGACCACCGAGGATTCACCTGCAAAACACAATTCTTACCAGTGAGAACACGGGAGAGCTGATCCTCACCCAATGGTCTTTCCAGGTGGGTCACCAAAAGACTTCCTCTTTCTTAACAGATAACTACTAGTATGGGGGCCTGCCTGGAGATAAAGCAGCAATCTAGCCAAATCATCTAAAATAAAGCACCCCCAAAATTACCATGGGTGGAAATTCTGACCTGCGCTCATGTCTTACCAGCTTCTGGCCTCTTAGGATGAATGGGGAAACAACATTCTTCTTTCAGTTATCAGCTGATATCAGCAAGCACTGAATATACTCAAGGAGCATAAGTGCAGAAACAAGAAACTTCTAGAAGATTCTACAGACCTGCTGCAAAGGTGTCTCCATTGTCCTATCGTATCTCATTTTGATCACGAGTCTCTTTTTTGACTCTTAAATGTTTTAAAATGTTTATGTATTTATTTTAGAGACGGGGTCTCTGTCACCCAGAGCGGAGTCTTTTCCAAATGGCTTCTGCTAAGGAAAAAATGGGAAACTACACACAGTAAAGTATAAATTGGCCGGGCACGATGGCTCACGCCTGTAATCCCAGCACTCTGGAATGCCAAGGCAGGTAGATGGCCTGAAGTCAGGAATTTGAGACCAGCCTGGCCAACATGGTGAAACTCCATCTCTACTAAAAATACAAAAATCAGCCAGGCATGGTGGCGCATGCCTGTACCAGCTACTCAGGAGGCTGAGGCAGGAGAAAAGCTTGAACCCAGGAGGCAGAGCTTGCAGTGAGCCAAGGTCACACCACTGCACTCTAGCCTGGGCGATAGAGCGAGACTCTGATTCAAAAAACAAAAAAGTATAAATTGCATCTCCCTCATCCTACTCCAAAGGTAAGGGGTAACATTTTCTAACATCTGGGTCCTTCTATTCCAATGGTCCTCAACACTCAAGGGGCACCAGCATCACCTGGGACACTTTTTTTTGAGATGGAGTCTCACTTTGTCACCCAGGCTGGAGTGCAGTGGCACCATCTCAGCACACTGCAAGCTCTGCCCCCCAGGTTCATGCCATTCTCCTGCCTCAGCCTCCCGAGTAGCTGGGACTACAGGTGCATGCCACCAAGCCCAGCTAGTTTTTTGTATTTTTAGTAGAGATGAGGTTTCACCGTGTTAGCCAGGATGGTCTCGATCTCCTGACCTCATGATCTGGCCGCCTTGGCCTCCCCAAGTGCTGGGATTACAGGCATGAGCCACTGCGCCCAGCCTGAAACTTCTTAAAATATCAATACCTGGGCTCCACCACTGCTTTTCTTATTTATTTATTTTTTTTGAGACAGGGTCTCACTCTGTTGCCCAGGCTGACATAGCTGCCCAGTGGTGTGATCCCAGCTCACCGCAGCCTCAACTTCCTGGGCCCAAGCGATTCTTCCACCTCGGCTTCCCAAGTAGCTGGGATTACAGGTGTGCACCACCATGCCAGCTAATTTTTTCTATCTTTAAAGAGACGGGGTTGCACTACGTTGTTCAAGCTGGTCTCAAACTCCTGGACTCAGTGATCCTTCCGCCTCAGCCTCCTAAAGTGCTGGGAGTACAGGCATGGGCCATCACACCTGGCCCCCATCCCTGCATTTCTAATTCAATGGGGTTTAGGGCAAGGCCCAGATATCAGTATTTTTTAACCTCCCCAGGTGATTCATATGTATAGCCACTATTCTAGATGTTTCTAGATGCATATATAAGCATCAATATATTTACTTTAATCCAAACAAGATCACACCATTCACACTATTCAGCAAATGCTGTGTATTTCTTAGTAACACATCTTGCCTCCCTTTTTTAGTAGCACATTACGGTTTGCTCCATTCTTTTCAAAGGGCTGAATAGGGCACCACTGTGTGCCAAGATTTGCTTAACTGATCTCCTACAGAGAAATATTCAAGGCTTTCCAGGCTTACTTCCAACAATGCTACCATAAACAGCCTTACACAGCTGTCCCTCAGTATTCACTAGGGATTGGTTCCAAGACCCCCTGAGGACACCAAAAGCCAAGGATGTTCAAGTCCTTTATATAAAATGGCATATTTGCATCCAACCCAGGCACATCCTCCTCTAAGCTTTAAACCATGTCTAGATTACTTATAATACTTAGTACAATGTAAATGCTATGTAACTAGCTGTTAAGCCATATGTTTAGGAACTAATGACAAAAAAGTCTATACACGTTCAGTACAGATGCAACCACTGTAGGTCTAACTATCTTTTTGTTTTTCTGAGACATAGTCTTGTTCTGTCACCCACACTGGAGTGCAGTGGCATGAACTGGGCTCACTGAAACCTCTGCCTCCCAGATTCAAGGGATTCTCTCATCTCAGCCTCCTGAGTAGCTGGGATTAGAGGTGCCCGCCACCACACCCAGCTAGTCTTTGTTTTGTTTTTTGTACTTTTAGTAGAGACGAGGTTTCACCATGTTGGCCAGGCTGGTCTTGAATTCTCGGCCTCAAGTGATCTGCCTGCCTCAGCCTCCCAAAGTGCTGGGATTACAGGAGCCACCACGTCCGGCCAGGCTTGACTACATTTTGAACAGCTAGTTAAAACTGCAGATGTGCAGCTGTATACCCATCTCTGTGCTTACGAACTCTTACCTATGTGTACAGTCCCTTATTCACAACTTTGAAATCCAAAACGGTCTCTAAAAACTCAGATTTTTAAAAACTTTTCCAGCAACAAAACCTGAACTGAGATCAAGGTCTCATCAGAACTTATCTGAAGCTACTTATAGTCTTTATCTTCCTCCCTTCATGTGAATACTCATACATTTCACTGCAGAAAGATGAGTGTTTGAGTATGCGGTGCTGTCCTAGATCCTCCTGGGGCTGTCACATAATATATAATAAATACCCAGTGTTATCTGAATTCTGAAAAAAGTCCTGAATATCAAACCAGCAGGCCTCAAGGAGCTTGAGATGAACCAACAGCAAGCTTACTGTTGTGAGGCACTGCTCAATACAGGCGCTCGTATCAGCTTTGGGGGCAGTATCACCCCCTTTTGCAGGAGATGAAATAAATCACATCTCTGTGGATATATTTCTGGGTCAAAAATGTATGTTTTTAATATTGATAGATCGTCTCTCTTCCAAAATAGTTGGCAAATTACAAAGGGGAAAACAGTTATATTACATGAAGAATCCTGGCAGATGCCACCTTAGCCACTTCAAGCTTGGTAGCACTGATAACGAGGCACATCGACATCACATACCCCCCAATATGGGGCACTAGGAGGGCACGGCACCTCTACGGCCTCCTGCCAGCAAGGCATAACCTCAATCTTATCAGGAGAAAATTCAGAGGAAGTCAACTCGTCGGACATTCTATAACACGCTTGGCCAGCATGGTTAAAAAGATAGGGCCAAAAGGTTCATCTCTTAATTTTGATAAATTCTATGGTTAAGGGGAAACAGGGTAAAGGGTATATAGGAACTATGGGTACTATTTTTCCAACTCTTCCATTAAGTCTAAACTATATAAATAATTATTTGATAGATCTTACCATATCTGAAACAGGTCCAACCTGTCAAATGCATGAGTCCCTTGAACCTTCTAGTTAAATATTAACATTTTTTAAATTCCCTTTTTTTTTGCTGGGCGCAGCGGCTTACGCCTGTAATCCCAGCACTTTAGGAGGCCAAGGCAGGCGAATCACGAGGTCAGGAGTTCGAGACCATCCTCACCAATGTGATGAAACCCCATCTCTACTAAAAATACAAAAATTAGCTAGGGGGTGACAGGCGCCTATAGTCCCAGCTACTCGGGAGGCTGAGGCAGAAGAATCACTTGAACCCGGGAGGCAGAGGTTGTAGTGGGCCAAGATTGCACCACTGCACTCCAGGCTGGGGAAGACAGAGCAAGACTCCATCACAAAAAAAAAAAAAAAAAAAAAAAATTTCCTTCTTTTCATATAGGGGTTTTAATCACAATCTCCTGCAGCAGGAGAATGTCTATTTTCTGACATAACATAGCAAACAAACTTTTTAATGGCCGACAATGTCATTAGTGATATTTTCAAACATATTGTGAGCACAAATGAGTGTCTTTTCATTTCTTGGCCATCTGCACGTTCATTTTGGTGAAATGCCTTTTCATATTCTTTGCCCAATTTTAAACTGGGGTGTTCATCTTATTGATTTGCTAAAGCTCTTTGTCTGTTAAAGGTAAACCAATCTTTGGTCCTTCATGTGAATAATTTTTTTTCAACTTTTCATCTATTCTTTTACTTTCTAGAATGTTTGCCCAAAGTTTTTGTTGCTTTTTTTTTGAAAGTTTTTTTTAATTTATACTTTAAGTTCTGGGATACATGTGCAGAACATGCAGGTTTGTTACACAGGTATACATGTGCCATGGTGGTTTGCTGCACCCATCAACCAGTCATCTACATTAGTTATTTCTCCTAATGCTAACCCCTCCCCTAGCCTCCCACCACCTCCCCCAAAAGGCCCTGGTGTATGTTCCCCTCCCTGTGTCCATGTGTTCTCATTGTTCAGCTCCCACTTATGAGTGAGAACATGTGGTGTTTGGTTTTCTGTTCCTGTGTTAGTTTGCTGAGAATGATGGTTTCCAGCTTCATCCATGTCCCCGGCAAAGGACATGAACTCAACCTTTTTTATGGCTGCACAGTATTCCACGGTGTATATGTGCCACATTTGCTTTATCTAGTCTATCACTGATGGGCATTTGGGTAGGTTCTGAATCTTTGCTATTGTGAACAGTGCCACAATAAACATATGTGTGTATTTGTCTTCATAGTAGAATGACTTATACTCCTTTGGGTATATACCCAGTAATGGGATTGCTGGGTCAAATGGTATTTCTGGTTCTAGATGCTTGAGGAATCACCACACTGTTTTCCACAATGGTTGAACTAACTTACACTCCCACCAACAGTGTAAAAGTGTTCCTATTTCTCCACATCCTCTCCAGCATCTGTGGTTTCCTGACTTTTTAATAATCACCATTCTAACTGGCATGAGAAGGTATCTCATTGTGGTTTTGATTTGCATTTCTCTAATGACCAGTGATGATGAACTGGCTGCATAAATGTCTTCTTTTGAGAAGTCTCTGTTCATATCCTTCACCCACTTTTTGATTTTTTTTTTTCTTGTAACTTTAAGTTCTTTGTAGATTCTGGATATTAGCCCTTTGTCAGTTGGACAGATGACAAAAATTTTCTCCCATTCTGTAGGTTGCCTGTTCACTCTGATGATAGTTTCTTTAGCTGTGCAGAAGCTCCTTAGCTTAATTAGATCCCATTTGTCTATTCTGGCTTTTGTCGCCATTGCTTTTAGTGTTTCAGTCATGAAGTCTTTGACCATACCCATGTACTGCCTAGGTTTTCTTCTAGGGTATTTATGGTTTTAAGTCTTATGTTTAAGTCTTTAATCCATCTTAAGTTAATTTTTGTGTAAGGTGTAAGGAAGAAGTCCAGTTTCAGTTTTCTGCATATGGCTTGCCAGTTTTCCCACCACCATTTATTAAATAGGGAATCCTTCCCCATTGCTTGTTTTTGTCAGGTTTGTCAAAGATCAGATGGTTGTAGATGTGTAGCATTCTTTCTGAGGCCTCTGTTTTGTTCCATTGGCCTATGTATCTGTTTTGGTACCAGTACCATGCTGTTTTCATTACTGTAGCCTTGTAGCATAGTTTGAAGTCAGGCAGCACGATGCCTCCAGCTTGTCTTTTTGCTTAGGATTGTCTTGACTACATGAGCTCTTTTTTGGTTCCATGGGAAATTTAAAGTAGTTTTTTTTTTTTAATTCTGTGAAGAAAGTCAATGGTAGCTTGATGGTGATAGCAATGAATCTATAAATTACTTTGGGCAATATGGCCATTTTCACGATATTGATTCTTCCTATCCGTGAGCATGGGATGTTTCTCCATTTGTTTGTGTCCTCTCTTACTTCCTTGAGCAGTGGTTTGTAGTTCTCCTTGAATAGGTCCTTCACATCCCTTGTAAGTTGGATTCCTAGGTATTTTATTCTCCTTGTAGCAATATGTGAATGGGAGCTCACTCATGATTTGGCTCTCTGTTGGTCTATTTCACTGTATAGGAATGCTTGTGATTTTTGCACATTGATTTTGTATCCTAAGACTTTGCTGAAGTTGCTTATCAGCTTAAGGAGATTTTAGGCTGAGATGATGGGGTTTTCTAAATATACAATCATGTCATCTGCAAACAGAGACAATATGACTTCCTCTCTTCCTATTTGAATACCTTTATTTCTTTCTCTTGCCTGATTGCCCTGGCCAGAACTTCAAATACCATGTTGAATAGGACTGGTGAGAGAGGACATCCTTGTCTTGTGACAGTTTTCAAAGGGAATGCTTCCAGCTTTTGCCCATTCAGTATGATATTGGCTGTAGGTCTGTCATAAATAGCTCTTATTATTTTGAGATACATTTCATCAATACCTAGTTTATTCAGAGTTTTTAGCATGAAGGGGTGTAGAATTTTGTCAAAGGCCTTTTCTGCATCTATTGAGAGAACCATGTGGTTTTTGTCATTGGTTCTGTTTATGTGATGGATTATGTTTATTGATTTGCATATGTTCAACCAGTCTTGCATCCCAGGGATGAAGCCGACTTGATTGTGGTGGATAAGCTTTTTGATGTGCTGCTGGATTCAGTTTGCCAGTATTTTATTATTTCTGCATCGATGTTCATCAGGGATATTGTTCTAAAATTTTCTTTGTTTCTAGGCCAGGTTTTGGTATCAGGATGATGCTGGCCTCATAAAATGAGTTAGGGAAGAGTCCTCCTTTTTCTATTGTTTGGAATAGTTTCAGAAGGAATGGTAGCTCCTCTTTGTATCTCTGGTAGAATTCAGCTCTGATTGTGTCTGGTCCTGGGTTTTTTTTGGTTGGTAGGCTATTAATTATTGCCTCAATTTCAGAACTTGATATTGGTCTATTCAGGGATTTGACTTCTTCCTGGTTTAGTCTTGGGAGGGTGGATGTGTCCAGGAATTTATCCATTTCTTCAAGATTTTCTAGTTTATTTGCGTAAGGGTGTTTATAGTATTCTCTTAGTTTGTATTTCTGTGGAATCAGTGGTGATCTCCCCTTTATCATTTTTTAGTGTCTATTTCAGTCTTCTCTTTTTTCTTCATTAGTTTGGCTAGCAGTCTATTTTGTTAATCTTTTCAAAAAGCCAGCTCCTGGATTCACTGTTTTGTTTTTGTTTTTGTTTTTTTTGTTTTTTTTTGTTTTTTTTTTTGAAGGGTTTTTCGTGTCTCTATCTCCTTCAGTTCTGCTCTTAGTTATTTCTTGTTTTCTGCTGTTTTGAATTTGTTTGTTCTTGCTTCTCTAGTTCTTTTAATTGTGATGTTAGGGTGTCAATTTTAGATCTTTCCCACTTTCTCCTGTGGGCATTTAGTGCTACAAATTTCCCTCTAAACACTGCTTTCACTGTGTCCCCAAGATTCTAGTACGTTGTGTCTTTGTTCTCATTGGTTTCAAAGAACTTATTTATTTCTGCCTTCGTTTCGTTATTTACCCATCAGTCATTCACCCATCAGTCATTCAGGAGCAGGTTGTTCAGTTTCCATGTAGTTGTGTGGTTTTGAGCGAGTTTCTTAATCCTGAGTTCTAATTTGATTGCACTGTGGTCTGAGAGAGTGTTTGCTATGATTTCCATTCTTTTGCATTTGCTGGGGATTGTTTTACTTCCAATTACGTGGTCAATTTTAGAATAAGTAAGATGTGGTGCTGAGAAGAATGTATACTCTGTTGATTTGGGGTGGAGAGTTTTGTAGATGTCTATTAGGTCCGCTTGGTCCAGAGCTGAGTTCAAGTCCTGAATATCCTTGTTAATTTTCTGTCTCATTGATCTAATATTGACAGTGGGGTGTTAACTTCCCCCACCATTATTGCGAAAAAGTCTAAGTCTCTCTCTCTCTGTAGGTCTCTAAGAACTTGCTTAATGGGGCCGGGTGCAGTGGCTCACGCCTGTAATCCCAGCACTTTGGGAGGCTGAGGCAGGCAGATCACGAGGTCAGGAGATAGAGACCATCCTGTCTAACATGGTGAAACCCCATCTCTACTAAAATTACAAAAAATTAGCCAGGCGTGGTGGCGGGCACCTGTAGTCCCAGCTACTTGGGAGACTGAGGCAGGAGAATGGCATAAACCCGGGAGGCGGAGCTTGCAGTGAGCTGAGATCGTGCCACTGCACTCCAGCCTGGGTGACACTCAGAGTGAGACTCCATCTCAAAGGACCAAAAAAAAAAAAAAAAAAAAAAAAAAACTTGCTTTATGAATCTGGGTGCTCCTGTATTGGGTGCTAGCTCTTCTTGTTGTGTTGATCCCTTTACCATTATGTAATGCCCCCCCCTTTTTTTTTTAAATCTTTGTTGGTTTAAAGTCTGTTTTTTCAGAGACTAGGATTGCAACCCCTGGTTTTATTTTACTTTCTGTTTGCTTCGTAAATATTCTTCCAACCCTTTATGTTGAGCCTATGTGTGTCTCTGCATGTGAGATGTGTCTCCTGAATACAGCATACCAATGGGTCCTGACTCTTCATCCAATTTGCCAGTCTTTTAATTGGGGCATTTAGCCCATTTACATTTAAGGTTAATATTGTCATATGTGAATTTGATCCTGTCATTATGATGCTAGCCAGTTATTTTGTCTGTTAGTTGATGCAATGTCTTCATAGCGTCGATGGTCTTTACAATTTGGTATGCTTTTCCAGTGGCTGGTACTGGTTTTTCCTTTCCATATTTAGTGCTTCCTTTAAGAGCTCTTGTAAGGCAGGCCTGGTAGTGACAAAATCTCTCAGCATTTGCTTGTCTGTAAAGGATTTTACTTTTCCTTCGCTTATGAAGCTTAGTTTGGCTGCACTGAAATTCTGGGTTGAAAATTCTTTAAGAATGTTGAATATTGGCCCCCACTCTCTTCTGGCTTATAGGGTTTCTGCAGAGAGATGTGCTGTTAGTCTGATGGGCTTCCCTTTGTGGGTAACCTAACCTTTTTCTCTGGCTGCCCTTAACATTTTTTCCTTCATTTCAACCTTGGTGAATCTGACAATTATGTATGTGTCTTCAGATTGCTCTTCTTGAGGAGTATCTTTATGGTGTCCTCTGCACTTCCTGAATTTGAATGTTGGCCTGTCTTGCTAGGTAGAGGAATTTCTCCTGGATAATATCCTGAAGAGTGTTTTCCACCTTGGTTCCATTCTCCCCGTCACTTTCAGGTACACCAGGTCAAATGTAGGTTTGGTCTTTTCACATAGTCCCATATTTGTTGGAGGCTTTGTTCATTCCTTTTCATTCTTTTTTCTCTAATCTTGTCTTTACACTTTATTCCATTAAGTTGATGTCAATCTCTGATATTGTTTCTTCCACTTGATCGATTTGGCTATTGATATTTGTGTATGTTTCACCGAGTTCTCATGCTGTGTTTTTCAGTTCCATCAGGTCATTTATGTTCTTCTCTAAACTGGTTATTCTAGTTAGCAATTCCTCTAAACTTTTTTCAAGGTTCTTAGCTTCTTTGCATTGGGTTAGAACATGCCCGTTTCACTCAGAGGAGTTTGTTATTACCCACCTTCTGAAGCCTGCTTCTGTCAGTTCATCAAACTCATTCGCCATCCAGTTTTGTTCCCTTGCTGGTGAGGTGCTGTGATCCTTTGGAGGAGAAGAGGCATTCTGGTTTTTGGAATTTTCAACCTTTTTATGCAGGTTTTTCCAAATCTTCATGGATGTATCTACCTTTGGTCTTTGATATTGGTGACCTTCGGATGGGGTTTCTGTGTGGACATCCTTTTTGTTGATGCTTTTCCTTTCTGTTAGTTTTCCTTCTAACAGTCAGGCCCCTCTGCTGCAGGTCTACTCCAGACCCTGTTTGCCAGGGTATCACCAGCGGAGGCATCAGAACAGCAAAGATTGCTGCCTGTTCCTTCCTCTGGAAGCTTTGTCGCAGAGGGGCACCCACTCACTAGATGACAGCCAGAGCTCTTCTGTATGAGGTGAGCTGTCAACCCCTGCTAGGAGGTATCTCCCAGTCAGGAGGCAGAGGCGTCAGGGACCCACTTGAAGAGGCAGTCTGTCCCTTAGCAGACCTCGAGCCCTGTGCTGAGAGATCTACCGCTCTCTTCAGAGCTGGCAGGCAGGAACATTTAAGTCTGCTGAAGCTGTGCCCAGAGCTACCGCTTCCCCCAGGTGCTCTGTCTCAGGGAGATGGGAGTTTTATCTATAACACTGGGGCTGTTGCCTTTCTTTCAGTGATGCCTTGCCCAGAGAGGAGGAATCTAGAGAGGCAGTCTGGCCACAGTGGCTTTGCCGAGCTGTGGTGGGCTCCACCCAGTTCGAACTGGCAGCTTTCTTTACACTGTGAGGAGAAAATCACCTACTCCAGCCTCAGTAACGACAGATGCCCCCGCCCCCGCCAACCAAGCTCAAGCATCCCAGGCAACTTCAGACTGCTTTGGTGGCAGCAAGACTTTCAAGCCAGTGGATCTTAGCTTGCTGGGCTCTGTGGGGGTGGGATCCAATGAGTTAGACCACTTGGCTCCCTGGCTTCAGGCCCCTTTCCAGGGAAGTGGATGGTTCCGTCTCACTGGCATTCCAGATGCCACTGGGGTATGGAGAAAAAAAAAAAAAAACTCCTGCAGCTAGCTCAGTGTTTGCCCAAACGGCCGCCCACTTTTGTGCTCGAAATCCAGGGCCCTGGTGGTGTAGGCACCTGGGGAATCTCCTGGTCTGCAGGTTGCGAAGATCGTGGGAAAAGCACAGTATCTGGGCCAGAGTGCACTGTCCCTCACGGCACAGTCCCTCACAGCTTCCCTTGGCTAGGGGAGGAGTTCCCCAAACCCTTGCACTTACCAGATAAGGCGATGCTCCACACTGCTTCGGCTCACCCTCCGTGGGCTGCGCCCATCATCTAACCAGTTCCAGTGAGATGAGCCAGGTACCTCAGTTGGAAATGCAGAAATCACCTGTCTTCTGTGTTGATCTCGCTGGGAGCTGCAGACCAGAACTCTTCCTATTTGGCCATCTCGCCAGTCACTCTGTTGTTTTAAATAACCTAATCTTGTCAATCTTTTATTACTTCTCGATTGTTGTTATATTTAGAAGGGCATTTCCTACTCTAAGTCTATAAACACACTTACCCACATTTTTTTTCCAATGTAGTTTCCTATTCACGTTTAAATTGTTCGTCCATTTAAAATTCCTTTTTGATATGAGTAAGGAAATATAAATATTGCAGACGTAAAGAAATACAAAAAATGCAGCTTTTTTCTTCCTGTAGTGACAAGCCAGTTCTGCCAGCGACCTTTACTGAATAATCTATTTTCACCTACTGCTTTGAACAACTATCTGTTATATACTAAATTTTCTAATAATAGACTTTTTTTTTTTTTTTTTTTTAAGAGATGGAGTCTTGCTTTGTCGCCCAGGCTGGAGTGCAGTGGTACGATCATGGCTCACTGCAGCCTCGAACTCCCGGACCCAAGCAATCCTCACACCTCAGTCTCCGAGTAGATGGGACCATACGCACACACCGCCGCACATGGCTTAACAAAATACTTTCAGATATGACCCTTGCAAGGCCTTTTGTTATTCTAGTAGATGTAAGTCAGTGGGTGGGGCATAAGTTTGAAAGCAGAAAATAAACTCGATTCTCACTTCAAGGGAAGTGTACAGATAATCATTTAATATTCTCTTTCCTTTAGACAGCCAATAAAAAATTTATTGAGCAGCTACCATGAGTCAGGTGCTGTATTCACATCAGGCAGCTCAGGGTGGTGTTAAGAGCACAGACTGGAATCCCACAGCCATGTCTGACCCTGGCTCTACCACTCAGGGGACACAGGACCTGCCTGTGCCTTGCTGTCCTGCTCACAAGGTTTTTATGAGGATTCAGTGAGTTAAGTGAGAAGCGCTTAGAGCTACATTTGGCACATAGTAATTGCTCAACAAATGTTGACAATTATTAGGGATGGAAAGTAGAATAACAAATCATTTCTAGAGTCAATCTTTCTTCCACTTTATGAGGCAACAGTGATGCATGTTTTCCTTCCGTAACCATTCTACTTTATAGCAACCAGCCCTCCTCTCTCCTTCTCCTGACTCTGCCACCAACTAAACAGCAGTGCCTGCCATTACCTGGGGCTGACCTACTGATGCCACTCCAGCAGTGGACGTCCCAGATCAGGACCATATTATGAAAAAGGTTTGAGGAAGCCAAACCTCAAACAGTCCTGGAAGTTGTACCATCCTGGAAGCCCCTCACGATCACCCAGTGCTTGGCTGGCACTGTCTCGTGCCAGCTGTCTAGACAGCACTCTTAGGAGAGCCCTGGGCTCCCAATGGGAGCAGGGCTGCCCAGGTAAGCAGTGACACGAGGAAGGGAGGTAACACAATCAGCCTTCAGGCCTGCAAGGGGCTTCCTCACAGGCTTCCAGAAGTGTAGAAACTCTTGCTGCTGAAGGATGAGGGACAGATACTGGCGAGAAATGATCAAGATTGATGAAGGCCGAGGGCAGAACTCAGACGCAGAGTTTACGGTGGTCAAACACATCAGACACTCTCCCTTCTCCCACGTTAGAATTTATCTGGATTGGGGATGAGACGGAAGTGGGTGAGTGATATACTGTGTCAAACAGATGTATTAATTTAATATTCATTTTCATTTAAGCTTCAGAATGTTTGTCTCATACTTGATTATAAGCTTCCAACATACTGAAAATGATTAACTTAAATCATCTAAACTCTGTGAGGCACCAGGCTTTCCCAAAATGAAAACAAGTGGTGTGTTTTTGCATTAAAAATCACTTGATAGGCTGGGTGTGTGCAGTGGCTCACGCCTGTAATCCCAGCACTTTGGGAGGCCAAGGCAAGCAGATCACCTGAGGTCAGGAATTTGAGGCCAGCCTGGCCAGCATATCAAAACCCTGTCTCTACTAAAAATACAATTAGCCAGGCATGGTGGTATGTGCCTGTAATCCCAGCTACTTGGAGGCTGAGGCAGGAGAATCGCTTGAACTTGGGAGGCAGAGGTTCCTGTGAGCCGAGATTGTGCCAATGCGCTCCCGCCTGGGTGACACAGCAAGACTCTGCTCCAAAAAAACAAAAATAAACACCCCTCCCCCCAAATTATCTGGGTGTGGTGGCACACACCTGTAATCCCAGCTACTTGGGAGGCTAAGGCATGAGAATTGCTCGAACCCAGGAGACGGAGATCACGTCACTGCACTCCAGCCTGGACGACACAGAGAGATTTCTGTCTCCAAAAAAAAAAAAAATCACTGAATAAATCAGAAAAGAAAAAACTGCATATTCTTACCTACTGGTTTAATTAATTTAAAATTTCAACCTACTGGTTAAAATTATTATTTGCTTGTAAGACAAAATGTTTGTAATTTAACAAAGACTTCTAACCACTTTTTAAAAAGAAAAAAAAGGCATATGAAAATGTACAACATGCCAAATACACAAGCCCCCGACCCTCCTAGTTAAATATGTTTAACATTTCCTTATTTTCATATAGGACTTCTAATCAGAAGAGCAAATATATAGGAGCAATCAGGTCAGATTAGCATGTTTGACCAACGTCAACCAGTGCAGAAACTGGGCTTCTTCTAACACTGGTGGAGCCACACCTCTATTCCTTCTCAGAGGAACGGCCCCAGTGGCTCAGCAGAGGTTCAGAAGTCACTGCAATGAGCAAACAGACCTGAGCACACCCAGGCGCAGCCTGGAGTCCGGGAAAGAATCAGTCACCAAGTTTTCTGATGGCTTGGAAATATTCCACCCTGTCCCAAGAATGTCTCTAAACCAAGGGTGAGCAAACTATGGCCCACAGGCCATATCCGGGCCTGTTTTTTTCCTGAAGTTGTACTGTACACAGCCATAAATACTGCCTATGGTTGCTTTCTGGCTACAAAGTAGAACTGAAATAGTTGAGACAGAGACCTACCCACAGACCAACTCTGCCCATAGGGTATTATGAGGATTAAACATTTACCATCTGACCATTTAGACAAAGTTTGTCAACTCTGCCTCTAACCCATTGGGATTAAATGACCAAGGTCACTGTGTTCTGCTTAAATTGCTTTAAAAACTTACTAGGAAATACACAGAATCTCTTCCTCTCACTTCCCCAAAATGAACACTATCTTTTCCCCAATGCTGGAAGCTGACAGTGTCTAAAGATGAAAACTTTTAAAATCAATGTATAGTGGTAGGTGGTAGAAACACCAAAAAGCGAGGTAGATGAATGAAAATGAACTAGAGAACCAAATTCTTCCTGTTTTGAAATTTTCTGAAGAAAGGCCACCCACCGTCAAGAATATATCCTGGAGCCAGCATGGTGGCTCATGTCTGCATTTAGCACTTTGGGAGGCTGAGGCATGAGGATCACTTGAGCCCAGGAATTCGAGACCAGATTGGTCAATGTTATGCGGGGAGACTCTGTCTCTACAAAAAAATATTTAGAAAAGAATAACAGGCATGGTGGCTCACGCCTGTAATCCCAGCACTTTGGGAGGCCAAGGCAGGCAGATCACCTGAGGTCGAGAGTTCGAGACAAGCCTGACCAACATGGAGAAACCCTGTCTCTACTAAAAATACAAAATTAGCCAGGGGTGGTGGTGCATGCCTGTAATCCCAGCTAGTTGGGAGGCTGAGGCAGGAGAATCACTTGAACCTGGGAGGCCGAGGTTTCGGTGAGCTTAGATTGCACCATTGCACTCCAGCCCGGGCAACAAAACCAAAACTGTCTCAAAAAAAAAAAAAAAAAAAAAAGAATACATCTTCGTAGGAGCTCAATTTTTCCTTGAGTTCAGGAGTCACAAACTGCAGCCCAAGGGCCCAATCCTGCCAGGCATCTATTTTTGTACACTGCCCACAATTAAAAATAGTTTTTACTTTTTTTTTTCTTTTATTGAGACGAAGGCAAGCTCTGTCACCCAGGCTGGAGTGCAGTGGCACAATTTCAGCTTACTGTAACCTTCCCCTCCTGGGTTCAAATGCCTCAACCTCCCAGGTGGCTGGGATTCGAATGCCTCAACCTCCCAGGTAGCTGGGATTCAAATGCCTTAACCTCCCAGGTAGCTGGGATTATAGGCACATGCCACCATGCCCAGCTAATTTTTGTATTTTCCTTTTTTTTTTTTAAGTAGAGATGGGGTTTCACCATGTTGGCAAGGCTGGTCTCGAACTCCTAACTTCAAGTGATGTGCCCACCTCAGCCTCCCAAAGTGCTGGGATTACAGGCGTGAGCCACCGCACCCAGCCAGTTTTTACATTTTCAATGGTTGAAGAAAGTTAAAATATTACTATTTCATGAGAGAGTGCTTCAAAGGGCTAAGAAATTCTCCACATATTCCTGGCTGACTGGAAGATTATGTGAGCATGGGGAAGACCCAAAAGAGCCCAGCAGGGCTGAAAACCAAGAAGAACTGAGAACCAGCTGAAATTTGCAGTGTTTCCCAACCCCCACACAGACCTACTGTTAGAGGGATGGAGATTGACCCAGCAGGTGACTCCTGGTTCACTGCTCCTTGGAGAATCTGGACACCATGAAGTGGTATCAGATGTCAGTTTAGCTACCCGTTATTTTGAGTGCTTCCTTAGCGGAACTGTTGAGGCAGTATGGCTTAGGAAAAGAGCACTGATGGGGGTCAGGTCAAAGGGAGTTTTAATCCTAGCTTATTATTTGCACAAATTTTGGTGAGTTGTATAATCTGCCTCTCTGTATCTTATTCAATCCTTGTAAAAGTCCACTGAAGTAGGCTTACTCCTGTCCCCATGTTCTAGGATACAGTGATATGAGACTTTAAATCTGTAAAACCTTTTGTTGTTAGGATTAAAAATTACAGTGGCAATAAAGTACACACCACATGATAATAGCTCAACAGATTTTTTTTTTTTTTTTTTTTTTTGGTTGGACCCAAAAGGCTCTCTCCCTGACACATGAAATTAATGAATACTGGTAAATTAAACTTCAGATCGACCATATGGTGAAACCATAAAGTTTTTGTATTGGAACAGAACCACTGCCCCTTCACATTTCACATGAATTAAACTTCGTATCCATTTTTATTGGACAGACCATGCCATTCATTTACATATTGCCTGTGGCTATTGGGCTATAAGAGCAGAGCTGAGAAGTTGTGACAGGGACCATAGTGTCTGCAACACCTAAAATAGTTATCTGGTCCTTTTCAGAAACAGGTTGCTAGCTCCTGCTGTAGTTCAATGGTTCTTAAAGGGTGGTCCCCATATTAGCAGCATCAGCATTACCTTGGAATTTGTTAGAACTGCACATTTTGTGGCCCACCCCAGACCTACCAAATCAGAGGTCTGTTTATTTTACTAATAAATGCA
Organism: Rhinopithecus roxellana; assembly: GCF_007565055.1. NCBI lineage: Eukaryota > Metazoa > Chordata > Mammalia > Primates > Cercopithecidae > Rhinopithecus > Rhinopithecus roxellana. Next base: position 34,834,489 of record NC_044564.1, read on the forward strand.
AACACAGGAGAGCAGAAGACCTTGAGCAAAGCTCTGCATTGAGCCAGCCTTGCATGAGTTACCTCATGAAGTAGAAACCATGCTGATGTAATCAGATCTGACAAGACACAGGCCAAAATACTTAAATTCAGAGAAAGTATTTTAAATAGGGTTTCTACCTCTAATGTCATTAACAACAAATCCAGCCCTATGTGTATATTGGGCCTTGAGATACAATATAACTGTAACAGCAAATACATGTAGTTTTTCCTAAGCAACAAATGCACTTAAAGGAGGGTGTTAAGAACTTTTTTTTATTACTGAGAAACATCAAAAAAGTTGGGAAACGATAGCAAATTACAATATAAACAACTATAATCATATTATATAGTATTCATATATGTACTTTTTTCTGTCAGGCACTAATCTTCAAAATCTTAGCAAGGGGAAGTCCTATTAATAAAGCGCTTAAGGGTTTTAAAGGAAAATAAGATCAAAATGTAAAAATCTGAAAAGGCATGGACTTTTCTTTTTCCTGAAAGTGTGAGAAATATCCGTGTGAAAGAAAGACTCCCTCGAGATTTAAGAAACACTTCATAAGTTTGGAGACAAGTCTCTCTTTTAATGTAACTTCATCAATAACTTGAAAAGTCCAGAAAAACACCATGATCTTTAAGAACAGTTTTTGGGGAGCAAGTGAAATATCATTCGCCCTTTTCTAAGGTGAGAGCAAAAGCATAGTAGGACCATTCCTTCTGTTCCACTTTTTTACAAATGTTTTAAAAATTTTGTTTTACAAAAACAGAACTGCTTTTAAAAAATCCCAATTACGAATGTTGTTTCTCACATTAGACCACTGAAATAAGTTTTTCACTGGGCAACTTATTTTTTTTTTCTTTTAAGAAAAAACAAGTAATAACAATAATGCTGCAGAATTTAAACCAGAGGCAGGGAACACCGCTCCCCCGCCCCCAGTGGCCACCCCAGGTCCTTTGAGAAATGGGGCTGGACCTCAGGGACCACGCTGCCTTCAAGTTCCCTTGCAGCAATAGTACCCATCAACTGACACCTGTCTCCTCTCAGCACACCTGCCTAAAGCGATGCTCCACCCTTCCTGCTGATCACACAGACGCATTTTCCCCAGGTTCTGCCCTCCGTACTTCCAATGCAGAAAGCTAGCTAGCACTTTCACAGGATAAGGGTAGCAGTTCCCTCCTTCTGGGGAAGGTGGCCATATATACAAACCCAAGTAGCCCCAGGCCTGCTATGGTCAGCTGTCCTAACTGTTGTTTCTGCCCAGCCCTCAACAACAGCAGCAGCGGGTGGAATGTAAATGCAAAATATTTTCATTTCCCATCAATAACTGAACCTAAACCAGGAATTAGGAAGCAAATGGGATCTTTGGCCCCTAATATCCAAGTCACCACAATTTCCTGGCCCCACCCTCAGCACTCCTTTCCTCTCATTTCTTTCATTTTCCTGTAAAACCAACTTAAAAAAAATGTGAAAACTGGATAACCTCTCCATAGGAGAACAAAATGTATCTTTAAAGCTAATCTCTTTTCTATAAACATCCTAATAATTCAATTTATTTTTGTTCACTGACACCTTAAGAATTGAGTGGCCTAAAAACAGTAAGTCTTAGCAAGTTACTAGTTTCTATTTAGAAAGAAAGTAAAAGTATTCTTTCCAATAGCATGAGCTTAGCTTCATCTTTTATAACACAACTGGAAGAAGCTAGGATGCCTTTGGAGAACCACAAAAACTGACAAGAGATTGTCCCATGCCCACCAAAATTCAGAAATACTAAAACTGAGATTTGAGCCAATCTGATGGCCATGAGCTAAACAAAGCCACTCAAGCGCCGCTAAACACTTCATCAGGTTACTGCATATCTCACTAACTCAGTCCTAGAAATGTTCAATAATTTGCATAATGTAGGGCCTAGGGACCCCAAATCAGACAAAGGAAACCTCAAAACCGTGAAAGTCACACAAGTTTAGTTTTGCAAATCTGGCTATGGGACATCTGAAATTGTCCATTTCAAATATAATAATTCTGAAATTTTGCTTAAAAAATTCATCAAAATTGTTATTCACATTTTGCTTCTTAAAAGCAAGTCATTAAAAATATTAAACAGGATATGATTTTTAAAGCAGGGCAAAGTTGTGTGGATCCTCCACGCTGGCAAAGGTGGAAACAGGTATGCGGGAAAACCTCGAGCATCCGCCAGAACCGGCTGCAGCTGCGCTCTGGCCGCGCAGCGGGAGGACCCGGCGCCAAGCTCCGGGGTCACTAGCCAGGAGGCTCCGCGACAACATGGACCCCAGGGCGGCGGAAGCGCGCCTGGGGTTGGAGGGGAGGAAGAGGAGGCGGGAGCCGAGAGGCTCGCGGCTCGGCCAGCCCTCCGCGCCTCGTGCAAATCACGCCGCAGAACTGGAACTAGTACGACTTTGGGGGTGCACGCTTTTGACTTTGGATGCCGACGCGCGTGACAAAGCTCAGAACAAAAAGAAAGGCCCCGCATCGCCTGAAACTGCAGGGCAGGGAATCCTCGCGAGGCCCCTCATCGCAGGGCCAGGGGGCCGCGCGCCTGGCCTTGGGGAGCGAGCCGAGGGGCCCGGGCGGCCACGGGCTGCTCGGTGAAGGAAGGTGCGGGGCCAGCCCCGAGAGCAGCCAGCGAAGGCTGGAGCCCCGGCGCAAGCCGCAGCGAGGGTCCGGGGACCGACGCGAGGTCTCGGGGCGCGGGGCACGGGGCCGGGGCAAAGGAGGGAGAAAACGAGGAACCCCGGTTCGGGCGGCCTGGGGCTGTGCGCCGCCCACTCACCTCTTCCGCGGCTCCGGCCGCCACTCGGCGATGCGGGGCTCCGCTACGAGGCCACCCGGGCCGCTCTCCCACCGCTGCTGGCCTCGCGCTCCGGCCGGCTCCGCGCGGTGCGCCCGGCGCCTCAGCGTCCAGAGCCGCCGCGTCCCCGGCCTCCGCAGCTGCGAGGCCCCGCCCCCGGGCAGCGCCGGTGGCTCGAAGGGAGGAGGCGGCGCCGCGAGCGCAGAGAGGCGAGGCCGGGGCCGCCGGGACCGCCGGGGCCGCGCGGACTCCCGGCTTCACGGTGCACGCGCCCCGGCCAGCGGCCCCCACTCGGCAGGAGCAGGAACGCCAGCGTGAGCCCCCTGCTCGCCGCTGGGCGTTGCCCCTCCCCTGGGCCACCCTAGAGCCCCTTCCGACGCGGGAGACGGCTCCTGAGCAGCGGCGCGGAGCGGGGAAGCGGCGGTGGGGAAAGGGTACCTGGGGGAAACCCCATCCCACGTTCCACCCAGAGGGAATGTTCCCGAACAGCTAACCACACCCAGCGCCACACTCACGTTACCTTCTTTATAAAGTCGTCTGGGTCAAAACTGCCCAGAAAAGGAAGCGAACGAAAAACAGGTTTTTAGGGGATTTATACTCACAAAATTGTCTTTCTTCTCCCACTAGGTATTCCCTGTTGACCATCATCTCGCTTCGGTTGTCACCGCTCAGGCCTTAGTGTTTGGTCTGTGACCCTTCCACTACTAGCAACCGAAAAAGTGAAGATTTCCGGACGCCTTCGGGTGTGATCTTCTAGCCTGGGCAGCTGCATTTAAAACAGCGCCTCAGGTGACGCTCAGGCGCACTGATGTTTGAGAAGCCCTGTGAGGCGGTACCTCCTGGAGAGAATGCCACAAAACTAATGACCTACAAGGAAACCGTGCTAGAAAAGTCTAAAGCAATGGTTCCTAATTCTGGCAGCACCTGCCATCCATTAGAATTATTTGGGGAGCTTTTAGAGCATTTAGATACCAGGGTCCCACTTCCAGAGTTCAAACTGAACTTGATATTTTTTGTTTGTTTTGAGCTTCCCAGATAATCGTAATACAGTATACGGCCAAGATTGAGATCAGTTTTCCTAGAGTCATGTCTCTTCGTGTCTTCTTAGCTCTGGTGTCTGAGAAAGGAAGCTCCTTCCTCTGCGCCTCTCCCAAATCCCGTCAATAAAAAAAACAAATACATGAACGCATAAAGGAATGCCCACAGCTGAAATTGATTTTAACCAGAACAAAGCGTCACTTTGAAAAAGGTGATCAAGATACCCTACTGCCACCTGAGCATGGAGCTTCTCAACTGCAGGAAACATCTTCATGAGCCAAAACCTCTTAGCTGAATTAGAAACTGACAATAGGTGACCCCTTTAGAGGAATGTTCTACTATATTCCAAAATGATATTTTTGTTATCTGCAACTGTTATATCTGCAGGGTCAGACCAAAGCATTCAGAAACTGAGGCTATGTCGGATGTCAGCCCTGGTTTTGCAGACTTGCATCACTGTGCTCTGATCTTCTAGTGAGCTTAAATAACCATAATTGGGGACAGGTACAGGAAATTCCCTTTCCTGCCCATTTTAGCTCTCCTAGTATAGTTTGCATTCTTAGACTGGTGGACCGTAACTTCTATATCATTTGCCTCTAAGGAGGGTCTCCCCTAATCTCTCATTTATCAGCAACTAATTAGTCAGTGACTCACTCAGTGATTCTTGAAACACTTTATGGAGCAGGTCCATATGTCTAGGTGCTAAGGCAGCTAGCTGAATGAGCTGTATTTTAATTGAAGATGAATTTGTCCTTTTCGTTAGATTCTTTATGACAAAAGTTGAAAATTTTAAGATGCAGTTTTATATAGGTGTATATACATAACTTACATTCCTTATAAATAACCTAATTAGTTGCCGGCCCTAAACTTCAACTGGATGGGTTTTGATTAAACAATGTGCAAGGGGCTACAGTGGTTAGTTGAAGGAAGCATCCATGTTTGCCTGTTAAGCATCCTTTCCTTAATGTCTTAGTCCATTTTGTGTTGATATAACACAATTCCACAGACTGAGTAATTTATAAAGAAAAGAAATTTATTTCTCATAGTTCTGAAGGCTGGGGAGTCTAATATCAAGGTGCTGGCATCTTGTAAGGGCCTTCTTGCTGCATTATCCTATGGTGGAAGGCAGTAGGGCAAGAGAGTGCATGTGAGATTGAACTTGCAGCCTCAAGCCCTCTATAATTGGCACTAATTTATTTATAAGTGTGGAGCCTTTATGACCTAAACACCTCCTTTTGGGCCCCACCTCCCAACACTGTTGCACTTGAGATTCAGTTTTCAACACATGCTTTGTGGAGCACACATTCAAACCATAGCATTCTGCTTCTATGCCTCCCCCACCCCCAGTTCATATCCTTCTCACATACAAAATACATTTATTCCATCCCAATAGCCCTAAAGGCATTTATTTATTTATTTATTTATTTATTTATTTATTTATTTAGAGACAGGGTTTCACTCTGTCCCCCAGGTAGGAATGCAGTGGCGTGATCATGGCTCACTACAACCTCGACCTCCTGGGCTCAGGTGATTCTCCCACCTCAGCCTCCCGAGTAACTGGGACTACAGGTGCATGCCATCAAGCTCAGCCAATTTTTTTTTTTTTTTTTTTTTTTTTGGTATTTTTTTGTAGAGATGAGGTTTCGACATGTGGCCCAGGCTGGTCTCAAACTCCTGGGCTCAAGTGATCCACCTGCCTCAGCTTTCGAGAGTGGTGGGACTACAGTCATGAGCCACTGCACCTGGCAGCCCTAAGGCCTTCACTCTAGCACCAACTAGAAAGTCCAGAGTCTCATCTGAATCAGATATGAGCAAGACACAAGGCACAATTCATCCTAAGACAGATTTCCTCCAGCAGTGAGCCTGTGAAATTAAAACAAATTATTTACTCCCAAAATACAATGGTGGCACAGGCACGGTATAGGTATTCACATTCCAAAAGGGAGAAATAGGTAAGAAAGGAGGGGTAACTGGTCCCAAGTAAGTCCAAAACCCAACAGGGAAAACAACATTAAATCCCAAAGCCTCAGAATAGTCTTTCTTGACTGTGTCTCATCTTCTAGGCATACTAGGGTGAGGGTTGGACCCTAAAGGTCTTGGGCTGCCCCATCTGTATAACTTTGCTGGGCACAGTCATGTCACAGACCTCATGGTTTGTAGTATCATGCCTGAAGCTCTTCCAAGCTGTGTTGCACACTGGTAGCTCTAAAGTTCTGGGGGCTCTGGGACAGCCCCAACCCCACAGTTCCATTGGTCTAGTGGTGGTTCCCTGCTATGGCTTTGCTCCCATGGCTCCACTAGGCATTTCCCTGGTGGGGAATCTCTGTGGCAATTCTACCTCTATGGCAAGTTTCTGCCTGGATCCCCAGGCTGTCCAGTACATTCTTTGGAATCCAGGTGGAGGCTGCCATAGCCCCACAGCTCGTGAACTCTGTGCACCTTCAGAATTAGCACCACATGGATGCTGCCAAGTCCCACCACTTGCACCCTCTAGAACAGTAGCCCAAGCAACACCTGGGCCCACTTGAGCCACACAACTGCAGCAGCTGTGGAGTGCTGTGCTGGAATGCGGGGAAAAGATACTGAGGCAGTGCCAGGTAGCAAATATTGAGGTCTTATGGCCACCTCTCTGGAAACCTTGCTTTCAAGGTCCTGCTCTAGACCTACGTTGGAAGGGGCAACCTGAAAAAATCTCTGAAATGCCACTGGGGTCTTTCTTGTCTTGATGAATATACCTGACTCCCTTCTATCCATGGTAATCTCTTTAGCAAGGGTTCACTGGACCACATCCCTACAAGGACTTACATCCTTATGAGACTCTCCCAGACATCCCTTTGCACTCTTGGCCAGGCTAAACATTTTCACAATTTTTACTTTCTGCTTCCTTTTTAATTATAAATTTCATTTTTTAATCATTTATCTCTTCTCTAATTTTACTGTAAGCAGCCAAAATAATCCATGCAACACCTTGAATGCTTTACTGCTTAGAGATTTCTTCTGCTAGATATCCTAGTTCATTGCTCTTAAATGCTGCCTTCTTTTCTCTAGCTTACCTTTTTGTAAGAATACAGCATAAAATACATATAACATGCAAAATATGTGTTAATCAACTGTCTATGTTATCAGTAAGGCTCCCAGTCAACAGTAGGCTATCAGTAGTTAAGTTTTGGGGGAATCAAATGCAGATTTCCAACTGTGCAGAGATGAGGGTGTACCTAACCCTTAGATTGTTCAAGGGTAAACTGCATGAAATAAATTGAATTGAACAGATTAAAAAGTATTTGCTGTAAATATCTTGCTGTGTTTGCTTCCCAGCATCCCTTATTTCCTTTTTCAGGTACCAACATCATCATTTTTTTGGAGAACTATTTCTCCCTGACTTTTCAATCCTAAGTATCTGTCGTAAGCTGAACAGTTGTCCCCCACCAAAGATATATCCATGCTCTAATCCCCAGAACCTTTAAATATTATCTTATATGGCAAAGTATGTAATTAAGTTAAGGATCATGAGAGGGGGCGCCTATCCTGGTTTATCTGGGTAGGCTATGAATAAACTGTAAGTGTCCTTATAATCGAAAGGAAATGGGAGTTTTGAGACAGAAAATAGGAGGCAATGTGACTACAGAGGGCAGAGACTGGAGTATGGGGCCACAAGCCAAGGATGTCTTTGGCCACGGGAAGCTGGAACAGTTTCCCTGCTGTAGCCTTTGGAGGAACACAGCCCCACCTCCAGAACTATGAGGGAATAAAATTTCAATTGTTTTATGCCATCCAGGTTGGGTAATTCGTTATAGCAGCCATAAGAAACTGATACAACGTCCAATTCTATAGGCTCTAGTAATTGGTTCAGGGAGAGGCACATGACCCAATTAGTCCAGTTAAGACTCCATTATAGGACAATCTCTGAAACTACTGAGACAGAAAAGTTCTCTTTTCCCACGAAGGCAGCCCATATTGGGAGAATATAGACCTCAAGCTGTTTATGGCCATCACGTAGAGACCTGGGCCTTATATGTGGAGAAAGATAGAGACAAATACCTAGTGTCGATGATGTCATTTGAACTTCTGGATCAAGCAGTATCTGAAGCTAGATCTATCCCTTGACTTAGCAGTTTTATCAGCCATTTAACTTCTCATTTTACTTAGGCCAGTATGAAATGGGTTTCTGTCACAAGCAGGCAAAAGAATCCTGACTAATAGAGTTTTAGAATCTTTTTGTTACCTGGTAGGTTTGCCAGTTAAATATGAACTTCAGATTAACAACAAATAATTGTTTTAGTACAAGTGTTTCCCAAATATACCATGGGACAGATACTAAAAAAATTATGTGTTGTTTTTCTGAAATTCAGATTTAACTGGGTATCCTGTTTGGGTTTTGCCATTGTTTTGTTTTTGTTCTCTGGAAATCCTGTGTTGAAAGAAGGTTTTTTATTGATTATTCCAAACCTTTGAAAGGTCAGGTGGTTATACTCCAAAGGAAAGTAGAAATTCCTGGACGTTGATCCATCCTCATTCTAGAGTAGATGGCTCTTGTAATTTTAAACATTCAAGTAACTGCCTTCAGTCTTCTGTATTGATTGGTGTTGTAAAACAGTGCGATTATACCTCCATGGTGTCATGAACCTGGATGCGATTTGGAATTGAGAAGGACATATTAGTTTGTAAAAGTCTCCCATCACCGAGTAAAGAGGTGCCGTAGTGTGTTGTGAGACCTGTAACATCTTTTGACTGATGCTCTTACAGAGCTGCCTTCACCTTTGCTCTTCTTGTTGTGGGGTACACGTTAGAGACAGGTCCAAATGCCAAGGACTGTGGAGGAACCAGCCAGAGGGGCAGGGCGGGGCTGTGTGCAATGCCTGTCAGTTTCCTTGAGCAAGTGAGAAGGAAAAGGACCATGCTGGAGGGTATCATGTCACAGTTTGAAGATGTGAGGTCTGGTATATATTAGATTGGTGCAAAAGTAATGGCAAAAGCCACAGTTAGTTACTTGTTTTAGGTTGATGCAAAAGTAATTGTGGCTTTTGCCATTACTTTTGCACCAACCTAATATAAGGTAGCACCCTGGTCCAGTGTAGGTGGGAAAGGTGTGTGTTTTTGCATCAAGATGAAGTTGTACGAAAAGTGGTTCTTCTACTTTACTAATGCTTGCATGCTTTTTGTTCTCAGAATATTCCCTCAGCTCCTTCAAAAGGCTACTGAAGTATGTTAGTTTTTTTGACCTTGAGGCTTATAACTGTGGAATGAGAGGTTCCATGGTTTATTTTACCTGTGCAGCAATATTAAGAAAACTTGTAAACCTACAAACTTAAGAAGTTGCCTGGCTCAATGATTCTTCTACTATAGCTTGTTTTTCAATGACTTTTGAGAAAGGAGGATACTTATTTAAAATAGTTTGGGGCTGGTGTGGTGTGGTGGCTCACGCCTGTAATCCTAACACTTTGGGAGGCCAAGGTGGGTGGATTACTTGAGCTCAGGAGTTCGAGACCAGCCTGGGCAACATGGAGAAAACCCATCTCTACAAAAAATATGAAAAATTAGCTAGGCATGGTGGCACACACCTGTACTCCCAGCTACTTGGGGGGCTGAGGCAGGAGGATTGCTTGAGCCCAGGAGGAGTTCGAGGCTGCTGTGAGCCTAGATTGTGCCACTGCACTCCAGCCAGGGTGACAAAGTGAGACCCTGTCTCAAAAATTTTTTAAAAAAGTTTTAAATATCAACATCAATTGTATTTCAGTAGTTTCTGTCCTTTGTTTTGATAGTATTCTTTTTTCACACAAGTATGTGCTTATGGGCTGTGGAATAGAGCACTTGCACCCAATTCTTCTCATCCTACCTTGATTTGTGTGCCCAGAGACCTCTCATCTTAGGAAACTTGGTGAGTTCTCTGCACCCAGAAAGATTTTCTCATAACCAGAGTTAAGAATCAAGGCACCAGCCGGGTGTTATGGCTCATGCTTGTAATCCCAACCCTTTGGGAGGCCAAGGCAGGTGGATCACTCGAGGTCAGAAGTTTGAGACCAGTCTGGCCAACATGGTAAAACCCTGTCTCTACTAAAGCTACAAAAAAATTAGCCAGGCATCATGGTGCACGCCTGTAATCCCAGCTACTCGGGAAGCTGAGACAAGAGAATCACTTGAACCCAGGAAGCAGAGGTTGCAGTGAGCTGAGATCACGCCACTGCACTCCAGTCTGGGTGACAGAGTGAGACTCCGTCTCAAAAAAAACAACAAAAAAAAGTGAACCAAGGTATCCACCAAGGGTGACATGGTGAGGTCACATCTATGTGGGTTTTGAAATGAGTCATGCCCAGCATTAGTCATCAGAAAGAAAGAACATAGAACATCTAAGGTAGGTGGGAGAGAGGGCCAGTCCTGCTTTCTTGGTCTGCAGCAGTGGTTGTGTCATTATGTTAGGTGTTAAAAGACAAGCACAGAAAGACAAATATCACATGTTCTCACTTAAATGTGGGGGCTAAAAAAAAGTGGATCTTATGAAGGTAGAGGGTAGATTGGTGATTACCAGAGGCTGGGAAGGGCGGAGGGGAGGATGAAGAGAGGCTGACTAATACGGTTCAAATATACAGTTTGATAGAAGAACTAAGAACCAGTTTTTGATAGACCAGTAGGGTGACTATAGTTTACAATAGTTTATTGTATATTTCAAATAGCTAGAAGAGAATAATTTGAATGTGTTCCTAGCACAAAGTAAAGACAAAGATTTAAGGTGATAGATATTCCAATCACACTGATTTGATCTTTACAAATATATGAATGTATTAAATTATCACATGTACCCTGAAAAATGTACATTTATTATGTATCAAAAAAATTAAAAACAGACCAGTATTGTACAATACACACACACACACACACACACACACACACACACACAAAGCAGTGGTTTCCAACTGAGGGTGATATTGTATACCTAGGGAGCATTTGGAAATTTGGGGAGCTTTGTTTTTTTTTTTTTTTTTTGAGACAGAGTTTTGCTCTTGTCACCCAGGCTGGAGTGCGGTGGCATGATCTTGGCTCACGGCAACCTCTGCCTCCCAGGTTCAAGCGATTTTCCTGCCTCAGCCTCCCGAGTAGCTGGAATCACAGGCACCCGCCACCATGCCTGGCTACTTTTTGTATTTTTAGTAGAGACAGAGTTTCACCATGTTGACCAGGCTAGTCTCAAACTTCCGACCTCAGGTGACCCACCTTCCTTGACCTCCCAAAGTGCTGGGATTACAGGTGTGAGCCACCACGCCCTGCTGACTTTTGTGTTTTAACAGTGATTTGTGGGCATGAGGGTGAGGGAATGTCTGCTATTGACCTTTTTTCATTTTTTTTTTTTTCTTTTTATGAGACAGAGTCTTGCTCCATTGTCCAGGCTGGAGTGCAGTGGTGTGATCTCAATTCACTACAACTTCCACCTCCTAGGTTCAAACAATTCTCCTGCTTCAGCCTTCCGAGTAGCTGAGACTATAGGCGCACACCACCATGCCTGGCTAATGTTTTAAAAAATATTTTCATATTTATTTTTATTTATTTATTTTTTTGAGACAAGTCTCACTCTGTCGCCTAGGCGGGAGTGCAGTGGTGCAATGGTGCGATTTCGGCTCACTGCAACCTCCGCCTCCCGGGTTCAAGTGATTCTCCTGCCTCAGCCTCCCTAGTAGCTGGGATTACAGCCTCCTTAGTAGCTGGCATGTGCCACCACACCTGGCTAATTTTTGTATTTTTAGGAGAGAGGGGGTTGTTTTCACAGTGTTGGCCAGGTTGGTCTTGAACTCCTGACCTCAGGTGATCCACCCACCTTGGCCTCTCAAAGTTGTTGGGATTCAGGCATGAGCCACCGCACCGGGCCTGCTATTGATTTAGTTAAGTGTCCAGCACAACAACAACAAAAATGCTTTTGTCTCTCCATATGAGTAGCACGCCTATTGAGAAACACCAGATTCAAGAGAGAATCTAATGTTTTAGTGAATAGTAAAAGGATATTCAACTGGATCTGGGGAAGATCTTTTTTCTTTTTAGGGTTCTGCTCTTCGGGACATAAAGCCAAGACAGAGAGCTTTGGTTTTTATACCATTTTAGGATTAGGCTCAGCTGTCTCATCACTACAGGAAGCCAAAAGTGACAGTGACTTAAGCCCGCAAAGTTTTAGCTTCTCACAGAGTAAGTCTTTAGTGGGCAGTCTTGGGCTGAAAGGGCACGTCTGAAAGTCAACAGGGACTCAGGTTCTACCGCTCCATGGCTCCAAATACCCTGGGATCCTTGTAATCCCAGACGGCCGAAGCTGTCACTTCCATATTCCATTCAGCAGAAAGGAAAAAGAGCTTCTTCCCTTCCTTTAAGGCCACCTCTCAGAAGTCGCGTATGAGATTTCTGATTACTTTGCTTCTCCAGAGCTTAGTCACATGTCCACATCTAGCTGCAAGGCATCTGGGAAATAGTCTCATATTGTGGGAAGCAATGTGCCCAGATAAAAACTGGGTGTTTTTCCTAAATAAGAAAGGCAGAAGAGATGTTTTGTGACAGCTGCCAGTCTCTGCCATTCCTAGTGAGGCAGGTTAATGGCAAGTGAAGCCCTAGTATCTTTTTTTTTTGAAACAGAGTTTAGCTCTTGTTGCCCAGGCTAGAGTGCAATGGCACAATCTTGGCTTGCTGCAACCTTTGCCTCCCAGGTTCAAGTGATTCTCCTGCCTCAGCCTCACAAGTAGTTGGGATTACAGGTGCCCACCACCATGCCCGGCTAATTTTTTTGTGTTTTTAGTAGAGATGGGGTCTCACCATGTTGGCCAGGCTGGTCTTGAACTTCTGACCTCAGGTGATTCACCCGCCCCAGCCTCCCAAGGTGCTGGGATTACAGGCGTGAGCCACCACACTTGGCCCCTAGTGTCTTAGTAAAGCTGGAGTTTCAGTGGTCCAGACTTAACTAAGGAGGGCAAAGGAAAAGTTGTGACTTGCTTTGGTCCCAAAACTCTTGGACACTCCTACCATTGAGAGTGGAGTCTGTGTCTCTTCCCCATGAATCTGGGTGGGGGCTTACGACTACTCCAACAGATGGACTACAGCAGATTTGAGGCCGAGGCTGGGTCATAAAAGGTAGCACAGCTTCCTCCTGGCTATATCCTGGGGGGCTCCTGTTGCTGTGAGGAGACACCATGCCGTGAGGGAGCCCAGGCCACATGCAGAGGCCATGTGTAGGTGTCTGTCCACCAGCCCCAACTGTGGTCTCAGCCAACAGCTAGCATCACCTGCCAGACACGGAGACCTGTCAGCTCTGAAGTCATCCTCCCCTGCCGCCGAGTTTTCCATCTGACTGCAACTGCAGGAGATACCCTGAGCGAAGGATCCACTGCACTAGTCAGCACCCAGAACCAGAGAGAGAATAAGAAAATGATTGTTGTCTGAAGCCACTGGATTTTGTGATGCTTTGTTATGCAGCAATGGATAACCAGAGCAGCCAGCAGGGCATTGATACTTTGGTAATGATTAGTTTTTGAGCACATTCCTGAGGGCAGTGAGTGGAAATCAATCAGAAGGAGAGATTCAGGGACACAGTGAATCAGGGGCCAAGGGGGAGGATGGAGATTGTAGGGGGAAGGAGGAGGTTGCATGAAAAAAGACGCAGCTATTTTCTTTGCCAAGGGCATCTTCCAACACCCACCTTGTTTTTCACATTGAACTTCTAAAAGAAACTTCTAAAAGAAACTTCTAAAAGAAACTTCTAAAAGAAACACGATGAGAACAACAACAACAAAAAAAAGTGGGGAATCAGGGAACCAAAGCAAAGAGGGGAAAAAAAAAACTTGTGTTAGGCCAGGCGCAGTGGCTCACGCCTGTAATCCCAGCACTTTGGGAGGCCGAGGCAGGCAGATCACCTGAGGTCAGGAGTTCAAGACCAGCCTGACCAACATGGAGAAACTCTGTCTCTACTAAAAATACAAAATTAGCCAGGCTTGGTGGTGCATGCCTGTAATCCCAGCTAGTTGGGAGTCTGAGAGAGGAGAATTGCTAGAAACCAGGAGGCAGAGGTTGTGGTGAGCCAAGACCACGCCATTGCACTCCAGCCTGGGCAATAAGAGTGAAACTTCATCTAAAAAAAAAGTTGTGTTCGATGTGTCAAGGGTTTATTACTGGAAGTAGAGAAAGGCAAGCATCCAAAAGTCTAAATTACATGCACTCCTGTCTTCCATTTTCATTCTAGGTAAAATCATAAAGGAGGAAACTCTGGTCTTTACATTTGGGTGCCTCTACTTGTGGTTTTCCCCGTCTACCACCTCAGCCTTCCAGAGACTCAGTTTCTGCCTTTGGAGGCATAGACACCACCATCACCACCACCACCACCACCATGGGTTTGTTAGCTAATGATTATGCAGCACTGATCTGTAAACCGGAAGATGCAAAGCCCTGACTTCGGTTATTTAGACACCCAGACCCTGGGTGTTTACAGTGGTGCAGGATGAGAAACAGTGACTTGCATGTATACAGAGAATGCTGCTGCTTTCATTTATTGAATAGAGCTCATCTTCCTCTTGAGTTTCCATGGAGAAATGGTGCGGAGTTGGGAAGAGAACCATAAAGTAGCTAGTTAATGCTGACTTCAGTCTCTTTTAGACAAATGCTCAGTTTTTCTGATTTCTTCCTTGTTCCTCTACTCTTTCTAGGAGAGTCTAGTGGGGACTAAAGTGATACCGTATTGGAGGGAAGAATTCAACCTTGGATTCACCAGGCTGCTGGAAGGATTCATTCCTTCCTAACATGTTGCTTCCTTCCAACAAAGTGTCTTTGACTTCAGTCTTGAAAAGAGTTTTACCCTCCCATGTCACAGAATCCCAATGTTGCCACCCTAGGTATCACCTCACTCAACACTTTCTCTAAAACGGTTTTTCTATTATTATTATCAAATATGCTTTATTGCCAGCCAGCATTTTGGTTTTTGGTTTTGGTTTTGTTTTCTGTTTTTTGTTTTTGCCTCAGGCCTACCTTCCCAACCATGCAATGTAATAATCTAAACCAGATGATCTCAAGCTTTTAGTCTCAGGACCAACATTTTAAAGTAAACATATTTACAAATTATTGATGAGCCCAGAGTTTTTGATCATGTGAATCTATCAATATTTTAGGAATTAAAACTGAGGCCAGGTGTGGTGGCTCATGCCTGTAATCCTAGCACTTTGGGAGGCCGAGGTGGGTGGATCACCTCCAGTTAAGAGTTCAAGACCAGCCTGGCCAACATGTTAAAACCCCATCTTTACTAAAAATACAAAAATTAGCTGGGCGTGGTGGCGCACGCCTGTAATCCCAGCTGCTTGGGAGGCTGGGACAGGAGAATCACTTGAACCCAGGAGGCAGAGATTACAGTGAGCCGAGATTGCACCACTGCACTCCAGCCTGGGTGACAGAGCAAGACTCCATCTCAAAAAAAAAAAAAAAAAAAAATGAGAAAAACTTAAAATATTAATTTATTTAAAAGCGATACATCCATTACATGCATTACATGTTAACATAAACAATGTAATTCAACCCACAGGGTGTGCAGGGATCATCTAGCCCTCTCTGCATTACCCTGCCAGAAATGGGGCTCAGAGAACTGAGCACAAATGCTGATATTCTGGATACTGCTGTTGTTGTAGCAGTCTTTTATGTCTGACCCAGGAGTCTCGTGTCTTCTATCAGCATCCCCAAAACTGTCTCATGCAAATTTGTTACCCTTTCTAGTAGGGTAAAATCTCAGATGCTTCACAGTTCTTGGTATAACACCTAACTGAAATTTAACATTTCCTGCCATTTTAACATAGGCAGCTGACCTTTTCCATAGTACTCATAACTTTGCAACCAATAGAAAACACAGGTGTTTTCATAGCACTTTAGATTTGTGGCACGTTTCAAAACAACACTCATGCACATCAACAATTTGAAATAAAACTTTATCTTATTAATAATGTGTTAATAAAGAAGCACACATATTATATCACACATTTGGTTTTTAATGCATTGACAATTTGTCTTTTAATATGATTGGTTTCCTTCTTCTTTTATGCAATGAAGGGGCCTATAGACTACACCAGCCTGTACAAAGTAGCTTCAAATAAGCCCCTGATCTAGGCAGTCTGTATGCATTGCATAAGGGTATGGATAGCACAGGGGAAAAACAGGAAGAGAAACAGGTTCAATTATTGGTCTTTGAATTTTAAAAGCCTCAGTGCCAGGGGCGTGAGGGGGAAATGGAGGGATGCATGCAGTTAGAAAAAGATTTGGAAGAAATGCCTTGAAAGAAGTCTATTCAAGACCAACCAGCCGGAAAATCAAGACCACTCCCACTCCCCTGCAAAAAATGAGCTGGGCTTGGTGGCACACACCTGTAGTCTCAGCCGCTCAGGAGACTGGGGAGGGAGGATCTCTTGAGCCTGGAGTTGGAGGCTGCAGTGACTCTAGAAAGGATTCCCTGGGTTGGGGAGAGGACTGGACACAGGCCTTGTCAATGCCTCTTCAGGGCCTGCAGCCCACCTGCTCACCATCTGAGTGGCCCCTGTGCTTGCCTAAACCACAGAACCTCTGTTTTCCCTCTCCGTATGGGTCAGTTCCCTCCGCATCCAGAAGGCCCCATGCACTGCGAGGGAGGATCATGCCAGTATCAGCCACCAAATTGTGTTTGGCTCCAAACAGCTCACTTCTCCCCCCTTTCCCCAGCCCCAGATGTGAGTGTCCTGAGGTGCAGATGGCTCTGAGCCCGTAGAGGGGTGGTGATTGCCGAATAGAGGGTCCTCCCGACCTGTCTACTGAGTCACTGCTATTTTGGGTGGGATTAGACAGAACCATCTAGATTTTCCTCTGCAATGAAAGAAAAACTCACTCCTGTCACACATAGGAGAGGAAAGTGGTCTGGAGGCATGCAGTAATTTGATCAAGGGATACCATTCTCTATTTTTAATATCTATGAGCTCAGGAAGGGTTGCTCCTTTAGTGGCCTGAGGCGGCTGCCATCTGAGTCGTGGTGTGTGGGGGCTGCGCTGCCAGCCCCTTCGTGCCGCAGATTTCAGTGGCGTGCTCCCGTTGCTATGGTAATGAGCCGGGGAAGATTTTCAGGCTAGCCAGGAAGAGCAGCCTTCTTACAAGAAAGAATCCATCACGGCTGCAGTTTGAAATTTGGAAACAGTCGGAGAAGAGGGACATGGAGTTTGAATTAAGGATGGAAAGAACACAAGAGTGGAGCCAGCCTAACCCATGGAGGAGCTAGGGGGAGAAGAGGGGACAGCTTTGGGAGGCCGGGCCTGGTGGATCCTACCCTCACTGCCTTCCTGAAGAATGTCTGATGTTGCATCATCAATGTTTTATCTCTTTGAATGTTTATGTAATCCTCTCCCTGATATAGGTATGTGTGTTTGTAAGCAAACCTCTAGAGATAGAAAAAAATATCAAGGTACTAATACTTTTTTTTTTTTTTGAAGATGGAGTCTTGTTCTGTCGCCTAGGGTGAAGTGCAGTGGTGCGATCTTTGCTCACTGCCACCTCCGCCTGCTGGGTTCGAGCAATTCTCCTGCCTCAGGCTCCTGAGTAGCTAGGATCACAGGCGCACGCCACCACGCCCAGCTAATTTTTATATTTTTAGTAGAGATGGGATTCACCATGTTGGCCAAGCTGGTCTCAAACTGCTGGCCTCAACTGATCCACCTGCCTCAGCCTCCCAAAGTGCTGGGATTACAGGCATGAGCCACAAAGTACCAATACTTTTGATAATTAAAAAAAAAAAAAATTAAAGACCCTTCCTTTCTTTCCTCCACCAAAGTAGAGCATTGTTCACATATGGACAGCACGACTGGCAAGGGGCCAAGGGAATTATGTGGGGTAAAGAAGGAAGAGGAGGGAGGGATGAGGGGAGGTGGGAAGGGGCTGCCAGGCAGAGTCCCAAGACCGTCTCTGCCCCTTTGAGGCCATTCTCGGATGAGAAAACTCAAAAAGCAAGACCTTCAGTGATTGAGAGCTCCTGAAGGACAGCTCCTGAAATGAGCATTTCCAAGGCCCCAGGTTAACATGATTCATTTCTCATACAGGTTAGGAACAGCCTGTTTTCCTTCAAGCCTGTCCTTATGCTTGAAGACATCAATACAGCTCGAATTAGGTATTTCTCTTGAAGATTCCTATCCACCAAGACCTCAAATAATGAAATCGAGCCCCAGTTAAATGAGGTGACTGTAATTCTAAGAGGCCATTGTAGCAGTGAAACAGCAAAAGAACTAACAGAACTCACTCCATTTTTGTTTAAGGGGCCTTTACCCATTCTTGCACATAGGCTAGGTTAATTTTAGAGCACTGAGATAATATGTAAAAATAGCAATTGCAGGCCGGGTGTGGTGGCTCACGCCTGTAATCCTAGCACTTTGGGAGGCTGAGGTGGGTGGATTGCCTGAACTCAGGAGGTCAAGACCAGCCTGGGCAACACAGTAAAACCCCATCTCTACTAAAATACAAAAAATTAGGCCGGGTGCAGTGGCTCACGCCTGTAATCCAAGCACTTTTGGAGGCCGAGGCGGGCAGATCATGAGGTCAGGAGATCGAGACCATCCTGGCTAACATGGTGAAACCCCGTCTCTACTAAAAATACAAAAAATTAGCCAGGCATGGTGACGGGCGCCTGTAGTCCCAGCTACTCGGGAGGCTGAGGCAGGAGAATGGCGTGAACCCAGGAGGCGGAGCTTGCAGTGAGCTGAGACCGCGCCACTGCACTCCAGCCTGGGTGATAGAGCAAGACTCTGTCTAAAACCAAAACAAAAACAAAAACAAAAAAATTAGCTGGACATGGCAGCATGCACCTGTAATCCCAGCTACTCAAGAGGCTGAGGCAGGAGAATCGCTTGAACCACCGGGAGGCAGAGGTTGCTGTGAGACGAGATTGTACCACTGCACTCCAGCCTGGGCAACAGAGCAAGACTCTGTCTCAGAAAAAAAAAAGAAAAAAAGAAAAAAGAAAGAAAGAAAAGAAACAGATAAACGTATTTGTAGAAATCATTTAGAAAAGTGGGAGTTAGAAGCCTATTCCACAGGTTCCTTGTTTATTCCAAGAGTTTGGTTTTAACCAGCCTTACCATTTTTACAATTTGCATTATTATCATTTAAAGATGATTAATCATTGAAATATTGTTTTCCATCTAGTTACGAAAATCTTGTAATTCTTTATCTGGATTAGCTATAGTGATAACCAGTGAAGCCAAAAACTAAAAGGTAAGAAAGAAACAGACAAGGAAGAAAGGAAAAATAAGGTCAAAATCAAGGTTCATGTCCCCATAATCCCTTTCTTCAATGACAAAATAAGTGAAAAAATTAGACAAGGATGTTTACCAACAGCAGCAGCGGCATCTCTTCCATCCCTCTCCCGTTCTCAGCCCAGTGCCTGTGTAGTTTGCTCTCACATCCTGGAAGGGTTGGATAAATGATGAAAGCATAAGCCATGTCTACATCCAGGGGGACTGCATGTAATAAAGAACTAAAGGCTTAAACTGAAGGAATGAAGATCTAACTTGGAATTTGGGGCATCCTGGGGGAAGAAGTGTGGAGGTAAGAGCCTAGTGATGAATAGAAACCTACAGACTAGGTGGTTCCATCCAGATTAAGGGGGGACCACAGGCCTCCTGTGTAGACCCCTCTGAGTGCGCTTCCTGTTTTACAATGTACCCAAGATTTTCTTTATATTCAGGTACAGTGAGACCAAGAGTTCAGGAGATGACTGCTATTGAAAGACTGTTTGTGACTCTTGGTTCTCAGCAGAAGGGGGCAGGCCAGGCCCTGCAGGTCCTCATGGGAAACAGCAGGATTGGTCAGGAGACAGTGGGAGCAAGGGGAAAACCTGGGCGATAGTCTTTAGTGTGGTTTCCACAGAAAAGTCAATGCAAGGCACGGTAAGCAGATTTAGGATTGTCTAGTTTGAGTACAGTGAGCTCTGGGGCACAGGGGCTGTCTCTGGTTGCCTGGTACCTGGCTCTGGGGTGATTAGGGCAGGTGGATAGTGACCTAGAGTGTGAGAGTCAGATAGAGAAAGTTGTGGGGGGTTGGTAGGTGAACTGGCTTTGGATTGGTTGGTTCAAGGCATACTTTCATATGCAATACACGCATTAATACGCAATACACACTTTCAATATGCAGTACACATATGCAATATACATTTTAAATACGCAATACACACTTTCATGTGTGGTGGCTCATGCCTGTAATCCTAGCACTTTGGGAGGTCAAGGTGGGCAGATCACGAGGTCAGGAGATCGAGACCATCCTGGCTAACATGATGAAACCCCATCTCTACTAAAAATACAAAAAAATTAGCTGGGCGTGGTGGCACGCACCTGTAGTCCCAGCTACTTGGGAGGCTGAGGCAGGAGAATCACTTGAATCCAGAAGGCTGAGGTTGCAGTGAGCCGAGATCGCGCCACTGCACTCCAGCCTGGGTGACAGAGCAAGATTCTGTCTCAAATAAAAAGAAAAAAAAGAAGAAGAAGAAAAAGAAAGGCACACTCAGATGAAAGCCACACTCAAATCAAAGGCAAGTCATGTGCTATCTCTAGCAATTAGCCAACCCTGGGAGGGTTAAACTCTATCGACCTAGTCAGTGAGGCCCCAAATGCCAGAACATCACAGGTACAGAAAATAAGGCTGGATGCAGTGGCACACGCCTGTAATCCCAGCATTTTGGGAGGCCAAGGCAGGAGGAATGCTTGAAACCAGGAGTTGGAGACTAGCCTGGGCAACATGGCAAAACCCCATCTGTACAAAAAGTACTAAAATGTGCCTGTAGGCCCAGCTACTCAGGAGGCTGAGGTGGGAGGATCGCTTGAGCCCAGGGAAGTTGAGGCCACAGTGAGCTGTGATCGTCTCACTAGACTCCAACTTGGGCGACAGAGTGAGACCCTGTCTCAAAAACAAACAAAAAAAAAGAAAACAAAGAAAATAAAAGAATACAGAGAATGAGAAGTGATGGTTAATAAACACACCAGCAGTCATGGTGTGCTCTGTGTTGTCCTGTGTACCTCCTAAGCACATGCTGTTGAAATCTCTGAGCTCATTTCCTTCAACAATTTCAATAGTGCCTATACCGCTTGTAGATTTTGAGCTAAAATTAGGTGTGTAGTCATCCAATTTAAGAACAACATGTCTTCAGTGGGAAATTTGAAACAACGCTCTGGAAACCAAAAAATTCTATTGATTGAAATTTAAATCATATAATGTGATGTCTAGCCTGGGAACTAAAGCTTGCTTTGTGACTTACTCTTTTTCTTTCTAAAACACAACCAAGAAGAGTTTTCATTTTCGGTGCAATGTTGCATTTTAAAAAATGACAGGTCATGCTCTTAGAATTAAAAGGTCACTTAATCATGCTTCATTTTTTATTTTTTTATTTTTTTGAGACAGAGTCACTCTGTCACCCAGGCTGGAGTGCAGTAGTGTGATCTCGGTTCACTGCAACCTCTGCCTCCCGGGTTCAAGCGATTCTCCTACCTCAGCCTCCCAAGTAGCTGGGATTATAGGCGCACACCACCATGCCTGGCTAATTTTTTGTGTTTTTAGTAGAGATGGCATTTTGCCATGTTGACCAGGCTGGTCTTGAACTCCTGATCTCAGGTAATCTGCCGACCTCATCCTCCCAAAGTGCTGAGATTACAGGTATGAGCCACCGTGCCCAGCCCATACTTTATCTTTTAATAAATCATTTATTAATATGCACTTCCATTAGTTAGCTAGAACTGTCATAGCAAAGTACTACAGACTGGGTGGCTAAAACAACAGAAATTTATTTTCCCAGAGTTCTGGAGGCTGGAAGTCTATGATCAAGGTGTCAGCAGGGTTGGCTTCTCCTGAGGCCTCTCCCTGGCGTGGAGATGGCTGTCTTCTCCCTGTGTGTCCACATGTTTTCTCTCTGTGCATGTTTGTGTCCAAATTTCCCCAGCTTATATTATATTTGATAAGGGCCCACTCATATGACCTCATTTTACCATGACCACCTCTTTAAAATCCCCCTTCAAATACAGTCACATTCTGAGGTACAGGGGGTAAGGACTTCAACATATAAATTTTGAAGAGACACAAGTTGGTCCATAGTATAATATTTATATAAAATATAGAGTGTTGGGCTGGGCACGGTGGCTCACGCCTATAATCTAACACTTTGGGAGGCCGAGGCAGGTGGATCACCTGAGGTCTGGAGTTTGAGACCAACCTGGCCAACATGGTGAAATCCCATCTCTACTAAAAATACAAAAAATTATCCAGGTGTGGTGGCAGACACCTGTAATCCTAGCTCCTCAGGAACCACTCCAGCCTGGGCAGCAAGAGTGAAACTCTGTCTCAAAAATAATAATAATATCGGGTGTTTTGTTACTTGCAAGTACCTTTCTAAAAGTGGTTATGACAGCACAGAATTAAATAGACATAATATCTTCACTACACGGAGTTACTACCTCTGTTCCTATTAAAAGAAAAAAAAAAAAAAGCAAAGTTTCCAAACCAACACAGACTTTGAGACGTTGAAGTCTAATAAATACTAATACAACAACCTTTGACAATAGCCAATGATTTCTAGTGATTACTACGCATTATACATTGTGCTAAATTCTTATTTAATCCCTGTTATAATAACTCTATGATATAGATACAATTATTATTCTTGTTCTGTGAATGAGGAAAGGCTTGGAAGTTAAGTGACTTGCTCCAAATCATAAGAAGTGGTAGAGGTGGTGTTGAAAACCAGGCGTGAGGCTCCAGAACCCAGACTAGTGACTGTTATGCTACACTGGACATTGTTCATATCCGGAACCCAGACTAGCGACTGTTATGCTACACTGGACATTGTTCGTATTCTGATGGGGCTAGAAATTTATGGACACCAGCAGGAACCTTTTGTATTGAAGCCTCCTGGTGGCTAGAAAACAGGGATGCAGTTCAGGCTATGCTTTTTAATGCAAGGCAGAGTCACCATTCAGTAGTATGGCATTGACACAGTGCCCCACAGGGTTAAAGAAACTGGTAACCTACAGAAAGCTTAAGCTTGTCTTGCAGGAGGGCAGATAAAGAAAAAGTTTGCTATAATCCCATCTGCTTACAAAGCTGGCTGAAGCAGTCTGGAACCAATATGACTGACTGGAGTCTGCACAGCATAGACTTGGTAGGCCGGATGAGTGATTTTTTTTTTTTTTTTTTTTTTTTTTGGAGACAGGATCTTGCTGTGTCACCCAGGCTGGAATGCAGTGGCATGATCTCAGCTCACTGCAACTTCTGCCTCCCAAGTTTGAGTGATTCTTTTGCCTCAGCCTCCCGCGTAGCTGGGATTACAGGCATGTGCCACCATGCCTGGCTGATTTTTGTGTTTTTTTTTTAAGTAGAGATGGGGTTTCACTATGTTGGCCAGGCTGGCCTCAAACTCCTGACCTCAAGTGATCCCCCCACCTCGACCTCCCAGAGTGCTGGGATTACAGGCATTGAGCCACCACGCCCGGCCGATGAATGACCTTCTAATGTCACAACCAGTTCCCTACAAATTTGCACTTGCAACCCTTGAAGAAGCTTGAAGAGGCAACGGCACATACCCAGAGACTTTCCAAACCTCTTCCTTTCAGCCAATCATTGTCCAGCTCCAAAATTCCACCTCCAAGATCTTTTCCTTAAATCTACAAATGTAGGTCTTATATGGGGAGACAGTTTTGAGCCTGACTCCCATCTCCTTGCTTGGCTGCCTGGCAACAGTCCTTTCTCCCTACAAAAATCTGGTGCTTTCGTGTTTGGCTTTCTGTTGCATGGGTGAATGAACCCATTTCTGTCCAGTGACAGTATTCTTTTCATGTAGGCCAAAAGGTGGTGGTGTTTTCATGAGGTAGGAAAGAAACGTTTTGCTAGATCCATCTCTTACCTTGAATGTAAAACTTGCATACAATGAAATGCACAATCATTTATTAGATTTTGACAAATGCATTTGCCTTGTAACCACAAAACCCTACCAAGACACAGAATATTACCATCAACCTAGAAAATTGCCTCCTGCAACGTTTACAGTCAATCCCCACCTTTCCCAGAAAAGCAACCATAGTTCTGATTGTTTTCAGGTGGGTTGGTTTTAAATTTTACAGATTGATTTGCATTTAGGTTAAGTTCTCCAGGAACCTTTAAGTCACTCATTATATCACTATCAAACTCCTTCAAAGCGCTGTGGATGCTTGGGATCAAGGGAGAGAAATTTGCATTTTAAAGTCCTTTTCTTTCTTTTTTTTTTTTTTTTCCACTCTATAGAGGCTGATTATTCTGAGTATTAAACAAATTTTACACAGAACAAAAGAGTCACCCCCAAGCAAATAATTAAAAAGAACAGTCAACAAAGTCAGCCACAGTTAATTAACAGCAGTTTTCGAAAGACCACCAGACAGTTTAGACTCCAGGCAAGCAGCAAAACAGGTGGTCTTTCCTCCCTCGGGACTGCCAGAGGGTTCCTGTGCATGAGGACTAGCCTCTTACTCCCTCAAGCCCTGCGGTGGTCATGACAGGTAGGAGGGGCAGGAGTCCTCATTTCTCAGAAGGAAAAACTGGTTTAGATGGTGTAAGTGGCAGCCTCCTGCTCACACAGCAAGTGATCCACACAGCAGACTTTCCGTCTCTCCACAGCTGCTCTTTCAGACTAAGGTTTTAGTGACTGATGGTAGCTTGCACTGAGACATTCTCATCTGGTAAATCCCAAAACGGACGTGCGTCCAAGGAAAGTCCTGCCATTTACCTCTTGGAGTAGAGTACCTGTCAACATATACTTGCATTAAGCACTTTGAGATAAAGATGTAAGAATCTGGATAAATTGCTCTTCTCTGAGAAGAGATCAAAAGCATCTGGCTCAACTGCAGAGGCACTTGCTTTGTAACAGACATTCTGCTTTTTAATCCTTCCCTTTAGCTGAATGACTGAGGTCTTGACAGTGGGATTTCAAGGTAGCCCTTATGTAGAGAGGCAGCTTTTAGACAAGTTGACTTGAATTCACATCTCATGGTAAAGTTGCCTACCTTGCAGAACCTTAAAGAGAGCTCTAAGGAGCTGTTGCCTGGGGCACCTGTTTAAACTGCCAGTGTTGGGGCCAGTCTTTAGGAATACTGATTCCATGGGCAGAGGGATGCCCATAAATCTGGATTTTAAAAATGCTGGCTGAGTGCGGTGGCTCAGGCCTGTAATCCCAGCACCTTGGGATAACAAGAAAAAAGAAAACCTACAGAACAATATCCTTCATGAACATCGACACAAAAATTCTAATAAAATGTCAGCAAATTTAATTCAAAAATACATTTAAAATATAATAAAGCATGACCAAATAAGGTTTATCTTAGGAATCCTGAGATATATTATATCAATTTTATATTGCGTATTATATTATTATGCATATTACACATAACATAATATTAATAATGTCAATTATTGTTATTAATTGACTAACCATGTTAACTAACAAAAA
Organism: Rhinopithecus roxellana; assembly: GCF_007565055.1. Classification (NCBI taxonomy): domain Eukaryota; kingdom Metazoa; phylum Chordata; class Mammalia; order Primates; family Cercopithecidae; genus Rhinopithecus; species Rhinopithecus roxellana. The sequence continues at coordinate 34,859,811 of NC_044564.1, forward strand.
TGACAATGATAACAAAAGCCACATCAGGCTGGGAGCAGTGGCTCACGCCTTTAACCCTAGCACTTTGGGAGGCCGAGGCAGGAAGATTGCTTGGCCCAGGAGTTCAAGATCAGCCTGAGCAACATAGTAAGCCCTTGTCCCTACAAAAAAAATAAAAATAAAAAATTAGTTAGGTGTGGGGGTGCGTACCTGTAGTACCAGGTGCTTGGGAGGATGAGATGGGAGGATTGCTTGAGCTTGGGGGAGTCCAGGCTGCAGTGAGCTGTGATTGCACCACTACACTCCAGTCTGGGTGGCAAAGTGAGATCCTGTCTCAAAAAAAAGAAAAACTTATATGATAATCTCAATAAATGGAAATAGTTAACAAAATACAACATTCATCCCTGATAAAAACTCTCAGCAAACTACTACTAATAGGGAATTTCTTCAACTTGATAAAGGGCATCTGCAAAAATCCTATGTTTAAGATCATATTTACTGTCAAAAGACTGTGAATACTTCCCACTAATAGGAGGAAGAAGACAGGGAGGTTTTGCTCCCACCACTTTTATTTAACATTGTGTGGGAACTTCTTTCCAGGACAATCAGGCAAGAAAAATAAGTAAAAGACATCTAGACTGGAAAAGAACAAGTAAAACGATCTTTCTTCACACACACGAGCATTTGTCAGATCCTTCTATCAGCAAATCAGATTGGATTTTCCGTTAGAAATTGCATCAGAAAACCTGATTGACTCTGCAAAGGAATTACTAGAACCAGGAATTTGGCATTTTCTTAAAACATTAAACATGTACCTACAGGAATTCCCAGCCATGCTAAGCCTAGATATTTAACCAAAAGAAAAGAAAAATAAATCCATACAAAAATGTGTATACAGATGTCCATAGCAGCTTTATTCCTGATAGCCCAAAACAGAAAACCACCCAAATACTCATCAGTGGCAAATGTATATTACAAAGTTGTGATATATTCATATAATAAAATATTACTCAACATTAAAAAGAAAGGAACTACTGATACACACAACATGGATGAATCTCAAAATAATTATTGTGTGGTAAGCCAGAAAAAAAAAGTAAATATCATATAATTCCATTTATATAAAATTCTAGGCTGGGTGCGGTGGCTCATGCCTGTAATCCCAGTACTTTGGGGGGGCCTAAGTAGGTGGATCACCTAAGATTGAGAGTTTAAGACCAGCCTGGCCAACATAGTGAAACCCTGTCTCTACTAAAAATACAAAAATTAGCCGGGTGTGGTACCATGTGCTTGTAATCCCAGCTACTAGGGAGGCTGAGGCAGGAGAATCACTTGAATCTGGGAGGCGAAAGTTGCAGTGAGCCGAGATTGCACCACTGTACTCCTGCCTGGGCGACAGAGTGAGATTCCATCTCAAAAAAAAAAGAAAAAAAAAATCTTGAAAATACCAACTAATCTGTATTGACAGAAAGCACATCAATGTTGGAGTGTTGGCTTGGGAATGAGGAATGGGTGGGGAGGATCATGAGGGAGGCGTTGCCAAGGGGCCCAAGGAAATTTTGAGGAGGATGAAGATGTGTACCCTTTGAGATGATAGTTTCGCTGGTATGTACATATATCACACTATATACTTTAAATATGTGCAGCTTATTGTCTGTCAGTTACACCCCCAACAAAGTTTTTTTTTTTTTTTTTTTTTTTTTTAAAGGTGGGGCAGGACGCGGTGGCTCAGGCCTGTAATCCCAGCACTCTGGGAGGCTGAGGCAGGTGGATTACCTGAGGTCAGGAGTTAGAGACCAACCTGACCAATATGGTGAAACCCTATCTCCACTAAAAATACAAAAATTAGCCGGGTGTAGGAGCGTGTGCCTGTAGTCCCAGCTACTTGGGAGGCTGAGACAGGAGAATTGCTTGAACCCGGGAGGTGAAGGTTGCAGTGAGCCGAGATCGAGCCACTGCACTCCAGCCTGGGCAACAGAGTGAGACTCAGTCTCAAAACAAAACAAAACAAAACAAAATCTGTTGCCAGTTTCCTAGGAATGCTCTGGGCTTATTCTCCGCATTTTCCCACCTTCTCCCTCCCCTTCTTCCCTCCTCCCCCCTCCTCTCCACAAATGGGAACACATCATACAGGCTGTTCTGCTCCTTACTTTGTCAGTCTCTTGTGTGTTTTAGGCTTATTCCATATTAGCACACAGGCTCTGCCTCATTCTTTTTAACGGCTGCATAGTTCTGACCTCAGTGCTCTGAAGCCATACGTTTAAGTTATTTGTCCTCTGCTTGTTCAGCTCTGAAGTTTGTCATTACACAGGCTTAACCCTGTATCAGTTAGGAGCCACTTTTTTATTCCACTCTCTTATTGTTCATATGTGAGTCCAAGAGATTATGAGTTAATTGAGGGCAGGGGACTCAAATATCCACAGCTTTATCTTCCACCAAAAAGTAATATTCTGCTCTGCAAACAGCAAATACAAAAAGCACAGCACAAAGTTTGCATCCAGCAGGCTTCAACCTAGCAGAATAAGCGAGAGGGACTCAGCACCAATCGGTCCCTCTTTGGTTAGTGAGAAGGTGGTGCCTTAGGGAAGAACCCTGCATACTTCCAGGGCTGCTCTAGGGCCTGTGATCACAGCCCTCTGCGTCTGGGTTCATTCACACGGTGTTTATCTTCTGGGATTTGCTCCACAGCACCCTTCAGGAAGGGTTTTGAAAGTTGTGGAAAAATCCATGTGTGCAGCCATCAGCAGGACAATAAGCCAGTTGTGGTTATACAGGGCTGTTGTAAGAGTGAATCCATGTTTGGACTGGGGGTGGGCACAGTCTTTTGTCAAGCATTTGCTGCAGCAGAGCTCAATCCGTGTCTACAAGGCAGGGCTGGGCCACTCCTACCTCTGAGCCTGTCTTCAGTAGTGGGTGCCTTTGTAAGGGGCCAGCCTGCCCCCGGACCCAGGCAGAGGGACAAAACAGCTACTCATTCATGAAGAACACTGGCTGTCTCCATAACAACCACGGTTAACATGACTCTGTCGAACTACAGGGCGTGGCCCTTGAGTCTCCTGGCCTGGCTACCAACAAGCCCGTGGCTTTTCACTGGGCCCTGTGAGTGCTGGTGGGGCTCTGAAGCAGGTCTGACTCATGCTTCAGCTCCCTACCGGGACTGTGACCCTGAAGCTAACAAACCAAACCTAAGGGCAAGGCCGGGTGCAGCAGCTTTCTGAGTCTCTTCTGAAGTGGTTTTGAAATCGGTACTGTGTGTGTATGTAAGACCTAGCCTGAAGCAAGGTGCTTTGTTCAGTTGTTGACTTATTTTCTTGGTGGTAAACTTTAGATATCATTTAGTTTTTATGTTTGCTTGTTTTGTTATAGATTAAGTAGCTGTCATAAGAAAAAGGACTATTTAGTTACTATCTGGAGGCTTGCTCTGTTTGATACCACTAGGTGCAAGTTCAATTAAGAGATAAGAGCCTTGAAAGTTATAGATTGCGAACAGTTTTTTCCCTGAAAACAAAACTGACATATTTATATACATTGATAAATACAAAGATAGACTGATAATCAGTTTATGCATATTTGGCAATATGCCTCTCAATAATCATCACATTATTCATAATATGTATAAATCCAGAAATATAAATGCACATTAGAACAACTTATTAACAATGTTCTATAAGCCAGAAAAGCACCGTGAATACAAAATAAATTATTAGAGTTCCTGAACAGTACTTTTACCTGCTAAATATTTTGCGACCTTCAACAGTTCAGCTAGACAGTCAAAAGGAGAGCAGCTTAGCAGAAGATTCTGGTCTAGCTGAAGATTCAGATCACTGAAGAATTTAAGTTTAGGCTGTTAAACAAAATTATGGGAGCCCATTATTTTGGACTGAACTCCTGTACTAGGCCCCAGCAGACCGGACCAAACCAAAATGGAGTCATTCATGCTAAATGCCTCATCATCAAATAGAAGCTTTAAGAAAGCAGATAGATCCAACACAGACTAGTTTTTCTTGCGAACAGAAGATTCCGGTCTACCTGAGTCAGTGCAACAAGGAAGTCCTCTCTGCTTTAATTTTTACACAAAAAGTAACCTGATGTAGCCAATCCACCTTAAAATTATTTTTTTCCTGTTTCCTTGTTCTCACCTCATAAAACCCACTGTTCTTCTGCTGACCAGCAGGAACCCTCATGCTATTTTGAATGGAAGCTGCCCTGATTCGTGAATTGCAAATAAAAGCCAATTAGATCTATAAATATATTTGTTGGAATTTTGTCTTTTGATAAGACCAACTGGACCTTCCCTTTCTTGGTTAAAATCTGCAAGACTCTTCTTCCTTGGTCACACTGGACAATTGGCTTGGTAGAGCTGCAGTCAGGGGAACCTGGGAGAGACTCGGCCTGCAAAGAAGACAAAGGCCAGGGAGCTAATGGTGGTGGTGCTGGTATCCTGAGATGGCCAGAGCTCAAAGAAGTTCATGTCAAGAGATGACAAGCCACAATGAATTTATGAATTTGTGGAATTTTGTTTCTATGTTTACGGAAATTTATGTGTGCACTCATGCCATGTTATTGACTGAACTGTGTCCCCTAAAAATGCATATGATGAAACCCTAAACTCTAATGTGACAGTATTTGGAGGTAGGGCCTCTGAGGAAGTAATTAAGGTTAAATGAAGTTGTAAGAGTGGAGCCCTGGTGATGAGATCCATGCCCTGTAAGAAGAGACACCAGCCCTCACTATCTCTCCCTGTCCCTCTCTCTTTCTGTCTGTCTTTCTGCCGTGTAAGCACACACAAAGAAGGCAGCCACCTGCAAGCCAGGAAGAGAGCCCTCACCAGGAACCAAAATGGCCAGCACTTTGATTTTGGACTTCAGCCTCCAGGAGAGTGATACATAAATTTCTGTTTCTTAAGCCACCTAATCTGTGGTATTTTGTTATGGCCATCTGAGCTGCCTCAAACTCCCAGGATCACTTATTTATCTGTTCATTAATTTCTTGATTCATTCAAGAAATTCAACAAGTCTCTACTGAGTGCTTTATGTACTAGGCACTGTTTTTGGAGATCAGGATGCATCAGTGACAAAAGACAAAAAGATTCCTACATTGTAAGCTTACCTGTAGGGATAGTAAACAATCAACATCAGAAGTAAATAAATCCGTGGTGATGACACTGTACATTTTGTAATGTACCTTAACAGTACATAAATATCTTTTACACCTATTGCATCTGACCTGGCAGATCCTGTGAGGTATTGTAGGCTACTAGTATGAGGAAATGAAGCCTAGGCTCCAGATCACACGGCTGGCACCAATTATAGTAGTAGCTGATAAGTATTTAGCTGCTTATTATGTGCTAGGAACTGTTCTATGTATGTGTCAACTCATTTAATCCTAGCAACAATTCTAGAAATTGTTTTCTATAATAAAGGCAAAGAGAATTAATTTGCTCAAGGTCGGCCAGGCGCAGTGGCTTACGCCTGTAATCCTACCGCTTTGGGAGGCCGAGGCAGGTGGATCGTGAGGTCAGGAGTTCAAGACTAGCCTGGCCAAGATGGTGAAACCCCATCTCTACTAAAAATACAAAAATTAGCCAGGCATGGTGGTGGGCGCCTGTAATCCCAGCTACCCAGGAGGCTGAGGCAGGGAACTGCTTGAATCCGGGAGGCGGAGGTTGCAGTGAGCCGAGATCGTATCACTGCACTCCAGCCTGGGTGATAGAGCAAGACTCTGTTTAAAAAAAAAAGGGGGGGGGGAGGGATTGCATTGGGGAGTTATACATGATATAAATGATGAATTGATGGGTGCTGACGAGTTGATGGGTGCAGCACACCAACATGGCACAAATATACATATGTAACAAACCTGCATGTTATGGACATGTACCCTAGAACTTAAAGTATAATAAAAAAAAAAAAAATTGCTCAAGGTCAGACTATAGTAAGTGCTGAGCCAAGATCTGAACTAGTGAGCGTGCATCCATCATGTGAAGCTCCTCCCTCTCTAGAGCCATCACTTAGTTATTTGCCTTCCTCGTAGACTGTAAGCTCCTTGCAGGCAGGCCCCCATCTCTCTGCTTTGCTGCTTTCTTGGGCATACAGCAAGATGTCCACAAAGTCTGAACATATAGGCAAATGTGCATAGTGTCATCAAGGACATCTGCAACTTGTAAAATCTGTTTCCAGACTTTATAAATACCCTGTAGGTACTGAATGAATGAATGAATGAATGAATGAATGGATGAAATCTGGTCCTTTAACCTTAGCTTTCCACGACACCACCCAAGTTCTTTAGATAGTTAACATCTCTTTCCTGCCACAGTTCCCTAAGAATATAGATTTTGAGGGTGAGAGGAGGTAATATAACTAGCTTTGCATTATGCAAGAAGGGAGAATCATTCTTTCCTTTAATACTTAAATAGTAACAACGCAGGCCTCGTTCTTCAGAAAGCCCGGGATCACTTCTAAGGATCCTGGTGAGTCTGTGAATTTCTATACATTCATTTGTTGTTGTTTTCCACTTCTTGCTGTAGATGCGTGCTCTGGGTTTCTGACACCTCTGGCCATCCCTGGATCACGCTGATGCCTGCATAGCTATAGCAGAGACTCTGAATGCAGGTCATGTGCCTGATCTAGTTTCCTATGCTGCTATAATAAATTACCACATGTTTAGTGGATTAGAACAACACAAATTTATTATCTTACAATTCTGTAGGTCAGAAGTCTGACATGGGTTTCATTGGGCTCAAATCAAGGTGTCAGCAAGGCTATATTCCTTCTGAAGCCTCTAGGAAAGAATCCGGTTTTTCACCTCCTCCAGCTTCTAGAGGGCACCTGCATGCCTTGGCTCAGGGCCCCTTCCATTTGCTAAAGCCAGCAGTGTTGCATTTTTTTGTTCCTTCCTTCCGTCATCATGTCTCCCTCTGACTACAGCCAGGAAGCATTCTCTGCTTTTAAGGATTCATGTGATGATATTGGGTCCTCCAGAAAATATGAGAAAATCTCCCTATCTCAAGATACGTATTTTAATCACTCCTGCAACATCCCTTTTGCCATATAAAATAACATATTCACAGGTCCTGGGATTAGGGCATGAACATCCTGGGGGAGGGAGATTACTATGTATACCACAGTGCTGACATCAGTCTTCCCTTCTTTACTAATAGAACTTCTGGTTTTTCTGGTTTTTAATTGAACATGTGGGCATCCAAAACAAAAATTACATCTCCCAGTCTCTGTTGCAGCTAGGTGAGGTCATGGGAGTATGTTCTAGTCAATTAGATATGGAGATATCCCATGGTGCTTGAGGAGCTATCCCTCAAACATGGGGGGATAGCTTCCTCCTTCCTGAGAATGTGACCTGGCAGCTGTCAGTCAGGCAGTCATTTTGGACCACAGGTGGATGTGACATGTTGAAGATGGGGGAGCAACAGAATAAAAGGACCCTAGGTTCCTGATGGTCATGGAGCCCCCACACCAGTCCTTGGCTGCTTGACTTTGGACCTTGTTTACATTATTTAAATGTTCTCATATTCCGTTACCTTTCACCTGGAAGTAAACCTAATCCTTACCGATACTGTGGCTGTCTCGCTGATACAATGCGTTTGCTTCCTTCGAAAGTAGGGGCACAGGCCTTTATTTCTCTTTTTCCCCTAAGGCACCGAGAATACAACATTGTTAGCTATAACCAACTCCACTCACAAACTAAAAATAGAAAAGTTTGACACGGATATCAGATATCCTAGCTCTTGAAGTCCATGGGCCATGTCTCTTCAGGGGTACTTATCCCTTCTTCCCCTTTTCCTGCTACTGCAATGCTGGGGCCAGCACCTCTCCTTCTTCCTTAGGAGTCCCCCTCTCTCATTCTGCTGCTCTCTGGCCCACCCTCCAAATTGCTAAACAACCCAGTAATCTCTGCAGAGCCATGCCTGTCCATAACAAAGATGGCCTTTCAAAATATACCAATTACACTGCATGCTTAATGTCTCAGTAGGAAGCGCCTACTTTTGTGTAGGAACTTCACTTAAATCCACATTATAAAAAGGGCTCACCAATGTGATTCCTCCTTGAACTGATGGAAACTTTCCCCTCAAAATAAAGTGAGCTTTTATCAATGTTTACAAATATTAGTACTCTGCAGTTTCCAGCCATCAGATACATAGATGTCCGTTGTATATACATCTATGGTTATTGAGGGCAGTAGGGAAAATCCAACAAAGGAGAAAGCTGAGCAAGCATGGAAAATGAGACCAGGAGAAGAAGTGAACGGCTTTGTATTTGGATGGAGAAGAAAACAGCAAATGCTGACATTCATCAAAATAAGAGAGAGACTAAGGTTGCAACGAAGCTGCAGGAGTGAGATGAAGGTGGCCGCACTGGTTGCAGATTGTTGAGATGGTCCCTGGAAGTGGCAAGGCTTGAGCAAACCTGGGAGATAGCAGCAGAACCTCAATGTGCAGCCTCAGTCTGGGGCAAATGGGCTTCCCAAACACCCCCGCTGATTGGATCTCTGGCTATTGGGGGAACCAGCCCCCAATATTTCAATGTAGGTTCTTTTCTATTTTCCCTAAGTGTCCGCTGGTCTGGGAAATAAAGAGAAAGAGTACAAAAGAGAGAAATTTTACAGCTGGGCCTCCGGAGGTGACGTTACATGTCAGCAGGTTCTGTGATGACCCCTGAGCCGCAAAACCAGCAAGTTTTTACTAGGGATTTCAAAAGGGGAGGGGTGTACGAATAGGGAGTGGATCACAGAGATCACATGCTTTAGGGGCAATAAAAGATCACAAGGACAGAAGGGCAGGGCAAGGTCACAAGGCCAGGGCGAAATTAGAATTACTGATGATGTTCTATGTCCCGCCATGCATGCATTGACATTAACATCTTAACAGGAAAGAGGGTTCAAGAGCAGAGAACCGGTCTTGAAATTCTAGGCTGGAATTTCCTAATCCTAGCAAGCCTGAGGTTTAAGATAAGGGGTGTATTTCATCCCTTATCTTCAACTACATAAGACAGACACCCACAGAGTGACCGTGCATAAGCCTCCCCTGGGAATGCATTCCCTTCCCAGGGTCATTCCTTACTGGCAAAAGAATTCAGTGATATTTCTCCTACTCGTTTTCTGCAACAAGAAAAATGTGACTCTGTTCTGCCCAGCCCCACAGGCAGTCAGACCTTATGGTTATCTCCCTTGTTCCCTGAATATCACTGTTATTCTGTTCTTTTTCAGGGTGCCTGGATTTTATGTTGTTCAGACACACATGTTTTATACACAACTTGTGCAGTTAATGCAATCATCACAGGGTCGTGAGGCAACACACATCGTCAGTTTACGAAGACGACGGGATTAAGAGATTAAGGTAAAGACAGGCATAGGAAATTATAAGAGTATTGATTGGGGAAGTGATAAATGTCCATGAAATCTTCACAATTTATGTTCTTCTGCCATGGCTTCAGCCGATCCCTCCATTCGGGGTCCCTGACTTTCCGCAGCATCTGGCTCCGCATCCTTTTTGATGTGGTTTTTTTTCTTTGCGTAGCTTTTGCCATCACTGATTTGCTGACATCTAAATTAAGAAGTTGGCCCTGGAGCAAATTCTGAAAATGACTACATACTTCTTGAGTAAAGAAGATAGGACTGTCAGGAGAAGAATTTCAAAGCTCCAAATGACCCTCCTTTTATTTTACATTGTGATATGGTGTGGCTGTGTCCCCATCCAAAATCTCATTTTGAATTGTAATAATCTCCATGTGTTAAGGGTGGGACCAGGTGGAGGTAATTGTTCTCATGATAGTGAATGAGTTTCATGAGATCTGATGGTTTTATAGGGGGCTTCCCCCTTTGCTTGTCTCTCATTCTTCTCCTTCCTGCTGCCACGTGAACAAGGACATGTTTGCTTCCCCTTCCACCATGATTGTAAGTTTCCTGAGGCCTCACCCAGCCCTGCGAAATTGTGAGTCAATTAAATCTCTTTTCTTTATGAATTACCCAGTCTCAGGCAATTCTTTATAGCAGCGTAAGAATAGACTAATATACGTTGTTACTAATTTGGAGAACTCTATGAAATGGGTAGGATTTCACCCACTCAGAGCTAAGTTGTTAAAACTAGACCCTTTGGTTGGTTTATATTTAAAAACTTTTCCAACATCTGATGGTTTTACAGGGGCTGAATATAAAAGTATTTGTACTGAAAGATTTTGTGTATTCATTAAGAAACATAGTAATGTCTTTTCTTTAGCTTTTTTTTTTTTTTTTTTTTTTTGAGACGGAGTCTCGCTCTGTCACCCAGGCTGGAGTGCAGTGGCTGGATCTCAGCGCACTGCAAGCTCTGCCTCCCGGGTTTATGCCATTCTCCTGCCCCAGCCTCCCGAGTAGGTGGGACTACAGGCGCCCGCCACCTCGCCCGGCTAGTGTTTTGTATTTTTTAGTAGAGACGGGGTTTCACCGTATTAGCCAGGATGGTCTCTATCTCCTGACCTCATGATCCGCCCGTCTCGGCCTCCCAAAGTGCTGGGATTACAGGCTTGAGCCACCGCGTCCGGCCTTTTCTTTAGCATTTTAAGGGCTGATCAGGGTTTAATATGATGCAATAATATGATGATTAATAAGGTGAGGTTTTTATGAATTCAAAAGTAAATTATTTAAAAGTGGGGAAGGATTTTGAGAGAAGGAACAAAGTGTTCTTAGAAGGCATGGAGGCTATATACAAAAGATGTACAGGAAATGCAGGCCTATAATGTATTTATTGGCTCTAAGTTCCAGTCTAATTTTTGGATTAAGTGGGACTCTTATGAAAAGACAGCTCATGGTCAACAGGTTGATATAGTCTTAGGAAAAGTAGATAACATCCAGCTATTGGAAAGCTAGCATGCTCTCTTACTTGGATATGTCCCCCTTTCTTTTAAACTCTTGAGCCTCCTAAAATTAAGGATTATGTAGTTCAAACCTATTTTTTTATTACTGTTACAGTAAGTATGCTTGTGGCCAAAACATTTATTTTGTTTTGTTTTATTTATTATTTTTGAGACAGAGTCTCACTCTGTTGCCCAGGCTAGAGTGCAGTGGTGCGATCTTGGCTCACTGCAAGCTCTGCCTCCCAGGTTCACACCATTCTCCTGCCTCAGCTTCCCGAGCAGCTGGGAGTATAGGCACCCACCACCACGCCCGGCTAATTTTTTGCATTTTTAATAGAGACAGCGTTTCACCGTATTAGCCACGGTGGTCTCCATCTCCTGACCTCGTGATCTGCCCGCCTCGGCCTCCCAAAGTGCTGGGATTACAGGCTTGAGCCACCGCGTTCATCCCAAAACATTTATTTTTATAATGTCTATAACTTGCTTAAATACTTCAGCAAAATCAGGGTGATATTTACTCATTCAACAAATATTTGTGCCCTCACTATTCACCAGGCATTATTTTAGATGCTACAATGAACAAAACAGACAAAAATTCTGGCCTTCGTGGAGCTTACAATCTCATTTGTTATTTAAATCGAAATTTTATTTAAGAAGAATTTGCATTCTAGAGGTGATCAGCTAGTATTTAATCAGAAAGGCCACACTCCCACAGCAGTTACTGTAAGTATTTGAGAAGCTATCCCTGTTAGCCCTAAAGGCTTTACATGAGGACTATTAGAAATGGACTCTTGTCATTGAAATTAGCGGCATTCAATATAATATGTGAACTGTTTTAAATATTTTGAGGATATTCCCTCCCTTATAAACAGGGCATAATATGTGGTAAACTCTCTGGGTGCAGTGGCTCATGCCTGTAATCCTAGCACTCTGGGAGGCCGAGGTGGGTGAATCACCTGAGGTCAGGAGTTTGAGACCAGCCTGGCCAACATGGTGAAACCTCGTCTCTACTAAAAATTGGCACACACCTATAATCCCAGCTACTCGGGAGGCTGAGGCAGGAGAATCACTTGAATCGGGAGGTGGAGGTTGCTGTGAGCCAAGATCATGCCACTGCACTCTAGCCTGGGAGACAGCAAGACTCTGTCACACACGAAAAAAGAAAAAACAAATCTGGTAAACTCCGTATTAATCCTCCTACCTTTCAGAATGGCTCTTAGAGTTAGCAAGTCTGGAACTGATTTTGAAGATTTTTTAATTGCCTGATGCTGACTATAAAGTAAGCAATTATGCAATTATGCTTTTAGGATGTTGTTGCATCTCCCTAAAGAGAACCATTTTTGCAAGGTATGGTTGCAGCGTCTAGAGGAATACAGAACTAAGTGCACTGAGTGTACCAGACAGATTATATAAACTGTTTCTCCACTGCTTGCTAATGGCTTTGTCTAATAAATGTTTACTTATATATAAAAAAAGAGAAATGCATGATCAGGAACTGACTTAGCTCACTATGGAAGGAGCAGTGGGGAAAAAAAGAAACCAACTAGAATTTCACAAATGAAGGCAAACTGCAGTGTTGACAAGACGCTTCCCTGCAGCAAGGATGGTTCAAGGAGAAAATGTATTTTAGATTAGGCAGAGTGGGAAGAGGAAGAGGCAACAGCGACAGCTGTGAGAAAGGCGTATCACTGCAGCTTCTGTTGAAGCCTCAACCATGTTGTGGCCACGTGGTTCCTGGGCCAGCTCTCACACCCAGGTACGTGAGCTCACTTGCAACTAGAGGTCCCAGGGACATCTATCTCAATGGTGCTTGGCATCTGCACTGTCATAAACTACAATCAATGTTTTATCACTTCAACTGCTAGCTTTATTAAATCTCACAGACACATTTCTGGACAAATAGAACAGGTTTTCTTTGAGATATATGAAGACTTTCATCTGTCTTCTTTTTGTTTAGGTCTGGTCTCTGAAGGCAAGATCAGCTCCAAATGCCTGTCCCTGTATGCAAGTTCAATTTCATTGGTTTTCCTGCTTTCATAAGCTCTAGAAAGGCTTGTTTGATTAAGAACAATGGCACTAAAGGACACTAATCCGAAACCATTCACAGTCACACAGCTTAATTAAGAACAGAGACTGTTTACACACACACACACACACACACACACACACACACACATATATATATATTTATTTATTTATTATGGAGTCTCGCTCTATTGCTCGGGCTGGAGTGCAGTGGAGCAATCTCGGTTCACTGCAACCTCCCCTTCCTCGGTTCAAGCGACTGTAGTGCCTCAGCCTTCCAAGTAGCAGCTGGGATCACAGCCACCATGCCTGGCTAATTTTTTTTTTGGTATTTTTAGTAGAGACGGATTCACCATGTTGGCCAGGCTGATCTCAAACTCCTGATCTCAAGGGATCCGCCCGCCTCGGCCTCCCAAAGTGCTGGAATTACAGATGTGAGCCACCGGGCCAGGCTGAGACTGTCAATATTAACATGACTTTATTCTTCCAGGAAATTCTTGCCCAGGAAGATAACATTGCAAATGACTTTATGGTTTATGCCAAAAACTTCCTGGAAACCCATTTATCTGAACTATGTACTCAACTATCTCTTATCATCAGGGTTAATAGCTCCCTTTAAGAAAAGCAGTTTGATCAACTGGGCTTATCAAACAACTCTTTGTTCCTTAAGGCTCAGTTCAAAACCAAAATCTCTGAAAAATTTTTTTTTTTTTTGAGAAGGAGTCTCACTCTGCTGCCTAAGCTGCAGTGCAGTGGCATGGTATCAGCTCACTGCAACCTCCACCTCCCAGCTTCAAGTGATTCCCCTGCCTCAGCCTCCCGAGTAGCTGGGATTACAGGCACCCGCCACCACACCCAGCTAATTTTTGCATTTTTAGTAGAGACAAGTTTTCGCCATGTTGGCCAGGCTGGTCTCGAACTCCCGACCTCAGGTGATCCACGGGCCTCAGTCTCCCAACGTGCTAGAATTACAGGCATGAGACACCACGCCCCGCCCTCTCTGCACCTACTAAAGTACAAATCTCGCCTACGCTTGGTCAGGTCCCACACCCGCATTGAAGGACCTACCTTATACGAAACCTCAGAAACCTTACCCTTGAGACACTGCTATGACTGTGCTGGTAGCCACCATGGTCTTGCTTGATCAGCAGATTGGTGGTCCTTCAACCTGTTGAAGGAGTTGCTCAGCTTTCAACAACGTCAACATCAAAACTGAATCCTGGGCCAGGTGTGGTGGCTCATGCCTGTAATCCCAACTCTTTGGGAGGCCGAGGCGGGTGGATCACCTGAGGTCAAGAGTTTGAAAACAGCCTGGCCAACATGGCAAAACCCCGTCTCTACTAAAAATACAAAAAATTAACTGGGCATGGTGGTGTGTGCCTGTAATTGCAGCTACTCGGGAGGCTGAGGCAAGAGAATCACTTGAACCCGGGAGGTGGAAGCTTCATTGAGCAGAGATCATGCCACTGTACTCCAGCCTGGACGACAGACTGAAACTCTGCCACAAAAACACCACCACCACCACCACCACCAAAACCAACAGCACTGAATCCTGGATTGATGGGTAATCATGAAAGGTATCATGAGTTGGTGTGCTAGGTACTGTGTGAAGCACTTGCTATTTATAAACTCATTTAAGATTTGGTAGTTACCTAGTAAAGAGGGAACAATAGCACTTATGGAAGGGCTTACCATGGGATTGGAATTGCTCTAAATGCTTCACATGTGTTAACTCATTTAATCCTGAACAAAAACCTAGAAGGTTGTCAACCCCCATTTTTTTGCAGAGGAGGAAACTGAGGCATGGGGAAATTTAGTAACTTGTCCAAGGACATACAAAGGCAAATGACAAAGCAAGCATTTTTGTTTAGACTTCTCTTGCTATTTAAATTTTCTTATACTTGACGTGTAGCTCAGAGAAATTTAATAACTTGGCCAACATCATACAGTTGTAGTGATGAAGCTAAGACTTAAATCCAGGATTTTAAATCTAAAACTAATGTTTCTAACCATATCAGTGTTGGTTTTTATTCAATTGGCAACATTTTAATGTTTCTTTTCTTTTTATCAGGGCAAAATTTGATCCCTATAAAGACAAAATATATTCTTAATAAGTTGAAAGGTTGTATATTTTAAAAATTTTGATTGCTGGGTGCAGTGGCTCATGCCTGTAATCCCAACACTTTGGGAGGCCAAGGTGGGAGGATCACCTGAGGTCTGGAGTTCGAGACCAGCCTGACCAACATGGTGAAACCCCCTCTCTACTAAAAATACAAAATTAGCTGGGCATGGTGGCACATGCCTGTAATCCCTGCTACTCGGGAGACTGAGGCAGAAGAATTGCTTGACCCTGGGAGGTGGAGGTTACAGTGAGCTGAAATCAGGCCATTTCACCCCAGCCTAGGCAACAAGAACGAAACTCCGTCTCAAAAATAAATAAATAAATAAAAATAAATTAAAATTTTGATTTATCTGTTTCCTTCTGTGGGTTTTGAGTTTGTACATTAATCTTTATTCTATTTTATTTTGATAGTGAATTTACCCATGTTTATTTTAATTATGAAAATATGCAACCAGTCCAAATGCCTGTCAATCAGTGAGTGGATATCATGGTATATGTATGCCATGGAATACTATTCAGCCATAAAAAGGAATGAAATAATGGCATTCACAGCAAGCTGGATGGAATTGAAGACAAGGATATCTGCAATTGCTACTGCTTTTCAGCCTTGTAATTGAGGCTCTAGCCAGAAAAATTAGGCAAGGAAGAGAAATGAGAAAAAAAAGTAATCTCAGCCGGGCACGGTGGCTCATGCCTGTAATCCTAGCACTTTTGGAGGCTGAGGCAGGCAGATCACTTGAAGTCAGGAGTTTGAGACCAGCCTGGCTAAGATGGTGAAACCCCATCTCTACTAAAAGTACAAAAATTAGCCAGGTGCGGTGTCACATGCCTGTAATTTCAGCTACTCAGGAGGCTGAGGCAGAAGAATCTCTTGAACCCATGAGGCAGGGGTTGCAGTGATCCACGATCACGCCACTGCACTCTAGCCTAGGTGACAGAGTGAGACTCTGTCTCAAAAAAAAAAAAAAAAAAAAACTAGAAAATGAAAATTGGCAGAAAGAGGAAAATGTAAAAGACCAGAATTCTACTCATTACCTTGAGACAATCACTGATCCTAGATTTGTGCATATTCTTTCAGATTTGTCATGCGTTTGTACATATGTATCAGAAAAATTCACTTAACATTTGTACAGTTGATTCTCATTATTTACAGCAATCATATTCTATAAAGTCACCACCGACACTGAATTCGTGAATACTAAAACGTTACTCCTAGGGGAATACAGGGTTAGGTGCCTTCGAGCCTCTGTCACAACATTTTCAGCAACTGAGCAATACATAGTCTTGGTTTATGCATGTTTCTGTTGAAAGCCACCTTATTTAATATATATTTTTCATCCATGAACACTGAACTTAAGATGAAGAGCACTTTAATTCATTTCTAAACAAAGATTATCCAACATACATGATGATGATTTCTCTGTAAGGCACATCCGAGTCTTCTTGGACTTAGAAACACTGGACATTTAAGTACTACACTGGGTGACATTTTAAACAATGGATTCACTAACATTACACATTTTTCACAAAAATGTGAAAAGCATGGCACTAAATAAACAGCAAAAAGGGGCTGGGCACGATGGTTCATGCCTGTAATCCCAGCATTTTGGGAAGCCGAGGCAGGTGGAGCATGTGAGAGGTCAGGAGTTCGAGACAAGCCTGACCAATATGGTGAAATCCTGTCTCTATTAAAAGTACATGGCCGGGCGCGGTGGCTCAAGCCTGTAATCCCAGCACTTTGGGAGGCCGAGACGGGCGGATCACGAGGTCAGGAGATCGAGACCATCCTGGCTAACATGGTGAAACCCCGTCTCTACTAAAAAATACAAAAAACTAGCCGGGCGAGGTGGCGGGCACCTGTAGTCCCAGCTACTCGGGAGGCTGAGGCAGGAGAATGGCGTAAACCCGGGAGGCGGAGCTTGCAGTGAGCTGAGATCCGGCCACTGCACTCCAGCCTGGGCGACAGAGCGAGACTCCGTCTCAAAAAAAAAAAAAAAAAAAAAAGTACAAAAATTAGCTGGGTGTGGTGGCATGGCCCTGTAGTCCCAGCCCCTCAGGAGTCTGAGGTGGGAGAATCGCTTGAACCCAGGAGGTGGAAGTTGCAGTGATCAGAGATCCCGCCACTGCACTCCAGCCTGGGTGACAGAGCAAGAATCCGTTTCAAATAATAGTAATAATAAATAAATAAATAGCAAAAAGGACATTTGGATATAATGTGAGAGCTGCAGTAAGAGGGGAGAACATCACCTGTTTGACCTCAGCTGAGAATGTGCTTGTAAGTCAACTCAAAATGTTCACCACTCTGTAGGTGTCCACAAATGACCACAAAAGCACCATGGATATTTATTTTAGGGTTACAAATACATGTTAGTGAGTAGGCAAAGTCACAAAATATGGAATGTGTGAATAATGAGAATCAACTGTATCTGTGACAAATCAGTTCTGTCGTTTTGCAGCAGGCACTGTCCTCTCAATATATCTTCCATATCACTAAGTATACTTCTTCATGATCATTGGCAATGGGCTCATAGTATTTTATTGTGTGGATATAAGAATCATTTAGACAATCTGATTTATTTTTCTGGAGCCACTGTAACAAACGGGTACTAAGCTCTGATTTTTTTTTATCTTGCCCAGATTCCTATCTAAGGGGTCTGAGAGTCACCTCCCACAAATCATAAATTCCCATCAGATGGATTTTATTTAACCCTATATATTGTGATTTACTTTCCAATCTGACTCTGGCATAACACTATAAGACAAGGAAGAAAATCAAAATATTTTACCCCAAAACATGTTTCTCTGCCATATCTCGAAATGGCCCTGCAAAGTCATCCTCTGTGGGGGAAAATCTAGATCTGTAAAGTGTCTCCATTAACATAGCTAGATCTTTTTCTTCCAGGCCCTCCCAGTCCTGAAGAGATTCTAAAAGTCTAGCACCTTGTAAAGATCTGAATAGGCTGGGCGCCGTGGCTGATGGGGAGGCTGAGGCAGGAGAATCTCTTGAACCCAGGAGGTGGAAGTTGCAGTGAGCTGAGATTGTGCTACTGAACTCTAGCCTGGGTGACAGAGTGAGACACTGTCTCCAAAACAAAAACAAAAACAAACAAAGAAAACTCTCTTGCCTCCCTTTTTTTTTCTTTTTCTTTTTTTCTTTTTGAGACAGAGTCTCGCTCTGTCTGTCGCCCAGGCTGGAGTGCAGTGGCACGATCTCAACTCACTGCAAGCTCCGCCTCCCGGGTTCACACCATTCTCCTGCCTCAGCCTCCCGAGTAGCTGGGACTACAGGTACCTACCACCACGCCCGGCCAATTTTTTGTATTTTTAGTAGAGACGGGGTTTCACCATGTTAGCCAGGATGGTCTCGATCTCCTGACCTTGTGATCTGCCCGCCTTGGCCTCCCAAAGTGCTGGGATTACAAGTGTGAGCCACCTCGCCTGGCCTCTTGCCTCCTTTTAATAGGGCTATAAGTGACTTCATTTAGGGTCCACTCTGATAATCCAAAACCTGAGAATAAAACCTCAGGCACAGAGATAGTGTGCAAATTACATTTGCCTGCATCAAGCCTAAAGACACAGATTTCAGCAAGGAGGGAGCACTGGATAAGGGAAGTTTTCAGGGTTTCCTTATGGGAGATAGGTTCAAGGTGGTAGCAGCAAGTGGTTAGGAAGTCCGGGGAAGAGTACCCCAGATCATAGGAAATGCCAGACCAAGGGCAGTTTCAACCTCTTGTTCCACCAGGAAACTGAAATTTTAACACAATTAATTTATATGGCTGCAAATATTCCCTTAGGGGAGCTATGTCACCTAGTTATAATGTGTAGTTATGGGTTCATATTCTAGCTGTACCATCAGTGCCATATTTTAGAATCTGTCATAGGTTATACAATTAAAATACTGCAACCAGTATGATAAAGAGTTATCTTTTTTTTTTTTTTGAGATGGAGTCTTGCTCTGCCACACAGGCTGGAGTGCAGTGGCAAGCTCTCAGTCCACTGCAGCCTCTGCTTCCTGGTCACAAGCAATTCTCCTGCCTCAGCCTTCCGAGTAGCTGGGATTACAGGTGTGCACCACCATGCCCAGCTAATCTTTGTATTTTTAGTAGAGATGGGATTTCACCATGTTGGCCAGGCTGATCTCAAACTCCTGACCTCAGGTGATCTGCCTGTCTCGGCCTCCCAAAATGCTGGGATTATAGGCATGAGCTACCATGCCTGGCCGAGTTTTCATCATTATATGCAAGTATTGGGAAGGAAAAACTTTTTCTCTACCCTCTTATTCTCAGTATAAATTAAATAACAAAAGACATTAATAGGAGAAAAAGATATACAAGTTAAGGTGATGTTTTAATTTTATGTGCATGGGGGCTACACAGAAAAGAAGTTAAACCTCAAAGAGGTGGTTAAGCTCAGGGGCTTATGTACCATTTTAATAAGGGCAATAAATTGTGGACAAGTGACTAGCAAAGAAGGGTGGGGCTTGGGCCCCTAGGGGCAGTAAATTGTCAAAAGGTAAGTATGTGGTGAAACTAATGGAAGACAGGGTTATTTTAGGAAGGCTTCTTTGTGCAGATTCATCTCAATGTCAACTTTCCATCTTTTTCATGGACATAAAACGCCCCTGGGGAGAGAAGGGATTTATGGCAACCTAATTTCTTGGAAGTTTCTGCTTTTAGTCAGATAAAGGAAGCTACAAGAAGGTTTTCTTTCTCTATCTGTTGATTCCCAATAACGTTCGACTCAAAACAATCCATATGCCAAACTGGCATGTTTTAAGGTAGCATACTCTGGCCGCCTTCATGAGCATGTATTTCTTGCATACAAGGCCTGAAGGTTGGGGGCCAGCGTGCAGCAGGCCAGGCCAACACCAGATATGCTCCTGGCATTTCGGGGGCTGAGGCTACAAAAGCTAAGGCCCTGGGGTGGTGGTGAGATGGAGCAGGGACTCCTCTTAGGGGCTTGCTGGGTCCCACAAGCATGGAAATGAAGAAAAATTTTGAGTTCTTCCAAGGAAATTCTAGTCACCTAGCTGGCCCTGCAACCAGCAATTAGAGAAGTAAATGAATAGCGTTTGAAGCAAGAAGATAATAATAGCTTAAACAATAGCCACCCAGTAAGTCAGAGTCACAAAGTGTTTGGCTCTCTAAACTAAAAGATTACATCTTTTTTTTTGAGACAGAGTCTCGCTCTGTCACCCAGGCTGGAGTGCAGTGCCGCAATCTTGGCTCTCTGCAACCTCCGCCTCCTGTGTTTGAGCGATTCTCCTGCCTCAGCCTCCTGAGTAGCTGGAACTACAGGCACGCGCCACCATGCCCGGCTAATTTTTGTATTTTTAGTAAAGACAAGGTTTCATCACTTTGGCCAGACTGGTCTTGAACTCTTGACCTCAGGTGATCCACCCACCTCAGCCTCCCAAAGTGCTGGAATTACAGATGTGAGCCACCACGCCCAGCCAAAAGGTAACATCTTAAGTTGTTTTTCAGAAACCAGAACCCCCACCAGATGGAAAATGCCAACCGCTGTCACGCAGACTTCAGGTAAGGGGAAACCGAGGGCTGAACTCTGACTGTTGTTCTTTGTTTAAAATTTTACGATGGGGCCTGGAGACAGCATGCCTGCAGACCATCAATCTTGCTAACTGGTCACTCTGACACAGTATGCCATGGCTTGCTCTCATACACTGACTATGGCAGAGCAACGCACGATGATTCTTATCCTAACGAACATGCTAAAGCCAAACCTTTACATTCCTTTCCTGCAGGCCTAAAGTTTTTAGACAAAGCCTTGCTCCCTTAACCAACTGCAAATCAAAAAATCTCTGAATCCTCCTATGACCTGTGAGCCCCTGCTTCGAGATGCCCTGCGTTTATTGATTTATGATTTTGCCTGTGTTAAATCAAGTTTAGCCTAAAGCTGCCTCCTTACATATTTAAGCTCGGCCTAAAGGTTTTCTGTACATTGTGAACTATAACAAGTGGAGGTGTAAACCAACCACAGCCCACACCTGTGCCAATCACTGAGTTTTGGTCAATCAAACGTAGCCAACCATTCAAACCATGTTCAAATAAGGCAAACGCTGAGCTGTAACCAATCCAGTTGTTTCTGTACCTCACTTCTGTTTTCTGTACCTCACTCACAGGTTGCAGTAAAGGACCCGGCCAAACCCACCAAAACCATGATGGCATCAAGAGCGACCTCTGGCCGTCCTCACTGCTACACTCCCACCAGCGCCAGGATAGTTTACAAATGCCATGGCAACATCAGGAATTTACGGTCAGGAGTTTATGGTCTAAGAAGGGAGGTATGATAAACCACCCCTTGTTTAGTATATTATCAAGAAATGACCATAAAAATGGGCAACCAGCAGCCCTTGGGGCTGCTCTGTCTATAGAGTAGTAATTGTTTCATTCCTTTACTTTTTTCTTTTTTTTGACGGAGTCTTGCTCTTGTTGCCCAGGCTGGAGTGCAATGGCTCGATCTCAGCTCACTGCAAGTTCCGCCTCCCAGATTCAAGTGATTCTCCTGCCTCAGCCTCCTGAGTAGCTGGAATTACTGGCATGTGCCCCCATGCCCAGCTAATTTTGTATTTTTAGTAGAGACAGGGTTTCTCCATGTCGGTCAGGCTGGTCTCGAACTCCCGACATCAGGTGATCTGCCTGCCTTGGCTTCCCAAAGTGCTGGGATTACAGGCATGTGCCGCTGCACCCGGCCTCTTCTATTCCTTTACTTTCTTAATAAACTTGCTTACAGTTTGTGCTGTGGACTCACCCTGAATTCTTTCTGGCACGAGATCCAAGAATGCTCTCCTGGGGTCTGGATTGAAGCCCCTTTCCCATAACAAGCCTATGCCCAGGAATGAACAAGGACAGCTTGGAGATTAGAAGCAAGATGGATCTCTTTCACTGTCCCAGTCATGGTTTTGGAAAGGCATTTTCACTGCCTTTATAAACCCTTGCTTGTAAGCCATAGGGGAGGTCGGATCTTGAGCATTAGCTGCCTGTTCTCCTTGCCTGGTGCTCTGCAATAAACTTATTTCTTTCTTTCACTGCAAACCTCAGTACCAGTGTGTGGCTTTGCCGTGATGTATGAACAGACACAGGTTCAGTTCAGTAACAGGAGGAATGGAAGCTAGAAATGGAACAGACACTAAGGGATTGACCCGGAGACCAGAGCTGGGACTGTGGGAGCTGCTGAAGAATAGAAAGGGCTGGGCATGGTGGCTCACTCCTGCAATCCCAGCACTTTGGGAGGCCAAGGAGGGTGGATCATAAGGCCAGGAGTTCAAGACCAGCCTGGCCAAGATGGTGAAACTGTAGGGCCCCTGAGCCCAAGCCTGCACGTAGACATCCAGATGGCCTGAAGCAACTGAAGAACCACAAAAGAAGTGAAAATAGTCAGTTCCTGCCTTAACTGATGACATTCCACCATTGTGATTTGTGCCTGCCCCACCCTAACTGATCAACTGACCTTATGAAATTCCTTCTCCTGGGCAATGAGTATCAGAAGCTTCCCACTGAGCACCTTGTAACCACCGCCCCTGCCTACAAGAGAAAGCCCCCTTTGGCTGTAATTTTCCACTACCCACCCAAATCCTATAAAACTGCCCCACCCCCATCTCCTTTTGCTGACTCCTTTTTCGGACTCAGCCCAGCTGCATCCATGTTATTAAAAAGCTTTATTGCTCACACAAAGCCTGTTTGGTGGTCTCTTCACATGGACGCGAATGACATTTGGTGCCGAAGACCCGGGACAGCGGGACTCCTTCGGGAGACTGGTCCCCTGTCCTTGCCCTTACTCCATGAGGAGATCCACCTACGACTTCAGGTCCTCAGACCAACCAGCCCAAGGAACATCTCACCAATTTCAAATCAGGTAAGCAGTCTTTTCACTCTCTTCTCCAGCCTCTCTCGCTACCCTTCAATCTCCCTGTCCTTCCAATTCCAGTTCTTTTTCCTCTCTAGCAGAGACAAAGGAGACACATTTTATCCATGGACCCAAAACTCCAGCACTGGTCACGGACTCGAGAAGACAGTCTTTCCTTGGTGTTTAGTCACTGCGGGGACGCCTGCCTGATGATTCACCCACATTCCATTGGTGTCTGATCACCACGAGGACGCCTGCCTTGGTCATTCACCCACATTCCCTTGGTGGCAAATCAATTGCGGTGATGCCTGCTTTGGCTGCTCACTCACATTACAGCCCAGGGCTGCTCATCACCCCCTTCTCCATGTCTCTACCTTTCTCCTTAAACTTACCTCCTTCACTATGGTCAAACTTCCACCCTCCATTCCCCCTTCTTCTCCCTTAGCATGTGTTCTCAAGAACTTAACAACCTCTTCAACTCACACCTGATTTAAAACCTAAATGCCTTATTTTCTTCTGCGAAACCACTTGGCCCCAATACAAACTTGACAATGGTTCCAAATGGCCCAAAAATGGCACTTTTGATGTCTCCATCTTACAATACCTGGATAATTTTTGTTGAAAATGGGCAAATGGTCTGAGGTGCCTGATGTCCAGGCATTCTTTTACACATCGGTCCCTCCCTAACCTCTGCTCCCAATGCGAATTGTCCCAAATCTTTCTTCTTTCTCTCCTGTCTGTTCCTTCAGTCTCCACCCCAAGCTCTGAGTCCTTTGAATCCTCCTTTTCTAGGACCCATCTGACCTCTCCCCTCCTCCCCAAGTCAGGCCAAGCCAGGTCCCAATTCTTCCTCAGCCTCCGGTCCCCTACCCTATAATCCTTCTATCACCTCCCCTCCTCACACCCAGTCTGGTCTGGCTTACAGCTTCGTTCTGTGACAAGCCCTCCCCTACCTGCCCAACAATTTCCTCTTAAAGAGGTAGCTGGAGCTAAAGGCATAGTCAAGGTTAATGCTCCTTTTTCTTTATCTGACCTCTCCCCAGTCAGTTAGCGTTTAGGCTCTTTTTCATCAAATATGAAAACCCAGCCCAGTCCATGGCCCATTTGGCAGCAACCCTGAGACGCTTTACCGCCCTACACCCAGAAGGGCTGGGAGGCCGTCTTATTCTCGATATGCATTTTATTACCCAATCCACTCCCAACATTAGAAAAAGCTCCAAAAATTAGATTCTGGCCCTCGAACTCCACAACAGGACTTAATTAACCTCACCTTCAAGGTGTACAGTAATAGAGAGGAGGCAGCCAAGTGGCAGTGTATTTCTGAGTTGCAATTACTTGCCTGCACTGTGAGAGAAACCCAAGCCACATATCCAGCACACAAGAACTTCAAAATGCCTAAACCTCAGCAGTCCTCCAGGACGTCCTCCCCCTGGATCTTGCTTCAAGTACCAGAAATCTGGCCACTGGACCAAGGAATTCCTCCAGCCCGGGATTCCTCCCAAGCCGTGTCCCATCTGTGCAGGACCCCACTGGAAATCAGACTGTCCAGCTCACCCGGCAGCCACTCCCAGAATCCCTGGAACTCTGGCCCAAGGCTCTCTGACTGACTCCTTCCCAGATCTTCTCGGCTTAGCGGCTGAACACTGATGCTGCCTGATCGCCGCAGAAGCCTTGTGGACCGTCACAGATGTTTTAGGTAGCTCTCACAGTGGAGGGTAAGTCCATCCCCTTCTTAATCAATATGGAGGCTACTCACTCCACATTACCTTCTTTTCAAGGACCTGTTTCCCTTGCCTCCATAACTGTTGTGGGTATTGACAGCCAGGCTTCTAAACCTCTTAAAACTCCCTAACTTTGGTGCCAACTTGGACAACATTCTTTTATGCAATCTTTTTTAGTTATCCCCACCTGCCCAGCTCCCTTATTAGGTCTAGATATTTTAACTAAATTATCTGCTTCCCTTACTATTCCTGGGCTACAGCCACACCTCATTGCTGCCATTTTCCCCAGTTCAAAGCCTCCTTTGTATCCTCCCCATGTGTCTCCCTGCCTTGATCCACAAGTATGGGATACCTCTACTCCCTCCTTGTGACCAATCGTGTACCCCTTATCATCCCATTAAAACCTAATCACCCTTACCGCACTCAACGCCAATATCCCATCCCACAGCAGCCTTTAAAAAGGTTAAAGCTTGTTATCACCCACCTGTTACAACATGGCCTCTTAAAGCCTGAAAACTCTCCTATCCTACCTGTTCAAAAACCAGACAAGTCTTACAGGCTGGTCCAGGATCATTGCCTTATCAACCAAATTGTCTTGCCTATCCACCCTGTGGTGCCAAACCCTTATACTCTCCTATCCTCAATACCTCCCTCCACAACCCATTATTCTGTTCTAGATCTCAAACATGCTTTCCTTACTATTCCTTTGCACCCTTTATCTCAGCCTCTCTTCACTTTCACTTGGACTGACCCAGACACCCATCAGTCTCAGCAACTTACCTAGGCTGTACTGCTGCAAGGCTTCAGGGACGGCCCCCACTACTTCAATCAAGCCCTTTCTCATGATTTACTTTCTTTCCGTCCATCTGTTTCTCACCTTATTCAATATTTTAATGATCTTCTACTTTGTAGCCACCCACCCCCCAACAAATCTTTCCAGCAGGATACCTTCCTGCTCCTCCAACATCTATTCTCAAAATGACATTGTGTATCATCCTCCAAAGCCCAAATTTCTTCCTCATCCATTACCTATCTCCTCATGATTCTTCATAAAAACACACGTGCTCTCCCTGCTGATTGTGTCTGGTTAATCTCCCAAACCCCAATCCCTTCTACAAAGCAACAACTCTTTTCCTTCCTAGGCATGGTTAGGTACTTTCACCTTTAAATACCCGGTTTTGCCATCCTGACTAAACTGTTATATAAACTCACAAAAGGAAACCTAGCTGACCCCATGGATCCTAGATCCTTTTCCCACTCCTCTTTCCAGTCCTTAAAAACAGCTCTAGTAGCTGCTTCCACACTAGCTCTCCCTAACTCATCCCAACCCTTTTCATTACACACGGCCAAAGTACAGGGCTGTGCGGTTGCAATTCTTACACAAGGACCAGGACTGCGCCCTTAGCCTTTTTGTCCAAACAACTTGACTTTACTCTTTTAGGCTGGCCCTCTTGTCTGTGTGCGGCGGCTGCCGCTGCTCTAATACTTTTAAAGGCTCTCAAAATCACAAACTATGCTCAACTCACTCTCTACAATTCTCATAACTTCCAAAATCTATTCTCTTCCTCACATCCGATGCACACACTTCCTGCCCTCCTCACCCTCCGCACCCCGGCTCCTTCAGCTGTACTCACTCTTTGTTGAGTCACTGACAATTACCATTGTTCCTGGCCCGGACTTCATTCCGGCCTCTCACATTATTCCTGATCCCACACCTGACCCCCATGACTGTATGTCTCTGATCCACCTGGCATTCACTCCATTTCCCCATATTTCCTTCTTTCCTGTTCCTCACCCTGATCACACTTGGTTTATTGATGGCAGTTCCACCAGGCCTAATTGCCGCTCATCAGCAAAGGCAGGCT